>NC_136915.1:13826699-15026699 GCF_949752795.1 Hyperoodon ampullatus
CCCACGGAGGCCATGTGTCTGGAGCACTCAGCAAGGGCCCTGGAGCCAGAGCACCCCCCTGAGCTCCTCAGCTAATGTTATGTGCCCAGCACTGGGATCAGTGTTTCCCGTGTTCTCTAATTTCACTCCTACAACAACCCTTTGTGGGGGGTACTTTTATTCTTCCCATCTTGCAGATGGGAGACTGAGGCTCTGAGAATTAAAGTGACTTGTAGTCTTGAGGTGAACCTGAGGATAGAGGAGGGCTGTGACCTCTGCCCAGGAGAATGAAGGGGCACATCCTGGTGGACGTTTGGAGAGACCCTTGAGTGGCTAGACTGTCAACAGGGAGAGGTAGGGAGGTGAGAAAAGAGGGGAAGGGCAAGCTGGGCCGAGAATACCACGTGATCAAGGCTTGGACGTTTTCATGTTTTTTATTTTTAATAATTTAGCACCCTAAGATTCCCTAATCCTAACATTTTACGGGTCTAAGGTCATATATTTCTTCCATTCTAAGCTTTTATTAACCCAAGAGTTTAGAAACTTGGAGGTTCTATAATTCAGGGGTCCCCAAGCCCTGGGCTGCAGACAGCTACTGGTCTGCGGCCTGTTGGAACTGGGCCGCACAGCAGGAGCTGAGCGGCCGGTGAGCGAGTGAAACTTCATCTACTGCTCCCTATGGCTCCCCATCACTTGCATTACTGTCTGAACCATCCTCCCCTCCCCGCTCCGTCCGTGGAAAAATTGTCTTCCATGAAACCGGTCCCTGGCGCCAAAAAGTTGGGGACCGCTGCTATAATTCACACATGCTGAGGAGACTTTGTGTCTCAGATCCTGTAATTTGCCGATTCTATGATTAATTTCAGGAAGATGCTGAGCATGTGGGTGGGGAAGGCAGGGACAAATCTGGTACATAAGCATCACTCCCCCCACCCCCTGCCCCCCCGCCTTCCTCAAGCGTCAACTTCCCCAGGGTTGGGTACAGAAAAGGAATCAGGAAATACTTACAGAATAATTGATGTTTGGGCAAGAAAGGACAGTGCTGGCTTGGGGGTGTGGATGGGGGCCAGGGATGGTTCTTGGCCAGGTACAGGGCTCGTGTTGGCACAGTTAAGAGGAAAGGGTCAAGTGCATTTGTTGGAAGCCCACGAAAAGTTGTAGATAAAAAGGTGAGCATCTGAGCCTATATTTGAAATGGGAACCATGCCAACATTGGCATGCAATGGAGTCAGACTTGCAGTCCAGCCCCAAGGCTGCTGTGAAGCCAGGATAAACCAAAATGGGGGTCGGCCAATCCCTTTTGTATAGATGGCCAGATATAAATATTTTAGGCGCTGTGACCCAAGACACATTGTATTCTTTTAGCACACATATACTGTCATTGTGTAATAAGCACAATACTTTGCCATCTAATTAGATAAAGAAATAATACACACTCCACTGCACCTTAAAAGTGCACCATTTGCCCATCAACGGATGAATGGATTAAAAAATGTGACACATACATACAATGGAATATTATTCAGCCTTAAAAGGAAGGGGAGGGCTTCCCTGGTGGTGCAGTGGTTGAGAGTCCGCCTGCCGATGCAGGAGACACGAGTTTGTGCCCCGGTCCGGGAAGATCCCACAGGCCGCGGAGCGGCTGGGCCCGTGAGCCATGGCCACTGAGCTTGCGCGTCCGGCGCCTGTGCTCCGCAACAGGAGAGGCCACAACAGTGAGAGGCCCGCGTACAGCAAAAAAAAAAAAAAAAAGGAAGTGGATTCTGACACATGCTACAACATGGATGGATCTTTTTTTTTTTTAAAGACGTTGAGGGTAGGAGTTTATTAATTAATTTATTTATTTTTGCTGTGTTGGGTCTTCGTTTCTGTGCGAGGGCTTTCTCTAGTTGTGGCAAGCGGGGGCCACTCTTCATCACGGTGCGCAGGCCTCTCACTGTCGCGGCCTTTCTTGTTGTGGAGCACAGGCTCCAGACGCGCAGGTTCAGTAGTTGTGGCTCACGGGCCTAGCTGCTCCGCGGCATGTGAGATCCTCCCAGACCAGGGCTCGAACCCGTGTCCCCTGCATTAACAGGCAGACTCTCAACCACTGCGCCACCAGGGAATCCCGGATGGATCATTTTTACTATTTTTTTAATAGATCTTTATTGGAGTATAATTGCTTCACAATACTGTGTTAGTCTCTGTTGTACACCAAAGTGAATCAGCCATATGCATACATATGTCCCCATATCCCCTCCCTCTTGAGCCTCCCTCCCATCCTCCCTATCCCACCCCTCTAGGTCATCACAAAGCACAGAGCTGATCTCCCTGTGCTATGCTGCTGTTTCCCACTAGCTACCTATTTTCCATTCAGTAGTGTACATATGTCGATGCTACTCTCACTTCGCCCCAGCTTCCCCCTCCCTGCTCCGTGTCCTCAAGTCCATTCTCTGTGTCTGTGTCTTTATTCCTGCCCTGCAACTAGGTTCATCAGTACCTTTTTTTTTTTTTTTTTAGATTCCATATATATGTGTTAGCATACAGTATTTGTTTTTCTCTTTCTGACTTATTTCCCTCTGTATGACAGACCCTAGGTCCATCCACCTCACTACAAATAACTCAATTTTGTTTCTTTTTATGGCTGAGTAATATTCCATTGTATATATGTGCCACATCTTTTCTATCCATTCATCTGTCGATGGACACTTAGGTTGTTTCCATGTCCTGGCTATTGTAAATAGTGCTGCAATGAACATTGTGGTACATGAGTCTTTTTTTTTTTTTTTAACAACTTTATTGGAGTATAATTGCTTTACAATGGTGACATGACTCTTTTTGAATTATGGTTTTCTCAGGGTATATGCCCAGTAGTAGGATTGCTGGGGCATATGGTAGTTCTGTTTTTAGTTTTTTAAGGAACCTCCATACTGTTCTCCATAGTGGTTGTATCAATTTACATTCCCACCAACAGTGCAAGAGGGTTCCCTTTTCACCACGCCCTTTCCAGCATTTATTGTTTCTAGATGTTTTGATAATGGCCATTCTGACCGGTGTGAGTTGATACCTCATTGTAGTTTTGATTTGCATTTCTCTAATAATTAGTGATGTTTAGCAGCTTTTCACGTGCCTCTTGGCCATCTGTATGTCTTCATTGGTGAAATGTCTATTTAGATCTTCCGCCCATTTTGTAATTGAATTGTTTGTTTTTTGATGTTGAGCTCCATGAGCTGTTTGTATATTTTGGAGATTAATCCTTTGTCCGTTGTTTTATTTGCAAATATTTTCTCCCATTCTGAGGGTTGTCATTTTGTCTTGTTTATGGTTTCCTTTGCTGTGCAAAAGCTTTGAAGTTTAATTAGGTCCCATTTGTTTATTTTTGTTTTTATTTCCATTACTCTATGAGGTGGGTCAAAAAAGATCTTGCTGTGGTATATGTCAAAGAGTGTTTTTCCTATGTTTTCCTCTAAGAGTTTTATAGTGTCTGGTCTTACATTTAGGTCTTTAATCCATTTGGAGTTTATTTTTGTGTATGGTGTTACATAGTGTTCTAATTTCATTCTTTTACATGCAGCTGTCCAGTTTTCCCAGCACCACTTATTGAAGAGGCTGTCTTTTCTCCATTGTATGTTCTTGCCTCCTTTGTCATAGATTAGTTGACCATATGTACGCGGGTTTATCTCTGGGCTTTCTATCCTGTACCATTGATCTATATTTCTGTTTTTGTGCCAGTACCATGCTGTCTTTTTTTTTTTTTTTAACCACTGTCTTCTCAACAGATGTCAGAAAATAATAAAACATTCAGTATAAGCTACTTCTGTGTGATAATGTGTGATTCTTACTTTTCAAAAATTAAACTGTGGATTAAATGCTTTTTGTTGAATTTTATTTTATTTTATTTTTATACAGCAGGTTCTTATTAGTCATCAATTTTATACACATCAGTGTATACATGTCAATCCCAATTGCCCAATTCATCCCACCACCCCCACCACCCCCCGCTGCTTTCCCCCCTTGGTGTCCATACGTTTGTTCTCTACATCTGTGTCTCAGTTTCATACTGTCTTGATTACTGTAGCTTTGTAGTATAATTTGAAGTCGGGGAGCCTGATTCCTCCAGCTCCATTTTTCTTTCTCAAGATTGCTTTGGCTATTCGGGGTCTTTTGTGTTTCCATACGAATTGTAAAATTTTTTGTTCTAATTCTGTGAAGAATGCCACTGGTAATTTGACAGGGATTGCATTGACTCTGTAGATTGCTTTGCATAGTATAGTCATTTTCACAATATTGATTTTTCCAATCCAAGAACATGGTATATTTCTCCATCTGTTTATGTCATCTTTGATTTCTTTCATCAGTGTTCTATAGTTTTCTGAGTACAAGTCTTTCGCCTCCTTAGGTAGGTTTATTCCTAGGTATTTTATTCTTTTTTTTTTTTTTTTTGCGGTAGGCGGACCTCTCACTGTTGTGGCCTCTCCCCTTGCGGAGCACAGGCTCCGGAGCACAGGCTCAGTGGCCATGGCTCACGGGCCCAGCCGCTCCTGCGGCATGTGGGATCTTCCCAGACCGGGGCACGAACCCATGTCCCCTGCATCGGCAGGCGGACTCTCAACCACTGCGCCACCAGGGAAGCCTATTTTATTCTTTTTGTTGCGATGGTAAATGGGATTGTTTCCTTAATTTCTCTTTCTGATTTTTTGTCATCAGTGTATAGGAATGCCAGAGATTTCTGTGCATTAATTTTTTATCCTGCAACCTTAACCAAATTCGTTGATTAGTTCTAGTAGTTTTCTGGTGGCATCTTTAGGATTTTCTATGCATAGTGTCATGTCATCTGCAAACAGTGACAGTTTTACTTCTTCTTTTCCAATTTATATTCATTTTACTTCTTTTTCTTCTCTGATTGCCATGGCTAGGACTTCCAAAACTATGTTGAATAAGAGTGGCGAGAGTGGACATCCTTGTCTTGTTCCTGATTTTAGAGGAAATGCTTTCAGTTTTTCACCATTGAGAATGATGTTTGCTGTGGGTTTGTCACATATGGCCTTTATTATGTTGACGTAGTGGATGGGTCTTGAGAACATTAAAGTAAGTGAAAGAAGCCAGTCACAAAAAGTACTTAGACAAATTCATAGAGACAGAAAGTAGAATGGTGGTTGCTGGGGGCTGGGGGGAGGGGGGTGAGGAGTTATTGTTTAATGGGTACAGAGTTTCAGTTCGGCAAGATGAAGAGTTCTGGAGATGGATGGGGGTGATGGCTGCACAGCAATGTGAACTTACTTAATGCCACTGAACTGTACACTTAACGATGGTTACGATGGTAAATTTTATGTTTTGTGTATTTTACCACAATAAAAAAGTGCAACATTCAATGTCCACTTTTCTTGTTTTGACATGGTGGATGTGCACTGGTAATAAAAACATAAAAGGCTGCACTATGGTGACATGCATGCTGTCAGCTGGACCACTAATTTGTCGAGCTCTGAGCAGCCAGGCAAAGCGATGAGAGGATGAGTCTGTGTCGTAACTACTCAACTCCGTATTGCAGGGTGAAAGTGCCGTGGACAGAATGTAATGAACGGGTGTGGTTGTGTTCCAGTAAAACTTTATTTATGGACATGGAAACTGAGTTTCATTTAATTTTTTCTTTTAAATTAAGGTTTTATTTATTTATTTATTGTTTTGGCCGCATTGGGTCTTCGTTGCTGCTCACAGGCTTTCTCTGGTTGCGGCGAGCTGGGGCTACTCTTCCTTGCAGTGAGTGGGCTTCTCATTGCAGTGGCTTCTCTTGTTGCAGAGCAGGGGCTCTAGGCACGTGGGCATCAGTACTTGCGGCACTCGGGCTCAATAGTTGTGGCTTGCAGGCTCTAGAGCACAGGCTCAGTAGTTGTGGTACACGGGCTTAGTTGCTCCGAGGCATGTGGGATCTTCCTGGACCGGGGCTCGAACCCGTGTCCCCTGCATTGGCCGGCGGATTCTTAACTACTGCGCCACCAGGGAAGTTGAGTTTATTTAATTTTCACGTGTCATGGAATATTCTTTTGACCCCCTGTCCCTGCAACCAGTTAAAAATGTTAAAACCATTCTTAGCTCATGAGTTGTAGTAAAATGATCAGTGGGCCAGATTTGGCCTGTGAGCTGTAGTTTGCCAAGCCCTGGGAACATCAAACAAACCCAAACTAAGGAGCATTCTATGAAAAAAATTGCCTGGATTCTTCAAAAATGTCAGTGTCATGAAGCACAAAGAAAGTCTGAGAAACTGCTCCAGATTAAGGGACACCAAAAACATATGATGACTGGATGTGATACATGACCTTGAGTTTTCTTTAGCTGAAATGGATGTTATTTTGACAGTTGGTGAAATCCCAATGAGATCCATGGGTTAGAGTGTTGTATCAATGCTAATTTCCTGATTTTGATAACTATTGTGGTTATGGAAGAGAATTCCATACTTACAGGAAATACATACTTAAGGATTTATGGTAAAAGGGCATCATGCCTGCAACTTACTACTAAGCGGTTTGCGAAAATAAACAAATATTAATATATAAACTATAAACAAATATATAGTGTATAAATATATATAAACTATAAATAAATAAGAGAGAGAGAACACTAATGTAGTAAGATGTTACTATTTGGGGACTCTGGTTGATCTAGATGCAGGGCATCTGCAAATTCTTTGTTTTATTCTTGCAACTTTTCTGTAAATCTGAAATGATGTCAAAAAAAATTTTAGGACAAAGCAGAGGATTGAGCATTCTCTTCTATTTTATGTATCTACAGATAGCTATTGAGAAACTCCTTCCAAAAAAGATACCATTTATCTTTCTCACCAACAGTGAATGAAAGTGCCTTTTTCCCCCGTATCTATACTAATACCTAACCTTTTGAATCTTTGACATTGTGATAAATTAAAAATATATCTCATTTGTTTTATTGGTCATTTCCTTTGTTATAGTTGGGGCTAAGCACATTTTTCTTTGTGTACTGGCCATTTATATGTTTTTCTTTTGTGTAACTAGGAAGCAAAGGGGGCCTGGGACCCTGGGCCCTTTTAACGTTTGGAGGAGGAGCAGCAGAGTGGAGGAGAGCTGAGACAGTGCGGTGTTGTTGTGGATGCCAAGGAAAGAAGGTGCTTCAGGAAGGTGGGAGGCCAACCTTGTCCAAGGCTGCTGAGAGGGCCAGTCAGATGAGGACAGAGGGGTGACCAGTGGGTTTGGTGGCATGAGGGCAGTCTTAGTGGTGTGTTGGATGGACACCCAATTATAGTAGGTGGAGGGGAGCATGGGAGATGATGTTTTGAAGAGACAGAATGTACCAACTATTTCAAGAATGTTGCTATGAAAGGGAGCAGAGAAATGGGCTGGGAGCTGGAGGGGGAGGTGAGATCAAGGGAGGGTGACACTTTCCGTGTTTGCTTATGGGGATGATTCAGAAAAGAAAGAGAAACTGGTGATGCAGGAGACAGCAGAGATAACAGGAGGAATGAAGTGTTTCAAAAGAAGAGAGGGGGGACTTCCCTGGTGGCCTAGTGGTTAGGATTCTGGGCTTTCACTGCCATGGCCTGGATTCAATCCCTGGTCAGGGAATTGATCCTGCAAGCTGCGTGGCATGACCAAAAAAAAAAATAAGAGAGGGGACATTACCTTCTCAGGTGACCTCCCCCAGTCCCTGGTGTCAATTCCATCTAGACCCCAGTGACTACCAATTGCAGGCTCTCTCTTTTCACCCTAACTGCCCCTCCGAACTCCAGCTGCATCCATATACCTGCCTGCTCAGTATCTCTCCATGGGTGGTCAATGGGCACTCCAGCCTACCCTGGCCAAAAAAGAACTTAACTATTCTGGGCCTCAGTTTTCCTCATCTGTAAATTGGGGATGATAACCAAATTCATAGGGTGTTTGCGAGGATTATATGAGAGAATCTATGTAGAGCAGCGTTCCCAACCAGGAGTGATTTTACCCCAGGGGATCATTAGGCAATGTCTGGAGACATTTTTGGTTGTCTAACTGAGTGTGTGCGTGTGTGTGTGTGTGTGCATGTGCGCTACTGGTATTTAGTGGGCACAGGCCAGGGATGTTGCTAAACATCCTACAGTGTTCAAGACAGCCCCATGACAAAGAATTATCTGGCCTCAAACCCCTGATGTAAAGCGTGTCAGGCACAGAGGAAAAGCTCAACAAATGTTAGCTAATACTATTATTGCCCACCCCCATGGAGAATCACGTGATTATTTATTTATTTATTGCCTCGCAGCTTGCGGGATCTTGCTTCCCAGACCAGGGATGGAATCCAGCCCCAGCAGTGAAAGCGCTGAGTCCTAACCACTGGACCACCAGGGAATTCCCTGATTTATACTTAAAAAAATTAATTTTCTCACTGAAACATGCACAATATTTCAGATATCTTCTAAATCTTGAAAGGTTATATTAGCATAGGCACAGCATTAATAATGATGACACTTTCTCCCACTTTGAAATACTAAAAATAGTTAAAATTAGAGTTCTAGGAAGCCCAGTAATTTTACCTTTTTGGTCTCTCCACTGGTGGCTGTCACCAGGTGACATAGGGAAATAGGGAAATCCAGAGCCACTCAATACACTTACTGAGTTTGCAAAATCAGGGATGTCATCCATTTGTATTTCTTGTAAAATAAGAATGTATTTCTGTATAGTAACTAACTGGTTAATTTTACTTGTAGGCCAGGAAATAAAATGAATAAACAAAAATAAAATAAAATAAAGTAATTTAAAAAATAAAAAATAAAACTTCTGGGGACTTCCCTGGCCATCCAGTGGTTAAGACTGTGTGCTTCCACTGCAGGGGGCATGGGTTTGATCCCTGGTTGGGGAACTAAGATCCAAATTTCTGTCCAAACGAGCTCCTGCCACCCACCCCCCTGCCCCACCTTCTGCCATTTTTCCCATCCAAGAAAAATACCACCACCTACCCCAGGCAAAATATATACCGTATCCTTGATTCCTCTTTCCCCCTCATCCCCAAATCCAGTCCGTTATCAGCAAATCCTGTCAATTTTTCCCCCCAAAAAATCCTTACCACCCTCACCTCCAGACATTCACCTGATTCCAAGTCCTCGTCACTTCTCCCCTGGACTGACATGGGTGCCTCCTAACTGTGCTCCCTGCTTCCCCTCTGGCCCCACTTTTGTCAACTTCCCACACAGCAGCCAAAGTGATTTTTTAAAAAAGAAGGCAGGGCTTCCCTGGTGGCGCAGTGGTTGAGAGTCCGCCTGCCGATGCAGGGGATACGGGTTCGTGCCCCGGTCTGGGAAGATCCCACATGCCGCGGAGCGGCTGGGCCTGTGAGCCATGGCCGCTGAGCCTGCGCGTCCGGAGCCTGTGCTCCGCAACGGGAGAGGCCACAACAGTGAGAGGCCCGCGTACCGCAAAAAAAAAAAAAAAAAAAAAAAAAGGCAACCAGATCATGTCCTTCTCCTGCTTCTGATGGTTTCCCACCCCCCTCATATCTGAACTCTCTGTCCAGCTTACTGAGCCCTGCACATTTGATCCCTCCTATACTCTATACTTCCCTCATTGCCCACTTCCCTCTGGCCACACGGGCCTTCTTTTGGCGTCCTGAACATTGAGCTCATTCCTACTTAAAGATCTTGTACTACCCCACTGGTCCCTCCTCTGGAGTGTTTTTGTCATTCAGATATCAGCACTTTCTTTTTTTTTAAACCATTAAAAAAAATTGAAGTATAGTTAATTTACAATGTCGTGTTAGTGTTAGGTATACAGCAAGGTGATTCAGTTATACATACATACATACATATATATGTATACATATATATTCTTTTTCAGATTATTTTCCATTATAGTTTATTACAAGATATTGAACATGGTTCCCTGTGTTATACAGTAGGTCCTTGTTATTTATCTATTTTATATATTGTAATGTGTATATGTTAATCCCAAACTCCTAATTTATCTCTCCCCCCACCTTGCTGTCCCCTTTGGTAACCATAAGTAGTTTGTTTTCTATGTCTGTAAGTCTATTTCTGTTTTTTTTTTTTTAGCCATGCTGCACAGCATGTGGGATCTTAGTCCCCCTACCAGGGATCAAATCCATGCCCTCTGCAGTGGAAGCACGAAGTCCTAACCACTGGACCGCCAGGGAATTCCCAGTCTATTTCTGTTTTGTAAATAAGTTCATTTATATCATTTTTTTAAGATTCCACATATAAATGATATCATATGATATGTCTTTCTCTGTCTGACTTCACTTAATATGATAATCTCTAGGTCCATCCATATTGCTGCAAATGGCATTATTTCATTCTTTTTTATGGCTGAGTAGTAGTCCATTGTGTATATATACCACATCTTCTTTATCCATTCATTCGTTGATGGAAGCAAACTTTTGTTGCTTCCATGTCTTGGCTATTGTAAGTAGCTCAGCACCTTCTTGAGAGATCTTTCCTGACCATCCCAACTAGAGTAGCTCCATCACCTTCATCATAGCACTGTATGTTTTTTTTAACCAAAGCTTAAAAAAAATTTTTTTTTGGCCGCGCTGCGTGGTATGTAGGATCTTAGTTCCCGACCAGAGATCAAACCCGCACCTCCTGCAGTGGAAGAACAGAGTCTTAACCACTGGACCTCCAGGGAAGTCCCCATAACACTGTATTTTACTTTGCTACATAGTACTTATCACTGCCTGCTGTATGAGATATATATGTTTATTTGTACCTCATTGCCTGTCTCCTTCTCACTAGGTTATTCCATGAGATCAGGGACCTTGTCTTGTTCACTATGCACCTCCAATGTCTTGAACAGTGCTTGGCACGCAGTAGTTGCTCAATGAAAAATTGTTGAATTAATTCTTAGAAATGCACAACCTACCAAGACTGACTCAGGAAGAAACAGAAAATATGAATAGACCAATCACAAGCACTGAAATTGAAACTGTGATTAAAAATCTTCCATCAAACAAAAGCCCAGGACCAGATGGCTTCACAGGCGAATTCTATCAAACATTTAGAGAAGAGCTAACACCCATCCTTCTCAAACTCTTCCAAACAATATCAGAGGAAGGAACACTCCCAAACTCATTCTACGAGGCCACCATCACCTTGATACCAAAACCAGGCAAGGATGTCACAAAGAAAGAAAACTACAGGCCAATATCACTGATGAACATAGATGCAAAAATCCTCAACAAAATACTAGCAAACAGAATCCAACAGCACATTAAAAGGATCATACACCATGATCAAGTGGGGTTTATTCCAGGAATGCAAGGATTCTTCAATATACGCAAATCAATCAATGTGATACACCATATTAACAAGTTGAAGGAGAAAAACCATATGATCATCTCAATAGGTGCAGAGAAAGCTTTCGACAAAATTCAACACCCATTTATGATAAAAACCCTGCAGAAAGTAGGCATAGAGGGAACTTTCCTCAACATAATAAAGGCCATATATGACAAACCCACAGCCAACATTGTTCTCAGTGGTGAAAAACTGAAACCATTTCCACTAAGATCAGGAACAAGACAAGGCTGCCCACTCTCACCACTCTTATTCAACATAGTTTTGGAAGTTTTAGCCACAGCAATCAGAGAAGAAAAGGAAATAAAAGGAATCCAAATTGGAAAAGAAGAAGTAAAGCTGTCACTGTTTGCAGATGACATGATACTATACATAGAGAATCCTAAAGATGCTACCGAAAAACTACTAGAGCTAATCAATGAATTTGGTAAAGTAGCAGGATACAAAATTAATGCACAGAAATCTCTGGCATTCCTGTACACTAATGATGAAAAATCTGAAAATGAAATCAAGTAAACACTCCCATTTACCATTGCAACAAAAAGAATAAAATATCTAGGAATAAACCTACCTAAGGAGACAAAAGACCTGTATGCAGAAAATTATAAGACACTGATGAAAGAAATTAAAGATGATACAAATAGATGGAGAGATATACCATGCTCCTGGATTGGAAGAATCAATATTGTGAAAATGACTCTACTACCCAAAGCAATCTACAGATTCAATGCAATCCCTATCAAACTACCACTGGCATTTTTCACAGAACTAGAACAAAAAATTTCAAAATTTGTTTGGAAACACAAAAGACCCCGAATAGCCAAAGCAATCTTGAGAACGAAAAATGGAGCTGGAGGAATCAGGCTCCCTGACTTCAGACTATACTACAAAGCTACAGTAATTAAGACAGTGCGGTACTGGCATAAAAACAGAAAGATAGATCAGTTGATCAGGATAGAAAGCCCAGAGATAAACCCACACACATATGGCCAACTTATCTTTGATAAAGGAGGCAGGAATGTACAGTGGAGAAAGGACAGCCTCTTCAATAAGTGGTGCTGGGAAAACTGGACAGGGACATGTAAAAGTATGAGATTAGATCATTCCCTAACACCATACACAAAAATAAGCTCAAAATGGATTAAAGACCTAAATGTAAGGCCAGAAACTCTCAAACTCTTAGAGGAAAACATAGGTAGAACACTCTATGACATAAATCACAGCAAGATCCTTTTGGACCCACCTCCTAGAGAAATGGAACTAAAAACAAAGATAAACAAATGGGACCTAATGAAACTTCAAAGCTTTTGCACAGCAAAGGAAACCATAAACAAGACCAGAAGACAACCCTCAGAATGGGAGAAAATATTTGCCAATGAAGCAACTGACAAAGGATTAATCTCCAAAATTTATAAACAGCTCATGCAGCTCAATAGCAAAAAAACAAACAACCCAATCCAAAAATGGGCAGAAGACTTAAATAGGCATTTCTCCAAAGAAGATATACAGACTGCCAACAAACACATGAAAGAATGCTCAACATCATTAATCATTAGAGAAATGCAAATCAAAACTACAATGAGATATCATCTCACACCAGTCAGAATGGCCATCATCAAGAAATCTAGAAACAATAAATGCTGGAGAGGGTGTGGAGAAAAGGGAACACTCTTGCACTGCTGGTGGGAATGTGAATTGGTACAGCCACTATGGAGAACAGTATGGAGGTTCCTTAAAAAACTAAAAATAGAACTACCATATGACCCAGCAATCCCACTACTAGGCATATACCCTGAGAAAACCATAATTCAAAAAGAGACATGTACCAAAATGTTCATTGCAGCTCTATTCACAATAGCCCGGAGCTGGAAACAACCTAAGTGTCCATCATCGGATGAATGGATAAAGAAGATGTGGCACATATATACAATGGAATATTACTCAGCCATAAAAAGAAACGAAACTGAGCTATTTGTAACGAGGTGGATAGACCTAGAGTCTGTCATACAGAGTGAAGTAAGTCAGAAAGAGAAAGACAAATACCGTATGCTAACACATATATATGGAATTAAAAAAAAAAAATGTCATGAAGAACCTAGGGGTAAAACGGGAATAAAGACACAGACCTACTTGAGAATGGACTTGAGGATATGGGGAGGGGGAAGGGTAAGCTGTGACAAAGCGAAAGAGAGGCATGAACATATATATACTACCAAACGTAAGGTAGATAGATAGTGGGAAGCAGCCGCAGAGCACAGGGAGATCAGCTCGGTGCTTTGTGACCGCCTGGAGGGGTGGGATGGGGAGGGTGGGAGGGAGGGAGATGCATGAGGGAAGGGATGTGGGAACAGATGTATATGTATGACTGATTCACTTTGTTATAAAGCAGAAACTAATAAAAAAAAATTGTTGAATTGATTTGAAATCATGAGGCTTGCCTGTTTGTGACTTTTATCTATTTTTTCTACTGAGTTATTATTTTTATCTATTTGTAACAGCTTTTTGCTTATTAAGGATATTAGCACTTTGTTTTTTGATTTCTTGAAAGGAATTTGCTGGAACAAATGTTGTAAACTTTTGACTATGGTAGTATGAGTATGTAGCTCCTACCACTTGGATTAACTGCTCCAGCCTCAGAATATAAACAATGAAAAAACACGAATGGACAATCAGGGTTGGTCAACTCTTATACAGCATTAAAGGGAGGGAACACTTCCCCTCCTTGGAATGTTGGGGAACTTGGACACCCAGATCCTTGCCCTGACTTAGCTAGTGGCATGAGCAGGTGACTTTTTGGCATTCCTCTTTACCTGAGCTGAGTCACTTGCAAATTGGGTCCCTGCATCCCTTGCATCCCTGGGATAAAATTGGATAATGATACTTGTCCCTGGCTCATCAGCTTGGGGTATTTTAAATTTTTAAGGTGGTAGGGTTTGGGGTTGGATCAACAGGTCCACAAATATTTAGTGAGTTCGCACTCTGTGCCAAGGCCCTGATGGAATAAGACATAGTTCTGCCTTCAAGGAGTTTGCAGTTCAGAGAGAGAGATAGACAAGTGTGCAAATCACTACAAGGGCCAGCAGAAATGATGTGTGTGCACAGTGCACAGACATCATACCCAAGAAGAAGTGGGTGACTGCTTAGAGGGAGGGCAAGGAAGGCTTCCCAAAGGAGAGGATATGTGAATAGAGTTTCAAGGAATGAATAAGAGTTCCTCAGGAAGACAAGGGGGCAGAGCCTTCAGAGTAGAGGGAACTGCATGTGTAAAGGCTTGGAGGTATGCAACAACGTGATGGATATGGAAAAGCTACAATTCTGTGGGATCCCTCCCTGGCTCCCACTTCCTCCTTCTTTCCTTTCGCAACTTTGGTCTGAGTCAATGTGGTCTTGGGGGGCAGGTGGACGGTGCATGATTGCAGGAATGCTAAGCCTCCCTCGGGAGGGTTGGGAAGCAGCCCTGCTAGGAGGTGCTGTGTTGGGGATCAGGTCTTTAGAGGGCTTGCTAAGTCTCCTTCCACTCACCACCAGGAAAGAGGCAGCAGGAGGCTGCCCCGTGGCTCTCTGGCTTGGCCCATCCGTCTTACACATCATGATGGAGGATCCTTTCCAGGAGCAGACAAATCACAGGCCTGGGGGCTCTGGGAGAATTGGAAGATATTGGCTGAACTGGCAGAGCTGGGCAGAAACTGAGCTGCCTTAGTCGTGGGAAGGCAAAATATTTCATCTTCTCTGGCACTTCTATCCTTGGTGTTTGGTGGCTGTTGGGAGTTATGTAGTTGAGGCTGAGATGTGTTTCAGCAGGAAAGCACACTGGGATCAATTAGCAATGTCTGCCATGAGAGCTGGAAGGGAGAGAAGTGGCCTGTGTGCTATGTATGTTGCCATCTCTGACCCAGTCATATGCCCTCATTTTACAGATGGGGAGACTGAGGAGCAGAGAGGGGAAGTGTCTTATTTGTTGTTCTATCTCCAATCCCAGGACAGTATCTGTCACACAACATTAGGAAAGATCTGTGGAATTGACTTGTATGAGACTAATAGCCCAGTTCTCCTGAGTTCCAGTTTCATGTTCTCTCTGCTATAACTGGACAAGTGGCTGTTTGTTGCACAAACTCTTGCATGTTTCCTGGGATATTTTCCATCAAGGACCAGCCTCCAGAGGAGGCTGGGGAATCAGAGTGGTGCTTCCTCTGGGCAGCTGTGGGCTGACCAGGGCAGAGAGGCTGGGAACAAACTCAGGTACCAGGCTGCAGAAGAGCTGACTTTGCCCTTTTCAAAAAGATCAATTCAAAAATCTTAAATAACCCAGCAGAGCCACAGAACTTCAAGTCTGAAAGCTCTCAACAGACTTTTAGTTCAATTCAGTTGGAAAAAAAGCACAGACCTGGGTTTAAATCTCAGTTCTACAGTATGGAGGTTCCTTAAAAAACTAAAAATAGAATTACCATATGACCTAGCAATCCCACTACTGGGCATATACCCTGAGAAAACCATAATTCAAAAAGACACATGCACCCCAATGTTCATTGCAACACTATTTACAATAGCCAGGTCATGGAAGCAACCTAAATGCCCATCGACAGATGAATGGATAAAGAAGATGTGGTACATATATACAATGGAATGTTACTCAGCCATGAAAAGGAACAAAATTGGATCATTTGTAGAGACGTGGATGGACCTAGAGACTGTCATACAGAGTGAAGCAAATCAGAAAGAGAAAAACAAATATCGTATATATATATATATATATATATATATATATATATATATATTTTTTTTTTTTTTTTTTAGCGGTTTGAGGGCCTCTCACTGTTGTGGCCTCTCCCATTGCGGAGCGCAGGCTCCGGACGCACAGGCTCAGCAGCCATGGCTCACGGGCCCAGCCACTCCGTGGCATGTGGGATCCTCCCAGACTGGGGCACGAACCCGTGTCCCCTGCATCGGCAGGCGGACTCCCAAACACTGCGCCACCAGGGAAGCCCTATATATATTTTTTTAATTTATTTTTTATTTACTTTTATTTTTGGCTGCATTGGGTCTTCGTTGCTGCGCGCGGGCTTTCTTTAGTTGCAACAAGCGGGGGCTACTCTTCATTGTGGTGCGCAGGCTTCTCGTTGTGGTTTCTTGTCTTGTTTCAGAGCATGGGCTCTAGGCGTGTAGGCTCAGTAGTTTTTTGCACACGGGCTTAGCTGCTCCGTGGCATGTGGGATCTTCCCGGACCAGGGCTTGAACCTGTGTTCCCTGCATTGGCAGGCAGGTTCTTAACTATTGCACCACCAGGGATGTCCCCAAATACCGTATATTAACACACATATGTGGAATCTAGAAAAATGGTGCAGATGAACCGGTTTGCAAGGCAGAAATAGAGACAGAGATATAGATAACAAATGTATGTACACCAAGGGGGGAATGCGGGTTTCGGGGGAGGTGGTGGTGGTGGTATGAACTGGGAGATTGGGATTGACATATATACACTAATATGTATAAAACAGATAACTAATAAGAACCTGCTGTATAAAAAAATTTTTTTTTTCAGTTCTCTTTCCAGCTATGTGATCTTGGGCAAGTGACCTTTGGTTCCAACTAGTTTCCACATCTGTAAAACAAGGATAATATAATTTCCAGCTAAAAGGATTAAATGAAATATGCAAGCAAATTGCCAGCCCGGGGCTTGATACTTGAAATATGAGTTTACATTTTACAAAGTGAAAGCAAAAGAAAAGAAAAATGGGCAAATTCTGGTTCCAAAGACAGTAGTGTTGGTATTTCTAGCAGATATTCGTATAAAATAGGTACATTTTACTGGTCTATTCTGCACTTTCCAGAATATTCCACCCCCTCACTTCTCCCACTAAGTCTTCAGCCACAGTCTTGTCTTTTTCACCTGTTCATTGTGGAATTCTGGGATGACCCCAAAGGCCCAGGTTCACTCAACACCTACTATATGCCAGGGTCTGACCTAAGCACTAAGCCACTAGTTTAGTCTAGACGGGAACAGGTGATGATAGTCGGGTGACCAGAATTCCACAGAGAGTCCAGCTCTGCTGACCCTGGGTAAATTCCTTCCTGCTGGGCCTCAGTTTTCCCATCTGTGACACGGGGATGTCGGCCTGGACCAGAAGAACTGTTGGAGCCCTTCCTCTGGCCCTCCGTGGTGATGCTGGGGGGCCCGGGCTGGGGAGGGGTGAACCGCGTGGCGTGAGCGGGGCGAGAGAGGCGCGCCCGGCCAAGCTCCGACCCATGACGGCCCGACCCGGGAATGAGCCCGTAGCAAGGGTTTAGCGCCGTTCCGCCTGGGATTAGGGCGGGCGGCGAGCTCATTAGTGACTAAGCCCGGGTTCGCAGCTGGAGCTAGCGCCCCGGGCGTCCCAGCTCCAGAGGACCAGAGGCGAGGGGTGGGGCGGCGCTCCTCCAATCACAGGGCTCGTCTCACCGCCCTCCGGATGCTGAAGAAACGCCGGAGCCTATTGGCTGGTGACAGCCGCAAAACCTTTGGCAAACTAGGCACCCCTACCTCACCAGGACTCGCTGGGGCTGGCTCGGGGCTTGTGGCGGGTCCTCCACAAAGCCCCCGGGGCCAAGCCTTGCTCCACGGAAAGCTGCGCTTCCCAAAGCGAGGTCTTGCGGCCCCAAAAGGAGTCCCTCTTCGTCGGTGGTTTCAGGCATCCTTCGTCCCAGGCATCCTTCCGTTTCACGTCGACCTGGTGTGTTGGTGTGATCAAGGGCCCTGGGTTCACATCCCACCTTTGCTGTTTGCCGGCTCTATGGCTTTGACAAATTAATCCCTCCAAGCCCCCACTTTCCTTAAAGGACCGTAGCAATACTTACTATTAATAACAACAACAATACTGACCACTTATCCTAATCTCGGCAACATGGACTCTGGAAGCTCCAGATATGGTCTGTGGAGCTTGTTAGAAATACGGCGGCTGGACCTCCGGTCAGACCTGAGCCAGACCCCGTTTTAACAAGATCCCCGTGAGACTCCCGCTCAGGCTGAAGTCTGGGGAGCGCTGGAGTGCCAGGACCTGCCCGCAGACCCCGTCTGCCCCCTACCGGCTGGGAAGGTTACTCTGGGGCGCAGTTCCCTTGTCTATAAAATGGGGATAATAATAGTGTGCTTTCCAGGGCTGTTGTGAGGATTAAACAACCTAAACATTCAAAAACTGAAAAGTACCTGGGACAGACTAAAGACTCCATAAACGACAGCCAAGCACGAGGGGTTCCCACATCCCACCTTCGCTGCCTCTCCAACTGCAGGCTGCTGTCTGCTCTCCTTCCCCAGAAAGCAGCTCTGGCCCTTGCCCCACCCCTCTGGGCTGGGAATCCTGGTCTCCCTCTTTCCCTAAGGCCAAGCCCCCCAGCAGGGAAAGGACATAAGTCCTCCAGTTTTCTACCAGGGTTTGCTTGGGCCTTACCTACAGTAGGTCATTAGTAAGTCCTTGTCAGGTCTGACTGGGCTGACCCTGCTATTATTTCTTTCTCTGTGTGTGTGTGTGAGAGTGTGTTTGTGTGTGTGCAGGGGAGGTACTTAAAGGGAATTTAATGATAACCTTTATTAAACACTATGTTTCTAATCCTTGCTAAATATGTGCTTATTCATGCAGTGCTCAATAAACAGCTCTGTGAGTGAGCTAGGCACTCTTATTATCCCATTTTTATGATGAGGGAAATGAGGAGGCTCAGAGATAAAGTCACTGGTTCGAGTTCTCACAGCTGGTAGGTGGCCGACCTGGGATTTGGTTTTATCTTTCTGGCCCACTGTGTGACCCCGTTTCTTCTTTATTAAGTCTCTGGGGACAATGGTCAGTGAAAGAACTGGGGAGAAGGGAGTCTAACCTGGATCTGGGTTGAGGTGGGGGGTTAGAGGTTCTCCTTTGCTTGCTCCCTGGAGAAAGTGTCAGCCGTGGGCTGGATAGAAGGAGGGAGGGACTGAGACTCGGGGGGCCCTTTCCCTCCCCCAACATTCAGGATGCACCTGGCATCTGGGCCAGGACCTGGGCCCTGCCCCTGTTTCTTCTGGCCCGTCCCAAGATTCTCCCTTAATCTGTACTGCTCTGGCCTTGCCAGGTAAAGCAGCTCAAGATCCAAGGTCCAAAAGTGTAGGGGCGGTGCCTCGCTGAGGTGGGGGACAGATTTCCTAGGGCTGGGCCACTTGGGTGGAGAGGTGAAACCCCTGCGTAGGTCTGGATTTGAACCCTGGACTTTGGGATTTCAGGGATGAGCTCTCAACCTCCAATTCTCCCAGGATTCCGTGGAGGTCGGTGCTGTTACCTATTTCCCAAATGAACAAACTGAGGCTCAATGTCTGTATTAGTTTCCTATGGCTGCTGTAACAAATTACCACAAGCTCAGTGGCTGAACAATACAAATTTATTGCCGTGGAGTTCTGGAGGTCAGAATTCCGACATGAGTCTCGCTAAATTCAAAATGTCGACAGAGCTGCATTCCTTTCTGGAGGCCCTAGGGGAGAGTGTTTACTTGCCTTGTCCAGCATCTCGAGGCCACCCACTTGCGTTGGCTCACAGCCTCCTTCCTCCAGCTTCAGAGTCGACGATGCTGTGTCTTTCTGACCCTTCTGTAGTCCCTTCTCCCTCTGATCACAGCCAGGAAAGGTTCTCCACTTTTTTTTTTTTTTTTTTTTTGCCGTACGCGGGCCTCTCACTGTCTCGGCCTCTCCCGTTGCGGAGCACAGGCTCCGGATGCGCAGGCTCAGCGGCCATGGCTCACGGGCACAGCCGCTCCGCGGCATGTGGGATCTTCCCAGACCGGGGCACCAACCTGCGTCCCCTGCATCAGCAGGCGGACTCTCAACCACTGCGCCACCAGGGAAGCCCCGGTTCTCCACTTTTAAGGACTCGTGTGGTTAGACTGGGCCCACCTAGATAACCCAGGATAACCTCCTGATTACCCTAATCTCAGAATCCTTCACTTTAATCACGTCTGCAAAGTAGCTTTCGCCATCTTCACAGGTTCTGGGGATTAGGATGTGGACATGTTTGAAGGGACGTAATTTTGCCTCTCACCGAGGAGTGACGTGAGCTACCCAAAGTCACACATCCTGGGAGCAGCAGGGCCAGGACTTGAACCCAAACCCCAAGTCCCAAATCCGAGTGACCTCTCTCACCGTGTTCTTCTGCCACTCTGGTTCTAACTTCTATTGACTGGGTGAGGTGTTTGAAGGTTTCAGGGAACTTCTAAATTAATAAATCATTTGAGAAACTAAGATGTCTCAGTAGGTAATTGCTCAGTAGATAAGATTAGTTGAGGGCAGAAATGGAAAGACAGGATGGAGGAGTGGGACTTTCTAAGTGTCAACGCTGCCCTTGGAAATTTCATCTTTCTACCAAGGCTGCCTGAGAGACAGGAACTTGTTTGTGAGAGCTGCGGCTCCTTTCAGATGGAGCTGGGGAAACTGGCCAGGCTCTGGCCAGTGTCCTCTGCTGTGGGCTCTTAAGCTCTGCCTCCATGCTTATCCAGCAGCTTCTGGGGCTTCACCCTAGATTTGCATTTGGGGGTATAACCTTGAGGTCATTATTTAACAAAACTGTGGAGAGAAGTGGCAGTATGGATGGAGCTGGAGGAGCCGTGCCCCCCTTCCTGTTCTCCTACAATCTACCTTAATAACAAGTGGGGTGATGAGAACCTATAAAAACAGTCACTGTGTTTATTGTGGGGATATTATTGAAACTGTTTATAGTTGTTAGGATACTCTTCTGCAGCTACAAGTTGTAGAAAACCCAACTCAAACAATAAAGGGAATTTATTGGCTCATGGTACGGAAAAGCCAGAGGTAGGTTGACCTTCAGGTACAGCTTGATCCAGCAGCTCATACATGCTCAATACCGCCTCAACATTAGCTCCATGCTCAGTCAGACTCTCCCCTTGTGTTCCTAAGATGGCTGAAGAAGTTTCTGTGACTCTGTGTTTCTAGATTCAAATGCAGTAGAAAAGAGAAAGTTACTTGGTGGCTCAAAAAAGTTCTGGAAGGGGGTCTTGTTGGTCTTGATTGATCTGCCTTGGGTCATCTGTCCACCTCCCTATCAATAACTGTGGCCAGAAGAATGGGACATGCTAAGTGGCTTAAGTTAATTGACACTTGCCTCTGAAGCTGAGGGTGGGGTTAATTCCTCCCAAAGCATCAGGTTGGCAAATTCAGGGTCCCATTAGGAAGGGAGAATGGATCCTGGGGAGTCTATGGCATCACCTTCCTCGTCAACATCATGTCCCCCTTGTAAAGACATACAGCTTTGTAGTGTGTGACAATCTGAGCAATGGGCATGTTTCTACCTATGGACACCATGATGTGTGTGTGTGTGTGTGTGTGTGTGTGTATATAGTGGTGTTCAAATGACAAAGAAGTTAGGGGGAAGAGGAAATGAAGGTCAAATAGTATAAAGCTGGGGAGAAGTAGCACACAGAAATTAATGTCACAGCTTGTACTTTGTCTCAATCTCTCTGAGCCTTAGTTTCCTCATCTATAAAATGGGAATACTAACCCCCGCATGAAATCAAATGACAGGAGGTTTGTAAAAGTTTGTGTGAATAGAAAGAGGTGGCCATCCAATCATTCAACAACCATTTATTAAGCACCTACCATGGGCCAGGACCAGTTCTGGGGCTCTAATGATGAGCAAGACAGACGTGATCCCTGACACAAGGGGCCCAGAGTTTCCCAAGTATAGAAGTTGTTGTTATTATTATTAAAAGATTCTAATGCCAGAGGGATCTCCCCAGCCAGTCATGGGTGGGGAGTGACATTCCCAATGCCACACGTTGGTGGAGCTGGGAATTGAACCCCGAGCCTCCAGTTCTCTCTGCTGAGACTCATGGCCTCTCCCCTCCCCACGCGGTAGCCACCTCCTGGCTAATGAACCAGACTTCCTTCTGGTGCACTTAGGAGCGATATTTGATGTTGCTCTTCCTGGTCAGGGAGCCAACAGGCCCTTCCCAAGCTATTGCTGGTAACTGGGAGGGAGAATCAATCACAGCTTAGTGGTTCCACTTTCCCTGCTGGCAGCCCGGCACGGCTGTCCTGAGCAGGAAGCAGAGCACAAGTGCCGGGTTATGATTTTGTGTCCTGGGATGAAGCCACCGGGAGGAGGTCAAGCCAGCCCTGTTCTGGGTATGTGTATGTCTGGGTGCATACGTGCATTTGGGCATGTGTGTTGCGCATGTGTGGCAGAGGAGGGTCTGCAAGTGTTGGGGAATGGCAGGGTCCTCTCCAGAGGAGACCTGGGTCTAGACCTGGTTCCACTCTCCCTCAGCTGGGTCACTAAGGCCAAGTCATGTTTTCTCAGTGGGCCTTAGTTTCCCTAACTGTAAAAGCAGGGGTCATCCCCACCTTAGTCCTTGTCTTCCTTATGAGATGTTTGTGAACAGCAAATGAGACCATGAGGACAAAACTGGACAGGGGAAAGGGAAGGCTGCCTCAAGGATGCAGAATGGCCTCATGGCTAGGGTGAGACTGCCCCTGTTCAAGTCCCAGCTCCCCTGCTTACTAGCCGCATGACCTTGACTTCACCTCTCTGGGCCTCAGTTTGCTCATCTGCGATATGGGGAGAGTATTAGAAGCAACCAAAGTTCATCAAATCTAACACTCCCACCAATTGTCCAACACCAATATTTTATGGACCATAAAGAAAGAAAAGAGCCCACCAATTAAACTAGGACAGGATGCTCCCTTATCTCCCAGGTTTTATTTTATTCTTGCCAAAAGAGCTCTTTCAGGCAATGTTCTTTATATTTGTCAGTCTTATACACACATTAAGAGGAAAATATAAGTGAAACGTATTAGTTAAGATGTTCCTCAAACATCTTCCCATTCAGAATCTGACTTTTCTGAGTCATTTTTCAACTCGGACTTGCTGGGGACTATGTTTTCCCATGATTGTGTCCTCTGTGCTGGCAGGAGTGTGGAGGGAGGGGTGAGCAGCATCTCTTAAAAGGGAACTTGTCCTGCAATGTACTTCCTTTCAACCCACTGACCGTCCTGCATTCGGGCCTAGACATGAGACCTCCCTGGCCCAAGGCAGGGGAGCTGGCCCTGGGGATCAGGGCAAAAGCAGCAAAACTTCCACCCTGTATACAGCAAAGAGATTCAGAAGAAAACAGACAGACTGCACCCCTCCCCCCATTCCCTTGAGAGGAGCTCAGAGGGCAGGGGATGAAGCCACAGAAGTTTGGGAATCTGAGAAGAGAGAGAACAGAAGCCTGGAACCCAGGAAACAGTGATGTGGGAGGGTTGCCCAGCAGCAGCCTGAGTTCTCCAACCTCAAGTGGGGTGTAGAGCATATGAAACTTCCAAGCAAGTTGTGCAGTGGCACTGTGGGATCATGACAAGGTGACATTAGGTCAAGGCAGCTGAGACTCCACAGCTGGAAACCAGAAAGGGATGTAGATTCCTCAGAACGGTCACTAGCCACATGGCATGATGTCCACCTCTGATTCTACCCAAATGCCAGATGGCCTGGCTCTGGTCAATGATATTGTGCTGCTCTATTTCAGTTATTAACTGGAACTTAAATGCTACTGAGGAAAGAGGAAGGGGTGAGGGATGAGGAGGAAGAACCCTAAATTGATGGAACTCACCCTGATTTGCTCAAGGCAAAAGAATCCTTAACTTGAAATTAATGTGAAATGACCGAGGTTATCCATTGGCCTGTTCGGGTTTCCACCAGCAGGAAACAAGGAGCTTGAGACATAAACTATGTTCAATTGCAGGAAAACAAAGTTGCATTTCTTTCATACCTGAGTTTGTAGGCTGGGAAATCCACAACCTTTGCCTATCAAATACATGTGCCCACACACATAGACGAGTATTCATGTATATATTGATATACGAGGAAAAAAGAATCAAATGTTAACATAGGTTCCCTTCTGATGGGGCTACCCTGCTTTGTATCATCTGGCATTTAGGTTTTGTAGTTGTAACAAAGGCCAGAAAAGCAGTGGCTTTCACAAGAGAGGAGAGGAACGGGAAGAACATACCCAGTCTAGGAGTGATATGGGAGCTGACTGACATGTTGTGTCCCGGACTCCTTCTATTTTGTTGCTCTGTCTTCCTAAATACTTGGCTTCTACCTCGTGATCTAATCTGGCTGCCCCTGGTCCCTGCATTACATCTATATTCTACCTACTGAGAAGGGAGAAAGGGGAAAGGGAGGGCAGGTTTCTTTCTTTCTTTTGTTTTTTAAGGGCACAATCCAAAAGTTGCACTTATCACTTCCTATCACATGACTTGGACCTATCTTGGTCACATGGTCACACCAGCTGCAAGGGATGCTGGGAAATGGAGTCTTTAGCTGGGTGGCCGTGTGCTCAGCTAAAGCTTTTACTGTTAAAGAAGGGGAGAGTGGATCTGGGGAGGGGCATCTAGCAGTCTGCCACATGGATGGTTTTCAGTATTCCTCTTTATATTTCCATACTTAGTGAAATCATCCTGCCCTGTATTATTGATTTCATTTTTCTGTGTTTTTTCCTTCCCTGTTTGATGGGAAGCAGTGTGATGTAGAAGGAAGAATGGGGATCTGACCTGGGTTTAAATTCTGCATTTGTCATTTTCTAGCTAGAAAATGTGGGGCAAGTCATTTAAATTCTGTGTGGTTGGTGTTGCTGGGTGTTGCCTACGTGCTTCCCTCACTGCCCCCGCTAAAACAGAAGATCCTTGAAGAACATGTGCCCCAGCTCTGGGGAATATCGGTGGCTGACTGCTCTTGGATGAGTCCCTCTCCAGGAATTGCCCTTAACCAAAGGGAGCTGCCTCGCCCAAGGCCATGTCCCTTTCCTTGGGCAGACCATATCTAGTGATTCATCAATGTGGGGTACAAAGCCCCGCCCCTCGCCTCGAGGTAGGTCATCTCTCAGGGACATTGCAGCTCCAGAGCCTCCCGTAGGGTCGGTTGAGGCCCCTGTTGTGAGTGCATCACAGCCCAGCTTCTCCCTTCACCCAAGCCAACTTCCCACCCCCCTCCCCACTACAGGTGTTGATCCTGGGAGCACTTCTCAGTTAACCATCTGCATGCAAATCTCCATCTCAGAGTTTGCCTCCCAGGGAACCCAACCTCAAATGCACTCTAAGCCAGTTACCTCCATCTGTAAAAATGAAACAATATGGTTATGAGGATTAAATGTGATATTTTAAGTGAAACACCAAGCACATAGCCGGTGCTCAGTAAATAATGATATTAATAAACGCTTAAGTAGATAGCACTGGGAATTCCCTGGTGGTCTTATGGTTAGGACTCCACACTTCCACGGAAGGGGGCACTGGTTTGACCCCTGGTCAGGGAACTAAGATCCCACAAGCTGCGAGGCACGGCCAAAAAAATTAGTAGATATCACTAACTCTGCAAGACCCTGTTCTGTGTTCTTTGATGATGCATAATGTTGTTTACTCTTCACAACAAGCCTAGGAGAGAAGTACTGCTCTTGTCCCCATTTTACAGGTGAGGAAACCGAGGCTTAGAGAGGTGAA
The DNA here is from genome assembly GCF_949752795.1 of Hyperoodon ampullatus. NCBI lineage: Eukaryota > Metazoa > Chordata > Mammalia > Artiodactyla > Ziphiidae > Hyperoodon > Hyperoodon ampullatus. The sequence continues at coordinate 13,852,439 of NC_136915.1, forward strand.
GTAATGTGCTCCAGGCATCCAGCTTGTAAATATTCAGATGCAGTACAGATTCCTAGCAACTACTGGGTCAGGATTACGAGCCCAGAGCCAGGAGGATGGACTCTGTGACTCCAGGAAAGGAGTCTGGACCTTTGGAGCCTCTGCTGAGAACCTCCATCCAAGTCACCACACTGGCTCCTTTGAGGCTCCCGCGCGACCACAGATGGAAGTGCTTTGTAAACAGTCGTGCACCGGGCACCTCTGAGGTGTGGTCATCTCTCGTGATTCTCTTTATAACGATGATGATAACACCAGTTTGTGGTGTGCCGGCCCCACTAGAAACACTTGGCAAGCATTATGTCATGGATTCTCACCAACCCCACGAGGCAGGCGGCTGTTACTGTCTGTGTTTTACAGATGAGGCAAGGAGGCTCGGGGAGGTTTAGTAAATTGCCTTAGGTCCCAGGGTGAGGAGATGGCTGAGCGGGCTGCAAACCCAGGTCATGTTGAGTCTGGGGGTTAACCCTCACCCCAAGGCCGTTAGCAGGATGAGGTCCTGAAGCGGCTGCCCAAACAGCCACTTCTTGGATACTAGTTACTGACCCCAAATAGAAAAGGGATTAGTTTACCAGGGCTGGCCGGTCTCCCAGAGCAGGGGGTCCCGGCAGTTTCCAGGGCGTGGGAGAGACACAGGTCCACTCTGGAGAAGCTTCTGTCCAGGCAGAGCCCCTAGTCTGAGGAGGGAAGTCCTGGGGGGGCTCCTTGTGTGGCTGGAGAGACACAGGCCCTGCCTTGCAGGAGACCCCAATCTAATGAGGGAGGCTTAGCCCCGGCCCTTGCTCCCCACACTGGGGAGCTTGGATACCAACAGAGGCCCCAGGAAGGAAGAAACAGCGGTGAGAAGGGCCTGAGGAAGGGGAGAAGCTGGAGCAGGGAGTTGGCCAGCGGCCAAGGCCAAGGCCAGTCTCTCCTGCCTTACCCCTCCCCCTGTCTGTTGGGGCCTCTGTAACAAGCCTGTGAGTAACTGCCCCGGGGCTAGGAAACCAGTCATGAGGACATGATGGGGCCTCATGAGGAAGCCACATAGCCCGGTGTGGAGGCCCTGGTGACTCAGGAGCTACCCTGCAGGGCTGTGCATGGCCTGCTCCACCGTCCGCGCGGGCCGCTCCCCTCTCCCACTTGCTGTGTGACCCGGACCACTCTCTGGGCCTCAGTTGTTCCATCTGCCAATTGGGGGAATAGCCCTGGACAGTCTTTGTCCCTGCATGGCTCAGTCCCTTCAGGTCACAGACCCACAGGAGCCCTCAGTCTGGGAAATGTGGTCCTGAAGTTCCCTCCACCCCTGATTCCTGGCCTGGCCTGCTCCATTCCTCACTCCTTCTCAGCCCCCAGTGCCCCCAGAAGAGCCCCTTCTAAGGAAGTCCTCACTGCCAAAGCCAAATGTCAGTCCTTGACCGCACGGCAGCTTTGATTTCATGACCTGCACCCTCCCTGGGTTGGGTAACGTGGCAGCTTCCTGGTTCCCCTCCGGCTGCTCCCACTGTCACCTCCTTTGCCCCGCCCTTGGCAGGGTGCAGGAGATGGGGACACTCAGGAAGGCTCAGCCGTCCCTCTGTGAGAGCAACTCCCAGGGCGCTCCCTCTGGGTGGGTGCCCAGTGCAGCCCGACAGGATGCACGATTTCAGGCTCACTGCAATTCCCCGGACTCTGTTGTGGACATGCTAAGTTATTTTTCCCTTCCCCACCATTAGCAATTAGTGAAGCCTTTGCATCTCCTGCCCCCAGGAGGGTTCGTACCTGCGACCCAAAGCCAGGTGCCCTCGGGCAGTATGCTTTACAGAGCGGGGATCGAGTTATCTTGCACTTTTTTTTTTTTTTTTTTTGGCGATTCGCGGGCCTCTCACTGTTGTTGCCTTCTCCCGTTGCGGAGCACAGGCTCCGGACCCGCAAGCTCAGCGGCCATGGCTCACGGGCCCAGCCACTCCGTGGCATGTGGGATCCTCCCGGACCGGGGCACGAACCCGTGTCCCCTGAATCGGCAGGCGCACTCTCAACCACTGCACCACCAGGGAAGCCCATCTTGCACACTTTTGTATCCCAGTTCTGGGCTCCATGCCTGGTGTGTAGTAGGTGTTCAGTAAATATTTGTAGACTTGGCGGGTGACCGGATGGTGGAATAAATGCATGAAGCATCCTCACCTGTGCAATGGGGATGGTCACAGTACTGACTTCTCAAGGTTGTTGGGATCAGAAATGAGAAATGCTTGTGAGGGGCTTAGCACGGTGCCTGGCACACAGTAAGTGCCCAGCGCACACCCACTGTGGCTATTATCATCTGGCTGCAAATTGGTAGAGCAAAGCGATGAGAGCTTGCACCTGTCACTCTGTTGGATTCTTTGGGGCCTCAATTCAGAGTCCCGTCCATGGCCTTTTGGAGTGAGTCCACGCCAGCATCTGATGGAGGAACTCAGAACCTCTGAGTCTCAGCCTCCAGCTCCTGGGGACTTGTGGGCCACCCAGACCCCATTACTGTTGTCGGCCAGTGCCTGTAGCAGTACCAGGGAAGGCAGCCAGGAGCCCTGCGGGAGAATCCCATCTGAAAGAACAGAGCTAAAGCAGGATCTGGCACAGAAGGCGACTCCTGGGGTTGGAGCAGCCTTTGGATCCGTCTCTGACTCTCTACGGAGCATCTGCTGTGGGGAGGGTGTGATGTGGGTCAGATGTGAGAGGCAGCTGCTTACATGGAGTGTGGAGCCAGGTAGACTTAGGGCGCCTGTGGAGGAACCCCTTCATCCCACTGAGCCTGTTTCCTCAAGTTGCAGGATGACTGTGGGGTCAAGTGAGCACGGAGCACAGCCTCATACGGTCCTGCTGCTGGGTGCAGTGTGCAGCATTCAGAAAACAGAGCCTACCTTTTATACGTAATTGTAGGATATGGTCTTGACCCTTGGGGATGTCACATTCCAACTGAGGACACAGCACTGGTAAGAAACAAGCTGAGAGTCCGTAGTTCCAGCCATGATGTGGGTCCCAAGTGATGTGCAAGTGGGGGGGAAGAGTTAAGACGGAAACTCACCTGGGTTGTAGTGATCCAGGAGGGCTTTCTGGAGGAGGGGTTTCCTCAGCTGAGCCCAGGGGAGGAACAGGATGTGGACAGATGGCTAGGAGAATGGAGGGCATTCAGGCAGAGAAAGGAGGTAAAGGGAAGTGTGGTGGTGGAGTGAAACCCATACACTGAATCTGGGTACGGTATTAGGGGTGGCAGTGAAGTGGCCTGAGGGCTACCAAGAATACTTTTGGGGCGTAACCAGAACAGGGTGGGAAGCAGGGCCCACAGTCTTCCGGTGGCAGGTGGAGGTTGCTGCGTGGGTCTGATTTAAGGAAGGCTTATCTCTTCTGCGCCCAGCAGTGTTGGGAGTTAGTTTTATCAGGTCAGGAGAGAGAGGAGGGGACTTCAGGATCAGTCTAGACCTCTCAGCCTGACCCCCATGGCCCTCTGTGACCTGGCTTCTCCCCATCTCTCCAACCCAAGCCTCCCCACCCGCCATTCTAGCCAAGCTGAACTGTACCCTGCCCCTAAACATGCTTCTGGCCTTTGCTCCACTGACCTTCTGCCTGGAATGCTCTTTCCCTCACACCCACCTGTCAAACCCCTGCTACTCCCTTAAGACTTAAAAGTCACCTCCTCTGTGAACCCTTCCTTGATCTGCCCAGGAGGAATGGACTTTTTTCTCCTCTGTGCCCCTCAGCACTCCCTACCTTCAGCCGCCATAGCAAATGCATTTTGCTCTGACGATAACTGGCCATGTGACCTTGGGCAAGTTATTAAACATCTGTGTGCCTCAGTTACCTCACTTGTAAAATAGGGGTAATACTAGTACCACTTCGAATGGGCTGACACCTATAAAGCATTTAGAACAGTGCCTGGCACTTTACTAGTAAGTGGTAAACGTTACCCATTATTAAAATAATTACTGTCACCTCATAGGGCTGTTATGAGGACCAGGTGAGTTAACACACGTTATGTGCTTAGCACCGTGCTGGGCACATAGTGAGCACTCAACAAATCAGACCCATCATCCCCATTGTCACTTCATTACCACCATCATGGTCATCATCAGTTTGCCATCTGCCTCCCCCAGACTGTGAGGCGTAGCTGTGCCCTGGCTACTTTTGATCCCAGTGGCCAGCTCAGAACCAGGTACACAACAGGGGCTTGGTAAGTGTTTCTTGGGAGAATGAAGAAGGCAGGGCCTCGGCCTGGGGGTGATGAGGAGGGGAAAGTTGTGAGTGAGGTTCCTGCAGGGAGAGTTGTCAGGACCAGCCCTAATGGCGGGGGGCGCGCGGGGAGTGGGGAAGTATAAGGGAAAGTGCTAGGCGGCTAGTAATATGGGAGGCTCATGTTAATACCCACCAGCACTGGGAGGCTCTGCCCTCTGCAGATCCATTCCCAAACCCTTTGGATCCAGAGCTGCAGCCTCTGTTGGAGCAGAAGGGTATTAAGAAGGATTTGGGAGGCTTCCCTGGTGGTGCAGTGGTTGAGAGTCCGCCTGCCGATGCAGGGGACACGGGTTCGTGCCCCGGTCCGGGAAGATCCCACATGCCGCGGAGCGGCTGGGCCCGTGAGCCATGGCCTCTGAGCCTGCGCGTCCGGAGCCTGTGCTCTGCAACGGGAGAGGCCGCAACAGTGAGAGGCCCGCGTACGGCAAAAAAAAAAAAAAAAATAGCATCTTGATTAGTTGCTAATAAAACTCTTTAAAAAAGAAGGATCTGGGGAAAAGAGATTCCCTCCGAAGACAGCTCGTCCTAAACTTCTGGTCTCAGGAACTGTCTCCAGTCTTGGACTCCATCCTGAGATGAAGCTGTTGATCCCATAGATATGTGGTGGCCCTGGGCAAGGAGATGCGTGCGGCTCCAGGACGGTCTTCTCAACAGCCAGCAATGCGGATGGGGAAGGGGTCCCTGGGATACAAGCTGAGGAAGTGTGAGAATTAGGGAGGGCTTCCTGGAAGAGGTGTTTGCAGTTGAGAAATACATCCAGAGGAGAGATGGGTGGCACCAGTGGTCAGCAGGGTTGAAGAGGAGTGAGCTCTGGGTCCTCAGGCATTCAACCTGTTGACCTTTTGCTACCTCACTACCGCTGCTCTGGTCCAGGCCCCCATCAGCCCTGCCTGGACCGCTACAACTTCCTTCTTCCCATCCTGCCTCCGTAGAATCCACTCCCTGCCTGGTATCCTCCACTCAGAACCCTGCAGTGATTCCCACCTTGAGTCAAAGCCACGGAGGCCCTGGCATGACCCGACCCCCGCCTGTCACGTCCATCTTCTACCCTAACCCTTCCCTCCCTCACCTTCCCAGTCACAGATGTCTCATCGCAGTTTCCTAAACCCTTCAGGCTGTTTTCCACACCGGGGCCTTTGTTTTTCTGCTGCCCGGAACACTCTATTCATGACAATGTCTGGGGCCTTCTCATCCCTGAGGTTTCAGCTTAAATGTTTCCTTGTCTCTGAGACTATCTCAGACTTCCTTATTTGATTCCTTCATAGACCTAATCACAATCTGCAATTACCTTTACTGTCCTAAAATTTGTTTATTATCTCTTCTCTCCACTAGAATGTCAGCTCCACGGGGGCAGGGACTTGTCTCTCTCTTTCATTTTCACATCCCCAGAGCCTCAGGCAGTACCTGGCAAGAAATAGGCCCTCATTAAATGACACAGAATCCATCCTGTGCTTTGAGAGAAGGAAGGTGGGGAAATCAAGGAAGGCTCCCTGGAGGAGGTGTTTAGAGCTGGGAAACAAATGCAAGGCAGGGGTAGGTGGTTGGCAGTGAGGACAGGGTAGAGATGCAAAGAGCTGGGTGGAGAAGGCCCAGGGGAACCATTTTGCCCTCTTTGGAATATTTTAACGAAAGCCCCACTTGAGGCCGGAAAACTTCTGTCTAGCTGTGACCTGGCTCCAGGAAGGCTGTCTTGTGAGGCTTTAGAGCCACGTACTCCCAATTCTGCAACCTAGTAGCTGTGTGGCCATGGGCAAGTCCTTAACAGTAGTGGGCCTCAGTTACCTTGTCTGTTTAATGGGGATGGTGATAACAATGGCCAGCATTCACTGAGTCACAGCCCCAGTGTTAAGTGCTTTACAAATGCAGCTAACTGGATCCTCACAGCCAACACATGAGACAGGTGCTCTTGAAACAGGGGCACCGAAGAATTCCACGCAGTAATGCTGGCGAAAGACTAGGCTACATGGCTGGCCCCGGTGAGCACTCAGCTCTAAGAGTTACCAGTGAAATTGATACTGTGGGCATTTATTTCCCTTGTGGAGGGAGCACAGGCCCCGGAACTCACTGACTAGGGCTGAGTCAGGCCCATTCTCAGCGTTCTGTACCTTGATGCCTGCCCGTGCGAGGGAATGTCTGCACTTCTCCAGATCTCTCTCTGGAGCCAGGTCAGGCCACTTGTCCCTCTGGCCTGCCCTGCTGGTACCCAGAGCAGCGCCGTAAATCACGCAGTGCCACTTCCCTGCCCGTGAGCCCAGCCAGCTGCCTGCTGTGCATCACATTTTTCTTCTGGTTAATTATAGCCATCGCAGGTCCAGGAAGCCCCAAAAGGCCTGGGGGGGCTGCTATCCATGGATAAAGCTTGGGAGGAGGCTCTTCCTTGCTAGCCTGCTCTGTCTTCCTCCATTGGACTACCAGCCCTTTGAGGATAAAGATGATATCTCCCTCACTGGGCTGGTCCTCTGGACAAAAGATCTAAGAGAATGTTTTAAAATGCGTGACTGAGCTGGCAAGAAATTAGAAGCACTCCAAAGCAAAAAATAGATCAATAAGTTTTAAAAATTAAAAAATAATAAATAGAAAAGAATGTGTGCACAAGTCAGGAGAGATATGTGAGCCCTGAACTGCAGCTCTCCCCAAAATTCTTGTAAACTAGAGCTTTACTGGTTTTCAAATGAAGGCCAAATTTACATAGAGTAAAATCCACCTTTTTTTAGTATACAGTTCTCTGAGTTTTGACAAATGCATATAGTTGTGTAATCACCACCACAATCAAGATATAGAGTAATTTCACCTCCCCTCAAATTTCCCTGTGTCCCTCTAACCATTTTTCTCATCTACAGCCTCTGGCAAACACTGATCTGCTTTCTGACTCTCTAGTTTTGCCTTTTCCAGGATGTCATATAAATGGAATCATACACTAGGTCACCTTCTGTGTCTGGCTCTTTCTACTTAGCATAATGTATTTAAGATTCCTCGGTGTTGTGTATATCAGCAGTTTATGCCATTGTAGGGCTGTACCACAGTTTGTTTAACCATTAACCTGTTGAAGGACATCTGGGTTGTTTGCAGTTTTTAGTGATTACGAATAAAGCTGTTGGAAACGTTTGTGTACAGGTTATGGTTTAAGTGTAGGTTTTTATTTCACTTAAGTAAAGAGTTAGGGGTGAGATTGTTGAGTCATATGGTAAGTACATGCTTGATTTTATAAGGATCTGCCAAACTGTTTTCTAAAGTGGCTGTGCCGTTTTGCATCCCCTCCCGGGCCAGCAAGTGGACCTTTGCTTTTAACAGGTGTGACGAGGCAGGAGGCAAAGCCCAAGAGCTGACCAGGTAGTGGGATCTGAGATCCTCCATAAAGTCAGAACCTCTGTAGACAGCATCTTTAGTGAAAGGGTAAACTTGAAAAATACCTGTCTTCCAAAAGGAGATGGCAGGAAAAATGACTGGTCTTGGCTTTGACTCAGGATGGAAGGGGAAATAAACTATTTCTTGGATCAGCCCTCAGGTGAGATCAGAGCCCAAATTCCTACTTCTTGCTTAGTCTGGAAACTTCAAGCTGAGAATTTAAAGCAGTTCCTAGGGAGTAATGCTCTCAGGTGTCCAGCAAAAACAAACTGGAGGAAATCCTTTCTGGAGGAAAACATGTCAATCAAAGCCTTATAAAATTTCCAGATAGAGTTCTAATGATCATGAGCTTACAATGAAAAATTTTAAAAACACACAAAACCCAAGATTCCATGAGCAAGTTTTAATAGAAACGAGCAGCAGAATCAGACTGGCGAACACCTGAGCTCTAATATGAATTAGAGCATTCATATTGGGAAATAAAGGTGCTAAATAATTTAAACAAATAAAAGGAAGTATTGGAAGAATCACCATGGTACAAGAGACTGTTAAAAATGATCAGGAACAGTTTCTTATATAATTAGACATATATTTACCATATGAGTCCAATTCCACACTTAGGTATTTGCCAAAGAGAAATGAAAACATATGTCCTGGAAAAGATTTGTATATGAATGTTTATAACAGTTTATAATATTCAAAACCTGGAAACAACACAAATGTCCATCAACAGGTAGATGGAGAAACAAATTGTGGTCTATAATGGAATACTACTTAGCAATAAAAAAGGAATGAACTATGGATACTTTCAACTACCTGAATTAATCCCAAAAAAAAGAAGAAAGAAGAAAAAGAAAAAAAAATCAAGAAAATAGAAAGTACAAAGCAGGATGGCAGAAGCCACTGCCCGATTCTCTGCTTCCATTTCAGCAGAGCTCTGCAGAGGTGCTACATGAACAGTCTCCACACCTTGCCTCTAACCTCTTCCCAAAATCCTGCAATAAGGTACTTGTTCCCATGGCCCACTGTCCCAGCTCTGGTCAAGGGTACCAGCGACATCCACATTGCTGAGCCCAGGTGTCCAGAGTGTTCCATCTGGAGTCCCATGCATGGAAAGGTCTCACATGCTCAGATGTGGGTTCTCTTCACTCTTGGGGCATTGGGCAGAGCCTTGGGTGGCCAGAGGTCCCAAGTTGGACCTTCATCCTTGACAGCCTTGTCAGTTTCCCTGGGGGTCACACAAACACTGGTGTTTTCTATGTGTGCCATAACTTGGAAAAGGTTGGGAGGCTTCGTTAAGGTCCATCTTCAATCCCTTTCTTAGACTCGTCTGCAGCATTCCACAGCTGATCATGCCCCTTCTGGAGACACTTCCTCTTCTGGGACAAGGTCCTCGGTTTTCCTCCTACCTCCCTGGCTGCTCCTTCCCAGCTCCTTTCCTCTCCCCAACCTCTACTCATTGGAGGGTTCCACAACCTGGTCCTTGGGCCTCACCTCTCTTTTATCTACACCCCCTAGGAGCTTTCACCCAGTCTCCTGCTTCAAAACTGCCGACAACTTGCACATTCATATCTCCGGCCTAGCCCTTGCCTCTGAACTCCAGCGGGATTGCCCAGTCCCCTCCCGCGGTTCACTTCTTGAGGGTCTAATTGGGACCTCAGTCTCAACACCTGCAAAACTGTCCTCCTGCTTTGCAGCCCTACAAACCTGCGCCTTCCCCAGATTCTCAGTCCCAGCTCCATGCTTTCGGTTACTTACACTTGGAGTCAAACTTGGAGTCATCTCTGGCTCCTCTCTTTCTTTCACACCCCACGTTTGATTCATCAGTGAACCCTGTCGGATCTGCCTCCAAAAAATAGTTTCAATCTGACCACTTTTTCCCGCTCCACTGCTTGTTTCTGGTTGGGATTATTAACACCGTCTCCAGCTGGTCTCTCTGCTTCCACTCCGGCCTCCCTATAATCTGTGGTCAGAAAGGTATCCAGAGGGATTCTGTCTAAATTCTTCAATAATTCCTCATCTCACTCAGATGAGTGGGACCTTTCCTTTGGCCTCAAGGTCAACACGATTCTACCTTCTACCTTTCTGACCTCATCTCCTAGTACCCTGGCCCTTTCCCTCCACCCCCTGCCCATGCTGGTCTCCCAGCAGGTCCTTGAATGTGCCAACCAAGCACCTGTATCAGGGCTTTGCACATCCTGTTCCCCTTCCTGGCACTCGGATTCCCCAGATACACCCATTGCTTGTTCCCTCACTTCCTTCAATTTCCTGCTGGAGTGTCACTCTGCTAGAGAGGCTTCCCGGCCCCTGTATAAAGCAGCGAACTTGCCCTGATCTATGGTATTGATCATCACATCTTTTCACTGTTGATGTTGGCCTTGATCAGCCAGCTGACCAACTGGTTAGTTTTCTCCACTTGTTATGGGTTGAAGATGTACCCCACCCAAATTCCCATGTTGAAGTCCTCGGGATCCCAGGATGTGACCTTATCTAGAGATAGGGGCTTTACAGAGGTAATTAGGTTAGAATGTGGTCATTCGGGTAGGCCCTAATCCAATATGACTGGTGACCTAATAATAAAAGGGGAGGTTTGGAGACCGACACACATACAGGGAGAATACCATGTGAGCATGAAGATGGCCATTTGCAAGCCAGGGAAAGAAGCCTGGAAGAGATCTCTTTCTCACAACCCTCAGAAGCAACCAACCCTGCTGACATCTTAATTGTGGCCTTCTAGCCTCCCAAACTTGAGATAATAAATCTCTGCTGTTTAAGCCACTCAGTTTGTGGTGCTTTGTTAGGGTGGCCCTAGGAAATCAACACACTGCTATAAAGTCATTCTTTTCCCAATTTCCATCTTCTATGCATTGGAAGGAAGTCATTATGTTCAGCCCACACTTAAGCTCTACCCCTTGAGGGGAGAGTATCTACATAAACTACTTGGAATTCTCATGCATGACTAAAACAATGCATGTTTTAGTCATTTGTTTATTGCCTGTTTCCCTCAACCAGACTCGAATTCCCGAGGCCATGGATTTCAGCTCTCTGGTTCACTGCCAAATCCTAGCACCTAGAACCTAGCACCTAGGCACATAGTAGGCAGCTGAATATTTGGATGAAGAAAATAATGAGACAGCAACGACAATAATTAGAACTGGACTATATTATCTAGTTTAAAGACATATACTGTCAGAATGGGTGAAAAAAGCACACCTTTGTACTAAAGAAAGTCCCAAGATACTAAATCACAGGAAGTTTGAAAAGTAAAAGAATAGAAAAAGACATACCAAAAGAAAAGCCAACCCAAAGGAAGCTGGTGTGGCATTAGTAATTGTGGATAAAATATTATTAGGAAACAATCATGTAATTATGTTTATATATTATATATTTATATATACTATCGAAGAAAAAAAATCAGTCCATCTAAGAAAGAAATGGAAAACTTTATTTGAGCCAAGTTGAGGAACAGTTCTTGGAAATCTCCTCTAATCTGCCCATTAGAGGTCAAAGCACTGTTATATGTGCCTTTGAGACAGAGGACTGTACATTAAATGATGTAGATAATTTGCACAATCCAGATCTACAAGTACAGAGTGGTAGGTCATCATGACCCCTTACAAGATTAAGAAAGAATGCTGTCTTTTAAGGAGTTGTCTTGTTGGTGCTAGGAGAATGTTCTTTACGGTTGAGCATAAAGTATTTCTGCCGGTGGGGAGGTCTCGTCAATGCATAATGCAGATAGGCAATGCACAGCACAGGGGAGAGAGGAGGCCAAAGGGCAGAGAAAAATTTTTATGTTTAAATTTTCCTTGACTTGCCTTAGAATATGAATTTTTATTCCATATATATAATGTATGTATACATTATATATGCAATAATGTAATATATTATTAATATATAATTATATATATTAATATATATAATTATATATTAATGTATAAATACAATATATAATTAATAAATATAATTGTATATAAATATAGAAAATGTACATTATTAATAAATATAATAAAGCAGTTACCAGATAATGTTAAAATGTTCAATACATTGGAAAGTTAGAATACTTCTGAACTTGTATGGTTTAATAATGTAAGTTCAAAATATACAAAGCTGAGTTTCCTGAGTTTTCTTTTTGCCTGTATATCCCAGACTAGGTACCAGAGAAGCCAGCAACCCAGAAACATCAGACAAAAACACAGTCAAAAAAACCCCACAAAAGCCTGCTGTCTTTAACCAAATGACCAGGAAAAGCTCAGCTGAGCAAGACTGGAAGCTTTTATACAATAACTACCTATTTCGGCCAAACGGCATAGAAAAGACTGTGACCCCAGGCTTACCTTGCCAGCGAAGGATGAGTAAGCAACATTGACTTCCATCTTTGTCAGACAATAAGGAGGTGCCCCAACTGCTCAGCTGTGCTGGTGTCAGAGGAAGCTGAGGAGCTGGGCTTTTCATTCTTACTGGGTATTAATGAGGTGCCTCCCCGATGCTGTGGTATTAGTGGAGACCACGTGAGGGGACCTGGTCTCCCACCACCCTGAAGTAATGAGGGGCTCCTTCTCACTGACGTGGTGTCAGAGAAGGTCTAGAAGAGGGTCAGGACTTTCACTACCATCCAGGGTAATAAGGCCAACCCCCCACCCCCGTGGTAGCAGTAGAGACCACATAGGGAGCAGTAACAATTCACCCCTGACTCTCCCAGCCTAGCGGGGAGCCTAAGATGCCATTCACACACAGCAGTAATCAGGAGACCCTTCCCGACAGTTGTCAATAGAAGCTAAACAGGGAAACTGTGCTCACACTTCCACCTGGCAGCAGTGAGGTGGCATCCCTGTTTCCCCACTAGAGCAGTGTCAGAGGGGCCCTGCTGTAACGTAATGTTTAAATAAGATCCAGAGTTTCATAACATAACACCCAAAATATCCAGGTTTCAGTAGGAAATTATTTGTTATACCAAGAACTAGGACGATCTCAACTTGAATGAGAAAAGACAATCACCATACACCAATGCTGAGATGAAAGGATGGAAAAGATATAATATGCCAACAGTAATAAAAGAAGGCATAGTGGTTTTATTAATAATGAGGTAACATAGATTTCAAAGCAAAGAAATTACCAGGGACAGAGAGAGACGTTACATAATGATAAAAGAATCATTTCACTAAGAAGACATAGAAATCCTAAATGTGTATGAACCAATCAACAGAGCTACAAAATATATGAAGCAAAAACTGATAGAACTGAAAAGAGAACAGACAAATCCACAATTATAGTTGGGGGCTTTAACTCTCTCAACAAGTGATAGAAAAACTAGACAGAAATCAGCAGTTATAGAAGAACTCAACTACACTATCAACCAACAGTATCTATTTTAACATATATAGAACACCCCACCCAACAACAGCAGAATATACATTCTTTTCAAGGACCAATGGGACATGTGCCGAGACAGACCATATCCTGGGTCATAAAACAAATCTCAAAAAATGTAAACAAGTTGAAAACTTACAGAGTGTGATCTCTGACCACAGGGAGATGTAAACAAAAATCAATAACAGAAAGATAATAGGAAAATATCCAAAAGCTTGGAAATTAAGTAATATACTTCTAAATGATACATGGGTCAAAGAGGAAGTCTCAGGGAAATAAAAAATACATTAAACTGAAAATAGAAGTACATCATACCAAAATACATGGGACACAATGAAAGCAATGATGAGAGGGAAATCTATAGCATTAAATGCTGACATTAACAAAGGGGAAAACATCTCATATTGATATTCTAAGCACCCTTTTTAAGAAACTAGAAAAAGAAGAGCAAAAAGAGACCCAAAGAAAGCAGAAGGAAGGAAAAAATAAAGATAAGAGCAAAATCAACGCAATTGAAAACAGAAGAACAATAGGGAAAAGCAATGAAACAAAAAGCTGGTTCTTTGAAAAGATCAAATAACAGAGTGGGGAGAGAGGCACAATTATCAACATCAGGAATGAAACCAGCAATATCAATACAGACCTGCAGACATCAAAATAATAATAGGGGAATACTACAAACAGCTCCACACACATAAATTGGACAACTTAAGTGAAATGGACCACTTTCTTGTAAAGCACAAACAACCAAAATTCACCCAATATGAAATAGGTAATTTGAATAGTCCTGTATCTATTAAAGAAATTGAATTCACGATTTAGAAATTCCTGAAAAAGACATCTCCTGGCTCAGATGGTTTCACTGGAAAATCCTATCGAATATTTGAAGAATTAACACCAACTCTACACAATATTTTTCAGAAAACTGAAGAGGAGAGGTCCTTCCTCAATTCATTTTATGAAGCCAGTATTACTCGGATATCAAAATATAGGAAACTAGAGGCGGTGCGCAGCTAATGATGGCGGCCTGGGCGCGGTCCCACTACCGTGGGCCCTGACCGAGGGGCGCGGGACGGCCCCCCTCACAACACGCAGACCGTTTGTGGCACGAGGGAACTCTCGAAGGGACCGCGGCAAGACCACAGCACGAAGTCTCTTACAATCTATTTAAGAGTTTTTTCAACTTTATTAAAATGTAATTGAGAGAGCCGGAGGAAGATGGCGGAAGAGTAAGACGCGGAGATCACCTTCCTCCCCACAGATACATCAGAAATTCATCTACACGTGGAACAACTCCAACAGAACACCTACTGAACGCTGACAGAAGACCTCAGACCCCCCAAAAGGCAAGAAACTCCCCACATACCTGGGTAGGTCAAAAGAAAAAAAGAATAAACAGAGACAATAGGATATGGACGGGACCTGCACCAGTGGGACGGAGCCGTGAAGGAGGGAAGGTTTCTACACACTACAAGCCCCTTCGCGGGCGGAGACTGCAGGTGGCGGAGGGGGAAAGCTTCGGAGTAGCGGAGGAGAGCACAGCAACAGGGGTGCGGAGGGCAAAGCGGAGAGATTTTGGCACAGAGGATCGGTGCCCTCAGGCACACACCAGCCCGAGAGGCTTGTTTGCTCGGCCGCCGGGGCGGGCGGGGCTGGGAGCTGAGGCTCGGGTACCGGCTTTCAGCGCAGGGAGAGGACTGGGGCTGGCGGCAGGAAGAGAGCCTGAAGGGGTTAGTGCTGGCCCGGAGGGAGTCCGGGGAAAGGGTCTGGAGCTACCGGAGAGGCAAGAGACTTTTTTCCCTTTTGTTGCCTGGTGCGCGAGGAGAGGGCATTCCCCTCCCTCCCCTCTGCCTGAGTGAGCCAGAGCCCCCGAATCAGCGGCTCCTTTAAACCCGTCCTGTCTGAGCGAAGAACGGACGCCCTCCGGCGACCTACGCGCAGAGGCGGGGCCAGGTCCAAGGCTGAGACCCGGGAGCTGTGAGAGCAGAGACAGGGAAATCTCTCTGTGCAGCCTCGGAGGCAGCGGATTAAAGCTCCACGGTCCATTTGATGTGCCCTGCGTCTGTGGAGTGCATGAATGGACAGCGAATCATCCCAAATTGAGGAAGTGGACTTTGAGGACAAGATTTAAGACTTTCCCCCTTTTTTCCTCTTTTTACAACGAATTATCCCAAATTAAGGAGGTGGACTTAGCAAGATTTCAGACTTCTCGCCCTTTTCCTCTTTTTACAACGAATTATCCCAAATCGAGGAGGTGGACTTGGAGAGCAAGATTTTTGATTTTTCCCCCTGCTCTCTTTTTGTGAATGTGTATGTGTAATCTTCTGTGTAAGATTCTCTCTGTATAGCTTTGCTTCCACCATATGTCCCAGGGTTCTATCGGTCCGTGTTTTTTTTCAATAATTACTTTTTAATTTTAATAACGCTACTATATTTCATACTTTATTCATTTTACTTTACCTGCTCTTTCTTTTTTCCTACCTTCCCTTCCTCCCTCCCTCCCTCCGCTCCTCCTTTCCTTCTTTCTTTTTCTTTCCTCCCTCCCTCCCTCCCACCCTTCTTCTTTCCACTTTCTTTTTCTTTCCTTCCTCCCTCCCTCCCTCCTGTCTTTCTTTCTTTCTTTCCTTCCTCCCTCCCTCCCTCCCTCCCTTCTTCCATTCACTATTCCTTTTGCTTTCATTCCTCCCTCCCTCCCTCCTTTCTTTCCTTCTTTCTTTCCATCCTTCCTCCCTCCCTCCCTCCTTTCTTTCTTCCTTCCTTCCTTTCTTCCATTCTTCCTTTCTTTCCCTCTCTCTTTCTTTCTTCTACTAATTCTTTCTTTCTACTTTTTCTCACTGTTATTCTGAGCCGGGTGGATGAAAGGCTCTTGGTGCTGCAGCCAGGAGTCAGTGCTGTGCCTCTGAAGTGGGAGAGCCAACTTCAAGACACGGGTCCACAAGAGACCTCCCAGCTCCACATAATATCAAGCAGCGAAAATCTCCCAGGGATCTCCATCTCAACACCAGCACCCAGCTTCAGTCAACGACCAGCAAGCTACAGTGCTGGTCACCCTATGCCAAGCAACTAGCAAGGCAGGAACACAACCCCACCCATTAGCAGAGAGGCTACCTAAAAACATAATAAGGCCACAGGCACCCCAAAACACACCACCAGACGTGGACCTGTCCACCAGAAAGACAAGATCGAGCCTCAACCACCAGAACACAGGCATTAGTCCCCTCCACCAGGAAGCCTACACAACCTACTGAAACAACCTTAGCCACGGGGGACAGATACCAAAAACAACGGGAACTACGAATCTGCAGCCTGCAAAAGGGAGACCCCAAACACAGTAACATAAGCAAAATGAGAAAGCAGAAAAACACACAGCAGGTGAAGGAGCAAGATAAAAACCTACCAGACCTAACAAATGAAGAGGTAATAGGCAGTCTACCTGAAAAAGAATTCAGAATAATGATAGTAAAGATGATCCAAAATCTTGGAAATAGGATAGACAAAATGCAAGAAACAGTTAACAAGGACCTAGAAGAACTAAAGATGAATCAAGCATCGATTAAAAACACAATAAATGAAATGAAAAATACTCTAGATGGGATCAATAGCAGAATAACTGAGGCAGAAGAACGGATAAGTGAGGTGGAAGATAAAATAGTGGAAATAACTGATGCAGAGAAAAATAAAGAAAAAAGAATGAAAAGAATAGAGGACAGTCTCAGAGACCTCTGGGACAACATTAAACGCACCAACATTCGAATTATAGGGGTTCCAGAAGAAGAAGAGAAAAAGAAAGGGACTGAGAAAATATTTGAAGAGATTATAGTTGAAAACTTCCCTAATGTGGGAAAGGAAATAGTTAATCAAGTCCAGGAGGCACAGAGAGTCCCATACAGAATAAATCCAAGGAGAAATACGCCAAGACACATATTAATCAAACTGTCAAAAATTAAACACAAAGAAATCATATTAAAAGCAGCAAGGGAAAAACAACAAATAACACACAAGGGAATCCCCATCAGGTTAACAGCTGATCTCTCAGCAGAAACTCTACAAGCCAGAAGGGAGTGGCAGAACATAATTAAAGTGATGAAGGAGAGAAACCTGCAACCAAGATTACTCTACCCAGCAAGGATCTCATTCAGATTTGATGGAGAAATTAAAACGTTTACAGACAAGCAAAAGCTGAGAGAGTTCAGCACCACCAAACCAGCTTTACAACAAATGCTAAAGGAACTTCTCTAGGCAAGAAACACAACAGAAGGACTATACCTACAATAACGAACCCAAAGCAATTAAGGAAATGGGAATAGAAACATACATATCAATAATTACCTTAAATGTAAATGGACTAAATGCTCCCACCAAAAGACACAGAGTGGCTGAATGGATACAAAAACAAGACCCATATATATGCTGTCTACAAGAGACCCACTTCAGACCTAGAGACACATACAGATTGAAAGTAAGGGGATGGAAAAAGATATTCCATGCAAATGGAAATCAAAAGAAAGCTGGAGTAGCAATTCTTATATCAGACAAAATAGACTTTAAAATAAAGACTATTAGAAGAGACCAAGAAGGACACTACATAACGATAAAGGGATCGATCCAAGAAGAAGATATAACAATTGTAAATATTTATGCACCCAACATAGGAGCACCTCAATACATAAGGCAAATACTAACAGCCATAAAAGAGGAAATCGACAGTAACACAATCATAGTAGGGGACTTTAACATCCCACTTTCACCAATGGACAGATCATCCAAAATGAAAATAAATAAGGAAACACAAGCTTTAAATGACACATTAAACAAGATGGACTTAGTTGATATCTATAGGACATTCCATCCAAAAACAGCAGAATACACATTTTTCTCAAGTGCTCATGGAACATTCTCCAGGATAGATCACATCTTGGGTCACAAATCAAGCCTTGGTAAATTTAAGAAAATTGAAATTGTATCAAGTATCTTTTCCGACCACAATGCTATGAGACTAGACATCAATTACAGGAAAAGATCTGTAAAAAATACAAACACATGGAGGCTAAACAATACACTACTCAATAACGAAGTGATCACTGAAGAAATCAAAGAGGAAATCAAAAAATACCTAGAAACAAATGACAATGGAGACACGACGACCCAAAACCTATGGGACGCAGCAAAAGCAGTTCTAAGGGGGAAGTTTATAGCAATACAATCCCACCTTAAGAAACAGGAAACATTTCGAGTAAACAACCTGACCCTGCACCTAAAGCAATTAGAGAAAGAAGAACAAAAAACCCCCAAAGTTAGCAGAAGGAAAGAAATCATAAAGATCAGATCAGAAATAAATGAAAAAGAAATGAAGGAAACGATAGCAAAGATCAACCAAACTAAAAGCTGGTTCTTTGAGAAGATAAACAAAATTGACAAACCATTAGCCAGACTCATCAAGAAAAGAAGGGAGAAGACTCAAATCAATAGAATTAGAAATGAAAAAGGAGAAGTAACAACTGACACTGCAGAAATACAAAAGATCATGAGAGATTACTATAAGCAACTCTATGCCAATAAAGTGGACAACCTGGAAGAAATGGACAAATTCTTAGAAATGCACAACCTACCAAGACTGACTCATAGAAAATATGAATAGACCAATCACAAGCACTGAAATTGAAACTGTGATTAAAAATCTTCCATCAAACAAAAGCCCAGGACCAGATGGCTTCACAGGCGAATTCTATCAAACATTTAGAGAAGAGCTAACACCCATCCTTCTCAAACTCTTCCAAACAATATCAGAGGAAGGAACACTCCCAAACTCATTCTACGAGGCCACCATCACCTTGATACCAAAACCAGGCAAGGATGTCAGAAAGAAAGAAAACTACAGGCCAATATCACTGATGAACATAGATGCAAAAATCCTCAACAAAATACTAGCAAACAGAATCCAACAGCACATTAAAAGGATCATACACCATGATCAAGTGGGGTTTATTCCAGGAATGCAAGGATTCTTCAATATACGCAAATCAATCAATGTGATACACCATATTAACAAGTTGAAGGAGAAAAACCATATGATCATCTCAATAGGTGCAGAGAAAGCTTTCGACAAAATTCAACACCCATTTATGATAAAAACCCTGCAGAAAGTAGGCATAGAGGGAACTTTCCTCAACATAATAAAGGCCATATATGACAAACCCACAGCCAACATTGTTCTCAGTGGTGAAAAACTGAAACCATTTCCACTAAGATCAGGAACAAGACAAGGCTGCCCACTCTCACCACTCTTATTCAACATAGTTTTGGAAGTTTTAGCCACAGCAATCAGAGAAGAAAAGGAAATAAAAGGAATCCAAATTGGAAAAGAAGAAGTAAAGCTGTCACTGTTTGCAGATGACATGATACTATACATAGAGAATCCTAAAGATGCTACCAGAAAACTACTAGAGCTAATCAATGAATTTGGTAAAGTAGCAGGATACAAAATTAATGCACAGAAATCTCTGGCATTCCTGTACACTAATGATGAAAAATCTGAAAATGAAATCCAGAAAACACTCCCATTTACCATTGCAACAAAAAGAATAAAATATCTAGGAATAAACCTACCTAAGGAGACAAAAGACCTGTATGCAGAAAATTATAAGACACTGATGAAAGAAATTAAAGATGATACAAATAGATGGAGAGATATACCATGCTCCTGGATTGGAAGAATCAATATTGTGAAAATGACTCTACTACCCAAAGCAATCTACAGATTCAATGCAATCCCTATCAAACTACCACTGGCATTTTTCACAGAACTAGAACAAAAAATTTCAAAATTTGTTTGGAAACACAAAAGACCCCGAATAGCCAAAGCAATCTTGAGAACGAAAAATGGAGCTGGAGGAATCAGGCTCCCTGACTTCAGACTATACTACAAAGCTACAGTAATTAAGACAGTGTGGTACTGGCATAAAAACAGAAAGAGAGATCAGTGGATCAGGATAGAAAGCCCAGAGATAAACCCACGCACATATGGCCAACTTATCTTTGATAAAGGAGGCAGGAATGTACAGTGGAGAAAGGACAGCCTCTTCAATAAGTGGTGCTGGGAAAACTGGACAGGGACATGTAAAAGTATGAGATTAGATCATTCCCTAACACCATACACAAAAATAAGCTCAAAATGGATTAAAGACCTAAATGTAAGGCCAGAAACTCTCAAACTCTTAGAGGAAAACATAGGTAGAACACTCTATGACATAAATCACAGCAAGATCCTTTTGGACCCACCTCCTAGAGAAATGGAACTAAAAACAAGGATAAACAAATGGGACCTAATGAAACTTCAAAGCTTTTGCACAGCAAAGGAAACCATAAACAAGACCAAAAGACAACCCTCAGAATGGGAGAAAATATTTGCAAATGAAGCAACTGACAAAGGATTAATCTCCAAAATTTATAAACAGCTCATGCAGCTCAATAGCAAAAAAACAAACAACCCAATCCAGGAATGGGCAGAAGACTTAAGTAGGCATTTCTCCAAAGAGGATATACAGACTGCCAACAAACACATGAAAGAATGCTCAACATCATTAATCATTAGAGAAATGCAAATCAAAACTACAATGAGATATCATCTCACACCAGTCAGAATGGCCATCATCAAGAAATCTAGAAACAATAAATGCTGGAGAGGGTGTGGAGAAAAGGGAACACTCTTGCACTGCTGGTGGGAATGTGAATTGGTACAGCCACTATGGAGAACAGTATGGAGGTTCCTTAAAAAACTAAAAATAGAACTACCATATGACCCAGCAATCCCACTACTAGGCATATACCCTGAGAAAACCATAATTCAAAAAGAGACATGTACCAAAATGTTCATCGCAGCTCTATTCACAATAGCCCGGAGCTGGAAACAACCTAAGTGTCCATCATCGGGTGAATGGATAAAGAAGATGTGGCACATATATACAATGGAATATTACTCAGCCATAAAAAGAAACGAAACTGAGCTATTTGTAATGAGGTGGATAGACCTAGAGTCTGTCATACAGAGTGAAGTAAGTCAGAAAGAGAAAGACAAATACCGTATGCTAACACATATATATGGAATTAAAAAAAAAATGTCATGAAGAACCTAGGGGTAAAACGGGAATAAAGACACAGACCTACTTGAGAATGGACTTGAGGATATGGGGAGGGGGAAGGGTAAGCTGTGACAAAGCGAAAGAGAGGCATGGACATATATATACTACCAAACGTAAGGTAGATAGATAGTGGGAAGCAGCCGCAGAGCACAGGGAGATCAGCTCGGTGCTTTGTGACCGCCTGGAGGGGTGGGATGGGGAGGGTGGGAGGGAGGGAGATGCATGAGGGAAGGGATGTGGGAACAGATGTATATGTATGACTGATTGATTCACTTTGTTATAAAGCAGAAACTAATTAAAAAAATGTAGTTGAGAAATAAAAAAATATATAGGAAACTAAAGTCTATTGAACTCTGAGAATTGGAAAAGTCTACTAGACTGGGAGATTTTGACACATTTCACTGACTGATAGAGCAGACAAAAAAATCAGTAGTCCATAGAAGATTTGACAAACACAAATAACAAGTCCATCCAATCAACATACACGTAACCGGGCATCAAGCATGGACAAATACTCATTCTTCTCAAGCACAGGGAACATATGTGAAAACTGACTATATGGGTACCAGCCACAAAGCAAGTCTCAACAGAATCAAAATAAATTGTATCATCTGGACCACATCCTCTGACTCTAATGCAATTAACTGAGGACTCAGTCAGGATAATAAGAAAATCCTATTTGTTTGAAAATTTTAAAAAGTCTTTTAAAGAACTTACTGATCAAAGGAGACATTGATGGAAATTATGAACTGAGCAATAGTAAAAAAGACAACATATTAAAACTCAGGGACTCAGCTAAAGTGGTTCTTAGAACAAAAACATAGTCTTAAACGTTTGGGGTAGAAAATAAGAAAAGCAAGAAATCAATGAATTAAGCACCCAGCTTGAGAAGTTAGAAAAATAAGATAGACCCAAAGAAAGGAAAGGTAAATGTAAAAGTGAGAGATGGTAAAAACAAAAAAAATGGGAGTTTTAAAATTCCAAAAGTTGGTTCTTCAGAAAGATTAATTAAACAGGTAAACTTCTGACAAGATTCATTGGGGGAAAAGAGAAAGGCATAAACAAAGGGACTTAATGAGGCAGGCACAGGAGAGGATGAAGCTGTACATAGAAAACCCAAGGAAACCCCCTTGGTGCCTGAAATGGGAAGATAGAGACCATCTTAGATCTACTGGCCTTTGAATGACCCCAAGAGGGGAGACACCCATGTCCTATGATCTTTCTGGGAGCCAAGCTTGTGAAGCCAAACTTCACACTCCTACATGCAAACACACAGGAGCCCAGGCCTCCAGAGAGGTGCCTGCTACCTCTCCAAAGAAAGTCTCCAGGGTCACAGTCCCTTCCTCTCATACCTCCTTCCTCATTCGCCTCGTCCTGAGAGGTGAAAGAACTCTCAGACTATCACGAGGCTGCACCAAGCTGCATTTCCAAGCTGCTACACCATTTTACATCCCCACCAGCTACATATGAGGGTTCCAGTTCCTCCACATCCTCACCAGCGCTTGCTGTAATCTGTTTTTTGGTAGTAGCCATCCTAATGGGTATGAGGTGGCATCTCACTGTGGTTTTGATTTGCATTTCCCTACTGACCAATAATGTTGAACATCTTTTCGTGTGCTATTGACCATTTGTGTCTCTTCTTTGGAGAACTGTCTACTCAAATCCTTTGTCCATTTTGTAATAGGGTTTTCTTTTTAATGTTGAGTTGTAAGAGCTCTTCATAAAGTCTGAATATTAGACCTTTATCAGATATAAGATTTGCAAATATTTCCATTCTGTGGATTGTCTTTTCACTCTCTTGATATTGTCCTCTGAATCACAAAAGTTTAAAACTTTTCTTAAAAAAATTAATTTATTTATTTATTTTTGGCTGCATTGGGTCTTCCTTGCTGCGAGCAGGCTTTCTCTAGTTGTGGCAAGCAGGGGCTACTCTTTGTCGTGGTGTGAGGGCTTCTCATTGCAGTGGCTTCTCGTTGTGGAGTGCGGGCTCTGGGCACGCAGGCTTCAGTAGTTGTGTCACAGGGGCTCAGTAGTTTTGGCTCGTGGGCTCTAGAGTTCAGGCTCAGTAGTTGTGGCACATGGGCTTAGTGGCTCCGCGGCATGTGGAATCTTCCCGGACCAGGGCTCGAACCCGTGTCCCCTGCATTGGTAGGTGGATTCTTAACCACTGCACCACCAGGGAAGTCCCACAAAAGTTTAAAACTTTGATGAAATCAAATTTATTTTTTCTTTAGTTGCTAAAACAAAATTTATTTATTTATTATTTTAAAAAAATTTATCTATTTTATTTATTTCTTTTTGGTTACGTCGGGTCTTCACTGCTGCGCGTGGACTTTCTCTAGTTGCAGCAAATGGGGGCTACTCTTCATTGCGTTGCGTGGGCTTCTCATTGCGGTGGCTTCTCTTGTTGCAGGGCACGGGTCTAGACACGCGGCCTTCAGTAGTTGTGGCTCACAGGCCCTAGAGCGCAGGCTCAGTAGCTGTGGCACATGGGCTTAGTTGCTCCGCGGCATGTGGGATCTTCCCGGACCAGGGATTGAACCCGTGTCCCCTGTATTGGCAGGCGAGTCTTAACCACTGCATCACCAGGGACGCCCCAAAACTAAATTTAAATGAAAAGAAAATATAGGTGAACAAATGTGAAAACTTAGATGAAATGGACAAATTTCTAGAAAAATATAACATCCACACAACCAGCAGTATGCTGGTAAATGCTTAACAGTTGACTTTCCAAACCAACCAAACACCTACACACACAAACAAAATCTGCTCATTTGTAGCGTTTACCAATTTCTGTGGTGTAAATATTCCCACCACAGCCAGTTTCAAGCTACCAATATGGCATCATTGAGTGCAGAGGCAGCCACCAGCACACTGCTGAGTTCTAACACAAGAAATGGAAACCTGCCATGTCTTGCTGCAAATGAGCAAGACACCCTCCACCCTCCACTCTGGTAGCTGCTGATGTTGCCGCTAGTGAGGGATGATCTTGGCAGGGTCCCGCCAGAGAGGGGCAGCCCAGGAACTCACACCCACTCCTGGCCTGGCTCTCTTTCTGCAGACTGTGACTGAGCAATGGTCCTGTCTGAATATTTGAACCTAACCAGGCATGTGTAGACTCATGCATCACAGAATGTCAGTGACCAGCTCCTGGCAATTGCAGCTCAGAGAGGGCCAGCAATGTGTCCAAGGTCACACAGCAGCATATGGCAGAGTTCAACTGGGAGTTAAGCCTCCTATCCCGGTCTTGGAACTGTGCAAATTTGAGTCTGGCCCATGAACCCTCTTCAGCTGGGCCCCTGGGCATCTTGTGCTGCCCTGTGCTGGCCTGGGGATGCCAATGGGATCATGCATACACCAAGGCCAGGTCTGGCTGTCCTCACTGCTTCTCCTCGGGAAGCCTAGGGAGCCCCGTGAGCAGGGCTACCACTGGGGGTGGGGGTCAGCAAGGCCAGCTTTGAGCCATGGGGAGAGCCCACCCCCGACAGGACCAAGTCAGCAGGGTGAGGTTTCCAGGAGGTTCTGGACACTCCCCAGAGGATGCGGGCATCCCCTGGGGCCCTTCCGGAGGCTGCGGGTACAATGGAGAAATAAAGCGTGGGCTTCAGAAGCGCTCAGAGCCGGGCTGGCGATCCAGGTCCCCACGTAGGTGCTGCGTGACCTTGGGCAAAGTGTCTCAACATCTTTGAACCTCTGTTTCCTCTAATAAAGATGTCCAGCTCAATGGCATGAGGCTCGAATGAGGTAATGTTCAAGTGCTTTCTCTGGGCTGGCATACAGCAGGTGCTCAATAAACAGCAAGTTCTTCTCCTCCTGCAGCTATCTCAGCCGGGCCTTTCCCCTACTCAGGGCATCCTGCCAGCTGACCGTGTAGTGGTTGGCAGAGCGGTGAGGTGACCTTCCAAGCCCCATGACCCATAGTGGCAAATTCCTACCACAGCCAGGACCTGAGTCGGCCTCCTTAGGGGATGCTCAGGGGCAGGGGTGCAGAACCAGGAGGGGGGATTCAGCCCCAAGGTGATCCCTGAATACCCCAAATACAGGCAATCTTTCTGACACCTGAGCTGTCCCCCCAAGGACAGCTTGAGGTGTAGAGCTGCTCCACTTGGCCCCAGTGCAGGCTAGAGCCATGGCCAAGGGTCAGGGGACCAGTGGAAGGTCCAACCTCTGCTGCCGATGTGCTGTGTGACCTTGGGCAAGTCATTGCCCTCCCTCTGGTCCTTACTGTTCCCTCCTGTAAAAGACAGGTATTGGGCCAACTCAGCTCTGGGGTCCCTCTGGCTCTGATTGTTGGATATTTCCAGCCTCCACCCAGCTGTGACTTTCAGAGAAGTGGCCTGGACCAGGGCTGCACCCCAGCAGGCATTTTCCTTGGCT
This sequence comes from Hyperoodon ampullatus, assembly GCF_949752795.1. Taxonomy (NCBI): domain Eukaryota; kingdom Metazoa; phylum Chordata; class Mammalia; order Artiodactyla; family Ziphiidae; genus Hyperoodon; species Hyperoodon ampullatus. The sequence continues at coordinate 13,877,929 of NC_136915.1, forward strand.
CACGCAGGAGCTGCGCCCCAGGCTCCCTGGGCCAGACCAATAAACGGGGGCTCGTAAATGTCTGGCAAGGCAGCAGGCCTCCCTCAGATAAAAAGTGTTTTTCAAACAGGGTTGAGAAAGGCTGGCTCTGGGCATCCCTGAGTCAGGCTGTTACAGGGGCAGTGGTGCAGAGGGCATCCAGCTGCCCAGCCCTCCCAGCCCAAGGGTGTGCGGAACCAGCTCCCTTAGTCATCCACCCTGTCTGCTGCCTCTCTCCTTCCCTCCTTCCCTTTGGACATAAACTTGGACTCTAGTCCTGCCTTCCTGTGTGGCCTTGGGCCTGTCACTTCTCCTTCTGGGCCTCAGTTTCCCCATTTGTCAAACAGGGGGGCCAGTCTTTGGCTGGCCTTGCTCCTGGATGGTGTTGAGACTTAAGGGAGACAGCGTGTGAAAGCCCTTTGCCAGAACTGAGCAAATGTGTTGTGTAAGAGCGACACTCACGACAGAGCGGCTCCCTTCCAGGAAGAGACAGGAAGACAGTTTCCTGAGGGCTCCTCCATCAGACTGGAGATTCCTCCAGGACAGCGTCTGTGCCTCCGCTGTTAGATCAGAAGTTTCATAAAGGAGGGAGAGAGGGGTGTTGCCTAACCCTTAACTCCTGTAAGGTAGGGCCTGTCTTTCCGCCATCAGACTAGGTGATCCGTGTCGTCAGGGGCTATACCTCCCCAGCAGATGGGAAGTTTCCCGAGGGTAGGGGCTGTCCTCTCCTCTCAGAGAGGAAGCTCCTGAGGACGGGCAGGGTGTCTCTCCTCTCAGTCTGGGGGTCCTGCAGAGCATGGGCTGTGCCTCCCCCTTCAGACTGGGGCCCCACTGTCCTCCTCTATGTTTCTCCTTCCCAGCCAGGGCCCAGGAGGCCTGTGTTGTGGACGGCTGCTGGGTGCGGGGCTGGTCCTTGGGGACCAGCGCTGGACGTCAGGGAGAAAGGAGGCCACACGTGGACCGAGGGGAAGTGGAGAGGGAAACGCATATTAAAGCAAAGCAGCGGCTCGGAACGAGGCGCCCGCCCTGCCAGGCCGCGATGGCACTGTGAGCTCAGGACAGAGGGCCAGGGTCGGGCTGGGTGATTCAGGCCTGCCCTGGGGCTGGTTGGCTCTCAGACTCAGCCCAGCCCCACCTGGCCTCACCAGCTTATTTGGAGTGGGAGTGGGTGGCTGAGGTTGGGGGCACTGGGGTGCTGTTAGGGAGGTGGTGCAGACCTGGCCTAGTGTCCCCGAGTCAGTGCTGGACAGCTGTCCGCGGATCAGAGCTACTCAGTCCTCTCCTTGTACAGCTGTAAAGACCAAGGTCATAGAGAGGGTGCCCAGGCCACCCAGCCAGTCTGCAGGGCGTTGAGCCTGGAACCCAAGGCTCTGACTCCTGGCCCAGTGCCCCTTCCACTCTGCCTGCCTACTTCTTGGGGAGACTCAGCTTGTGCTCTGAGGGAGCCTCTCCTCCCACCTGAGGGTGGATAGAACACCCCCCCAGCCCCCGACAAGCTCACTGTTAGCCCTGAGCCCGGATAACCCAGAGACAAATCTGGGTGCTGTCTGGAAGACTTCCCAGACCCTCTTACCCAGGACACTGAGCCTGATACTTTCCAGAATTTACCCCTGAGCAAAGGCACAACCAGATACACGCCTTGGAGGGACTCTGGGGTTGCAGCCGGGGAAGCTAGCTGTGAACACAGAAACTCCTTGAACGTTCCTGCTTAATAGTTGCAGTGTGTGCGTTTTGAGTTCCGCTCTACCATGCAGGGCTGGTGGTTTATCTTTTTCATGTTGTTTTGTAGACATTGCTTACATAAGCAATGGATGGATGTGAGTGGATGTGAGTCCTTTGTCAGAGACACGGATTATGAGTATCTTCTCTTCTACATGGAATATTAAGTCATCAGCTCATTCCAGGAGCATCAGTAATGAACAGACTGGCAAGACATGGAAACAACCTAAAGGTCCATCGACAGATGAATGGATAAAGAAGATGTGGTACATATATACAATGGAATACTACTCAGCCATAAAAAAGAACAAAATAATGCCATTTGCAGCAACATGGATGCAACTAGAGATGATCATACTAAGTGAAGTAAGTCAGAAAGAGAAAGACAAATACCATATGATATCACTTATAGGTGGAATCTAATATATAACACAAATGAACCTATCTATGAAACAGAAACAGACTCACAGACATAGAGAACAGACTGGCGGTTGCCAAGGGGGAGGATGTTGAGGGATGGAGTGGGAGGCTGGGGTTAGCAGATGTAAGCTATTATATATAGAATGGATAAACAACAAGGTCCTACTGTATAGCACAGGGAACTATATTCAATATCCTATGATAATGGGAAAGAATATATATATATGTATACCTAAATCACTTTGCTGTATAGCAGTAATTAACACAACATTGTAAATCAACTATACTTCAATTTAAAAAATAAGGAAAAAAATATAATGAACGGGCCAGACCCTGTTTGTGCTGGGTGCTGGGGTTCCGAGATGCACGTGATGTGGCCCCTGCCCTCAAAGGGAGCACATCTCTGGAGGAGAGACAGACATTTAGAATGAGGAAGAAAGAAAGGCCAGTTTCTCTCACCAAGCTAACATGATTTTCTTTACAAAAGTTTTATCAAAACTTTCTTCAGAATCCAGCCAGGGTGAAAAGAAAGGTTTCCCCGTGTTTGTTTTCTGCTCTGGGTCTTTAAATCTTGTGCAGTGAGTGCTGCTTCTAGATGCTTCCTTGACTCCACAAGCCCCATTGGCTGAATGTGTACTCAACCCCTGACCTCTTCCCTGGTTTCTGCCCTGGTTTTGGGTGGCTTCACCAGGACGTGGTCGAATTCTCAACCCTGGAACCCGGTTCTTGGTGCTCAGGGGACGTGAGTCAAGCGGCCTGGGAGTGTGCAAAGCAGGGGTGGGGTCAGGCCCGATGAATATTCTGCAAAGCTGGGTCCAGTTTAGGACTCCTCACCTGTCCTGGGGTCAGTGGGTACCATGTCAGGCTGAGCCAGACTCCACTCCCACCCTTGGGCTGCCAGCCCTGAAGGGGACTCGGGAGGCTGCGAGCAGGACGTGGGCAGAGGCCAACCCTTGGAGCAAAGGGGGCAGGAAGAGGCTGGTCGGATGGGCCTGGCACGGAGGTGAGCCCAGGCCACGGAGATGTCCACGGCCCTCCGGTGCACGGACGGTGGGGCCTTGGCGGGCTGGGGGCAGGGTGTCCGGAAGTGTGACGGTAGGCAGAGGAGGGCAGAGAGGCCTGGGCTCCAGCCCGGGCCCTGTTCCTGGCCTACCACGTGCCAACAGCCAACGCCCCTCTTATCTAAGAGGCCTCAGTTCTCTTATCTGTGAAGTGGCCTCCACGGCTCCGACGTTCTCTGAAACGTGACTGGGAGGGAGGGACCGTGAACACATTGGATCAGGTTCCCTCCTTGGGGAGCCCGGAGGAAAGACAGAGAAGCAAGAGGCATAGTCTGAATCATGGAGGGAAAACCCAGTCCCAGCACGGGAGGCTCCAGCAATACCTCTGACTGGAAGGCTCCGGACCCCGCGCTGGACCAGGAGCCCGTGGAATTGGGGGCATCTCTTTCTGCTTGTTTATAAGACCTGTGTGGTCATCTCTGCATCTGCCTGAGACTGTCCCAGGCCCCCAGAGCTCCGTGAGGGCACGGACTGTGTCCCAACCCAGCACAGACAGCGGGGCAGCACTATGGGGGTGTGTGGTGCCCCCGTGAACAGCCTCGAGCCCCTGAGCTATTGCCCCCCCCCACCCTCTGCCTCCCTGGGTCAGGAGGCAGGGGCAGGGGGACCAGGCAGACGACCACACTCGTGTCTATATGCCCCCTGCCCCCAGAAACTGTGGGTGTTGTGTCCTGAAGACTTGGGAATCCTGGGATCAGCTTATGAGGAATCACAGCCACTTTGGAGGGTGGAAGCAAGGACCTCGGGCCCCAGACAGCACGTGGGCAAGGTGGGGTTCATGAAAGGCAAGCCTGCGGACCCTCAGAGACCATCAGACCATCCCCTGCCCCCTGACACACGCAGATCGGAAAACCCCATCAGGGCTCTGACCGGTCTGGGGGTGTTTCCCCCTTCCCAGCCCAGCGTACCCCAGGACAGGGATGGATGCAGAGCACATAAGAGCCATCAGCCTTGGGGGCCAGGGTGACGGCAGGAGCACGAGCTCAGAGTCACAACTGTCCTGAATGAGTTGTATGACTTCGGGAGGCATCTGCTCCTCTCTGAGCCACGCTCTGTTCACCTGTAACTGCCTTTCTGGGGTGCAAGGGACCACGGTGAGCTGCGGTGAGTGCTCAGAGCAGAGTCTCAGCGTGTGGCCTCCCTCCCCTCCTCCGGGGGGCCGGGCACTTTGGGGGGGCCTCAGGACACACTTTGCTGATGTCAGCAAAGCTTAGGGGTGTAGGGATAGCCACCCTGCCTCTTGTCTGCATGGGAGGCTAGGTTGGAGGGCAGGGGGTGGGGAGCTGGAGATGCCACCGCCAGGGACCTGGTTCTTGGTGTTACCAATCAGCATTCTTGGCCTTCCCCAATCAATAGAAATTGATAAGAAGCCAGATAAGAAATTCAGGCAAGGCTTTATTGGGGCTCCTGCTACAGCAGGAGGGAGCGAGAACAAGTAACAGGTTCCCTTGCTGGCTCCCTGAGGAGGGGAGAGCTGGGTAGGGGTGTGTCCAGGGGTCAGGCCGGAGGGGTGGCTTAGGGGGTCTGCCCTCCCCTTTGGTGGTGGTGTGTGCAGGGGGCATGCGCGGTACCCTGCTTTTGCTCCCGGCTCTTCAGAAGTGGCAGCTGGGTTTTTGGTCTTTTTGTATCTTGTTGTCCATCATTTGCCCCAACTGCACATGCACCACAGTTATCTTAGTCCCTTATAGTTACTTTGTATTTTGTTGCTCAAGGAGACATTTGTCTATGTGCAAGCACTGCAGCAAAGGTCCCGAGTTTGAGCAGTTGGTCCCAGAAAAGACAGTGGGAGGTGAGTGGGCAAGCAGGATGTGGCGGAGGTGTTGACAGCTTCTAGGGCGTTGGCCATCTGATAAGCCCTGTGGCTTCCTTGCCAAAGACTTCATGAGATTTATTTGTTTTCTTTAGAGCCAGGTGAGGTGCCAGGTGAGCTGGCTTCCAGCCTCGGCTTTGTGGCTGGCTTCTTTGTGAGCCAGAGCCAGTCACCACCCATCTCTGGGCCTCAGTCTCCCTGTCCGTGATCTTCCTGCCTGCACCCTAGTGCTGGTGGATCCAGTTTATTTGGCTGAGTCATCTGATGGCTCCCAGCCTCAGTTTCTTCATCAGCATAGTGGGGATAAACACAGCTACCACCTGGGAGATGTCAAGGGGGCTGTCCCCTCAGCACCCAGTCCGGGGACGCCGTAGGCGATCAGTACCTGTCCGAGTGCAGGGAGCAGGGGGCTTGGAGGAACAGACCCTGGGGGAGCGGGAAGCTGAGAGAGGATCTGGGGGGCTCTAGGACTCCCTCCTCCTCTCTCCTCAGTGTCTCTGTGCCTTTCATTCTCTCTTGGTTTCGGTCCCTCCCTCTGTCTTGCAGCCTGTCTCTCTCCGTCTCGGTCTCTCTCTGCATCTCGTTCTGTCTCTCTCCCTTTTGTTCTCTGTGTCTCTCCTCCTCCTCCTCACTCTCTCCCTTTTGTTCTCTGTTTTGGGCCTTCTTTGTCTCTGTCTCTGTTTTTCAGCCTGTTTCTTTCTGTTTTTCTCCTTCCCTTTCCCATTCTCTCTCCTCTCTGGAGGCCCTCTGGCTTCACTGAACTGCCGGGCCAGGCTAGGGTGGGGAGAAGGCCGAAGCTCTGCTCTCAGGTGACACTGGGGTCCCTGAGGATGCTCAGTTCAGTGCCAGGGTCAAGGAGATAAAGGCCAGACAGCCCAAGAGCTCTGTTAAGGGATGGCTGGAACCTCTGCCTGGGAAACGTGGGGGCTTCTGACTGGCTACGGGATCTATGGGATGGGTGGTTGAGAACACTTGTACCACTGTGAGTCTGGGTATTTTCATTTAAGCCAGCTTCCTGATCCCCCAGAGCCAAAGGCCTGGCCATTTCCTGTCCCTCTGAAATGTGACGTCTTGTCAGAGGGACGAGGAGAATGTGGTTGAAGCAGGTGGTTTCCCAGGGCAGAGCCTGTGGGTTACTTGGAGAACAGAACACTTCTGGAAACCAGAACCATCTGGGAGGGCTTCCTGGAGGAGGTGGTCTATGAGGGACCAGGAGGGAGCCTAATAGGCCCGGGAGCCCAGCCTGTGCTGGGTGCTTTATTTATTTATTTATTTTTCAATATTTATTTACTTATTTGGCTGCACCGAGTCTTAGTTGCAGCACACAGGATCTTTAGTTGCGGCTCGCAGGATATTTAGTTGCGGCATGTGAACTCTTGGTTGCAGCATGTGGGATCTAGTTCCCTGACCAGGGATCGAACCCGGGCCCCCTGCATTGGGAGCGTGGAGTTTCAGCCACTGGACCACCAGGGAGGTCCACTGTGCTGGGTGCTTTAGTAACCTCACTGGTTTCTTCTTCTGCAGAGTGGAGATAAGCACAGCCACCACCTGGAAGATGTCGAGGGGAGTGTGTTGTAAAACCAGCACCTGGACCAGGTGTGTACATAACAAGTCCCTTTTTGCAGATGAGGCCAAAGCATCCCCAGAGGGGTCAAGTGGCTGCCCGTGGTCATGCAGCCAGCGAATGGCGGGGCAGGGCTGGACCCATGCTCTGTGCAGTGCTGGTACAGCCTCCCCAGCTGCTGACGCCCCTGTACCCGCAGCATCCCTTCTTCCCTCCCTGGACGTGGGGTAAAGAGAATGGGTCGTGTGGCCTTGGATCAATTGCTGACCCTCTCTGGGTGTATCACCTGGGACAAATCAGACCAGTGGCTTTCTGAGAGGGTCTGAGGAGCCCCAGGCCCCCGCACCAGGGCTGCAGGGCCTATTGGAGGGGGAAGGGGGTGAGCATGTGGGCTTTGAGCCCCTACCTTGCTTGGTCCCGAGGGTCTGCTCTTTAATCTGTTTTAACTGTGGCCTCCTGCACTTCCAGGTTCTCTGTAAAGCCTCCTATTTCCCTGAGTTTCCAGGAGCGTATGTACCCCGACTCCTCTACCCCAGCCATCAGGCGCCCCCCTGCCCCCAGGCTAGCCCCCGACCCCAGGACTCAGGCCAGGCCAAGGCCAGCAGGGGCCGGATGGCCTGGGTCCCTGTTCTGGGAGGCTCCAGGGCTTGAAGGGGTGCCAGAGTTGGGTGGCCGGTGTCCAAAAGACCTTAATGGTGTGAGGCGGCTGGGAACTGGTATCTCTTGGGTCCTCCTGCCATCAGGCCTCTGTGCGGGGGTCTGGGATCGGGGCTGCTCTGGGACCAGCAGGCCAGACACAGGACATTCTCGCCCTTCCCAGGGCAGAAGCTGGGGGTGCATGTGACGTAACAGGAGAGGCTGAGGCCAGTGGCCCCTGCAGCCTATAACAACACAAGAGCTAGCCTGGCTTCATCCTCCTTGGAGGCGGTGGAACATGGTGACACAGTCTCTGAGTCCCATGGATGGGGCTGCAGCTCTGCCTCTGTCCTCATTAGCAGGACACCTTAGACAGGTTGCTTAAACTCCCTGAGACTAGACTTCCTTCTCTGCAAAGCAGAGGCAACAACAGCGCTTGTCTCCTAGGTTTTTTTTTTTTTTTTTTTTTTTTTGCGGTATGTGGGCCTCCCACCGTTGCGGCCTCTCTCGTTGCGGAGCACAGGCTCTGGACGCGCAGGCCCAGCGGCCATGGCTCACGGGCCCAGCCGCTCCGCGCGGCATGTGGGATCCTCCCAGACCGGGGCACGAACCCGCGTCCCCTGCATCGGCAGATGGACTCTCAACCACTGCGCCACCAGGGAAGCCCGTCTCCTAGGTTTTGATGCAAGAAGAAAAGATGGTGCCTGCAAAGCGCTTAGCTGGCATGTTGTAAGCGCTCAGTCAGCGCTGGCTCGCATTCTTACCCTCCCTTCCCTCCGTGCCTGCATCCCTGGTCCTCTGCACATCCCCTTATTGTGGCTTTTACAAAACGTCCTCGTGACAACGTGTTCACACGTCCACGTTCCCCATAAACCATGCTTTCCTATAAGGCAAATTGGGATCTGGTCTTTCTCATCTATTCATGGCCCGGCCCATGGTAGATGCCCAAGAAATGTTTGTTGAATAAATGAGTGATTGATTTTGGCAAGATGCTGAACCCTTCTGTACAATGGTTTCTCCAGTGGGAGTCTTGGCTGATGATGTCTCGTCAGTAACATAAGCTGGTGAGAACAGCAGTTGGACAGGTCAGATGTAGATGGAGTGTCAGACGACTTGAGAATCCAAGTTTCTAGCTCTGAGGTTGATTCTCTTTTACTCCACATTGCCTCCACCTGGCTGTGTCTTTAGAGGCAAGTCACTCCCCTTCTCTGGACCTCTCAGTCTCTGTGTGTTCTGTGAGGCCCGCAGACCAAGTTTTCTGGAAGGGCCTGCCTAGATATGGAGTTCAGCATTAGGGGACGCCCCCTAACACATTCCTGTCCCCAAGCCCCTTTCCAAGAATGATTCTCCAGCTCTGGGTGAGCCGGTAGAAGGTGCTGAATCCAGGCTTATTCTCACAGTGGGACGTCAGCGGTAGCCAGGTTGGCTGACATTCGAAGGTGTTGAATCTCTGCTTTCTCAGCACGAGGAATAGCCAATATCAAAGAGGATACCCCAAATTCTCTGCCACTCCCTATTTAGTCAAAGGTTTGGATAAAATAAGGAAGCTCATGGAGGAGAGTTGGAAGGATACAAAGCACATATTTCTATAGACAGTTCCTTCCCCAATCTATCTGTGAATCAAGCCAAACCCAACCATAACGATGTTGTGAATTACTTAGTTTAATATTCCACCCTTCCCCCAGTTATTAAACTACACCCAGTGGTGGGGGCATTTCTCACAGTTCTCAGGGCCTGGAAGAGCCAGGCTTCTATTCCTCAACTGGTTTAGTTTTAACTTCTGAGCACCATGATTCACAGAATTGATTGCATTTCCCTTTTTTCCAGGGCCACCAGGAAACTCACAGCTAAGTCTGCCAACCAGATAGGACGCCTCTCCCTGTCTTTTTCTTTCTTTCCTACTCTTTGACTTCATTTTCTCACTTAAAAAAATCAATCACATCCTGGATATATTTTGTAAGCCATCTCAAATTCTTTTTATTAGGATGTGGGCTATGAATCCATGAAAGAAGTGGAAGTGTTGAGTCTTCCTGTGGAGTGGATGCTGGAGGAAGAGAGGTGGAAATGGGGAAGGGAGAACAGGAAGGCTGCTGATGGGCAGAGGTTCATGGAAAAGCCCAGGTCAGGGAGCAAACCCCAGGAGGGGAAGGAGTGCAGCCCAGAGGAAAATGATCAAGATAGGGGTCAGGTACTGAGTGAAGGAGGATCATCAGGGGCCTGGTCTGGGAGCCTTGAATGCCAGGCTACGTTTCTAATTTTTTTTGGCCGCACCGCGTGGCTTATGGGCTTTTAGTTCCCCAACCAGGTATCAAACCCGGGGCCCTGGCAGTGAGACCACCGAGTCCTAACCACTGGACTGCCAGGGAATTCCTAAATTTCTATTTTTTGAGGATCCACTCTGCCCCAGGCACTTTACATATGTCCTTAATAATTTCTACATTATTCCAGGCTTTATGAATTAGGAGACTGAGCCTCAGAGAAGGTAAATCATTTGCCCAGGGTCCTGAAATCTAAGAAATGGCAGAGCCCAGACTGGAACCCCAGACAGCAGCCCCCAGCCGTAGGCTTTGCCCACCTTCCTTTATCCTGAGACCATACGGAGCTGTGGAAGGCTTCTCAGGGAATGATGTCATCAGATGTAGGTTTCAGACAGATCACTGCTGCCTGCAGCATGGAATGCAGTCAGTCTGGGGTCTGGGGGACCAGGAGGCAGCTCAGATCTCTGCTGAGAGATGATGGTGGCTGGGACCAGGGCAGCAACGGGGATGAGGGTGGGGACAGAGAGGATGGGGTGGGGTCAAGAGAGATTTGGGAGGGAGAGCAGACGGGTCAGGTGGTGTGACTTTCGATGCTGGCGGTGGGGAAGGAGAAGATGTGCTGCAGCGGCTGCTGAGTTGGCCACCTGCGGAGGTGGGGCTGATCCTACCTGACTGCAGCCCCCCAGGCCTGGACCTTGCCCAGTCCAGCCCCCCAAGCGGTGTCATTAGCTTTGCTGACCTTGCCACGTGGAGCCATAGATGTCCCAGAGCCAAGGAAGGAGTTGGTGATTCCTGAAGGTCCCTGGTGACCTGGGCTGGGGTGTCGGGGCCCTGAGGGGACAGTGTGGGTCGAGTTGGGTGACTCATGGCCCCCACCACTTCCTGCCATTAGAGCTGCTAGCCCCAGGAGCTCTGGCCCTGCAGGAATTAGTGGGTATCCTGCCTTCTCACAATGGCTGAGTCAGAGTAATAGGGAGAGAGTAAAGGGACAAATTAAATAGTTAATCTCACTAGGGGATTGTAAGTAAAGAAAAAAGTATGGGAGACCTCTGTAAGTTAATGAGCACTCAAGAAAACAGGTTTGCTTAGCCACAAAAGCAAGCAAGCTTGCTTAACATTGAAGCAATTCAACAGAAGCATGAGACATAGCCCAAAACAGTAAAACAATGGTGGCATGAGTCCCACATCCTGCCCAGTGAGCTCAATAAGTTAATGACCCCTAGGACATGCTCTCTGCACACATAAAATCAATCATACACAGTCGTGGCTTGACCACATAGGGACAAGAAAACTCCCAGGCCCAACTTGGAGGAGGAGCTGATGATGGAAGCATGACATCTGCTCAAGAATGAGGAAGAAGGTGGTCATTTCCTCCTCCCCACTTTTCCTTTGATTATAAAACTGTAGCCCACTAAGTTCTCGGGGCATGGCACCTTCTTGCCCATTCGCTTGTCAGCTTCACAAGCGTCCTATTCTACTAAATCACTTCTTATCTATCACTTTGCCTCTCGCTGAATTCTTTCTGCTCTGAGACATAAAGAACCGGGGCTTCTCGGAGCACGCCCAAAATGCCACCTAGTGGTTTCAAGAGCCCTCGGGGCCTTTCCTCCATCCACCTGGGGGTCCAGGATCCTGCTCTGGGTATCAGGGGCACAGAAGGGTGTTGGGGGTGACCTGGGAGGTCCCAGAGGGGTGTGTCCATATAAGAAACTGAGAGGACTCAACAGGTGGTGAGAACTCTGATGTCTAGAACAGCACCTGTATACAAAAAGTGCCCAATAGATGTTTTTTCAATGAAGAAATGAAGGAAGGAAGGAAAACCTTGGATCCAGTGACTGCTGTGTCATCTCAGGGATGTCATTGCTCTTCTCTGAGCCTTGGCTCACCCAACTGGGAAATGGAGGAGCTGGTCTGATGGTCTCCAGGGACCCTTCCAGCTTGAAGCTGAGGATTCTGGAAAGCAGAGGGAACTGTCCCCGTGGTGCTCAGGGGCGTGGGGCATGGAGAAAGGCCATAGGGCAGGGTGTCTAGGAGCTAAGCTCTGCAGGTCCTCCCTCCCTCCCTCCCTCCCTCCACTGTTGTCCTAGGAAAGCTCAGGCACAGACCCTGTGTGTGTGTGTTGGTTGGTGGGGGGGAGCTGCCCCAGAGTGGAAGAGCCCACAGCTGGTGTCAGCTCTCATGGGAACAGCTCAGAGCCCACTCTGACTGGTCACAAGGCCTGAGACAGGCAGGTTCCATGCCCCGATGGTGCCAAGGCTCACCTGGGCCCAGGTAGCTTATCCCCATGGGCATCATATGACTTCCCCAACCAGAGTTATACCCTCCTTATCCAGCAATTCATAAACAGTCAGTGCTGGGGTCTCTAACTAAAGGCCCAAGGGTCAGGTCTGACTTACAAATGAGTTCGTTTTACTTGAACCATAGTGTTCTGCTTTTTAAGAAACATTGAATTTCAATACATTGGCCAAAGCAGGCTCTATTCCCTTTGCCACAGTTGCCACTTGTCCCTATTGTCTTGTACTTGGTAGCTTCACACATGTTATCTGCCTGACCCCTGAAGGCATTTGGAAACTCTGAGCTCCATCAACAGCCCTGCTTTGTGGACAGGGAGACTGGAGCAGGGAGAATGGAATCCTAGATGACCTAGAAGTTGGAAGAGCCCTTGAGATCATGAAGGTCTCATTTTCAGAACTCGGTCCCAGTATCATTACTTCGGAGACCTTCCCTGATCAAAGCAGCACCCCTATCCTCTCTGTCCCGTACCCTGCTCTGTTTGTCCTCACCACCTCCTGACACCCCACTCTCTAGCTTCCCAGTTTATTCCCTGTCCCTCTTGCTGCTCTGTGTGCCCCATGAGGGCAGGGACTTGGTTTCACTGTTGTATCCCTAGTGCCAGAATAATGCCTGGCACATGGCAGGTGCTCAAAAAAATTGTTGAAGAATGGGAAAAGTGAGGCGCTGGGCATGGTAGCACCAGCCCCAGACCCCCTCCCTGCTACAGTTTCCCTGGGTGGTTCCAGGGACGTCCTGGAGTTGTGCTGGAATCTCACGGCCACCCAGCAACCCCCAGGCCTCTGCGCCTGCACAGCGCTGTGTTTGGAGGCAAACCCAGCTGTGTTCTACCTGCCAGAAGGGAGAGGGGCCATGATGTCATCTGGCCCCCCCACCCCTCCTCCTCCCAGACCTGACCAATCATGCCTGGAATCCCAAGTTCAAATAGACCACAGCCTGGGTGTGCAGGAGGTGCCTTTTGTGGGTTGTGGGCAGGGCAAGTGTCTGGGCAGGTCTTGGTGTCTTAAGTGTTCTCAGAACCAGAAGAAACTAGAGGAAGGGAGCAAATTGCAGAGGGTGGGCAGGGACACCGAGAACAGGAAACTGTTCTTATTTTTCTTCCAAGAGAGACTTTATTTTTTTCCAAGGTAAAAATATTTGCTTATAAAAACTGAGCAAACACTACACAGAAGCACGAGGAAAAGGTAAAAAGGACACGCTCTTCTTCCTCCCATGTAGAAGCCTCCCAGGTAGAAGCCTCCACAGTAGAAGCCCCTCTAGGGTCAGATGGCCTGGGCTAGAGTCCTGGCTTGACCACTTTCCAGCTACGGATCTTGAAAGGGTCTTTAACTTGTCGGTGCCTCTTGTAAACTTGTCGGTTTCTTCTTGTAAAATGGGGATATTTGTGTTCCTCTCAGCCTCTCTGCCCACTCTCTGCTATTGCCTCCTTCTTTCCTCCAGCTCTGAGTACATTTCTTTTTAAGACACCATGACCTGCCCAGGCCCCTGCCCTGCCCACAACCCATAAAAGACACATCCCGCACACCCAGGCTGTAGTCCGTTTGAACTTGGGATTCCAGGCTTAATCAGTGCCTGTCAACTAGTATTGTCGTGAGGGTTAGATAAGTAAATCCATGGAAGGGACTTAGAACAGTGCTTGGCACACAGTGAGGGCTATGGACGCGTTTGCTAGCATCTCATCATCACCTGTCATCATCATCACCATCATCGTCATCACCAGTGGCATCACCGTTATCATCATCATCTTTGCAGACAGCTCTTTATGCACCAACCTGCCTTCCTCCCTCTTTCTAATTTGTCCACCCACCCACCCACCCATCCATCCATCCCTCTCTAATGGGAATATCCCCACATGCTCTTCAGGAGCCTGTTTTATCCACTCCACATTACATTACAGATAAACAAAATGGCTCAGGTCCTGGTTAATGGGGAGGGGTGAGAGTGATGGATCAAAATCATTGCACATCCTTGAAGCGCTGTTTTGCTGGGTTCCGTATCCCTGTGGCCAACCTAGACTCTGCCTCAGTGCTTTTGGGTGTAATGAACTTTGCAGATCAAGAACATTTGCAATCAGGTATGTTGGCAGTAAGAAAGATCATGCCAGGAAGATCTTCGAAATCAAAAGTAACCAAGTAAAAGTCTATGCCATTTTTGTGTTTCCCATCTCCCTAATCAGGCTGGGCATTTCTGGCGGTGGGGACTGTGTCCCCTCATACAGTCTCTTCCTGTAAAATGAGGAGACTAGTAATAGTTGCCAGGCTTTCTTCTAGTGGATACTAGGTGCCAGGCACTGTGCTAACCCTCCTACACATAGCTCAGGTAATCCCCACATCAACCCAGTGGAACAGGTACCACGGCTACAACTGTCATCTTCTTCTCCATGGAGAAACGGAGCCACGGAGAGGTTGAAGAACTTGCTAAGATCATAGGTTGTAAGTGGCAGAGCCGGAACAGTCTGATTGCACCGTGCCTTTACGTGCTAACTGATCCCTTAATGTATGACATAAGATCTGCAAGCCACTTAGCCAGCACAGAGCCCTCAGAAAATGCTGACTTAATTACCGTGTGGGTTCAGGCGCTGAGAGTCTGAGGATAGAGGTGAAGCTAGAGAAAGGGGGACGGGGGCTGCTGGGGAGCTTGTCTCCTGTTGACAGATGAGCCCTGCTCCACCAGGGGTCCCCTCTTCCCCATCCCCCAGAGAGGCCTTGGGTGCCTCCTCCCTCAGCCTCTTGGGTTGACAGGCCCGAGTGAGGAGGAATGGGCATGGAGCCAGGAGGTGGGGACCGGGCTCAGGCAGGCTAATCAGGTCATAGTGTGACTTTAAAAGGGAGGAGGAAAGCACTGAACCTTCAGAACTCACGCTCCTTCCTGGCAACGAGGTGCTTCGGAGAGGAGCTAGGAAGCCAGGGCGCGTGGAGCCTTGGAGCCCGGGGTACAGGATGGCCCCACAGAGAGCGGTGCGGCTGTCCCTGAAGAAGCCCACCTACGCTGTGTGTGTGGTGGGAATCAAAACATACGTGGATGTTCACAGGTGAGAGCCGAAAGCACCCACCTGGCTGCAGAGGGCTGGGCTGGGCTGGAGGACCCGCGGCAACGGGGTGGGCGCCTGGTGGACGAATGGGGCGTATTGGAGGATGCTGACAAGAGGTTGTTTTGACAGCAGAGCAGAGGGACTAGGATATCAGGTCCATCTTGGGGCTCTGGCTCCTGGCACCAGGGTAAAGTCTTTGGCCACTGGATGAGGGTTCCAGCTCTGAGCCCTGGGGCCAGGGTTTAGGGTCTGGGTTCTGCGTTCTGACATCCCAGTGGAACTTGTGTGGAGCATCAGAATGAATTGTTGCTCAAGACGGGGGACAGGGCTGGCCTCCCCTGATGTTGCCCTCAATTTCTTGCCAACGACCCATCTCTCTGAGGTGGGGAGGGGCAGTGTGTGTGGTGCAGCTTGATCCTAGAAGGCCAGCCAGGGCGACTGGGATCAAGAGGAAGTGGTTAGGGAATGCTTCAATGTGTTAATAAAAGAAAAGAACTGGAATAAGCCTGGGCTTATGTTTCAATGTGTTTTTTAATAGAGGAAAAGAACTTGGAACAAGCCTGGGGCTTGTGTTTGCCAGGAGGATGATGGCGATTATGGCACTGATGGCACCTGAGGGGCAGTGGAAGCATCAGCTTCCCCTGTTGGTCCCAATCCTCCCTGGCCTGGCTTTACCCAGATGGCGGTCCAGGGACCTGGCCCAGTGTGAGTTTCCCCACCTGGCCATTGAGGAAGTTGGTCTTGGGGGTCTCTGGGGGTCTTTCCAACTCGACACACTCTCTATGAGCTCCATCTCTACTGGATTGGATGGTACCAGAGCCCCTGCAGATGGGCAGGGGGCAGTCAAGGTGGGAGTCTCCCTCCCAGAGTAGGTGGGGGCTGAGGTCTCTTATAAGGTGGGATCTGAGCTGGGCTCAGCTTCACCTGGCCTCAGGGAAGCCTATGCCCCAGAAGACCTCCCTGCCTCCCTCTCTGGGGCAGTGGCCTGGGGCTGGGGAGGGAGAGCCAGGAGCCCTGGGAGGCCAGACCTCGGCTCTAAGTCATGCTGGGGGCCCTGGCGTGGGGCTGGTTCTCTTGCATCTGGGTGGCCAACAGAGATCCCATTTTCTGCTGCCCTTTTATCATACGGTTGCCAGACTTGGCAAATGAAAATACAGGGCACCCAGTTAAGTTTACATTTCAGATTTTTAAAAATGCTTTTTTTTAGTATATTGCATGGAACATACTTTTTTTTTTTTTTAATGCTGTTTAGCTGAAATTCAAATTTAGCTAGGCATCCTGTACTTTATCTGGTAACTCTGCTTTAACATCAAAAGTAGGGAGGAGGGGCTTCCCTGGTGGCGCAGTGGTTGAGAGTCCGCCTGCCGATTCAGGGGACACGGGTTCGTGCCCCGGTCCAGGAAGATCCCACATGCCGCGGAGCGGCTGGGCTCGTGAGCCATGGCCGCTGAGCCTGCGCGTCCGGAGCCTGTGCTCCACAACGGGGGAGGCCACCACAACAGTGAGAGGTCCGTGTACCACAAAAAAAAAAAAAAAAAAAAAAAGTAGGGAAGAGGTCTCTGTGAGCCCCTATCTTCCCGATTCCAGACCCCTGTTCTCACCCCAGGGGATGGCTATTTCTGGAAGGTAATTTCAGAACCTCAGGCCCTACTTGGTAGGTTGTGCTGCTGACTGAGGACAGAAGCACTTGACTGGGAGCCAGGAGACTTAGGTTCTGGTTCTGGCTCTGCCACTGACTTGCTGTCTGGTGTGGGCCAAGCCACTGGCCCTCTCTGGGCCCTGGCAGGATGAACTGAGCCCCCTATTCAGTTTAGCGTGGCGGTAAAGCACCCACACTCTGGACTTGGACAGACTCAGGTTCGCATCCTAGATCCACTGGTGGCTGTGGGACCCCGGGCAAGCTGCTGCATTTCTCTGAGCCTGTTACCTCATCTGACAAATGGGGAAGCAATAGCACTGATGTTAATGGCTTAGGGGGAGGATGAATGTGAGCATGCACCTGTAGGGCCCCTGGCTCTGTGAGAGTGGGAAGTGCTTACAGCTCTGACAGCTCTGTGGGTTCCCTTTCCTCCACTATCTGTTCCTCCCATCCTGTCTCAGAGGGTGGCAGGAGCAGAGGACAGATCAGCGGGTGTGTGGTGGGAAAATGGGGCGATGCCATCTGTAAACTCCTTTGGGATCACCAAGCGCTTTAGCATCCTCAAGTGTGGGCCGTGGCCCAGCCAAGGGGAAGCTGCCTGGTTGTCTGTAGCTGCTGTGCTCTGGTTGACTCTGGGAGAGGGGGCTGCTCTGGGGTCCTGAGTGAGCACCGTGAGGGACCTGTACCCAAGAGCCCTTCAAGAAACTTCACCCCTGGATGGATCTAGAGTCTGTCATACAGAGTGAAGTAAGTCAGAAAGAGAAAAACAAATACTGTATGCTAACACATATATATGGAATCTAAAAAAAAAAAATGGTTCTGAAGAACCTAGGGGCAGGACAGGAATAAAGACGCAGACGTAGAGAATGGACTCGAGGACATGAGAAGTGGGAAGGGTAAGCTGGGACGAAGTGAGAGAGTGGCATGGACATATACACACTACCAAACGTAAAATAGATAGCTAGTGGGAAGCAGCTGCATAGCACAGGGAGATCAGCTCGGTGGTTTATGACCACCTAGAGGGGTGGGATTGGGAGGGTGGGAGGGAGGGAGACGCAAGAGGGAAGAGATATGGGAACATATGTATATGTATAACTGATTCACTTTGTTATAAAGCAGAAACTAACGCACCATTGTAAAGCAATTATACTCCAATAAAGATGTTAAAAAAAAAAAAAAGAAAAAAGAAACTTCACCCTGGATGTTGGTAGTGACTAGCGTCATAGCCACAGAGAATCTCTAAACTAGAAAACAGAAGTTTATTCTGCAGCAAGTTGGTTTAAAAGTAGACCTAAAGAAGAACTTCCAGCCACTGAGGTCTCTGATAGGTGGAGAAAGGCGATGTAGAATTGTCAAGACAGGTGGAGGAAGGGGGCCGTGTGTTGACAACCTGGGAAGGTTTAAGAGGAGCCTGAAGCTCACTCCAGGGCCTTGGCTGGCTAGGATGAAGGGGCTGTACTTGATGATGAACTTGGGGCCTTCCCACCCCCAGTGCCAAGTGCCTGGCTCCAGCTGAGGCCGAGCAAGGGGCCTCTGTTTGGCCTTGCTGGTAGAAGGCGGAAGCCCCCCAGAAGAGGGTCACCTGTGCTGGTCACCTGTGCTGGTCACCTGAGCTGCCCAGACTCCCAACATTCCAGAGCCAGTGGAGATGGGCGTGTGGGAGTGACGTCATGGGATGTGATTAATTCCCCCATGTGCTCTCTAGGCTCGTTATTTGGGAGTAATTGTGTGCCCCAGGGTGTCCCAGCCCAAGGAAACTTAGAAATCCCCTGACTCAAATGTACTGCAGATCCTACACCCTAACCCCAGCTGGCTAGCTCTCCACCGCGACCCCCTGGGTTTGGCCAGACGGCCCTGGCTGTCTCTGTCCTTTTCTTGGAGGTGGTCCCCAGAGGACTTATGCCAAAAAAGAGGGGGTGTGGCATGGGGAATCCATTAGTGGTCCAGCCTGGCACTCCCTGGCTACCCAGAGGCCAGAATCAGAGCCCCAGGCTGGAGATCACATGAACATTTATCCTTAGGGATGGAGGAGAAGGCTAGCTGGGTGGGGCCGGGGATGATCTCCTGGATTTATTCTAAGCCTCCCGTAATCCTACACAAGCCTCAAAGCCAAATAGACTCTTGGATCCAAGATGACTGGAATTCCAGGAGCACAGGGAAGGGAGTCTCTGTAGGGCCTCTCAGATGAGCCAGAGAAAAGACCCAGACCACTTCTCTTTTCTGGGGTTCCCTGTATTTCAAAAACCCAAAATGCCAAAACAGAGTTGTAAAACTTGTGGTCTATATATTCTTTTTTTTAAAAATAAATTTATTTTATTTATTTATTTTTGGCTGTGCTGGGTCTTCGTTGCTGTGCGTGGGCTTTCTCTAGCTGAGGTGAGCAGGGGCTACTCTTCGTTGCGGTGCGCGGGCTTCTCACTGCAGTGGCTTCTCTTGTTGCGGAGCACGGGCTCTAGGCTCGTGGGTTTCAGTAGTTGTGGCACACGGGCTCAACAGTTGTGGCTCACAGGCTCTAGAGCACAGGCTCAGTAGCTGTGGTACACTGGCTTAGTTGCTCCGTGGCATGTGGGATCTT
Organism: Hyperoodon ampullatus; assembly: GCF_949752795.1. Taxonomy (NCBI): domain Eukaryota; kingdom Metazoa; phylum Chordata; class Mammalia; order Artiodactyla; family Ziphiidae; genus Hyperoodon; species Hyperoodon ampullatus. The sequence continues at coordinate 13,896,952 of NC_136915.1, forward strand.
CCCGGACCAGGGCTCGAACCTGTGTCCCCTGCATTGGCAGGCGGATTCTCAACCACTGCGCCACCAGGGTAGTCCTGACCTATATATTCTTGATGTTTACATTGAGTAAATTAATGCTTTTAACTTGCGAAGAAGTACAATGAAACATAATTGTGCTCCTTGCAGGATAATTACAGGATTGATGCCAATAATAATTCATGATGAGTGACAGGCTCCGAGAGCCGGGCTGGGACCTGGGTTTAAAGCCGGGTGAGGATCTCCTCTCCTACTTGTTCCGTCCCGTTGCTGTATCACATTCCTTCATTGGAAGTGATGTTAATGTTTAGATTCGAGGGTTCTTGGAGATTATGAGGCCGGGGTGCCCTGTAAGGTCCACGGAGCCAGGAGAGGCCAGGGAGTTACAGGATCTGGATGTGAAATGGGGTAGTGTGAGTTCTTGAAACGTAAAATACTGGCATCAGAGAGGGTACCAGAGGTCAGACGCCCCCTAAGTCTACAGATGTCCCTCCTCCCTGGTCCTCGTTGCTAACTCCCATTTTGAGACCTGGGAATCCATTCAGTCACTCTTCCCTCCCCTCTCCTGGTCCTATAGCCCCCTCCCTGTCCCTGCTTCTCCTTCCCATCATTTTGGTCTTGGAACCTCTCCTCATCCTTCACTGTCTCCTCTTCCCCCTGCTGCTCCTATCACTTCCAACTCCACTTCTCTCTCCTCCCCCCAATCCCCGCCTTCCTCTCTTGGTGGAGGGCCCGGGGCCAGGCAGTGGACCCCGAGAAAAGACTCGAGATGCAGGGAATGGAGGGGTGATCGCTCACCCGTGATGTAGATGCCTCTTTGACCCCCAAAATGCTTTCCCTGTGATGTGTTGTCCTCTCCTTTGCTATGTCCAGAGACGCTTCCATTCCCTTTGCTGTGGCTTCTAAGCAGCTGTTCAGCTCTGCCAAGTGGTCCTGATGCTCAAAGATGTGTGGGAGGTGGGGGCGAGGCTGGAAGGAACTGGCAAATCCACACCCAGCCAAGGACCTCAGCCATGTGGGGAGCCCAGGAGGGGGACCTCAGCTGTGGGCTGGGAGCAGTGGGGGCGATTCCAAATGCTGCCACCCAGGGGTGGGTGCCGAGGGAGCTGGGACCTGCTGGAAATTTTCAGGAGCCTGGCCTCGCAGCAGGTACAGACCTGAGTTGGGTCTCCAAATGCACCCTGGGCCCCAGAGCAGAGAACCCAGTCACCCTGCATTTGAGACCAAGGCCACCTGAAGCCCTGTCAAGCGCTTCTCCAGCACACCTTCCCTGCCACGTTTATGACCCTGCCTACCCCCACCTGGGTCTCCATTGCCGTGCTGGGAGGGTGGGCAAAGGGAAGGCCAGAAATTCCTCAGGAGGATCCTGCAGAGGGTGTGGTCTGAGCCAGGCTGCCAGATGTAGTGAAAGGGTGGGCTGGGGCTTCCGGACCTGGACGAGAAGGAAGGCTGGGCTCTGTGCAGCCTGGGCCCCAGAGGAGGAAGCTCCATTGGGATGGGGTCTCTGAGAGTCAATTCAATGACTGCAGAGAACAAGATGGTTGGTAACCAGTCATAACCACCAGTTAGGGTCAGGCTGTTCCTTGCAGGCTGTGTGACTTTAGGCCAGTTACTTAGCCTCTCTGAGCCTGTTTCCTCCCATGCTAGATGAGGATAATATCACCCGTTAATTGTACCTGTGAATTTGGCCCCCATTTTACAGATGAGAATTGCATAATCCACGGAGCACAGCCATAAAATTTCCCATCTTGCAGATGGGGAAACTGAGGCTGAGAGGGGAGAAGTGACTCATGATTCTGACTTTTCATTCAGGGCTCTTCTCTTAAGGATGTTCTGGCCCCCAGCTCCTGTTTGCCTCTGCTGGGAAGGCCTGGGGTGGAAAGCTGCCACCCCCCCATCTCTAGCCCCCATCCTTGGGCAGGCAGGGGTCCACTGAAAGAAGGCCTGGCCAGCCCAGCCCTCCTCGCAGGCTCTCTGGGTGTGGCCTTAGCTGAGCAATGACAGGGCATAAGGCACCTGTGATTCTTATCTCTGGGAAGGAAGGAAAGAGGGAGAGGACACAGCTACACCCTGTGTGATTCTACACTCAGGGGAATATCCCTGCCTGCGATGTGGGATCTGCCTGTGATGTGATGTCAGCCACTGCCCTCCCCAACCTCTGTCGGCCACAGCCAGCTCCCAGGGAGGACCAAGGAGGAAGCCACACGGGGGCCTGAACTTTCTGTGACCTTTGCCCCACTGTGGTCACTTAACAAATGTTACTGGTCACCTGCTCCTTGTTCAGTTCTGTGCTGGACTGAGGCACCTGGAGATGATACGACCCACCCCCGCCCCCGAGGGGCTCCCATCTTAGTCTGGGAGCTAAAAAACCTTCAGATGTGGACGCTAACAATTGCATCGCTAACCGGGTTTGGGGGCAGGTCTGAGAGTGAAGGGAGATGGAAGAATCCTATTCGCCAGGGTCTGCCTGCTCCCCATGCCCCTTGTGACAGTAATGACAATGGTGACAGCACCATCTTCAGCTCACAGTGCTTGCTGTACTATCTCAATTAAATCTCACGACAAGCCTATGAGGTAGTGACTACTACAATCCCCATTTTGCAGACAAGGAAACTGAGACACAGAGATGTCAAGAGACTTGCCCAAAGTCACACAGCCAACAAATGGCAGAGCTGGGATTTGAACCCAGGTTTGCCTGATCCCAAATTCTATGAGCTCAACCCCAAGAGAGCCCATTATTGGGGAATCTTCTACGTTGCTGGGTTGGTGCGAGGGGTGGGTGAGGCAGGGCAGAGGATGAGCTTTGGAGTCAGACCCTGAGTGGGGTCACATCTCAGCTCTCCGTTGTCGCCCCGCATGTGACATCCCTCTGAATTTCACGTCATCTGTAAAATGGGGAGAAGAATAATAACTGCTGTGCTCAGCAAACAGGGGCCGTGGGAATGGAATCAGAACGGAGTAAAAGCACTTTGGGGACCGTGATGTCCCTGCCCTGGGTGGATGCCATGAGGGCAGGGCCAGGGGTGACTCATCTCTTCTTTCCTGGTGCCCAGCGTGGCACAGTAGGTGCTCAGGAAATGCATGTTGAGGCAGAGCGGCCGACAGCACCAACAGGATTCCGTGTGCTCCCTGGAGCTGACGTTCTTTAGGGCTGGAGCCTGTGGGGGTCTGGCCAGCTCCGTGGGACTGTTGGCCACAGTGGTTCTCGGCTCCTGGCAGAAGCGACCACAGAGCTGGTCGTACCTGAGAGGACTTGCCAGGTCCTGCTTGCTGGTCCCAGGGCATTTCTTGTGGCTTCAGTCCAGGGAACGTCAAGTCCAGGACACCTGGAGAGTGGCACCTCTGGGGCTCTGGGCAGACAGGTGGCTGATCAAGTGTGAAGGGGGAGTCACAGGCTTGGCTGGCCTGGTCTGCTCAAGGGCTGCCCGCCAGCTTGCTCCTCAGCCTTTCCATCCAGTTCTGCATTATTCTCCCTTCTGCCCTCGCCTCTCCCCCAGCACAATGCCCTGCCCTCCCTGCCCAGACCCTAGGCTGGGCAGAGGGGTCCCCTGACCCCTGAGATCGTCCCTAAGGGCTGGTGGTATCCAAGCAGCAGGTAGGATAGACGGCATGGGAGGGAGTCCATGACTGCTGTGTTTCTCTTCTCCCTAGAGACCAGGTGGTCAACTTCCGAGTAGTTGAGATAAGCTGTGGCCTGTGGAGCCCCAGTGGGAGGAAGCTTCTGGATACAGGTTGCAGCCAAGTAAAAGGAAAAGCTTTCTAATTACCTGAGCTGTCAAAGCACAGAGGGCTGTAAGGTAGTGAGCTGCCTGTCACAGGACCTGTTCAAGCACAGAGTTCTGTGATGGGCAAGGAGCTGGCCAGGATGACCTCTGAGACCCCTCTCTGACCCAAGGCCTATGAAGATACTCCACAGTCTCATTGTCTTAGGGCAGAAAGGGGCCAGAAGGTCATGGGTGCCATCTTCCTGGTCTGCACTGACTTCACCCCTGCAAAGTTCAGGTGCGTGGAGGGGGAAGAGGTCTTTCCTGCCTCCATGCCCCACATCCTGCCAGCTCCCACGGGATCATACTGAGGCGCTTGTGTTGCAAAGTTTCAACATTTTCCTTTCTCCTTCCTACATCTTCCCTGACTATTTCCTTCCTCCGGTCCCCGCCCGGGACACGCTCAGGGCACACACATTCATTTACAAGTCAGTGGGACAGCATAATATAGAAGACAAACCTGCTGCTCCTTCCATCCTTTACCAGGAAGGTTACTTAACCTCTCTGAGAAGAATTCTTCATCTGCTAAATGAGGACAGCAACATGTTCCTGCGAGGGTTGTTGTGAAGGGTGGATGAGGCATCAAAAGCTGAGCATGGGGCTTCCCTGGTGGCGCGGTGGTTGAGAGTCCGCCTGCCAATGCAGGGGACGCGGGTTCATGACCAGGTCCGGGAGGATCCCACATGCCGCGGAGCGGCTGGGCCCGTGAGCCATGGCCACTGGGCCTGCGCGTCCAGAGCCTGTGCTCCGCAACGGGAGAGGCCGCAGCAGTGAGAGGCCCGCGTACCGCAAAAAAAAAAAAAGACAGGGTGAGGGAGAGGGTTTCAGGGTGTGTGATCAGCCCGTGGACATTCTTCTGATTGGTTGGTGGTGAGGTAATTGGGAGTCAACATCATCAACCTTCTGGTTCCAACCGGTCTGGGATCTATGTGCTTGTGCGCAGCATATAATTAACTTCTTCCACCTGGTGGGGGCTTCAGTATCTGCAAAAGAGCTCAAAGGACGTGGCTCACAATATTATCTATAGCCCTTAAGGAGGAACTAAAGATCCTTGACTTTGTTTAATGGCTAAACTATTATTATTTTGTCTTGCTTGGCTGTTTTCCATTGTTTCTGCATTTTCTCATTTTTCTGATTAAATTTTTTCTTTGGAACTTGGGGGAAGGCCTAGGAGGCTAAAATTACAAACAAGAGGCAGGCAGAAGACATGGTGGAGTGGGGGGTCTGTCCCGGGAAGGCCCATGGGTTCTTGCTCGGGTACAGTTCCACGTTCCTGGGTTGCCTTGCCCTCATCCATAAAACAGGGCTTTCTTGTACCCCTTGCTCACACCAGGCACCACGCTGGGTGCTGAGATGACAGTAGTTTTAGTGAAAGTAAAATGGGAAAATTCCCCACATCCTAGAGGGAGAAACAGGAGAGACAGACGATAGAAAAACATGTCAAATAAACATGACATGTCAGGTGACAAGTGCCATGGGTTGAAATGAAGCTGGGTCATGGGGTTAGGGAGTGTGGGGCTCATGGGGTCACCCATGTCACACAGCCTTAAAGAGGGCAGTCAGGGAAGACCTCTGAGAAGGAAAGGAGGCACGGAGGTCCCAGCGGACGCTCGGGAGCTGAAGATTGTGAACGAAGAGAACCCAAGTGCAAAAAGGGTCGAAGGCAGGAGGGAGTTTGGCAACTGGAGGGAGAGCAAGAGCTGGGTTTGCAGGAGTGAGGAGGGCGTAGCCAACTCCGCGCAGGCTGCAGAGCCCCCGGGGAAAGGCTGGGAACAGAAGGGATGCTGAATGACTTCTGTGTTAAGGGGATCCCTCTGCTGCTGTGTTGAGACCAGATCGTGGGCAGCAGGAGAAGAAGCAGGGGGACCAGCCTATTGTGAAAATCCACATGGAAAAACCTGGTGCCTGTACCAGGACGTTAGGTGTGGAAGAGATGTGAATGTCAGCAGGTGCTGCTGTAAAGGGGGCGCTGACAGGGTTGACGGGTGACTGGATGTGAGCTCGAGGGAAGGGGAGAAGGCCAGGATGAATCTGATGATGGGGCAACTGTGGCCTGACACGGGCAGGTTTGGGTGGGGCAGAAGTGGGGAGCTAAGAGTTTCGTTTTGGACACGTTAAATGGAAAAAGCCTGTTAGACACCCTAAAGAGATGTTCAAAAGACAGCTTTGAGTCTGGAGATGGAAAATGGGGGTTCTAAGTCTGGGAGCCTTAGTTTCCTATGGCAACTGACTAAACAATGGCAAAGGGCATGTAAGGTGGGAAGATGCCTGAAAGTGCCTCTTGAGGACGGTGAGGCCAGGAGTGGGGTGAGGACCTGTGGGTCCTGCCAGCAGCCTGCAAGGCTCAGGGGCCCCTCTCCACCCCAGCCTCATCTTTAAAACGAGAATAATAATTGCCTTATGGGGCCATGATGTGCATCAGAGAGCCAGGTCCTGAGTGGGACTTGGGCCTGTTGTAACTACGACCATCACCACCATTGTCAGTGAGGGCAGTTGTTTGTGGGGACTGAGTGACCACGGCAGGGATCTGGGAGGGGTGTCTGGTTTCTCCAGGGGCTTTAATACTTGCATGGTTTCTCAGGGGTACAGGAAACGATGGAGGCAGGGGGATGTATCAAAGGACCCTTCTGGCCCTGGCATCTTTGCAGTCGGGTGGACGTTTGCAAGTTGACTTGACCTTGGGTGGTGGCCTTGAGGCTGACGGCTTTGTCCTGGGGGACGGCAGTGGGGAGCCCTGACATGTAGTTCCCTCGTCCGACTTCCCCTCCAGGGTGTGTGTTCCACATGGCCAAAGGCCTCATGGAACCCTGGGGCCCATCATAGGGTTGGGACAGGGAGGCACACAGCTCAGGTTTATTCAGGGGTTGAAGAAGGACAAGCGCCCCCAGAGGCCCTGCTGACTTAGCTCCTGGTGCCCTGTAGCCCGAGTTTGCAGAGCATCCTCTCTGAGTCTAAGGCCCAGGAAGGCTGGACCCTACCTGCTGTGGCTGGAAGCAGCTGGTGGTTTGAGAAGTAGCATGGAGGCCCAGAAGATGGGTGCCCCCGGCTGGGGCCTGGCAGACTGAGGGCTTCCTGATCCCCTTTTCTGGAGCCCAGAGCTCTGGAGTATTGGGTGGATGTGGTATATCAGGTAGACGGGGAGAAATTTGCAGGGTATGGCCTCAGTCGAGTTCTGTACCACTGGGTGCAGATGGGCCTGAATCCCCCCTGCAGACTAGGGGCAAATGAATCCATTCATTCATTTAACAAGTGTTTATGAGACTGACCACATGCCAGACACTGTTATAGGTCCTGGGAGATGGCAATGAGCAAAACAGACAAAACTCCCTGCCCTGGTGGACCTGACCTTCTAGCAGGAGAGACGGACAATACCTAACAGTATGATTAAGAATCAGAGCAGACAGTGCTTTGTGACCACCTAGAGGGGTGGGATAGGGAGGGTGGGAGGGAGACACAAGAGGGAGGGGTTAGAGGGATATATGTATACGAATAGCTGATTCACTTTGTTATACAGCAGAAACGAACACAACATTGTAAAGCAATTATACTCCAATAAAGATGTTAAACAAGCAAACAAACAAAAAAGAATCAGAGCAGAGTGGCAGGGATAAGGAGAGTGTGGGAGAAGGTGGGACAAGGTGTAGCATTAAGTAGAGTGATGGGCAGGGGGTGCTCACTGAGAAGGTGACATTTAAGCAGAGCCCTGAAGAAGGTAAAGGAGTGAGCCTTGTGGATATCTGGGGGAAGAGCATTTTATGCCGAGGAAACGGCCAGTGCAAAGGCCCTGAGGCAGGACAGCCTGGCCGCTTCATGGAACATCAGGAAGGTCAGTGTGGCTTGAGCAGAGTGAGTGAGGACTGAGCCTAGTGGGGTGGAGGAGGTTCCCGGGGGGTGGCAGAGGGCAAATCAGGAGGGGCTTTGAATGCCATTGTGAGGACTTTGCTGTGTGTGATGGGAACCGTTGCTTTTGGGCATAAGAACGACGTGATCTGTTCTGAGTGGGGAACAGACTGGAGCAGGCCCAGGTGGGCTTAAGAAGCTGCTCAGCACTCTAGGTGCGTGAAGGGGTGGCAGTGGAGGAGGTGAGAGGTGGTCTCGAATGGATTTCTTGTTGGGTTAGAGAATTTGGAAGCATAAAAGCAGGAAGCTTTGGGGGAGGGCGGGGATTGAGGATGTCCAGAGGTTTTCAGTCTCTGCTCTCTGGAGCCTCATGGGCCGCAGTGGGAGTGGAAGGGTTAAACACCGTGGCTCAGCACCACCCTCCTCTCCCTTTTGTCCTTCTTCTGTCTGGGGTTCCACGCGAGGTCCACTGAAAGGGCTCTGCCACTAAAACAGAGCTCAACAGCCACTAAAACAGAGCTCAACAGCCACTAAAACAGAGCTCAACAGCCACTGCTCTGCCCCAAGCCCTTCATGTTGCAGATGGGGAGACTGAGGCCCGGGGATGACGTGCCCAGGGTGGGTCACATGGGAATCAGTGGAGAGCTGGGATGGAGCCCTGGGGCCCAACCAGGTTGGTCTCCTGGCCAGTAGGCCCCTCACCCCCCGCTGCTCCCCACTCCAGCTGTTAGGGGGTGCTGTTGCATAGCTGGGTAGCCCCAGCCCACTACCCCACCGGTCTCTCTCCTGAGCCCCCGGATGCTCTCCTCTCTCCTTTCTATCAGTGATGTGCCCAAGGGCGCTGAGACCTTCAGTGTCTCTGGGAGCTCCGGGGTGGAGGTCTTCACGGTCTACAACACAGCACAGGTGACAGAGCCCACAGGTAAGCCCTACTGGCCCCTGAATGCCGGCGTGGACGTGATCATATCTGTGAATGCAGCCAGTAAGGCTTTAAACGATCTCAAGGTAAGAGGCTACTTCCCCACAGAAGGTAAGAGCCCCCCACAAAGCACACCCCGTTCACCCATCACCCCCACTCAACCAAACCCCACAAGACTTTGCCACCGACATCCATGCAACACATCCTGATACAACTCAACAGACACCCAAACATGCAAACCCACCCCAATGCCCCAACGTCACACGCACACATACACGAATGTGCCCGTAAAAGCACAGCCTTCGGGCTTCCCTGGTGGCGCAGTGGTTGAGAGTCCGCCTGCCGATGCAGGGGACATGGGTTCGTGCCCCGGTCCAGGAAGATCCCACATGCCGTGGAGTGGCTGGGCCCGTGAGCCATGGCCGCTGAGCCTGCGCGTCCGGAGCCTGTGCTCCGCAACGGGAGAGGCCACAACAGTGAGAGGCCCACATACCGCAAAAAAAAAAAAAAAAAAAGCACAGCCTTCCTGCTCGCCCCCTCAATTCACAAACACCCCCTTTAACACAGCTCCACACAGACCCCAAACAAGCCCCCCACTCCTGTGCAGACAGGAGTTCTCGGTAGCACCCATACACACATGCACGCATGTGGACACAGGTACATATCAGGGTGTGTGTCTCCCACCTAAGGAAGCAGGAAGCCTCTCTTTCACAGAGGATACCCTTCTTACTCACCCTCAGGCACCCACCACACACACAGTGACTCCCGATTCATTGATTCAGCCTTTTCTCCAACGACACCAAAAAGGTGGGGACTGTGCAGCTGTTGAGAGTAGGGGCCCTGGAGCTCAAATCCTACCTCTGAGCCCCATCTACTGGGGTCATCCTGGGGACTCACTGAGATGGCCCGGGTGGAGCCCTGGCCATGGGTTCTAGGGCATGGGGAAAGCTCTGTGAGCTTGGGCTGCTACTATGGGGTGGGGTGGGGGGTGGTCTTTGTTCCCATTTTACAGATGAAGAAACAGAGGCTTAGAGAGGTTGAATAACTTGCCTGTCCCTAGTGACAGCTGTTCCTTCCCTCATTCTTTCTCTCTGACATCCCCATGGGTTCCTGAGGGTCCAGCTGCTCCCTCTGGGATCCTCCCGCACCCCATGTGGCCCTCCTTGCCCCTCAGCCCAGTCCTGGCAGCTGAGGAGGCATCCAGAGCCTCTCCAGCTGGAGAAGGGGGCTCTGGATCCAAGCCGGGAGCCCGTGGGCCTTGGGCCTTCAGCAGCAGGGAGTAGCTGGGCCCCCCATGCCTCCCCTACCTCTAAGCAGGGCCGCCGGAGTGTCCCCTCACTCCCCCTGTCACAGCCATCTCTGAAGGGGTGGCCGTGCTGGCTTAGGGCTGACCATGTCCCCACAGGTGACAGTCTCCTACTTCGGGCTGCGGAAGGATGGTGCCCTGGGCCAAAGTGTACTCTACCTCACTGGCGCAGGTAAGTCCCACCTCCCTGGCTCTCCGTACATCCACCCCTCCATGCTGACTGCTTGACGGTCTTAGGGGAGCCCCCAAGTGCAAGGCCCATGGACATCTTCCTCCCCCATCGAGGAGCCTGGCTTCTTCAGAGGCGGTTCATCCACTCTAGAGCCTCAGGGGTGGAGTCCCAGCCATACTTAGGGCCATAAGAATCTGGAAACTGCACTGCCCATGGGTCACCAGCTAGACCCACAATAGGCCTCCTTCATCCAGAGTCTGCCTATCACACTCACTGGAACTTCAAGACATCACTAAACCATGGAGAGCCACATGCTACCTTCGGCCAGACCCCGGCAGGTGGCCCTGAGAACTGCAGAACCAGCACCTAGAACCTCAGGCCTGATCCCGACCTCCAGAGTCATGGCCCCCAAGAGCTAGCAGTTCAGCCCACATAGATGAGTCAAAAATTCAAGAGCCAAAGCCTTGGGTCCCTCCAACACCCAGAACCACACGGGACTGCCACAAGGGCCTCTCAGGTGTTGGGTGTGGTCCCCAGAAAAGGGCTTCCTGGTTCTCAAGGGCTTGTGGCCGAAGCTTGCCCCAACCTGGACGTTATGGTGCGAGGGTGGGACTGGGGAGCCCTGGTAGTTCCTCTACATCTCTTTGCAGACATCTCCCTCGATGTCGACACGGGCCGCACGGGCAAGGTGAAGAGGAGCCACGGCGACAAGGTGGGACTCTCCTGGTTACCCCAAGATGGCAGAGTTGACAGGCAAACCTGGGGGTGGTCCTGGGGTGGAGTGGGCTCTTCCTCCAGAAGGGTGATGGATTCCTAGGGTCTGTGGTATCCAACAGTATAGGGAAGCCATCTGAGGACTCCCAAATCAGCATGAATGGGCCTTAACTTACACTGTGTGATCAACATACTGTGTGTCTCCTGGAGAACAGCTTACCCTCTCTGGGTCTCTCTTGTGCCACCTTAGAACTGGGATTAGTTCTTTTTCTTGAGGCCTTTTCTATTTCCTGGGCTGTATTTGGACCCCCAAGCGTGGTAGGTGACTTGTCAAGCAACTGACAGATCCTGAAGAGTGAGGACGAAGATGGGGTGGGCTCAAGGCATTATCCCACCGGATGTATCTGAAAGCCATCCTGGGAGGGTAGAAGATATGATTTTCAGGGAAAGACCCCACAGAGGAAGCCTGAATCATATATAAGACTTTGTGGACAAGATGGGGTAGGGCTGCCACGGATGGCTGTGCAGGTTGTTCACTGCACAAGGTTGCTTGGGCAAAGTGGTGGGTGGGGCCTATGACATAAATCATGTCTTGGGCCCCGGTACAGAGAAGCATCTACCCAGAGGGGTGAACAAGAGTGCCATATAAGTTAGCAGTTGTCCTGTGAGGTCCCCCAGACCCAAGTTTGAATCCCATCTATGTGACTTTGGGTTCACACCCCAGAGCCTCTTTTCCCTCTTCTGTGAAATGGGGAAAATAAGCCCTGTCTTGCACAGTCTGGTGGGGATAAAGTAGAAGCACGTCAGGAAGGGGACTTCCCTGGTGGTCCAGTGGGTAAGACTCTGCACTCCCAATGCAGGGGGCCTGGGGTTCCAACCCTGGTCGGGGAACTAGATCCCACATGCATGCCGCAACTAAGAGTCCGCATGCCGCAAATAAGAAGTATGTATGCTGCAACTGAAGATCCCACATGCCGCAACAAAGATCCTGTATGCCGCAACTAAGACCAAGCGCAGCCAAAGTAAATAAGCAAATAAATTAAAAGAAAAAAAAAGAAGCACATCATGAAGAGCTTTGATCACAGAGGCAGGGTTCCAGTCATCTTCCCCACCTCTCAGCCCAGACTATCTTGCAGGGCCTGCAGGATCTCAAGTGAAAGTCAGAGAAAACTGTGGGACAGGCCCCAGGAGAGGACTGGCATGGGGAGAGTCTCCCAGGAATCCTCCAGCCCCATCAAGGTCAGGGCGAGGCAGTCTTAGTCTGCTGGCAGGACCAAAGCTCAGCAGACTGGCAAAAGCCATTTCTGAGTTTGGCGCCATCACCCTTCCTCTTCCAGTGGGATGGCTGGGAGGAGCTGTTGTTCACTGCACAAGCATGGACTGGCTCTGGGTGTAGGGACCTGGAACTCCACTCCCCAAATCTATGATCCCTCTATAAATCTTTAAGCAAACCCAGAATACAAAAGTCTCCAAGTTAACAAAGCAGACGGCTCTAGCCATGTCCAGAACCCCTTCCCAGAGATCCCTGGGTCTCACTGACCCTAAGGCCTCTTGCTTTGCCACAGAAAACCTGGCGCTGGGGCCCTGAGGGCTATGGGGCTGTCCTGCTGGTGAACTGTGACCGGGATTGTCTCAGCTCCAGGGAGATCGACCTCAGCAGCACCCAGCTGACATCACTGGATGGTGAGCAACAGAAAGGGTGTATGGGGTTGTCCAGGGTGATGGCGTGGGATGGAGCAGGATTGTCTCATGGGCACCACTCTCTCCAGACCTGCAGGACATGTCCCCAATGGTGCTGAGCTGCGATGGCCCTGAAGAGCTCTTTCACAGCCACAAGTTGGTCTTGAACGTGCCGTTTTCTGATTCCAGGAGAGTGGGGGTCTTCTGCGCTAGGGGTGAGTGGCCTGGAGGGATCTCTTCACTCCCTGCTCCATCTTCTGCTTCCCAAACCATTCTTCTCTTATCCACCTCTCTCCCTCCTTCCATCATCATTTTGTAACTCTCACTACCACTTACAAACAGCCACTCCATCAGGACACGACATATCGCCCAAGAAAGAGGTGCTCAAACTAGACTCATTTTACAGAGGGGAAAACTGAGGCTCAGACATGTGAATTCACTGCCCTAAGGTCACACAACCAGTTGGGGATGGAGCAAGCATTCAAAGCCAGTCTCTTGGGCACCAAAGCCCCTCTTCTTTCCACTACCCTTGCCCTTTCTCCTGAGCCCATCCTTCCTCTGGTCGGTTAGCATGGAATGAGTTCTCGATGTAAAATAGCACTGTCCAGGCTGGGTGCGGTGGAGGCAGGGACTAGCAAAGCTGAGGCCCAGGCCTGCCTTCAGAATCCAGTTGTTCTGACAGTTCATTAATCAAAGTCTGTGGATTAAAAAACAAACAAACAAAAAAACCCCGGCAGAAACACTAATCCTTAACCCTGATGTGTCCTTACTCATTTTCATAAATCACAAGAGACCTCTCCGGCCCCTTCCTTCTTCCTCGTCATCCTCCTCTGTTCAAATTGACTCAGAACTTGTCCCAGCTAAATGAGCCTGGCAGGGACCAGAATGTTCCAATGGTGGAAGGTTACCCAGGAGTCCGGCTTGGAAACACTTACTGTGATACCAGAACATAAGCAAAGTCTCCGTAAGTGAGCTGACAACATTTCATGCTGTAAGAGCGTGCCAGGGTGGCGCTTCCCAGACAACCCTCAAGGGAGGGGAAAAGGCTACGGGCCAGAACTACCATGTGCCAGGCGAAAAAAAAAAAAAAAGTGAGATGAAATTCACATAACATGGGCCTCCCTGGTGGCGCAGTGGTTGAGAGTCCGCCTGCCGATGCAGGGGATACGGGTTCGTGCCCCGGTCTGGGAGGATCCCATATGCCGCGGAGCGGCTGGGCCCGTGAGCCATGGCTGCTGAGCCTGCACATCCGGAGCCTGTGCTCCGCAACGGGAGAGGCCACAACAGTGAGAGGCCCACATACCACAAAAAAAAAAAAAAAAAAAAAAAAAAAAAAAAAAAAATTCACATAACATAAAATTAACCATTTTATTTTATTTATTTTTTTATAAAGTTATTTATTTTTGGCTGCATTGGGTCTTTGTTGAGGGGCGCGGGCTTTCTCTAGTTGCGGTGAGTGGGGGCTACTCTTCTTTGTGGTGAGCGGGCTTCTCACTGCAGTGGTTTCTCTTGTTGCAGAGCACGGGCTCTAGGCGCGTGGGCTTCAGTATTTGTGGCACGTGGGCTCCGTAGTTGTGGCACACAGGCTCTAGAGCACGGGCTCAGTAGCTGTGGTGCACAGGCTTCGTTGCTCCACGGCATGTGGGATCTTCCCAGACTAGGGCCCAAACCTGTGTCCCCTGCATTGGCAGGTGGATTCTTAACCTCTGCACCACCAGGAGAGTCCCCAAATTAACCATTTTAAAGTGAATAATTCAGTGACATTGAGTACATTCTCAGTGTTGGGTAACTACCACAAAATTTCTAGCTCTAAGACATTTTCATCACCCCCAAATAAAGTCCTGTACTTATTAGCAGTCACTCCCCATCCTCCAACCCCCAGCCCTAGGCAACAGCTAATCTGCTTTCTGTCCCTATGGATGTACCTATTCTGTGCATCTCATACAAATGGAATGATACGATATGAGGCCTTTTGTGTCGGGCTTCTTTCACTTAGTATAATGTCAAGGGTCATCTGTGCTGTAGCAAGTATCAATACTTCATTCCTTTTTATGGATGAATAACATGGCAGCATATGGACCTACTACATTTTGTTTATCCATTCATCCATTGATGGACATTTAGGTGGTTTTCACCTTTTGTGCCAGCTGCTTTTACTTCCTTATCTAGTTTAAAGCTTATGCTGACCGCATGAGAAACGTAATATTAGCCCATTTTACAGATGAGGAACTGAGTCTCAGAGAGGTTGAGTCATTGAGCTGAGGTCACACAGCTTGCACATGGCAGAGCTGGAGAGGAGTCCAGGTAGATCTAACACAAAAGTGGTTCTGCCTCTACATTCCTGGCCTTGGGTTTCCTGTCCTCACATCCTCGCAGCCCCACACCCCTGTCCCAGCACTGGGCCCCCAGTGCTGACTCTGGTTCCCCCTAGGTGGGAATTCTCTCTCAGACTACAAGCAGGTGCTGGGGCCCAAGCATCTGTTCTACGAAGTGGAGCGGCATCCGGGGGAGCGGAACATCAGCTTCTACGTGGAGGGGCTCACCTTTCCCGACGCTGATTTCTTGGGGCTGGTCTCTCTCAGCGTCAGCCTGGTGGACACCAAGGTATGGCGCTGGGGGCTGTGATAGGGAATGAGGGGCTTCAGGGACAAGCGTGGAGGCTCCAGGGCTGGGAGGCTGGGGGCTGCGGGGTCTTGAAGCCTGATGGGGGCTCCCTGCAGGGCCCACTGAGTCCTCATTTTCCCCCCAGACCCTGCCTGAGGTGCCCTACTTCACAGACACCGTGACCTTCCGCATGGCCCCCTGGATCATGACCCCCAGCACCCAGTGCCCCCTGGAGCTGTATGTGTGCAGGTGAGGCCTCCTGCAGCTCTCCCACCACCTCTGGACTCATAGAGATAGGAACAGAATGCCCTGCCAGGCTTGGCCCTGCACTCATACTGGACGGATTCATTGCAGGCACCCATGGACACAAGCTGGGAACAGGATAGCAGCAGGCTGGCTTGGGTCTGTCAGCCCCACCTGCTCTGAGCAGCTAAGGCCCTGGCTGAGGTCAATGGCTCAAGTCCAGCACACCTGCCCTACCCTGTCCTGCATGTAACAGCCCCAGAACATCTAGGATTTATTCCAGGCAGCGGGGCCAGGCCATGTTCAGACTGCTGGCAGCTGCAGGAGACCCAGTCTTGCTCAGATGTGGGTGTACTCCTGGGCCTGCAGAGAACTCGGGACCCAAACTCCAAGATCCTCTGTGAGCCCTGGCCCAACCCGGGTCCCTGGTCCTTCTGCCATCTCTCAGAATCCTTGTCAGGCCCCTTGATGGGCAGGTGAGCCTGGATGGGCAAGGCTACTCCGGGCCTCTGCATCAGAGGTCGGACCACTGGAAAGGGCCAGAGATGATTTGGAACATAAGTCAAAAGGCCAGGAAGGGTGTGGCCAACAGGTTTGCTCTGCTGAGCCGGGCCCAGGTGTGCAGAAGGGAACTCTTTCTTTCTGTTTGCTCAGTAACACCACCCTGACTCCTTTGTTTAGGCCCGTTGTGAGAAACAGGGGGAGATGGGGCTACCTGCCCCCTCACTTCCACCTTAACCAGTGAGATTCAGTCCCCAGTCACCTTCTCCAGGACTTTGGTGCCCTGCCTTTGGGATCCACAGCCCTGGGTCTGTCCCTCCCCTTGCACCTGCCACCTGATGTGATCTGGGGACATTATTTGTCTCTGTCATTAGCCCATGAGTCTCTCTAGTGCAGAGACTGGGTTTGAACCCCTGTGCCCAGGGGCCACACGGGGCCTAGCGCAGACCGCATCAAGGCCACCCCATCTATCCCCTGCCTCCCGGCCCTGAGGCCAAGGCCACAGTCAGTGGTCATTATTTCGCTCCCCTATCCCTGTGTTTCGCAGTGTCGTAGACTCCCATGGCTCAAATGAGAAGTTTCTGAAAGACGTGTCTGACCTGGTGTTGAAAGCCAACTGCAAGCTGACCGTCTGCCCTTGGGCTGAGAATCAGAATGACCGCTGGATCCAGGTGGGTGCGGGAGCAATCCTGGGAGAGGAGGGCAGCCCGGGAGGCCTGAACCCCGTCCTTTACACTGGCTTTGGGAAAGCTGGCCTGCAGGCTCCTACTGGCCTCCGTTTCCCTAGAGAAGCCAGGCCGGCCTGGGTGCCAGGACTTAGGGTGAGGGGCATGCAGTCTAGGGGAACGCTCCCCGCTCCCCGCCACTGCCTGCATCGCCCCAGTCTCTCCTGCTTCCCTCCAAGTGCTCTGATCCCAGGCAGAGTCCTCCGCTGGCTCCGGTCCTGAGACGCCTCACTCCACCTCTGTTCCCTGGCCCCTGCACCCTCCCGGTCTTGGGGAAGATCCACTGTCCTGCCCTGCCCCGCCCCGGGCCTGGGGGGATTAACCCATTCGTAATACTATACTGAGGCCGTCACTGTGGTCTTTTTCTCTCCTCTCCCAGGACGAGCTGGAGTTTGGCTACATCGAGGCCCCTCACAAATCCTTCCCAGTGGTCTTTGACTCCCCCCGAAACAGAGGCCTGAAGTATTTCCCTTATAAGAGGATCCTGGTATGTGGCAAAGGGCAGAGTGGGGAAACCGTGGGTGGCTCCTCCTATAGGATTCTCCAGTCAGTCTTGCCTGGTCCTAGTCCTTTAGGGGCTACAAAAGGACACAGGTGGTGGGTTCTGGCAAATGGGGAGTTAGTGGGAGGTTTGGGAGGAATATGTAAATGAAATGCAAATCTCACGCAAATCACCCCTGTTCTGGGAGGGACAGGCCAGCAAAGTCCTCCTTGGGGGTCCTTCCTCTCCCCCAAGGGGGAGTGAACAAAGGAGTCAGCTCTGGGGAAACCAAACTGCCTTTTGAGGGCAACGCACCCTTAGTGAGCCCTCATGGCTCTTGCTTTTGTGAGCCAGGTCCTCTCTTCAGGTAACGAATGTTTTCTGAACACCTACTGTGTGCCAGGCACAATGCTGCTTCTACACACAGGAGGGCGACAGGAGCCACTCCAACAGCCGTGTCCTGAGTTCCAGGCCCTCCCTCCTAGCTTTACACAGTTGCTCATTTAATCCACGTGGATTTCTATGGATAAGTATGGATATCCATACTCCTATGGATATTATTATTCCCTCTTTACTGAGGCTCAGAGAGGTTAAGCGGCTTACCCAAGGCCACACAGCTAGTTAGCAGTGGCACCAAAACCAGAGGGGCTGCCTCCACGGCCCCTGAACTTTACCGCTAGGCTAACTTGCCTTTTGAGATGGGTCCGGGTCCCAGAACTCACGTCTCTGCCTGTTTACTGGCCCCTGTCCCCCACCTCCAGGACAATGCCAGGGTCTGGTGGGGGATATGATGGGGAAGGTCCAGGAACTCATAGGCACACAGAGCAGGGACATTTACCCCAGCCTGGAGGGATCAGGGAAGAGTCCCTGGGGAGGTGACAGTGAGCTCTGTGGGGTGAGTCTGCATCAACAAGGGCCTGACCCCAAGCCCTGGGCTTGACCTGGCCAGCGCTTTTTCCACTGTTCTCTGCTCTGTCTTTATCATTTCCTTCCTTCTACTTTCTTTAGGTTTAATTTGCTGTTCTTTTCCTAGCTGGAAACGGAAGCTAAGATTTTTCAACCCTTTCTCTTCTTAATATATGTGTTTAGAGCTGCGGCAATTCCCTAGAAGTGCAGCTTTACTGGCATCCCCTCAAGTTTTAACGTGCTGTGTGGTTTTTACCTTTCCCTTCAAAATACTGTGTAACCTCCCCTTTGATTTCTTCTTTGACCCGTGGGTTCTTTAGAAGTATGTTGCCTCATTTCCAAACATTCAGGGATTTTCTAGTTATTGTTCTGTTATTGGCTTCGGCTTTAACAGCACAATGCTCAGGGCACCGGGAGGATGTGTGAAAAGTGAATAGCGGTCGTTTTTCAGGGAGAGGGATTCCCCCAGGAGCACCCCTCGCTCCCCTACCCCAAGAGCTGTCTCTTCCTTTTCTAACTGACTCCTCCTTCTGGGGGTGGGTGCTCTCGACGATTTTCCCCTAGGGTCCCGACTTTGGATATGTAACCCGGGAAATCCAGTTCGCTGGTGCCTCTGGCATGGACGCCTTCGGCAACCTGGACGTCAGCCCGCCAGTCACAGTGAAGGGCAAGGAGTACCCGCTGGGCCGAATCCTCATTGGCAGCAGCTTCCCCGGGTGAGAAATCAGGGCAGGAGGGTGGTGGAGGTCACGGGAGGGCTCGGGGGACCCAAGGCAGCATCCCCTCTCCAACACCCGCTGCCTCCACCGCAGACACAATTCTCCAGTCTGAAAAGTGGTCTTAAGTTCCTGCGTGGAATCTTAGAATAGAGTTCTAGAGTCACAGATCACAGAAAAGATCACAGAATCTTAGGAAAAAACAAACTATTGGCCCACGGTCTTTTGCTCTGCCTAGAGTTTTATGAGCATAATTCATCATCAACATTAAATACACATATATCAGGAGGCTTCATATAAAAAGCCAGATTTCTGACTTCTTTTGAAACATCAGAAGAGCGGGGAGGTCATGTGTAATCCAGGGCTGAAGTAGGAGATGGATCCGTTGACCCCTCCAGTGAGGAAATCAAAATAACTGTTGTCCTAGCAACAGCTAGAAAGGGTGCAGCTGTCACCACGAGGCTGCAGGTCAGGATACCAGGCTGACAGAGGTAAATTGACAGGTCCTACCCTGGACAGTTGTCATCTAGGAGGAAACAAGGTATTTAGGGTTTAGAGCTCAGACAGATGACAGCATCTGCTAAATCTCCCTAGTGGGTCCCCACCCAGCCTGTGGGCAGTCGAAGTATGGGGAGTGTAGCACAGGGATCCTAGTGCGATCCCCTGCTTCCTGCCTAAAGATTAAACCCACCCCAGGCCCTGGAGGTTGCCTTCCGGTTTGTGTGGTGTTGGCATGGAGCCCAGGCATGCCCCAGCTTGCGTCCCCAAGCCCTGGCTATCTGGTCTTGGGCCCAGAGCAGCCAGGCAGTCCTGGGAAGGTTACCCAGGCTCAAGTGGTGACCTTGGTGGCCTCACGGCTCTGGATCAGGTGAGGTGAGGCTTCCTGGCACCAACCCCAGGCATGAAGCCGGTTGCCCAGGCTGGGTGCCCGGGGCTGAGGTTGGCCAGGACAAGAGGAGTGCACTCACCTTGCTGCTGACTCATGTGCAGAACTACTCTGGGGCTGGATCCTGCCCACAGCTGTGGGGGCAGAAGGGCCTTGGGACCTCTGGGCAGTCATTCTGTGCTTCCGGGAGGGATCCAGGAGGAATGAGCACAGGCTTTGAAATCTAATGGATTTGGATTCGAGTCCTGCCTCTGCCACTTATTGGCCACATGATTTGGGGTACATCACCTAACTAGCGCCTACCACAGGGCCTGGAACATAGTAGGTGCTTGATTAATTCATTTAGAAATATTTATTGCATGCCTACTGATGAAGGTACTAGGGATACAACAGGTGACAAAGATACATTATTAAATGGGCAAATTATTTAATATGTCATCCCTCAGTGTCCTCCTCAGTGAAATGGGCTTATAAAAAAATCCCTGTCCTGGCTATATAATAGCCGTTACTGGGGATAAAGGATTCACATTAACCAACTTCCGAATGTTTGGGTATTGTTTAGCTGGTCGCCTGGCAGTGGATGTGACTTGAAGTAGGTTGGAACTCAACGGATAAAAGTTATTGATCACCTACATGCCATGAACATGGTGCTTTACCCAGGTTACCTCCATTAATTCTTACAACAGCCTTATGAGGTTGAGATGACTATTATCCCCATTTTACAGATGAGGAAGTTGAGGCTTAGATAAATGAAGTGAATGCACTAATTCATGCATTCATTTATCTATTCAATAAATATTTATTGAGACTTCCTATATGCCAGGTTCGGGGCCCCGTGCTGGGGATAAAAGAAATGTTCTGGAAAATCCCAGGCTCAGAGCAAGGACCCCGGATGGAACGTGTGGGGGGTCTCTAGCAGAGCTGGGCCTCACTCCATTGGCTATTGTGTTGAAAACCAGGAACAAAGCTCTTGGTGGACAAATGGAACCCTGAGGCTCAGGGAGGGGCAGCTACTGCCTAGGACCACACAGCAAGTTAGGGGCATAGTCAGAATTCAGATCTCCTCCTTGGACCCCGAATTAAAATTTAACATCCAGGCTGCTGTCCTGTGTTCCTGTCTTGGCTTCTGACCTTAGCAGTGAACAAAACAACCTACATACATCCTAGCAGAGAGAAACAGAGCAAACATAATAAATAAGCAATAATAAGCAAACATAATAAATAAGCAAACATAATAAATAAGTAAATCATCTAGTATGTTAGGTAAAAGAAGCGTTAGTGAGAGGCTGACATTTCCCTGAAGGAAATGAGACAGTTAAAGATGTGGCTACTTGGGAGGAAGATGTGCAAGGGAGTGGAAACAACCAGTGCAAAGGCCCTGAGGCAGGAGTGTGCTGGAGACATTAGAGGAACAGCAAGGAGGCCAGTGGGGCTGGAGCAGAGGGGACAAGGGGGTGTGGGGGGATGAGGTCAGAGAGCTTGGTCCCGCAGAGTTCAGATCATGACATGGACCCGTTGGGGATTAAAACAAGACACCCAGTGTGAGGAGCCTCAGGCAGGCGCACAGCAGGTGCTCAGCAAATGCCCCCTCCGTTCTCTACTATCTTGGGTTCTCCAAGCTCTGCTCCCCACATTTAAAATGATCTTGGAACAATTATGCCTCCTGGTGGCAGCTTTGATGTGACTCAGAGACCAGGTCTGATGCTTCTCAAGGCTGGAGTCATCTGGTCCATTCCCCTGCCTCCAGGCAGAGGGCTGCAGAGTCCCAAGGAGGGACTTAAAATAACAGAACTTTAAATATTAAATATTAAAATATTATATTAAAATAAACAGAAATACAAGAAAAATATTTTCCACATTCCCATCCCCTGAATCAAATTAGTGTTGTCTTGTGTCACTGCTTGTTGGGTCTCCCTTCTAGTTTTGTTGTTATATAGACTGTGGACTCTTACACAGCTGTTCAAAAGCCT
This sequence comes from Hyperoodon ampullatus, assembly GCF_949752795.1. NCBI lineage: Eukaryota > Metazoa > Chordata > Mammalia > Artiodactyla > Ziphiidae > Hyperoodon > Hyperoodon ampullatus. The sequence continues at coordinate 13,918,394 of NC_136915.1, forward strand.
TAATATCATTCACAAATATGTTTGAGCATCTATTCTATAAGAGGTGCTGGGGATACAGCAGTGAACCTAGAGAAAAATCCCAGCCCTCCTGGAGCTTACATTCTAGTGGGCTGCCAGGCAATAAACAAGATATCAAGTATGCCAAATAGTACCAAATGCTATAAAGAAGAATAAAGCTGGGAAAGGAGTTGAGAGGTTGTTGTTATTTCCAAAGTCCACATAGAGAAAGAGGTGACATTTGAGTTAAACCTGAAGAAAGTGAGGGACATGGGGAGTGGGCAACAATTCCCACACTTTGGGAAACACTGGACTAAGCAGGGTGCGGCGTGGCTTGCCAGGTCCCAGTCACGTTTTGAACAAAAAGCTTGGTGCCTTGGGTAAAGAGTCAACCTCTCTGAATCCCAGGAATTGAGATGAGGGTCTTCAGTTCCCTTTGGCAGATGGAGGGCGCTCATTTGACTCTCTTTTGCAAGAAGGGTTGGCAGGACCTTTCTGGCCTTGGGGAGGATGCTTTAAGGTGAGGGAGGGACAGACTCTCTTGGGCGATACTCAGGATGGACAGCGAGTTCCTGGGAGCACCTGGGCGCTGGGGCCAGGAAGCAGGGACCAAAGAAGAGCCATTCAGAGGGTTGACAGTGGGCAGGGAGGGGCTCAGGAAGTGCCTGCAGGGAACCAGCACACAACACGCACGAGGTGACCCTGCTCTTTCCCTCCCTGGCCAGGTCTGGCGGGCGGCGAATGGCCAAGGTGGTGCAGGACTTCCTGAAGGCCCAGCAGGTGCAGGCGCCCATGGAGCTCTACTCTGACTGGCTCTGCGTGGGCCACGTGGACGAGTTCCTGAGCTTTGTGCCCACCTCCGACCAAAAGGTACATCCCCTCTCCTCCTGCCTGAGCTACCTCGGCCCCTCCCTATCCTGATGGGTCAGTATAGGGCAAAGGCACCTGAAACTAGCTCACCACCTCTGTCCATAGAGAGCTTGGAGTCAGGGTACCCTCTGGGCCAGGTGGTGTTAATCAGGGGGGGCTTCCTGGAGGAGGTCAGAGCCCAGGAGGGAACTCGTTCGCTCACTTCTCATACACTCATTCTCACACTTACTGGGTGTTTGTTCTGATCCAGACCTCTCAGTCAAGACCCAGGACTGACACTGGTAATAAGTGGAAACATTTACTGAGTACCCGTGAGACGTATGTGTTTTAATGCATTTAATCCTCTAGCAATCCCATGAGGTGGGTCCTATTATCATTTCCTCCATTTTATAAATAAGGAAAACGAGGCTCAGAAGGGCAATTAACTAATAGGGTAAAATTCAGACCAAGATGGTGGGCTCGGGACCAGCAATGTCAACCCCTCACCACCTTGCAGAGGTGATCAGGGAGGGTACAGCCCGCAGGGAGCAGGCAGCCTGGGAGGGGAGGCCTCCCAGTGACCAGTGGTTGAGTTCCCTGGTGTACAAAGTGGGGAAGGTCTTCCAGGAAAAGAGAAGGTTATGGACAAAGGCCTGCAGGTGTGAACCGGCTTGGAGGATTGGGGGAAGTGCAGACAGTCCTTTGTGGCTGGTGGGGGGGATTGAGGGGGGGTGCCATGTGCAGCCTGGCCTCTGAACTCAGGCCCCTCCTGAGTTTGGGGTTTCCTGCATCGGGGGAGAACCTGTCCACTGAGCTGCCCTCCCATCCTCTGTGCCAGGGCTTCCGGCTGCTCCTGGCCAGCCCCAGCGCTTGCTTCAGACTGTTCCAAAAGAAGCAGCAGGAGGGCTACGGGGAGGCGGCCCAGTTTGACGGTGAGTGCCAGTGAGCCCACCCCCCTGCCAGACCATGCCCTCTCGTTGCCAGCCCTGGGCACCATTGATGCTTGGCATGGCTGTGCTCTGTTTACAGGCCATTTGTCTGCCAGCTCTCAGCTCAGAGTCCATCACTGATTTTCCCAGCACCTTTATATGGGAGCAAAGGGTGAGGGCTCTCCCTTTCTTGGGCCAAGGAGGGAAGCCTGGGTGGCCTCCTCCATACACTGGGTTGTTCCTGGCCACACCGCAGGGGAAGAAAGGAACAGGAAGCCGTGAGCCTTCCCACGTGCCTGTCCGCGCATGCGCTTTCGTGCTCTTGCCCAATCAGATCGTTCACGCCCTTCTCCTTATCCCTTTTCATGGAGGAGAAAACTGAGGCTCAGAGAGGGGAAGCGGCTTGCCCAGGGCTACGCAGCAGGGAGCAGCAGGGCCAGGGGCTCAAGAGAGGGAGGGGTGAGAAGCCAGGAGGGTGGTCGGGGCCCCTCTGTGGACCTTCCTTGGGGAATCAACAGACCCTCCAAGGGCCTGGTTGGCCCCCTTGAGCACCTCCCCCTTCCCCACCAGGGATCTCAGTGTTCTCACCCGAGGAATGGAGCATTGGAAGGGATGTGGCATAGCCTTCAGCAAAGATAGACCTGGATTCAGATCCTGGTCTTGCCACTTGCTGGCTATGAGATCAAGGATGTGTTCTGAACCTCTCAGTGCCTCCATTTCCTCTTCTCTGAATGCGGGGTGATAACTAAACTGGCCTAGCATTGTTTTAGAGATCAATAATAAATATGATAGGAGGCCCAGAGCACAGTGGGTGTTCAATAACGGTAGCTCTTCTGTAATTATTAGGCTCTGAGCTCAGGCGTCCCTTCCCAAGGAGTTTATAATCCATCACCAGGATTTACTTGCAGCCAGAGCTTGGCCCCATCAGGGTTTCCAGTCTCTGGCTTTCTCTGTCCTTGCTTCAGACCCTGACGCTGAGGTGGGAGAAAAATCCTGGCCCGGATTCTGTGCAGCCCAGGCTTGAGGTGGCCCCAGGCAGTATTCCCTGAGCTGGCTGTGGTCTTCTTTCTCTTGCAGGGTTAAAGCACCAGGTGAAGAGAAGCATTAATGAGATGCTGGAAGACAAAGGACTCAGGAATGACAACCTCTATGCACAGGTGAGGGGGGTGGAGGGTGAAGCAGCCCCAGGAACTGCTGGGGTGGGGATGAGGGGTTCAGCCCTGGGCCTCTGACTCTCCTGGGGGCTGCTGAGACCTGTGGGTTGGGTAGGGCCTCTGCTCTTGGGAAACCCACAGTCTGATGGAAGAGACACAGCCGTGCCAGTCCAGTGGGGGAGATCTTGCCCCCATTCTGGGGAAATGATGGGTTTCAGTGGAAGTAGAATTGAGTTCCCCGAGAAGTCTGGGGAGATGGGAGAGATGCGGTGGGGAAATGGGGCTCTGTAGGGGCGAGGGCTGGGGTGGGTGGGAATCAGGGTGACCTGGTGAGGAGATGGGATGGAAGGAGGTCCCAGGAAGGGGCGGGGCTAATGCCTGCCACGTGCCTGGTGTAGGCCTGGCATGGAGTCCTGCTCAGTAGATGGGAGGAGGCCCCATGCTTCTCCCCAGTGGTGCCCGACACTTTTCTCCTAAACAGCTGAGCTGGGCAGGAGCATAAGCCCGGCTGTGGTTGGGACAGTGTGTGGTGACGGCAAGCACTTTTGCAACCAGAAGCTGCCTGGATCCAAACCCCAGGTCCACTACTTCCTAGCTCTGTGCCCTTGGGCAGGTCACTTGAGCCTCAGTTTCCCCATCTGCGGTAGCAACGGCACAAAGCTGTTGTGAGGATCAAACAAGCTAAAGGGTGCAGAGGGCACCTACGTGTCGGGTGCACAGGGCCCGACACGTAGCAGGTGCTAAGAAACGTTGGATTCTTCCTGTCTCCCTGGGTACCTGTGCCCCTCCTCCCACCCTCAGAGCTGCATCGACTGGAACCGGGCGGTGCTGAAGCGGGAACTGGGCCTGACTGAGCAGGACATTGTGGACATCCCCCAGCTCTTCTTCCTGAAGGACTTCTGTGCAGAAGCCTTCTTCCCCGACATGGTGAGAGCGTGGAGGGAGGACAGGTCATTTCCATCCTTGGTGCCTGGCGGGGTCCTGCTGGGCGGTCAGTTGGAGGTCCAGAGGAGAAGCCGTCCCTATCCAGGGGCAGACTGGCAAGGAGGCTGGGAAGGGCCCTGCGGACCTCGCCAGTGTTTGCTTTTTGGGGCAGATAATAGAAAATCTCCATCGGTAGTCCCCAACCAGGGTGATTTCTCCTCCCCACCCCGACCCCGCCCCGGGCACTTTGATTGCCACACGAGGAGGGTGCTACTGGCATCTAGTGGGTGGAGGCCAAGGATGCTGCTAAACATCCTACAGTGCACAGGGCAGCCCCACAACTAAGGGCTTTCCCCCCCAAAACTGGAAAATGGAAGCGTGGTTTGGTTCCAATGTTTCAAGCTTCCGCTTCTGGGTCTCAGCTGCCTGTTCTGCTCCCCAGGCTGGCACCCCACTGTCTGCTCCCCAGAGGGATCCTGAGATGGGCAGGGGTGGCAGGTGGCAGCTGCCACCCTGGCTGTCATTAACTCAGGCACCTGACAAGCAGATGAGCAGATGTGATCTCACCAATGTGGCCCCTGGGAGGGGTCTGAGTGATGCTATTGGCACAGCCCTGCCCACAGTGCCCAGTAACCCCTTGGGAAAGGATGTCGGGGCATTGGCTGCAGTGAGCGGTGGTGCCCTAGGATGGGAGACCCTCCTTCTTCAGCCTGGGGCCTTTACTCGAATCCCTGTCATTGGACCAGCCAGTGAATCCTGGGGTCCTGATTGGAGGCCAGTGGATAGGGTCGGGCTTCCCCTGACCCCTCGCTGTAAGGTCCCTGCAGAGACCTCGCAGGCAGGGCTTCACAACCTTGGTTCTACCAATATTTGGGGCTAAAGAATCTTTTGCTCTGGGGGTTGTCCTGTGCATCGTAGGATGGTTGCAAAATGCCCCGGAGGCAAGATCGCCCTAGGTTGAGAACCACTGCTCTAGGGCGGTGCTGTCAGAACTTTCTCGGGTGATGGAAATGTTCTACATCTGTGCAGTATGATGTGGCTGCCGCCACATGTGGCTACTGAGTGCTTCAAATGTGGCCAGTGTGACTGAGGAACGGAAGTTTTACTTTCATTTTAATGTCAGCAGCCACATGTGGCGGATGGCTACTGTATCAGACAGTGAAGCTCTAAGGGGTGACCTGCCTCTGGTTCTGGCTGAGCGTGGGGCAAGGCCCATGACCGTGGTCAGCCCTGGGCTGCGGCCTTGCCCTCCCCTGCTGGGAGCCCCTCGCCAACACACAGCCCTCCGTGGGAATCTCCCAGCTCCAGTCCAGGCCCAGCTAGAGGATCCCAGCATGTTCTCCCTGGAGGGCCCTTAGGGACCACTCAGTTAACCCCTCGTTCGGCAGAAGGGGAAAGAGGCCCTCGGAGGAGCGTGGTTGACTTGCCTGAGGTCTCCAGCGAGCAAATGGACCGACCTGCGGTCTCCTGAGTCCTCATCTAGGAGGAAGCAGAGCCAGGCTGGCAATGGTCCTGAATACCGCTCCCTGTTCCTCTCCCTGCCCTTTGTCCCTCTGTGTGCCCCACTCCCACCCCCCATGTTCTGGCCCATTAGTGGGCAACCAAGCAGGTCAGGGCCAAGGCCATGTGACTGGCCCCCACGGGACCCTCCAGCTCCATGTTGGTCCCAGCCGTGGACGGCCCTGCGGGGCAGACTTGAGGGTGGGGGGCTGGGACGTGGAGAGTGTAAGGGCAGCCCACCCTACACTGAGATGACCCAGTGAGTCAGAGTGTCCCCTCTGAACACCAAGGACAGCTCCTTTGGCCATCCACTGGGCCAGAAGTTACCTCTAAGAAGCCTCCATACCCTGCCCTGGGCAGACTTCCCTTCCCTGGTGTTAGGCGCCCCTGCCAGGTCCCCCAGCCAGGGAAGCAGAAGTGTCATTGGAGATAAACCCAGGTGCCCCCAAGGGCTCCCAGCCACTTGCCCCAACTCCTTAGCACCCCAGGCAGCCACAGTGCTACACTCTGGCAGAGTAGAAAGAGTATGAGTTGTGGCATGAGTCAGACCTGAGTCAAATTTCAGTCTCCCTGTTCTCTGGCTGTGTGGCCTTAATTATATTACTTAACCGGTCCAAGCTATGGCCTCGGAGGGAGGCTGTGAGGTTTACGGATGCTACATCTGGCACATAGAAGATGCTCAATAAACGGTAAGTATTATCAGGGCTTCCAGGAACGGTTGAGCTTGGTGTGTACTGCACAAATAAACACACCACACCTGTGACATTCACACCGTGGACCTTGTAGGTGGATACATTTGCTGTACAAGTTTTTGGCAGATAACGGTAAAATCTTGTTCTAACAGTCATTATAATCTACTTTTCTGATAGGTGGAGGAAAGTGTTGGAGGAAGGGGTGACTTTTATTTATGTGAAGTTACCATGTATGTTACTGGCAGCCCTGCCCGTTATTAATGCTCTCTTCCAACTACAGATCTGTGTCTTTTCTGCTTCCATAGACCTTAGTTCTTGAGCGAGTGCCAGACTTCGTGGCCCGGAGATGCTGGCAAAGATGGGACAGGCCCTGGGGATGGGTCTGCCAGAGCCAGAACCCAGAAGGGGCCCCAGGTGTAGAGCATCCCCAGCTAACCGGGTCTCTTTCTTGCCTTGTCTCTTCTACAGGTGAACATGGTGGTCTTAGGCAAGTACCTGGGCATCCCCAAACCCTTCGGGCCCATCATCAACGGCCGCTGTTGCCTGGAGGAGAATGTGCGGTCCCTGCTGGAGCCTCTGGGCCTCCGCTGCACCTTCATCGATGACTACTTGTCCTACCACAAGCTGCTTGGAGAGGTCCACTGTGGCACCAACGTGCGCCGGAAGCCCTTTCCCTTCAAGTGGTGGCACATGGTGCCCTGAGCCTGCTCCCCACCCGTCATCCTCTCTCCCCACCCGCCAGGGAATCCCGCCAGGATAAGGAACCTCCACCTGGCTTCCATCCTCTTGGGGGAGCCTTGGACGCTTCCCCCTGTGTGCCTGCAAGTGTGCTGGTCACTGTGGGTACCAGGATACAGGGATGGACACCGCACATCCTCACCTCTGGCGTGGCCTACAGGGCCTGGGGCCTGGGGTGAGGGCCCTGGGTCTAGGCCACCGGTGGCTCTTGTAAGATCAGGAAGGGGGATTTGGGCCCCCTTTTTCCTTTTCTGGCTATCTTCTCCTTCAGGGGGCCCCCAGGCTGTGATCTCCTAGCACTCCTCAGCCATATTTATATAGGCAAATAAGGACAGGAAAACTCAGCGTCTGATGGCCTGTTTCTTGTTTTTAAACATCTTTATTGGAGTATAATTGCTTTACTGTTTTAAAAAGAAAAAGCAACAAACGCCCTTTAATACCTGACTCCCTCCTCAAGGGTGCTTGTTACCTGTTTGGAAAGCCTTTAGTTACGCGTGCTGGCTGCTTCCAGCTCACAAACGCTGAGAGGCCAAAGTGAGGCCCGAGGAGGGCACACGGAAGAAGGCTGGGCAGGATGCGAGGAGGCCAGGATGGCAGAGGACGCTGAGGCACGGGGATAAAACCTGGGACCTGGCCTCTGCGCCCTAGGCCTCCCAGGCTTTAAATTTTGGACTCTGGATGTGATGGGGTCTGGCTGTTCCAGATGCAGCAAGGAGAGGGGGCTCAGATGTTAGAAGAGGGTGGGGGGGTCATTAGGTTATCTTTGAGGGTGGGGTTTCATTTCCTTTAATAGTCTTTAATTATTCCCCTTCGTTCTGCCGGCAGTGGGAGGGAAGGCTCGCCCAGTCTCTCTCAGCAACTCAGAGACCCTGCATGTAGCTTGGGTTTCACCTGTGAGTAAAGCCCCGTGGCAGGCCCGTGTCCCCTTCCACAGAAGGCAAGGCAGAGCTGCCATGGGAATTTAATAGCCTGGCCCCAGCTGAGGTCACCGGGACATGCACAGGCAAGCTGGCTCGGCCGGAGCAGGGCGAGAGGTGGCCCCTGCCCCAGACAAGCATGGGCAGGAGGGAACCAGCCGGCCTTCTTCTCCCACAGCCTCTGGGCCTCTACTGTCTGGGTTTTCTCCCTGGCTCTCGGTGAGATTTAGATTGAGCCATCTGCCCTTAAACTCTTTTAGCTGTGCAACACTTAGCCATCAGAGGCTACCACGGAGACCCAGCATGTGAAACTGATGAAAACAGAACTGCTCTGGTTTAAGGTGGCGAGGGTGGTGTACGAGGATCCTCCCCTTCCAGAAGGTTCCGTGGAACCCCGTTCGCAAGCCCCTGGTCTAGCCTGTGCACTTTCTGCTCATAATCATGGTGCCCCTTAGACTGAGCCAAGAGGAGAAGGAATCTCTTCGTCGGCCAAGGGTGTGCAGCCGGGGTTCCCCAGGGAAAGCACTGCGGGTGGGAGGGGAGTGGGCATTGCAGAGAGACGGGGGTGGTGGCACTGAATGCGGGGAGTGGCATTGAGTGCGGGGAGCTCTGGAATTGCTGCTGGGCTGTTTGTGGCGGGGGGGTGTTGCTGACGTTCCCTGTGAGAATGTTCCAGGTGAATGGTCACCTCCTTTCTGATTAATAAAAATGTCAACATGCATTTCTTCAAGTGGCTGCCTCCTTAGCTTCTGTTCGTTGGGCCGTGGGGAGGAGGGGAGGGAAGGCGGGGGAGAGGTGCTCTCAGTTCCACCCACTATGCTACCAGCTCCTTGGCTCAACTTCCACTGGCCATGGGCAGCTCCTACCCAGCTGGGAGAGCCCCCAGGGCCAGTGCCAGGCAGGCAGGCTGACGCAGCAGGATGGCTGGCACACGGCCATTGCCGTGAGGCTGCCTGCACTGCTGAGATGGCTGTCGGGGGAGGGTGGGTCCTATCTCTTCATCCCTCTCCCTTCCCTGGGCTATCTCCTCCATCTCTCAGAGGGCAAGCAGGCTGGACCCTATTGGCAGAGTGGGAGAGTCCCCAGCAGGACTGGTGCCCAGGGCCACAGGCCAATATAATTCCCTTGCATTCCTGCCTCTAAAGCTACTAAGCTACCCAGCCTCAGTGGTCTGATTTCAGGGACCCGAAATGATCACCCCTCTCATCCTACATACTTGGTGCTGCCTCAGATTGCTTCCCTGACACTCACTCCTCACTCATTCACTTTATTTTAGATTTGTTGTGGACTAAGGGGCAAAAAGTCGCTGCCCATCAGTCATGGACAGTTTAGTCTGAATGAATCACCCATCTCTTTCTAAAAGCTGGCATGTAGTAATTGGGGAGAAGTGAAAGCATGAGTCTCCCTCCAAAGGGAGTTCCAGGGCTCTGAGCTGGAGGCTATCCTGTCGCCATCACAGTGGGCCAGTGCCCAGAGGAATGCGTCTGCTTCTGTATCTGTTCCCCAGCTGTGCCCACAAACAGGCTATGGAGCCTGCCTGGGGCTTCCTCCTGAACTCTGACTCTTACCCAGAGCTGAGTCAGCCCCCGAGCCCGTTTTACAGCCAAAAAAGTGAAGGTGTCCCTGGACCCAGCAGCCCAGCAGCTCTCCTTGAGAAGAACATCCTTACCAGAACCTGGGATATAGGGGTGCCCGTCTTAGAGTCTTGCTGAGATCCTTGAATTGGTGTGAATGCACTAGTCGGGGACTCTGGGGGAGCAGATCTTGGTCCTCACCCTGCCTCAGATTGTCAGCATCACCAGGGAAGAGGGAGGAAACCTCTATTCAGCACCTTCTGAGCCTTTGCTGGACAGGGTGTGTCCCACCATTATCTCTGCCAGGGCTGGTGAGTAGCCACATTTTCTACGGATGAGGACACCAAGGTTGCAAGAGAGGGGACATAACCCCCAAGGCCACACAGCCAGTGCCTGGTGGCGTCTGGGTCCAAACCCGAGACTCCTCTCCCCAGAGCCCTCACTCTTTCTGTTTCAGGTGACCGAATGCCCCTCTGGGCTCAGTTTCCCCACCTAACGAGTGAGCCTTCCTACTCTGACATTCTAAGCTCCTCCTGACCAGAGAGGGTTTTCACCCTTATCACTAACTCCTTCCAGAGGCTTTTGGCATCTAACAGTAATAACAATAACAACAGCATCCCTAATATAATAATACTGAGCTCCACACTAGAGCTCTACCCACGTTTTCCCCTTTAACCCTCATAACAACCATTTTTCAGATGCCAAAAGTGAGGCACAGAGCAATTAAGTGACTTGCCCCTGGTCACCCAGTCAGGATGTAATGTAGGCAGGGCTGAAATCCAGTCCTGCCTGCAAAATACATGCTCTTAAGAAAGAAGTTGGTGCTCCTCAAAGTGCTTCAAAATGCTCTAGGGGTGCTTGTAAAAAAAAAAAAAAAAAGACTCCAGACGCCAGGCTGCTTATCAAATTGGAGGCTGGGCCTGGGAATCTGCGTTTTCATCAGTTCCTCCATCAGGATAGAGAAACTCCCCACTAAAGCCATGATCTCTGAAAATGCAGAAAAAAGGGTGAAGAGGCTGCGTGTGGAAAGCAAGGAAGGTCCCCTGATCCATACCCTGCATCTCTGCATGCCCCCCAGGGTCCTGGTGCCTTGGCAAGGTACTTATTGCTCCCTTGATCCATACCCTGCATCTCTGCATGCCCCCCAGGGTCCTGGTGCCTTGGCGAGGTACTTACTTGCTCCCCTTAAAGTGAGAAATTAACTCCCTCTGCGCGTGGGTGGGAGCAACAGGTTCCTATGCAAATATTGGGTTCCTTCCAGCCAATCCTGAGCTCTTGGCTCTGGGAAGGGGCTGGGCTTCCAGGACTGGAGCCAATGAATTAGCCTCTTGGGCTGGAAGGGAAAGGCCAAGGGCTTTTATTTATTTATTTATTTATTTATTTTTATTTATTTATTTTTTAACATCTCTATTGGAGTATAATTGCTTTACAATGGTGTGTTAGTTTCTGCTTTATAACAAAGGCTTTTAAACCACATGCCAGGGGTTTTGTGGCCCAAGCCCAGCCCAAGGCTAGAACGTCTCTGCAGAGGATCGTGCGAGTGTCCCTGGAGCACCTCACCAGCACCGTGTGTGTGGCTGGTGTGGAGACCCTCGTGGACATTTATGGGTAAGAGCCAGAAGACTGGGGGTTTGCAGGCCCCTGGTGCTGACCCCTTGGGCTCTCCCTGTGAGCTGTGTGGGGCTTCCTCAAGGCTCAGGCCTGACTTGGCTGCCCTCTCCTGAGCCTTGGCCTTGGCATAGCTGCCAATCATGGAAGCTTGGGTCCTCGTCTTTCTCAACCAGGCTTCTTATAGAGCCCCAGCTAGGGGGTGTTAAGTGTGGGAGACTGAATGGGGGTAGAGAGGCTTCTACTCACTAGATGTCAGTAGCACACCCCCGACTTATGACAACCAAAAACATCCCTGGACGTTGCCAAGTGTGCCCTGGAGGGAAAATCACCCCTAGCTGAAAACCAGTGTCTCAGACTAAGATTTTAAAAATCTGGCTTCCCTGATGGCGCAGTGGTTGAGAATCTGCCTGCCAATGCAGGGTACACGGGTTCGAGCCCTGGTCTGGGAAGATCCCACATGCCACAGAGCAACTAGGCCCGTGAGCCACAACTACTGAGCCTGCGCATCTAGAGCCTGTGCTCCACAACAAGAGAGACCCACGCACCGTGATGAAGAGTGGACCCCGCTTGCCACAACTAGAGAAAGCCCTCGCACAGAAACGAAGACCCAACACAGCCAAAAATAAAATAAATAAATAAATTAATTAATTAATTTTAAAAAAATTGGAGTGAACTTAGAAACAGAGATGGGGTTCGTCCCAGGGCATTAGATGACAGGGGGTGAGGAGCTGGTCATGGGAGGGAACCAAGTCTGGAGCAAGCCCTCCAAGCTAGTAGGAGGAGCTAAAGCCCAGTTGAGGGTGGGTGGGCAGTGAGGAGTGGGAAGGGGATTTAGATGATCCTGAAGCAGGGGGCAGCCACAGAGGGGTGATGAGGGAGGAGGTGTACCCGTGCCGGCTGGCACCACCGCCTCCTCCAGGGCTGTGTGCCCATGGCTGCCTCATGCCCTGGCTTCCTCACGCCCATGGGGCAGATGTGCCTCTAGCCCCAGGAGGCCCGGGGCTGGCTCCTTCCCTGCAGACCTTCCTAGAGGATGGAGGAAGGATTGGGGCCATGAGAGGCTAAGGCAGCAGTATCTTGGGCTGTTGTGGGTAGATGGGCCACTTTGGGGTTTGCAAAGGAGCTGTGGGTGGGACAGTCACAGGGTGGGGGATGGAGCCTCTGGCACCCTCACACGGGCAACTCTTGGGCCTCCAATGACCAGACCACACTGGGGATGGGGGAGAGCTCCTAGTTTGTTCTTTCACACATTCATCAAGTATTTCAAGTATTTTGGGGGGGGTCTAGTGCGTGCCAGGCATGGGGACACAATGGTGAACAAGCAGGTGTGGTCCCTGCCCTCTGAGAACCCTATCCTGCAGTTCTAGCAGAGGCTGGACCGCCTTGCAGGGGTGCTGTGGAAAAGATTCCTGTCTTGCAAGGGGAGGGGGACTGGACTAATTCTAAAGTCCCTTCCGGCTCGGAGATACAGTGATTTAGTAATCCTTGGTGCTCAGACTGTGGGCCAACAAGAGAAAGGGCACTGGGCGTGGTGGCTCAGTCCTGGCTTTGTGACCTAGCAGCTGTCTGACCTTGGGAAAGTCACTTAACCTCTCCAGTTGCTCTTTCTTTGTCTATAGAATGAAGGTCATCATAATATCAGCAATGATACTTAAAGGCTGCTCCATACCAGTCACTCCTCTAAAGGCTTAACATATGTTAACTAATGCTCACAACCATTCTGTGAGATGGGTACTGTCTTCATCCCCATTGCAGAGATGAGGAAACTGAGACACATAGAAGCTAAGTCACTTGCCCCATGTCACACAACCAGTGAGGAGAGGCAGAGCCAGGATGCAGCCCGAGCCCTCTGGCCTTCACTTCAAAGGGCTATTGGGACCATTGAATGAGATTGTGCATGTAGCGCACGTAGGCGAAGGCTGGCATGTGAACATTCAATTATGGTAACTGCTACCATTATAACCACCATCATCATCATTTTTAGTATCCTTCCTGGCTCTCTAGACAGCCTCAAGCGTCCCCAAACCTGCCATCCACAAGATGGCTGGGGAACAAACTCTGAGCCATACTGGGAGAAGGAGGAAATGAGAAAAGAGAAATCAACACAGGCTGAGCAGTCAGGGCAGGCTTCCTGGAGAAAGAGCACCAACCAGAGCCTTGCAGGATGAGCAAGACCACTGGGGCTCTCTAATCACTAGTGGATTAAGCCCTGTCTTCCTTCCTTCCATTGAGTTGGAGATGGCCCAGACTTGGTAAGGGGGTTTTGCTTTCCTGAATAGGGATTCTTAGGGAGGAGGGTAAGGAAAGGTAATACACAGGTGTGCTGAGCCACGCACTGGAGGTGCAGCCAGGGTTGAGAACCGCTGCCCTAGCTGGAAGGGCAAACAGCTCACCCCTTGCTCAGCAGAGGCGGTCTAATAGAAAGAATAGGCTTGGGGCACCGGGGACCAGGAACCCTGAGTTTTGGCCCTATTTCTTTCACCCTTTGCTAGGTCATCTTGAGTAACTTTCTGCTCCTTCCTGGGCCTCAGTTTCCCCATATGTACTCTGAGGAGGTTGGCGTAGAAGAGTGGATTTCCAGCTCTGCTCATGGAGGCCTCTGAGCCTCCTCCCTGATTTGAGAAAGCACCTCCCCTTCTGTCTCTACCAGATTTTGTTTGATGTAAAGCTCCAACCTGCCTGTGCAGAGAGCTGGGCTCTGGGAGGTGGACGCATCTTTAACTCTCTTAACTATTTGGACTTTGTATAAAGTGTTTGTGTGACTGTCATTTTCCAGGGGCAGGAAGACGTAGAATTAAGGAGGGGTAGTGACTTCCTGAATTGTGTTCTGGTGGTGAGGCCAGTGCAGTCGGGGCTCTGGGAGCCTCACTGAAGAGGGAGGGGCAGCTGGTACCCAGAGCCTGAGCTGTGTGGGCCTTGGTCTCCTCGGCTCCTATGGGCCAACTTGCTGGGGACCTTGGTGGTCATCTTGTCAACTTTCCTGTTTTCAGCCACAAAGACCTTTGCTGTCAATTTCCCGACTCTGAAATATCTGATTTTGTTTTCCCAGAGGTGGAGGCCCTGAGCCCTTGCAGGGAGAGAGTGGGTTTCGGTTTGCAAGGGAGTGGGGACAGAGCTGGCTGTGAGTCCTGGCTCTGTCACTCACCAGCTGTGTGACTCTGAGCAAGTTACCTGTCATCTCTGGGCCTCAGTTTTCTTATCTGTAAAGTGGGGGAAGTAGTACTGACGTCCTATGACTAGGAGAGCCGTCTTCATCACCCTTGTCGCCACCATCATCCTCACCATCGAAGGGGTGGCACGACTCTAAAGGAAGACCTGACCTGTCTTGATTTCCAGGAGGGCATGAGCTCACATTGAGTCACTCCCACACTCCTGCAGGACTAGGGATCACTGTTTCTGAGACAGTCCATCCTTAGCCATGGTCCTCAGACTTCACTGGGCACCAGTGTGGTTTAAAATGCAGGTTCCTGAGTTCTGACTGCAGAAATTATGGTTCTGGAATCTGCATTTTCAACAGCTAGATCTGAAGTTGACCACTGTGAGGGTGACCAGCTGTCCCAGTTTGCCCAAGACTTTCTAGGTTTTAGCATGGAATGTCCTGCACCCCAGGAAATGCCTCAGTCCCTGGCAAACCAGAATTGTTGGTCATTCCATCATGTTTTCCCCACTGTGCACCAGCTCCTAGGTTGGCTGTACCACTGGATCATTTGGGCCCTTAGGCTGGCTAGAAGGGCTCAGGGCTGGGGAGGGTCTTGGACTGTCCTACTCATTGGGAGAGGACGAGGCCCCCCAGCCACAAGTGCCCCCAGGACTGGGCTGGGGATGCTGTCTAGAGCAGCATGCCGCACTCGGGGTGGCCTGGCTGGAGGAAGAACTTCATCCACGTGAGCTCTGGCCGCTTTCCCTGTCCTCCAGGAAATGGGGAATCCAGATCCTCCTGTACCTGACGCAGGCTCTCCTCCTAGAAGCCTCCCCTTTGATCTTCCTAACTCACGGCTGCATGATGGAGCATGAGCACTAGACTGGGAGTCTAGGGCTCTGTCTTCTAGTCTCTCCTCTTCTGGGCCTCAGTTTCCCCAGCAGTGAAATGAGGGCATGAGTTCAGGTGCCTCCAAATTTTACTCATCCCCAGTGTTTACTCACACTCCTTTCGTCTTCTCATCACCCCACTTTATAGATGTAGACACTGAGGCACAGGGAGGCCAAGTCACTCCCTCAAGGTCACACAGCTAGTGAGTGGTGGGGCTGGGATTTGAACCCAGGCTTCCTGCCCCCGGAGTCCACAGGCTTAACCACCTCACCACGGTTCCACTGTGTGGTCTCTCCTGATCAGGAACCATCGCTGGCTTCCCATTACATAGGGGTGAAATGAAAATGAGCTCGTTGCAGCCTGAGTTTGCCCTTGACCTCCTAAGGGTCTGCAGTGGAAACCCCTTCCCCTTAGATGTGTCTCTTCCTTGTCCTCGGTTTACCTGCCTTCCTCCAGGAAGCCTTCCCCAGACACCCCAGTACACCCTCTCCAGCTGCTCCCATCCACCCATTTCCTGTGCCCTAATTTACCCTAGTAACCCCTTCCCCAGTCCTGGGCCGGTGGTTTTCCAATACTTCCCCATCTATTATCACACTTGAGCCTCACAATTGCCTGTGAGGTTGGCCCAGTAGGTGTCATTATCCCACTTTACAGGTGAGGTAACAGGCCCGGGGAGGCTAGGTGATTTGTTCAAGGTCACCTGGCTGATGGGCAACCCAGCCCAGTCTAGAATCTGACTCTTGACCTTGGTCCTGGCACTACCAAGCTCTCAGCTTCTTTTGGCCCCTCCTGGGCAGGGGCAATTCTATCTTCATCAGGGGTCCCCTGCTGCCTCACACAAGGCCTGGGCCAGGGAGGTGCAGAGGAGCTGGGCTGAGATACCCCAAACCAGAGGCTGGGGCCTGGGAACTGGGTGGGCTTCGTACCAGGAGGACCATCCAAGACGCTCCGCTCTAGCTTGTGTTTGGGGGGAGGATGCTGGGGGCCCTTCGTACCCGGGTCTGTCTCCATGAGTCTCTGTCTCTCGGTCTCTCCATATCTTTTCATGTCCCTTTATCGCTGTCTCTGTGTCCCCATGTCTCTCTATCCAGATTCTCACACACCCAGGGCACAATAGGACAGAGCCCTGGAAATTACAGCTTCGGGAGTAGGGTTGCCAGATAAAATCCAGGATGCCTCGTTAAATTTGAAATCCAGATGAACAGTGAATAATTTTTTAGTGTAAGTATGTCCCAGATATTTCATGGGACATACTTATACTAAAACAATTGTTTGTTGTTTATCTGAAATTCAAGTCTGACTGGGTGTTCTGTATTTTATTAAATCTGGCAGCCCTGCTTGGAAGGAGACACAGGTGTGTCAGCCCCTCCCACCTGGTGAGGATACCTGGCAGGGCCAAGCCCTGGAGTGGGACCCGCCTGGTAGAGTACAGTTAGGCTTCATTTATTTCTCTTTATTTAAAGGAAAGGCATGTTGAGAAGTGTCAGACTCATGCTGGCAGAGGAGTGAAGAGGGTGCTTTGGAGGAGGTCTGCTTTCTTCCACGTGGAGGCAGGGAAGGGAAAGGGCCTGGGTAGTGGTTGTGGCCAGCTGTGCAAGCTTGGGGAAGCCTCTTGCCCATCCTGAGTCTCAGTTTCCCCATGTTAAGTGGGAGTAATGGTCCCCTCCTCCTGGGGCTGTGCTGAGGATTAGATGAGCTGATATTCGGAAAGTCTTAGCCAAGCCTGCCATGGTAAGTGTTCAGGGGATGGGAGCCCTGGGGGTTATGATTACTGTTATTATTACTCTTGGGTAAGAATGTGGACTCAGGAGCCAGAAGGCCTGGGTTTGGACCCCAGTCCTGCCACTAACTAGCTCCATGACCTTGGACACTTTACTTTAACCTCAGTTTCCCACCTGTAAAATGGGAGACAATAATAGTTGCTACCTCCTGGGGTTTTTGAGTGGATTACATGACATAAGGCACATAAAGAAACTCAAATAGGGCTGGCACCTAGCAAGGGCTCAACCAAAGTCAGCTACTGTTATCCCCCAGCTGGATGTGTGTGCTGCTTCCTCCAGGAAGCCTTCCGGTTCCTCTGGCCCACAGTGGTCTCTCCCTACATGGGATCCCACTGACCCCTGACCCCATCACCCTGAATCCCATCTGGTTGCCCTGGGCAGTGCTGTCCTCAGCTCCCTAGCCAGACTGAAGGCTCGGGGGCAGTGGGTGTATCTTCCTCAGCCCAGCAGTGCCAGCAGGCACAGTAGGCACCCCACAGACAATCAGAGGATGAACAGACTGATTTCAAACAGGACACCCAGACTAGCTGGAGTCGGGGAAATGAGGTCCCAGGGCCACAGAACAGCATGGAATTTTTAACCCTACAATTAATGCCTGGAGAACTCACAAGGGAAATGTTAATGAACACAGAACCTTAGAATGTGAGAATGTTTATCTGTGTGTAAGGTCCAGGCTTGACTTCCAGGAGCTTGCTGTGAGAATCTGAGAGTCCTGGGGTAGTCAGGGAAGGCTTCCTGGAAGCAAGAGTTTGAGCCAGAGCTCAAGCATCTGAACAAGGGCTGCCCTCTAGCACTTCCCATGGCTCCCTGTTCTTCCCAGGTCAGTACCTGAGGGAACAGAGATGTTTGAGGTCTACGGAACCCCCGGTGTGGACATCTACATCTCTCCCGGAGTGGAGAGGGACCGGGAACGTGCAGACACCAGGCGGTGGTGCTTTGATGCGGGGTTGCAGATCATCGTGGTCATGAACTCTCCCAGCAACGACCTCAATGACAGTCACATAAACAGGTCCCTTGGTCTGAGGGAGTGATGGGGAGGCAGTGATCTCACTCCACAAGGGCCCAGTGCCCTCTCTTTATCCAGAGTGCAGGGTAGCACAGTGGGTAAGCGCCTGGCCCTGGAGCCAGCCAGCTCTGCAACTTACAAACACAAACTGTGAGTCTGCTGGCCGCTCTGGGACTCAGTTCCCCCAACTGTAAAATGGGAATAATCATAGCACCTTCCGCCTAGTGTTGAACAGGAGCCAGCCTTTGCTCCTTCTCTTGCTTCCCAGGACCCCTTGTGAAGGGAGGAGTTGTCCTAGTTCTTCTATGTCGGGCCTCAGTTTCCCCATCTGTAGGCTGAGGGTTGACTCGTGGTCTCTGATACTCTGAATGAGGGAGAGAAAGCAGAGGTGGGGGAGGGAAGCCGCTGCCTGGGGAGACCCCTTTCCCCAGGGGCCTCACCTTCCCCTAACCCACTCTCTTCCCGACCCCCATTCACTTCTCACAGGCCGGATGCCTCCCCTTCCTCTCCTCTCTCTGCCCATTAAGTTTGAGTTTAACAAGACCCAGCTGGAGGCAGTGTTCTGGCCCCAGGGCAGGGGGGGATTTAAAAAGTGGGAGAAGTCAAGTGTCCCTTGACACAGGGCACAGGGGACACCCCCTAAAGGGGTGATGGGAACCAGGCCTTGTCGTGTGGGTGGCAGGTCCCCACTCCATGTCGGGAGTGATACTTTGGGAAACTGGCCTTTTAAGGAGCACTGACCATGCGCCTAGCCTGGGGCAGCCGTGACCTCCTCCAGCCTCGGCAGCAGCTCTGAGAGGCAGGGTCTGATCCCCATTTCACAGGTGGGGCCACCAAGGTTCACAGTGACTGTCCTGGAGCCACATAGCTGATCAGTGGGAAGGCTAGAATTCAGGTGTCAGAGCTGCCCGACACCCGGGGATGGGCTCCCTCCATCACCCCCACATCTTTACCATCCATGTGTCTGAATTATCCTATCCAGGGAGTTCCGTGAGGCAGGTGGGGCAGGACTCAATGAACCCATTTTACAGACAAGGAAACAGACCAAGAAGGGGCGTGGCTTACCTGAAGTCACATGATTAGTAAGTAGCAGAGTTGGTGAGAGTCAGGACAGAGGCCCCCGGAGCAGGGCAAGAGGACCAGCCATCCCGTGAGGGGCCGCTCCTGGGTGCCCTGCACTGAGCCAGAGGCTGTGTGGATACCTCACCATTCTGAGCTCCCTGGCACCGAGGACTGCAGGGACTGAGGAGGGTCATCAGAGTGTCCCCTACTTCCCCTCCCCCCCTTTGCCCGGGATCCAGGTAATTTTATGCCTGAGGTGAGCATCATTGTTGGGGCTTGACACATGGGGATCAGTAACTGCAGGATTTAGGGACTCCCAGGACGGAGGGGTGAGGGGTCTCCATAAAATCCTGAACCTTCTGGCCGAGTTGAGAACATCAGAACCAAAAAGGGAAGGTCCAAGTGGAGGGCGGTGGGTCAAAGGGGTTTGATACATCAGCCTGGAATTGCTTTATCATCATCACCATCTTCAGCCTCACCTTTGACAGTTGCTGGGTGTGTGCTATGAGCACTGTGTCAAGAATGTCACGTGCTTTCCTTTTTTTTTTTTTTTTTTTTCTGTACGTGGGCCTCTCACTGCTGTGGCCTCTCCCGTTGCGGAGCACAGGCTCCGGACACACACAGGCTCCGCGGCCATGGCTCGCGGGCCCAGCCGCTCCGCGGCATGTGGGACCTTCCGGGATCGGGGCACGAACCCGTGTCCCCTGCATCGGCAGGCGGACTCTCAACCACTGCGCCACCAGGGAAGCCCATGCTTTCCTTTTTTAATCCTCATAGCCTATAATCAGTCCTATGGAACTATTATTATCCCCATTCTACAGCTGAGCAAATTGAGGCCCAGACAGGACAGTAACTTTTCCCAGGATATTCTCGCATGGTGGATCCAGAATCTGAGCCCAGGACATCTGACTCCAGAGCTCTGCACTGACTCTTACATCATAGCCCCTGCCCTCTAATAACAATAGCTGGTACTTCTTGGGTATTTCCTATAAGGTTAGTCTTTTACATGGATCGTTTCAAATCTGCACTACAATCCTCTGAGGTAGGGACCTATATAAAGCCCATGTTGCAGATGAGGAAACTGAGGTAGCTCAGAAAGGTGAAGGGCCTCGGCCAAGGTCACAGAACCCAGAGGTGCTGGACTCAAGTCTAGGCCTGTCTGAATCCCAGAGTTAGGAGAGTGTCCCTAAAGCCTGCCCAGTCCAAACTCCTCATTTTAGGAATGGTGAAACTGAGATCAAAAGGGGAGCAGGGGCTTGCCAAAAGCACACAGTAGTCATTGGCAGCACCGGGACACATGTCTCCATGGAATCCCTCACAAATTGTTCCCATTTTAAAGATAGGCCAACTGAGGCATGGAAAAATAAATGGCACAGAGAAGGCTAAAGGAAGAGCTGGGTTGGTAAACTCAACTTTAGTGCACAGAGTTTCCTGGGAACTCCTCCCCTCCTTGCCAGATCCCCCAAGACCTGTGTTTTGGGGCAGGGCTCTTGGCTTCAGCCAACTTGACCTTGGGGCCCATCTCTCTACAGGTTCAGATTTCCTACCATTCCGGCCAGGAGCCTCTGGCCTATGCCGTGCTCTACCTCACCTGTGTGGGTAAGTCCGGGGCCTCAGCCAACGGCAGCGTGAAATTGGTGCGGGGTTAAATATAGACCAACGGAACAAATAGAGAACCAGACACAGACCCATGCTCATGTGATTATCATGTGACACTCAATGAACTTGGAGCCCTACTTCACACCATACTCCAAAATAAATTTCAGATGGGTTAAAAATCTCAAGGTGAAAGTCAGAATTTTAAAGCTTTTAGAAGAGAATATCTTTTCAACTTCAAAGCAGTCAGAAGTTTTCTTTAACAAGGCAAAACAAAAGCACAGGACTTTAGGAGCAAGATTGATAAATTAGATTGTATTAAAATTGAAAACTTCTGTACAATGGAGGACAAGTACAAAGTCAGACTATGGAGAAGAGCTTTGCAATGCATATAGCTGACTCAGTGCTTATAGGTAATGGAGAATGCCAATCAATAAGAAAGAAAAACCAAACAATAGAAATAGGCAAAACAACAACAACAATAACAACAAAAAACAAAAAAGAAAACCCCAGCAAATCACAGATGAGAAAAGCCCCAATCATCAGAACTCAAATGAAAAGATACTTATCTTAGCAGATACTTATCTGCGAAGGATGTGGAACTGGAAACTCCTTCTACCGGGAGTGGGGTTTGCGTTGGTACAAGCACTTGGAGAACAAGAAAGTTAGCAAGAAAGTTGAAAATGCTTTGTCTGCAGGAGGTGGTTTTAGAAGCAGAACTGCTGAGTTACAGGGAAGGTACATTTAAATTGTGATAGATATTGCCAAATGGCTCTTCGAAAAGACCGTACCACGTTATACACCTGCCAACAGCAGGGAGTATGGGAGTGCCTTGCCGACACTGTACATTACCAGCCTTTTCCGTTTTTGGCCATTCTGAGAGGTCGCTGTCTCATTGTTGCTTTAATTCGCCTCCCTTTAGTTAGGACTGAGGTTGGGGACCTCCCCGCCTCCTCTCCCTGAGCACACATCCACCCTTTTCTTTGGAAAATACGCATACAGCAAAGTACGTATGTATGTATGTGTGTGTGAGAGTATGGGTGTGAGTACACACACATTAAGGAATAGTTGCAAAGCAAACACCTGAGCAACCATTACCCAGGTTAAGAAATAGAACAGGGAACATGGCCAACACCCCAAAGTGCCCCCCGCCACCGAGCCCCTCTCTGATCAAAGCTCCCTCCTTCCCTTAGAGGTAACCACTACCTTGTGGTAAGTATTTCCTTGCTTTTCTTAATGTTTTTTTTTTTTTTTTTTTTTTTGCGGTACGCGGGCCTCTCACTGCTGTGGCCTCTGGATGCGCAGGCTCAGCGGCCATGGCTCACGGGCCCAGCCGCTCCGCGGCATGTGGGATCTTCCCGGACCAGGGCACGAACCCGTGTCCCCTGCATCGGCAGGCGGACTCTCAACCACTGCGCCACCAGGGAAGCCCTTCTTTATGGTTTTATCATCTGAACAGGCACACCCAAATAATATAGTCTATTTTTGCCTATCTTTGAATTCTCTCTGGATGGAATCATACTGTACGTGTCCTTTGGAGTTGGGCTTGTTTTGCCCCATGTTAGGTTTGTGAGCTTCATGCCCTTATTGCATGGTGGGTGGGTGTTTTTTCACATGTTTAAAAATCATTTCAAGTCCTCTCTCTCTCTCTCCCTTGAAGGTTTCATTTGTATTGTAAAATCTCCCCCACTTTCTAGGGAGAAAGGTTAAGACAGTGGGATGGAGGCTGGGATTTAGGGAAAAGCTGAGGCTCAGAGAAGCCACATAGCCTGTAGGTGCCAGAGCCTGGATTCACATCCATGACTATCTAACACCAAAGTCCAGGCTCACTGCCCCATCCCAAGGAGACAAGGCAGCTTCATACAGACCAAGAATGTCCAGGGCAACCCGGGCACAGTGCAGGGTGTGCCCCAGACAGCGAGGGCTGTAGAGATGCAGGAGAGGGAGAGTTCAGGGAAGGCTTCCTGGAGGGGGCAGCATTTGACCTGGATCTTTGCTCTGACCCTGCTTCCTCTCCAAGGCCTCTTTCCCCAGCCCAGGGAGGGAGGCTGCAGATGCTCCCACCTCTGGGCAGTGTCTCCTTGGAAAGACTTCCATTTGCCAGATGGGCCAAGACCGAGGCTAAAATGTGGAGGCCATAGGCCTGTGCTGGGCCCCTGGAAACACTGTCGTGACTTACCTTCTTCCCTCTCCTTGCAGATATCACCCTGGATTGTGACCTGAACTGTGAAGGCAGACAGGATAGGGGCTTTGTGGACAAGGTAGTGAAGGCAGACAGGATAGGGGCTTTGTGGACAAGGTAGGCTATCTCTGGGCCCAGAAAGGGGCATGGAGTTTGGAGCTGCTCTAGGCTGGGTTAAGAGGAGGGAGACCATTATAGGTATCCCCCTGCCTCCCAGCTGATGTCAAGGCCAGTGGAGCCAGATAGGAACCAGGCGTGGCTGGGGATCTTCTGGGAGAAAAATCATCACCAAGAGTTTTCAAGCACACATGTGCCCAGCCCTGGGCTAGGCCTTCCTTTCTGGGGAAAAGTCCTTCTGGATTTTCAATCTAGGTTGAGGGTTGGCAAACTTTTTCTGTAAGAGCAAGATAGTAAATATTTTAGGCTTTGTGAGTCATCCTGTCTCTCTTGCAATTACTTGATTCTGCCATTGTAGGATGAAAGAGATAGTACAGAAACAAATGGATGTGACAGTGTTCCAACAAAACTTTATTTAAAAAAACAGGTAGTGGGCCAGATTTGGCCCATGGGCAGTAGTATGCTGACCCCCTAATCTAGGTGAAGAGGGAAATCTACCAAGGCTGAAACTATAAAAGAACTTTGGGCTGAATTGTGGTGGTGCTTAATGCATTGGGAGTTCAGAGAAGGGCAAGGTGGGCTTTGTGAGCAAGAAAGACTTCCCTTGAAGTCCACCTGCGCTGGGCTCCAAAGTGCTGCAAGAGGGAGGGCATTTCAGGTGGAGGGAACAGCAGGAGCTAAGGCCTGGAGGAAGGAATGGATCTTATCAGGAAGTTGCCTCTTGGAAAGAGGATGTTGGCTGGAGACATAACACAGGCAGCCATGAGAGACAGCTGTGTCGTTTGAACTTGATGGCGTGGGCAGTAGGGAGCTATTGCCGTTTCTTGAGCAGGAGTGGACCTATCATCACAGGGCAGGGTGAAGAGGAAGGGATGGGGTTAGGAGGCTGGCCAGGAGGTTGCTGAGGAGGGAGGCACAGGTCTGGTCTGAGCCCCCATCATCAGCTGTGCTTTGCCATTGGCAGTGGCTGTGGGTCTGGGGATCTAGTGGGTATGGAGCCATCCTGCTGGTGAACTGTGACAGGGACAATCTGAACTGTGATGACCAGGCACATGTGCTGCCTGCAAGATGAGGGGGGCACCGGGGCAGCCTGTGTCCCTGGGTTTCCAGGGTCACTCCTCAGCTACCCTGCAGGGATTCTGACCCACACAGGCAGCTCTGAAGGCAGAGCTCAGGTCCAGAGTTTCAGCTCCCAGACACACCTTGATGTTCCTTAAAACCTGTCTCAGGCTGGCAGCTGCCTCTCCCCATCCTCAGGGCCAGCGGGCACTCGCATGCTGGGGCAGAGCTCTGGAAAGGAGCTGACTCACCTTTCTCTCCCTCCAGGGAAGTAGAGGGTGCTAACATTATTTGAGCACCCGCCATGTGCCAGACTCTTTACCCAGATTCTCGTTTAACCATCAAAGCAGGAGGGCAACATCACCCCAATTTAGAGACAAGGACGTTGAGGCTCAGAGGTCAGGAGATCCCCAAAGTCACTCAGCCAGCCTGTGACAGGTCCAAGCCTTCCTATTCCAACCCAAAATCTGGCCTCTTCCTCCTCCCTGGCATTGCTGGTCTGGGTTTCAGAGATGCCCCACGTTTAAGTCCATCCTGAACCACATGCACAGCCCCGTGAAGGATGCTGCAGCAGCATTTTTGGTGTGGGCCAGGGGCTTCACACATGAGATGCCCATGCTACTCTAAAAGTTGGCATGATTGTTTTGGAGACAGGAAGGCTGAGGCTTTGGGGCGGGGAGGGGCTGGCCCAGGGCAGCAGCGAGCGATCCTGGGACTGAGACAGGGGCCTTCACCTTCGTGCCGCCCACCTTCGTACCCCACATGCTTCTCCTGCACACCTGTCGTGTGCCAGGCACCGGGCTGGCCGCTCTATACTTCCTGGTTCTCTGGGCAGATGAGGAAACCGAGGCTCAGAGAGGGTAGGAAGTAGCTCACCATGTCACATGCTTACAGCCACCTTCGTGGTTTGTTCCTGATGGCTCCCAGTGCTTCCACAAGCTGGGCAGAGCTGGGGCTCAGAGACACCCAGGTCTTGGCATCCTCTGCCCTGGGGAGGGCACGGGCAGGAGTCGGAGGGGCTGGGGTGTTGGAGGCCCCCTGAATTGCCGCCCTGTGTCTGGCTCCCCAGACCTGGAAGATATGGCTGTCATGGTCCTGGGGACCCAAGGCCCCGCCGCCCTTTTCGATGACCACAAACTTATCCTCCACACCTCCAGCTGTGACGCCAAGTGGGCACGGGTCTTCCATGCCTGCGGTGAGTTCATGCCCATCCTGCCCTGCCGGGGGGGGCCCTCAGTTTCCCCACCTTGGGTGAGACGGCAGGCTCTGCTTTGGCTCCTGGGCTGCCTTGGGGGTCAGAGGAAGAAGAGTCAGATGAGAGAGTTCCAGAACCGGTCGGCTGGCATCTCTGGCACAGCCGTGCCTCAGGTGGTTTTATTGGATGACTGAATTTTTTTTTTTTTTTTTTTTTTTTGCTGTACGCGGGCCTCTCACTGCTGTGGCCTCTCCCGTTGCAGAGCACAGGCTCCGGACACACAGGCTCCGCGGCCATGGCTCGCGGGCCCAGCCGCTCCGCGGCATGTGGGATCTTCCGGGACCGGGGCACGAACCCGTGTCCCCTGCATCGGCAGGCGGACTCTCAACCACTGCGCCACCAGGGAAGCCCCTGGATGACTGAATTTTTAAAATATGTTCTAGGGGCTTCCCTGGTGGTGCAGTGGTTGAGAATCTGCCTGCCAATGCAGGGGACACGGGTTCGAGCCCTGATCTGGGAAGATCCCACATGCTGCGGAGCAACTGGGCCTGTGAGCCACAACTACTGAGCCTGTGTGTCTGGAGCTTGTGCTCTGCAACAAGAGAGGCCGCGATAGTGAGAGGCACAGGCACCGCGATGAAGAGTAGCCCCCACTCGCCGCAACTAGAGAAAGCCCTCGCACAGAAACGAAGACCCAACACAGCCCAAAATAAATAAATAAATAAATTTATTAAAAAATTAAATATATGTTCTAAGCACATTTAGAAATTTTTATTATCAAAACTTTCAAACATCCACAAAAGTAAAGAGAACGGTGTAATGAACCCCCATGTGCCACCCACTCAGATTCAACAGTGATCACTATTTTGCCTCTCTTACTTCATCTATCCTTTTCGGTTTGCTGAAGTATTTTAAAGCCAGTCCCAGACACCCTGGCTGTCTGCCTCTATAATAATTCAGTCTGTATTTCCCCGCCCCCCCAAAAAAAGACCCTCCGAACTATTGCTTTACATAGCCACAATTCCATTATCACAAATAAAAGTATGTCATATAAAAATTTTTTCCATTTTAAAAATACAAATGTATACAGGTAATAATATGGTCATTTAAAAAATATTGAAGTATGTAAAATAAAAAATGAGAGTTTGCTATCCCTACCCCAAAACATGACTCTTAAAATATGTTCACTGTTAACAATCGAGTGTGTGTTCTTCCCGACTTTTCTCTATGTGCACTAGATGAGCATGGTGTGTGTGGGTGCGTGCGTGTGTGTGTGTACACACTCTGCTTCCCAAACGGTTTCTCTCATTGAGTTACACATCCTACACGTCTCCCTGGGTGTCTAGTTAGCTCTGCTTCACTCTCCTCCACAGCTGCATCGTCTTCCAAAGCATGGAGGTGCTGTAAATTATCTGGTCCCCTGAAGACACAGTTTTTGCAGTGTTCTGATTTTACAACAATCTAGGTTCCTGGCGGGCAGGGACCTTGCTCATGGCCATATCCTGAGTCCAGAACTATGCCTCCTAGGTGCATAGTAGGTGCTCAGTAAATATTTATTCAATGAATGAATAATTAACCAGTGAACACGCTTGTAATGTATTTTTTAGGAAAGATACCTAGCCATGGAATTGCTGGTTAGGGGTAAACATTACCTTCTTCTTCTTTTTTTTTAATAAATTTATTTATTTACTTACTTTTGGCTGTGTTGGGTCTTTGTTGCTGTGCGCGGGCTTTCTCTAGTTGTGGTGAGTGGGGGCTACTCTTCGTTGCAGTGCGCGGGCTTCTCATTGCGGTGACATCTCTTGTTGCGGAGCAGGGGCTCTAGGCACACGGGCTTCAGTAGTTGTGGCATATGGGCTCAGTAGTTGTGGTTCATGGGCTCTAGAGCACAGGCTCAGTAGCTGTGGTGCACGGGGTTCATTGCTCCGCGACATATGGGATCTTCCCGGACCAGGGCTCGAACCCGTGTCCCCTGCACTGGCAGGCGGATTCTTAACCTCTGCGCCACCAGGGTAGTCCCAACATTACCTTCTTAGATGCCACCAAATTGCCCTCTGAAAGATCTGAGCACTGATCTTAGAAAGGAATGCACTCCCTTGCCCTCACCCAGGCTTGCCCATGCCAGTTATTAAGCATCTTTCTCTCCTTTGCCAGTGGGAGGTGAGAGGCACGAGCTGTTGTCTGGCTTCCATTTTGTTGGTGAGGCTGCACAGCCCTTCCTGCTCCCCAGGTCCGCTCGGGAGCCACGGCCACCCCTTCTGCCCCCTCCCAGGTCCCGAGGACTCATGCGAGGCTTACAGGCACGTGCTGGGCCAGAACAAGGTGTGGTACCAGGTGCCCTGCTTCCACGGGGACGAGGAGTGCTTCTTCGTAGAGGGCCTCTCCTTCCCTGACGCTGGCGTGAAAAATCCCGACCACCCCGCTGGTGCCTCTCTAGAAACTAAGGAGCAAGCGGCTTGCTCAAGTCCACGGTGGTCCTTGAACCATCCAGGCTCTGGACCCTGAGGCCAGTTTCTTTTCCCTCTGGTCTTCCCCTGCAGGATTTCTCTGAATCCCCCATCTTCACTGACACCGTGGTGTTCTGTGTGGTGCCCTGGATTATGACGCCCAGCACCCTGCCGCCCCTGGAGGTGTACTTGTGCCGGTGAGTCCGGGGGGTGCTGGGTGTCCTTCTGACCCTGGTGGCCCCTCTCTCCACCCCCAGGCCCGGCTCTGTCCTGAGCCACTCTCCCTGGGCTTGTCTGCAGTGTGAGGAACAACACGTGTTTTGTGGATGCAGCGGCGAAGATGGCCAGGAGGGCCGGCTGCAAGCTGACCATCTGCCCACAGGCCGAGAACCGCAAAGACCGCTGGATCCAGGTACCACGGCCGCCGGGCAGCACCTCACCCGACACTGGCCTGGAGGGAGAGGCTGGCCTATCCCAACGCGGGTGTTGCTGGGAATATCCAGGAGGAACGGGGCTGTGCTCGTCCTCCCCAGGGCACTGCTCTTTCTAATTCTAGACCTAGAGCTCTCCCCTTCTCTCCAGAACCTTCTGGAGGCTCAAGCACACTGACATTGAATTTGACATCCATTCACCCATAGAATCTGGCATAGGCACTGGGCTGAACCGGAAGGGGATGGCAGAGGTGCAGGGCACACGCTCCTTGCCCTCACCAACCTGGACCAGTGGTTCTCCATGGAAGGTGATTTTGTCCCCCTAGGGGACATTTGGCGGCATCTGGAGACACTTGGTTGTTACACTGAGAGAGGTGGTGCTATTGGCTTCCAGTGCGTAGAGACCAAGGATGCTGCTAGACATCCTGCAGTGCACAGGATGGCCTCCACGACAAAACATTATCTGGTCCCAAGTGCCAAGAGTGCCGAGGCTAGAAGCCCTGATGTAGAGAATGATTGCGACAGAAATCCAACAGTCTAAGATGTAGCAGGGGTGCTGGCAAAGTGTCGGCAGGGTTTGGAGGCATGTGTCATCACCTCTGTCTGGGGGATTAGTGAAGATTGCCTGGAGGGGGCATCTGAGCTGGACCAGGTTTGGCGAGTGAGCACTCACGGTTGGCCATGTGTAGCATCTTCCTGACAATGCCCTGTCAACAAAGAAGGAGCTCTCAGGGGAGCAGATGCCTAGGCCCACAGATCTGGTAAGGGCTGTGCTGAGACTCAATGGCCGGTGGTCCTGGCAGAAGACTGGTATGTGCAAAGGACCAGAGGTGGGAGGCATGAGAAAAGATGTCACCTGTTCTCTTTGGCCAGGGCCCAGTTTCTTTGAAGGGCAAGAGTTGAGGTAGCAAGCCTTGAAGGCCAAGCTAAGAAGCTTTCATTTCAACTGGAGGTTCATCCAGTGAGGTGGTTCAGAGCAGGACTCTGGAGCCAGACAGGCTGCGTTTGGATCCTGGCTAGGCTGCGGGCTAGCTGTGTGCCCTTGGACAAATAACTAGATCTCTCTGTTCCTCACTTTCCTCATCGGTGATATGGGGCAATCATGGCACCTCCACATAGGCATGTCATGAGGTCTGATGGAGTTAAAATTTGTAAAGAGCTTAGGGCAGGGCCG
Organism: Hyperoodon ampullatus; assembly: GCF_949752795.1. NCBI lineage: Eukaryota > Metazoa > Chordata > Mammalia > Artiodactyla > Ziphiidae > Hyperoodon > Hyperoodon ampullatus. Next base: position 13,947,359 of record NC_136915.1, read on the forward strand.
GGCCCATAATCGTGAGCTTCTTGTTGGATACATAGTTCATCAGTGATGGGTCATCTTTGCCTCCGGAACCAGAGGGCTCAGGATTGACCTGGGTGTGTTTACGTGTTTGAAAAGGAGGCCTGGGGCTTCCCTGGAGGTCCAGTGGTTAGGACTCCGAGCTTCCACTGCAGGGTGCATGGGTTTGATCTCTTGTCGGGGAACTAAGATCCCGCATGCCACATGCAGCGTGGCAGAAAAAAAAGAAAAGGAGGCAGATCTGTACCTCCTCAGGTCCCCTCAGCCCTGTCCAATCGTCAATCCCTCACGACCACGTGCGGAGGCCAGATGTGCTGGTTGATGCCCATCAGCCTGTTTGTCCATCACAGGCCACCCGAACCCGTCTCTGTATCCACTCTGCCCTGACCCAGCACAGGGACAACCCCAAGGCCATGTTCTTGTTCATTCCTGACCTGTCTTGCTGTGTGACCCTAGGCAGGTGGACCCCCTGTCTGAGCCTCCAACCCCTCCTCCAGCTAGCAGACATCATGGCCCCTCCCCACCAAGGGCAAAGCAGGCCTGAGGCAGAGGACTCCCGTGAACAGTCTTCCCCAAGGTGCTGAGTGCCAGGCAAGCAGGGGAAGCTGTGGACCGTCCACAGCTGGCGTCTCTCATGCTTGCAGGATGCAATGGAGCTGGGCTACATTCAGGCACCGCACAAGGCCTTCCCAGTAGTCTTTGACTCCTCCAGGAATGGAGAACTGCAGGACTTCCCTTACAAAAGAATCCTGGTGAGTGGTCAGGGCCACAGCCTAGGCCTGAGGGCTGAGAGACATTACCCCAAGGACCAGACTGGGAACTATGTTCTTTTTAAAATTAATTAATTAATTAATTCATTCATTCATTCATTCATTCATTCATTCATTATTTATCATTTATTTATTTATTTATTTATTTATGTATTTATTTATGGCTGTGTTGGGTCTTCTTTTCTGTGCCAGGGCTTTCTCTAGCTGCGGCGAGCGGGGGCCACTCTTCATCGCGGTGTGCTGACCTCTCACTGTTCTGGCCTCTCCCGTTGCGGAGCATGGGCTCCAGATGCGCAGGCTCAGTAGTTGTGGCTCATGGGCCCAGTTGCTCCACGGCATGTGGGATCCTCCTGGACCAGGGCTCGAACCCGCGTCCCCTGCATCGGCAGGCAGATTCTCAACCACTGCGCCACCAGGGAAGCCCCAGACTGGGAACTATGTTCTTTAGGGCCAGGAGTAGAGTTGCCAGATAACATAGGAGATGCCCAGTTAAAGCTGAATTTCAGCTACACAGTGAGTAACTTTTAGTATAAGTATGTCCCATGCAATGTATGGGACATACTTATACTAAAAATATATTTGTTGTTTATCTAATATTCAAATTGAACTGGGCATTCTGTATCTTTTTTTTTTTTTTTTGTGGTATGCGGGCCTCTCACTGTTGTGGCCTCTCCCGTTGCGGAGCACAGCCTCCGGATGCGCATGCTCAGCGGCCATGGCTCACGGGCCCAGCCGCTCTGCAGCATGTGGGATCCTCCCGGACCAGGGCACAAACCCGTGTCCCCTGCGTCGGCAGGCGGACTCTCAACCACTGCACCACCAGGGAAGCCCAGCATCCTGTATCTTTTTTTACTAAATCTGGCAGCCCGAGATGGGGAGGGGAGGCAGGACAGTGCAGCTGTTAAGAACATAGGCTTTGGAGTCAGACAGCCTGGCTCTGTCACTCACATGCTGTGTGAACTTGCATGAATAATTTCCCCTCTCTGAGCCTCAGTTTCCTCATCAGTAAAAATATGTTAGCCCTGGCCTCACAGGTGTTTGTGAGGCTTCTCCATGCCTACATGAAGAAAGCATACAACATAGTTTGCTCGTATGATTATTGGTAATAAAGAGGGTGTCGTCAAATGAACCTATCTATGAAACAGAAACAGATGCAACAGACTTGTGGTTGCCAAAGAGGAGGGGGAGTGGGGGAGGGAAGGACTGGGAGTTTGGGCTTAGCCAATGCAAACTGTTACGTACAGGATGGATAAACAACAAGGTGCTACTGTCTAGCATAGGGAACTATATTTAATATCCTGTGATAAACCATAATGGAAAAGAATATGAAAAAGAAGAGATATATGTAAAATTGAGTCATTCTGTTGTACAGCAGAAATTAACACAACATTGTAAATCAACTAAACTTCAATAAAATAAAAAAATGAAGTGTCTTAATCGACCTCTCCCGAGAAAAGAGGGGAGATTCCCTCGTGCCAAAGAGAACTGAAGACTTCTCCAACACCTTACTGGATCACAAAGGTGGGAGGAGCTCTCCCCTGGCCCTCGATATTGTCTAAATTCCTTCTAAGAGATGGCCCTGGGAAGTTCTCCCTTTTTCCAGAGTTGAAAAACTGAGTCTCAGCAGGTCATCACCAGCCTTTTTGTCCCCAAAGTAGGCCACTTTAGAGCAGCCAGATACCTGCCTTGGATTGGACTTGGCAGGAAGGCCGTGCAGAGGGTAAAGGGGGAGGCCGTGGCCTCAGGCTCAGTGTCTAATGGGGAGTGTTGGAGCAGCCAGGGCCCTCTCTGCTGTTTTCCCATCACCATGGGGAATAACGTTCTCTAATATGGCAGCAGAGCCAGTCAGTGGGCTGTGTGGGTCCCAACCTTGGCAGGCATGAATAAAATACCGCTAGGTCAGATCCCCATCTTTGACTCAGTATTTCCATCTGAAGAATGGGTGGTCACTCCCACTCTATCTTTAAGGAGATTAGAACCCAACAGGTAAGTTCAAGCTCTTCCTGGTGAGCCTCCCCACTCCCAGCCTGACTCAATTTCCCCTACCAGGGTCCAGATTTCGGCTACATGACTTGGGAACCCCGAGACAACTCTGTGAGTGGCCTGGATTCCTTTGGGAGCCTGGAGGTCAGCTCTCCAGTGGTGGCCAATGGGAAGGAATACCCCTTGGGGAGGATCCTCTTTGGTGGCAACCTGCCTGGGTGAGAGAGGTGTTCCTGGGGTGGAGACTGAGGGTGGGGTGATGATGGTGGCTGGGGGGAGGGGCCATTCTACTCCTGGAAGAGAACCAGAAAAAATCAGTGATGAAATTGTAGACCTGGATGTGGTGGGGTGGGAGAAGAAGACTGTTCTCCAGACACTGTCCACACTTACCTCGGGGAGTTTGAGAAGACCGGAGCAAGCAGAGACGTAAGAGATCATTCAGTCCAACCCTTTCATTTCGTAAGTGGGCCCAGAGAAGGTGAGTGACCTGGGAAAGGTCACACAGGCTTCAAAGTTATGACTAGACTTAGGTCTTCTGATTCAGAAAATAAATAGATGTTGACATCAATTAATAGTTATAGATGAAAAAGTTTTAAGTCTCAGCAGTCCCAGGAGAAATTACATTTAAATCAATGCTTGTTCATACTATGATGTAAATAAATAATATCAGACCTTGTCCTGAGAGCAAAAGGGAGGTATAGGACGTGAGAATTGAGACAGCAGTGACACAAAGAGAGAGAGTAACTGATTATGTCTTGTTCAATATGTGACACAGGGATACTGATGAAAAAGAAAAGGAATTATATGATAATGGTTATTTGCTATGGAATAGACCAAAACTGAGCCAACAAAATTCAGCAAAGCAGTTAGAACAGACTTGTGATCAGATAACAGGTGAAACAAGAAGCTTTGAAGGGGACTACCTGCCCTCAAACACATGATCTCACAGAAAGAGGAAGTTGGGGCCATGCCATTAGATACTTTTTCAGAAGGCAAGAGAAGAATGGGGTTTAAATTCATGAACATAAAATACTGGGGCTATGAGAAAAGATCACCCTCTCCCCTCAGTGATATGCAGGAAGGCGAGGCCACAGCAAGAGAGATGTAAGTTAAACTCTACAAAGAACTGCCCAGCCGGTGATTGAATATGGGGGCGAAATCAGTCTCTTAGAGAATGTGAGAATGGGGTCTGAGGGTGGTTCTGAGGATTTGCCTGGATGGTGAGACCTGGGTGGGTCACTGACCTGGTGTGATTGACCTGTCCTGTGTCTGCCTCATCGAGAACTCACCTGGAGTGTAATTTTATATATATATATATATATATATATATATATATATATATATATATTTATTTATTTATTTATTTTAACATCTTTATTGGAGTATAATTGCTTTACAATGGTGTGTTAGTTTCTGCTTTATAACAAAGTGAATCAGCTATACATATACATATATCCCCATATCTCCTCCCTCTTGCGTCTCCCTCCCACCCTCACTATCCCACCCCTCTAGGTGGTCACAAGCATCCAGCTGATCTCCCTGTGCTATGCGGCTGCTTCCCACTAGCTATCTGTTTTACATTTGGTAGTATATATAAGTCCATGCCTATTTATTTTTTATTTTTGGCTGCGTTGGGTCTTCGTTGCGGCACGCAGGATCTTCGTTGCTGGGCATGGGCTTCTCTCTAGCTGTGGCTCGCATGCTCAGGAGTCTCAGCGTGCAGGCTTAGTTGCCCCACGGCATGTGGGATCTTAGTTACCCCACCAGGGATCGGACCCACGTCCCCTGCATTGGAAGGTGGCTTCTAAACCACTAGACCACCAGGGAAGCCCTGAGTGTAACTTAAATACATATCTATTTATTGTCTTTCCTGATTACAAAAGCAATGCATTTTGGGGGCAGATATTGCAGAAATCTTGAACTCTTGTCATTCCATTTCTGCATATATGTATATTTTTAGTTAACTTTTGTTTTTTAACCCCTTGGGCCCCAGGTCAAGGGGCTGCAGGGTCACCCAGGTGGTTCGGGACTTCCTTCACGCGCAGAAGGTGCAGCCCCTTGCGGAGCTCTTTGTGGGCTGGTTGGCCATGGGCCATGTGGATGAGTTTCTGAGCTTTGTCCCTGCCCCCGATGGGAAGGCAAGGACTCGGGAGACAGCTCTGGGTTAAGGGATGAGCTCCCAGGAGCCCTGCTGAGGCCGGGGAGCTCAAAGGAGTCTGCTCTCTCCACACAGGGCTTCCGGACACTCCTGGCCAGCCCTAGTGCCTGCTTCAAGCTCTTCCAGGAAAAGCAGAAGCAGGGCCACGGCACGGCCCTCCTGTTCCAAGGGGTTATTGGTGGGTACCAGTGCTGTGTCCCTCATCACAGCTTTCCCACCCCCGTCACCTAAGTTAAGACACGTCGTGGCTTGAGAGAGGAAGCGCACATTTTGAAACAGGGCTGTCCCCCGAGGTGTGAGATCCCTTGCTCCACCAGACACCACTGTCCATGGCTGGGGCAGACCTGGCAGGGAGCTCTGTGATGGATGCTGGGCTTGGGGTGGGTGTGGACAGGGTGGAGATGTGGCCGGCTTTGTGGGCACGTGACCAGGGCAGTCATACGGGGCCCTCGGCTCAGAAGGGTCCAGCGTTTGGGATTTGATGCTCTGCCCGTCACTGTCTTGAAAATCTTAATAACTTGTGTTTTGTGAGCAAAATCTTATTGATCAATGGAGCATCTTTTGGGGGCTTGGAGCCTGGGCTCATGAACAGTCCCACCCTGGACCACACCTCTCTCTGAGAGAAAAGCTTCCATAGAACTTAGAAGCTCCCAAGTATAACTTCCCACGTCCCCTTACCACCCCTCACTACCATCACCCCGAAGTCCCAGCTATAAAGTGGAAGAAACACAATTTCCCCCAAACCCGTCACTCCCACAAGGACCATGAATAGACTCCTTTGAGCTCAGATGAAACCTGAAAAAATCCTCAAATCCAAATTTCATGTACCAGGCAGGGAGAAAGCTCTCTTCATCTTTCTTAGAAGTACCGCTTTACAGTGAGCAAGGCCCAGAAAGAGGCTGAGCAGGACAGTGAGGGAATTCACAGCTGTCAGATCATACATAGCCACTGTGTGGCTCTGGAGAGCTGACACCCAGGGTGGTGGCCGTGGAGGCCCAGCACATTTCAGCGGTCACCTACCGTGTACCAGCCCCCAGGCTGTGTGGTCCATGCAGGTTACCCCATTTGACCTCAGGAGAGCCTGTGAGGATTACTGTCACTCTGCTTCACACACCAGAATATGAGGCCCAGAGAGGGGAAGTCGCTGGTCCAGAGGCCTCAGCAAGAATGCAGTGGAGCTGGGTCTGGACTCCAACTGGGGTGGGGGGGATGTCAAGCCTGTGGTGTTGGGGGGGTGGCCAGCAAGCCCTCTCCTTTCCCTTGGTCAAGGCTTCACCCCTCCATGAGCTCTGGGCTTGGGTTTGAATCACAAGCACCCCCATTTCCTAGCTGCAAGACCTGAGGCAAGTCTTTTTACCTCTCTGAGCCTCAGTTTCCTCATCTGTAAAATGGGGATGATGATGCGTACCTTGTAGGGTTGCCATGAGGCCTAAATGAAGTGCTGAGTGTAGAGCACTGGACTCAGGGCCTGCACAGGGTAAGAGCTTAATAAATGGCAGCCATGAGGACTGTGAGCCATTGGCTCTGACCTCCCCTGTCATGCCCGTCTCCACGGGCACCTCATCAAGGCTGCAGGAAAGCTGGGCCTGGGGGAGCCCCTTTGCCATGCAGTCACCTCTTGGAGGTCAGGGACAGGGTCCAAGGGTGTCTGTCAGGGCTGGCACCGGTGGCAGGTGGGTGACCCAGCTTCCTGCCCCACCACTAGCCAAAAAAGAGCGATCATCACCCAGTGCCCTGGTGGGAGTGGGGGAGGCTGTACATTTCCAATAAAAGGTGTCACCACTTCCGAAGTGCTCAGATGAGGGTCTAAAGTTCATGGCACTGCAGCCACCTGCCCCTGCCGTCCTCACATGCCCAGACTCGCACAGTGGCCAAGCGGAAAGGCCAGGGAGCTGCTGACTCAGCAAGACTGGTACCTGCGAACTTGGCCTCTGCCTGGCTGCTTCCCAGAGCGGGTGGCCCTCCCTGCTGGCATTGTTCTCGCCCTGCCTTTTGTGTCTCTCTCTCCTTCACAGGCAATCAGCAGGTCAACGCCATCTCCATCGACCAGGTCCTCTCCAATGAAAACCTCATCAGCTGCAATAAGTTTGTCCAGGTACAGGGCCATGGGCTGTGAGTGGAAGCTGGGCATGGCTGGGGACCAGGATGGGGACGGGGGTCTGAAGCTCGCAGTTCATGAAAGCTCAGGCTGGAACTGGCCCAGATGGAGGGCCTCTAAACCCTGACTTTGACCCGAGAGAAATGAGGGGGTAAGCAAGTGCATGTGAGGAGGACAAATATTGCAGGCAGAGGGGACAACATAGACAAGGCCCTGAGTTGGAACAAAGGGGCTTGGGGTGTTTAAGGACAAGCCAGGAGGCCCACACGGAGTGCGGGGAAACAGGTCACACAAGGCCTTGTAGGGCATCACTAGGGCTTTGGCTGTGACTCTGAGTGAGATTGGAGGCCACTGGGGAATTTGAGCAGAGGACATATGCTTTGAAATGATCTCTCTGCTGCTGTGTTGAGGATTTATTTTCTATTATGGCGAGGGGTGGGGAGTGCTGACAGTAGGTCCCAGCAGGAAACATATGGCACTTGAAGCGGATAACTGTAGAAAAGTTTAACAAAGAGAATATTTACAAAGACATAGGGAGGATTTGAGGAAATCAACAAAGGCCTGTTCCATATCCCCAGGGTAGAAAGAGGGGAGCTGTCACCACCCCTGGGCCTGGAGGAATTACGTAAGGAAGATGCTACTGGAACCTGGAGGGGTCACTACGAAAAGAGGCCAAGAGACGGCAGCTGGGACTTCACAGCCAACCCACAGTGACCTGACAGGGAGGGAGCTGGGGGAACAAAGATCCCAGCTGCACTCTCCTACCAGTGCCCCCACCTTCTCCCAGTGCCCTCATTGGCTGAACCCAACCAGAAGCCTGTGGGTAGGGGAGCCCCTGATTCCCAAGGGTCAGCCTCCCAGGGCACAGAGCAGATAAGATGGGTGACAGTGGGTCCAGAAGAGAAAACAGAATATCCAGCACAGGGCCTTCCAAGAAGCAAATGCCAGGATGGGGGTTAAACATACAAGGATTTTATTAGGGGCAACGCTGCAGGAGGGAAAGAGGAAGGGAGCTGGAGGAGGCTGGGCGAGCTGGTCCTGAGGGAAGGAGAGGGAAGGAAGGGTGGGTGCATCCTTTACTGCCACACAGTCAAGTTAGGCTCGGCCAAACTGCGGGATTCTGCAAGCCAATCAGCCATCAGAGGATCCCGGCTCCCAGAAACTGCCTTAGTATCCTTGCGGAGCTCAGCCATTGGCTGTTAGCAGCTGGTGGGAGGCGTAGCCTCGGGCGGGCGCCAGCACAGGAAGGATTTCAGAGCTGGATCTGGGCAGCTGGGCCCTCGGCCAATTCCACTCCCATGGCTGGAGGTCTTCGAGGAGGATTGTCATGGCCGCCACATGGAGCGAGACCAGAAGAAGCCAGGAGGCCAGTGAGGAGGCCGCTGCGGCGGGCGGGGAGGCCTCTCCCCCGGGTGGAAGGGGTAAAGGTAGTGGGGAGGGGTCCGATCGGGGGTATATTTTGGAAGTAGAGCCCACGGGGCTGGCTGATGATGGATGCAGAGTGAGAGGAAAGGAGGCATGGAGGATGACCGCAAGGATCTTGGCCCGAGCAATGGGTCCATTCACAGAGCGGAAGAACGTGGCGGGGGCATGGGTGGAAATGAAGAGGTTGTCTTTGGACCCATCACATCTGATGTGCCCGTTAGACATCCAAGTAAAGATGCAAAGTGCTGGTTATACTTGCACGTCTGAGCTCAGCAAAGAGGCTGGGCCCTATAAAGCGGTTGGGAGATAGAAATTTAGGAGTTGTCAGTGTCTGGTGTTTTAAACCATAAGACTGAAGGGGAGGGACTTCCCTGGTGGTGCAGTGGTTAAGAATCCGCCTTCCAGTGCAGGGGACGCAGGTTCGATCCCTGGTCGGGGAATTAAGATCCCACATGCTGAGGGGCAGCTAAGCCCACGTGCCACACCTAGAGAGAAGCCCGCACACCACAACGAAAGAGCCTGCATGCCGAAATTAAGACCCAACGCAGCCAAAAAAAAAAAAAAAAAAAAAAAAAAGACTGAAGGAGATCCCCTAAGGAGTGAAGGATCTAGAGAAGGAAGAGGGTCAAGGACGGAACACTCTGGAACACTCTCACTTGAGCCTGGCTAATGGGATCGGGCTATGAGGGGTGGGACACGGGGCAGGTATATTTTGATGAAGGGGCACAATGAGAAGGTTTGTGTGGAGAGTTGATCTCTGGGCGTCCTGCCCGTCCTTAACCAGACATGACCCCTGGGGTTCCCTCCAACACAGGCAAGGTCTCCTACCTCTTCCTTCCTCCTCTCCTAGAGCTGCGTCGACTGGAAACAGGAGGTGCTGAAGCGGGGCCTGACCGATGGTGACATCATCGACGTCCCCCAGCTCTTCAAGATGGAGAGGAGAGGGGCCATCAGGGAAGGGCTCTTCTCTCCTCCCAGGGACCCACTTGCTATTTGTGGAGTGAATGAAAGATTGCATGAGGCTGTGCATGTAAAGCATGTAGTAGCCACTGGAAGCTCAGATGCCCATTCTGCTCCCTTTCTCCCAGCAAACAGCTATTCACCATCCTCCACATATTTAGGGTACCCTGTGTGAGATACAGAGATGATTAAGGCTGCTCTCTGCTGCCAAGGAGCTGCCGGTCAAATCTGTTCAGGGGAAAACTCTCTTCACCTCTCTGAGGATGTGTCCCAACCATCTACTTTGTATAATAAAGTGATGTGGCAGTTCAGAGATGGGACAAAGCACTTCCGGCCCAAGAGGTAGGACTGGAGATCCAAGAGGGCTTCATGGAAGAAGTGGCCTTTGATTGAGCCCTGAGGGCTTTGCCTCTGAAACTTGAACTTGCATCTGGAACACCTGGACCACTGGGCCCTCACCCCAGGGGTCCTGATCTAGCAGGGGCCTGAGACACTGCTGCCTTTCTAACAAGCAAGCATCCAGGTGATGCTGCTGCTGCTGCTCTCTGAGGACCACACTTGGAGCAGCACTGCTGTCAATCACCCGGCTTCCTCCTTCTTCTTTCCCCTACCCTTTCAAACCCTCTATACCTCCATCCCCCAGAGGAACTAGACTCGCCCATCATCAGAGGCTTGCAGGGAGCCTGTCCACACCACCATCACTTCACCCCTCCTTTTTTCCTTCCCCTTTCTGGCTTTTTGCCCTCTTTGATTTCCCTACTTGTAAAGCCTCTCATCACTCCTTTTCCTTTCTGCATCTCTAAGGAGGCCTTGCAATTATGTCTGTGCCCCCAAGAAGCTTGTGCATTGGTCCAGATTCTTGTGTTTGCAGGAAAGAGGACCACCCAAGCCAGCTTCAGCCAGAGCAGAAGATTTAGTATAAGGATACCAGAAAAGCCAGGGGCAGCTGTGGGGGACGTCAGGAGCGCGTGGAACCATTTCTTGTCTCTGCGTCTACATCATTCATCCCTCTCCTCCCCTGCTTCTCCTCCTCCATTTCTTGGCTTCCTTTGCTTCTCTGTCCCTGGGGATGAATATTAATATGGCCACATATAAGTATAGACTCAGGCAGAGATTGACTCAACTCTCCCACCATATCAACTTCAAACACCCGAGGAGAGAATCTGATTGCTCCAGCTGGGGTCATATATCTACCCTGGTCCAATTGGCTACAGCCTAGGAGTTTGGGATTCTGTAGCACAGACATGGCAGCCACCATGATCCACCAATAAGGAGAGCAGTCACCAGAGAAATGAGTTGTCATTGTGAACTCTGCAGACGTGCCCATGGCAATGCACAGCTGGCCAGATTTCTTACCAGCCCAAGTTCTCCTCCCACTGCCTGAAGAGGCGAGTAGCTATTTGCAAGCCTGCCTCAAAGACAAGCCCAGGTCCTGCCGGGTATAGTGAGGGTGCTGGGGTGGGAGCCGATGATGAAGTACTGCCCCTGACTTGGGCTCCCCCTTTGTTGTAGGTGGACATGCTGGTGCTGGGGAAGCACCTGGGCATCCCCAAGCCCTTCGGACCCATCAGCAACGGCTGCTGCTGCCTGGAGAAGGTGCGGTCCCTGCTGGAGCCGCTGGGCCTCCAGTGCACCTTCATTGACGACTTCACCCTATACCACAAGCTGCACAGGGAGGTGCGCTGCGGCACCAACGTGCGCCGGCAGCCCTTCTCCTTCAGGTGGTGGAACATGGTGCCCTGAGCCCATCCCCCCACCATCCTTTACCCCTGGGGTGGGATGTCGGCCTGGGTGATGGAGACTGAGACAGGCCCCTGAACAATAAGTGTCAAGAGACTCCAAGTTTCCAGATGGAACACCCTCTTGGAAGCCTTTTCCTTAGAGGTGTTCACGCCTCACCTGCAACCCATTTGGTCTTCAGCCTTGATTCCCCTTGGCCTCCCAATAAGAAGGGCCTCATTTCTTGTGGCCTCTCATGCAGATCAACGTGACGCATGGGGACTCCTCCAAACATCCCCCTCCCTCCCTTCCCCCAAATCCTCTGTGTGGGGCCTAATTCACTTTGGGGTCTAGAAACATCCATGCATCTCCTCTGCCCTCTTGGCCTGTGTGTCCTAACAGAGGAAGGACCCACGATCCTGCTTTGGTCTGATTGCCTCTCGAGCTACAGGGGAACTAACGTCCTAAAGTCACAGGACAGAGATTCAGCCCATAGCCTCACCCACAGGAAAGGAGCAGAGGCGGGACCAGCATTCCAACTCCCAAGCTCCTGACCAGATGTTGAACTCCACCCCCTGCCCAGTGCCCAGCAGGAGCTTTCACATAGTAGGTGCTTCTAGATGCATGTTGAAGCAATGGTAGTCACCCCTTACTTAGCCTTAGAAACAGCTCATCATCTGATGTTCAGAAACCTGACTTGGTTCTAAGACCTCCTGGAATTTCTTGGAGATGAAAATATCTGGGGAATTCCCAGAGATTGGCAAGACTGGGTGCAAGGGTGAAAAATGTCCTTCATAGTACATGGGGTGTGTCAGTGGCCCTGGGGCCTCTCTGCAGGAGGGGAGAGCCCTGGTAAAATCAGTCCTAGGCTTTCTGTTGACTCCTGGTCAATATTTCCATATCCTGCTCCACCTCAGGAGAGGGGGGCCTGGTGGGGCCGGACCCACCAAGACGGCTCACAAGGGGGCAACTCTGGGAATGAAGCGCTCTGAGCGCAGGGGAGTGGGGGGAGGGGTTGGGTGGTTTTCTCCAGATGTGCGTCAGTTACATGTGTGTTGTGTGGGTCCAGCTGTGTTTCCATCCCTGGCTAATAAAGCTACAGAAACACAGATGGTTTGAGTCTAATTTGGGCCCCTCTTTGGGCTTAGAACACAACAGCAAGAACAGAGAGGTTTTTTTGCGGCTGAAGTATTTGCTTGCCTGACTCCCAGGAAGATGAGGCTGAGAAGCCCAAATTTTGGGAAGACTGTGAGGTTGCTCCATCTTGGTCACAGGATGAGTTAGGGCCACCGTGGACAGTTGCAATGATATGGATGCATAAATACAAGCCCGGGGGTCAAATGTCAGGCTGCCAGGACCAAGTGAGCATGGCAGGGTGAGGGTCTGGGCTGTGGCTGGAAGGTTGCATCATGAGTGTGGCAGTGAGGGAAGCCAGTGTATGTGGAGCATGGAGAGACCTGCCATGTGCCCTCAGCGACATCCTCCTTCCTGCCCATGGGGAGGCCATGAGCACCCCATAAAGGCCCTGGCGGGCTTGCTCTAGAGCCCCAGGAAATCACGCTCTTTGCTTGTCCCTTCCAAACCCTGTATTCTCTCCAGAGACGCAAAACCCATAAAAACTCAAGCTGGCCCTAGGGCTGGGTTACTTCTGGGTGGTCAGAGAAGATACCACAGCCTTCCCCAACTTCCCCTCCCGGCCAAGGTTTACTTAGAATCTCTGGAACAGACTCCCAATGCCCCTCATGTGACCAGATTTTGACAGAATAAGCTCACCTCCAAGGGAAGCTGAGATAAATGAGGTTGCTTAGGAAATCATATTTTTTGAAAGGGTTTGGGCTGGGGTACATAGAAGACAAGAAGGCAAGTGCCTCTAGAAGGCAAGTGCCTAAAATTGGAACAACTGGGATGAGTTTCCAAGCAGGCTTTTCTCACCCCCGGATGCTCTCAGACTGGCCAGCGGCCTGTGGATGGACCCAGCAGAAAGTCCTGGAAACTTCTCACACCTCAACTTTGCCTCCTGTGGCCCAGGCTGATGTGAGTGAGACAAATGGGCAGCCCAGGAACCTAACCCCAGTGCAGAGGAAGTAAAATGAGTCCTCATCTGGGCCACTGAAGACACCGTTCACCTGTCCACACTGCAAAGGCTATAGCCAGTGTATTTTTTCCCCTCTACTGCTGTAACAAATGACCACGAACTTAGTGGCCTAAAACAATGCAAATTTATTATCTTATAGTTCTGGGGGGTCAGAAGTGTGAAAGGCTGTGTTTCTTCTGGCATCTCTAGAAGAGAATCTGTTCTCTTATATTTTCCAGCTTCTAGAGGCCGCCTGCATTCCTTGGCTTGCAGTCCCTTCTCCCCTCTCCAAAGCCAGCAGTGTTTATCTTCAAATATTTCTCCGACTCTTCTGGCCCCCTCTTCCACTTATTAGGACCGTTGTGATTACACTGGGCCCACCTGGATAAGCCAGGATTCTCCACCATCTCTGGGTCAGCTGATTCACAACTTTAATTCCATCTACAACCTTGATTCCCCTTTGCCACGTAAGGGAACATATTCATAGGTTCTGGGGGTTAGGATGTGGACAATTTTGGGGGGCCATTACTCTGTCCAACTAGGCCCAGACTGGGCTTTCTGGCCTCCACGATCGGGACCACACCTGCCACCTCTAAAATCCAGCTTGGCCTCTTGACAAGTGTCACGGAGTCAGTAGGAGAAAGATGCCATCAATGAACTCTCCCTCCAGGGCTGGCACTCAGTCCTGGACCCTTGATGACACTGGGCTGAGATCTGGGATCCCATGGGTGCAGGCTGGGTGGTTCCTAAAAGCACTGGGGGCTGTCTCATCAAGCCTGGGAGCAAGGGTCCCGTCCACTGGCCACTGTCTTCTCAGAAGGCTGCCTGTGTTGCACTATTTGGTCCCTTCCAGGGCCTGGTTCTCAGGCCTGGAAACCCCCAGGGAGACCAGGATGAGGCCTGAGTTTTTTTGGAGTGACTCCTTTCCCACCCCCGCCCCCCACCCCTTACTATGGTTCCTTCAACACAGAGGTTAGCCTTGACCTTGGGGAGGTCAGGATGGAGGTCCTAAGGGAGCCTGAAGCCTGCTAGACTGGGCTGTTGTTATACCCCAGCAAAAGCTTGTTCAACACCCTCTGTTAATTCCTCACTCATTCAAAAAATATTCAATGAGCATCTACTGTTTGCCAGGCAAAAATCTCTAACCTCAGGAATTTACATCTAGGGAGGTAGCAAGAAAAGAAACACAAATAACTAAGTGCCATTAAGTGGAGGAAGTGAGGGCCAGGGAATAAAGGGGTTAGGGACTTGCTTCAGCAGGATAACTGTCACCTCTCAACGGAGGTGACATTTGAGCTGAGACTGGAGGATGACACCGAGCTGCGGGTAAGCAGGGGAGCAAGCTTCTGGGCGCTGGGAACTGCTGTGCAAAGGCCTAGAAGTAAGGGAGCACAGGCAGCATAGGCAGGACCAAAAGCCCTGGACGGGGGTGGGTGTGGAGAGAGCAGACGAGGAGGAGGCCTGTTTTCCTGTAGCCCTACTACGCCCATCTTGAAGAATGTTGTCCCTCTCCGCTCCCCCTCTCCAGGGTCTGACTCAGGGGTGGGCAGGAGAGGGTAGAGCATGCCCAGGCACTCCGCCCGCCCAACAGAGTTCCTGGACAAAGCAATATGGCACAGTGAAAAGGCCACCTGCCTCGGAGTCAGATGACCCAACGCTGAACTGACACTTCTCAGCTGTGCATGTAACCTCTCTGAGTCTCAGTTTCCTCCTCTGTAAAATGGGCATGATAATTGTGCCTGCCTCACAGAGCTTGAGTGGGGTTTAAGTCAGGTGCCTAGTAGCACAGTGCCTGGCACGTAGTAAGTGCTTGATAAAAGATAACTGTTGTTATATAACACCCCCTGGACCATCCCCAAGTGATGGCTCTGCATATATACTCCTAATTTCTGCATTCAAATAGGGGACAAAGACCCTTTGAGACCCAGAGGTCAGATTTGGGAGGAAGGGAAGGGAAGGGAAGGGAAGGGAAGGGAAGGCTGTCCTGGCAACTCTCAGGTCATATCCTGCTGGGCTCAGTTGCATGAGGTTGACCCAGGAGGAGGCTCCTGCCCAGAGTGAGAGCCTGTCTTTCTTGTAGAGATTTACAGCTTGGGCGGCACTGGGCCCGCCTGACTCATGCTTTATTTAGAATTAGGGATAAGTAACTGCAGGAGGTTGCCCAACCCTGTGGTCTCCTGCCCCTTCCCTGGCAGCCCCGGAGGGCGGGAGTGTCAGGTGGAATTGCTGGGGCTCCAGGGTAGGGTGGCCGGAAAGGAATTCTGGATGACTGGACCGAGTCAATGGAACTGTCATTTCCTGTAGGTCAATGTCATCCACATCTCCTACAGCGGAATGATGGTGAGTGGGAGCCGTGTGCTGGGCGTGTACCAGAGACGCCTTACATGCATCATCTCATTTGCTCTTCATGACAGGCTAACAGGTAGTTGCAATTATTAGCCCCACTATATAGACAAGGAAACTGAGGCACAGAGAAATGAAGGAAACTGCCTGGGTCACAGAGCTATGAAGTGGGGGAGACAGGTCTGAGCCTGGACAGGTGACCTCCATAGCCTGGGTTCTCAACCAGCCACTCCAGTGGTTCTCAAATTAGAATCACCTGGAAGGCTCTTAAAAACTAGCAGGAAAAAAAAGAAAGAAAAGGGAATTCCCTGGCGATCCAGTGGTTCAGGCTCCGTGCTTTCATTGACGAGGGCCTGGAGTTCAGTCCCTATCCGGGGAACTAAGATCCCACAAGCGTGGCCAAAAAACAAAACAAAACAAAACAAAAACCCCACCTCCAAAAAAATGAAACCCTAGCAGTCTTCCTCCCCCTTGGAGATCCTGTCTGGATGTTGGGATGTTGTAAAAAGCTGCCTGGTGGGGCTTCCCTGGTGGCGCAGTGGTTGAGAGTCAGCCTGCTGATGCAAGGACACGGGTTCGTGCCCCGGTCCGGGAGGATTCCACATGCCGTGGAGCGGCTGGGCCCGTGAGCCATGGCCGCTGAGCCTGCACGTCCGGAGCCTGTGCTTTGCAGCGGGAGAGGCCACAACAGTGAGAGAGGCCCGCGTACCGCAAAAAAAAAAAGCTGCCTGGTGATCGTGCCTTATGGCCAGCGTGGAGTATCAGCGACCCCTGCCATATTGTCCTCCTAAGCATCTCTGCCCCTCCCCTGCCCCGGTACCCCTCCCCCAGTCTGGAATCAGCAGTTTCAGGGGGCTGTGGTTCCCCTTTTGTGACAGCCACTCAGGCTGTGGTGGCACCTTCAACAACCAGACAGTTCCTGCTAGTCAAATTTTCTTGCTGGGCCAGAGGTTCTTAAACAGAGTGCACACAAGATTTCCTGGAAGAGTCATTAAAAATACAGATTCCTGGGCCCCCAACCCCTCCAGCCAGGCCTCCTGAGGCCAAATCCCTGGGCCTGGGCAACTGTATATTGTAAAGCTTCCCAGATGGCTCTGATGCGCACCTGGGTTGAAACCCCAACTCTTTCCTATTCATCGTGGCAAAAACTCCTGGATACAAAGTGAACGTTTATCAAGAGGGTGTCTTTGAACACATTCTGGTATATTTCACACCTTGGACTGTTACACTGTCATTTAACAAGGAGTAGGAAGTATCCCAACTGACTTGGGGAAATTTCCACAAAGTATCGAGTAAGAAAGACAAGACACAAAATAGTTTGTGGGGCTTCCCTGGTGGCGCAGTGGTTGAGAGTCCGCCTGCCGATGCAGGGGACACGGGTTCGTGCCCCGGTCCGGGAAGATCCCCCATGCCGCGGAGCGGCTGGGTCCGTGAGCCATGGCCGCTGAGCCTGCGTGTCCGGAGCCTGTGCTCCGCAACGGGAGAGGCCACAACAGTGAGAGGCCCACATTTACCGCATAAAAAAAAAAAAATAGTTTGTGCATTATGATGTCAGCATGGTCACTGTGACCTCAGAGCCATGCCTCCCCCCTGTGTGTATGTGTGTGTATATCGATTGATGATTATATGATCATGGAAAAAAACATGGACCAGTCCACCCTAGATGTTAGCATGGGTGTGGCACAGAGCAGGAAGAAGCCAAGCAGACAGGCAATGGCTTAAAAAAAAAAAAAAAAAAAGCTTAAAAGTAGGGTGTATTTTGGCCACACATGTGATTTACTTATTTTAATTACATTGGTGTGTATATGTATAAAAGCTTTTTATAAAAAAATAAAAATGAGCTGTGTTTTGGGCCAAGACCGTGGCAACCCTTGGAAATCAAAGTCCAGGTCGAAGTCCTGGAGGGAGTATAAAGGACAAGATAGCCCTTGTCACAGTACAGACCACACAGGGAGCCCTCTCCTCCATGGAGCCCGCAGTGACCCAGCACCAAGTGATACTCGGATCAGGAAAGAAATAAATGGGACATGGGGCTGGGAGCCACAGGGGATCTACCTTCAGCAAGAGGTCAGGGAGGCCTTCTGAGGAGGTGGCATCTCAGACTGGGTTGGAAGGCTGGGAAGGAGCCAGGTGGAGAGAGAAGACAGTGCCAAAGCCCTGAGTGGGGACTGGCCTGACATGTTCTAAAACCTGGCCAAAGGCCTCTAGAGGGGAGCGTAGGGAGGAGGAGAGTGACGTGGGTGATGGTAGAAGAGAAGGCAGGTCCCCGTCTCTGGGGTCTGGTAGGCCACAGTGATGAGCTTGGCTGTCACTCCGATGCAGTGGGGACCCCTCTAAACAGGGTGTGATGTGATTTGGTCTACGTTTTTTTAAAGATTGTTCTAGATGTGGAACAGCTTAGCATGAGATTTGAGGGTAAGGAATGGGATGGGAGCAAAGACACAGGTCAGAGGGCTGCAAGTTAGTTCAGCCAGAGAAGTGACCCTGTTCAACTCTCCATTTGTGTGAAAACAGGAAGCAGCAGGCTTGCTGATGGACAGGAGGTGGGAATGGGAGAGGTGGGGTCAGCTGCCAGGTTTCCAGACTTATTACTTATTGATTTTTTATGAAGTAGATCAAGGGTACAAAAAAGTTTTTATGATGTTTCTGAATGATTTAAAGGATAATTAGGAAGTGAAAAGCCTGTGTACTCAGCACTGATTTCCTTAAGAAAGAGAACATTCCAAACCTCTCTGCAGTCCTGTGGGTGAGCCTTCCCACCCCTCTCCTACACCCAGGGGTCTCGCTAATCTGAATTTTGTGTTTATCATGACTTTGCTTCTCTGTATAATTTTACGACCTATCTCAGTATCTCTGAACGACCTACTCTTGCATTTTGCCTGTTTTTAGAATTTATATGCATAGAACAATATTTGTTGTGTTATTCTGTGACTTGCTTTTTTCACTCACCACTGTGTTGGTGAGATTCATTCATGTTGCTGGTCACCGTAATCCATTCCTTTTCACTGCTGTGTAGTATTCCATTTTGTGAATGAGATTTATTTATACCTCTTTCTGTCAAAGTGTCTTGGGTTCTTCCTACACTTGCTATAACAATGTGGCTCTCACCATTCTTGGAGACGTTTCCTGGTGTACACATTCATGAGTCTCTCTAGAATACATTCCTAGAAGGTGTTTAGCTTTATTAACTGGGAGAATGGTGATGCTGTGGAGGAAAAAGGGATAGGAGCAGTTTGGGAGGAAGTAAGCATCCAGGGAGACCAGCTGCTCTAACAAATAGACTATAAAATGTGTAATGGCTCAGACACTGCATGTGTTTATTTCCTGCTCAGGCCAACAGTCTAAGGTGGTTCAGGTCTGAATGGTAAGTCCGCGTGTTGGGGTGGAGTGGGGGACCTCTGCCCCACACCGTCCCTCAGGGACCCAGGCTGCTGGAGGTTCTGTTGGCTTCACTCTGGGCATTGACCTTGAGCCCCCAGAAAAGAGAAGAGAGAGGGTGGAGAAAGCACACCAGTATCTGAACCACCTCAGGCCGGAAGGGCCCCACATCACTTCCGTTTACAGTCCAACAGGGAGAACTCAGTGGCCACGTGTAGATGCAGGGGACTCTGGGAAATGTGGTCTTTGGCTGGGCAGCCACCTCCAGCATTGGGTCCACGTTACAGATGATGGGGAAGGAATTCCTTGTTGACCACTAGCCACCCCGAACCCAGAGGAGAAGGAGACTGGGCCAGGAGAAAAACCTCGTTCATGGCGAGAAGCTTGCCAGGGCTCATCCTTCAGTTTTCGGCTCAAGTCTCATTTTTATTCACTTCGTGTCCTACCCTTAGGGAGGCAGAGCCAGCCCTCTTCTCACAGTGGTGGCCAGACAGCACAGGCCCACCCCTGTAGGTCCCTCTCTGATCCCTCACCCCATCCCAGGCCCATTCATGTTGTGGTTCTGGGTCTCGCTCGCTGAGCAACAGCCACTGTAAGCAGGGTTTCCTGGAGAGAGATTAATGAGTCAAGGGTTTCTGCAAGGGAAGCTGACAAAGGGCCTCAGGAAGGGCCCGGGGACTGATGAAAGCGTGTTGGGAAGTGTCTCTTTCTGTCTTTTCTGCTTCCCTATTTGTGGCCATGGAGCAATTGGTGTGCCAACACAGAAGTAGGTTGAGGTTTATCTGCGAAACTGTCCCTGCCACTGCTCATGCGGAAGAGCTCTGTAGATGGGAAAGAAACAGGAGTGGACTCTCAAACATATTTTCATTTAATCCAGTGGATATTTGTTGAGCACGTACTATGTATCCAGGCAATAAGTGACAGTGACTGTAGCATAGTTCAGAGCCTGGGCTCCGGGGTCAGGCTGCCAGGGTGTGCTTCCTAGCTTTACCACTGCCCGCTGTGTGACCTCGGGCTGATTACTTAACCTCTCTGAACTTTACTTTGCTCATTGGCAGAATGGGGATAGTGACAGTACCCATCTCAGGGCAGTGTTGTGAGCAGTGTGACAGATCCAGGTAGGTGATTGGCATAGGGCCTGGCACTCAGCAAACTGCAGCCAAGTGACAGGGAGAAAGTAACCTGAAGTAACTTACCCGAGTAAGCTAAAAAGACAGGTATGTTTGGCTCCAAAGCCTCGTTTTTTCTGCACTGCCACCTAAGGAGTCTCTTGCCTGCTTTTTTCTTTTTTTTTAATTTTCTTTTTTTATTGGAGTATAGTTGTTTTACAAAGTTCTGTTTTAGTTTCTGCTGTACAACGAAGTGAATCAGCTTTGTGTATACATGTATCCCTTCCCTCTTGGACCTCCCTCCCACTCCCCCACCCATCCCACCCATCTAGGTCATAAAAGAGCACTGAGCTGAGTTCCTTGTGCTATACAACAGATTCCCACTAGCTATCTGTTTTACACATGGTAGTGTATATATATGTCAATCCTAATCTCCCAGTTCATCCTACCCTCTCCTTCCCCCCACCGTGTTCACATGTCCATTCCCTATGTCTGCATCTCTATTCCTGCCCTGAAAATAGGTTCATTTCTACCATTTTTTCTAGATTCCACATATATGCATTAAGATACAATATTTGTTTTTCTCTTTTTGACTTACTTCACTCTGTATGACAGTCTCTAGGTCCATCCACGTCTCTACAAATGATCCAATTTCGTTCCTTTTTATGGTTGAGTAATATTCCATTGTACGTACCACATCTTCTTTATCCATTCATATGTTGATTGATGACATTTGGATTGTTTCCACATCTTGGCTGTTGTAAATAGTGCTGCAATGAAGATTGGGGTACATGTGTCTTTTTGAATTATGGTTTTCTCAGGGTATATGCCCTGTAGTGGATTGCTGGGTCATATGGTAGTTCTATTTTTAGTTTTTTAATAAACATCCATACTATTCTCCATAGTGGCTGTCTAAACTTACATTCCCACCAACAATCTTGCCTGCTTTTTTCTGATGATAAATATTTTTTAAAGATAAGCCGGACAAGGACTTCCCCGGTGGTCCAGTGGTAAAGAATCCGCCTTCCAATGCAGGGGACACGGGTTCGATCCTGGTCAGGAAACTAAGATCCCACACGCCACAGGGCAACTAAGTCCGCGCGTTGCAGCTACTGAGATCGCGCTCCTCAATGAGAGAGCACGCGTGCCGCATACTACAGAGCCCACGTGCTCTGGAGCCTGTGCACCACAACCAGAGAGAGAAAACCCGTGTGCCACAGCTAGAGAGAAGCCCGCACGCTGCAGTGAAAGATCCTGCGTGCCCCAGTGAAGAACCTGAGTGCGGCAACTAAGACCCCATGAAGCCAAAAAAAAAAAAAAAAGAGAAGCCGGACACATAAGAAGTCAGGTGACAGCAAAGCCTTCATTAAGACCACAAGTGTAAGCACTTGCTGCCCACTGGGGGTGGGCAGTGGTGTCTCCCGTTTGCCCACTGCGATGTGCCAGTGGCCACTCCCTTACGATCCGAAGCTGAAACAAACATCGGGCAGGTTTTCATGAGGCTCAGGGTGGGAGAGGGGCTGGACTCTACTCCCCCAAGTCCACCCCATCAGTTCTGGGCACCTGTCCTGGGTCTCCTTGTTGGGTAGCAAGGATTTGGGATGGTTGCTGACAGGATGTCAGGGCACAGGAGTCACCCTTGGAGTTCCTAGAAAGGAACGCATGCTTGGAAAGCCGAGGGTGAGCGTTGTTGGTGTGGGTGCTCATCTGACGTGTGTGTCATGAGCCAGTGCATGCAAACGAAGCGCGATTGATAACTCCCTGCAGCAGAGCTGTCTTTGAAGGGTTTAAGGCCAGCAGTTAAGTTAGTTCCATAGTTTCTTTTTTGAACCTGTCTTGGGTCTTTAAATGAGTCTCAGCATCTTGAGAAACAGCATCTCAGTGTTAATTATATCAGTTGGAACATCTTAATTACCTTAATCGCAGAAATTATAGCTGTCCTGGGCAGTTTCCAGGGCTCGGGCGAGCAGGGAGCTGAGCAGGGCTGGGCAGGGAATCATTCAGAAAGGAGTTTTCATGTGAGTAACATGACCCAAGAGGCTCCTGGACAGCTCAGTCATTATACTTACTTACTTATTATACTTACTTATTATTATTATTATTACTTATTATTCTCTATTTTTAATTTTTTATTTCCTTGACACATTTCTCAAGGGATTCCAGGGCACTTATAATAAGGAAATATTCAACAAGCAGGTGACTAAAAAGTAGAGAAACATAAAGACATCAAAGCAGGAAAAATCTTGGACATAAAGGCCGTGGGAAAGGACAAACATATCTATGACCATGAGGATCAAACTAGCACCTGTGGTTAAGCTCAGAGTTAGGATCTGAGCTTCCCAGCAGCCCATGCAAGAAGGGAACCAGAGTTAGGCACCTGATTCTCATTACTAGAAGGAAGGCAACATGCCAAATGATTCCTGCCACACACAGACCTTTGTAAAAGGATGTGGAGGAATCAGTGTCCTCGACGACCTTGTAACAGCAAAAACCTGATGAGAGACTGCCTGGGGCAGGGCCTCTGCTTACTCATCTATAAAGTGTGAGCACTGCTTGCTTTTTGGGTTCTTTGAGGACTAGGCCAGCCCCTGGCAAGAAGTAAGCACCCAACCAAAATTCATTTCTTTACTTTCTATTCCCACTTACTCCCCACAGGATTAGCGCCTTCCTATAGTTATTGGTTCCTTATTATCTAGCTATTTAATCCTCATGTCTACTTTATATGGGCACAATTATCCCTATTATGTGTCCAGCTCAGTGGTAGATTCTGGGGATACAGCAGCGAATGAACAGATGTGGACCCTGCCTTTACGGAGCTCACAGATCAGCAGAGAAGCGAGGCAAACAGACAATGGCAACCTGGCAGGTTAAGTACGATTATAAGGGAATAATAATAATAATCGGCATATAATGATAATAACTATAATGGCTTCCATTTTTTAGCACTTAATCTGAGCTAAGTACTATACATGACAAGAACAGCATGAGAAAGGAAACCTATAGACACAGCAATGAACCCAGAAACAAAAATATTCTAAGTAAAACTGTTAGCAAACTGCATTCAAAAAGGATACAAGGGCTTCCCTGGTGGCGCAGTGGTTGAGAGTCCGCCTGCCGATGCAGGGGACACGGGTTCGTGCCCCGGTCCGGGAGGATCCCACATGCCGCGGAGCGGCTAGGCCCGTGAGCCATGGCCGCTGAGCCTACGCGTCCGGAATCTGTGCTCCACAATGGGAGAGGCCACAACAGTGAGAGGCTCGCGTACCAAAAAAAAAAAAAAAAAAAAAAAGATAAGGAGAAAAAAGGAACAGCTGTCCTAAACTATGTGTCCTGTGATGGTTAATTTTACATGTCAACTTGGCTAGGCCATGACACCCAGATATCTGGTCAAACTTCAGTCCAGATGTTACTGTGCAGGTATTTTTAGATGAGATTAACATTTAAATCAGTGGACTTTCAAGTAAAGCAGATCACCTTCCATAATGTGGGTGGGCCTCATCTAATCAGTTGAAGGCCTTAAGAGAAAAAAGACTGACATCTTCCAAGGAAGGGGGAATTCTTCTAGCGGACTGCCTTCAAACTCAACCCACAGCATCAGCTCTTCCTTGGGGTTCTCTCCTGCCTGCCCTGCGGATTTGAGGCTCCCCAGCCTCCACAATCATGCGAGCTGATTCCTTAAAATCTGTCTCTCTCTCTCATGTGCACACAGTGTATATATATATTTTTTTTTTTGAGAGAGAGAATCTCCTGTTGGTTCTGTTCCTTTGACTTTTGTTTCATGTCCCTTGAAGGCAAGACCCTTCTATCTTCTGTGTCCCTGATAACTGGCACAGCACCAGGCACAGAGGTGTGCTCAGCAGATGTCTGTGAATGAATCTAAGTCAGCAGACCAGTGTGTCTGGGGTCTTTTATTTTCCCTCCTAATTGGCCAGTGAAGTCTTGTGGTTAAGGCTTTGCCACTGCTCGATCTGGGTTTAGGTCCTGATTTCTTTTACCACTAGTGTGTGATCTTGTTCAAGTCCTTCAACCTCTCTGAGCCTCAGTTTATTTGCCTACACAACGAGGGTGATAACCCCTTCCTTCTGGGGTTGATATGAGGATCACGTGAGTTGGTGTGTCAAGGACTTCACCTGGGGCCTGCCTGGAGCTCAGGACCTGCTAGTTGATGCTATTGGCTGGAAGCACAGGACTGGAACATTCTCTGCACAAAGGCAGTTAAGAAGACGTATATTGGGATACCATACTTGAAAGCAGGATATCCCAGAAAAAATTGAGGCTTTTTCCCTGGATTCCTTAAGACTTGGGAAGAGGACCTGGCACATAGTGAATGCCTAGTAATTGCATGAAAGGATGGTGCACAGGTAGTATAATGCACCCACTGGAGGCCCTGCTCAGTGAAAAACAGGACGAGAGCCCTACATGTGAGGGCAGTGGCAGCCCCAGGTCTCATCCTCCTCCATTATGGCTTCTGAGCCCTGGACTTTATAGGACAAAGAGGCATGTTAATGTTATACTCACAGGGCCCTTGAGTGGCAGCTGAAGATGTCTGGGCAGCCCTCCTTAGTGAGAGGGATGCACAGTGAGGTCTGGAGCACCCAGGAAGAAGAGTGCTAGAGAAGGCAGCCACCAAACAGGCATGCGCTACCTAGACCTCGGCAACACCATTCTCCAGCCCTGCCTGTCAGCTTCCTGGCTGGGTGTAAATCCACTGAGCAAACAAATCCTGGAAAAGATCATCACCCAAGCCTGGCTGAGAAGAATGTGAGGTGTCAGTGTTATTTTAAACCAGAGCTTGGTTCAAGTTTTTATGGCAGGGCTTCCCTGGTGGCGCAGTGGTTAGGAGTCTGCCTGCCAATGCAGGGGGACACGGGTTCAGATCCCTGGTCAGGGAAGATCTCACATGCCACAGAGCAACTAAGTCTGTGCTCCACAATTACTGAGCCTGCACTCTAGGACCCTCGTGCCACAACTACTGAGCCCCCGTGCTGCAACTGCTGAAACCTGCGTGCCTAGAGCCCATGCTCCACAAGAGAAGCCACCGCAATGAGAAGCCCACGCACTGCAATGAAGAGTAGCCCCCGCTCGCCACAACTAGAGAAAACCCACGTGCAGCAACGAAGACCCTTGACCTAGTCAAGAATACATAAATAAAAATAAATAAATTTATATTTAAAAAAAGTTTGTATGGCAGTGTTATTTTAACGTAGCTCCAGGTTCAAACTTCTAGTTGCTGCTGGAGAGATGCAATCATAGTCTAACCAGAAAAAACAAAGCGATGAATTTGTGACGTGATGAATTGCCTGCAGGGCTCCGGCTCCTGGCTCTGGTCCTTTCCCTTCCTAATATCCTTCCTGATCAAAATTGCTCTAAAACAACGAGAACATGGGTGGCAGATTGGATGGCAAACATCTGGAACATTTCTCAGTCTCATTAAGAACTAAACACAAAATACCACTATCAAAATAGCAGAAATGAAAACAAAAACAAAAGTTGCTGGGAAGGCCAGGATGAAGTGAGCAGTTGCGTGAATTGCTTATATAGATGCGATTTTACATAATCCTTTGGAGAGCAGTTTCACATATTAGGAATTCTACCTCCAGGAAAATAAACAAGGAAGTAACCCTATTCAGAGACAAATGTTTATTTGGAATTCATAATAACAGAAAATGAGAATAACGCTTGGTCAAAATGTAAAAGCATTTGGGAATGGGTAGGAAAATTGTGGTACCTCCATTTGATGGATTATATGAAACTTGCAAGCTCTTTATGGTAATATGATAAATACCTTTTAGTTAGGTGAAAAAATCTGGTCAGGATTTTTCCTCAGTTTTTGAGCCTCAGTTTCCTCATCTGTGAAATGGGGATTATACCCACTTCATAGGGTGCTTGTAGGGATTAAATGTGAAAACCATAAAAATGTTTAAGTACTTAGCACAGTGCTGGGCCTACCCCTGATAGTTGTTCATTCATTCATCCATTAATTAATTCATTCAACAAATACCAATTGAATACCTATTATGTCCAAGCCCTGTGCCAGGCTCTGGCTAAACAAGATGGTCTAGGAACGCTCTTGGTGGGCATGGTTGGGGTCATTGCTGTTGTCAGTAATAGTAGTGACAGTCCCTGGCTTCCTCCATCTGATGCTCCACAGATGCTCCAGACTGAGCATCTGTGATCCTAGAATGGTGCCCACAGGAGTGTCTGGCACATTTCCTTGGAAGTGTCGCTCGCTTCCAGCCCCCGTCCAGCAGTAGGAGAACAGCAGAGACTGAGAGGGTGAGGAGTAGAGGAAGAAGAGGCCGACGGTCATCTGAGGCCACCCGACTCCCAGGAGAGAGCCCTTCCATTAGTGAGGCATTGAGCCCTGTATTCAAGCGCCCTTGTGATGTGTGATGTCTCACACAATAATGGCTGATATTCACATCACACTTGGTACACACAACTCATTCAGCCCCCTTATGAGGTAGGCGGTGATGTAATTCCCATTTTGCAGAAGGGAAAGCTGAGGCTCTGAGAAGTTGAGTAACCCACTGAAGCCACACAGCTAGTTAGTAAGGGAGCCAAGATTGAAACCCAGGCAGCCTGGCTCTGGGACCCTCTTCTCTCCCGCTCCATCCCTGGACCAGCCCTTCCTGTCACTTCTTGCCCGCCCTTCACAGCAGCTCCCTGCCAGCACCCATGTCCTATGCAGCCACCACCCTCACTCGGCCTGAATTCCCTTCCAGAAACACAGATGGGCTTGGCAATCCCCCCTCCCCAGCACTGCTTCCTTGACCCCCTCCCAGCACAAGCTTCCGTACCTTTGCTCAAGCTGTATCCCTGCAGCTGGGCTCAGAGGTCCCACGGGTTAGAAAGACAAGGTTGTAGAGGAACAGACCACAAGCTATGGGTGCCTTTCCAGAGCTGCTCTGACAAGCTCTGCTTATGATTTTCATTCTGAGTTTGGAAAGTACTTTGTCTGCAATGGGAAATACACTGATCATATTCAAACAAAATTCCGCTGACCTGAGATGAATATTGAAACTTGTCGAGGGCTTTCTGTGATGCTTGCAGCTGGAGTCAGGGAGGGATCATGACTCCAGCTGCCATGTGCCAGGCCCTTCTGTTCCTGGTTTCTAATCCTCACAGAAATTCTGCAAGGTAAACACTATCGGCATGCCCATTTTAGAGAGGAGTAAACTGAGGCCTCAAGAGGTGAAAACACCTACCCAAGGTCACCCAAATTAAAGGTGTCAAAGCCAGGAGATTTGAACCCCCAAAACTCCCCCTGCTTCCCCAGCACACACTGCCCCCCAGTGCTGTGGGTCTGGCCTTGCTAGGCACTGCTGCCTGGCTGGTAGAGCTTCCAGAGCTTCCAGAGGGCTTGAGAGATCCAGAAGGGGTGGGGAGGTGGGTTCCAGGAGGTGGCAACCACGGAGGACCGTGGGCATTCTGGAGCTGCGATCACTGGGGTGCTCCTTTTCCTCTGGCGCCTCCTTCTCAACAGGAAACCACTCAGTGTGACAGTGGGGAACAGGGCAAGATTGTTAGTGTCTCTGAGCCTCAGTTTACTCATCTGTAAAATGGGGAAATGAACACCCACCCTGCTGAGTTGCAGTGGGGATTAAATTATACAATGCATGCCAAGAGTCTGGCAGAGAGGTCCCCCTTTTCCGTAAGGATTGCATGTGTTGTTGAACATGAGAGTGCTGCAGACGCTGCTGCCCATTTGGTGGTCATTGTAAGGAAATGTTAGATGCAGGAGCTGAAGGAATGATGTCATTTGTCTGGGGCTCAAGTTCTTGGTGCTGCCTCTATGGAGGCTATTGGAAGCTACTAGAAGATTCAGCTCTGGGTTATCTTATAATAGCACACACGGGTCCCCCAGTCCCCAACACAGTCAAAACCCTTGTGTGTTTATGAAAGTCCCTTGTTTAGGACCTGAGAGGGTCTGGAAAACAGCCAGAGGAAAGAACACGCATCCTAAATCAGATACCAGTGGTGCCACTTCCCAGCAGGGCCTCACGTCTCTGAGCCTTGGTTTCCCATCTGGCAGAGAGGATAGCTGTAGAGCCCCAGCAGGGGGCAGACCCATCTGTCCACGCCCTTCTCTTGGTTCTGGAGAGGAAGCCATGCCAGGCAGAGCGAGCCAAGGGGCACCGCCCCGCGGGCAGGTCCTGCATCCCGCTTTGTCCCCCACTGTCTCTGTCTCCAAGTCTCTGTCTCCCCCTTGTTCTTTGAGCCGCTGGTTCGTTCTCCTGTTGTAACAGACACATGGCGTGTCCCTCTCCCATCCCCATCCTCCTGCCCCAGCACCTGGGCAGCTGGGGACGCCTGGCTTCCCACCTCGGCCTTGTGAGCATAAAGACAAACAGCTGCGCATGGGGCAGAGAAGGACCCTCCAGGCTTTGGCAGAGAAACCAGGGCCTTTCTTAAGTTTTGGTTTGGCCAGGGAGGTGTAGGGTCAACTGAGGCACTTGAGCAGAGGGGCAATGGTTCTGCTGTACCATCCCTTGGACGTGAACTCTCCTCCAGCAAGGGCCACGCTTTCCTTATTATTACTGTTACCCTCATGTCCCTTCATTTCTGATATCATTAACTAGCTACTGAAGAGGGGCGAGCACCACACGTGGGCCCTTCAATCTGCACAACATCGTAGAAAGCATCATCGTAGTAAACATTATTCCCATTTTACAGAGGAAGAAACTGAGACCAGAGAGGGTCAGTGCCTAGGCCAAGGTCACACAGCCTGTCAGAAGTGGCCCAAGCCCACTGCCACTCTCCAGCCCTTTGAGGCTGCCTGCTGTTCCCGGGCTGGCCTGGGAGAGGTTTCCCATGGGCAGCTGAGCCCCTGAATCCCTGCTAGTCTGCAGGCAAGTGTCTGATCACAAAGAGCCCCAGCCGGCTGCAGACACCACATCCACAGGCATGTGCCGTAGCCAGCTGGTGTAGACAGACTGGCCCCTGGGCTATTCGATGTGGTGGCAGGCATAGTTTGTATACTTCAGACACGTTGACCCTGGCTGTCTCCCCGACCCAGACAGTCAGTGCCTTCCAGGGACGACAACCCAACCATCCTGCTCCCCGGCCACTATTGTGCTGGGAGCAGTTGGGGGCAGGTAGGAAAGCCAGTGCCTGCACCAGGCGACACACAGGGACACCTGCTGTTAGAGTTTAGCAGAAGTGGAATGGTGTCTTTGTCAAGGACTGATCCTGTATTAGTTATCTATCACCATGTAACAAATTGCCCCAAAACGTGCTGGCTCAAAACAATAGCGTTTAGGATCTCACAGTTTCTGTGGGTCAGGATCCAGTGTGGCTTAGTTGGGCCCTCTGCCCTGGGGGCTCAAAGGCTGCAATCAAGGTGTCAGCGGGGCTAAAGTCATGTTGAGGCTTGACCAGGGCAGCCCTGCATCCAAGCTCAGTCATGTGGCTCTTACAGGATTGTGCTCCTCGTGGCCTTGTGGACTGAGGGCCTCAGTTCCCTTCATGTGGCTGGCAGGAAGCCTCCCCCAGTTCTCTGCCATGTGGGCCTCTCCATAGCTCACAGCATGGCAGCTGGCTTCATCAAGGTGAGCGAAGGTGAGAGAGAGAGAGAGGAGAGAGAAAGAAAAAGGCGGGGGAAGAGGTCTTTTGTAACAACCCATCACTTTTGCCATTTTCAGTTGGTTGAAAGGAAGTCTCTGGGGAGACTTCCTACACCCAAGGGGAGGGAGTTACACAAGGGCATGAACACCAGAGGTGGGGATTATTGGAGACATCTCAGAAGCCTGCCTGCCGCGTACTTTTCCCGTATTTTCCTAATTCTCTATAAGGGATACCTACAGCTTTTGATATGGAGGCAAAGAACTTTTATTACAAAAATAAAAATGAAAAGTGTAATCATAAAATCCACGTCTTGTGACATCATGGAGGGAGGGCTGCCTCTCTAAGTTGCTTCCACTATGGTTTCAATCTGCTCCAATTTATGAGCCCTTCTGTCTGTGAGGATTTCACTGTCTGTGGGTCACTCACTGTCACAGAAAGGGCTGCTCTGAACATCCTTGAACGTGTCTCCTGGTGTACATGTGCAAAAGATTCTCCAAGAGTGGAATGGCTGGGTTTGGGGTGGGCTAATGTTTGACTTTACAAGATAACAGCAAGTTCTTTTACAAAATGCTTAACTTGACACTCCCATGAGCTGTGTGTTAAAGTTGCCTTTGAACCATATAGTCTATGGTGTTGTTTTTTACCAATCAAATAGGTGTAAAACCCTGTCTCAAGGCTTTAATATTTCATTTCCTTACTTATTAGTGATGTGGAGCACCTCTTTAGATGTTTATCATCCACTTGTGTTTCAATTTCTGTGAATGCCTGTTTGTATCTTTTGCCCTGGGCTTTTTTTTTTTTTTTTCTATTGAGTTGTTTGTCTTTTTCATGTTGAGTAGCCTAAGTTCTTTAAATATTACGGATGCTAAGCCTTTGTAGGTTTTATGCTGTGAATATCTTCTTCTCAGATTATGCTTGCTTTTTCACTGTATAGAGTCTTTTGATGAACAGAAGTTATTTATTTTCATCTAGTTGAATTTATCAATCTTTTCTTTCTTGTTTATAGATTTTGTGTCTTATTTAATTATGGGCATCAAGATGTCTCCAACATCTTTTGAAAGATACAAATGCTCATTCATGATAAAAAGTCTCAGTAAACTAAGCATAGAGGAGATCTTCTTCAACTTGATAAAGAATATCTACAAAAGACTTACAGCTCATATCACACTTAATGGTGAGAAGCTTGAAGTTTTCCATTAAAGTCAAGAACAAGGCAAATGTATTCCCTCTCCCCACTGTTTTTCAACACAATATGGAAAGTCCTAGCTAATGGTTAAGACTAGAAAAGGAAATAAAAGGGATACCTACTGAGAAGAAATAAACTTTTTTTGTTCACCTATGACATGATCATCTATGTAGAAAAACCCAAAGAACTGAGAAAAAAACTTCTGGAACTAATAAGCAACTATAGCAATGTTGCAGGACACAAGTCAATTGCTTTCCTCTATACCAACACTGAACAAATGGAATTTGAAATTAAAAACACACTGCCATTTACATTTGACCCCTCCCAAATTAAATACTTAGGTATAAATCTAACAAAATATGTATAAAGTCTGTACAAGGAAAACTTCAAAGCTCTGATGAAAGATATTAAAGAAGAAGTAAAAAAATGGAGAGATATTTCATATTCATGGGTAGGAAAACTCAATATTGTCAGTTCTTCCCAACTTGATCTGTAGATTCAGTGCAATGCCAATCAAAATCCTATCAAGTTATTTTGTGGATATCAACAAACTGATTCTAAAGTTTATATGGAGACACAAAACAAAGAAAACAAAACAAACCAACCAAAAGAAAACCCAGAATAGCCAACAGAATATTGAAGAAGAACAAAGTTGGAGGACTGACACTACCTGACTTCAAGACTTACTGTAAAGTAAATCAACTATACCCTAATATAAATTATTTTTAGAAAAAGACTTAACTGTAAAGCTACAGTAATCAAGACAATGTGATATTAGCAAAGGAATAGACAAATGAAACAATGGAATAGAATAGAGACCAGAAACGGCCGCACATAGATATAGCCAACTCGTCTTTAGATGTGGCACAGAGGATTTTTATGGCAGTGAAACTACTTGATATGGTACTATAATGGTGGATATATGTCATTACACATTTGTCCAAATCCACAGAATGTAAAACACCAAGAGGGAACCCTAATGTAGACTGTGGACTTTGGGTGATAATTATGTGTCAATGTAGGGTCATCAATTCTAATGAATGTACCACTCTGGGGGAAGAGGTTGATAATAGGGGAGGCTATACATGAGTTGGGGCAGGGGATATATGGGAAATCTCTGTACCTTCCTCTCAATTTTGCTGTGAACCTAAAACTTCTCTAGAAAATGAGCTATTTTTTTTAAAAAAAGATGCAAAATTCTGTCTTTCTTCAGTCTTTAGTATATGATGTGAGGATGGGATCAATTTAATTATTTATTCAATGTATTCATTTTCCATATGGATAAGCATATTGTCCCAGCACCATTTATTACACAATCTTCACTTTCCCCAGTTATTTGCAAGACCACCTCTGTCATAGATCAAGTAGAATCTCTCTTAAATTGCATCTGTCATTTTCTTTACCTAAGCCATTACAATGCAATCCATGACTTTACAGTAAGTCATACGTGGTAGAGCAAGTCCCTCACATTTTGCTTCTTTTTCTTACAAGGTACTTTGACTATCTTAGCCCCTTGGTTTTCCAAGTAAACCTTGGAATCAACTTGTCAAGTTCAAGTAAAACCCCGGAATTTCTCTGACCATATGAATCTATTTGGAGAGAATTCATACCATGATGATATTAAGCCTTCCTAACCATGTTCATGGTATTTCGTTCTTCTAATTTGGGTCTTCTCTAATTGATTTCAATAAAGTTTGATCATTTTTCTCCATAAAAGCCTTACACATCTTTTGTTAGGTTTATCCTAGGTACTTTACAGTATTTCTTCCTAATATAAATTATATGCTAATAGTGTGGGTTTTGTCTAAAAATTAATTTTGTCTGATATTAATATATCCATCCCAGCTCTCTTCTGGCTAATATTGGCTTAATGTATCTTTTTTCCTTTTTTTTTAAAACTTCATCTTTCCTGGATCCTTGTATTTTAGGTTCATCTCTTATAAATAGCATGGAGCTGGATTTTCTTTCTTTATCTAGTCCAAAACTCTCTTTTAACTAGTAACATTATTTATATTTATTTTGATCATTTATATATTTGAGTTTGCTTTTACCATTTGCTTTTTAGTTTTTAGTTGTCTATTTTTTTCTATGTTGCCTTTTTCTGTGTAATTGCCTTTTTGAATGGAATTATCCATTCTTTTTAAAAATTATTGGGGCTTCCCTGGTGGTGCAGTGGTTGAGAATCTGCCTGCCAATGCAGGGGACATGGGTTCGAGCCCTGTTCTGGGAAGATCCCACATGCCGCGGAGCAACTAGGCCCGTGAGCCACAACTACTGAGCCTGCGCGTCTGGAGCCTGTGCTCCGCAACAAGAGAGGCGTGATAGTGAGAGGCCCGCGCACCGCAATGAAGAGTGGCCCCCCGCTTGCCGCAACTAGAGAAAGCCCTTGCACAGAAGTGAAGACCCAACACAGCCATAAATAAATAAATAAAAATTATTGCATTTTCTCCATGTATAGAAATTTATGAACTCCATTTCTCTTCTTTTTTTTTTTTTTTTTGTGGTATGCGGGCCTCTCACTGTTGTGGCCTCTCCCATTGTGGAGCACAGGCTCCGGACGCACAGGCTCAGCGGCCATGGCGCACAGGCCCAGCCGCTCCACAGCATGTGGGATCTTCCCAGAACGGGGGCACGAACCCGTGTCCCCTCTATCAGCAGGCGGACTCTCAACCACTGCGCCACCAGGGAAGCCCTCCATTTCTATTCTTTTGGTGAATACTTCTACATTTCTAGAATTAAACGCTATCTTAATTCTCTCTTCAATTGAAGACCTCATACCAATTTAACTCTCATTACCTCTCCCAGTTTACATTCTGCTCTTTTTTTTAATCTCACAATTTTGATATTTTTATAAACTTTTTTTATACAGACAATATTTTTTAGATTTACCAAAATATTTACCATGTTATTTGTTCATCATTTTTTCTTGCATCCAGATGATTCTGACATTAGGTATCTTCTTCTTAAAGTATGTCTTTAGAAGTTGCTTTAGTGAAAGTGTGTTGGTTTTAAAATATCAGTTTTTCTTCATCTGAAAATGTTTTTATTAAAATATAATTTTTTATGTACACAATTCTAAGTTAATAGTTATTGTTTCAAGGTACTTTGAAGATATTATTCAACTCTCTTCTGGATTTCATTACTGCTGTTGTGAAGTCTACTTTCAATCTATTGATAATTATTATTCTTTTATAGGTGACCTGGCTTTTCTTCTTTCTGGATACCTTTAAGATCTGTTTGTCCTTGGGCTTCCCTGGTGGCGCAGTGGTTGAGAGTCCGCCTGCCCATGCAGGGGACACGGGTTCGTGCCCCGGTCTGGGAAGATCCCACATGCCGCGGAGCGGCTGGGCCCGTGAGCCATGGCCGCTGAGCCTGCGCGTCCGGAGCCTGTGCTCCGCAATGGGAGAGGCCACAACAGTGAGAGGCCCGCGTACCACAAAAAAAAAAAAAAAAAAGATCTGTTTGTCCTTGGTATTCTTAACCACAGTGAGATGTGTGTGTGTATGTGTGTGTATGTGTGTGTGTGTGTGTGTGTGTGTGTATGCAGAGAAGGGAATTCTTGGCAAGTTCCCTTACTTTTCACATCTCAGCAATGCTTTGAAAAGTATATTCTAGAGCTTCCCTGGTGGCGCAGTGGTTGAGAATCTGCCTGCCAATGCAGGGGACACGGGTTCGAGCCCTGGTCTGGGAGGATCCCACATGCCGCGGAGCAACTAGGCCTGTGAGCCACACCTACTGAGCCTGCGCGTCTGGAGCCTGTGCTCCGCAACAAGAGAGGTCGCAATAGTGAGAGGCCCGCGCACCGCAATGAAGAGTGGCCCCCGCTTGCCGCAACTAGAGAAAGCCCTCGCACAGATACGAAGACCCAACACAGCCATAAATAAATAAATAAATAAATAAATAGGTATATTCTAACCATGATCCAGTCGTTTTGTAAGGGGAAGGTCCTTCAGAGTACTGTTTGTACTGTTCGTGTGATTCTTCATATATGCACAACACTGTGTGTGCATGTTTGTGTAATATAAACCTCTGGGTGCACACATCACTCTATGCATACGTCTGTGTGTGTGTGTCCTTTCCTAGTTCAAGCGTAACCTCTCCAGGTCAGGGGATTTTCTTTCTGTTTCTCACTACCTCCTGACAACCTACCAGTACTTACTCCCATGGTCAGGGTCAGTCTGGCTGCCTTCTGATGTCCACACTGGTGGGAAAAGGAAGAACACTGGGGAGAGCAGCAGTGGGCCAGGCACAGCCTCACCGTGTCCCCCTGTCCTACCCATCTGTCTCTTCCACAGCTCTGCCCCCAAGGACTGCACATCCTTTAGCATCACTGCTTCCCCAGGAGTGGTCCTAGATGTTGCCCACTGCCCTCCAGCCAAGAAGAATCTCACAGGTTCCTCCGAGTGGCCCCTGGACCCTGGGCTGGAGGTGAGCCTGAAGATGAGAGCTGTCAGCGATAGCACAGGTGACCGGAGGTGAGTGTGGCAGCTGT
This sequence comes from Hyperoodon ampullatus, assembly GCF_949752795.1. Classification (NCBI taxonomy): domain Eukaryota; kingdom Metazoa; phylum Chordata; class Mammalia; order Artiodactyla; family Ziphiidae; genus Hyperoodon; species Hyperoodon ampullatus. The sequence goes on from NC_136915.1 coordinate 13,982,636, forward strand.
GGGCTGGGATGTGTAGGAGGAGGTCAACAGGTCATAACAGGTCAGCCACTCAATCGACCCAGAGCCCCAGCCCTCTGCAGGCTCTGGGGTGAATCAGTTCTTTGTCTCTCCCAGCTTCTGGTGGCTGCTGGTATGCCTAGACTTGTGGCCACATCGCTCCAATCTCTGCCTCCGTGGTCCGTTACCTCCTCCTCAACCTGTCAAATCTCCCTCTGCTTCACTCTTATAAGGACACTTGTCATTGGATTTAAGACCTGTCTGGATAATACAGGATGATCTCATGTCAAGATCCTTGATTACATCTGCAAAGATCTTTTTTTCCAAATAGGGTCATATTCACAGGATCCAGGGATTAGGACATGGACATATCTTTTGGGGAATCACCATTCAACCCACTGTAGCCGCCTTGACTATAGATGGACTCAACACGACCCTCCAGGATTCCCACAGGGATCTGGGACAACAACCACTTGTTCCCAGCAGGACAGGCCAAGCAGGATATCTCCTGGGGCAGAGTGGTTGCCTGCTCTAAGAATACAGACCTTGGGGGCCTCCCTGGTGGCGCAGTGGTTGAGAGTCCGCCTGCCGATGCAGGGGATACGGGTTCGTGCCCCGGTCTGGGAGGATCCCATATGCCGCGGAGCGGCTGGGCCCGTGAGCCATGGCTGCTGAGCCTGCGCGTCCGGAGCCTGTGCTCCGCAACGGGAGAGGCCACAACAGTGAGAGGCCCGCATACCACAAAAAAAAAAAAAAAAAAAGAATACAGACCTTGGGCATCAAAGCCAGTCAGCAAGGGTGCAATCAGAGAAAGCTTCCTGGAAGAAGTGGTAAGCTGATGGATGGTATCAATGACCTGCTTAAGAGAGGAAAAGAGAAGCGAGCGCTCTACACAGAGGATGTGGCCTGTGTGCACACTCTGGATAAGAGAGGGTGAGATGTGTGCTGGGGAAGCTGAGGAAGAGCTGTATGGAAAGAAAGGAAGGTAGAAGGGAAGGTGAGGGAGAGAGGGAGCTAGTATTAGAGGGTTTGGCATCAGAGACCTCATTCTCTTAGGACAACAGGAAGCCAATGAAAACCTTTCATCCAGGAGTAACAAGACCACATATGTATGTTAGAAAGACCCACTGGCTGCAGTGTAGTGAGTCCGTTAGATCTAGGCAGCAGACTGGGGGCAGGGCAACCAGTCAGGAGGCTGATGCTGTGGTCCAGATGCAAGGTGACAGTGGCTGTGACACTTCCCTGGATTCCCACTATCTGCAGGACAGGTCGAGACACCTCAGTGTGACCCTCAGGAGCTCCCTTCTTCTGGTGGCAGCTCTTTGGTTTTGCTTTGGGGAACTCCCCTCCGTCATCTCGCTTAGAAGTGTGGTTCCTGACGCTCTGCCTTCCTCTGGCCAGGCTGGGCCAATCAGTTGGGTTCTTCCTGGATTTTTAACCTTGGGCAGTGAGAGTTGGTGTTGCCACTCTCCCTCCAATGCCTCTTCCACCACACCCCCATCTGCTGAACTCCTGACACCATGCAGGCAGAGGAAGCTGCTGCCTCCCTGGTCTCCCAAAGGACCCTCTTCTATACATCATAGTCGCTTGAGTGTTTTGCTCTCCTTCCACTCTCACCAGCTGGCGTGTTCCTAACAGGCTGGGAGCCTGATCCTTGTCTCCTCAGCACCCTGCTCTGAGCTGGCACATAGCAGGCCAGTTAGTGTTTGTTGAATGACTAAGGGAAATCATTAGTGGTTGGCTCCTGTCCTATAGGTTCAGATTTCATACTATGGACCCGAGACCACTCCAGCTGAAGCCCTGCTCTACATCACTGGGGTCGGTAAGTGACGCCAGGGATCTTGGAGCACCACCCCTCTCCCTCCACACAAACACCTATACAAGGCATCTCTCCAGGAGAAACTACACCCTGAAGCTTACTTTAGACTGAGCAGAGAAAAGGATAATTTCTAGCCAGTCATGCATCTGGTAGTTCATAAGTATTCCTTCCCCAGTCAGTGAACCCCAAATAGAGCTGGGGAGAGAGGGCATTTGCAGGAAGCTTCAGTTACATCTCAATATTTTATTTCTCAGCTTAGGAAGTGGTACGTGGATTTTCAACACACGAGTCTCTATACCTTTTTGAAACCTCAAATATTTATGAGAAAAAGTAGATGATGAGACTGTTTTACCCAATAATATAGACCAGTGTTCCCCAAATTCCATTATTTACATCCCATCTTCACCATTTTTGCCCCATCAGTGATCTGCTTGTACTCATATTTATTTAGTATTCTTCTTTAAATAAAGTACATTTTTAACTTGACCTCATCTGGGACAATAATATCATAATATTATTATTACATACATTAAATATATGAACAGCATGTGAAAGCTTCAGGCTTCTTTTCATTAATGAATTTCATTCATTTATTTCATTAATACACATTTTCATAATAATAATTATTATTGTTGATGTTATTATTATATAGCACTTACTCTATGCCAGGCAGGGTGCCAAGACTTTACATTTAAACCTTACAACAATCCAATGAAATTGGCACTATTATTACCACATTTTACAGATGAAGAAACTGAGGTACAAGAGGTAAAGGGACTTGCCCAAGATTACACAGCTGGTTAGCAAAGGAGCCAGGAAGTTCTGGCCACCAAGCGCTATGCTCTATGGCCCTACATCGATACTTGGCTATGGATATGTTTAAAATGTCATCTAGGTCAATCTCATTCTGTGAACTCACGAGGTCACTACACAATGTCATTGGAATGACCATATAGTCATGCGTTCTGATGAGAGGGGAAGGATTCAGAAGCAAACATCTGCTTTCTCAGCCATGCCATTTGGACAGAGCAGGGTATGTTTGGGCTGTGGTTTGTCCCCAGTGCAGTCACAGTACACAGAATGAAGAGCCAGGTTGGGTTGGAATAACCACTGTGTCCCCTACCCCAAAGTCACTGGGGGCTGGAGTTGGGGCCAGAGGCCTTTGAGAGCCTGGCAAGGTGTCCTTGCAGGGGCTTTGTACCATACATCCATTGGGGTGACCGGGAACTCTTTCTGAGACCCCTGGGGGTGGCCAGACATGCAGGGTCTGGTTGGCATCACAGCTGTGGCAGGTCCTCCATGAGAGGAGAATGTGTGTGGTTAGAAGCCCAGGTTCTGCTGTCAGAATTGCAGCCAGACTTCTTCTTGGGAGACATGGGGGTGTCTTAGAACCTGTGTCTCCTCTGAACCGGTGAGAAAGAAGCCTTTGTGCAGGTAGGTCTCCTGGGGAAAGATTGTCCATCTGGGACCAGACTGAGTGCTCCCACCTTGCACCCTCGCTAACCCTCTCCTCTTACTCCCCGGGATTTCAGAAATCTCCTTGAGCGCGGACTTCACTCGCACTGGCAAGATGAAGTCCACCGGAGGCAGGAAGGACCAGGTATGTATGGCTCGACCTTGTCCGGCACCCCAAATGCTCCCGTAACACCACTGGGTTCACCTAGCGCGCCCCCTGGTGGTGATAAGGTGAACAGCGGTCTGTCTCGTATCCATGTTAATAGTAAAAGAAACACAAATTTAAGAAGAACAGGAAAAAAAAGAAAATTAAAATCACGAATACCATTACCGTTTTGGTTTACATAGGTCCCATCTATTCTACAAAACTAGATTTTCACGATTGTGGGTTCAGAGAATGTGTTCTCCCACAAACTGGAAACTAGACTCACCCAGTTCATGCACAGCAGAGAGAAAATTTGCAGGCAGGTCTCAACTCTGGCTCAAAAATCCCCTATACTATGGGGAATTCCCTGGCGGTCCAATGGTTAGGACTCCACACTTTCACTGCAGGGGGCACGGGTTCGATCCCTGGTCGGGGAAATACGATCCTGAAAGCGCAAAGCGCGGCCAAAAAAAAAAAAAAAAAAAAAAAAAAATCCCCTATACTAGATTTTAGCTACCGGTGGGAGAGGTTCACATGGGGTGAATAATAAAGAAAAGAGGCAGGGGGTAGCGGAGGGAAGGAGCCAGGTGGGGGAAGGGAATGTATGTTGCAGAAATATAGGGTGATGTGGTACGCAGGTGATGAATCGTCTTAACTGGGGTCCATGGATAAACCTCAGGGTGTCCCTGAAACCCCAAAGCTGCCTGCACATTTTTGTGCCGGTGTGCACTTTTATTTATTTATTTATTTATCTATCTATCTATCTATTTATTTATTACTTTGGCCACACTGCGTGGCTTGCCGGATCTTAGTTCCCCAGCTGGGTAGTGAATGCACCGAGTCTTAACTGGACCACCAGGGAATTCTCCATATGCTGGTGTGCACTTTAGGATGATATGACCTGTCAAAAATTAAGATCCCTTTGTGGGGTCAAAGTGGGGGGAAGGATTACAGCTCTCGGAGTGGAATTCATCCTTGGGTCCCTCCCAAAACGCAGTCATTCCTCGGGGGGAGAATGCTCTCCTACAAACAGAAGATGTCATCACTATTAGATTCCTGCTGGGAGGGGCTGCTCAGTTTGCTTTCATCTTTGGGCAGACAGTACCCGGCTGCTAAGAATAGTGCCCACACTTTGGTGAACGAGTAATTAAGGGTTCTCAGAAGAGGAGCTATTTAGATTTGAATCTAGACACAAATATTTAGCTCAGTTTGGTTTGCTAATCCAACAGTTTTTAGAAGCTGTTGAAATCAATTTTACTCTCTTCAGTCCCTTTTTTTAAGTGGATGAATGGAATTTGCTTATGACTTTTGGGGCAGGCAAAAATCCACTCTTGGGACCAAAAAATTACCTGATGTGGGAACAAAATGTGTAAATCACGCAAGGCTATTGAGGTGCTAGGGCAAGGTGGCTGGGCTTTCCCAGGAGTTGGAGGGACATACCAGGTTCCTAAGTGTGCCCCATCTCTGCTGGGTGTCCACAGAAGACCTGGACCTGGGGCCCGCATGGGCAGGGTGCCATCGTGATAGTGAACTGTGACAGAGACAATCCCAAGTCTTCCACTGTGGACTGCAAGGATGACCAGCTTGACAGCAAAGGTAAAGACCCCCCAAGAACCAATGGGAATAGAGCTTTGCCTTTTTGTGAAGCCTGTTGTCCTGAGCCTTGTAACAACCCTCAGAAACCAGGGTTATTGGAAGCGTGTTCTTTTTAGCATGCCTGTTATGTAGGTGAAGGAATAGACAGGGGTCCTGAGAGGGCAAGTAACCTTCCCAAGGTCACACAGCAGCCAGGGAAGAGCTGGGAGCAATGCTGAGTCTCCCAATGCCTCCTCCAGGGCCCAATTTCCATCCCCAGCCCATTAACCAACCCAAACTTCTGCGCTTGGGTCAAACCTGGGGCCCCAAATAATTCAAAATGAAAGCCTGACTAGAGCCCCAAATTCACGTCAGAGCAGCCCTGAGCCCCTGCCATAGGCTGGGCACTGCTCGGACCAGTTCAGAATTCTTAACTCATTTGATCCTTCAGCTCAAGTTTCAGAAGTACGTATGGTCCTCTCTCCCACTTTACAGATGGAAAAACTGAGGTATGGGGAAGTTAAGCAATTTGCTCTGGGTCACACAGCTAGTAAGTCACAGGCTCAGGATTTGAACCCAGGCATCCCAACACCAGGGCAGGTTTAGGGGCACAAGTTGGGCGCAGGGTCCCTGCTGGCACACCTCTGAGGCATGGCGAGGGTGGAAGACCTGCACTGGAGGAGGGCGCTGAGGGGGGTGGGATCATTTGGCCAGGGCAGCAGCTGCCGCCTTCCTGGGGAGTTGCTAGAATGGCCTAGAAATGGATGCATTTTAAAGTTGCCTGGGGTTGGCCTGGCCTGATGCCAGGGAGCAGCCTCTACACGGTGCCTGGCACACAGTAATGATCAAACAGCCCGTATGTACCCTCCCAGGATGCCGGGCGCTGTAATATGCACTTTACACATACGACTGCACCCTTCCCTCCGTGTGGGCTCTGCGCTTAGCCCTGTGTATTTACGAGGAAGCAGAGGCACGGAGAGCTGAAATACCTCCCCAAGCCCACACAGATCCAGGGTTCAAACCCCACCCACTCCAGTGCCCTTGACCACGTGAGTCTTGTCCAGCCTCTGACTCTCGTCCAGCTTCAATCTCCCCAAGCCTTTGCCGGCCACTATTCAGGTTGGCTCACTTCCCACGCAGGCCCCGGGGAGAAAACCTTCCACTCATTCACCCCACAAATAATTACTGAGCACCTGCCTTGTGCTAGGCATTGTTCTAGATGCTTCTCGGAGCTGGGAACAGAGCAACAAACGAGATTAAAGTGATTTCTGCTTTGGCGAGCTTACATCCTAAGTTCATCCTAGTAGGAGAGGACCAAACCCTTGAATTCCTTTCATTCTAAAGTGAAAAATATTGTTTAAATACTGGAAAGAGCATAAGGAAAATAAAGCCAGGTGACGCGATGAAGGGTGGTCTTGGTGGGGGGGGGTGCGTAGTCTCAGGGGCCTGTGTCTCAGGCCACGCCCTTCTCATTCCAGACCTGAAGGACATGTCCTTGGTGATCCTGAGCACGAAGACCCCCAGGGACTTCTTCAGCAAGCCCCAGCTGGTGCTCCATGTGGCCAAATCTGAGATGGACAAAGTCAGGGTGTTTCGAGCCAACGGTGAGTCGCCCTCGGCCGTCACCTTGGTGTTCCCTTCCCAGCCCAGCCAACGGCACTCAGCCCCTTCACACACACTTCAGTGAATAATTCCCGAGCACCTTCCCTGTGCCAGGTTCTAAGAACCGAGGATGCAGCAGTGAGCAAGATGGACATCTCTGCCCACTACCTTGTAGAAAGGGCACAGACACAATGCAGGCAAACAAGGTGATGTCTGGTGCTGGATGAGCACTGAGAAGGAAATGACCTCCCTCCCAAGGACTGTTGAAGTTGTTCTTTGTGTGTCTGTCTCTGTCACACACACACACACACACACACACACAGACACACACAGAGGACTGCTGTTTACAGAGGTTTTTGAATCCAAGCTGACTGCACATACTAACTGTAATATGTAATAATTTGTTCTCCAACAACCCGGTGATCAGAGACATCAGTGACTTCTCAGCGGCTGGCGAGCACCTGCCACTGAGTGCCGGGCTCGGTTCTAGGCACAGGGCACAGAGCAAAGAACAAAACAAAGTCTCTGCCCTCATGTCACTTTCATCTCAGCGGGTTGAGAGCAATGATATGTAAAATCGTTAAGTAAAGTGTCTAGTGCCTCAGACGGCATTAAATGCTACACAGAAGGATGCAACAGTGAAGAGGAAGAGAACGAGGGGTGTGAGGAAGGGGGGCCGGGGAAGGCTTCCCCCAGAAGGTGTCATCGAGCAGACGGAGGTGTGGGAACACTCAGGGGAAGGGCACTCCTGGCAGAGGGAATCACAGGTGCAAAGGCCCTGAGGTGGGATGTGCCCATGGGCTTGAGGAATGTAGGGAGGCCAGCTCGGCTGGAGTGCATAATGCAAGGGTTAAGCGGGGGGATGAGGGTGGAGAAGAAAGGCCAGAGGGGAAGGGGCTGGGTCAGGGAGGCAGGCTTCTAGTCTGTGGGAGGTGGGGGGCCATCTGAGGGCTGTGCAGAGGCGCAGCTTGATCTGACTTCCATTCAAACCACAGCGATTAGACTGACATTGGTTTGGCCACAAACCAACTCCTTGCCTCTATGGAGGTATCACCTCCTCCAGAAAGCCTTCCCTGACCTTCCAGAACTTACTACTATCTGTAATTTTGACTGTCTTTGCTCCTCCCTACTTACCCAGGAGATTGTGCACTCCCTGGGGACCAGGACAGTGACTGTCACCCTGGTCTTTCCAGGTGTCAGCTGAGAGCAGGTGATAGGGAGTGCATGGATGGATGAATGAATGAATGAGCTATAATGTATATTGGACTTTCTGTACAGTTGTGAATGACCCAGGCACCCTCATCACTCCATTCCTGGACCTCCATCGGGAGGGCAAGGGTGGGGCCTTTAGTCCCTTCCTCCTAAGGGGAGGCTCCTGCCAGATCCAGCTGTGAGGAATCCTTAGGGGTGAGATGCCACGGCCTTGGGAAGGCATCACACACCAAGAAGACAAGGTCTCAGAAGTAGGGACGCAGACCTGAGCCTCCCCTGCTCTCTCCCAGCAGACAAACAGCCCTCCAGGTACGGCATGATCCTGGGGCCACAGCATCCCTCTCACCCCCTGGAGCTCCAGGGTGGCCATCACAGCACCGACTTCTATGTGGAGGGCCTGGCTTTCCCAGACGCCAGCTTCCCAGGGCTCATTTCCCTCCATGTCTCCCTGCTGGACATGTCCAACCCGGTAGGCCAAGAAGGGGGATCTGGGCTTCCAGGCACTGGCCCAGCTGTGGAGGGGGCTCCAAGCAGCCCCTGGGAAGCAGTAGGTGTTGGGCCCTGGCTGCTGTGACAGTTCCTCCCCTCCCCCTCCCCCTGCAGGAGCTCCCCAAGGCCCTGGTTTTCCAAGACAGTATGGTCTTCCATGTGGCCCCCTGGATCATGACCCCCAACACTCAGTCCCCGATGGAGGTGTATGTGTGCAGGTGAGGGGCCCTGGAGGGCTGAGGGCGGGGCACAGACACACCCCCAGGGAGAGCCCTGGACCAGGAGCCCATCGTGCACTTGCTGGGTAAATGAGGAAAAGGTGATATCTGTGCTATGACTTGCTGAGGGCTGAGGCTTGTTAAGAACCATAAAAAGGTCGGGAAAATCATTATTGGTGGTGTTTTCGTGTCACTATCCTGCCCTGAGGCAGGCCAAGGGCTGCTTTAGCTCCTGGGGGCCTCTGAGTTTGCCAGACCTGGAAGATGAGAACCTGAGTCCCTGGGTGAGGCCTTCAGGGCTCCTCGGAGCGCAGCCTGTGAGCCTTCTGCACCAGAAACCCCTGGGCACTCATTTAAAATGCACGTTCCGGGCCAACCTCTGAACTGCTGGGTCTCGACTCTGGGGACGGATGGGGCCCAGCTGTGTTTTCACGTTGCCGGGGGAGGCTTGGCATCCCTCCCGCAGTCTGAGAGCCCCCACTAACCATGCGGGCTCACAGGGGGACCTTCCCCTCTCCTCTTCCCATTGCTTTGGGGCAGAAGGGCTGAGAATGTAACCCCGTGGTCAGGACGCAGGCTGGAAGCCAGCAAGGCCTGGGTTCGAATCCAGACGGCGTGACCTTGCGCTCTGACCCCCTCATTCTGTCTCCTCCTCTGTGGAAGGCTGGGTTGTTACCAGAGTTCAGTGAGCTAAGCTTGCTAAGAGCAGAGAGACAGGGTGAGCTGCGGTCTCTGTCCAGGCTCCAGGTGCCTTGGAGCACCCACCGTGCCCCTCCCGTACTCCATCCAGCCCTGACATCCTGCTCCATCCCTAGAGACACCCCAGGGGGTCCAGATTGCCCCCTTGGAGGCCAGCCAAGGCCACTGGCTGCTGAATCAAGGGCACTAAGGAGATTGTTTTTTCTGTTCTTTCTAGGTTATTTGAAAATGAGGATTTCCTGAAGTCAGTGGCTGCTCTGGCCAAGAAAGCCAGGTGCAGGCTGATGGTCTGTGCCAAGGAGGAGAGCATGAATGACCGGTGGATGCAAGTGCGTGGCCCGGGCACACAGGAGGCGCATCCCTGAGGGTCAAGGGACACGGGGACCTGGGCTCCTAGGGCTCGGCCGAGCACCTGGCTGGCCACCCTTCCTCAGACAGGCAGGGAGTTAGGAGCCTCTGAGGGTCCTCGCAGACGGAGGGCTCAGGCAAGTGACTCCACTGACATCTGCTGTGGCCACGTCATGCCCGCCGTGGTCACCAAGATGACTACCTTCCTGCTTGAAAACTCTCAGACAACTTCAGGAAATTGAGGAAATGCTGCAAAGCTCAGGGGGCTGGAGCTCAACCATTCCCCCTAGCAGCCTCCCTCCAAGCCAGCCTTCCCAGGCTCGGCCACCAGGCCAGGCCACACCCCTGCTCCAGCACTTTCCATGGCTCCCATCTCCTCCTCCTCAGCTTGCCTCTCAATCTGGCTGTCCCACACCGGCCACACTGGATCACCATTCCTTCTCTGTGCCAGGCTCCCCCTCCACCCTGTCGTGCCATGAGCCCCCTGAGGGCAGAGAGGGAGTCTCCTTCAGCTCAGCACCCAGAACCTGGCATTGGGTGGTGCCAGTGGGCAGCGGGCGGGCTGACCGAGCCTCCGTGCCTCTCCTTCCGTGCTGCCCGCCCGGCTCCCACCCCGTCCCATAGCCCTGCTCCTTCTCTCCAGCCGTCCTCCCCCTTCCCACCCCCACGTCCAAATCGGTCCCGTCCGATCCCAGCTCGAATCCCCTCCATAAATGTCCTCAATCCCTCCAGCGGGAATTCATTCCTCTTTCTTCTAAACCTCCAAATAATACCCTCTCTTCCTTTCTCATCCTTCCACCTGTGTTAAATCAGGTTGAACCAGAAGAAATGGCTGATATGCCACCATCTTTTACCTCCAAGAATGGCAATTTCGGATGGTTCAGCTAAGAGTGATGTGTCCAACATCACGCCTGCCTGCTAAAATACAGGCAGGATGTGTACCCGATTCATTTCTGCACCCTCCCCGTCTCTGCCCCATGGGCTCGGCTGGGGCCTCACCTGCCCTCCTTCGGGGCAGAGCTACCTCTGCCCTCCAGCCTCAGCTCAGCAATGCTCTTTCTCTTTTTTTAAAATTAATTTTTATTGGAGTATAGTTGCTTTACAATGTTGTGTTAGTTTCTGCTGTACAGCAAAGTGAATCAGTTACACATTTACATATATCTTCTCTTTCTTAGATTCCCTTCCCTTTTAGGTCACCACAGAGCATTGAGTAGAGTTCCCTGTGCTATAAAGTAGGTTCTTTTTAAGAACTCTCCTCTGACCCATCCCAACTGAATCAGGAGTCCCCCATCCGTGTTCCCGAAGACCCCTCTCACCTCCCTCCCATCACCTCCTAGCACCGGGTGGTGAGTGCCCAGTCCTGGATCTCCCCTTGAGGACAGGCTCGTACACCATGGGTCCCTGGCATCTGGCCCGGCACTTACCAGGAGCGAGAGTGAAGGGCACGCCATTGATTCCACTACACGTTGGTTCAAATACAGGACAGTAAGCTCTGCTTTCCCGGAACCCCTCCTCTGGAGTTGAATGTCCCACGTGCGTTTGCCCTTGACTGCAAGGGGGAGAGTGTGGATGGTTCCACACCCCCATCCCTGCGCTGGGGGTTGAGACCCAGGCAGCACACGTAACAGCCTCCCCTCCACTCACTCTTCATAGGAGGAGATGGAGATCGGCTACATCCAAGCCCCACACAAAACGCTGCCCGTGGTCTTTGACTCCCCAAGGAACAGAGGCCTGAAGGATTTCCCCATCAAATGCAGGCTGGTACAGACTAGGCGGGGATGGGCGCCAGCGCTGAAACCGTTGCCTTGAGGCCTCCTTCCTCATTTTCTGTCTCCCACCCTTGCCTGCTGCTGAGCATCCTGCAGGTGTGCGTCCTGCCTAAGCAGCCATCACACAGGTGGCCGGGGCATTTTTGTTATGTGATGAGATCTGGCTCTTCCTTTCCCAAAGCCCTTTCTGGCCATGAGCTCACTTTGTCCTCAGGAAAACCCTGCCGAGGACATAAGTCCTCTCCATAGATGCTCTTGGGACTTCCCTGGCAGTCCAGTGGATAAGACTTCACACTTCCACCGCAAGGGGCACGGATTCGATCCCTGGTCGGAGAGCTAAGATCCCACATACTGTGCAATGCGGCCAAAAAAAGAAAAGAAGATGCTCTTGCTGGAAGGTGAGGGTAGGGCCAGGACCAGAACCTTCCCCAATGTCCAGCTGGAGGCTCTGTCTTTTGGGTGGGAGTCTGGTCTTTGGGGGGCTCTCTCTGGGACATGGGGGTGTTCAGGATCAGAGTGGTCATTTCCTCAGTGTGACTTTATCAGCCAAGGTCTCTACGTGTGTTTGGGGGGTGGGGCGAGGGTGACATATTAGTGAGTCATGCTTGACTAACCTGGCAGTTTCGGGCAAACTCAACAAAGAATAATAATAATAATAGCAATAATAATGGTTACATTTATTGAGCACGCGTTCTGTGGCAGTCACAGGGCTAAATTCTTACGTGAGCTGACTAATTTAATCTAACAACCTCTAAGGTAGATGCTATCACTAGACGCATTTTATAGATGAAGAAACTGAGGCTCAGAGAGGTGATGCAGCTTTCCCGAGGTCACACAAAAAGAGAGTGAAGCTAGAATTCAAACTGGGCCATGAGCACCCTGCTCCCTGCTTTCCCAGTTAGACCCCAGGCCTGCGATCTGATCCTGGACAGCCCCCTAACCTCAGGCACCAGGGAAAACAAAGGAAAGAGTGCAGGGTGCAAGGTTTGCTGTGGTGAATGGCTTTCCAAGGAGCACCCTGTGCCCCAAGGGGAAAGGAAGCAGCCCTGCCCATGCAGGAGGCTTTGAAAAGAAACTTGAGTTTAACTCGCTTGTTCTCCTGTGCTGAGTGGTGCCAATGAGCGGATTTAGTTGGGGTCACTGGTGTCTCTCTGCCACAGAATCAGGTTAATCCTGTTTCAGGAGCAACAGGATGAATTTGCCAGCTGCGCTGAGACTTCGGCCCTTCTCGCTGATTTCAGTCCTATTGTGTTCAGTGGCCACGTCTCCAAGAGTGAGGAAGGCTAGGTTCTCTGACGTCACAAGCCAGCTGCCAGGCAGACAGACAGACAGACACAGCAGCACAGGTGTCCTCACCCAACCCACAGACAGCCTCGGAAGAGGGGGGCTGCGACGGTCCCTTAGCCACGCTCGTCTGGGGTATTCAAGTCACTCAGGAAAAGAATTGGGATCAAAGTCAACCTCCTCGAAAAGGGAACCCTCTTGCACTGTTGGTGGGAATGTAAATTGGTATAGCCACTATGGAGAACAGTATGGAGGTTCCTTAAAAAACTAAAAATAGAACTACCATATGACCCAGCAATCCCACTACTGGGCCTATACCCTGAGAAAACCATAATTCAAAAAGAGTCATGTACCACAATGTTCCTTGCAGCTCTATTTACAATAGCCAGGACATGGAAGCAACTTAAGTGTCCATTGACAGATGAATGGATAAAGCAGATGTGGCACATATATACAATGGAATATTACTCAGCCATAAAGAGAAACGAAATTGAGTTATCTGTAATGAGGTGGATGGGCCTACAGTCTGTCACACAGAGTGAAGTAAGTCAGAAAGAAAAAAACAAATACCGTATGCTAACACATATATATGGAATCTAAAAAACAAACAAACAAACAAACAAAAGGTTCTGAAGAACCTAGGGGCAGGACAGGAATAAAGACGCAGACGTAGAGAATGGACTTGAGGACACAGGGAGGGGGAAGGGTAAGCTGGGACGAAGTGAGAGAGTGGCATTGACATATATACACTACCAAATGTAAAATAGATAGCTAGTGGGAAGCAGCCGCATAGCACAGGGAGATCAGCTCGGTGCTTTGTGACCACCTAGAGGGTTGGGATAGGGAGAGTGGGAGGGAGACGCAAGAAGGAGGAGATATGGGGATATATATATATGTATAGCTGATTCACTTTGTTATAAAGCAGAAACTAACACACCATTGTAAAGCAATTACACTCCAATAAAGATGTTAAAAAAAAAAGTCAAACTCCTCACCAGGCAACAGCCTCATCTGCTTCTCCAATCCCATCATGGGCCACTTTCCCTGTCCCTCACCTGGCTCCAGCCTCACTGGCCTCCTTCCTGTTCTTCAAATGTACCCAACTTGTGCTTGCCCCAGGGCCTTTTCATATGCTGTTCCTGCTTCCTGGTTAGCTTCCCAGTTCACATGTCTGGCTCCTTCTGCACCTTTAGGTCTCAGCTTCAATGCCCTCCTTAGTGAGGCCATCCTGGTACTGAAGGACACATCCACGCCCCTGGCATTCTCCACTGTAGCACTGCTGGTTCCTTCTGGAGTCTCTGTTATAAATCACCGGACTGTTTACTTTCCATCTTCTGTCTCCCTGCTAGACTGGAAGTACCACAAGGGCAGGGCCTGGGCCGTAGTGCCCATCACTGTACACCAGGCACTTAGCACGCAGCTTACACGTTGTGGGTGTTCTCCCACAAGACAACATCAGTACATTTTAAACCAGTCAGTGGAACACCAGTAGCACTTGCCATAAGTAGAAGCATTGAACCTTGAAGTTAAACAGAATGAAAACAAAAGAGTGCTATTAAATCCAGCTGCACACAAATGACTGCAAAAACTCCAAACCAGGTTTCGCCCTCCACTTGTTAAGATGGGAGGTTAGCGGGTGTTAAGGATGGATTTGCATCACCCACTCTGGGACTTTCATCTTTGATGAGCCAGAAAGACTGGAGGAGAACTTGGACACATTCTAAGCCTGTGCTGGAATCTGTAGCAAGTAGCACATGTGAGCATCTCCTGCACATCTTGCTCTGGGTTGGGGGGGCCCTTCTCCAGACCATGGATACCCCTTCATTCGCCTGCAGAAATCCAAGCCTGCAGCCTAGGTAGCTTTCTTCTCATGGCGACAGCCAGGGCAGTGACCTGGATGAATTCGCTATTCATTCATCAAACGTTCTTTGAGCACATACTCTGTGCCCAGCCCTGTTCTGGGCACTTGGAATCTATTGGTGAGCAGTGCCAAGGCCCCTGCCCTCATGGAGTTGACATTCTAGCCCAGAAAGATAGACGAGGAACAGTATGTTTAATGAACAAATACATTACATTATATGTTGGGAGGTGAAATCAAAGAAAAAGAAAGAGCAGAATCAAGGGGCTCACAGATGCCAGAGTGGTGGGGGGATTGGATTGCAATTTTAAATAAAATGGTCAGGGGAGGCCTCTTTGAGAAGTTGACACTGGAGCAAAAGCTGGAAAGAGGTGAAGAAGTTGACTCTATAGACATCTCGGTGAAGAGTGTTCTGGGCGGTGGAACAGCCAGTGCAAAGGCCCTGAGGCAGGGCATGCCTGGCATGTTCACAGAATAGCGAGGAGGCCTGAAGGGGTGGAGCTGAGTGAGCAAGAGGCAAAGTGGTAGGAGAGGCAGAGAGGTGATAGGGATGAGGTGTAGTGGGGAGACGGATCCTGTGAGCTTCTTGGCCATCGTAAGGCCATTTGTTTAGAATCTGAGAAACTGGGGAATCATTGCAGAGTCTTAAATAGAGGATGATTATGATCTGATTGATGTTACTAAAGAGAACCTCTGGCTGCCCACTGAGAATGGACGGCAGTGGGGCAAGGGTTGGAGCAGGGAGAGTGGGGATGAGGCTGGTGCTGTAACTGGAAAGGTGATGGGCTTGCAGACCAGCGGAGCAGGGGAGGGGGTGAGAAACGGCCAGATTTGGGATGTGTTTTTTTTGTTTGTTTTTTTTTTTTTTTTTGCGGTACGCGGGCCTCTCACTGTCGTGGCCTCTCCCGTTGCGGAGCACAGGCTCGGGACGCGCAGGCTCAGCGGCCATGGCTCACAGGCCCAGCTGCTCCACGGCATGTGGGATCTTCCCGGCAGGGGCACGAACCCGTGTCCCCTGCATCGGCAGGTGGACTCTCAACCACTGCGCCACCAGGGAAGCCCCTGGGATATGTTTTGAGGACAGAGCCACTAGGATTTCCTGATGCTGTGAGGGAGCGACAAGCCTAGGTGACTTCAGGTTTTGACCCTTGTGAGTGGCAGGTGTCATCCCTTGAGATGGGAGGACTGAGGGAGGAACAGGGAACAAGGGGCTGGGAAGCGGGGATCAGCAGTTCTGTTTGGGGCAAATGTGAGATATTTAGTCAATATCCAAGTCAGACGTTGTACCACATGTACAGCATTTGGGAGGGAAATGCAGACTGAGATATAAACATGGGCATGGTCAGCACGTGGATGGTATTTCATGAGACTGGGTGAGATCCTCAAAGGAGGGAGTGAATCAAGGACCAGGTCTGGGGCCCCCAGTGCACAGGAGGCTGAGAGGGAGCAATAGCTGAAGCCAAGTGCAGAAAGTGTGGGAGGGACATGGCAGTGACCAGCTGACTCGGATGCTGCTAATGGACAAGGAAGCCTGGGCACTGCCCATTGGGTTTAGCTGTGTGACCACGACGACCTCGAGGGAGCAGTGTTGATGGCCCAGCCGGGGAGGAAGTCAGGTTGGCATGGGCTTTAGAGAGAAAGGGAGGATTTGGAAGTGATGGGTTTTAGAGTTATGGTATCACAGACGTCCTTGAGACTAGTCATCTTCCCAGAAAAACGCACCCAAGCTCACTATTTGGAATCTGTTTTCAGGGAGTCTTTGGCCCCCATGAAGCCCCAGGGTCCAGACCATCGACTTGTAGGAAGCAGAGTTACAGGTGCAGTAAGTAGACCAAATCATGGCGCCTCAAATGTGGCTTAATCCCCAGAACCAGATGCTGTCTTACATGGCAACAGGGGCTTTGCAGATGTGATTAAGTTAGGGATCTTGAGATGGGGATTCTCAGGACCTGGGTGGGCTCTATGTAATCACAACGCTCCTTGTGAGAGGGAGGAAGGTGGGTTGTGGTGGGAAAAGGCATGTGATGACAGCAACAGAGGTTGGAGTGATGGGCATTGAAGGGATGAAAGAAGAGGCGACCAGCCAACGTGGCCACTAGAAGCTGAAAAAGGAAAGAAAATGGATTCTCTGCCAGAGCCTCCAAAAGCAACCAACATGCCACCCCTTGATTTTAGCCCAGTGAAACTGATTTCAGACTTCTGACCTCAGAACCGTAAGAGATAAATGTGTGTTGTTTGAAGCCACGAATTGGGTTACAGCAGCAGCTGGAAACTAATACGGGGGTGAGAGGTGTGTCACCTGCCTGGTCTTCTCATGAAGATGGAGATGTCACAGCCATTTGGGGAGGTTCATTCCAGCCTGAGGTCAGGATGCAGCTGCATGTGGACCAAGAGGGCCTGTTGTAGAGACAGTTCAAATCCCAGTCCTTCTGCAAACTGGCTCTGGAACCTGAAGAGCCACATACCACTCTGACCTTAGTTTCTGCTCTGAAAATGAGGATAAAAACGAGATCTTGGGCTTCCCTGGTGGCGCAGTGGTTGAGAATCCGCCTGCCGATGCAGGGGACATGGGTTCGTGCCCTGGTCCGGGCAGATCCCACATGCCACGGAGCGGCTGGGCCCGTGAGCCCTGGCCGCTGAGCCTGCGCGTCCGGAGCCTGTGCTCTGCAACGGGAGAGGCCACAACAGTGAGAGGCCCGCGTACCGCAAAAAAACAAAAACAAAAACTGGGTTCTCCAGGGCCCTGGGGTTCCAAGGTAGTACCTCAAATGCAGATTTTTTCTGTTTCATGCATTGAAGTGCTGCAGAAGATTTTGTTTAGAATAAAGCTTCCTTGGCTAAAACGAGACAGGAGGGGGCACCCTCCTCTTAACCCCTGGAATAAAATTAGCCCCAAGCATTTCATTTTTTCTCCAGTTTAGCCCAGCCAGGCAAGAAAGCTGATGCTGACATATGGGGGATGAGGCATCTCAGATGAAGTAATCAGCTATGCTGAGGGCCGACTTGGTACCTCCACTGTGCGAGGCCCCAGAGGGAGCTGGAGCCTGAGCCATGACTCTCCCAGGAGCCCCGTGATGGGCGGTGGGGGCGTGGGCCTGGGCGTGGAACAGGTGGAGAAATGAGGAGTGCCAGGCACTCAGCATGGGCTGCATCTGAGCGGTGAGATGCCCCTTCAGTGACTCATAAGCCCTGGAGACTGACTCCGTGCTTACTATGAGCTGGCACAGACTCTGCATACAGGTTCTTATCCAATTGTCATAGCAATGGAAATGTGTTTGGGCTCTTTTTGCTGATGGGGCTCAGAGAGGCGAAGTGACTTGCCTAAGGCCACATAGCTATATAATAGTAGTGCTGGGATTCAAATCCATGTTGGTCTGGAGCCAAAATCCTCATCATTTCACCTGACTAGGCCACCTCCCAATATAATGGAGGAAACATAGTCGTTTACATAAGTTATAACATATGGAAAGTGCCCCAAAATAGGTAATCACTTATTCACCAGATCATATCAACAGATATTTATTAAGTGCCTACTCTGTGCCAGGCACTGTGCTGGGAGCTATGGAAACACAGAGGAGGATGACTAACTCACAGGCAGCTTCACGGAGGCGGTGGTACTTGAGCTGGGCCTTGAGTAATCGAGTTTGCCAGAGGGTGGCAGTAGGGAAGGAGAGAACAGTGTTAAGAATGTGGACCCCGGAGTCCGACAGAATTGAGTATAAGTCCTAGACTCGCTGGGTGGCCTTAAGTAGCTCACGTTACCGGCCTGGGCCTCAGTTTGCTCATCTGTGAAGTGGGGCTGTTATTTCCAAAGGTCAGAAGAGGAAGGGGGCACTCAGATGGTGCCGCAGGCTGCACGCTGCTGCCCCTGACCTGGGCTCCCGCTTCTTTGCAGGTGAACATGCTGGTGCTGGGGAAGCACCTGGGCATCCCCAAGCCCTTCGGGCCATCATCAACGGCCGCTGTTGCCTGGAGGAGAAGGTGCGGTCCCTGCTGGAGCTGCTGGGCCTCCACTGCACCTTCATCGATGACTTCTACACCAACGTGCGCCAGCAGCCCTTCTCCTTCAAGTGGTGGTGCGTGGTGCCCTGAGCCCGCCACCCCCCCCGCCCCTGGAAGCTCCGGCCAGAGGCTCTGGTCCCCTGCAGTGAGGCACAGCAAGAGCTCTTGGGGACATTTTGGCTCCCGGGGAGGGGTGGGGGATCACCCTCTGGGCAGTGGCTTGATTCCTTCCCCTCTGCCCCAGCCCCTGAAATCCTCACCGAGGACCCCAACATGGTTGTGGCATTGAAAACTCACTTCTGCTGTAAGAAGCTGCAGTGACGTTTTACAGTCACTTTGTATGTGAGGTCAAGCTAATGCTCCTGGCATTCATTCATTTATTCATTCACTCATTCACTTACTGTCATGGTCGAATTGAATATTACAAACTTGAAGGTTCTACCGGGATACATTGAAGGCCAACATTCCTGCTTATGTCTTTCTTTCCCGGGCATACATTTGGTCTATAAAATTTTCTATGATCTGAGCCTAGTTGATTCTAATCTTCCCAAGGAGCCTCTGAGGGAGACTGAGGGGGGGAGGGGGAGGGCTGAGCCCCCCAGGGGTGCAGCACATCCCCAGAGCTGCACTGAAGTCAGTTTCCAAACAGCCAGCCAGCCAGGTGAACCGCCTGAGGTGTATTGTTGCTCATTTGATTATTTGCTTTAATGTGTGTGTATGTTAAATGCACTCCTCTGTATTTCATGATTAAAAAAATAAAGTTATAGGCTTCCCTGGTGGCGCAGTGGTTGAGAGTCCGCCTGCCGATGTGGGGGACACGGGTTCATGCCCTGGTCCGGGAAGATCGATCCCACGTGCCGCGGAGCGGCTGGGCCCGTGAGCCATGGCCGCTGAGCCTGCGCGTCCGGAGCCTGTGCTCGCAACGAGAGAGGCCGCAACAGTGAGAGGCCCGCGTACCGCAAAAAAAATAAAAATAAAGTTATAAAAAGTTGACTGGATCACAGGGACACTCAGCAGGAAAGAGCAGCGGAGATGAAGTCATGTCAGCCTCAGGCTTCTCCGGATACCACAGAGCGATATTTATCAAGTTCGAGGGCAAAGGTGCAGCCTGATTCCTGGTCACATTGTCCTTTGAAAAAAAGGCAACAGACATGGAATGCAAGAACCCAAGGGGGACATGAGAACTGACTGTCGTTTCAAACACGCAAACGTTTCAGACATCAGCAAATTCTCATTGTCTCTCCCATTTGTCATTTCCGTTCCACCAGCTAGAAAGCCCCATAAAGCAGAGTCTTGTCCCTCGTGTTTTCTGCTGTGCCACACTCTGCCTAGCTGGACGTGGCACAGAATAGGAGCCATGGGTTTCGTGGAATGAGGTTGTTAGTCCCCCCTGTGTCCTTTTCATATGTTTTCTTTTATGGCCCTGACATTAGGACTTAAGATTCCCCTGAAGAAAATAAAACTTGGTGACTTGAAGTCTTGATGATTGAGGCCAGATTTTGGCTCCATAGAGCCTGAGATGCTCAGAAACCACCCAGAGATGCTGTTTTCAGGTGGGTCGTGGAGAACATGATGGTGGAAAAAGATGGTCATCCGGAGTGTCTGCCCTCACACAGACTAAGGAGAAAGGGATCCATAAACCCGGTCACCATGTGCTTCTCTCTCTGAAGAGAATCAGCTCCCCCACCCCCCACCCCCCACCCCGCTTGGAATTTGCTGAGGCAGAAGATGCACAAGTGTTTCTTGTGGACAGAAGGGGGCCGTGCACAAGGGGAAGCTGGTGTGAGGTTGTCCCCAAACCTGACCAATAGGGCAGCCTGGAGCAGTGAATGAGCTCGGTAGACAAAAGCTGAAGCCCTTGTCAGATTCCTGGGGCTGCAGAAGGCTGGAGAGATGAGCTGACGGCTAAAGCAGCCCTTGCATCAGCTAAATGCAAGTGAGCCTCCTCCAACCGTTCATGGGGGATGTGGGGCATCAGTAAAGGAGCCAGGGGAGCCCGAGTGAGAGAAAGCACCAGTTTAAGTCCCACCAGCCCCGTAGAGCATCTTGTGATGGCGCCCAGGAGCAAGAACTTTCCTGCTGCCTCCCTCCCCAACCCCTATCTCCCCTCCCTTCTCCTGCATTCACATGTTAGTTTTCTGCAGCTGCTCTAACAAATTACCACAAACTTGGTGGCTTAAAGCAACAGAAATTTATCCTCTCACAGTTCTAGAGGCCAGAAGTCCAGAACCAGTTTCACTGGGCTGAAATCAAGATGTCTGCAAGGCCAGATCCCTTCCGGAGCCCTAGGGGAGAATTCGCTCTTTGCCTCTTCCAGCTTCTGGTGGCTGTTGGCATGCCTCGGCTGGTGGCTGCATCACTCCAATCTCTGCCTGTGTGGTCACGTTGCCTTCTCCTTCTGTGTATGCCACTCCCTCTGCTTCTCTTATAAAGACACTTGTGATGGCCTTTAGGGCCCACCCAGATAATCCAGGATAATCTTAGCTCAAAAACTCTTAGTCACATCTGCAAACTTAGTCACAGCTGCCAGGACTCTTTCTATATGAGATAACACAGGTTCCAGGGATTAGGGCCTTGATATCTTTGGGGGGCTTATCATTCAACCTACTACAGGTTAGGAACCACCATTTGCCAGCTGGACAGATAGAAGAGGAAGAAAGAAGCCAAGCATCCCCTTTCCAGAGTTCTAAGTTTTGCAGCTGCATTAAATCCTAATGGGAAGGACTTAACTTTTTTTAAATTGAGATATAATTGACATATACGTTGTGTAAGTTTAAGGTGTACAAACGTGTTGATTTGATACATTTATATATTGCAATACGATGACCACTGCAGTGCTAGCTGATACCTCTATCCCATCACATAATTATCACCTTTTTGTGGGGGGGATAGATTTAATTTCATAAAAGCAAATTAAGGGGTTTTCTTTTGTGTGGGATTCAACTTTCAAACCTCTGAATTGAGATTGTTTGGTGACTGTTTTATGTCTGGTTCCCGGAAACAGATTCTGCCCACAGGAGGTTTCTGGCCGGGGGGCGGAGTGGGGGGAATGGTGGGAGGGTGCTCTTAGGAACCATAGCTGGGAGGGAGTCTAGGGGGGCAGTGGGAGACGATGAACCGGGAGGTAGTGACCACAGAGGTTTTGGGAAATCCCCTGGGATGCTCTGGGGCTGGGCCCTCAGAGTTGTCCTGAATTAAGACAAGCAGCCTGCCCTTTGTCTCCCCACATTGGATGTAGCTGCCCCCAAGGAGGGACGGTAACCTCGGGAATTGGCAGTAGACGATTCCAGGAAAGGGACTTGCTGCGAGCAGCCGGAAGCCAACACTCATAGCAGCTGGGGAATTAATGCCTCCGCCCTGAAGAGGGGGTCAGGTGGCATACCATAATGTCCACCAGTGACCCAAAGTGACCATGGGAGTTGGTTATCTCAGGAAACGTCACTGAGGAGCTGAGGGAGGGCTTCGTACACTGAATCAGCGTGTGAGGAAGCCTGAGAATCATGTAAGAGTTGCCTTCTGGTTACAAACCCCTCGCTTCATTGGAGACACCTGGGGAAGCCCACTGGGTTATCTTTTGCGGGGATTGGGGGTCATTTAGTCATTTGGGCCACAAAAACTTATTGAGTACCTACTATGTCCAGGACTCTTGTGGATGCTGGGGAGTCAGTGGTGAACAGGAATCCCCCTAGAGGGGGTGCAGGACCTGCTCTAGACCCCTCCAAGCCCCTCTCATGCCCTGAGGGTTCTCCACACACCAGGCTGAGGGGGCCCCTCCCCACTATACTCAGAGCCCCGCACAAAGCAGGGCTGCCCAAAGGTGGGAGAGACAGAACTCCCATGCTGTTCTGCTCCAGAACCCTGAGCCCAGCCCTCTCGACCCCTCCCAAGTCAGACCATCCCTTTCCTCCAGCTGGGCTCTGGCTGGCTTGTGTGTGAGCAGACGGGTGGACAGGTGTGGGTGAGCCATTTGGGGTGAGAGCATACACATGATGGGCTCCTCCTACCAGAGGGGCATTTAGGGTCTTCCTGGCCACCCCCTGCCTCCAAGAGCCCCCCAAAAAGCCACTCCTGCAGTTATGCTGCATGCTTAAAGCCTCGAAGGAGGGCTAGTTTTCTTTTTAATCTCGAATTCACCAAGCCTGACTCACCGGCAGCCTTCACACGGTACCCAACTTACGTCCCCCAGGCAGTTACACACAGGTTACTCATGACAGCATCGTGTGCCAGGGCAAAAGACTGAACACAAACGCTTATATATGATTGTACAGACTTCCTCAGAATACTACACAGCCATAAGAAAGGCTCAGGATGCTTTTGTACCTACTGATCCGAAGAACTTCTCTCTGAGTTATAAATACGATGAAGTGAACAAAGCAAGGTATGGAATACTATGCAGCATATATATTACCATTTATGTAAATGTAAGAAAGAGGGGAGGATATAGGTTCACGTTGGCTTGGTGACGCATAACATTTATTTGGAAAGACTTAGAAGAACCTGATGCCTCTGGCTGCCTGCATGTAAGGGAACTGAGTGGGTGAGACAGGAGGAGGGAAACTGTTGCTAAGCCCCTTTTGAACTTGGACCCGTGAATGTCATAGCTACTCACGAATAACTATAACCCACACTTAAAACATAAAATGAACAGTTTTAAAGTTAGCTGGGGAACCTCGTGGGCTGGAACAGGTGTTCTCATGTCTTTGCTCAGTCAACTCAGCAGAGATGGGGAGCAGCTGGTGACCGTGCTCAGCGGGGCTCTTTCATCCATTCGTTCCACCAATACCTGCCGGGCCCCTGCTGGGAGCTGGTGACACAGCTATGGTCAAGGATCCCCCTAATCACCTGGGGAGGGGGGGCAGCTTCCTGGACCACACCCCAGGAATTTGCAACTTTAAGAAGCCCCCATCCCCCGATCATTTCTGCAACCACCAGAGTGCTGAGGACCACTGGTCCAGCACTTTGTGCCTTACCTCATCAATTTCCAAGAAACACACACCTTAGAATCCAGGCCCCAGAACCTAGAGGTGCTGCCACATGCCCCCCTCCTGACCACTGCCCCATGAACCCCCTACAGATATTTGCTCCTAACAGCTTCCAGCTGGGTTAAGCCCCCAGAGCCATGGCCAGGTTGACCAGTCCCAGGCACCAGCTTCCCAGAGCCCCTCTTGCTCCCAGCTGGAGGCTGGAAATGTAGGGAGCCAGCCTCAGCCTCCGAGGGTCTGCAGGCACTAGGTGCTTCATAAATTCGTGATGCACGGGCTCTGACCCCAGCTGCTCCTCGGCACCTCCCTTCTTCCCAGCAAACCTCCATGGAGAAAATCAGTTACACTTGGGTAGCTGCTTAACAAGGGGGCGGGCTGGAGGGGCCCTGAGCCCATAAGAGGGCAGGGCGATGGGGGAGCCCCGGGGTCATCCGAGGCCGCTCTGTGAGGGCTGCTGAGCACGTCTGGGGGCGGTCAGCTTGGAGGGCCGTGCTATGTCCTTCCAGAGCATTGTCCATCTGTCCGTGGACAGCCCTGCCCATGCCATTTGTGTGCAGGGCATGGAAATCTACTTAGATGTCAATGGGTGAGGAGTTGGGGGCGGGGCTGGGCTGGTGCCTTGTTCCCCTCCTGAGGCTGCCCTTGGGTTATGCGGGAGTTGGGGGTTACCTCCATTCTCCTTATATTACCCTGTTGTCCTGCCTCGTCTCAGGGAGCCTAGTCTGGGTCCTTAAGGGCCTCCCAGTCCTGCTTCTCCCCCTCATGGGCTGTGGGGCCTTAGAAGCAAGAGCCTTGCCCCTTCTTGGTCCCCTTACGTGTGAAATGGGGGTGAGGTTGGCTCCCAAGGCAGCTGTGAGGATTGAGTGAGGGAGGCTCCTGTGAGCTGGAGCCTCGGTGGGGAGGTGACTCACAAGGCCATGTCTTCCCCAGGTCACGGCACAGACCTCCCAGTGTTCTTCCCCTGTAGGGATCCCTTGTGGCTGAGACAACTGGCTCCCCCCACCTTGGAAGTCAGGAGTTTATAAATACGATGTATCAATAGCTTGGTAACTTCTAGAGTGTCGGTGGGAGGATGGGGTCTGGGCTGGATCTTGTCAGAGGGGGGACATGGGGGTCCTTGGAGCAGGGCATGGTAAGAGTAAGGCTGAAGTTGTGTTAGGACCCCCAAACTGCCCTGACCATAAGTTAGGGTGTCTCAGCACCTGAGAGGCTGGGGGTCCATCCCCCTCCATGCCAGCTGCACTCTAGGCCGAGAAGGTGAGGCTTTTGCGCCCCAACTTCTATCTCCTTGCTGGGCTACCTAGGTGTGCCCCGCAGCAGTGCGAGTCCTTCACCGTCGATAGCTCTCCGGGAGTCGTGGTCCAAATCTACGGCACAGACCCAGTAAAGATTGGGGAGGAGGCTGCCATGAACTGGTGGCCCCTGTCACATCCCACGAACGTGCTGGTGGGGATGACATCCCCCAGCTCTGCCAACGACAAGGGCAAGGTAGGTCTTGGGGGGAAGATGAGGGGGACTTTCCCAGGAGATGGAGCTAACACAACCCCTGGGGTCTCCCTTCTAACAGCTGACGTTTCCTGAGCTCTGAGTCTATGAGAAATTCAGTGCCAAATGTTTTGCACATCTGACCTTACTCAGTGCTTGCAACAAACCTGTGGGGTGGGCACTCCGTGACCCCATTTTACAGATGAAGAAACTGAGGCACTGAGTGAGGGAAGTGCTCTGCCCAAGCCAGTAATCAGCTGAACAGGGATTCAAGCTCAAGCATGTCTGTCTCCTCCATATGTGCTTCTGGCCAGGACACCAGCTTCCAAATTAGCTGCTTTTAAGAAGTCTGGCTTAAAAGGTTTCAGCAGCAGAACTCAAATGGGCTTTTTGGCTAAGACTGATCTCCCAGATGTGGAGCCTCTTAATGAACCTCAAGAGCTACGCTGAGCTCAGCACTGAGCACTAGGTATCATGAGTTGAATTTCCAGAGGCTGGCATTACCTCCTTTTACATAACAAGGAAACAGAGCTAGAGAGACCCCTGTAAACCTAAATAGCATAACTACCGTGGGACAGATCCAGGATCTGAGCCCAAGTCCGTGCCCTTTCCCCTGGGCAGGCTGTCACCCTAACGGAGCCCCTGTGAGGGAGAGGTGCCCTTCCACCTCGTAGAACAGGCTCATCAGAGTCTGAATGGTTAGTAGTGGTTCTGAGTGATTAGAACTACTTGATGCCCAGGCCACACCCCCTGCCAATGAAATCAACCTCTGGGGCTTCACAGCTCCCAGATGACTCCAATGTGAAGCCGAGGGTGGGAACAGCTGAGGAAGCACATTCAGGACCAGGGGACTTGTGTTGGCAGAACTTTCTGGAGGGTAGTTAGCAGAGGACTAAGCGGGGCTGACTGAGGGCGGTACACCCCCCTCTACACTCTGTGCGCAGGGCAGGCAACTCCCTAACAGGCAGGTCGTACACTTAGGTAAGACTGAGCATCTCACAGATAAGGGATGAGGCTGTGATGTGGCCCAGCTGAGCCTAGAGCACCTGAGACATGTTCTCCGCCCAGGGCTCAGCCTCCAGCACCATCAACAGTGAGATGCTTGCTCCTGGCCCCAGCTAATGGCTAGTTCCGTGGTTCGTGATGAAGGCCTGTGGTCAAGGCCAGTGGCTGAAAGGCAGGTCTTTGTCTAAAGACTCCTCTGGAAGCAGAGGTTGGTGTGGGACACAGGAAAGACGATCCCACCCCAGTGTCCTGCTTCCTTTTGGGCCGCTTAACCCATTGGAGGCCCCACATCCTCATGACCCATCTCATGGGGCGACAGGTGGGGTCCCAGGAGGGGCAGGTAGAGTGGGGAGGATGTATAGTGTAACTTAAAGCTTGACCTCTAGAGCTGGACAGCCAAGATCGTAAATTCTATGCCACCCCTTTTTCTGGCTGAATGAGTTAGTCCCTTGATCTCTCTGCCCTTGGAGGTAGAGCCCACCTGGATGGGTTGTTGGGAGGCCTCGGTGTGGAAGGGCCTGGAGGGTCACAGCATGTTATACACGGGGGTTATTACAGTACAGTGACTCTGTACTGGCTCACAGCAAGGCACCGGAAGCTCAGAAACTGTAACTCAAGACCAAGGTCGAAAGGCCAGACTCAGGTACATGGCTCAGGGTCTTGCTCTGGCCCCCCTGCCCTCTAATGCTCCCAGGGGTGCTGGGTGCTGTCTCAACAGGTTTCGGTCTGCTACTACCAGCACGATGAGGATGTCCCCACGGCCACAGCTGTGCTCTACCTAACGAGCATTGGTGAGTGTCCTCCCAGCCCTGGAGAGGAGGCGTGGGCTTTGCAGAGGCGAGAAGAGCTGAAGGCAGCTCTCCCTGTAACGAGATGCCTCTCGTGGGTCACAGATGGATTCACACAGTACCCGTTCCCATGGTCCCTCAAAGCTCACTGCTGACCCCATTCTCTGACCAGAACAGAGGCCATCGGGACCCCATGTGTTCACGTCATCCACCTACCTGTGTCAGGGCCCTACATTCCTCTTCCTCTGTTGCAATGGATGACGTGTCTGGTCCCAAGTTAATCTTAACCATACCAGACTCTTTCCCCTCTCATTCAATAACATTCCTTCAGCAGTTCTTACTGATGTAGGAAGCCACTACCCCTCCTGCCCTCCCCTTTAGATTGTTCCAGAACAAACTATATCTATTCCCTTAATAGGAACAAGTTATTATGCCTATTCTCTTAAGGAACCAGCTATAATGTCTGTTCTTAGACTTGATTCTATGTTGTCTTCAAACTCCACTCCCCCACCTCTCTGCATCCTTAGTTTTTCCTCCCTTTCCTTTGAACCTGCTCAGACCAGAGCCCTACCACCAATGCTGCCCTCATCGAGCCCCTGAACACCTTCTACTGCACTCAGTTCAGTGGTCTATTCTCTTCCTCTTCCTGGACCTGTCCTCAGTGTTCACGACACTGGTGGTCCTTTCTTGAGCCATTTAGGGACCCTGCACTCGGCTTTGCCCCTCTGCAGCTGGCCTTTCCTTCTCAGATCCCTGTGCTGGATCCTTTGGCCACACCCCCCGACCCCGCCTGTCAGTGCAGTGCTGCACGGTTCAGGCAGCCGGTCACGTGGCTCTACACACAGCCCACAGGTGACTCGCAAAACTCTCTAGCCCAGCATCACCCATAAACTTGGGGGTCTACTCACCAACATAGCTTTTCCTGAGTGTCTGACCAATGTCTCAAACCTTTTTTTATTATAACGGGTAACATTTGTTGAATACTTAGAGTGATAGGCAGTTTTCCTATATGTTAAACCAGATCAAATTACCCTAGGAGAGTGTTTCAGAGAAAGCGATATGCAATTTTCAGATCAACATTTCTCCTTTTTATTTTATTTATCTATTTTTTTGGCCCTACCCCACTGGCATGTGGGATATTATTTCCCCGACCAGGGATCAAACCGGCGCCCCTGCATGGGAAGCGTGGAGTCTGAACCAAACTTAATACACCCCACATTGAACTGATTCCCTCCACCCCCAAGTGCCTCTTTCCTAGTAGTCTCCCACATTGTGCTAGAAGCTCCATCCTTCCAGCTGGTCAGGCCCAAGCCGTTGGTGTTGCCCTTACTTTTCTCTTAGCCCATGTTGATCATGAATCTTGTCAGTGTTGCCTTAAGTCTAGCTCGAATCCAGCCACCAGCCACTACCAAAGCACTCAGCCTGGTCTGAGGCATGGTCATCTCTGCCTGGGTCACTGACAGGTCCCTAGTGCAGTTCCCTCCTCCATCCTTGATCTTCTACAGGTCCAGTCTCAATTCGGCCCCCAGGGAGGCACCTCTCTAAAAAGCTATCAGATAACATCTCTTCCAATCAAAGCCTCCTACCGCTTGCCCACCCTCAGATTAAAGCTGGCATCACCGTTACCTACACAACCTACCCGAGCTGGCCCCTATCAGCTGGCCCCTAAGCTACCTCTAACCCACGGCCACTTTCTCTTCTTTTGTTCATCCTATTCTAGGCACACTGGCCTCTCTGACCCTTGAACTTGCCACCAGGCACTTCCTATTCCAATTGCTTTTACCCCAGATACTAATACGGGTCACTTTCTTGCCTCCTGCAGGTCTCTGTTCACACTTAGAAGACTTTTCTGATCCAAAACTGAGACACCCCCTCCATTCCCTTGTTCCCTGCGGCATTTTACCATTGGACATAATACATATTTTAGTTATTTCTTCACCCCTTGCCACTGCCGCATGTGTGCATGAGTACGCACACATACATCCTAAGATCAAAGAAGATAGGGCCTGTCCTGTGCACTGCTGTATCCTTAGGACCTAGAACAGTACCTGGTTGGTGACGGGCATCCTTGAGCATCCGTGCCAGGTGCTGAGTAGACAGCAGTAAACGAGGTCTGTTCCCTTGGCCCTGACACTCCAGTTGAGAAATAGCACGCTGAATGTCAAGAGTTATGAACAAAAATACAAGCAGGGTAAAGCCATGCAGTGGTCAGCAGGGTGGGGAGTGGTGGAAGGTGGTATGGAAAGACCCAGAAGGAGCCTCTGTGGTGATACTTGGGCAGAAGCCTAGATCCTTAAGCTCTAAAGGGGCTTGGAATTGCCATGTATTGAGCCCTGGCTGTGTCCTAGAGGGCCAAGAGCTTTCCCAAAGGCTGGGGAGGAGGGCCTTCCAAGTAGGAATCACCTGGCAAGAAGCCAAGAGGCACAAACGGCCTCATGACCACAGTGGACTTGTTTTGTGGCCTCCCAGGAGGTTGGGGGAGATACATGAATACCTGGGCCTCTCCAGGCTTGCTCACAAGACACTGTCTGCCTCTGAGGAAATTTCTTCCAAGCCGGCAGCATGCCCTAAAGGCTGAAGGACCCTGATACCAGCCTTAGGCAGGCCTGGGGACTTACCTACAGCTCCAAGGCTGCATCCAGCTGGTCTAGATGGTTGAGACCTCTCTCTCCTGTTGCAGAGCTCTCCCTGGACGTGGATGTCTACCGCAGTGGGCACTTCGAGACAAATGACAAACAGGCTAAGGTGAGGCTGCCAGGGGCAGGAAGCAGGCCAGGGGCCCAGGAGCCAGATCTGGCCCACAGACTCAATTTGGCCTTCATAGTGTCAAATTGCTACAATACAAATCAGCACTGATGACGTCAATTTCTAGCTCTTTCAAAATATTAGAATGTCTGGTGGCACTAGTCTCCCATCTTAGCCTGGTTGTGTAACCAACAAGGCTGGAGGGTCAGCTGCCCACTTCAGATGGGACGTGTCTCCTCCAGTTTGCCCCAGACCCCTCCTCCCCTGACACTGAGCAAAGGTAGGAAACTGGTAACCCACATCTAGATCTCTGCCTTCCTCTCAGCCCACTTACCTGATGTTACTGTCCTGTCCCTGTAGGTACTTGAGTGGGCAAACTCTGATCTAGAGGTCCCTGTCGCCCTGGAGAAAGTCTTGACTCTGCCCCTGAGGTGGAGTAGCATCTGCAAAGCCAAGGACTTAACCTGGCTTCTGCCTGAACCAACATTCCTGTCTTCTTTACAGAAAAACTGGGTCTGGGGCCCCAAGGGCTGGGGTGCCATCCTTCTTGTGAACTGCAGCCCTGCGGACGCACACCAGCCCGTGGACAGGAAGAGCAAGGTGTTCTCTACAGAGGGTGAGAACTGGCCGCTGACCAAGGACCATCACCCACTTTCCTCCCTGGACTCTGCCTCCCCTGGGGCTTCACTGCTCCACCCTTCAGCAAACCAGGCTGATGTCCCTGCTCTGGGCCCATCAAGTCTCTTTTCAATGGCTTAATGGCTTGAAACGTGTAACTGGGCAGAAAGGGGCCCCTTGGCAAGAACACAGGCTCTGATGTCAAGTAACAAACAGTGACTTCCTGGCCATGAACTTGAGTCTGTTAACTTCCCTGGTCTTGTTTTGCCATCTGTAAAATGGGGATGATAAAATGGACATCACAGGTGGTTGAGAAGACTAAATGAAGACCCACAAGGGGTAGGTGAGACCCTTCCTAAAAACCCTCTTGTAGCCTGGGGCAGGACCCTGAGTGTCCTAGCAAAAGCCATCTTGGATCTGGTCCTGACTTGTGGTCTGGACGTAGATTCCAGGTCCCAGCAGTAGAATGGGATTTCCTGGTTCACACCAAGGCTGGAGGGGAACGCACGCTGAACTGACCGTGCCAGGCCCTGTTCCAGGTGTTTGTGGGGACCATCTACCCCTTACAACGGATGGGGTAGATGCCACCCTCACTCAGCGTGGGCCCCAGCCGTGGCAAGTTGCCTGTAGCCGTATGTGCAGCAAGTAGCAGAGACAATGATGCAGGCCTCGGCCAGAGCGGGAGGCACAGGGTCCTCGGTGCTCCAGGATACAAGCCCCTCCACCCCTGGAGCGCTGGCCTCCAGAAGCCCCTGAATCTTTGCCTTGTCTTTTGCTCAGAAACAAAGAGTCTGTCCCAGATGATACTGAGAGTTCAGGGACCCAGCTGCATTTTAAGGAAATGCCGGGTGGTTCTCCACACCTCCAAGGAAGAGTCGGAGAAGGCGAGAGTCTACCGGCCACAAGGTGAGGGTTTCTCAACCCGCCAGGGCCAGGTGCGGTCACACCTGCTCCCGACAGCGTCCCCGTCAGAAGCCAGCTGGGGACCGAGAGCAGCAGCTCAGGGTCTATTACAGCCGGACTTGTGTCCCTGGGATCCTCTGGCTGCCACCTTCACCATGGAGTAAGTCTATACACGTGGGTGAGTCATGTACCTCCAAGCCACTTTCCCCGGGGCGGGGGGGGCGATGATCGTGCCTCTCCTACAGGACTTTCACAGATGGATGAAGAGAGGTGGGCATTAGATGAAATGGGGGCTATAGCCTTGTATAGATTAATGTCTTCTCCCGAGTATTCCTGCCAGGCGAATCCATCTGTTTCTTAACCGAGACTTGGCTGTATTAGGTTTTGAGAATTCAGAGGCTGGGAAGCCAGAGTGGCAGCTATGCTAGCACATCCAGCCCAGGTACCACACAGCCCAGGTACCGTGTGGCAGGCAGGTGGCATGTCCCTAGTCTACAGATGAAAGCACGGAGGGCTGCTGGCTTAGAAAGTGGATGTGCCCAGCTCCAGCAAAATACCCTTCAACAAACAAGTCTTTGGATTTCCCTAAACGGGTTCAGTATTCAGAGCCTCTCAATTAAGATTTAACTCTTTGCTACTTTCTTTAAAAGCCAAGTCTAGCTTCAGCTGGGCAACTGGGGAGCATGTGGTTTACAGTGGGCCATCTCTGTGTCCAGCGTGGGAGAGCGTGCCGCAGCTCCCTCCTTACCCACGCTCGGGGGCCTCAGCTCCGAGGCGGCTGTTCCATCTCTTCTGCAGACCTAGGTCACAGCTGGACTGGAAGTGACCTGGGACTAGCAGAGAAGGCAGCCCAGGTTGTATGTGGTCCTTTGACATGTGGGCTAGAAATGAGCCTTAGAAACTGTGGCTCTAGGCCTGGTTCAGGCCATGAGGGCTGTTCTGGTCCTATGAAGCCCACTATGTCCAGGCAACTCTGAGGTGGGCTGGGCTGGATGGGCCTTGGAGCCTGCTCAGGAGGCCAGGGGTGTGTGTACCTGCCCAAGATGCCATACTTCAAGCTACCTACCTGCCTTTTAAAGTATTCAAAAATTTACGGCAGGGCAACACAGCACACTGTGTTAACATACCCTCCAGGTGAAGCTGAGTTGAGCTGAAGTTGGAGAGCCATAGTCTAAAAGACAGAGCAAAGGAATTTAAGAAATTTCCGGAGAAATTGAAAGCCAGAGCATAAGGTTCGAGACAAAAAGGAAAACTCTTGCATGAAAGCAGTGATCAACTATGACCAGTGCTGTTTTTTTTTTTTTTTTTTTTTTTTTTTTTTTTTTTGCGGTAGGCGGGCCTCTCACTGTTCTGGCCTCTCCCGTTGCGGAGCACAGGCTCCGGACGCGCAGGCTCAGCGCCATGGCTCACGGGCCTAGCCGCTCTGCGGCATGTGGGATCTTCCCAGACCGGGGCACGAACCCGTGTCCCCTGCATCGGCAGGCGGACTCTTAACCACTGCGCCACCAGGGAAGCCCTATGACCAGTGCTGTTGAGTGACTAAGATGCCCAGATCAGTGGGAAAGTTGATTTTCAAAGCTGGTCATTAGTGACCTTGATAAGAACAGTGGAGATAAAAAGAACAGTGGGGATAAAAAAGAGTAGAGAGTCCCCTGGAGGTCCAGTGGCTAGGACTCAGCACTTTCACTGCGGTGGCCCAGCTTCAATCCCTGACTGGGGAACTAAGATCCCACAAGTTGCGCAGTACAGCCAAAAAAAAAAGAGTAAGATGGGCAGGCACAGCGAACATAGACCATGGAAGGAGTCTGCCATAAAGGAAAGTATGTGGCGGTAATAACTGGGTGAGGCCTGGCATGGGGTGGGGGTGGGGAACAGTATCTGAAAATGGTAGAACACGGCATATCCATGTGCAGATGGGACCCATCCAACAGAGGTGGTGAAATAGATTCAGGAGAAAATTATAGGAATGAATACACAGTACTCAGAATATGGGAAGAGGGAGAGTTAATGGCCACAAAATAGCGTTTCCAAGTACAGCTGAGGCCCCCTCTGACGTTTGATCATACCCTAAAAGATCTTTCTTTTAGGAAAGATCTAAAAAGATCTAGAAAGTGTGGCTTTCTCCAGCTGCTTGAATGCCAGGGTTGAGGTCTTGGTGTGAGAGCTGATGGCGTGTGCAGGGTAGTGGGTCAGGTAATGGGTCTTGGAACATGAGGGGGATGCAAAGGGGAGTGAGGGTGGCCATGTAGAAAGGTTTGGGGCTGGGATGAGACTGTAGATGAGCTGGAAAGACTGAAAGAAGAGACGCCAGATCTGTCTTAGAGGTGGTATCTGAGCCATGAGCCTTGACATTGGCATCTAAGATGATGCAGAACTCAAGTTCATTGAAATAAGGTCGCAGAAGTGGACTGGATGGTCTGGTCTATGGTGTAAATGGTACCCAGCACCCTAGTGGTGGAGACAAGCCAGCTCTAGAACAATCCACGGAGGATGGTAAAGGTGGTAGTCAGGTACAGCGAGGAAGGGGGCAGGTGGCATTATCTGATAGCATGTCCTTCAAAGGGATAGGATTCTTGAGGAATGAAGAGATGGTCTAGAAGTGCCATCGAAGATCAAAGGGCACCTGCCCTACCTCTAAGCCCAGGGGGTACATAGAAGGTAGAAAAAAGGAACACAGTTCAAGGGAGTGTTTACTCTGTGCCCTGGGGCTCCTTCTCTAGAAGGATAAGGATATTACCTGCTCTCAAAGCCTAGGGCAGATGGACAGACAGCCAAGTACCAAGCAGGGGCTTGGGGAGTGGAGGTGGTGAGAGCTCAGGTTAAGCCAAGCTGAGTGAAGGCAGAAAGGGCCTTCCAGGTAAAGGTAACTGTGTTGTGGCTGGTCCTTCTGGCCTCCTTTTCTGTATAATGGGGGTGATCGTTACAGCATCTGCCCCAAAGGATGGTGAGGATGCAAATGAGTCCGAGCCCCGACCCCAGTTGCTGGCATGTAGTAAGTCCACAAGAAATGTTAATGGTGCTTAAGCGCAAGCAACTAGGTACGAGACAAGGCCCCCAGCAGCTGGAGAGAGACCAGATGGTGGGCAGTCACTATCCAGCCCCACAGCACGCCAAGCACGCCTGCTGAGAGCCCTGGGCGGGGGCCCTGCGGGGATGCAAGGGGTGGTCATCTGGTCTCGCCCCCTCAAGGTCTGGCTCAGGGCAAGCGAGGAAGCCTCAAGGCAGACTAGAAGCAGGAGGCCACATAGGTACATCCCCAGCGCTGGGGCTGTCCAGCTGGCCCTGCCACACACTAAGGCCAAGCCTGCAGCCAGCACCCCTAGCCCCTGTGACGAGGTTCTTCTGCAGAATCGCCTGGAGCCAGTTTGCGAGGCGAGCCACAGCCCCACTCGGGTGGCCACTGTGTTGCAACCCAGAGCAAGAGGCCGGTGAAGCAGGCCATGGCCCCAGCTTGTGTCGGGCCTTTTGCGTGAGGCTTCCAAGCCTATCTCTGTACAGTTCCTCGTCTTGAAGGCTTATGATATTCTCCCCAAAGTTGGCCAAAGCGTAGAGCCACCATGATGAGCCTTCACCCCTTGAAGGCAGATGTTTTCATCTGAGTCCCGGCTCCCAACAGCTCTTTGAAGAGTGAGTAACTGGCCCCCGTTTGTGAACAGACACCTGGCTGTCCACTAAGCCCTAAACACCAGGAACCTAGGGGCCGAAAAGCCCTCTTGACCCCCGCTCTCCTGGGACTCCCAGCCTGACTTCTGACCTGAGGAACGTGCCGTTGGGTGTGGTGATGGGCACCGGGCTCCTTCAGCAGCCGGTCGATCCTTCTCTCCTTCCTAGAAGACAGCTCTAGCACCTTCGAGTTGGTGCTGGGGCCTGACCAGCACACCTACAACTTGGCCCCCGTCGAGGATGACTTAGAGGAAACCTTCTACGTTGAAGCCTTAGAGTTCCCATCCGCCAGCTTCTCGGGCTTGATTTCCTACTCGGCCTCCCTGGTGGAAGAGTCTCAAGACCCGGTACATCCCCGGGTAGAAAAGCGGCCCTCAGAGCAGGGACTGTGGGGGAAGGGAGACCTGTCACAGCTGGGCAGAAAATGGGAGCATGGTGGGTGGAGCTAGGGTGTCATGTCACCTTCGGGTAAGAGCCCTGTAGAGGACAGGTAAGGGCCCGGAGGTGGGCTGGGCTGAGCAGCTGGAGGCCCGGTGGGGGGGGAGGGGGAGAAGGTGGACTGGGAACCAGGTCACCAGCAGCACCTCGTCTTACATCGCAGTCGATTCCAGAGACCTTGGTGTACAAAGACACCGTGGTGTTCCGGGTAGCTCCTTGCGTCTTTGTCCCCAGCACCCAGATGCCTCTAGAAGTATACCTGTGCAGGTAAGAAACCCTCAGGCTGCCTGGGCCGGGTTGTTTCTATAACTGGCATGCTCTCCTGTCTGTCGGCAGGGTGGGTAAAGATGATTAGACTTCTCACCAGGAATGTGAAATCCTTCCACCTGAGGCAGTCATCCAATGCTTGTTTGGCTACTTACAAGGCTGGGGCTGGAGCCGTGACCACGGCGGTCCCCCTCTGGTCTTAAGGGGAGACAGACAAACAGCATGGTTTCAGGTAGGATCCAGGGCTATAAAGCCAGGTAAAAGGATGGAGGGGTAAGGGTGAGATTGTTATAGGGACAGCAGGGAAACCTGCAGAGCCAGGAGAGAGCAGGCAAGAGGAGGGGGAGGGGCGACAGGGCAAGGTGAGCAGGGCCTCAGCGTATTAGGGCGTAGCCTCCGGGACTGTAACGGACCCCCAGACAGTGGTTTAAAGTCAACTTTCTCCCACCTAGATGCCCACAGTGGCAGTCAGGGGCTCTGGTTCCTTTCAGGCTATGATAATGCTTTCCCCTGGGGCGGCAGCTTCATCTTTATGATGGAGGCTGAGCACAGGCACTTCTGAGGCCCAGCCCTTAGGAAAGGGGAAAAGCCAAAGTCCGGGCAAAGCTACCCATTTGTCTCTGCTGGAGTCTGGAAGGCTCCTGAATTGCTCTGCTCACGTGCCAATGGCCTGAAGAGGCGCAGGCCACACCTAACGGCAGGGAGGCCAGGAATGATCTCTAGCTATGCGGCTGGAGGGAAGGGAGAAAAGACTCTGGCAGGTAAAACCTGTGGGAAACCATCCAGGGTTC
Source organism: Hyperoodon ampullatus (assembly GCF_949752795.1). Taxonomy (NCBI): domain Eukaryota; kingdom Metazoa; phylum Chordata; class Mammalia; order Artiodactyla; family Ziphiidae; genus Hyperoodon; species Hyperoodon ampullatus. Next base: position 14,018,793 of record NC_136915.1, read on the forward strand.
TGTACAGCCACTCCGGCCACGTGGAAAACCAGAGGTACAACTAAAAGGAACCAGTTCAGCCATTGCGATCATGTGGGCCAGACACAGCCATGGCTCGGGCCGGGGCGGTGGGAGCGCAGTGGTTAGATTCAGGATTGCTTGGAAGGTAGGCTCCCCCGCCCCCAAGTTAGCTGAGGGATGGGATGAAAAGAAACAGGAGTGTCCCCTGGGTTTGGGGTATACAACGAGATGAATGGTGGTGCCCCTGCCTGGGGTGGGGTAAATTGGTGCTTTGGCTCTGGAGACATAAAGCTAGAGACACCCATTAAGTTTCTACGTGTCTGGAGCTCAAGGGAAAGTCTGGCAGCTGGAGATGGGGGGGCCCTGGCACGTTGCGGGTATTCAGAGCCACAGGCCTAGCTGAGCTCAGAGGAGGAGGGAATATATTGGGAAGATGCCTGAGAAGTGAGCTCTAGAGCCATCGAACCCTCGGCTCCAGACAAGAACCTAGCAAAGGAGCCTGAGAAGGAAGAGGAAGTTCAGATAAAAACCAGGAGAGCGGAGACCCAGAGGTTAGGGGAGGGTGATACCTGGTAAGGGGCCAACCATGGGAAATTCCGAGGAGAATAAAGTGCCCATTGGGTTTGGCAAGATGGAGGCCACTGTGCAGAGCGTGATCCTGGGTGGTGGGTTTGAAAGCGCGGTGGGGTCACAATTGCGTCGAAGGAAGAATGGGAGGGGAGTACTCTGCAAAATGCCAGAGAAATGGTCTGAAGGGGATTTGGGAAAGGGAAGGCTGTTTTTTAAGGGAAGCAAAGAATAATGCTAATGGATGTGATCCAGCAGAGAAGGGGAAAACTTGGTGGGGAAAAAGCGAACAGGTCACACTGGCCTTAATAGGTAGGACAGCTCACCCACTTTCTAGGAGCAAATTGACCAGAGGAACTGTTAGTAGTAGGATGCTGTCTGGTGCTAAGGACCTGCTGAAGTTGCCAACTTAGAGAACTGTCATTGTGGTTTTTCGCCAACTATTTTTGGTAACGAGCTCTAGGGAAGAAGAAATGTAGAACTGAATCTAAGCAGGGTTGTAGTTTTGCCAGGCAGATAAGCCCAAGGGGAAGGATAAGGGTATAATTATTATGATGCATCACAGACTCAAAGTTGGATAAGGAGAAAAGCAAAGACACGGGGTGATGGGAATAAAAGCAGTTGAGGGCCAGGCATCACAGTGATATCAAGCTGCTGGCCCAGGGACCAAAGTGAGCAGGGAAGATGGAGGTGATGGAACTGGACAGTTGATCTTGGAGGTGGTGAGACCATTAGGATGGGAGGGTAGAAATAAGACCTTGTCAAGTCAAGGATCTGAAGAGGTCACGGTGGCCTGGCTGTAGCACCTCATGGCAAAGAGTACGTCCATCCCTCCTCCAGACTCCGTGGAGGGAAAGAAGAAAAATAGCTCTTCCACGGGAGGGCTGCTAGGGAGTAGGGTCCACAGAGGAATGCCAGGCTTCAGAATGAGAAGGTAAAAGGGAAGAGCTCGAGGGATTTTGTTGACAACTGATATCCAGGTATAAGATCTTTCTTGTCTTTTGTATCTGAAGACAGAAGTTTACTCACAGGTGGCATCTACTGAGACTCTGATCTTCTAAGACTCTCCCATAAGCGTGGTATTCAGTCATGGCTTGATCCAGCTTTGCCACAGATGGTGTACAAGACTGGGGCTACACTTCCTCCCCCAGCACACATCTCAGACTGTTTCAGACCTTGTCAGGCTGGCCAGTTCCCTGCAGTCTTGTCTGTGTAGAATTGAAAAATAGGTTCTTTGGAACAGTAGCATGGAATAGCAATTCAAGTTTTGGACCTGGATTAGAATCCAAATTTTTTATACTTCCCAATGGTGACCTTGCTGGCATTCAACTCATGAGGACCTGTTGGTAAAATGGGTGGTCTCAACGTCAGCCCCAAACATCACTGTTTCTCTCCAACAAGGAATGGATGTACACTGTGGACCTGTAAGCCTGGTGCTATACATGATGGCACTAAGACCTCAGGGCTCAAGACCCACCCCTGCCAACCGTATGAATATGACAACCTTGCTGGCGATCTCAAGGGGGCACTAGGCTTCTTGGCTTCTCGGGAGAAAAGTACAGCCCCTTTGCGGTGAGAAGAGTCAGCCCTCTGGGTAGATCAAGGCAGGAGAGCCTGGGGCATTTCCTAGATCACTGGGGCAGGGGGTGGAATGTGACTGCAGAGTAGGGACAAGCAGGGTCTTAGGACACGAGAGCGGAGACTGACACTAGCAATTTTTCTAAAAATTTTTATTGGAGTATAGTTGATCTACAATTTTGTTAGTTTTAGGTGTACAGCAAAGTGATTCAGTTATACATATATCCATTCTTTTCTAGATTCTTTTCTAGATTCTTTTCCCATATAGGTTATTACAGAATGTTGAGTAGAGTTCTCTGTGCTATACAGTAGGTCTTCATTAGTTATCTATTTTATTTATAGTAGCATGTATATGTCAATCCCAATTTATCCCTCCTCCTCTTTCCCCCCTGGTAACCATAAGTTTGTTTTCTACAACCGTTGACTCTACTTCTGTCTTGTAAATAAGCTCATTTGTACCCTTTTTTTTTTTAGAGTCCACATATAAGCGATACCACATGATATTTGTCTTTCTGTGTCTGACTTACTTCACTCAGTATGACAATCTCTAGGTCTATCCATGTTGCTGCAAATGGCATTATTTCATTCTTTTTATGGCTGAGTAATATTCCATTGCATATACGTATCACATCTTCTTTATCCATTCCTCTGTTGATGGAACAACAGAGGTTGTTTCTTCCATGTCCTGGCTATTGTAAATAGTGCTGCAATGAACATTGGGGTGTATGTATCTTTTTGAATTATGATCATAATTATGACCCATAATCATGGGTCATATGGTAGTTCCATTTTTAGTTTTTTAATGAGACACTAGCAATTCTTGACTTGACTTTGACATGAGCTAAACCAAGTGATTCCGGGCAAGGCACGCCCTGAGCTTACCAGCTGGTGCTCATTGAAGTGGGGGGACAGCAGCTCTGCTTACCTCATGGGCAGCAGCATCATCTCTCCTGACCAGAAGGAAGTTTCCCCTTCCCCTGGGACAGAGAGGTCATGACCAGTCAGGGAGCCTTCCTAGAGCCGGCTTATCTCCCGTGGCAGAGAGCTGCAGGTCCAGGGCTTTGTGAACACAGTGATGGAGCTAAGTGAGAGAAGTAACATCCAGGTGGCATCTGTCTACGAGGACCCCAACCGCCTGGGCAGGTGGCTCCAGGTAACCCCCCACCTGTGGGGGAGGGGTGGGGGAGACACCATGTGCGGCACATACAACAAACTTTACCAGCTTCTGTTCAGCCTTCCAGCAGAGCTAAGACTAACCAGGGGCGGCTTTGTTCTTAGGAGGTCAGTGGTGGCTGAGATGAAATGACTTGCCCAAGTCCTAGCCACTAAGGGGTAACGCTTAGAGTCCAACCTCCTCCCATTCCAAAACGTACGTGTTTGAGACCACAGAACACCTAAGCCTAAGGCCCAGGTGTCTGAGGGGCTAATGCCTCCAGCTACAGGCTGGCAGGACCGGGGCACTGCCCCAGGGTCCAGCTCGACCCTGGCTGAGCAGGAAGTGTCGAGCCCGGTCTTTTGAGGTCTGGTCTGTAGTCACAAATGGAGGACCTGTCTAAGTAGTAGCGATGAAGGAGAAAGGGGCCGAGTTCTGCCCCTGACCTTGCCGTGATAGAACTCTAAGTACCATGAAAGCAAGCAAACGATATGATCTAGTGAGTTACTAGATGAACCTTGGCGCTTTGGGTGGTCAGGAACGTCTTCAAACGCGGGAAGCAAGGAACTGGCCGTTGCAAAGATTGGGGTTGGGGGTAGGTTAGAAGTAGGAGCCCTTCAGGCACAGAAACAGCCGACTGAAGATCCACCATGTGAGGAACAGAAAAGCTGGTGTGGCCAGATCAGAGTGAACTACCGTCAGAGGTAGGTAAGAGCTAAATTATCTATCGGGGACCTTTTACACAAAGGTAAGGAAGAGAAGAAACCAATCCCAAGCAAGATGAGGGGAATTCCCTGGCAGTCCAGTGGTTAAGACTCTGTGCTCTCACCGCCAAGGGCCTGGGTTCGATCCCTGATTGGGGAACTAAAAGCCCGCAAGCCCTGCCGGTGCAGCAAAAACAAAACCAAACAAGATGACATTGAATGGTATGAATCAGGGGAGTTGAACGTTCTGACTTAGGTTTTAAAAAGAGCCTCTGGCTGAGAAATAGAGAGCCAGCCTTTGGAAGGGGCAGGAATAGAAGAGATGCTGATTGGAGGGCCTGACAGTCACATGGGGAAGGGGTGGTCTTCCCCGGGTGGCTTCCCCTGAATAGTACCAGAGAGGAGTCCACTTGGAACATATTTTGGAAATAAAGCCAACAAGGCTTGTTCATGGATTCGGTGCAGGAGACGAGTGGAGGAAGAATCTTAGGTGACTCATCAGGTTTTGAACCTGATGAACAGAAGGACAGGCCAGGGAAAATCCCCAAGAAGTTGGGGGATGCCTGCACAGGGTTTTGAGGGCTGAGCAGGAGGTGGCAGGAAGAAGGGGGTTCTCCCTGTACCTGCTCTCTGGAGGTGGCCCGTGTACAGGGAGCACTTGTGGCTGGAAAACTGGATGCAGGAAAGCAGCTGATGGAGCGAGAGAAACTCACAACTTGTTTCCCTGTGTCCTCCAGGATGAGATGGCCTTCTGCTATACCCAGGCTCCCCAGAAGACTATTTCCTTGGTCCTCGACACCCCTCGGCTCCCCAAGCTCGACGATTTCCCAATGAAATACTCACTGGTGGGGGCTCGGTTTGACTGATCTGAACTTGGTCCAACCTCTCAGGCCTGGTGCCTGCTGGAAGTGATGGGTGCCAGGGAAGAGGGCCTAGGTGGCCTCTGGGGGAAGGGGGTGTGGGAATCTACTGCGTCTGGAATGGGGTAAGACTGAGGCTTAACGTCTGTGCCTCCTAACACCCTGCCCCTGCTGGGTCTCCTTCCAGAGCCCTGGGGTTGGCTACATGACCCAACGCACCCAGGACCATACGGTGGCCAGCATAGATTCCATTGGGAACCTGATGGTGTCCCCACCTGTCAAGGCCCAAGGGAAAGAATACCCTCTAGGCAGGATCCTCATTGGCAGCAGCTTTTACCCCAGGTGAGGCAAGAGGCCAGGTAGTGGCCAGATGCCTTAAAACCAAAGGGAGGGACTCCTGTAGTTTACCTGGACCCACCTGATTCCCAGAGGACTCAGCAGGTCATCTGCTCTGGACCTTAAAACTGTCAAGTCAGGACCTCTGAGTCTTTGATTCATGTAGGAGACTAGAGGTAGAAAAAGCAGACAAACCACTCATTGAGTGGTGATTCCAGGGTTTAAATTGAAGCATGCTAAATTTGGTTGGCCTATTGACCCAACATGATGTTACTGCCACAAGATGTGTGGCTAGATTTCTTGGTGGCTGCTCATCTAAATCCAGGAAAAACTTGTGTCCCAGGGTTCAGTCTTTATCTAGAATCCATTGGCTCAGTCCTGAGTTGAGCCAGAGTAAAGGATTCTTTCTTAAATTTTTATGGAAGTATAGTTGACTTACAATGTCGTGTTAATTTCTGCTGTACAAAGTGACTCAGTTATACTTGTATACATATTCTTTTTCATAGTCTTTTCCATTGTGATTTCTCACAAGGTATTGAATATAGTTCTCCATGCTCTACAGTGGTAAGGGATTCTTAATAACCACCCCACCCCACTATGGACCAGCCAATGGGTAGAGCAGCCAGTTACCCAAAGGTAGCCTGGCACTCACCGAGTAGTTGGCAGCCAACCTGGGCCATGCCAGCTCACGGGCTGTTCTTTCCATCTTCCCTTTAGCAAGGACTGCCGGAACCTGAGTAAGACTCTCCGGGACTTCCTCTACGCACAGCAAGTCCAGGCCCCAGTGGAACTCTTCTCCGACTGGCTGATGATCGGCCATGCCTATGAGTTCATGTGCTTCATCCCTGCACAGTACAAGGTGGAGGACAAAAAGGTCTGTGTTGGGGGCTGGAGAGGATGTCTCCCACTCTCTTTCAGAGACTTCTGGAAGGGAAGCTAGAATCTGACCCTAGTTCTTTGATTCCCAGGACTTCTGGCTGCTCCTGGCCAGCCCCAGCTCCTGCTACAAACTGTTCAAGGAGAAACAGAAGGAGGGCTATGGAGACGCACATCTGTTTGAAGGGATTAGAAAAGATCAGCTCCTTTCTAATGGTAAGGGGACACCCCCCCCCCACCGCCGCAATAGAGGGCAGCTCCTCGGTCCCAGATGTCCTTTCTAGAGAACCATTTCTACTTGGTTCCTCCTGATAGAAAAGGATCCTAGGGAAGCATAAAAGCATGAAATGTACCATATTAGAACATCTTGTTCTCTTTCAGGGTAATTCTGGTGGTACTAGGACAGGACAGGCAGATCAGCCAGAAATTCTGGGATGGCTGAGAGGCTGCTAGAATATGTGCAAAGGGGAACTTAACACACGGATGGCTCCATGTGGTGGGGGACAAACCAGATGCTACCAGTGCTGGTGTCTGGATCTCTTCGGGGAAGGTTGGGTTAAGTACCTGGGTGTTGGGACTTCAGGGTCTCCGGGTCACCCTGCAGGAAGACATAAGTGGACAAGCAGAGATTGTGGGGCCTGGTGCCACAGCAGTTCTGTTCTAAACCTTCTGGAAACCTAGAAAGGAAGTGGGGGGTGGTGAAGTTCTCGATGTGTGGCCTGAGGACCAGCAGCTTCAGTATCACCTGGGAGCTTGTGAGAAATGCAGAATTTCAGATCAAATTTTGAGGTGGGGCCCAGGATCTCATGGTTCTAGGAGGGCTTATGGAAGGCGACCTTGAGTATGAGCTACCTGTCACACTCCAAAGACCTTGTGTTATCTCAGCTGATGGCCAAGTGGAGCAACTGAAGAACAAAGTTAAATAACCCAGGCAAGATCATAAGTGGCAGGTAGCCAGGCTGTACACAGAAGGCATGGAGGTGCCCAGGTGAGTGGGGGCCGATGGCACTTGCTCACCTGGTCCAGGCTGCCTGCCTCAGACCCGATCCCAGGCTCCTCCCCTCCGACCTGGGACCGAGTGGCCGGTTGTGGCAGTGGAAGTCCTGCTGGGCTTTCATGGACCCTGCTGAGTCCCCACATGTGATGTTTGACCTAGAATGGGTCCCTGGAGGCCAGTCAGGCCACCCACCATCGTCACTGGCCAGAGAATATACCCAGTCAGCTGTGCCCAGGACTGGAGTCTGCCCAGCCCTGGACCACATGGCCCTCCCCCTGGCCCACAGGCCTGCCCGCCCTCTCCTCCTTCCTACAGGGAGGGAGGCCAATACCATCAATCAACTTCTGGCTGACGAAAATATGAGGAAGGAGAACGCCTATGTGGAGGTAGGGGCCAAGGATTGGGGACCTTCTCCAAAAGGCAGGGGGAGGCAGTGACCGCCTTGGCAACGGGTCCCTAACTGAGCAATAACTATGACCGAGCATCACACACGATACCTTACTCTAATCCTCAAAATAACCCTATGAAGTAAACCCACCTTGTCTATGAGGCTAGCAAGGCTCAGAAGAAAGCCACCAGTCTGAGCCGATGAACTGGGGAACCAGGTTTGAACCCCAAGTCATCTAGTGTTGGACCCAAAGACAGTGCTGTAGCTCAACCTCCCGACAGAAGACCTCCCCGACCCTGGCTTCTCTAGGAAGCTCTGGGCACCAGAGAACACACCAGGGCCTTCTCAACACTTCTGGATGAAGCGGCCCTTCAGCTCAGAGTTAGAATCACCCAGCACCTCAGGTCCCTTAAAATGTGAATCACAGGCTGTGAGAAGCAGATTTTCCAGAAATTAAACAACTTCTAGCGGGGAAGCCACATCCTGGAGAAAGGACGATGACAGGCCCAAGGTCACCCGTCAGCACAAAATCGCTTGGTCCTCTGAGTCCTTATGGCTCCCGGCCAAGGCAAGCTCTGTGCCCTGACCTTTGCTGAAACAGGGGAGGCCTCGGGCACGGCAGGGTGGGCAGCAGCCAGGTGGGGGACCAAACAGCATCTCTGAGCCCCGGTGACACGCGCCGTGGGTGTGAGGTCATGAGCCCTATGTCAAGACCTAGGAGATGCTCAGGCATCGGGTATTAGCTGATCTGGGCAGCGAAGTGCCCCGGGGGTCCACTGCTGGTGTCCCTTCCTAAGGATGGGAGCAAGTGCCTGGGTTTGAGGACCTATTCTTGCCCTTGCCCAGGTCCCCCACTCTGGCCAGGACCGAGGGCTAAGGGGCCCCATGCTACTGCAGAATTAGGACTAGGAGCTGCCCTGGCGCTGATGAGCTGAGGGATCCCAGCCTCTCGAGACCAGGCCTTTGCTCTGAGCCCCGACTTCAGAGCGCCGGCCCCCCGCCCTGCAGTCAGTGCCGAGGAGATGCAGCTGCTTCGGGCTGGTAGCCGGTACCCGACAAACTCGCTGCCCTCCCGGCCCTTTCCCGCCCCGCAGAAGTGCATCGACCTGAACCGCAGCATCCTGAAAAGGGAGTTGGGCCTGGAGGAGCAGAACATCATCGACATCCCGCAGCTCTTCTGCCTGGAGCGTATCGCCAACATCCCCTCCAGCGAGCAGACCGAGAAACTCTACGCGAGGCCCTACTTCCCTGACCTGGTGAGGGGCGCAGGGTGCGGGCTGGGTGGCCCCGGGCTGGGGCTGGGGGCAGTCTGGCCGACTCTGGCCAGGCTCTTGACGGACACGGTGCTAGACTGCGGAGACGGGGCCCAGCAGACAGTGGCGCCTGAGAGGAAGGGAGGCGAAAGCCCTTCTCTCCCCCAGTTAGAGGAGACCCCTCCAGGGAGCAGGCGAGTGGGGGCTCAGGCTGGACGACTTGCCAAACAGGGACCAACTTCAAGGGCCCACCTCACAGACGGGGACGCTGGGCTCCACCAGAGTTGAGGGGGTAAAGCCGTCTGCTGGCCATGAGACCATGGGCAAGCTCCCTGATGAGGTCTTCCTGTCCATGTATCCGGGCAGCACCCTCCTATTTAGAACAGGAATTGGGAATGTGGGGGTGTGGGTATATCAGAGACCCCTGCTAGGCCAAGCCTCCCAACCGTGGCCTACATCTGACCTTTCTCTCACCACTGTGACCCATCAGGTAGGTGCTTAGAATGAATTGAGACACTTGGGCTCATCAATTCCTTAAACACTTGCAGGCCTCTTCTCTGAGCCCCAGGGACACAGGCCCTGCATTCAATCGCACAGGGTTCTTTTTACAAGACCAGTGAGGCCCTCTGGGCATGCAGTAGGAGGCTTCCTAGGCCCTGGGAGTAGGGAGGTATGGGTAATGGTGGGAGAAGCTGCTTTTGAGGAAGAGATGCTAGCATTAAGACGTGAAAAATGGACAGAAGTCCATTGGCAAAGCTGGGGGTAGAGAGCATTCCAGTAGAGGTAGGCAAGATTATGGCACAAACAAGACTAGGCCAGGACAAGAGAAATGCAGTAGAGGACGGAACAGGGAAGTTGGCAGACCTCAGCTGGGCAAGACTTTGGTTTTGCTATTGAGAAATATATCAGGAGTCATTGGAGGGTTAAGCAGAGTGGGGTGGAGTTTGCTCAGATGGATTGGCAATGTCTGTCTGAGTACAGGCTTGGAGAAGGGGTACCCTGTGCTTGTCTTTCCTGGTCTAGCCCAACCACAGAGGCAGCTGGGTTTTCCCTTGCAATGAGCCCAGTGGCCTTCCTTCCTTAGAAGAGGGACAGGGGCCTTTGTTCCACGGCTCTGACCCCTGTTCATCCTAACTGCCTCTCTGACAGCTGCAGATGATCGTGATGGGCCAGAACCTGGGCATCCCCAAGCCTTTTGGGCCCCAGATCAATGGTACCTGCTGCCTGGAGGAAAAGATCCGCCAGTTGCTAGAGCCCCTGGGATTCCAGTGCACCTTCATTAACGACTTTGACTGCTACCTGACTGAAATCGGAGACTTCTGCTCCTGCGCCAACATCCGCCGGGTGCCCTTTGCCTTCAAATGGTGGAGGATGGTGCCCTAGACCCATCTTAGCGCTGCCAGCCCTGCCCCAGCATGAATGGCCCACTATCACCACTCAACAGTGTCTGACCCTTGCCCTGCTCAGGGGCCTGGAGTCAGGGTACTACACCCCTTACTCACCCTGTTCACCCCCATCCCTCAGCATTCAGTGGGGTGGCAATACTGGCAGCTTGAGCCCCTTGGAAAAAGATGAAAAATGGTCACTGAGAAGTTACTGAATGTCCATTAAAGCTCTAATCGTTCTCACTGCATTTTGGCCATGGCCTCCTCATTTGGGGGCAGGGGGTAATGGCTAAGGATGGAAAGCGGAGCAGCTGGGACACCTGTGGTCAGGCTTGGGGGGGGCAGGGGACCAGGCTACCATGGAGTTGCTGTCCGTCGTCTTTAAGGTCTTTGCATGTAGTGGGAAGTGGTTGAGTTCGGATCACGCAAATTCTTCTCCAGTTCAAGCATCTGATGAGCTGGACGTAGATGCTTGAGCTGAATGTGACAGACTCTAGGCTTGGGGAAGGGAGAGGACTCCCCCTCGGCCTGGTAGGAGCTGCAGGAGGCCAGGCCCGAAGAAGAGTGACCCCTGTGCCTTGTGGACAGCGGGCATCAGCAGGGAGAGGCTCTAGTCTCCTTGGTCAGCAGGTATAAGACTCTGAAGGGCAAGCTGCAACAGGCAGGCCTGCATGGACCCTTGTTAAGCCCGAAGTGTCCAGGGGAGAGGAAACGAACACCCACTCTAGGACCCAAAGCTGCCTATTGCCATGTGTCTGCCCACCCCTATGTTTATGGCACAAAAATGCTATTAAGTCAAATGATCCTGAGGTTTAACCACAGCTGCTCCCACCGTGCCCCTCCTCCTGCCGATGGGAAGCTCCAAGCAGTCCAGGTACGTGGCATGGGGCAGTGCCTATGGGAGGGGCTGATCTGATGACATAAAGCAGCCGGCATCCCACAGGCTGCACAAACTGGACCGGTGTCGGCATGCTGGTGGCTGGTGGCCTGGAGCAAAGGCTGTCTGCTTGGGTAGAACAGAGAAGGCCTGGGGCCTCTGAACCCATGACTGGCTGCTTGGTGCCCCCCGGTGGACAGCTCGCCACACTGCCAGTAAGGGGCCAGCACAGCCTGAAAGGGGCACATGTGTGACCAGCGTTGAAGTGCCAACGGGGCTCCCTTATGAGGAGTGGGTGCAGGAGGGTGGGGAAGGCACGTTATACAGTCCTCTTCAGGTGCCTTCCGCGCCTCCTCCTCTCAAAGCCCCATGAATATGAAATGCGATGAATATGAAAAACTCCATGTTTTGAGTTGGGCCAATGGGGTGCTGAAGCCTCCCTGAGGGTCACACATTTCCAGGAACAGAGCTGGGAGCTCCACTCACCTCCCAACCCCAGCAGGGGTCAAGCCTAGAAGCTAAAACGACCCGCTTCCCTGGGGCCCAGAGTGGGAGCCCGGGCCGGGGCAGGAAAGGCTCCCGCAAGAAGCCGTTCCGTGTTCTTACGTCCGTTCCGCTGAAAAAGAAGTGCAGAACCCAAAACAGAGTAAACAATGATGTCGTTTATTTAAAATGTTTACTCCAAGAAATATATATATAAAAAAAGACAATTACAGCACTAAACCAGGCACCTTCGACCAAATCACAACCTCTCCTTGGACTCTCCCCTTCACGCTAAGCCGTCCAGTCTCCTTCCTGAGCTGGAAGACACGTCTGGAGCCCGAAGGATCAGCGCACCCCAGCCCCGCTGCTGTGTCCCTTCCTCTAGGAGCGCAGGACCGTCTCCCCCCACTCCCTGTTCTAAAGGATTTTCCCCCTTAGGAAGTTCATTTTAAAATTCTAAGCCCAAAGGAGGGATCGTGGGAGAGAACAGGGCAGTCTCCACGTGGAAGGGACATCCCTTTCCTGCTCCAGTCCCTGGCAGGGGGCCTGAGAGCGGGCTGGTGGTGGGTTTCAGATGAGTCCGCTTGAAGATTGAAGCCCCACTTGGCCAAAGGCAGCTCCTGCAAAGGCCAGGAGCCGGGCTACTGCTCCCTTGACCCTCTCGGTGACTGCACAACCCAAGGGAGGCTGCATGGGTACAAGGAGCACGTGCGCCGAAGCGCATTCCAGGAAAGAGGTCTGTCAGGAAACCGAGGGGTTCTATGCAGGGAAGCTTGAGTCAGCAGTGGTAGTTGGGGGGTGATTTGGACAAATCAGGTTAGTTTAGCAGAAGCTCTGAAGTTGCAGAAGCTTCTCCCCTGGACTATTAACACAGGACAGTTGAGACGAGCACGAAGTCAGACTAAACCTTAGAAAGAGGCAGGCCGGCCTCCTCCCGCGAGGCCTTGGGACTGGCCAGGACAGATAACGTTACACGCCCTGCGAAGGCAGAAGCCACTGCCCCGAGCGACAGGGCAGGGGGGACGAGTAGGGAAAAAAGCAACAACGACTAGATCATTTTTGGCATTTTAACATGGAGACAAAAGTGGTAACAATAGCAAAGCAAAAAATAATAATAATAAAGACCAATATTTAACTTTCCCATCACCCAAGTCTCACACTGAAGTTCTATCCCCGTTTCCCCCATAAGCACCACTGAGCTAAAAAATCTATTTTAAAGCACCCAAACCAGTCCAGACCCTCTCGAAACCAAGAGCCCCAGCCAGAGCTGTCGCCTCTCTTGGGTCCAAGCGAGAGGAGGGTTCCGGGAAAGGCACCTCATGACTCGCGCAGTGCGACACCGGGGACGGGTTCGGGCACAGGGCACTTGGCGGGGAGCCGGGGTGGCAGTCACAGCCTCTGTGCTGACACGCAGGGAAGGGGACTTGTTCGGTGATCCCAACTATTTGGTTACACAGCCAAGCAAACGTGACTAGAGAGCTGGGTTAGCGGAACAGGAACCCGGGGGCCTCAGAAACACACCGGGCCCCTTCCAGCAGGATCCAGTGGGGGGAAGGGGGTCGGAATAAAGACAGAAGCACAAAGGCGATAAAGGCTGGTACACAAAGGGCTGATCCTTCTTTGCAAGGACTCCGGAATGCACTTTTTACTGCTGGCTGGTCAATCTCTAATGGCGAGTGCTGGCGAGGCAGCCCCGGCTCAGAGGAGCCTTCGAGCTGGATTTGGAACCAGAAACACTGTCCCCACATCTGCCCACCCCGCCAAGTCCCCACTGGTTCCACAATCACCTGATTTTCATTTGGACTTCTTTTACAGCTAAAGCAGATATAAATGGCTAAACACAGATCCCCCACCAGGGGGGAAAACGGCAGATTCTATTAATGTCGCGGCCAAAAGGCGGCGGGGGGCTTAGAAGCAGCCAAGGGGAGAAGCAGAACACACACGGCCTGAGCCGGGCTAGAAGGAAAAGCAGGAGAGAAGTGACCCAGATGCTTCCGAGCACACGGGCGCCATTTTGGATAGAGACTGACCACCAGGGACGGTCTTTGCCTAGATGCTGCCGGCTCCCACAAGGGACATTTTTTTCTGAGCGTGTGGTGACCCCTCTCCCAGGTAGCACCCACTGGGCTCACAATGCTACTCACAACCGGGAAGGGGTGTTTTTGACAAGTGTTATGTAGGAGAGGTGGGTAAAAAGGGAAAACTTAAAAAAAACAAAAAACAAACCTAGATTGCTCAAAGTTTCTGCCTCTTTTGTAGGAATGGTAAGTCAACTATGAGCAAATATTTTAATTAATCATTAAGAGGGGGGAAAAAAAACACTTTGGAAAGCATACAGAAAAGGTAGTTGATGTTGAATCACTTATAAAAACGGAACCTCAGGGAGTCTTAACAAAAAATGCACCTTCGGTCAACTTTTGCTTTTGAAAAGTCCTTGTTTGACTTCCCGTCCCAGTGCACGTGGAAATGACAGCTGCCGCGAGAGGTGTGGAGCTGGAGAGGCTCCGGGAGCATCAGAGGGTCCGGGGGTTGTACTCTGGCAGTTTCTTGATCTTCTCCTTCTCCGTCTCACTTTCGTCTCTCGCTATCACCAAGGAGTGTGAGTAACCCATGGCAACCTGGGGGACAAACCAGCGCTGGGTGGGCAAGGGTGCTTCGGCTAGGCAGAGTTTGGGGCCGACAAGCCCAAAGCAGACGACGGGACACCGGGAAGCGGGGCTTGCCAACGGGGGTCAGTATAGAGGTCAAAACAGAGGCATCCTGAAAAGCTCAAAAAAGCCCTTTGCTGAGGACCACCCGTGTCAACGTGACCTGCCACCAGTGCCCTGCTAGCCTGCCTTCTGGGCTGTCCCGGGAGACAAGGTGGAAGGAGGCCCCCCAAGCAGTGTTTGGATGCCGACTGCCTGCAGAGGCTGCAGGGACTCGGGACTGCGCTCCCTGTTCCCTCCGCCTCTCTGGACCACAGCCCTGCCTTGTGCAAGGGCACAAGCCCCACGTGTGTATCGGTGACAAGAGCTGGCAGCGTGGTGAGGCAACAGCAGAGGCCTCGCCCCACCAGCTGCCCACAGCCTAATGGTGTATAGAGTGCTGGGTGAAGGCACCAAGCTGACGTGAGTGATGCACTCGGCCTGGAGCAAATCTGCTGTGGCTGGACTCTGGCCGGTGTCCCTCAGGCTGACAGCAGCCACGGGGCCTAGCCAGCACACCTCTGTGCCTTCCCCGTCACCCAGCAGAAAACTCTAGCACGGGGCACAGGAAAGCTACACAAGGAGATGTCAGATGAGGCTCAAGCGGGCTGCAAAGAGCAGAAGCAGGAAGAGGCGCGATTCGGCTCCCCTCTTTTCTCTCTGCTCCCGCGCCCCCCGCTCCTCCCGGGCCCAGGGCTCCTCACTCACCTGCTCCGTGAAGATGCCGTCGAGCGTCTTCACCTCCTGAGCTGCAGTGGAAGACTTGGGCTTGTGATCCCCATAGCCCTGGTGAGGCAAAGAGAGGGATGCTCACAGAACCCGGGTCACTAAGGCCAGTCAGAAAGAGGGAACCTCATCATGTGGCTGGACCTCCCACGGACCTGGAAGCCTCTGTGGCCGAGGCCCGCCGTCTCAGACCCCAAGCCAGGCCTGGGCAGCAAAAGAATCCACAGGTGCCAGCAGGTGACCGGTTCCTAACCCCAGGCCCGAGACGCCAAGACGTAAGCTATAGGGGTTTATGTGATAAGGACACCTTTTAGGGAGAATCACTGGTCAGATGACACCATGGCAAGGGCAGGAAGAAATGGCAACTGCGGCCCTTCAGGGCCACCAGGTCACAAGGAGTGCTGGCTGTCCCCGTCCCCACCTGTGTCCATGATCAGCAATGACTCCGGACACCGGAGATGGAAGGGACGGTCAAGGACTGCTTGGTCGTGGTGGTGGTGGTGGGGGGGTTCTGTCACGTGCTGTGGTGTGAAGATGGGCGATTTCAAGGTGGACAGGTCCCTTAGCTCAGCTCAAAGAGGGGCCCACATGGCAGATGAGCTGCATCTGCCACTGGCCAAGTGCCACGCCAACTCCTCAGCCGAGAGGCTGCCGCCAAAGTCCCCCTCGTTCCCCTCTAGTCTCCAAATCGATACTCAGAGCCTATTTGTGATATAGGCCCTAGGAACACCCGTCCTTCTCTAAAAGCAGCCCATAAAAACTGGGCAAGGGGGCTTCCCCGGTGGCGCAGTGGTTAAGAATCCGCCTGCCAAGGCAGGGGACACGCGTTCGAGCCCTCTTCCAGGAAGATCCCACATGCCACAGAGCAGCTAAGCCCGTGCGCCACAACTACTGAGCCTGTGCTCTAGAGCCTGTGAGCCACAACTACTGAGCTCACGCGCCACAACTGCTGAAGACCTCGCGCCTAGAGCCTGTGCTCCGCCAATAAGAGAAGCCACCGCAATGAGAAGCCCCTGCACCACAACAAAGAGTAGCCCCTGCTCGCCGCGACTAAAGAAAGCCCGCGTGCAGCAACAGAAGACCCAACGCAGCCAAAAATAAAATAAACAAATTAAAAAAAAAAAAAACTGGGCCAGGTTCTCAGTCTCTTTCAAGCTTCCACATATGGGGCCACCTCTGAGGGGCCCCCCAGTGTCTGCGGCACGTGGGGCCCCCTCTGAAGCCACCAGACTGAAAGCAGGCGCACAGCTCCGAGGAAAAGGCATGTTCAGGCCACCAGCCCTGGAGATGGCGCAGGGAGTCAAGAAGCACCCGCCTCCTTCCATCACCCCATCAGCTCCTACCCATGAGAGCAGAGGGAAGGGAAAATAGGCCTAGTTCCCAGCAGGAAATAAAAGAGCCAGGCTGACGATCAAATTGCAGGTAGAACAGGTAGACCGTCAGGATGAGCTCCATAGCCCGGCTGTTCTTGACAAAGACGTTAAAAGTTAAGGACTCACCACGCCCCAGAAGCTAAGAATCAGACGTTTGGTTGAGGAGGCCAAAGGTGTGGGGGAATCCGAGGGCCATGGGTTCTAGTCACTCAAGTAACTGAGATTAAAAGCAGGAAATCAGACAAACTTATTTGGGAAAAATAAGAGAAGAATGTCCCCAAAAGACCTAAGGGCTGGAAACCAGAAAGATTCAATGCATGGTCATAACTGACCCCACCCATTTAAAACAACAAGCTGTTCCTGTCGATTGAAACTCCTGGGCAGAGGGAAGAGAAACCATCCTCTTTCCTACTGACATCAACCCACAATTACGGTTTACAAAACATGAGGGGAAATGGGATCTGAAGCTTCCCAATTTCAACTCAACAATGTGGACAGAAAGAACTTTCACAATTATTTGACGAGCAAAGTAACACTCATGAAACCTCAAGTGACCTAAACATTAGGGAATACCGCAGACCTTCATGCAACAAGGAAACACATACACACGCAAGCGAGCACACACACGCACACACACACACACTTTCCTCCTGTGAGTTTTCAGGGGTGGTTCACGGAACCCAGAGAGGGCCCTGCCTCCGCCATGCGGACCAGCTTACCAGTTCCCCAAAGGTCGGCGATGGGCCCCAGCTGATCGTGCTCTCGTCCGCAGCCACGATGATGCTGCTCTTCCTGCAAATGGGCAGAGGCTGTCACCGCCAAGGGCGGCAGCCCACCGCTGCACCTCACCCACCCGGCAGCCCAGGGCACTTCCCGTGGGCTCCCTGCAGGGTGTGACCTGCTAGCATTAAAATCAAGCTGGTCCCACTAAAAACTCCATTCCAAACAACACAGCACAGTGCCGATGGGCTGCTTCTGAAGCCCAAATGCTGTCCCGCGCAGGCCCAAACTGCAGAAGCCCTTAGAGCCAGAAGCCTCGGGGCCCCAGATCTCCCCACCCCACCCCACTCGGGCTCTAGGGCTCTTGGGGTGGGGGGTCACTTTTAGATGAATAAACACACTGGGAAAAGGAGAAGAGAACAAATCAGGGTGAAGTGAGAGTCTATTCCAAAGGGGGTGGAACTTGCCAGACGACTTGGGCGGGGTTAGAGGTTTCAGATTAAAACCACACCGAACCCCCAACAACTACACTGTCATCTTCCCAAAACCTGGCCGGTGATGAACATTATCAAACTCATCAAGAAGTGCTACAGGGTTTCCCTGGTGGCGCAGTGGTTGAGAGTCCGCCTGCCGATGCAGGGCACGAACTGGGAAGATCCCACATGCCGCGGAGCGGCTGGGCCCGTGAGCCATGGCCACTAAGCCTGCGCGTCTGGAGCCAAAAAAAAGTGCTACAGAGCTCAACAGGCGTCCTCAAAATAAACGGAACATCACTGACTTGAGGATACTTTCTTGTTCCCACTGTGTCACAGTAACTAAAATTTCCTAACTAAATATGATTTGAACCTGCAATACGAACAGAGCACACCAAGCCTTCGAAGAACGAAACCCTCAGAAGCAGCAAAGCGAGTCACCTGTTCTAAGACCTCCCAACACCTCTTGCCCCGAGCACAGTCCCTCCCCCTCCTGACTCTAGAATTTGGTGCGCCCTATGCCCCATGAGAAGAGTGGAGCCCTCAAGGGACAAGGCACCTCCCGGGTGTGTCCAACATGCCCGGGACGGGGACAGACGTCCCCACTCACCAGGAGACACAGCCACGTACCCACAAGCCAGGCTCCGGATTCTCCAGCCGCAGAGGTCCTGCACGGCCTTCGGGTACATGGTGGACTCCCGGGACGTGTTTGTGGCCCCCCAGAAAAACAGACCACCTGGGAAAAGACAAACGCGTCTCCATTGTCATCATCATCTCAAGAGCTGGATCCTCATCTCAGCAACATCAAAGGAGAAAGGGAAGAGGATCGGGACCTGCCAGGTACGGCGCTTGGCACCGGTGACCACAAGGTGCTCTGTCCAAAGAATCCGGGAGGTCGATGAAGTCAAGGTCCCTGGTCTTGAACAGGGCAAAGGTCACGGCACTCCCCACCAGAGCACACAGCCAGGGAGGGAAACCCGTGACTTGGCCCTGGATGCCTTCCTCCCGAGGCCCAGACAGGGAAGCACTGACCCACTTCGCTGACGGCAAAGGAGCAGGTGTAGCCAGCGTAGATCTGGGACGCCCCGCGTCCAGGGAAGTCGAACAGCTTCACCAGGCGGGGAACCATCTCGTCCTTCTGCTCGGCATGGCCCAGCCGGCCGTAGCCACCGAAGCCCCAGGAGAAGACGCGCTTCTGGGAGTCCAGGACCAGCTGCAGGAGAGAGAAAATGCAGCGCTGGGACAGGGGACAAGCGGGGTGGCTGCTGTTCTGAGAGCCTGAGGCCAGGGCTAAGGGAAAAGGGCAGAAACACCCAAGATGACCCACACCAGCCTCTGACAGGGGAGGCGCCAGCAGCGGGTCCACATGGTGAGGATGTTTGCTGTTTTCCCGGCCAGGGACACCATTTTCCGTTCCTAACAAATTATTATTATTAAAGCCACAAGTCTTCCCCTTTCCCTCATCAGAAGCACAGGGTGATGTCTCCAGAGCAGGCCACTGCACTCCACTTCCTATTTCAATCCTGACTAAACTGCAGACAGAGCCCAGAGGAAAAGCCCCGCCCACCTTGGATTCTCCTTCAGGCGGGTTCACACAGGTGACCTCCACCTGGTCACAGGTGCAGTGTGCACAGTGACATGTCAACAATTTAAAGTCCATCTTCTTACATGCACCCCTATGTTCACTGCAGCACTATTTACACTAGGCAAGACATGGAAACAACCTAAATGTCCATGGAAAGATGAATGGATAAAGAAAATGTGGCACATATACACAATGGAATACTACTCAGCCATGAAAAAACCAAAATAATGCCATTTGCAGCACCATGGATGGACCCAGTGAAATAAGTCAGAAAGAGAAAGACCATATGATATCGCTTATATGTGGAATGTAAAATGTGACACAAATGAACTTACTTACAGAACAGAAACAGACTCACAGACATAGAGAACAAACTTATGGTCACCAAAGGGGAAGCAGGGAGGGGATAAATTAGGAGTTTGAGATTCGCAGATACACACTACTATACAGAAAATAGATAACCAACAAGGACCTAGCGTATAGCATAGGGAACTATATTCAATATCCTGTAACAAATCATAACGGAAAAGAATATGAAAGAGAGTATGCATAACTGAATCACTTTTGCTGTACACCAGAAACTAACACAACATTGTAAATCAACTATACTTCAATTAAAAAAATAAAAAAATTTAAAAATTCATCTTCTTTTCTTCCCAGCATCCCTGATGTCTCATGTTTGAATCATGCGAATGTACAACTTATTAACATGATTTGACACCAGGGGCCTAAGTAAGATCTATTTCTCCTGACTACGCTGGACAAGGCAGAGTCAGTTGTCGGACCTGTAGGGACTGAAAGCTCCCGGTCCTGAGGCCACTCAGCCAGTCGCCTGCACACAGGAGACCGACCTGCCTCTGAGCTCTCAGCCCTGGACCTGCTCCTTCAAGCGAGACGAGAACCAAGTCTGACTCTCAGGCATTTTCAGGCAAAATAACCACAGGAAGGCAACTAAGATAAAAAGACGAACATATAGGGACTTCGCTGGCAGTCCAGTGGTTAAGACTTCCAATGCAGCGGGCACGGGTTCAATCCCTGGTCGGGGAACTAAGATCCCACATGCCGAGCGACCAAGAAAAAAAAAAAGAGATGCACATACAAAACTTTATTGCCCTTTATCTAGATTGACCTTTAAGGAAACACCCTTAATGACTGAATCTGTTCAACACCCCATCTGAGATATTGTCTATCAACCGGGAAAAACGTCCGTGATGTTCTATTAGACAAAAGACAAAAGCAGAAAAACTCTTACTGTATGATCCCAACCCAAAGCGTCTGCACGTTCAGCTACATCTGTGGACGCCACGGAGAAGCTGTCAGGTGAGAATGACGCCCTGGGACAACTGAGGGTGTGAAGCCCTTGAGGAGGGCAGGATGTCGAGGGGGCCAGGGTCAGTTCCTGGCTTTGCAAAGCCAAGGGTCTCCACTGACGTGACACCCTGGAAGCCAGAAGAAAGGCCAGAAACGCTCAAGCCTTACCGTGTGGTTAGCGCCGCAGGCCACATCCCGTACCACCACGTTCGGGACCGGCAGGATCTGGCCGTCTTTCGTCTTCTCGATGAAGATTGCCACTCGCCGGGGCACCAGCTCGCAGTCGTACTCTATCCGCTGCGCCCGGGCAATGAACTTGCCGTCTGAGTTGTGTCCTGCAGCGACCACAGGGCCGGCCGTCAGCAGCGGCCACAGCACAGAGCACCTGCCCAGCCAGGCTGGGCAGGTCCTCGTGGGGACTCGTGTCAACCAAGGTAGTGTCCTCCAACCTGAGGCACGACCCAACTTGTGGGGCACAGAATCGGTGCTGTGGGTTGAAAACAGTTTTTTCTTTTTTTGAAAAATGAATAGAACAGAGTAAGAAACACCCAAGGACACCATCTGTAACGAGGACTTTTGTGAAAATTCTTTGCAAGTCTACGTTTGGGCTGGGCTGTGGCCAAAAAAGTGGGAAGCTCCAGATCCAAAGGAATGGTCTTCTCTGTGCCCCACCTGGGGGCCTCAAGGACCCCTGCATGGACTGAGAACGGACAAAAAAGTTCAAGCCACTTTCCCAGGCTTGCTTTTTTTTTTTTTTTTTTTTGCGGTACGCGGGCCTCTCACTGCTGTGGCCTCCGGATGCGCAGGCTCAGCGGCCATGGCTCACGGGCCCAGCCGCGACGCGGCATGTGGGATCTTCCCAGACCGGGACACGAACCCGTGTCCCCTGCATCGGCAGGCGGACTCTCAACCACTGCGCCACCAGGGAAGTCCCCCAGGCTTGCTTTTTTATGAATTACCAGTAAACTAATACATCATCGTGGTCGTTAAAGCAGAGTTAAACGTACGTTCTCGCCTCTGCCTTGCCTGACCCAGTAAACACGTCGTGGGAGCGAGCACGGGGGTGAGTGCACGCTGGGGATGCACCTTCCGAGGTCAAGTTCTAGTTCTGAAAAGGGATCTCTCTGGGTTTGGACAATCACACTGAAAACCGGTTTTAAAATAAACTGGGAAGATTAACTGACTCTGTAGATATAAATCAAGCCAACTTCTCAAAATACCTTTAAACAAGTGTAAACCAAGCAAATGAGATTCGGTATAAAGTGCTGCAATGGGGACTGGTTCATGGTAACTGCTCACTAAATGTTAGCTGTCGTCATCGTTGCCAAGGGCATTTCATCTCCCTGAAGGAAAATCTACCTGCTGCGACAAGCTGCCTGTCTGCAGATCTGGGGCAGCCGCAGACAGCAGGGGGGCTGCACACGTTTCCGGAAGTAGACCAGAAACTTGCATGGAAACGGTCTCTCCAACAGTCTCTGGCAACTCCCTGGCAACCAAAGCTGAAGGGGCCTGGGGCTGTTCTCTCTTATTCACTTCTGACTTAGGTATATTTAGTTTCACAAAGTCACTGTTCCCTAAAGTCTAAAGGCCAGCGAGATGCTCCTCGTTCTATTTATACTATCTTCCATCTGCCTGCTTTTAATGACGTGGAGACCCAGGCAACCCAGATCCAGGGGCTGCAGAGGATCCGGAGCAGCGTGAAACTCAGGAGCCAGCAGAGGGCGCCCACTCCTCACCTCCCACTTGGAAGGAGCTGGAAGGTGGGAAGACGCCAGAAAGGGAAAAAAAAAAAAAACACTTCGGTGTCAGATGGGAAAAGAAAATGGAGACCTTGTAAAGTCAGGATGGAGAGAGTCATTTTCCACTCACTGAGAACTGATGAGAACTACCTTCTGAGTTTTACTTTTCTACTCAATGAATAATAAGTAAATTTCATCCCTTCTGTTTAGGGATGAAAATCGGGAAGACAATCCCACTTTTTCATGATACTGGGCTCTTCCTGTGTATACCTGAAACAATGGCCCAGGCCGAGGTTTTCAAAACAAACTTATTCTTGTATAATTTCCTCACTTCCAATGAAGGCAAATCTTTAAATATGAAAATGAATGAAGGTGGTTTGATTAAAAAAAAAAAAAAAAGCTTTGAAATCCTTTTATACAAAAATGAATTCCCAAATCAGAAAAAAAACCTTCGTCAGGCTCAAGCCCTGACTTTCATTAAGGCAAGTCACTGTCAGACTCCACAACCCCATGAATTACGACATGCTGGTCCACTAAACAGGACATCCACTTAATGGATCAAGGCTATTATCTGCAATCAATTACCCACATTTCTACCATGTGTGTGCAAGCCCCACACTGACTTCTGGTTCTAAACATACAGTTAGATTACAGAGCTTTTAAAAAATGTACTTTGCATACCCAGCTGACCATATTCAGGGCACCCAAAGGAATAGAGGTTTCCTTTGCAGTCCATTATCATACTGAATTCAGCCCCACAGGCCATTTTGGTAATTGGCTGCCCGTTGTACATTATCTGAAAAGAAAAGACAGCAGACTTTTAGACTTTTTTTTTTTTAAAGATTGATAAAGTCTCTACCTCCCCACAGGTTGGTGTGAAACAATTACTAGGCTACAAAGGACTTCTAATGGACCCAACAACGCTGAAGGCAAAGGCTTAGAATGTATGCAAAGAAACACCTCCCAGTACAGAGTCAGTTCAGACAAGCAAATCATGTCCCCGGGTCTTTGTAACCCTCAAAATGCACAACGCTGTGCCTCACACATCCTGGTGCCCAGTGAATGCTGAATTCAACTGACTGGCGTGGGCACGAAGGTGTCAGAAAACAGAACTAATCACATGTAGTTCCCAAATCCCACTCTAGTCGCTAGTTTTGATGTCATGCAACTTTAAAAAGCTTTTATAGGCGTTATTGCCAACCAGTAAAATGAACTGTTTTACACTCTCTTTTACTACTGTAAGAGCTGCTTGCTAATTAGCCTTAATTGAAGGTGTGAAGAAGAAATATAATGGCTCGAAATTAGGAACTTGGAAGACAGCAAAGGCCCTGAGTAATTTAACATGGGATTTGGAAACAAATCTGAGAAAGTGCTTAGAAGACTCGCTATGGCAAACTAATCAGCCTGGGAAAGCCAGACTGGAGGAACTGGAGGGCGTGAAGTACCGACATCCCGGGAAATCGTGGGGAAAGGCGATGAGACTGGGGAGGGGATGCTGAGTTCCGGGCTCTGGCCTGGCCCCGGCTCACTCTGGAAACCGTCACATTCCACTGCAAAGCAAATGGCTAACAAAACAGCAACACCTCGAAAATCCTCCAAACTACAGATACGTTTGGCCAAGGTCAAGGTCTCTTTTAAGACCAAGAAAGCCAAGTCCCTTCCCTCGTCAGGCACTCACTGTAGCATCCTGCTGCCTTATGTCAGTAGTTCACTTTTTAGGTATAAATCCCACTCCTCCAAATGACTCCAAAGTTTCTCAGGAATAGGAGACGACCGACCTCCTATTTGTGTTCTAAGTACCTGGCCGGTGACTTGTTACAAAGTCAAAACTCAGAGTATTCTCAGATAAAGACCAATCACATCCATGTAACAATTCTCACTTTGGAATAGAACAGGCTTCAAACAGGCCTCTGGAACAAATTATTTCAGTCGGAATGAAAAACTGTTTCTAGGATGTTCTTCACCTGTGACCATCTACTAAACCTGACCCACTCAAAGCATCGAGATCCTGCTTTTACAAGGGACCCAGTAACTCAAACAATGGAGAGGAATGTCTGATCTCACCCCAGAAAATCCAACCCCAAAGCAACGAGAAACAAAGGCCCTAAAGGCGGAGGAGGGCGGGCACCTGTGCGGGGCTGGGCACGGCGTCCGTCTGGTTGCCGAGGCCTAGCTGCCCCATCTTGTTCTCCCCAAACGCAAACACGGAGCCCGTTTCTGGAAGGAAAGAACAACATTCATCACCAAAGGGAAAATAATGCTGAGTATTTGGAACTAGACTTGGAATCAAAGGCTCTAAAATAACAAAAACAGCTCCTTTGCCAGGAAGAATGCTAGTGAGACAATTCTCCAAAACGGGGTGGGGCGGATACCTCAGAGCAGACCCACTCCCCAGCAGAGACCCTCCCGCTGCCCCGGCCACTGGTGCCCGTGGGCGATGCCTCAAGCAGCTGCCCACCGGGCTCCCTGGGCATCTTTCTGATCATGACCATGGGTCACAGGGGCAGCCCCACCCCCTGCCCCAGGTGGACCATTTGGCCTCTGACCCCATTTTGAGGGAAGCGGCCCTTCCTTACCCGTCAAGGCCAAGGTGTGGTTCCGCCCACACGCCGCGGACACGATCACCTCGTGGCTGAGCCCCTCGATGAGTCTGGGGGCTTCAACTCTCTTGGTGTCGCCATGGCCCAGCTGGCCCTTCTCATTTCGCCCTGCGGGTCAGGAGCAGGATAGATAAAGCGGGGAGGAGGGGAGAGGGCGGCTGGAGCAGCTGCCGGGCGAGGCTGGGTCTCCCAGAAGGTGCCCTCCAAACCCACAAGCTCAGCGCCGGGGGACAGCAAGCCCGGCTCCACAGGCAATGCCAGCCTTTCAAGGCTGCCGGTGGGGTCGGGTGACTAGATGAGATACGCAGGGCTGTCCCCAGAGTCGCCTCGGCGTGCAGCTGCCAGCCACCACCTCACCTGCTCTGACCCTCTTTTCTGGGGCAGTGGCTGGGACAGATCGGAGCACCTTCGCCAGCTCTCTGCCCCCGAGGGAAATGGAAGAAAACCAGGTTCAGCCTGGATGGCACACACGAACGGACGAGCTCAGGGAAGCTCACAGCTCTCACTTCTCACCACACCTGCCAGACGCCAATTCCTTCATTCGCTTCACTCCGAGGTATTTTAAGACGGTAACACCTGCCCCACGGGAGTCTGATTCCCTCAGCGCCCCAGGCGTCTACCGTGGACCCTGTATTTCTCTCCAGTCTAAGCCCACCTCCCACGGACCAGCCTTCGCAGGACCCTTGGCCACGTGAACCCCAGCGACGGCCAAAGGCCAGGCCTGCTCTGAACACAGGCCCTCCCTGGCCACGGGCTGACCTCCACCTCTGGGGCTGCGCTGGCGTGGAATCGGGGGGTGCCGGAGGCCGAGACCTGCCAGGCCCTCTGCACCACACAGTCCTGCCCCGACACAGCCCTGCAGCTCAAAGCAGGTGTGGAGAGCTGGGGGGCCGGAAGGCTGGCCCCCCTAAACCGTACCTAGTTTTCAACACAGGCTACAAGGGTTCCAAACTCAGCACCTCAGTGGGCCTCTCCCAGGTACCTCTAAGAGAAGAACCACACTTGTAACCGAACATTTTGGGAGGTTTTATGGGGCCAGAAAGCCAGGTAATTCGGAAAGCGGGGGAGGTTTCCACATTCTTCCCCAACAATGAACTTTGACCTTGCAGTCATGAAAGAGGGGGCGCAGAGCCACAAAGATGAGCCTCAACTGTCCTGGACTCGAGAAGGGGTGACCAGCCGCCGTTACTACAGGAAAACCGTCCTCAGGCTTTGATTATGGCGCGCCAGCAGGAGAGGCGGACACCAGCTTCCAGTGGAAACTGCCCAAGTTCACTGTGAAAGGCACGAACGAGCACTGGATGCGGTTTCTCGGCTCGAGAGGCCCAGGTGGTCAGCAGGTGCAGACCCCGTGAATTCCGGGCCGCAGCACTGAGGCTCTCGGGCGCTGGACTGGGTGCTGAGCCTTCCAGGGACTCACTGTGGACTCATGACACTCCCACTGGCTCATCCCCCCTACAGCGGTGAGTCTGCTCATGGGACACGTCTTTGTTCTGGGGCAGGTCAGACGCACAGCTTTTAGAATCATTCCCTGCCCAGGGGGTCAGCAGAGGGGACGTTTTTAGAAGCGACACGGAAGTGACATTCAGTAGAGAGATCAGAAAGAGGACGCCTGAAGTTGGGAACCCCGACGGAGGAGGCTGCGTTCAGGGTTGGCGCAGTGGGCAGGAGGGGCTTTTGGGGGAGGGACACAACCCTGTGCCAACTGGGAGCAAACGAAAATCGTGGCAATGTCAGCGTGTCACCAAGAAACTATGAAGTTTAAATTTGGGCCAGACACACTTGTTAGCTTTTTTTCAACAGAATTACAAAATTAGCAGAGTGCAGGGAAGACAACAGATGTTAATGTATTTGGACTTTTGTACAGCCGCTCATGAAATTGCAAAAAAAAAAAAAAAAAAAAAAAAAAGGTTCAAACAGCCCGAAATAAAAATGCAGTCTTATGGACCCAAAGCTAGCCAAAGGGCCAGAAACAAAGGGTGAGGACAAACTCCAACACCGCCTGCGGGAAGAAGAGTCCAGGAGCCAGCAGAGGGCGTGGGGGAAACTGAGCCCCAGCCGGGACCTGTGCGAAGGCTCTGGATAAGGAAACAGGGCAGGCGGCGTGGAAGCACTCTGCAGGGGACCCTGAAAGGGAAGGGAGGCTACAAGACAAGGACAGCGCCCCCCAGCACCCAGGCGAGGGAGTCCAGCGGCAGGGCAAGCACATCACCTTGGAAAGAGCAAACTCAACTCTCTGGGGCAATGGAACAGGAAACAGAGGAACAAGACTGCATAGACTCGGGCTGGTGTCACCACGTGGCAGGCGTAAAAGCTGGTGGCATTTAAAGTGGCAAGAACAGAGGTCTACGTCACACTGTGCTGTGTGCTGGGGGGACAGCACACCTAAAATAGGAATTCAATGCTAGGCACACCTCGATATCAGATCCAGAGTCAGTCAGAACGTTCAGGAAAAGGCTGCCTAAAGAAGAGGATTCAGAGAAATCGGGGGTTACGTACAGACCAAAACCAGGCAGAAGAGGGGAGGAAGTGATGTTTTCACGGGGCACAGACTAGCTGGGCATCAGGAAGAGAGGAAACGCACAGCAAGCAACACAGCCCCGGAGGGCGGACGAGGGTCTCCCGTCCAGGGGATGGAGGAAGGGAGCCCACCCGCGGGCCGCGCCACAGGTCTCGCCGCGTCCCCGTGGTACTTACCCCAGCTCCACAGCTTCCCTTCCGTGGTGATGAGGAGGCTGTGGGCGGCGCATGACCCTGACACCACCGTCCGTACCCGGACCCCCGAAAGGCACCCGTACCTGTGGGGCCCCCATAAGTTCTGACCGAGGTTGCGGTAGGCGGCTGCGAAGGCAAAGGGAACACACGTCAAACGGCCGCAGAGCCCCGGTGGGTGCTGACAGCTGCCCCAGTGTCACCAGCCAGAGGGCCGACCCCCCACTCTCCACATAAAGCACACCCTCGGGGGCTCCTGGGGCAGCGCACCAGCGGTGTGGACCCGTCAGTGGCCATCTGCACAGACACCGCCCCACCTCCGTCTCTGGCCTGAACCCACCTGCTGAATGTGCCAAAAAGCCAGTGGCCGAAAAGGAGGTGCCACCGCCTCTGCCCTGCAGCCCCGCCGGGCCGGGGGCCGACCCCGAAGAGCAGGTAGCAGACCCCCAGTATCCCTCATCCTCCCGACAGCTCCCTCCTGGCCCTCTACCTGGGGGTGGGGAGGGGCTGGGGGCCTGCAGCCACGAGGCTCTCTTGGGGGCCAAGCCCGAGCCCGCACTGCTTCGTGCCATCTTTCTCAGGGGTCCCATCATGCTGGCCGAGTCATTACCCCTAGCCCCACCCCTGCATTTGCTCCCCCGGAAGGCCCTTCCCTGCCCCCTGCCTCTGTTCTTTGCACCTCAGGTCAAACCACCCCTGCTCTGGGAAGCCTTCCTTGCCCGCATCCCCCTTTCAACTCGTTGCTTTCTGGACCCCAGCGCCCTGTGAATCCTGTCACAGCACTTATCCTACTGAGTTCACGTGCCTCCCGCCCCGAGGGCCAGGGCCTCCCCGTGCCTGGGGCAGGGCACTGGGAGCCGTTCAAGGGCATGGGGGGCGGGGAGAGACAGCCGCCTCCATCACACCCCCCACTTCACCTTGTTAGTGGACAGGGCGTGGCCGATTTGGGGCTTAATTTCCTCAACTTGGGGCTCTCAAGGACAGAAAAGCGAGCCCATTTTTAGGTCCGTGGTGACTATTATGAAATGCGAGCTGCTGCCAAAATCAACTGTGTCAGACTGACCTGGATGCAGGAACGGATTGAGAGGTCAACTTCTCCATCAAGTACCTGGCTCCACGCGGAAGTCTGCAGAACTGTTCCCGTCCGTCCCCACCCTGCCTGCGCCCCACCAGCAGAGGGTGCCGGGCGCAGCCTCTCATTTAACTACCTGGGGCAGGTCAGGCAAAAGAGGGAAGTTCCCCACCATGATTCAGGGCACCCCTGAGCTTCTCCACCTGAAGACGCTCCTCTACCACTGAAAGGTGAAAGAAGACCCAGCAATTTCCTAGGAAAGAGCAAACCAGAAACGACAGCCTTCACACCTATGCTAACGTCTGCTCATCATGGTGGTATGACTGCCATGTGCCATGCCTGTGGACAGCACGCAGTGCCAGGAGACGCCAGGGGACACCACGGCTGACCCAGAGTGGCTAAGTGGACCCCCTCACAGCTGAGTAGATGGTCTGATCTGCCAAGGCATCTTCCCTGCATGAGCTCCACGAATGTCAGTGCCCAAGATGTCATCAGCTCATGAGAGGCAGGGATTCTCGGGGCCTCCCAAGGAACCTTCTTCAGAGAGATCCTAGTCATACGAAATGCAGAGCAGCAGTCCCGGGCCACTCGGCCTGGCTGGAGGTCGTTAATGCCCAGGGCCTGGTCCTAGTCAGAGGTGGAGCACAAAATCACTGTGTTATCTTGAAAACGAAGGAGGCTGCTGACTTTATGAGATCCAGTGACGTGTACGTACCCAAGAGCCGATGGGCTCTCGGAAGGAAGGCAGCTTCGAGAATGGGAGGGACTGGGAAAGGTGAGGGCGGGAGGGGAAATCCTTCCTCCCTTCATGTTTGGCACCCGTGGGAAAACAAATTCTCCCTCCCTTCCCATTATGTCTACTGGCTAGTTCACGGAGAGCCGAAAGACACTGCAAGACTTTAAAATTTTTGTTTAATTACATAAAACTTCATTCAGAGGGAGAAACATCTGGGAAGCAAAGGTGGGCCTCGGAGAAGACAAAAAGGCACTCTTAAAATGAGCCCAAGTGGGGCAAAATTCCTTCAACTAGAGGCAGCCCTGCTCTCCCATGGGTTCCCCTCTGGAATCTACTTCCCGCTTGGGGCCTGAGTGTCTCTAATTGCAAGTGGGCCACTCATTTAAAGAACAGCTTGGAGAAACAATGCGACACCTGCACCAGGGCTGGCAGGGAGACTGATGTTATCACGTCCCAGGAGAGGTTCCAGGTGACACCAGCCATCAGGCAGGCTCAGGGTGAGAGCTTGGTCCTGAAGGCTGGGCACTTTCCCCAACAAGAAGAAAATGGCTCAAACCCATTTCTAACTCATCTGGACCCTGAGTGCCGCTGAAACCCCGCCTGCTGTTTTCATGGAACAAGATCATCTCCACTGCCCATCCTGAGGCCCCAGGGAGTGTCAGTGTGCAAATATTTGTTCACCGGGCAATGCTGGAAAGTACTTCGGGAATCTTTCCAAATGAAATCAAGAAGCCATACAATATGGCAAAGTACCAGCCTTACTTCTCTTGGATGGGCCAGTATTCTCCTGAGAAAAGACACCAATTTTCTAAAAACGTTTGGGGACTAAGATACTTCTTAGGACTTCCCCGCTTCCCCCACTCCAGACTGCTACTTGCTCTGTCAAACCAGTTCCCGCAACCATTTGGCAGTTTGCAAGGAAACGTGGACTCTTTTGAAATGTCTAACAAGTTCGCCATCTGACACGTGACAAATATCGAGGACATTCTGACATTCCACAGCACCAGCCTCTTCATTTTAATGAAAATAAGTGACATGAGAAGATGGGGAAAAAGTGTCGAGGTTTATTTGAGGCTACTACTTATATTTTTCTGTTTAATCTCAATGGAATTTTCAAAAGCAGAGTTGTACCCAAGTGAGAGACTTGCCCAAGACCTGGGTTCAAATCCAGCCCCATCACTAGAGTGGCTGTGTGGCCCTGGGCAAATCGCTTGGCCTCTCTGAGCACTTCTGTAAAGAGAATACCTACCTGGCGGACAGTCACCAGAATCACACTGGACACCTAGCACACAGGAAGCACTCAATCAATAGTAGCGTCTTCTATTCTTTAGAAATTGTTTCTCATACCTTGTTGCTTAGGCACTTCTTTTCGACCAATCAAGTCCCAGTTGGTTGCCCCAAAAATCAAAAGCTGCCCTTTGCACTTAGACCCTTCAAGTTTCTACAGAGACAAAGAGAGAGGGAGAAAGAATTAGCTTGTAACGCTGCTTCTAGCTTCCCAAATCTGTCCAACGACAGCAGGAAACAAAATAATTCATTGTTAACGCTGTCCCTCAGCGGTTCACACAGCGGACAGAGGGACACCTCGCCAGCCCCTTCCATATGTGGAATCCCGAACCTGCCCCGGCAGCTCATCGGTTAAGCCCAGGGTCGTTTTTATCCTTTGACTGCTCTTTAAAACATCTTTGGCAAAACCCTACACAAGAGGCCAAATTCAATTCCTCCCCTCCGCTCTGCAGACTGCCTTGTACAGGTATTTGCAATAGGCCTGCTGTGTCACACAGGGAGTGAGTGTTAAAACCGCTGTCCTCAGGGCCAAGGCTGCATCTTCCTGCTGCAAGCACAGCATACCACACATGGACCTGAAGGCTTTGGGGCCCCGGGGCATCTCTGCACAGCGATCCCATCGGCCGACTGTCCTGTCCTCCCTGTGCACTGCCCTCGCTGCCAGGAGCCTTCCGCGGGGAAAACAGCAGAGCCCCGTGTTCATTCCTCCACTGGAGGGAGGAAGACCCACGTGGGGCTGGCGGATCTGATGGGGCAGCCTCCGATGGGCTCGTCCTCACTGCTGGCCGAGCGGCTCCGCCAGTATACCTCAGTTCCCATCCTCCATCACTAGGGCTACACGCTCTCACCATCACAGGGGGAGCATGTGCCACTTAAAAAGGCCACTGTCTGAGTCCGGGTGGCACTCGCTCTGTGCTCAGCCCCTCCCTTCGATTCTGAGATGCCCAGTACACCCTTTAAAGTCGACTGTTAGTCAAAGATCCACTTCTGAAGGCTGCACTTAGTTCCACACAGGCAAGGGAAGCAGTAACTTCCCGTTCTGCTTTCATCCTTTACATCATCAGCATCCCAGGCCGTTAAAAGCAAAGAAGGAGTTTTCCTTCGGTTTACAGAAGCATTCTTGGAAGGCTTTGAGGAAAAAAAAGGCCACACAGCTGCAAATCCAGTCATTCTAACCCCTACACAGTGACTGCCCTGGCGGTACGTTCTGGCAGCCCAGTACATGCATGTGGAAGAGGAACACATCCTCATGGCGGGGCGGGGTTCCGTTTCTTAGGGAACTCTGGGCAACCCAAACCCGATGTCACGGGCACCCCCCGCCCACCCCCAGCCGGTCCTGTCGTGCTCGCCCGCTCGGCCACGAGTACAGGGCTGGAGGCAGATGGTCCATCTACGGGGCGCGCCCACGGTCGGCATGCAAAGGGGCGACAAAGCAGCCAGGGCCGGAGGATGACTTCGCCACATTTCAATTATTCAGAGAATGACCTTAATCGGGGTAGTCCAACTCCACAGCACCCAGACTCCAATTACTTGAATGGGAGCCGAGTTTCCCCTGGTTATCTCCCCTTCTTTGTTTAACTGGCGGGCCTGGCTGGAACATTCTACAGGTCTACTGCGGGAGACAAATAGCATCAGGGGATTGTCAAGTTCCCAGTGGAAGGCGCAGCCTTGGGGCTCTGCCCACAATACTGACTTGCTCTCCACTATTCCTCAGGTCTGCGTGGAGAGGCAGCAGAGACTCAGAATGGACCAAAGCACCGTGGGATGAGCTACCAGGCCAGACGGTGGGGAGAGGACTCCGGAAGAGCCGTGACCTCAGGCCAGGCTGCCCCCACTGGCCCCTAGGTGGGCAGAGACGGCGAAACCACTCCACACCAAGGGGCGCTCAACACAGCAACAGGTCAGCAGTGCTGCTGGCTGCTGCGGGACCTGCAGCTCTGCCAGAACTAGCTGCCATCACCCTGGGCACGAGCAGGGTCTCCTCTGTGACCTGGAGATGCCAGCACCTGCACAAGTGGACATGGGTTTATGTGTACTGGCCCATCGAGCCAGCTGAGCATTTATACAAAACCCCAAGCCTTCTGACACAAGGTGTTTGTGGGAAACCTTGATCAACACTGGTCAACTGTGTTTCCTCCAGTGACAGTGGTCCATGGCGGGTGGTAAGCCGTACCTTAACTGTGTTTTTGTCATGGGCCTCATTTCCTCACACGTTAGATGTTATCATCTATATAACTCTTTGCTGTAGGCTGCTTATAATTCAATTCTTCCCTCCACCTTATATGAAATAAAAAATTCAAGTAAGGACCAGAACTTCTAACACGCACTTAAAAATGACAGCTATGGGCTTCCCTGGTGGTGCAGTGGTTAAGAATTCACCTGCCAATGCAGGGGATACGGGTTCGAGCCCTGGTGCGGGAAGATCCCACGTGCCGCGGAGCAACTAAGCCTGTGCATCACAACTACTGAGTCTGCACTCTAGAGCCCGCATGCCACAACTACCGAGCCCGCGAGCCACAACTACTGAAGCCCGTGCGCCTAGAGCCCGTGCTCCGCAACAAGAGAAGCTGCCGCAATGAGAAGCCCGCACACCACAACAAAGAGTAGCCCCAGCTAGACGCAACCAGAGAAAGCCCACACGCAGCAACGAAGACCCAACGCGGCCAAAAATGAATAAATAAATAAAATTAAAAAAAAAAATCACAGCCCATGTCCCTCTTTGTCACAGAGCTGAACCCGCCCACAGAGGAAAGACCCCGGATGTGGGGGGCTCCATCCAGAGGAACCCCAGGGACAGCTGCCAGGGCTGTGAGCACCAGAGGTTACAGGACCCTCCCAGGTGTAACCTGGGCTTCACCGATGGGCCAAGAGATTGTTTTCTGGATGAAATCAGCAGACATACTGCCCATGTCTAAATATCATGTGGCAGAAAAGCTGGGAGAACAGTCTCCCAACAGGATGGGTGAATTTCGCTGGCCGGGACACACGCACCGAGCTTCTTTAATCAACAAAATGGGGTTTCTGGTCCTAAGAGATTTTTGAATTACTGCCCAAGTGCAAGGAGCATGTTTCCGAGGCTGAGAGTAAATCTTTAACATACATCCATTTAGAAGGCTGCCACTCTCGGCGGAGGGAAGACCACTCAGAGAAAGGGCTGCAACGACTATTCCCTAGTGGGCTATCAATATCGACTAAGACAGGCTTCAAGCTCAGTTTTCAATTGTATTTATTTGGTCCTTTCAGACAGAACAGAGTTGTCTCAGGGCCCACAAAACCTGAGCAACCCAAAACTAGAAGAACTACAAAGACCTGGACAGCTTGTGACACTCACCTGTCTTCTAGGAGTCATCCAAGGCTGCTCGCTTTACCTACAGGGTTATGAAGTTCACAGGGCATTCAGGCTGCATCAAACCTAGAGGGTCGTAAAATGCTCATCTGATACAACTACACCGAAACCTGAGGTCCTTGGAGAGAGCATTTTCCGAGGCTGAAATCCTAAGAATGTTTTCTAAAAATACACAGCTTTTCCTCAAGGCAACTCTGTCCCTCAACCATACAAGTACCTGGGGTTCATCTTTCACAAGCCCAACATCTGCCGCTTGAGGTAACTGAAGGCAACACGGCTTCAGACAACTCCTGGCAGCTGCTCTCATACAAACCTCCTTCCAACAGCCCTGAACGGCAGCGAGGCTTGCGAAATTCTCAGTAAAAAGTCTCTTTCTGAAAAGAGCTGGGGACGACCGCTGGCCTGTGGCAGCAGACAGGATTCTCAGGACTGCTTCCCAGGTGCTTCCCCTGGAGTCTAGGAACCCGGCACCAGGGATACACCCAGGACTGGGGGCAATGCCCACCTAGGGCAAGGCATTGGGAACGCAATGGGACAGCCTGGGCCTGGCCTTGACCTTGGACCAACGGGTGCTAAAAGTGAAAGTGACTTAAAGCTTGAGGTGTGCACGTTCCATGAAGCACAGAACAGCATCAGTCGTTGGACCCTCAGCCTCCTGATGGTGTGCTGGCCAGTCCACTGCACATGCTCTCTCTCCGTGACTACCTCCTTGGGTGAATCTCAGCATCACGGTAAGAATCTTTTACTTCCTGATAACAAAACTCACTACTCTAAAAGGTTGACTGGAAACACTCGAGAGACAATGCAACAGAGGCAGAGCCCAGCTGACCTTTCTTTTCAGTTCCCTCCTAACACCAGGATTGGAGGGAAAATGTCTGGCGTCCTGCACAGAAGATCACATTTGTTAAAAGAAAACAGTCCCTGCGCTCCCTTTTCTCAATACTGTGGCCATGGTCATGGCCCTGGCCTGGTCCCCAACCCCAGGTGACATATTTCAGTGATCCAGGCTCTCCTAAACATCACCCTCCTCCACCATCTAACACGTTGACCCTTTCCACTGAGATGGCAGTTGCAAAGCCATCTCCACATGAACAATTTGCAGAGGCGTTAAGGATGACATCAGAAAAAAACCCTGAGCCCAGTGGAAATCTAGCTCCATGTCATCTTGGGCTAGTCCCTTAGACTCTGTGCCCCAGTTTTCTCACCTATAAAGTGGACCTAGAAGTGCAATTATTTTTAACCATTTAAATACTCTCTGAACTCCCCTGGGGGAAATCACGCTGGTACGGACTGAGAAAAGGATCCCTCCAGACCGTGAGACTCTAGACCCTAAGTGCAAGTTCTTACTCTTTTGGAGTTATCTGAGCATCTGGTGAAAGCTTTGACCCTCTCCCTAAACACACGTCCCACACTAAACCCGTGGGGTTTGAGCATCACTGAACCCACGTAAGATCTCTTGCTCCGCAGGGTTTTGCAGGCATATGAACTGGTCACAATCTTAATTAAGATTGAAGGCCCAACTCTAATGAACAAACTGAAGCCCACTCAGACTACGGGGGTGTGGAGGGGGTGCTGCACAGAGCCCACACCAAGCGCCCGTTCCCTCAGACCACAAGCAATGAACAAAGCCCAAACACCTCTGGGGGTGTGGGGGCCCTTCCCGACCTCCAGGGGGAGGGCTCTCCGGAGCATGCGCCCTCGCACCCTGCCCTGGCGCCCGCCACCCCCGCCTCCCCGGCGGCGCGAGACGGCGCAGGGCCGCACAGGGCATGCGCGGCTGCCGCCAAGCCCCGCCCCCCCGGAGCGCCGGAGCCGAGGCGGCGGGAACCTCAAAGCCCCGGCGTGAACCGCCGCTCCCGCAGCGCGCCGGCGGCCCCCTCCCCCGCGGTGCTGGGGCCGACCGGCGGCCACAGGGGACCAGGGGCGACCGAGGACACGCTGCGCCGCGCCCCGGGCCCGGTGCGCGCCTCCCCTCCAACGGCCGGAGACAACTTGGAAAAGTCTCCCTTCCCGGGGCGGGAGGGGGAGGGGAGGCGGAGGGAGTCGGCTCGAGCGGCGCCGGGGGCGGGGCCATGACCCCCTCGCGCGGGCGGGCGCGGGCTCCGGGTGCCCCTCCCCCGGCGGGGGGCCCGGGGCGCGCGCCCCAACGGCCAACGGCCGCGCGGGTGGGCGGCGGCGGGGTCGGGTAGGCCCCGGCCCGCGCCCGCCCCGCGCCCTTTTGTTATGCGGTGGCGGCGGCGATGATTCAGCCCGCGGCCTGCGCCGGCCCCGCCGCCCCCGGTCAGGACGCGCACGGTGACGTGCCGCGGCCCTTGCCCCCCGGCCCCCCGGCCCCCTGCCCCGGCCCCGCACTCACGACGCGCTCCTTGGTGTGCTCAGGCTCGGTGATGACCACGGCCGCGCCGCCCGCCTTGGCTGCCGCCGGCCGCGCCGCGCGCTTGCCCCCGCCGGGGGCCCCGTCGAGCTCCAGGCCGTCCTCGTCGCCGCTGCTACCGCCGCCGCTGCTGCTGCTGCAGCGCTCGGGCCGCTCGCGCTTCCTGCCGGCCGGGCCACCGCGCTTCCTGGGCCCGGCACGGGCCGTGCCGTTGCCCGAGCTCGGCTCCTCCCAGGCCGCCGCCGCCTTCTTCCTGGGCATGGTCGCGCTGGAGGAGACACGGGGCAGCGGCGCACAATGGACGGGTTATAAACTGCGCGGGGGGAGGGGAGCCAGCCGAGCCACCGGCCTCCACTTCCTCCCCTGCCCTCCCCAAAGTGGCGGCCGCGGGGTGGGCGGAGAGGGGGCGAGCCGGGAGGAAATCGCGCCCCTCCCGGGCCCCGGCGCGCCTCCTCCGGGGAATCCCGCACGGGAGCCCAGGTCCCCGACTGCAATCCGCTCAGGGAAAGAAAAAAATGGAGACCCCCCCCCCGGGCCCATCCTCAAGTTAGGTTTGCCTACATCGCATCATAATTGCAGCCAGGTCCCCAAAAAGTAAAGGGAAAGAAAAAGGAAGTCTCTGATCCCCGAGGTTTTAATTAGAGAAGGCTTTGGGACACTTCAAAGACCCCCTTTTGGCACCTCGGTGAAGGAGCTCCCCCCTCCGTGGCGGCCCCACCTGCTGCTTTTGTCTCCGCACCCCCCTCCCCAAGCCCACTCAAATGCAGTTCTCTCCACCCCCCGCCTGAGTCCCCAATTCCGCTCCAGCCTGGGGGTTCCGACCTCGGGCTCTAATCAGCCGAATCCCTTAGGGTTGGCTGCTCCCCACGGAAGGGTGGGAGGGTGGTGGCGCAAATAAAGCCGACCCCCGGCCCCAAACACCTGCTCGCACAGACACGAAAAATAAAAACTTTAATGGTGCCCGACACTCTCCCGGCCCCTCCCCGAGCGTGCGGCTCAGCCGATCCTTCCGATCCCGGCTGCAAAGTGCCCGGCTCCGCCGCTACTTTCCCCCAGCGTCCCTGCCCCTTCGCCCTGTCTGCCTTTTTTTTTTTTTTTAATTGATTTTGAACAATGGGATCTCTGTCTGTCTCCGATTAAACCACGTGGATCCGCCTTCCTTCCCCTTTTTATTCATTCAATTCCCCCAACCTCCCCCAGTTTTTTTTTTTTTTTTTACCTTTTCTCCTCTTTTAAAAAAAACTTTCCCAGACCCCGCAAACTGATCATTGTCGATTTCATTTTCAGCCCCTACCTGCGTGGAGTGATGAGAAACCGGAGAGAAAAAGGAAGAGGAGAGACTAAAAGACGAACCGAAGGGCTTTTTTTCCCCCAGCCTAGACGAGGGCTTCAGCCCACTCACCAGATACACTTAAAATGTAAATACAAGCTTCCAGAACAAATGCTACAACACAAAACAGAAACACATGTGCTGCCGGGCGGCAAGCGAACGCGCGGCGGGGCCGGCGGCGCGGGTCCCGGGGCGCCCGCGCCCCCTGCCGGCCGGCGGACCCGGCGGCGGCCCGGCCCCCGCCCTCGCCCGCGGGGCAGCCCGGCCCACCGAAGGCTGCGCTGGGCGCCACGCCGCCAGCCTTCACTCCCCGGTCCTGCGCGTTTCGCAGGCGGCGTAGCACGTCCAGCGCGTCAGAGATTACTTTGGGGGTTAGGAGAGTGTTAGATTGTTTTTCCTGGGCATGTCTAGACAGGTCACCTGAGGACACTCGCTGGAAAATAGTTACTTCGCTCACGAATCCGCCAACAAGGGACGTGTCCTAATTGAGTGGAATGAAAGATGAATACAATTTGAATAATTTTCTCCTGTGCAGAGAGAAGCTGTTATTTCATTTGCTTATGGATGTTCTCCAGTATGTAGCAAGGTGCTGTTACACGGTAGAGTTACATACATAAAGGTTTGCTGTATTAGCGAATTAATTAGTAATTAATGTGGAAGCCAAGGAGGCACTGGAGGCTAGTTCTGATGGAAATTTTTCATTTTTTTACAAATATTTACTGAGGCCCCAGTACATGCAAGACACACAGTGCTAGATGCTGGGGAAACAAAGCTAGAGAACAAGATTTGTGCCCTAGTGGAATGCACAGTCTAACGGTAAGACAGATAATTCAACAAGTAATTGCAAGTGTAAGTGATGGGGTTCAAGACATGCTACCCCAAATTATGCCACCTTGGCATATTGAATAAACTGAAGAAGTTTTGAGAAAACGGCAGAAGCAGGAAGGTCATTCTGACCTTCTTCCCAAAAAACAGTCATAAAACCCTCAGGTGAGGTCCCCTCCCTGTTCCAGGAGGACAGGGACATCCTTATCTCTGAAAACAAAGGGAAACCGAGAAGAATCCTGATAAACAAGCCTTGTTGAATTGCCCCCAGTCTACTACATTTAGTCTCAAGCTCCTTAACCTCTCCTAGTTCTCCAGACCCTCCAGCCTTCATCAAAACTAGCAGAAAGATACACAGATCTGTTTCTTTGGGTCTTCATTTCCTTATGAAGTCTCCTGTGTCATGTAAAACTTATGTTAAAATAAATTTGTAGGCTTTTCTCCTGTTAATCTGTTTCTGTCAGCATAATTTTCAAACCCAGCCAGGGACTGGGTCAAGGAAAGCTTTTTTTCTCCCCTACATAAGCATTGCAAAGTGACACTTATGTAGGACCATCATGGCAAGGGAATACATCCTATTCTGGGGTTGGGGAAGGCATCCCTGTAGAAAAATCATCTGAGCTGAGTGACTGACAGGGTGGGTAAGACTCAACAGATGAACAGGGGTGAGAAGACTTTTCCAGGGTGGGCGGAGGGAGCTGTACACACAAAAGCTCAGGGGTCTTGACATGCCTACTGGGAGAAGTGTCCCGTGGGGTTGAGAGAGAACAATATGGCTCGAGCTGAAGAGGCAGGCCTGGTCTCCCCTTCTACATTATGATCTCATCTCAATATCACTTGGTCTCCTACCAAAGATTTTTACCGGCTTCCTTTTTCCTTAAGCATTCTGCACAAGGAAGTTCCTACTTTAGGCAACTTCCTGAAGATGGCTAGAGTACTAAGATTTTTGCAGTCAATTAATTCCTTAACCACTATAGGAAGAAGCAGGATTCATGGGACTTCCCTGGACGTCCAGCGGTTAAAACTCCGAGCTTCCACGGCAAGGGGCGCCGGTTCGATCCCTGGTTGGGGAACTAAGATCCCACAGATCCCACATGCCACATGGCA
This sequence comes from Hyperoodon ampullatus, assembly GCF_949752795.1. NCBI lineage: Eukaryota > Metazoa > Chordata > Mammalia > Artiodactyla > Ziphiidae > Hyperoodon > Hyperoodon ampullatus. The sequence goes on from NC_136915.1 coordinate 14,058,253, forward strand.
CCACAAAAAAAAAAAAAAAAAAAAAAGCAGGATTCAGGAGGCAACAAATGTTTAAAGGACGACAGAGAAACCAAGAGGCCTAAATCTAAGGTATTTGATCAGAGTCAAAAGTGTATGTGTGTCCAGGGAGCCAAGAGCACTTATGTAAAAGAACTTTGGAAATGAGAAATCATCTGGTACATTTCAGAGATTTTTCAGAAAGGCCAAGCACCCTTTGAAAGCCTCTTAATAGTCATGTATTTAAAAAGATCTAGGAGATTAAACCTTGATATTTTGGTATAAAACATAAGTAGAGCCAACCAGACAAGAATTTCACCTAAATATGCCATCAAGTCCCCTCCAGGAAATGGTATGCCGATGCTTGTCAAGCTGCAGTGGTTAGGTGGATGTTTATCCTCCAAACACCCTGTGTGGCCAATTAGGAGCAGTACTGACAGTACCTTCAGATGTCAGCCAGCGAGTCTTTTTCTTTTTTCTCTTTCCCAATTATAAAGCCTTTTGCCTGCGCAAAGACACATGCGTCAAAAACACTGATGCAACGAGACGCTAATATCAGATTGCATCATATGATCCTAGGTGTGGTGCCCCGAAACTGGTTTTTGTTGAGGTCATGCTGCCATAGAAAAGCGCTTTGGGTAGAACACCCAAGAACTGACCCTACTAGTCAGATGGCAAAAGTAATTTTTGCAACTACATGCCTCAGGGTCCACACCACTATTTTCCCGGAGGAAGCCGGCGTGGCTTTCCTGGCTGAAATGGGTGTGCGGCCGACATTCATCAGTTAGGTGTGTCATGCTGCGGCTTTGTAACGAATGTCACCTAGGGAGATGCACCTACCAGGCAGGCTGGAAAGGACACTTCTGCCTCCAAGATGGGCTCTGAATTCTATCTCACTTGAATGGAGCAACTTCTCTGGGACAGACCAGTTTGGTGCAAAACTGGAAGAGGAGAAAGGAGAGAAGGTTGCGGAGGTTTCTCAGACACTTACTGGGTGGCTGGCACTGTGTTCTAAGCACTTCACACACGGAACTGCGGAATTGTGGGTTCCAACTGCCAGCCTGCCATTACTGGGACCCACAGCAGGCTATTTTGCTGCCCCGGGTGTTCATAAAATCATACATCAAGTTAGATTAGGCTACTTTTAAGGTCCCTCCCAGAAAAGGAATGCTATTCAACTTGGCCACAGAAAGCTACACCTCCTGTTGGACAGTTAACTTTCTGGTCCAGTGTCTATAAAAAATGATCACTGATCATGGGAATGATGCTACTGCCCACTGGAAAATTGGTCTGTGTTTGTACAGTTGGGTTAGGCTAGGACGATACAACTTGGATCTTTATCATCCAACATGAGAGCCATGCCGGAAATGTGGCTAGTGCAAATTGAGATGTGCTGTCAGTGTACTTACACTGGATTTCTGACTTAGGACAACATAAAAGAGTATGAAATATCTCATTAATAATTTAATTATATTGATCACATGTTGAAATGATAATATTTTTGACCTTTAGGTAAATGTAGTATTAAAATGAATATCACCTGTTTCTTTTTAATCTTTTCAATGTAGCCAGCACAAATTTTTAAATTACCTATTTAAAATTTTGTGGTTCACATTTAATTTCTATTGGAGAGCACTACCTCCAAAAAGCATAGCTGGAAACCAGTAATTCTCTCAGGACCCAACACTTTCTGCCTCTGTTCCCTAGTTCCCCCATCAGCTAAATGCAAGATATAATTTGGGCTAAATTTTCGGGGGGTTACTTCTGGATTAAATGTTCCCTGATTCTGAGAACAGTAGTTGATGGAGGCTCCCTGTCATAGTGTTTGGAAAGATGTTTTCTAGTAGAGGAAGATCTTTTAAGCCTTTTCTACCAGTGAGCCATGAACTTTTAGAATCCAAGTGGTCTTTAAATATTATCTTTGGAACTTTAGGCTCCCTAGTCTGTAAACCCCTCCTGGGCTGGGCTTGTGATTCATTCATCTTTGTTTTTCCAGCAACCACCCAGGGCAGTCTGACTTGTAGTCAGCTGTCCATATATGTTTGTTGACCTATATAATATCCAGACGAAGAACCAAAGCCCAGAGAGGTACTGAGACCACCTAAGGCCACACAGCTGGCTGGTAGGAGAGTCAAGAAGAATACACTCCTCTTGAACCAGTTCAGGAAACCCTTGGTGTGGTCCCTGGACCAGCAGCAGCTGCAACACTTGGGCGTTTGTTAGAAACACAGAATCTCAGGCCCAGCCCCAGCCCTACTGAATCTGAACCTGAATTTTTACTAAGATTCCCCCCAGGTGATTTGTATGTATGTTAAAGTATGAAAACTGCCACTTGAAGTCATGTCACCTCTCTCAAGGAAAGCCTCCCTGTCTGTGCCCTGCAGAAGCTATTCCAAGTCTATTTCCGGGGTGAAGAGGTATAGGATGTTAGTCACCAAGTCTCACATGCTGGCTGATGAAGACTAAGATTTTTTTTTTTTTCCGGTACGCGGGCCTCTCACTGTTGTGGCCTCTCCCGTTGCGGAGCACAGGCTCCGGACACGCAGGCTCAGCGGCCATGGCTCACGGGCCTAGCCACTCCGCGGCATGTGGAATCTTCCCGGACCGGGGCACGAACTCGTGTCCCCTGCATCGGCAGGTGGACTCTCAACCACTGCGCCACCAGGGAAGCCCAAGACTAAGATTTAAAGATGTTCCAGTAATACTGACTGAGCCTCTGCTATGCCCGGTACCTGGAGCCAGTGCACTTGCTTCTCTTCCTGAGGGCTTGAGGGGCTCACACTTTTGTAGCTCCAGCCACCTGCACCTCAAGGAACAAGCGGTTCTTCACAAGGTGGCCCCCTGCTGGTCCTGCTATCCTGCTTTCATACAAGGGAGTCCAGGAGAAATTTGAAATGAAACCAGGCACACCTTGGGAGTCCAATCTAATTTTTCAGATCCAGAAAAAACAGGATCAAAATCAATTGCATCAATGTCTGTATGTTGTTTCTATCTACCGGTGCCTCCCCTCTCTGCTTCTGCGCTGGTGTTCGCAATTCGTGGTGTGTTCCTGGCCTGTGATGGAGCCCAGTTGGCAGAATTGGTCTTTTTAAGACTATCCCTCATCCAAGCTTACAAATAAAAGCTGTCTACTGCAGAGATTCTATTTTCCTCTGGCCGTGGGCAGGATGGATATACGGTTTTGAGGCTAGAGAAGGACAAACGATTTGCAGGCCTTACAGATGTTCGCCCAGCATCGATTGTGTAATGGAGCCGAGAAGCCAGGCAACTTTCCGGTGAGGTCAAGAGACAGAGTTTGAATGGACAAGAAAAACCAGGGCTTTGAGCTCAGCTACAGAATTGGGTCATGTGCCTGGAATGTTAGTGATAAAGCCAGAAGGAGTTCAGCCTGTTGAATGTGTCAGGTGGCCCTGCTGGCTGGGAACCCCTGCATTTCAGGCCATGTCATGTCATCCCAAACTATAACAACCCTTTGGAAAATGAACAAACCAAACCAATGGGGGCCCCCACTGTGCTAACTACCTGGACTGTCTGATTTTCACCTTCACTGAATGGACTGAGTCAGCCGGGTGAAAGAAAAGAGGTCTTAAATTGAATCAAGCTCTGACATTTATTGAGCACCTACTATGTGCCGGAGAGCAGGCCATGTGCTCTATGTAGAAAAGCCTGTTTAATCTTTATAACATCCATACAACAATGGCTACTGCTATGGGTCCTTGTATTAGTTTGCTAGGGCTGCTGTAACAAAGCGTAACAGACTGGGGGGGCTTAAACCTCAGAAATTTATTTTCTCCCAATTCTGGAGGCTGGAGGTCCAATATCAAGGTGTTGGCGGGGTTGGTTTGTTCCAAGGCCTCTCTCTTTGGCTTGTAGACAGCCGTCTTCTCCCTGTGTCCTCCCATGGTCTTTGCTATGTGTGTGTCTATGTTCTATTCTCCTCTTCTTATAATGCCACCAGTCATACTGGATTAGGGCCCACCCTAGTGATCCCATTTTAACTTAATTACCTCCTTAAAGACCCTACTGCCAAATACAATCAGATTCTGAGGTATTTGGGGTTTGAACTTTAACATAAGAATTTTAGGGGGGTGGGGGTGGGACACAATTCATCCCATAACAGTCCCATTCTACAGATAAGGAGACTGAGACAAAGAGGTTAAGTAACTCGGTCAAGGTCTAGCAGGGGGAAGTGGAGAAGCCGAGATTTCAATCTCAGCAAGTGACTCCCAACCCATTCTTTCTTGTTTGTCAGACAGACCCAGACCTGGGACTGGGCACAGGGCAATCTCTGAGAACCTCAGGCCCCAAGTGTGGAAAACAGAGCCAGCTCACCAAAGAGGAGAGGGTTCCGCTCAAGGCTGTAGGTCCAGCAGGCGCACGCTCCCCAGCACATGGAAAGTGCATGATGGAGCTGATTCTGGCCTCCTCCCACTGACCTCTCCAGGACCTGGGCTCCTAGACTCTCAGTGGGGCCAACCATTCCTGCCCTGCCTGCTCCCAGGGGTGGCACATGAAAGGGCTTCCTAAACTGTTAAAGGGCTGTTCCCATGTAAGGGAAACTTGGCAACAGGGGACAGTGTGGCTTTAGGTCAACACAGCACCTAAAACCATGTGCGTCTCCTCTTCAGCCCTTCCTGGTGAGGCTCAGCCAGGAAGTCACCTGAGGAAGTCATCCACTCCACAAGCATCCACTGAGCCAGGCAGAGCCCACCTCTTTCTGCCTTAGTTTCCCTGTCGTGCAATCACTAGAACACCTTAGCTGAGTACCGTCTCTCTGTTTCTTTTCTGATTGAAGTATAGTTGATTTACAATGTTGTGTTAGTTTCTGGTGTATGGCAAAATGATTCAGTTATACATATATATATGTATTCTTTTTCAGATTCTTTTTCATTATAGGTTATTACAGGATATTGAATATAGTTCCCTGTACTGTACAGTAGGACCTTATTCTTTAAACTGAGTACTTTCTAGTGTGTTGACAGTGACTTAATGCTTTGTTGTTCACTAGGATTCAATATGAGATATAACAATGTCAAGATAAAATATAAGGAATAATGATATAATACTTTCATAACTTTTGTCTATTTTCAAAGCCTCTGACCTCAAGGCCTCTACCCAAGCCATTCCTGTACTTACTCCACTGTCCCCCACAAGCTCTCTACTTGCTGTCCTCCCCCCATGCCCTCCTTCATTTTCTTTTTTTTTTTAACTGTTTCTTATTTTATTTTATTTTTTTGTCTGCATTGGGTCTTCGTTGCTGCACAGGCTTTCTCTAGTTGCGGCAAGTGGGGGCTACTCTTCGTGGCGGTGCGCAGGCTTCTCATTGCGGTGGCTTCTCTTGTTGCGGAGCACGGGATCTAGGCAGGCGGGCTTCATTACTTGTGGCACGAGGGCTCAGTAGTTGTGGCTCGCAGGCTCTAGAGCACAGGCTCAGTAGTTGTGGCACATGGGCTTCATTGCTCCGCAGCACGTGGGATCTTCCCAGACCAGGATCAAACCTGTGTCCCCTTCATGGGCAGGTGGATTCTTAACCACTGCGCCACCAGGGAAGTCCCCCTCCTTCATTTTCTTAAATACCCCCTCTTCCTATGACCCCTTCATTTAATTCCTTATCTTGCTATCTCTACTGGGGTCTCACTTGGGTTCCTTTTTTTGGGGGGGGGCATGTGGCATGACTTACAGGATCTTAGTTTCCTGACCAGGGATGGGATCCAGGCTGTGACAGTGAAAGCACCACGTCCTAACCACTGGACCACCAGGGAATTCCCTCACTTGGGTTCTGAGGCTGGAAACAGAGTGGTTCTCTCTGGAATGAATAGCAATAGCACGCATGGTTCTGTGGGTTTTAAGTCTCAAGCAGAGGCAACATCTTAAAATACTCTCTCTACCATGGGCAACCGTGACACCAGGCATGGAACTGGATGATGCCAGGGCCCTGCTTCTACCCCAGGTCTGTGCTGTTCCTGCAGAGTGGACCACATGGGCTGGCAAGTCTGTGGTGTGGGCTGAGTGCCTGCTGTATGCTGGACCTGCCCCAGGCCAGGTGTGTCACCCACTCTATCATGACCTTAGATTGGATCCCTAGATTACAACCAACACAAAGGCATGAGGGTCACAAGCCTCAGCATCCTCTCTTCACTTGGCAATTCAGGCAGTAGGAACAGCATGTGCAAAGGCCCCGGGGTAGGAATGCATCCTGTTCCTCTGGGCAAAGTGGAGAAGGAGCAAGAGAATGACTATAGACCAAGTACTCTTAAGGTGTCAGCCCAGTGAGATGTGCCCTGTGAAGCTGCAGCAGTTAATGAGGGAAACTGGGGGTCTGAGGTGATCACTGGGACTTGGCAATTCTGAAACCCACATCTTTTATGCCATACCTCACTACCCCTCAACCCTGAGACCCGGGCTTCTTCTCAGAATGTGCATCAATGATGTTAAGCTTGGGCTGTGGGCAAACCTCCTGGACCCCAGGCATCCTCACTGCAAAATGGAAGGGATGGGTCTGTGCTCCATGGACGGACGTGCCGGTGGACACGCTCCACAGACACACACTGTGGACGTGGTCCGTGGATGCACAGCATACACAGGCACCACGGCTGTGCACCAGGAGGTGTTTTAGCTGGGACGCAGATGAACATTTTTAAAATTCCAATTGCTACACGTGTATTTCTGTGCATTTTAGAAATGTGTATGTTTGTTTAACTAGCAATTAAATCCATGTTTTCAATCATGAATGATAGTTTCCTTTTCAAAATGATGCATTTCAGTTTAAAATAGGGGCTTATTGGGAATTCCCTGGTGGTCCAGTGGTTAGGACTCCGTGCTTCTACTGCAGGGGGCATGGGTTCGATCCCTGGTCAGGGAACTAAGATCCCACATGCCGCAACGCAGCCAAAAAAGAATTTAAAAATAAATAAAATAGGTGCTTATTTAAAGAAAGAGATTTACTGAGGTGTTACATAGATCTTGCAAAAATGGGGAATTCGGTTCACACACAGCCTTGGCCTAAGAGACTTGGATTTGCTACTCTGGCACCTCTCCCAGCTCTGATGTTCTCAGTTCTATGACAGACCAGACTCTGACCATCTAGAACAATCCACCGTGAAGGGAACTCAGGGAGTGGACAAGAAAGTGGGCCTGTTTGTTTGTTAAGTTTCTGGATGTGGCACTCGGCGCGCGAGATCTTAGTTCCCAGACCAGGGATCAAACCCGTGCCCCCTGCAGTGGAAGCACAGAGTCCTAACCACTGGACTGCCAGGGAAGTCCCAGACCTGTTTAAATGAACACATGGGATCACGCAGGTCTGGACCTGATCCATGGAAGACTTCTTGGCTTTGAATATGTGACCAGATGTGCAACCCGTCTTCAAACACCAGCCTGATTGCGGGGCTCAGGAAGCAGGAAGCTGGCACCGAAGGAGGATGAACCTTGCAGGTGGGAACCTGTCGAGTCTAGTGTGTATGTGGGAAATATCGTCATTTCTGTGTCCAGTAGGCTGCTCTGGAAAGTCATCCTTTTCCAGCTGGAATCTAGTCCCCTCCTTTGAGGAATGAGAAAACTAAGACCCAGGGGAGGGGAGCTGTCTGGACTCTGAGCCGGATGAAGGCCCCTGCATTGACTCCGCACTGCTCCTCCAGGATCCACCCCGACACCTAAACCGCTCATTACTTTTTATCTTCTGGGTAGTTTAAATAACTATCATTAAGTGCACGTTTTCCGAAAGAGTGCATTTCTTACCAAACCTCATTAAATTGCCTGAGTTGTGGGCTGGTTCCCCTTCCCTGCCTTGGAGGGAAGGAAGAAATTTGGCTGGACACAGAGGCAGCCTCCTCCCATGCCATCATTACCTAATGCTCTGTGTCCAACACAGGGCGCTGGGGACCTACCAGGCTGGCAGGAAGGGGTTTCCAGTGATTCACAGGGCAGCAGTGAGCACAGGCAACCCCAAGAACGCAGGCAGGGCCCATCTGAAGAGGCTGAAAAGGGTGGACTGGAGTGGGAGACAGTGTGGGAAGGAGATGGAGAGCTCAGACTCTGGAACTGGCCTGTCCGTGTTCAAATCCCAGCTCTGCCAATTGCTGTGTGATCCTGGACAAGTTAAATAACTTCTCTGTGCCTCTCTTCCCTCCTCTGTAAGTGGGAATGATGACAACAGAAGCTACCTTGGAGCCCCATTCTGTGGCCTAAGTGAGCTAGTCTTAGGATGGTGCTAGCAAGTGCTATCGGGTTGCTATTATCCTAGACCTTAGGAGGGCAGCCCCTGGATCCAAAGCCTGGCCAGGATCAAAGTTCCAGCCCTACTTGCACCATGACCTTGAACCACATACTTGCACTCCACTGGACCTCAGTTATCTCATGTGTCAAATCAGGGCAATGACAGAGCCTACTTCCTGGGTTTGTTCTCAGGAGTCAAGGACTCGAACCCAGAGCCTGGCACAGAGGGAGCCCTTGAGAAAGAAGAACTTGCATGAGCTAAGACTCTAGTCTATACATCGTTGGAATCCTGTTGGCCTCACACAGGGAGTGCTCAGGATAACCCTGAGGAGTGAATGTCTCTGGCTGTATGGGTGGGAGGGGCCGACAGAGGAGTAAAGTGAGAAGAGCCCAGGGTTAGGAGTCAGGAGCACTGGGTCTGAGTCTCCCGGCGCCATGGGCTCTGGATGACCCAGGGTACAGTTCCTCCTACTTCCAGGGCCTCAGCTGCACCCAAGGTACAAAGAGAAGTGGTCTTCCGGTGAGGTTTCCTTGGAGGTGCCTGCCCCAGCTCCCCCAGCCCCACTCCAATCAGAGCATATTCCTTTCTATAATAACAACAAACATCTGTTGGGTCCTTACTAAGCACCAGGTACTTTACATGCGTGCAGTTAACCCTCACAAACTCCTGAGGTAGTTCCACATTACAGAGGGGGACATGAAGCCCAGAGAGGTGATGCAATTTGCCTAAGGTCACACAGCAAGTTAATGGTGGAGCTGGGATTTAAACTCAATTCTGAGTGACCTCTGAGCCTGGGTATTTATTTATTTATTTATTTACTTTTCATCGTGAAATCATTATAGCTTCAGAGGAAGTTGCCTAGAGAGTACAGTGAGGTTTTGTGTACCCTTCACCCAGTTTTCCCCAGTGGTTACATCTTATACCCAGTTTTCCCCGGTGGTACAATATCAAAACCAGGAAATTGACATTGGTACGTACAAGTATTGTATAGTTCTGTGCCAGCTTATATCACATGGGTAGAGTTGTGCAACCACCACAGCAATCAAGATAGGAAACTAGATGTATATGTATGACTGATTCACTTTGTTATAAAGCAGAAACAAAAAAAAAATAATAATAATAAAAATAAAAATAAAAATAAAAATAAAAAAAAAAGATAGGAAACTGTTCCATGATCACAAAGATCTCCCCTGTGTTGCCCTTTATAGCCATACCCACGTCCCTCCTACCTGCCATCTCTGACCACTGGCAACCACTAATCTGTTCTCCACTTGTATAATTTTGTCCTTTCAAGAGGTAAATGGAATCATACACTTTTAAGGCTGACTTTTTCACTCAGCATAATCCCTTGAGATTCCATTTCCCTGGTGGTGCAGTGGTTAAGAACCCACCTGCTAATGCAGGGGACGCGGGTTCAATCCCTGTTCCAGGAAGATCCCACATGCCACGGAACAACGAAGCCTGTGCGCCACAACTACTGAGCCTGCTCTCTAAAGCCTGCGAGCCACAACTACTGAGCCCGCGTGCCACAACTACTGAAGCCCACGCGCCTAGAGCCCATGCTCCACAACAAGAGAAGCCACCGCAATGAGAAGCCCGCACACCGCCACGAAGAGTAGCCCCCGCTCGCTGCAACTAGAGAAAGCCCACGCAGCAACGAAGACCCAACGCCAAAAATAAAATAAATAAAATAAAAATAAATAAATTAAACAAACAAACAAACAAAACTGCTCTGTGTATCAGTAGTTTGTTCCTCTTTATTACCGAATTGTATTCTGTGGTACAGATGCCCCATTCAGCCAAATAAAGGACCTTTTGCTTATTGCCAGTCTTTGGCTATTACAAATAAAGGTGCTATAAACATTTGTATACAGGTTCTTGTGTAGACCTTTTTGTTTCTCTGGGATAAATGCCCAGGAGTGTAATTGTAATTGCTGGATCATAAGGTACGTATACGTATATTTAGTTTTTTAAAAAGAAACTACCAAACTCTTTTCCAGAGTAGCTGTACCATTTTACAGTCCCACCAGCAATGTATGAGAGCTCCAGTTTCTACATACCCTAACCAGCATTTGTTGTTGTACTATCTTTTTTTTTTTTTTTTTTTTTGCGGTACCCGGGCCTCTCACTGTTGTGACTTCTCCCGTTGCGGAGCACAGGCTCTGGATGCACAGGCTCAGCGGCCATGGCTCACGGGCCTAGCCGCTCCGCGGCATGTGGGATCTTCCCGGACCGGGGCATGAACCCGTGTCCCCTGCATCGGCAGGCAGACTCTCAACCACTGCGCCACCAGGGAAGCCCGTCACTATCTTTTTTATTTTAGCTGTTCTAGTAGATACAAAGTAGTGATGTCTCATGAGAGTCCTGATTTATGTTTCCCTAATGGCTATTGATGTTGACCATCGTTTCATTTGCTTATTTGCTGTTTGTAAACCCTCTTCAGAAATGTCTCTTAGGAACTCCCTGCTGGTCTGTGGTTTACAAATATTTTCTTATTTTGATGAAGTCCAATTTATCGATTTTTTTCTTTCATGAATCTTGCTGAGGACCTGAGTCCTGGATACCAAAGGCAGTCACCTATGTTTCTTTTAAAAGTTTTATAGTTTTATGTTTTACTTTTAAGTCCATGATCCATTTTGAGTTAATTTTTGTATGTTTTAAAATTTTTAATTTTATTTTTTATTGAAGTCTAGTTGGTTTACAATGTAGTGTTAATCTCTGTACAGCAAAACTTTTACATGTTTTTATATGAGGTGTGTGGTTTAGGTCAACTTCATGGCTTCAGTGCCATTTGTTGAAAAAACTCCCTCCTCTTTAATCTACTTTTTTAATCTTTTTTTTTTTCAACTGAAGTGTAGTTGATTTTATCCCTCCTCTTTTGAGAGTGGATGTAAAACCACAACACTCTGCCCTCTCTAGTTATCTATTTGTGTTCCCTGCAGGATTTTGTTTGAAGAAAAAATTGCACTGCTAAAATAGTTTGAAAACGATTGAACAAGAAGAGGCCGATGTTCCCCTGGCTCTAATTATCTTATTAGTTAGTTCCCCTGGCTCTAATTACCTTATTAGTTAGTCCTAAGCTAACACGTCTTGGGTGATGCATAAAGTTCAGCATGAAAGCCTCCCAGAAAAGGGATTCCTGGGTACCAGGCCTCTCCAGGACCCCTTCTTCTCACCATCTGAGGCCTCTCTCCCCAGAAAAGCAAGTTCTCTGGCTGGAGGTTCATTAGTGGGGCAAATGACATCCCTGGCCAGGGGCCTGGGCCCGCGGGGAGGCAGGCAACCCTCCTGTGAGGAGCAAATAAGAGCCGGCAATTTAGATGAGGGGGTGGAGATCAAGGCAGAAGACCCAGCCCTGAGGACTTGGGTGTAGGGTTTCACAATGAGAATTTAAAACTTGCCTGCATCCACTGGCTCTTTGATCCCGGAAGAGAATTCCAGCCACTCAAGGCCCCCTGTTGAAGCTGGAGCAGTTGCAGAGGGCTGAGGGGCATATGGGAACACTTCCCTCTGCACCCACTCTCCCCAAATACACGTGGATGCTCCGGGATTAACTTCATATCAGGAATGGCCCAGATTCCCCTGGTAACTGATGTCTCTCTCCACTCACTCTCTGCCGTCCCTGCCAACTGCAATGAGACCTTGAAGGTTGCTTGTCAAAATCTCTTGTTTTCGACAAAAAAAAAAAAAAAAAAAAAAGCAGCTAAAAATAATAAGCGCAGAAGGTCCCTGCTCACATCAGTAGGATGCTTTGAAGTTTGTAAAGCACGGTGGTCTTCTCTCTTGGGTCTCAGAGCCATCTGGAGAGGGCATGGGTCATAGATTATTATGCCCATTTTACAGAAGGGGAAACTGAGGCTCAGAAAGGTCAAGTGGTTTGCCTTTTAACTTTTCTGTCTACTAGACCGGAAGCTTCAAGAGGGAGGGCTCAGGCTTGACTTGCTCACTGCTGTGTCCCCGGGTCTAAGCACAGCTTCCAGAACATAGTAGTTGCTCAGAAGATACTGTGCAGTTGAGAAGAGTAATGCCCCAGAAGACAAAGCTAATCAGAAAAGCAGCAGCACTTGGATGAACAGTCTGGCAGTTCTTTTTTTTTTTGCAACAAGATCCAGCCAAGAGAAAGGAAAGGCACCAAGAGAGACAAAATTCAACCTGGGAGTTAAGAACAGTTTTTACATTTGAACCCCAGGTAAGCAAGATGTTATCCCCTCTCCAAAGAATTTCACTCTGCTCATTGGTAGATCTGTGTTATTAAAAAAATAATTCTATTCAATTATTATTTTAGAATTTGTAAACAAACAATAAAGCATTTATGAACATTTGTTTTCTCTCATTATATAAGTACCCACATAATATCCCCAAGTGTGCCTCTTGGCTCACAAAACCTAAAATATTTACAATCTGGGCTTTTGAGGAAAAAGTTTGCCAGCCCCACCTGCAGAGAGGGAAAACTTGAGCAAGTGTTGGGGGAGATGCGAGGGCGTCCAGATAAAACGATAAGGAAGTGGGTGACAGACTGTGTGTCCCTCGGCAGTGGAGGATGGTGTGTGTCAGAAGGAGGGGGTGAGCAGCTAATGAGGAGTGGGGACAAGGCTGCTGTTTCCCCAAAGACCCTGTTAAGGAGGAAATCCAGGTGGCGCCAAAATGGCGCCACTTGTGCTAAAGCCCATGATACCAAACCTAGACTTAATACCTGACCTAAAGGCAGTTTCAGCCTTTCCCAGAAATGTAAACTTAATCCACTACTCTGGAATGTTCTGGTCAGCACTGATGAGGTCACCTGTCCAGTGGAACCCCTCCATGCCCCAGAGGAAGAAGAGGCATCTATCTGTGTGATAAAACCCTTGCCACTCCCTTCGCCCCGCAAAGAAGCCATCCTTGCCTAAAATTAAACCCCTTTCCTTTTGCTGGTAGTTCCCTTGCCCTACCCTTCTTCCCATAAAAACCTAATATTTTGTAGAACCCCCGGAGCACCCTTTCTAGTTGCCCCATTTAGGAATCCTTGTCTAAAGCCAATTAGATCTTCAAATTTACTTGGTTGAATTTTTTTAACAACCCCCTAACGGTGCCTGTCATCTACAAAGTACCCATCATGCATTGGGGACTTTCCACAGACACCTGACCTGCAGGGCAAGTGTTGTCAGGGTCCTGCTTTCCTGTGGGGAAACAGAGGCAGAGAAAATTCTCGCAGCCAGGGAGAGGCAGAGCCAGGGTTCTGTGATGGTTAATTTTATGTGTCAGCTCGACTAGGCTCAAGGATGCCCAGAGAGCTGGAAAAAACATTATTTCTGGGTGTGGTTGTGAGCCTGTCTCTGGAAAAGATTAGCATTTGAATTGATAGACTGAGCACCCTCACCCAGGTGAATGGCTGTCGTCCAAACCCTTGAGGGCTGAATAGAACAAAAGGGCAAATTGCTCTCTCGGCAGGAGCTGGGACGTCCCAACTTCTCCCAACCTCGATCATTCGTGCTTCTGCTTCAGACTTGAACCCAGACTTACACAGTTGCACCCACCAGTGCTTGGGCCTTTGGGTTTGGACTGGCACTATGCCACCCACTTTCCTGAGCCTCCAGCCTGCAGACAGCAGGTCATGGGACTTCTCAGTCTCTAGAACCAAGTGAGCCAATCCTTTACAATAAATCTCTATATTTTATCTCTATACGTGCTATTGTTTTTTGCTTTTTTGGTCACGCCTCGAGGTTTGTGGGATCTTAGTTCCCTGACCAGAGGTCGAATTCAGGTCCCCTGCAGTGGAAGCACGGAGTCCTAACCACTGGACTGCCAAGGAATTCTCTGTCCTATTGGTTCTGAGTCTCTGGAGAATCCTAACGAATACAGATTCAAACACAAAGCTGACCAAACCCAGGCTCTCTCCTGGACACCAGGCTAACTCTAGAAGGTGGTTCTGTTAATTTCTGCCACCCCAAGTCCTGCAGAACCTGCCCTTCTGCATCTTACAACCACAAATACTTCTTAGGTGCTTGTCGTGTGCTCAGCACCATTCTGAGTCCTTCAAACTCCTATTCATCCTTCAAAACCCTTTCCAAGGTTACATATTTCCAGAAGCCTTCTCTGATTTACCAGTAATGATGGTGATGATGATGATTATAGAACAGGTCTTTGTTTTTTAATGTATTTTTGTATGTATTGCTCACATGCCCTTGTGACTTGGCACTATTATTACCAACCTTGGTTTACAGATGAGGAAACTGAAGCCCAGAGAGGTCATGTAAGTAGACCAAGGTTGAAGAGCTAGTAATGGAGGATTTGAACACAGGTCAAACTGATTCAGAGTTAGTGATTTCACCCACACACTCTACTGCTTCTGGAGTAATAATGAATAATTTCTCATGCCTGTGTTCAAAAGTTTCAAATTCCTATCAGGTGCTTCACAAATTATATGTTGTCATCTTCAGAACAATCCCAGGAGCAGGTATCATTATTGTTACCATTGCTATTTTTTTGGTGCTCAGAGAGCTGAGCAAAGTTCTCAGAAGTCACACATCAATATTCAGCAGAGAGACTTCCCTGGTGGTCCAGTGGTTGGCACTCTGCGCTTCCACTGCAGGGGGCGTAGGTTCAATCCCTGGTCAGTGAACTGGGATCCTGCATGCTGCACGGCGTGGCCAAAAAAAAAAAAAAGCAGCAGAATCAGATTCAACCTAAGCTTGCCGGATCCCAGAGCCTGTGCCCCTTCTGCAGACATGTCAATTTCTTCTAGGGGCCTAGTGAAACCTCAGTGGGAGAGTTCTCCAGATGTTATTCATTCCCTGGAGTCCTCCACCAACCAGATGGTGGGTTCTGGGTTTGCCACCTCCTCTGCAGCCAATCAGCTTCCCCGAAGCCACTGCCTTCCTCCTACCCAGCTCAGCCCAGGGCACTTGGGGTCCTGGAACCCCGGAGTGCCATGGGTTTGGGTGTGAAAGTGAAGAGGAAAGGCCTTTGGAGAGACACCAAGTTCAAACCTGCTTTGCTGGTCATGACCCTCAACCCAGGGTCCCATGGGGCGGGGGGCAGTCCCAGCTCTCCAACTGCCAACCTGGCTGTGCCAGGGACCAAGAAGGATGCTTCAGGCAAAATCCTTGCATGAAAGAGACGGCTTCCTAGGTTCCTTCAGGTGGCACGTGAAAGGCATGCACAAGGGGTGGGGACATCGAAGTTCTTCTGGCCAGCAGCTCCGCTCAGAGAAGCCTGGTAAATCTCCCTGTCCTAGGGTTCGTGGTAAAATAATAACCTCAACCATAAACACAGACCTCCTTCAATCCTTACTACGCTTTGCACTAGAGAACGGCTCCTTTCCAAACCATTTCATGCATGTGTTAAAAACATGTTCTGAATCAATGACTAAACAAATCACAGAACTTGTTTGTATTTAGGAATGTTATTTCAGGCTTATTCCCCGAAGTAGAATTATTGGGGCAGAGTGCGTGCGTATTGTTAAGGCTCTTGAGGCAAACTACACACCAAACGAAGAGAGATGGTGTGGACCCTGCCATAAACAGTGCAGATTTCTGGCATCATCATTGGTGGATGCATTTTATTATTATTATTTTTTTGCGGTACGCGGGCCTCTCACTGTTGTGGCCTCTCCCGCTGTGGAGCACAGGCTCCAGATGCGCAGGCTCAGCGGCCATGGCTCACGGACCCAGCCGCTCTGCGGCATGTGGGATCCTCCCAGACCAGGGCACGAACCCGTGTCCCCTGCATCAGCAGGCAGATTCTCAACCACTGCGCCACCAGGGAAGCCCGGTGGATGCATTTTAAATTCCTAACACCAAGTACCCCGCATATAACTATACCCAGCACAGCTTTATTGAATATGTAAAGGGGAGATATGTGGCCCTTAGCACATGCCATATAAAGGTTTTTATGCTTTTGCTTATTTTAACTTAGTTATTTAAACTTCATAATGATCTTATGAAGTGGATGGTCTTGTTATCCCCCTTTTACTGATGAGGAAGCTGAGACACAGAAGTGAGAGGCTTGGCCAGGAGGAGTGCCCCTTTGGCACCCTGCCCCACCACTTGCAGGCATTTCTGCTGCCCCAAAGGCAGGACCTCCGGGCTCCGCCTGGGTTCCAGCTGCTGTGTGGTGTTTGGGGAGCTGTCCCCAGGAAGAAGGGAGGTGGTAAAGGGCAGGGGCTCATCTTGTGAGTTTCCCTCCTCTGGCTTGTGCTGCTTGTGGTTCGATGCCTGAAAACTGCTGCTGCAGCTGCTTTGTCCAATTGTGTGGTTGTTTACAATGGGAGGGCTTGTATGGTACCAGTTCGGCCATCACATCTGTCAGTGGAGTCCACCGTGTTTGCCAGGATGATGTTTCTTTTTTTCAATTAAAATTTCAGATGGTGGTAAATACATATATACAACATACAACTGACCATTGTAACCATTTTATTTATTTTTTACAAATGCTTATTTATTTATTTATTTATTTATTTATGGCTGTGTTGGGTCTTCGTTGCTGCACGTGGGCTTTCTCTAGTTGCGGCGAGCGGGGGCTACTCTTCATTGCAGCATGCGTGCTTCTCACTGCGGTGGCTTCTCTTGTGGAGCACGGGCTCTAGGGGCACGGGTTTCAGTAGTTGTGTCTCGCGGGCTCAGTAGTTGTGGCTCGCAGGCTCTACAGCGCAGGCTCAGGAGTTGTGGCGCACGGGCTTAGTTGCTCTGCGGCATGTGGGATCTTCCCGGACCAGGGCTTGAACCCATGTCCCCTGCACTGGCAGGCAGATTCTTCTTCTTTTTTTTTTTTTTTGCGGTACGCGGGCCTCTCACCGTTGTGGCCTCTCCCGTTGTGGAGCACAGGCTCCGGACACACAGGCTCAGTGACCATGGCTCACGGGCCCAGCCGCTCCGCGGCATGTGGGATCTTCCCAGACCGGGGCACGAACCCGTGTTCCCTGCATCGGCAGGTGGACTCTCAACCACTGTGCCACCAGGGAAGCCCCTAAAGTTATCTTTAAATATGAAAACAGTACAGAGATCACTGAAGCAAAGTTGAAAGTACAGGAAAGAAGGGAGAAGAAAGTTTATCTAATGACCCATCATTCTGTAAAAAAATTTTTTTTTCCATTTACAGCAGCACTTTCTGGGAACCATCAAAGCCAACTGCTATTGTAAGTCAACTATACTTAAATTAAAAATAACAACAACAACAAAATTGCTGTACTTCATGGCAAGGGGTCTAGTGAGCTGAAGCTGATAAACGATCAAAAGGACTTCCCTGGCCGTCCAGTGGTTAAGATTCTGCGCTGTCACTGCACGATTCCGCGCTGTCACTGCACGGGGCTCGGGTTTGATCCCTGGTCAGGGAACTAAGGTCTTGCATGCCGCACAGTGCAGCCAAAAAAAAAAAAAAAAAAGAGAGAAGCAAATAAAAATCATGTACTTGGCATGGCGGGAGACGACCAGACTCAGCGGACCTAACTGAAGACATCTTCCTGACCCATGAACGGCGAGAAACTTTTTTTCTTCTAGTTTCATGGAGATGTAACTGACATATGGGGCTGTAGAATTGTAAGGTGTACAACATAATGATTTGACTTACATCAGTGGAACTTGTTTTAACCAACCACCTGCAGACCCAGGGCCTCTCCAGGGCAGTGGTTTTCCAGGCTTCACCCGCAGAACACCATGAATCCCCTTTCTAGCACTGAAAGCCCCTGACCCCACCCTCAGGAACCCATGCCACGTGTTTCTCTGCTGCCCTGCCTTCCTTTGCCCAGCCAGCTAGTTACTCGGCCAGGTAATGTTACCCCAAAACATTCACCTCTAGGTGGGTGTGGAGCCAATAGACACAACCAAGCCAAAAATCGGAAGAAGGAAGGACTTATTACACTGGTGACCTCTCCCAAAGCAATGTCTCCCCAGACAGTAAAACTGGGGAAGTTTTAAGCTAAGGGTACATGCATATTCATGAGGGGGCTTGAGCAGAGGAGAATTCAGCACAGAATAGGGGCAAAGGTCAGCAGAGTCCAAGCTTAGTTGATTGAAGTCAGGAGGGTCAACATTGTCCTTCCACCCTCTACCTGGTTGGGGGTCTTAGCTCCTGCAGAGCTCCAAGATATATTATTATGCATATCCCTTGAGGAACCAGGACCTGCCCCAAGGCTGGGGCAAGAAACTATTGTTTCTAGACTGTTCCTCCCTTATTTCTGCATTCCCTCCCTTAAGATCTTGAATTACTGAGACCTGAGGGTAAGGATTGTGGCCAGGCTTAGATCACAAAATGGCTTAGGCCAGAAGCCATTCCTGGTTCTCTTTCTCTGGGGACTCCCCTACCTTATCTGCTTACCGTAATGTTTTCCCTCTGATGGCCTTTATTTTCAAAAACCTAAACACAACCATTTTGGCTGATTTTGTTGTGGTGGTGACCTATAAGAACAGATCAAGAAGCAGGGGCTAAACCTCAAATTCCTATCGCACTGGGGCTGGGCCCTTGGAAAGCAATTTAGTTTCTGGCCCCGAGGGATCTAAATGCTAAACACAGGAGGATCAGGGGCCCAAAGAAAGCTGGCAAACAAAGGCCAGCTGTTTTGAGAAATCATCATAATTAGAGCTACCATTTCTTGTGCTTTTTCTAGGAAATGTTGGGTACTTAGCACACATTATTTTACTGGAAGAAAGCATTGTTCCTTCCAGGAGAGGGAAGCCCAGAGAGATGAATTGATTAGCTTTAGCTCACACAGTTGGAATTTGGTAAAGCAGAGATGATGATGATGATGATGATAGCTAGTATGTATTGAGCAGTTACTAGTTGCTGGGCAAAGTTTTTTGTACTATACGTATGTATAAGTTTATACAATTCTCAGTATAACACTCTGAGGTAGGTGCTATTTTCATCAGCATCCCCATTTTACAGAGGATGAAACTGAGAAACAGGGAGAGCCTCTCTCAAAGCAGCCTAGCTAGTCCTGGGGGGAGCTAGGACTTGAACCCAGATCCTCCACACCACCTGTAGTTAACCTTTGGCTCACCCTGACCCCTGACCCCTGACCAGCTTGCAGATTCTAAAGCCCTCCCTCTTCCCAACCACCCTGTTCATGGATAACACTAGCCATTTTGTTATGGGCAGACCTGTGGTCTGATCTCAGGCAGGAGCTGGGACCTTTGAGGTTTGGCTTCTATCCCTGGGGACCATCCAGGTCTCTCTCGTGAGAACGGCATAGGCCCCTCTACCTCCCCATGGTGGAGTGATTATCTCTTGGCAAAGTCTGAGAGATTGTGTGCACTGGCTCTTCACAGGTATTTGTAGGTTTGGCCACGATCTCCTTTTGTTTGGGACTGTGGAAAAAACAGGCTCCATATGTGAATTTTATGCCTGCTCTCTCTATTTTAGAGAAGTTTTAGCACTTCTTGGAAACAGCTTTTTCTACCTTCCAGTTCCTTCAGGCCAGCTGGGAGGTTAGCCCTTTGCTCTACGATCCCTCTCTTGCTCAAATGGAATCTTTCTCTCCCTCCCCCGCTTTTTTCCTTAAGACTCTTTTCAGCAAGGTGAAATTTACATACAGTGAAATGCATGGATTTGAAGGTACAGTCTGATCAGTTTTGTCAAGTGTACACAACGGTGTAGGTTGCACCCCTGTCAAGAGGTCGAACATGCCAATCACTCCAGAAAGTTCCCTCAGTCCCTTCTCTCCCTCCTGATCCCTGGACAACGGCACTCACCAGATGGCTGGCCAAATGCCTGGGTGGGGTAGTGCCTGGTCCTGAGCTGGGTGCCTGTTCTCCAGGGTTCTGGGGTGAGGGACACCCAGCCTTAGCCTTCATGGAGCTGCCTGGTTTCACTGGGTGGGGACCCAGGTAACGAGAGGCTGATGTGAGATACAGAACTAGCCCAGCAGAGGGCTTTCCAGCCATGGGGAAGATGCTTGGAGGAGGGCCAGAGCCTAGCTCATTCAGGAGTGTGTGTGTACAACCCGGCTGTGCCAATGTGTGCTGTTAAAGCAAAGAAAAGTTGCACTGGACACTAGTTAAAAACCGTAAGGAGGGTTATTCAAAACTATTGCAATAGGGGAGAGACTGAACTCAACTCTGAACACATCACAGATGGGGGTGGGGAGGGGAGGGAGGATTGCAGGAGGGTGGATCTATAGCCAAGGAGCAGAGTGAGGCAGGTGAATCATTTTTCTTTAACAGTGACCCCTGCCAGGAGGGGGAGGCTCACCTGATTTACTGAGGATGTTTATTGGCCCCTGACCCATGTCAGGGGGATGGACCTAGAGTATTTCCACAAATGCGGGAGGGGGTGGCCCTACATATAAATTCTTTTTTTGCGGGGGAAGCTGGGAGGCAGAGATAGGGGGAGGGGAAAGTGGAAGAACAAAATGAAAAGGTAAGCACTTGGTCAGAGTTAAAGGTGAATATCGGGACTTCCCTGACGGTCCAGTGGTTAAGACTCTGTGTTTCCACTGCAGGGGGCACGTGTTTGATCCCTGGTCCGGGTACTAAGATCCTGCATGCCTCGAGGTGCGGCCAAAAAGAATTTAAAAATTAAAAAATAAATAAAGCCAAAACAACAAAACAGAGCTAAGGTGAATATCTCAGGATTAATTTGATCTTCTGAAGGGGAGAAGAATATACCACCCCCAAAATATGCAATTTCGGCACACTGATTATTTTGAATTAAAGTTATTTGAGAAACTGTCAGTGCAAGAATTACACTCCGCCTTCCTTTTTCCCCTGAAAGCAGGAAATAAATCTCCCAGGTGAAAGGTGTGCTGCCTGTACCAGGAGGGTAGATGGCATCTTATCGCAGGAGGAAATTTAGGGCTGAGAAGGTGGTATAAACAAACCTTGTTATTTCCTCATTAATTTACTAGCCCAAGCCCAAGCTTCTTTGTCCTGTCAATTCTTCACAAATCTGTTTGTCTAAAGGTATAAAAGCTTCCTGCTCTGGTCACTGCTTTGAGTCTCATATTTTTTATAAGTTCCTGTACATACGAAATTAAATTTGTTTTTCTCCTGTTTGTCTGTTTTATGTCAGTTTAATTATTAGACCAGCCAAAACACCTAGGAGGGAAGAAAGGAAAAGTTTCCTCCCCTACCCTTGCGTTCCTTTCAACACCTGCCCTAGTGTTCCGTTCTTCCAAACACCACCTTTTTTTTTTTTTTTTTTTTTCTTTTTTGTGCAATACGCGGGCTTCTCACTACTGTGGCCTCTCCCGTTGTGGAGCACAGGCTCCGGACGCGCAGGCTCAGCGGCCATGGCTCACGGGCCCAGCCGCTCCACGGCACGCGGGATCCTCCCGGACCGGGGCACGAACCCGTGTCCCCCGCATCGGCAGGCGGACTCTCAACCACTGCGCCACCAGGGAAGCCCCAAACACCACCTTTTGGGAGTATTCCTCTGACAAATATTTATTGAACATTGACCAAGCCAGGCACTGTTCCTGACACTGAGGTTACAACCGTGACTGATGCAGACAGAGATCCTGTCCTCCCAGGGTTTCCATTATATTGTGGGCAGATAGACAGTAAATAAGATAAAGAAGTGAATTGTGGCTTGTGTTAGGGAAAGATGCCCCGTGGAGGGAAAGGGGAGAAAGAGTGCCACGTTGGAAGGTTTACAATTGCAAACAGGGGTGGGCGGGGATGATTTGACTGGGAAGGAGACATCCCTGCTAGGGAGCTAGCCAGGAGGATACCTAGGGGAAAACACTGGACAAAGGGAAAAGGAGGTGCAAAGGTCCTGAGGTAGGTGCATGTCTACTGTGTTGAGGATGCACAGTCAAGGAGGCTGGTACGGCTGGAGATGAGGGAGGGAGGGAGAGAGGGGAGGAGATGAAGTGGGAGAGGTAAGGGATGTAGGGTAGGCCATCTAAGGCTTCGACTTTCACTCCAAATGACATGGCAGCTCCTGGAGAGCACAGAGCAGAAGAGGGATATGATTCTCTTATTTTTTGAATGGGATTTTTAAAATGTCTTTGTTATGTTGAGGCAGGGGCAAGGGAGGCAGCCCGGAGATCACTTAGGAGACCAATATGAAAATCCAAGGGAGGACTGAGTACAGGGAAGGTGGAGAGAAATGGCCACATGGAGCTGTCGTTTGAAGGTAGTACCATTAGGGTTCGTTGACTGTGGGGTGTGAGGTCAAACGAAAGTGTGACACTGGAAGCATGGAGTCATTGTTGTCAAAGGAGAGGGGAAGACCCACCTGGGTAGAAGCAGATGGAGTTGGGGGCATGTAAGGGAAGCCGATTAGAAGAGGGGGACCACTTGGGACATGTGGTCAATTTGGGACATGCTGACACAAGATGCCATTGGACAACCAAGTGGAGATGTTGAGCAGGCAGCTGGCTCTCAGAGTCTGGAGTTGAGAAGAGGTTTGGAGGTATAAACATGTGAGTCATCGTTGCGGTGTAGGCATACTATTTAAAGCCTTGAAATTACGTAGGATCTTCAAAGGAATGGAATCTCAGATAATAGCAGTGGAAAGCCTCTCACGGCTCTGCCCATTCGATGCTCACATTTCACAGGAAAAAAAGTGAAGCCCAGAGGGGGGAGGTTACTGGTCTAAGGTTACACAGCCAGTTGATGGCAAACTTAGGAAGAAGACCTCGATTCCCCGGTTGCCATGTTCAGCGCCTTTTCCTACACCCAGTTTGTCATTGCATTTTTTTATGATGAATAAGGCTTAGGGGCTCAAACACTTTGTCATTTGACCTCATGGCAAGCTCATGAGGTCACCAGAGAGCTAAGATGACCTCCCTCAGACACAGGGAGGCTGAAGGACTTCTGACTCCTGGTCCAGTGTTCCTTGCTCCCCAGCCCCCAGTCTGTGCTGCCTCCTTCAGGAAGCCAGCTGTCTCTCATGACTGGACCATCCCTGGACCTTCTTTGTCCTCTGCCCATCTTACCAGCCTCTGGGTTCCGGGTCTTTGCCACTGTATGTCCCACAGTGCAGGGATCAGCTCTGAGTGGTGACAAAGATTCTCTCCTTGGCCAAACTCTACTTAGGCTCCTCTGAATTCTCTTGTCAACTGGGCTCTGACTTTGGGCTTCCATGTTCGTCTCTGCTTTGTCCTGCGTTCTCCGCAAGAATCCTGCTAAGTCACTTCAGCCAGGATCCCCCACTGATATCTGATCATCTAGATATCTGATCGGGTTCCTCATCCTCCACCATCCCCCAGGTGATGTCAGATCACCCTGACCTGCCTTCAGCAGGAATCCTGCCAAGTCGGTGTGATACTGTGATTTACAATAAGACATATATTAGGTTTTCCTCCTGTTTCTGGCACAGAGCTCCTAAAACCCTTGTCATTTCCTATAGAAGAGCCATAGGGGGCATCTTTTATTACAATATTTACTTCTGTTCTTCAGTTCCTGAAATAGTTCCAGAGTGATAAAGCGAAATGGATGTCTTTTGTTGTTCATAACAAGCCCCTTTCAGCCACACCTGAACCGATGTTAATGAGGTGACTTTTGGGAAGCCCCTAAGGATGGGGGCTGGTAGCCAGGGGCACCAACCATGATTAGAAGGTTGGAACTTTTCGCCCCACCCTTCAGCTTTCCTCCTACCTCCAGAAGGTGAGCAGGACGAGAGATCGACTTCAATTACCAGTGGCCAACGGTTGAATCAGTCACGCCTATGTAATGAAGCCTCCATGCAAACCTAGAAGGATGGAGTTCAGAGAGCTTCTGGGTTGGTGAACACAGGGAGGTGCTGGAAGGTGGCACCCTTTCCTCACATATCTTGCTTTCTGCATTTCTTCCACTGGGCTATTCCTGAGTTGTCTCCTTTTATATAATAAATCAGTGATCTAGTAAATAAAATGTTTTCCTGAGTTCTGTGAGCCATTTTAGCCAATTAATGAAACCCAAGGAGGGGGTTGTGGGAACCTCTGATCTGTAGCCTGTGGGTCGGAAGCACAGGTAACAACCTGAACTTCAGTTGGCATCTGAAGTGTGTGTGGGTGAGTAATTTTGTGGGACTGAGTCACTGACCTGTGGGATCTGATGTGAATTCTAGGTGGACAGTGTCAGGATGGAGTTAATTCGTAGGACGTTCATCTGGGGTTGAAGAACTGCTTGGTTTGGGAACCGCCCCCCTGCACATACACACGCACACACACACACACCACATTTGGTGACAGAGTACAGAAGTGTTCAGAGTATTGTGTGTGGTGTAAAGGAAAACAATAGTGTGTTTTTCCTTTTTGTTTTTCTGGCCGTGCTCTCTGGCAAGCGACATCTTAGTTCCCCAACCAGGGATTGAACCCATGCCCCCCCCTCCATCGGAAGCACAGGGTCTTAACCACTGGACTGCCAGGGAAGTCCCAATAGTGTGTTTTTTCTTTACAGCCCAGATTCCCACCAACCCCTGCTGTTTCCTCAGTAATTTTCCATCCACAGACAGCTGCCCCCACTTGGCAATACATTCCCACTTTTCCTGGTTGTATTCTGAGTTGAGAGTTGGGAGTTTTCTCCCTTCCTGCAAAGCTTCATTTCAGTGGCCCCTCCGTCTATTGCAATAGTCCCTGAATAAAATCTGCCTTTCTGTTCTGCATGAACAGCATGAACTCTCTTGTAGGAAGGGTGTCCGTGACCATTTTCTTTCAGGAATAACCTCCCTTGGGGCAGGTCCCTGGTGGCTGGCCATGTCTGTAAACAGCACGGGGCCTAGCCCAGCACCAGGGACAGGTAAGTGACCCAGTGAAGATTTGGAAGATCTCCCTGCCCAATCTCGTGGTCCACATTCATGCTTTTGGGGTGACACGTCTGTAGCCAGTGGTGAAGAAGGACATGTCCAGTGGCCTGCTCTATCCCTCAGGCCAAGGTTTGGGTGTGAGCATAGGAATTTTTTTGGATTTTTTTAAATTGAAGTATAGTTCATTTACAATGTTGTGTTAGTTTCTAGTGTAAAACAAAGTTATTCAGTTATACATATATATATTCTTTTTCATATTCTTTCCCCTTATAGTTTAGCATAGATATTGAATATAGTCCCTTGTGCTATACAGTAGGTCCTTGTTGTTTATTTTATATGTAGTAGTGTGTATCTGCTAATCCCAAACTCCTAATTTATCCCTCCCCGACCCCCGTTCCCCTTTGTAACCCTAAATTTGTTTTCTATGTCTGTGAGTCTGTTTTATAAATAAGTTCATTTATGTCATATTTTAGATTCCACATATTAAGTGATATCATATGGTATTTGTCTTTCTCTGACTTACTTCACTTAGTGTGATAATCTCTAGGTTCTTCCACGTAGCTACAAATGGCATTATTTCATTCTTTTATATATATATATATATCTATATCTATATCTCACATCTTCTTGATCTATTAATCTGTCAATGGACATTTAGGTTGCTTCCATGTCTTTGTTGTTGTAAATACTGCTGCTCTGAACATTGGGGTGCATGTATCTTTTCAAATTAGAGTTTTTTCTGGATGTAGAGTATAGGAATTTTTGCCTCTTATTGTGGATAAACCCGGATAAGCTTCTTTCCCCTCAGCACCATTCCCTTTGCTAAGGAATTTCCCTCCCCACGTGGGGGAGAGGGATAGATTGGGAGTTTAGGATTGACAGGTACACACTGCTATATTTAAAATAGATAACCGACAAGCACCTACTCTATAGCACAGGGAACTCTGCTTAATATTCTGTAATAACTTAAATGGGAAAAGAATAGATACACGTGTATGTATAACTGAATCACTTTGCTGTACACCTGAAACTAACACAACATTGTGGATCAACTATACTCCAATATTAAAAATAAGTAAATAAAAGAATTTCCCTCCCCACTTATCTCCTGAAATTTGTCATCTTTCCGGGGTCTGTAAAGAGGCCTTACTCATGCACTTGGGCTAATGCAGAGGTTTTTCAGGCACCATTGACCTTTGGGGCCTGGTAAGTCTTTGCTGTGGGGCACCGTCCTGTGCATTGTAGGATATTTAGCAGCATCCCTGGACTCCACCCACTGGACGCCAGTAGCTCCACCTCTCAGTTATGACAATCAAACATGTCTCCGGACTTTGCCAGATGTTCCCTGAGAGCAAAATCGCTTCCCCTCCAACTGAGAACCACGAGTTACTGCAAAGAATTGTTTTCAGCTGTGGTAGCTGGAAGGGGTCTGGAGTGGGGTCCCTACAGGGAGAGGTGACCAGAACCAGATGTATCGCTTTGATCATTACACTGAAGCTCACTTTATGGCCACGTGTTTTATATCTAGAGGGGGCCTCAGAGACTGTTTTCTTCATTGTCTTGGAGGTGGGGGCAACTTCTGAGAATTAGCAGGCTCCCTCGGTGCAGTGAAAGGTGATGACATGTGAGTGATGTCTTGATTAGTGAAGAAAGAGCCAATTCCACAAAGGGAAAGGGAAGAAGGGAGAGTCTGGTATCTGATCTTGGCCCAGCTCTAGATGGCTGTGTGGCTTCAGGCGAGTTATTTAACCTCTCTGGGTTGTGAGGATCAAATGCACCCAAGGATGAGAGGTGCCCAGCAGACTGTGTGGTCTGCAATTGGCCTGCCCAATAAATGCAAATTCTCCGTTTTTTTTTAAACTTTTAAATTTTATTTATTTATTTATCTATTTATTTATTTATTTTTGGCTGAGTTGGGTCTTTTCTTGCTGTGCCCTGGCTTTCTCTAGTTGTGGCAAGCGGGGGCTACTCTTCGTTGGGGCTTCTCATTTCAGTGGCTTCTCTTGTTGCGGAGCATGGGCTCTAGGCACGTGGGCTCAGTAGTTGTGGCTCGGGGGCTCTACAGCACAGGCTCAGTAGTTGTGGCACACGGGCTTAGTTGCTCCATGGCATGTGGGATCTTCCCAGAGCAGGGCTCGAACCCGTGTCCCCTGAATTGGCAGGCGTATTCTTAACCACTGCGCCACCAGGGAAGCCCAATTTCTCTGTTTTAACTCTGAACGATGCTGAGCATGATGGCCAAGTTTCCTAATAGCCTCATGATGTTGAACTCTCCAAAACCAAAACCAAGTGTAAGGATCATCTACCCAGTGGTAGATGTGAGGGCGAATTAATGTTTGGTAATTATGCTGTGCAAGCAGCACTGGGAGCCAGGACTTTGCCTCTTTCTAGAAAGAAGAAAAATCAAAGGAAGGAAAGAAGCCTGAGAGCTCATTCAATGACTTCGTGCTGAACTGGCTCAAATGTTCTTGGAAAGTTTTCTTAAAAATGTCTGGAGGGAATGAAAGACACACACACACACACACACACACACACACACACACACACACACACGTTAGCTTTTAAAGAAAGGCTTGGGGCTTCCCTGGTGGCGCAGTGGTTGAGAGTCCGCCTGCCGATGCAGGGGACACGGGTTCATGCCCCGGTCCGGGAAGATCCCACATGCCGCGGAGGGGCTGGGCCCGTGAGCCATGGCCGCTGAGCCTGCGCGTCCGGAGCCTGTGCTCCGCAACGGGAGAGGCCACAACAGTGAGAGGCCTGCGTACCGCAAAAAAAAAAAAAAAAAAAAAAAAAATTGAAATGTAGTTGATTTACAATGTTGTGTTAGGTTAGGTGTACAGCAAAGTGATTCATATATATATATGAATATATTATATATATATATTCTTTTTTCAGATTATTTTCCATTATCGATCATTACAATATATTGAGTATACAATATATTGAGTAGAGTTCCCTGTGCTATACAGTAGGTCCTTGTTGTTTATGTATTTTATATATAGTGGTGTCTATCTATTTTGTATATAGTCGTGTGTATCTGTTAATCCCAAACTCCTAATTTATCCCTCCCCCCTCCCTTTCCCCTTTGGTAACCATAAATTTGTTTTTTAAGTCTGTGAGTCTATTTCTGTTTTGTAAATAAGTTCATTTGTATTACTATTATTATTATTATATTTTTTGGGCTGCACCATGCAGCTTATGGGATCTTAGTTCCCCGACCAGGGATTGAACCCAAGCCCCCTGCAGTGGAAGTGCAGAATCCTAACCACTGGACTGCTAGGGAATTCCCTGTATTATTTTTTCAGATTCCACATATAAGTGATATCATATGACATTTGTCTTTGTCTGACTTACCTCATCTAGTCTGATAATCTCTAAATCCATCCATGTTGCTGCAAATAGCATTGTTTCATTCTTTTTTATGGCTGAGTAGTATTCCATCGTGTATATATACCACATCTTATTTATCCATTCATCTATCCATGGACGTTTAGGTTGCTTCCATGTCTTGGCTATTGTAAATAGCACAATTTACATTTTAATGTAAGAATTATTTGTATCACTATCAGGTTTTCTACAATTTGCGGAGCTGTAAGTTACCTTATAGACTAAGAAAGGTGGTGGGCAGCTGGTCATGCACTCACTGCATTTCAGAGTCCTTCACAATTTCCCCTATGCCCCTAGTGTCTCCTCTCCCTTCCCTTGCTCACTTTGGTCCAGCCAGCCTCCTAGCTGCCCCCGAAGCTGGGAAAAGCCCTGTCCTCAGAGCTTTTGCCCTGCGGTCCCACCTGCCTGGAACAGGCTCCCCCTAGCCATCCCGGAACTCTTCAGACCTCATCCCTCTCAGCTCTCTGCTCAGAGGTCACCTTCTCAGGGAGGGACCCGACCTGTCCCCTTCCCTGCTTTATTTCCCCGTCCAGCACTTACTGTAAATGGTAGAATCCTGTCTTCTCCACTGCACATTTGTTGAATGGAAAATTGGACTATCAGGTCCCAGGCACTAGGAATTATATTATTTTTAGAGTCATAAGTCTTAAGATTTAAGATCTTTTTGACACCTCATTATTGTTTTTTTTTAAGCTGGGTTTTTAATTGAAATATAGTTGATTTAGAATATTCTGTTAGTTTCAGGTGTACAGCAAAGTGATTCAGTTATGTATATATATACTTTTCAGATTATTTTCCATTATAGGTTATAAGATATTGAAT
Organism: Hyperoodon ampullatus; assembly: GCF_949752795.1. Taxonomy (NCBI): domain Eukaryota; kingdom Metazoa; phylum Chordata; class Mammalia; order Artiodactyla; family Ziphiidae; genus Hyperoodon; species Hyperoodon ampullatus. The sequence goes on from NC_136915.1 coordinate 14,087,315, forward strand.
ATAGTTCCCTGTGCTATACAGTAAGTCCTTGCTGCTTATCTATTTTATGTATAGAAGTTAGTATATGTTAATGCCAATCTCCTAATTTATACCTCCTCTCCTCCCTTTCCCCTTTGGTAACCATAAGTTTGTTTTTTATGTCTGTGAGTCTGTTTCTGCTTTGTATATAAGTTCATTTGTATTAATTTTTAGATTCCACCTATGTGATATCATATAGTATTCTTCTTTATCTGACTTACTTCACTTAGTATGGTAATCTCTAGGTTTATCCATGTTGCTGCAAATGGCAATATTTCACTCTTTTTATGACTAAGTAATATTCCATTGTGTGTGTGTGTGTATATATATACACACACACACACACATACACACCACATCTTCTTAAACCAATCATCTATTGATGGGCACTTGGATTGTTTCCATTTCTTGACTATAGTAAATAGTGCTGCTATGAACATTGGGATGGCACCCCATTATTTTAAGGACAAGAAAACCAAGAGCAGAAGAGGAAAGATCAAGGTCAGGGCCACAGCAGTGGGATGTAGTGATGAGGGCCATGTTCCAGAATCTTCTGCTGGGCTCAATCCTTATTGTGTGACACTAGACCATGTTCCTTCAACTCCTTGACACGGTCTCCTCACCTTTAGAACGGAAGTACTGCTGTGCTTGTTGAAAGGATGTAGGTGAATTGCCCAGCCCAGCAACACTGAGCAGCAAATGTCAGCATATTAGGAACCCACAAAACCATGAAATAAAGCCATGTGTTTCTCAAAACTCCATCCAACCAGTGTTCCTTCTCTGGAGCTCACCTGGTTTTGAAGGGAATAAGAAGTGCAGCCAGGAATTGGCAATCCTCGGGGATTGCTTAGAGCAGTGGTACTCAAATTTTAGCATCAACTGCAGTGGGTGGGGTGGGGTGGGGGGAGGCTTGTTTGGTAATCTGCATTTCTAGCAAGTTCCCAGATGACAAGTTGCTACCAGCTACCCTGGCTCACAGCTCAGTACTACTTCTCTTTCTCTACCATGGCTAACGGTCTACTGTAAACTTGCAACTTCACTTCTACCTGCTCAGCCCAGCCCCCGACCCCTTCTCCACCCTCCCCAGTCTGGCCTGGGATTCCTCTTCTTTCCTTATGCACCTTTACACATGTGGTTCTTCTTATCCTTCTGGCCCCATTAATGCCTTCTCATTCTTTAAGATAACAGCTCAGATAATGTTCTCAGGGTTTTTTTTTTTTTTTTTTTTAAGTCATGGGCAAGATGGCCTATCCTAATTGGCCTGGCCAATTAAACCTAAATTAATTTGTCTTCAGTGAATTGAATTGAATCAGGCTACCCATTGCTCTATGCAGATAGTCTCCTCCAGGAAGCCTTCCCAGACTACTCAGGCTCAGCAGGTGTTTCTTCTGAGCTGTGTGATTACCACTCTCATAAATGGTACATTTCCTCTGAGGGGACTGTGGATAATGCATCATCAGGGCAGGGATGATGCATTATCCATCTCAGCATCCCCAGTCCTTTTGGTATTCTTTTCACTGCAGCCAGCAGAGGGCACCTCAGCACCACAATTCTGCCCAGCTGGGTTCAGCCTTGGGGATGAACAGCTCAGACCGTCTCGTCCTCAGGAGGCCCTGGGGCAAAGTGGAGGCTTCCCAGTCCTTTGAGAACCAGGTCACCTATGGTTAAGTGCTGGGACTTGGGCCTAGACATTCCTAGCTGTGTGATCTTGGGCTTTGTGACTCGCCCATCTGACCCTCAATTTTCTCTTTTATAAATTGGCTATAATAATGCCTCTTGGCAGTTTGTGAACATTTAACGGAATGGTCACGTGAATTGCTTAACCCAGAGCCTGAATCAGGATTAGGATGTGCGTGGGTGACCTTGGACTAGTGATTTCACCTCTCTTCGCCTCAGTTTCCTCATCTGTAAAATGGGGATAATTTAAACTACCTCCTCATAGGCTACCTACTCAATTCCTATTATTATTATTATTCCTTGATGACGTTGATGATGATGATGATGACAACGACGACCAAGCCTTGATATTTACCTGTTCCATTGTAGCTGGTTATGGGTCCAGATTAAAGGCTGCTCCACCTCACATTCCTGGGCTCCCCCATGTTCCCCTGGAGCTAACGCTCTTGGTGAGGGCAAGATCAGCATCCCAACTTTTCTTGGGAAACGTCTGTTGAAGTTCCTGGCATGAGCTTGGGTGCCAGGTGGTATCTGGAAACTTGAATCCCCTGAACCTGGCTGCAGCTCATGGCAGGAGTGGGAGTCCAGGGTGCCCCTAGAATGCCCCCACACCTACTCCACAGAAACCGAGACTGCCCTGGGCCACTGAGCAGGCCCTGCTCTCTGTAAGGGGGCGGGAGGTGGAGAGCAGGCAGCAGGGAGGCTGGTGGCTGGGTCAGCCTTACAGCCAAAGTGGGGGGGCAGGAGGAGCTTGGACCACCACTCTCTTTCTCTGTCCGCATAATGGGGACAATAAAACCTGTCTTCTCTCTCCCTCTCAGGGCAGGCTGGCAGAGCAACATCTTCATCCAGTGGAGTTAGATGCAGGAGAAAAGCCCACATTTTGGATGATCTGGCTTTGAACCCTGGCTCTACTTCTTACCAGCTGTGTGACACTGGGCAAGTGACTTAACCTCTCTGAATCTCATAGTTTCCTCATAGTGATGCTGGGAGGATTGAAAATGTTATATATTAATACGTGTTGTGTGTGTTTACTTTATTCTTCCTGTTGTTATTATGTTAGGGAACAAAAGGTTTTCTGTGTATTTTATTTATTTATTTTTGGCTGTGTTGGGTCTTTGTTGACGTGTGCTGGCTTTCTCTAGTTGTGGCGAGTGGGGGCTACTCTTCGTTGCAGTGCGCGGGCTTCTCATTGCGGTGGCTTCTCTTGGTGCGGAGCACGGGATCTAGGCACGCGGGCTTCAGTAGTTGCAGCACACAGGCTCAGTAGCTGTGGCTCGCGGGCTCTAGAGCTCAGGCTCGGTAGTTGTGGCACACAGGCTTAGTTGCTCCGCGGCATGTGGGATCTTCCCGGGCCAGGGCTCGAACCTGTGTCCCCTGCCTTGGCAGGCAGATTCTTAACCACTGCGCCACCAGGGAAGCCCCCACTGCCCTTTACATACATGGTTTCACTGCTTCCTCATAGCAATGGTGAGAGGTAACGTCACCATCCCAATTTATAGATAGGAAGACTGAGGTTCCAGGAGGTGGAGTGACTTGTTGAAGATCCACATTTGCAGGACCAGGTGACCCAGAGGCTGCCTCTGGGATGGAGGAGAGGGCATGAGAACATGAGCACAGTGCTGTCCCGAACTTGTCCAGCCCTTGATACATGCCAGTCCTGACCCTACTGCTCTGTGCACAACTCCAGGGGGCATCATTCACCTGGCAGAACCCTCCTGGTGAAACCTGGCCGAACCCTCCTGGTGAAACCTGGCCCTCAGGGCTGTCCCTCTGAGCCACAGCTGTGGCTGACCGCTGATTTCTGTGAAGACAGTTCTGTGAGGACAGCACTGTAGCTGGTAATGACCCATTATGCCCATCACTGGCCTCTTGGGAACTGGTGCTCTTCAAGCCATTGGCTTTAGTCCCCCCTCTGACTTGCTCTCCATTTCTGCAATGTCTTGAGTGTGTCCCAGCTGTTTGTGCTGTGAATTTTTTTTTTTTTTTTTTTTTTTTTTTGCAGTAAGTGAGCCTCTGACTGTTGTGGCCTCTCCCGCACAGGCTCCGGACGCACAGGCTCAGCGGCCATAGTTCATGGGCCCAGCCACTCCGCGGCATGTGGGATCTTCCCGCACCGGGGCAGGAACCTGTGTCCCCTGCGTTGGAAGGTGGACTCTCAACCACTGCGCCACCAGGGAAGCCCTGTGCTGTGAATTTAATTCCCAGGGTGGCCTTGAGCTTGGCAGAAGAGAGACACCATAGGAATCTAATAAATGCATGTGTGGCCAGGCACATAAATGTAACTAAGTTGTGCCTCTGAGCCTCTTGCTGAAGGGTAACTCATCCTTAGAATACTGTTCAAGGGCCTGAGCTGGAAAGGGAAGAGGTTCAAGTTCGACACCAAACAAGGTGAGTATTGGTGATATGAGCTGAGATTAGAGACAGGATGTCATAAAGGCGAAGTGACAGGCCTGTGTTCAAATCCTGGCCCAACCACTGTATAAGTGACAAAAAGGGCCACCATGCTTCGTTTCCCCCACTGGTGTGGAGTCAGTTTTTACACTCCTTCTCTTAACCTATAGAAAGTGATAGAAGTGAGGACATGGGACTGCCAAGCCAGGGACTCAAGAGGCCTTGACCACCTGCACATTCTCTCTCTTGGACCCTTTTTTTTGTGGTACGCGGGCCTCTCACTGCTGTGGCCTCTCCCACGCGCAGGCTCAGCGGCCATGGCTCACGGGCCTAGCCACTTCGCAGCATGTGGGATCTTCCCGTACCGGGGCAGGAACCCGTGTCCCCTGCATCGGCAGGCGGACTCTCAACCACTGCGCCACCAGGGAAGCCCTCTCTTGGACCTTTGTAGCTTCCATGTGACACAAGCGTGTGCTAGAGGCCAGGGGGCTGAGAGGCCCTGTGAAGGAGAGTGTCCCAAGCAAGGTCACCCTAGACCAGCTGACAGCAGACCCAAAGGCAAGTCAAGTCTAGTTGAGGTCAAGTTTGGTCCTGGTCAGGAGAACCACACAGCTGACCACCAACTGATGCTGATTGTTGTAAGCCATTGAGTTTGGGTTGGTTTTTTATGCAATGACAGTTTACTGATGAGCCACTTGTCATGGTCAAATTGCTTACCCTCTCTGAGCCTCAGTTTCTGTCTCTGTGAGGTGGGCACAATAATCTTTTGTGTCCCAGAGGACTGACATGAGGAGGGGATGAAACGCATATGAAGTACTGAGCACAGTGCCCAGCATGGCGAGGATGCTGGAATGGGCCCCGTTGCACTGCCATAAAGAAACAACCTCCAAAAATCCTAATGAATGAAAACAACAAAACTCTACTTTTTTTTTTTTTTTTTGCGGTATGCGGGCCTCTCACTGCTGTGGCCTCTCCAATTGCGGAGCACAGGCTCCGGACGCGCAGGCTCAGCGGCCATGGCTCACGGGCCCAGCCACTCCACGGCATGTGGGATCCTCCCGGACTGGGGCACGAACCCGCGTCCCCTGCATCAGCAGGCGGACTCCGAACCACTGCGCCACCAGGGAAGCCCAAAGCTCTACTTTTTGCTACTGGTTGATGGCCTGTGGGCCAGGACTTAGCTCACTGTGGTCACGTAGAGTCCTGGGCTGCTGAAGTTCCCCATCCTTCATGGTGCAGAGCTGGGCACCGTGCCAGAACTCGGCAGAGTCTTGTGCTGGGAACTGAGCGCTCAGCCTGGAAGCGACACACATGGCACTCCCAACTCATTGCCCCACCCATCCAAGGGGTCAGGAAGTGCATCCTTCGTACCAGAAGGAGAGAGCCGGAAATATTGGGTGAACAACGTTCATTAATGTTCACTATCGTTTCCTGCTTTTCAAGTCCAGAGAGTGGAAAAGTCAAAACGGTACTAGAAGCAATGCTAATAGAAGGAATAATAACAACTCCATTTATTGAGGGCATACTACATGCCAGGCACTGTGAGAAGCCTTTTACACATGTCATCGAGTCATCATTTCCGTTTGATGGGGGATGTGGCTCAGAGAGCTACACGACCTGCCTGGTGCTCCGGGTTGGTGGCAGAGCCAGCGTTTGGACCCAGGACTCTAAAGCTCACTTTCCTTCTAGTAGACTATGTGGCCCCTTTTCAAAGACCCCAAAGGCTGACCAAGGGGCATTTGAGAGAGTGCCCAGAGGTAAGGCAAGGGGCCAGACCAGGCTTCCATAAACAGGGCCAGCCAGGCAAGGCTGTCCCTGGACCCCCATCAGTTACAATCAGAAATCCAAAATGTTGTCTGTTTTTGCACTTTTATTCCCCCTGCTCCTTCTGGTTTCACAGTACATCGTGCCTCTGAGGAATTCCAGATGAGCCAAGAGGCTCAGGATTTTCTTACCCCCATCAGACTGGAGGCAGGCTCTTCCCCTTTGCAAAGCCATTCATCATTCATGGCACTCTCGCTGTTTGCCCACGGATGCCAGGGGCTTCATGAGAGTTTTCTTACTGAAACCTCTCTGCAACCCTCTGTTATCATCTCCATTTTACACAAGTGGGAACAGATGCACAGAGAGGTTAAGTGTCCTGTCCACGTTCACACAGATGGTTGAGGAACTGCAGTCCAGGCAGCCTGGCCCCATATCCTCCCTTTTAACCACCGAGCTACAAAGGGCTTTCACATCCTTGAGCTCATCTGATCTTCCCCCAGACACACACACACACACACCAAAACTTCATGGCAAAAAACAACCATTGTGTGATGCTAACAGACTCAGGGATTTGGACCAGGTACAACAGGGATGGCGTTTCTCCGCTCTATGTCGTCTGGGGCCTCAGCTGAAAGACTTAAAGCTTAGGGGTGAGTCGAGAGCTGGACACCGCAATCATCTGGAAGCAACTGATCCCAGGTGTGGCTGGGACTCAGTTGGGCTGTTGACACTGGACCTCTTCATGTAGCTTGGGCTTCCTCATGTCATGGCAGGCTTGGTGTCTTATGTGGTGGCTCCAGAGGTGAGTGTGAGCTAACAGGATGGAGATCACATGCCCTCTTCTGACCTAACAGGATCACTTCTGCTGCATTCTGTTGGCTACATGAGCCTGCCCAGATTCAGGCACAGACCCTCTCTCTCCATGAGAGGAGAGTCAAAGAATTTGCGGACATGGTTAAAAACTCCAGGGGCTTCCCTGGTGGCGCAGTGGTTGAGAGTCCGCCTGCCGATGCAGGGGAAACGGGTTCGTGCCCCGGTCTGGGAAGATCCCACATGCCGCGGAGCGGCTGGGCCCGTGAGCCATGGCCGCTGGGCCTGTGCGTCCGCAGCCTGTGCGTCCGGAGCCTGGGCTCCGCAACGGGAGAGGCCACAACAGTGAGAGGCCCACATACCGCAAAAAAAAAAAAAAAAAAAAAAAAAAAAAACTCCAGGTGGAGGGCATCAATACCTGGCCATCCCCCAGGGCCATGGAAAGCTGGGACAGAGAGTGTGGAACCTTAATGGGATAGTGCAGAGACTCAGGTTAGCCTTGACCTCCAGCATCCCATCACTGCCTCTTGGTGAAAACTCTTGCATCTTGGGTATCCCCATCCTGGAGGACATGTTCCTATGGCCAGCAGGGGGCGCCTGATATCCCTTGGTGTCCATAGGTTAGGAGGTGGCAAGAGAGGACACTCTGGTAGCCTCTCTGGACATAATTGCCCTTCACTGCCCAGAAAGGAGCCCTCAAGGGGACTCCAGCTGTGTCCACACTGTGTCGGCCCCCTGCCCACAAACTCCACAACAGGTTGTTGGCTTTTCTTGCTTCTCACCAGCTGTGCCAGCCCCACGGAACCCCCTGGGGCAGCACCCTAGGCAGGGGGTCCGGCACTGGCTTTGCAGCCGGGCAGATCATGAGCTTGGACAAATCACATCTCTGGTCTGGACTTCGGATTTCCCAGATGCAGTACTGAGGGAGCTGGGCTACATCATCCTCTAGTTTCTAGAACTCCATGGAGCACCTGAATTTCTTCTCAGATGAAAGCCTCACCTCCCAAGACTGACTGCAAGCTCCTTGAGGACAGATCGTGTCCTCTTGACTCTGGGCAAGGCACTTCCCTACTCTGGGCCCTTTCATCTGGAAAATGGGGATGCCAACAATGCCTGCCGCAGGGAGTCGCTGGGAGGTAGACTTATGGACACACATGGCACCTTAGTCGGTGGTCACAGACAGCTTCTTGCCTTCTTGCTTTGCTGTAAGAAGAACCCATGGAGGCGGGTTCCTGAGTCACTGGTCCCCTCGGGTCTCCTGGGGGCTTGGGGAGAGTGTGGATGTTTGAGTGCCGGGCATCACAGCTACTGGACGCAGAGTTCCAGGAGCAGGCCTCCAGGGGCTGCCCTCCAGTGGCTCTAAAAGGGCACTGAATGAGGTTTCTGAAAATACCTCTTGTCTTTACAAAATGACCTGCTTTCCCAGGCTTCTGCCCGAGGCCCCCTCTTGTGCTGTATGCGCGCCATGTTGGATTGTACGTGGGCATCAGGCCCACGGTCCACAGAATGCACTGAGGTCCAGGGAGATCTGGGGCTTCTTGTACAAGCAATAACAGCAACCCCTCCCAGGAATGAGCACCTACCGTGCGCCAAGTAGCTCACCCTCTGTGTGCAGAGGGCATCACCATTGGTGTGGGGTGAGGAAGTCCTCCCTGCCTTCACTGCTCTGACACACTGGAGCTCTGAGTCACTGGGGCCCTGAAAACTCCTGCCTGTTCCCCTTTCCTTCCTTCCCCCACTGCCCGCCCTGCAGAGGCTGGGTCTTGCTCACCCTCCATCTCTCCCAGCCCCTGCACGTCTCCAGGCATGGCCAGTGCAGCCCCAAGGAGCTCAACTTCTCTTCACTGGTGGCTGACATTTGTCTGGAGAGTGGGGCAGAGTGTCATGAGGCCCCAACCGAGGAACTTTGTTGGCGAAAGAAATCACTTATCTCTTTTCAACTTTCTTTCCTCCCAGGTTTTTTTTTTTTTTTTTTTGCGTTACACGGGCCTCTCACTGTTATGGCCTCTCCCGTTGTGGAGCACAGGCTCCAGACGCACAGGCTCAGCGGCCATGGCTCACGGGCCTAGCCGCTCTGCGGCATGTGGGATCTTCCTGGACCGGGGCACGAACCCGTGTCCCCTGCATCGGCAGGCGGACTCCCAACCACTGCGCCACCAGGGAAGCCCTTTCCTCCCAGGTTTGATCTATGATCCTGAGGCCTGTTTGGAAGTCTCTGAAGAAGCAGCATCAGCTCTTGAAAGCACAGCCTGCTGCAGCCATTGGAACCCACCAACTTCAGAGAGGTCAGGGGCACAGGGAGAGGAAGGTCTCGGGGGTGGGCCACTGGAAGGAACTACTTTTCAGTGAATCAGCCTTTAAACTTTCCAGGACCCGGGGGAGCCTTGCTTTTGGTGCAGCCAGGCGACCTGATGTCACAGCTGCCACCTTCAGGCTTGTGGGCTGAGTGTTGCATGACTCTGGGGGCACCGGATGGGCTGTATGTGATGGCACCCCTCAGGGGTGCATCGTGGCCACCCTGGCTGATGCCCGGCCATCTCAGACCTTCCATGGCCCCCTTGCCTTACCTGTCCTCTGTACCTGGGCACCTGCCTCAGTCTCCCCGGGCTGGGGCCTCCTACCCTGCCCGTCTCTTGCAGTAGAGAGGAGCTGGATCCTCCTTTCCAGGCCCAGGCAGTTGAAGAGATTGCTCCAAATGGCAGTGCCACCCGCCTCCTAACACTGAGTAATGCCACCACCTGGATGTCGCTATCGAGACCCCAACCTGGGAGGGACCTCTGATGGGACATTTGCCCAAATCGGCCCAAACTGAACAAAAGAGAAGCTTCAAATCCCAACTCTGCCTCTTTCTCTCTGTGTGATCACAGGCAAGACTCTCAGATCCTTCTCATCTACAAAATGGAAAATAACGTTAATAAACCTATAATAAATTTAGGGGCATGAATCTTGGTGGCACAGTGATGGGGATGGAGCAGGCGTTTAGCAAATACCAGTTGTCAAGTTCTGCCCCTTGGAGCACTGTCTTAAGGTAAGGTTTCCCCACCTGTGTCCCATCTAGACCCTCCTTCCTCCTTCCTTTCAGCTCAGGACAGGCAGTGTAGGCGGGGCAGCTGAAAGCCTGAACTTCAAGGGGAGAAGTTTAATCTCCTCTATGCATTTTTAATGACTTGACTTGAGATTTTCACTGGGTCTGTTTAACTGACAGGTAAGAATCATTTGCCATTATCCTGGCCACCATTAATGTAAATGGGGCTTCCATATTATTCGCTTGTGCTTTCTTTTTTTTTTTTTTTTTTTTGGTAGTACGCGGGCCTCTCACTGTTGTGGCCTCTCCCGTTGCGGAGCACAGGCTCCAGACGCGCAGGCTCAGCGGCCATGGCTCACGGGCCCAGCCGCTCCGCGCGGCACGTGGGATCCTCCCCAACCGGGGCACGAACCCGTGTCCCCTGCATCGGCAGGCGGACTCTCAACCACTGCGCCACCAGGGAAGCCCCCGCTTTTGCTTTCTTAAAATTTTTTTTTTATTGACGTATGGTTGATTTACAATGTTGTGTTAGTTTCAGGTTTACAGCACAGTTATATATATATATATATATATATATAAAATATATATATATAAAACATATATATAAAAATATATATTATATATTCTTTTCAGATTTTTTCCTTTATAGGTTATTAGAAAATATTGAGTATAGTTCCCTGTGCTATACCGTAGGTCCTTGTTTAACTACTTTATATACAGTAGTGTTATCTGTTAATCCTAAACTCCTAATTTATCCCTCCCCTCTTTCCCTTTGGTAACCATAAGTTTGTTTTCTATGTCTGTGGGTCTATTTCTGTTTTGTAAAGAAGTTCATTTGTATCTTTTTTTTTTTTTTTTTAGATTCCACATAGTGGAAGTGATATCATATGATATTTCATATGGCTTACTTCACTTAGTATGATAACCTCTAGGTCACTTTCTTCAATTTCTTACCTTTATTTTTTCATTCAGTCAATGTTACTTAACCCCCTAGGATGTGCCAGGCACCAGATTAGCTACTGAGGATACTGATGGATCACACAGGTGGGATCCTATGTTCATGGAGTTTCTAACAGAGTTGAGAGCACATATAAAATCCAAGCAAACACACAGCTATATTACATAATTACAAATTGCATAAATGCTTTGGAGGAAACAAACGTATTTGTTTATTAAAGCTTAGATAATCCAAAGGTAAGTTTCAGCCTAGCCCATGGAAGGTTTTTCTGGGATACTGTAATAAAAGTGGTAATAACCATGACAATCTCCATAGATCTCAGTGGCCTGCTAAGGCTACATATGTAAATGAGTGCTCCATATAAACGAGCTGATTCACTTCTTACAACAGCCCTCATAGTTGAGTGTCATTATTCCCATTTTACAGATGAGCATCTGTAAACAGAAGTTTAGGGGTCAAGTGACTTGCCCAAGGTCACATAGCTTGCTAAGGAAGCTAGATTCAAACTTAGGTTTATTTGATCTGTCCCTGCTATCATCATAGACCTTGTCTGTGCAGGGCTGGCTGGGGTTCATGCTACACTGTTTGTCTTGTTAAGCCTGGGCAGGGGGCTTTAAAGCTGCATGGCTGGAGGGCTGGGAAAGAGCAACAGGAGAGAATTGACTACTGGGGCATGTCCCTTCCCTTGAGGATGAACTGGGAGAGGGGATGGGAGGGCAGTGAGACCCGGAGCTGGGGGTTGCTAATGTCCAGGCCCAGTCCAGAGGCTCGTCTCTTAACAAATGGGAGCAAATAGTGTTTGTCTCCAAGATGCATGGTCCCTTCCACCTGGAAAAGAGTCCCTGACCTCAACCTTATTTGCAAAAGCTGGATGAAGATGATGGGGTGGGGACGGGAGCCCTGACTCTGCATCCACGTAACACCTGATGGCTAGTGTGTGTTATGGCCTTGACCTTTCACACTTTCAAGACTGGGGGCAGGTGGCTTTGGCAGTTGGGAGCCACTATGGAGGAACCCAGGCTCAGAATCTGGACTCCCTTCTTCCACTACCTCCTGCCCTCCGTAGCCCCAATCCTGTTCTCCCTGTGGTTGAGAGCCTGGACCCTGGAAATTAACATAAAACTGGATTGAAATTCCAGCTCTCTCACTTCTTTTTTTTTTTTTTTTTTGGCTACGCCATTTGGCATGCAGGATCTTAGTTCCCCTACCAGGGATCGAACCTGTGCCCCCTGCAGTGGAAGCATGGATTCTTAACCACTGGACCGCCAGGGAAGTCCCCAGCTCTTCCACATTCTACTGTGTGACTTTTGGCAAGTTACTTCACTTCTCTGAGCCCCAGTTTCTCATCTTTCAATGGGCATAGTAAGACCTGCCTCTCAAGCTGTTTGGGAGATTAAATAAGATGATTTATATAAAGTGTTTCATCCAGCTCCTAGAAGATTATATAGTCTTAGTTGATGAGCATAAAGTTGAATCCTATTCTTCCAGGAGCTTGGGGTGTTGGCACCTCCCCAACTGATGTGAAGAGTCTGCAGAACAGAGCGTGACCCACAAATGTTCTTTCTCTGATTTTGTTCTGACTGCATGCGTGCTTATCTCTGTAAGAGACTATTGTCTCTCCAAAGTGGTCGCCTGTCAGGAGGCTCTTTGGGGAACTTGGCTCTTGGAAATGTCCCAGAACCTGTGGCACCACTTTGAATGTTCTCAGCGGAGGCCCATTCATCCTCTGAGGGTGGGTCTGGTGTTTGGAATTAGTAAGGAATCTTCTGGATCCAAGACTGCTGACTTTGGGTGGAGGTTTGAACTGGGAAATGCTGACAAGGGAAAGATAGAATTAAAATGCAGGGGGCGGCGGAGGGTGGAGGGTGGAGAAAGGTTTTCTGCTATGGAGGGCTGTGGTTCTAATTTAAGCAGTTTTAAAATAAATGTGTGGAGGGTGGTTCTATTACAGGTCAGGAAGAGAAGCTTGGGGTATGGAGGCACCAGACCTTTTTTGGGGCTGACCTTGGACAGAGGGTGATGCCCTCCCAGAATTAACTGTCCCCTGATATTCGACTGAGATCCTTTCATTTGCAAATACAGAGCCCTGAGTGAATGGGCTCAAGCAAAAAAAGGAACATATATTCTGAGAATTCAGGGGTGTCTCAGAAATCCAGAGAGCTGGCCTGGCCTCATGGGGGCCGATACCAGGAGCTGGACAGGGGCTGGGAACGCAGGCAGCACTGCCTGTCTCTATTCCCACTGTCTCTCTCTTTTTTGAAATTGTGGTGAAATATACATAACATAAAACCTATTATTCTAACCTTTATTTATTATTTTTTTTTTTTTGCGGTACGTGGGCCTCTCACTGTTGTGGGCTCTCCCGTTGCGGAGCACAGGCTCTGGACACGCAGGCTCAGCGACCATGGCTCACGGGCCCAGCCGCTCCGCGGCATGTGGGATCTTCCCGGACTGGGGCACGAACCTGTGTCCCCTGCATCGGCAGGCGGACTCCCAACCACTGCGCCATCAGGGAAGCCCTCTAACCATTTTTAAGTGTACAGTTTGGTGGCCTTAAGTGCGTTCACAATGCTGTGCAGCCATCACCACCATCCATCTACAGAATTTTTTTTATCATCCCAAACAGAAACTCGGCACCCATTGAAGAACAACTCTCCATGCCCCTGCCCCCATCCCCTGGTAACCACCATTCTACCTCTGTCTCTATGAATTTGCCTATTCCAGGTACTTCATATAAGTGGCATCATATAACATGAGCTTTTGTGTCTGGCTTATTTCACTTAGCACAATGTATTTGAAGTTCATCTATGTTGTAGCTTGTGGCAGAATTTCATTCCTTTTTAAGGCTGAATAAAATGCCATTATATGGATGGATCACATTTTGTTTATCCATTCATCCATCTATGGACATTTGGGTGGTTTCTGCTTTTTGTTTGTTGCGAGTAATGCCAAGAACATGATCTCATCTCTGCTTCTCTCCTTGCATCTGGGACCAGATTTCTCAGTGTCTCTGGGCCTGTGGCAGAGATGGCCACCCTGCAGCTTTTGAGTTGAAAGTGCTCAGTTCCAGCCTCCAGCAGAAACCCAGTTCTAAATTTCTGAAGCAGAGACTGTGACTGTCACATGTATATGCCATGGCATGGGCTTACATGGTACCAATATGGAATCCATCCTTGGGAGTAGGGAATGGTTCTCAGAAAGGACATGGCCGTTGTTTGCGACCTGGCAACCTCCTCCTCAATAAGAAACTAAGGGACTTCCCTGGTGGCGCAGTGGTTAGGACTTCGTGCTCCCACTGCAGGGGGCCAGGGTTTGATCCCTGGCTGGGCAACTAGATCCTACATGCATGCCGCAACTAAGAGTTTGCATGCCACAACTAAGGAGACCTCGAGCCGCAACTAAGGAGCCCGCCCGCCACAACTAAGACCCAGAGCAACCAAATAAATAGATAAATAATTAAATATTTTTTTAAAAAAGAAACTAAGCCAGGACACCCCCAGATGGAAATATTTCCACTTTGATGAACCTATCTGGAATTTTAAAATCAGAAGACTCAGAAAAAATGCTGTTAATTTCTGCATACATGCATGTTTTGTGTCACCTGGCTTATTGTTTTTGAGGGCTTCTATAAGTCATCCTGGGCCCTGGTTAGGCTGACACCTTGACCTGGCCTGGGGACCTGCTTGCCTTGGAGGCCAGTTGGCTGCAGGTATGGGAGGAGGGAGTGTCATCCAGTTGTTCTTTCAAAACCTCTGGGGCTGGTGGTCCCTGGACTAGCCCTGCCTCTGCCCCAGCATCCTCACTCATCCTTCAGGCCCCTCAGTAGAGTGACTTGTACCTTTTCCAACTTCTGTTTTGTGACTATGAGCCACTAACTAACTGACATGAGACACATCTCTTTTTTTTTTTTTTTTTTTTTTTTTGCGGTACGCGGGCCTCTCACTGTTGTACCGTTGTGGCCTCTCCCGTTGCGGAGCACAGGCTCCGGACGCGCAGGCTCAGCGGCCATGGCTGACGAGCCCAGCCGCTCCGCAGCATGTGGGATCTTTCCGGACCAGGGCACGAACCCGTGTCCCCTGCATCGGCAGGCGGACTCTCAACCATTGCGCCACCAGGGAAGCCCGAGACACATCTCTTGATATTATGAAACCTCAGTTTTCTTAGTGATAAAATGGCTAATAATACCTGTCTGTTTTCTTTAGATGTTGGTGCAGGTGTCACATGAAACTGATGACTACAGAGCAGGGGTTCTCAACTGGGGGCAGTTGGCCCCCCTGAGGGCACCTGGCAATGTCTGTAGACATTTTTGGTTGACACAACCAGGAGGGGTGGGTACCACCGGCATCCAGGGATTAGAGACCCGTGGAGCTGCTAAACATCCTACCGAGCACAGGATGGCTCCCACAACAAAGAGTTAGCTGGTCCAACACATTAGCAGTGCCAAAGGTGAGAAACACTGGTCTAGAGCCGCTTGGAAGATTCATTCATTCTGCAAGACTTTTTGAGCACCTTTTGGTGCTGGGTGCTGGGGGAGGAGGGGCGTTGGTGAGGATTCAAGGATGGAAAGGACCCAGCCCCTCCCTATGGTGGGAAGGGGGCTGAGGGTCTGGCATGTAGTGAGCACTTAGATTCTGTTTTTACATCAAAGTTTTCCTCAGTTAGTGGAGAGCTTGGCATGCAGCTGTTTAGGCCCTGCACAGATGGCAGAGCAGACTAGGAGCAAAGGCTTGGTGTGGGGAGGGGCTCTTTGGGACACTGGATCAGCAAATAAATAAGTTGCTGTGGGTAAGCATAGCCATTGTTGGCAACAGGTGCTTCCCGAATGCTGCCCTGTGGCCTCACCTAGCAGAGCATTGCTCAGGAAACCAGTTATGGTGTGGATGGCGGAAAGCAAGCCTCCCCTAACCTCTTGGCGGGACCAACAGTTTGGGAAAAAGAAGTGGAGGTAGATTTATTGAGTTTTTTCTGAACTCATGGTTTTTTCTCAACTAATATTTAGCCCCTCCTCTGCCACTGGGCCTTGGGGGTGGGTGGGGAGAGCAGGGGCCAGAGGAGACCCCCAGAGAGCAGGAGAGATGCCTTTATACCTTTCAGAAGATATGGGAGTGTGGGGTGGTGGTCCAGATTTCCAAAGAAAAGCACTAAGAGTGACTCTGGCCCCTCCCACCCTCCTTCCATGACCTTTGGTGCTGCTTCTTCTGCGAAGCAAGGCCCAGGCCCTCCTTCTGGGTGGGTGAAGGCAGTGCCCTCTGGGGTGGGGCTCTGGGAACGAGAGTGCAGCCTCCTGACATGGCAGCCTCTCCCCGGCCAGAGCTGAGGGAAGGTGCTGGAATGGAGGCAAGGGAGGCGGTAGTAGACAGCCTCTCTCGTCTCAAGACCCCTGGAACCAGGAACCATCCCTCCCAACCCCGGCCAGGCCCTCTGGAAGGGAGAGCCCTCCCCTTCTGCCACTTCTGTGGATGGAGGGGCCACTCCTCCATGGCCTTCTTTTTGCTCCAACTTTAGGCCCCAGTAATAATGGCAAGGAAGCTCTAGAAATGACAGAAGGCTTCCCGCCTGCCCAACGCTGTTCCAGGTGCTTTCATTCTGCACTATTCCCATGCCCACCTTACAGCTGGCTCCCGGTGGAGCCAGGAGGTGGTCTGACTCTGGTCCAGAGGTTGGCAGCCTTCCAGGTGGGAATCCAGTGAACCGAACCTGTTTACTTTCTCCCGTGGGGCAGGACTTCCGATCCTACTAGGGTTTGCTGAGCCATTTGTGTCCCAGGCCTGTGTGCTCACCAGAGGCTTCTGCTTCCATCAGCCCATGATTCAAAATATCCATCTACTGCACTCCCCATGTGACCCTGGGCAAGTTACTGATGTCTCAGAAGTCTTAGTTTCCCTCTCTGTAAAAGGGGGAGACACTTTTGCAAGGCTTATATGAAGTTATTCATGGAGTGGATAAAACGTTTAAGAACAAAAAGCCAGGATTATCATTATTATCATCATCTTCATCATCTAAGGCAGGGATCAGTAAACTTTCTCTTCAAGGCCAGACAGCAAATATTTTGCCTTTGCAGACCTGCAGTCTCTGTCACCACTCAATTTTGTCTTTGTCTCTCCCAAAGCATCCATAGACAATAAGCCAATGCCCGTGCCTGTGTTTTAATAAAACTTTATTTACAAAAACAGGTGAAGGGCCAGATTTGGCCCTGATCTAAGACCTTGAGGCTTGACTGCCAGTGTCCTGTAGCAGAAGGTGGAGCAGGGTCCAGGTCAGGTTTGGTGTGAAGTGCAAGCTGTCCGTGAGCATTTTTTTTTTTTTTTTTTTTTTTTGCGGTACTCGGGCCTCTCACTGTTGTGGCCTCTCCCGTTGCAGAGCACAGGCTCCGGACGCTCAGGCTCAGCGGCCACGCCTCACAGGCCCAGCCGCTCCGCGGCATGTGGGATCCTCCCGGACCGGGGCACGAACCCGTGTCCCCTGCATCGGCGGGCGGACTCTCAACCACTGTGCCACCAGGGAAGCCCTGTCCGTGAGCATTTTAAGGGCAGGGGCTGATCTCCTTTGAGACCCCATCCTGGGTTCTCAGAAGCACATGGTTAGGGCAGGGTAAGTCTTTGTGGTTAAATGACTTTTTCCCTGATGTCCAGATACGCATACTCTTAATCAGCTCAGCAGATGTTTGCCTAAAATCTTGGGGGGTGATTAATGCTTACAATGAGAATGCAGACAGGGTCAGCCCTGAGTGTGCCGTCCTGCTTTCCTGAAAAGCATCCTGTGATCAGAGTCAACATATTGTCTGTCCCCTGGCAGCCGGGACTCCAGCTTTATCCTTACACAGTTTCATTTAATTCTCATGAGAATGCTGTCATATTGGGACTATTATAATTACTCCAGTTGAACAGGGAGAAACTGGGGCTTGAGAGACAAGGCCTTGCAGCTGAAAAGGGCTGGGATTCAAACCTGAAACGTTCCGACTTCAAAGTCACGTTCTCTTCCACCTGTTCCTGAGCCAACAGGCAGCTGTCAGCGCTCAGCCCTTCTGCTCAGAACCCCCTTTTAGAGGCCAACCCCCCCGCCCCCGCTGCTTTGTTCATGCCCCTCCTCCCTTCCTCATCCTGGCAACTTCCTGGTCCTCCCAGCCCGGCCCAGCCTTGCCCTGCCCTGCCTGGCTTGACTCAGTCTAGCCCTTCCTTGTGGGCTGCCAGGGGCCGCCTCCTGTCCTCCTGCCCGCCCGCCTGGCAGGTCTGGCAAGTAAGTGACTCACGCACCTGGGTCCACTGCGCACCCAACGAGGGGAGTCCATGTACATGACCCCTGGTCTCCTGCTCGCCCTGTCAGCTGCTGCGACGACCAGACGGGACCCTTCCCTGCTGCTGGGGCCCGCCCCCGTCACCCGCGCTCCCTTCTTCCTTGGTTGGAATTGGACTGCACAGAATCCAGGTCAGGCTTTTGGTTTTTAAACATTTCTGTCCCTCGCTGAGTTGGAGGAGGACACTTTGGAGGTCACTGGGTGTGTCTGGGTCTCTGTTGCCGTTGACATCCTTGGGCTTCAGGCCCAGGGACACCCTGCTCCCTCTCAGGTGGTGGTGGGGCTTGGAATGCCTTGTGCTGGACTCAGGGAAGAGAACTCCACTGGGAGCCTCAGTGGACATGACCTTGACCCTCGTGGCTACCTTGTGGGGCAGGTCAGGGCAACATGGGGGTGAGGAACGCAGCAGGAGCCTGGCTGGGGCGTGTGTGAGGTGGGAATTTTCCCCAACTCCCTTCTTAGGGTCACAGAGTTTGATAGTTGCAGCTGGATAAGGCCTCAGAGGACATCTAGTTCAAAGGCATCATTTTACTACTGGGAGAACTGAGGCTTGGAGGAGAGGGAGTAACTCAAGGTCACGTTGTGAATTGGTGGCGGAACAGGGGCTGGAAGCCAGAATCAACTGCGCCTCCCCGCCCAGGGCTCCTTCCCGGCTCTTCAGGGCCTGCGCTGCTGTTTGTGCCCCTGGCCCACCTCGGTAGCCCTCTCGCACCTCATCCTATCCTGGCTGTCTTAGGAGGGAGGAATGCATTGCACGCAATCTCACGGGTGTGATCTCATGGACTCACAGTTGGAAGCATTTGAAAGGTCACCCGGGCAGTCCTGGCTGTGAGTCTCTGACAGGTGGCTGTTTAGCCCCAGCTTGAATATCTCCGGTGATGGAGAACTCACTGCATTTGGAGGTGGCCTTTTCATTTGTGTGACTGCTGTCTGGTGAAGGCCGGTGTAATGCTTGCCGGGCACTTACTTGGTGCCAGGCGCTTTGCTAATGGAGTACATTACATGTACGAACGCATTTAATCCTCCCAACACTCCTATGAGGTAAGTTTTATTCTTATCATTCTTGTTTATAGCTGAAGAAACAGGCACAGAGAGGTTAAGTAACTTACTCAAGATTTCACAGCTTGAACAAGGGGAGCTGAGATTTGAAGTCAGACAAGTCTGGTTCTAGAGCCCGACTGAGCCCTTAGCTCTGTGACTTGGTCACTGCTGGGTGATGATGAGGCTTCCTGGGGTGGGGAGTCCTGCTGGGCATGGCGAGGCCAAGGTTGGAATGGGGAATTTAGATGATTGTGTGCCCCTCCGGCTGACCTCCCGGGAGAGGGGCAAGGCTCAGAGAGGTGAGGTGACCTACCTGAGGTCACACAGCTAAGAGGTGGCAGAGAGTCAGACTCTCCCTCTTGGCTCCTAACAGAGTGTGTGCCGCACCAGGCCGGCCCCTCCTCTGGGTAGCTTTTCCTCCAGAGTATTCCTGGTACGTTTTGGGCAGAAGTGTCTGAGTGAGGCTGCCTCCCCAGCTTTTGGTTCCTGAATCAGGGTCTCCTGAGGCTTGTTTGGGGACTACCCTCTCTCTTCTATCCCCCGAGGGCTGAGCTCTTCTGGGATTAATGCAACCAGCCCTCCAGCTGGGTCTCCTCAGTTAGTGGGACTTTGGGAACTTCAGGGTGGTGACCGGTCTGGCCCCATTCACATCCCTACCACCTAGAAGGTGAGAAGAGTCCCTGGTGTCTCCTTCCAGAGCTCCCTCCCTAGGACAGTCACGTGGGCAAGAGGTCCCCAGGGTGATTCCGCTCTGTTCTCTCCTCCTGGTAATAATAATGATATCAACAGCGATATTGACTACTGGTCCTGCCACCACTGCTCCATTTCCATTTGTCGGACACTCACCACCTGCTAAGCTCTGAGTCAGGCAGCCCGCATGCCATAGTTTGTTCAGTCATTCTGAGAACTCCCATTTCACAGATGAGGAAGCTGAGGCTCAGAGAGGTGAAGTCACTTGCCCAGGGTCACACAGCTGGCCAATGGCGCTGAAGTCATCAGCAGAAAGTTGAAAGCTCACATCATCCAAAGTTGCACGCTGAGTTCACGGTGCAGCCAGGGCCAGGGTCCAGCTTGGTTGACCCCAGATTTCAAGCTTTTCCTACTTGGCTACTCTGGGCTGGGCTGCACTGTGGTGGGACTTGAGAAACATGGTATCTGGTCGTGTTCTGCCTCTAAATACTACAGGACCTTGGGCAAGCCCCTCAGCCTCTGGGGGCCTGGGTCACCCCTATCTGGGTGCAGGAGCTGATCATTTCTTTCCTGTGATCTCACGGAGGGCTGTGAATTATAGTCACAGCTGGGAATGCCTTAAAAACCTTGACACAGGGAGTTCCCTGGTGGCCTAGTGCTTAGGATTCTGGGTTTTCACTGCAGTGACCTGGATTCAATCCCTGGCTGGGGAACGAGATCCCTCGAGCCGCACTGTGTGGCCAAAAACAAACAAAAAACAACAAAACAAAACAAAACAGCAAACCATGACACAGTATGCATGCAGACAATTAGTGTGAAGCGAGGTAATTACCCAAGCAGCATCTCCAGTCCACTCTGTGCCTGGGACAGCCTTGACATTGAATCCCCACCACCACCTTGGGATGCAGGAACACAAGCCCGGCTCTACAGCAGGGAAGCTGAGGCTCAGGGAGGTGAAGTCACTCACCTGAGGTCACAGGACTAGTAGGTGGGGAAGCAGGGATTTGACCTCAGAAGTGAACACCCCCATCACGATGAGAGCTCCTTGGGGATGGGGATGTCCCAGGGTACCCAGGCTTGGAGCTGTGAGCGGGTTTGGAGATATCGACCCTTTGGCTCAAGGGGGTCAGACTCCCAAGAGCAGGGTCCCAGGAGCTTAGCAGGTGGGTTCAAGGCAGGTGGGGCGGTGCTGCCATGAGGTGAGTCCCTGTCTCCCCTGCTCAGGCCTCTCCCACTTGGCCCTTCAGCAGAATGAGAGGGACCTCCCCTCCCCCATCCTTCCTTGTCTCAGGGACAGAGGCAGTCCTTGTTCCAAAGGGACAGGAAAACAGGGAGCACTCCTGAGCCATTCTGGGACCTGCCCTGAAGGTAACCCTGATTCCTCCTCCTGGCCCAGCTCAGCCACTGCAGAGAGTCGTCTGATGCCCCGGCAGAGGGAGAGACGCATCGGGGTTAGGTCACCTTCTGCCCACCTCTTCCTTCCCCATCTTTCCCTCTTCCCTGCTTTTCCTCCTGAGCAGTGTCATAATTAAATCTGATAACCATTCATTCTATCTGATAAGAGGGGCTCCAGTATCATGGCTTGTTTGAGACTGGCTGGGGTGGACGAGGGGACCCCAGGCGGGGAGCCAGGAGGCTGCCACTTCTCCCACTGCGTTCTTCATGCCTGGTGTAACCTTGAGCAAATCCTTTGCTCTCTCTGGGCCTCAGTTTCCCCTTCTGTGAAAGGAGGGGTTTGGCTTGGATCATCCCTAAGGGCCCTGCCAGCTTTGAAAGTCTCTGACTTGCTTGAATGGATGGCCCCGAGGTGCCCTCTGAGCTCCCTGCCCGCTCTCTCTCCTCCCCACGTGGCCCGGGGAGCACAGGAATGCAGGGGAGGCTCCCGTTTGCTTCTGATACGTGGGGACTGGCAAAGATGGGAGTAAGCGCCATAAAAACCCGCTCCGACTCTGTCTGGCCGATTTTTGGAATAAACCCAGGGTGCCAGTGTTTGTCTGACTACAGGGGAGAGGCTGCCTGGGGCCCTTTCCACCTTGTTGTTTGTGGAAAAAGTATGGACGCTGGGGTCAGACTTGGGTTCAAATCCCAGCTCTGTCGTTCCTGATGGTGTGAACTTGGGAAGGCTGCTTGGTCTCAGTTATGGCATTTGAAAGGGAAGATAATAATACTGAACTCACTGAGACGTTATGAGGGTTATGAGTTCTCCCAGGCAGAGCACTTGGCCCAGCAAAGAGTAGATGCTCAATAAAAGAGAGGACAGGTCCCTGGCACCAGTGCCAACTGATCCCTCCTGGCTCCAGAATGACAGGACGCCTCGTCCGGGATCTCAGTGACACATTCCATGCAGAGGAGCGGATGTCTCCAGGTGTGATAGGGATGATATGGCCCTTGTTCTAGTCTTTCCTCTTTCTCTTTCTTAAAGTTGCTCTGGAAACTACAAAACTGGGCCACATGCCTCAATGCCTGCTCTCCTGGGGCCGCTGGGTTTCTTCACCCCCCACCCTGAGTCTTGCTTTCCCCACGAAAAACCGGGAACCCTAGGCTCCAGCCAGGGCATAGTGGGGAGGGGGGCAGCCTGCTACACACTGACCTCATCCCCACATCTGGCTGGCTGGCTCAAACGACTGATCAGAATTCACAAGGTATAAGGATTCATGGGTCAGGATGAGATCTCTCCAATGAACTAGAGAACAAGCCCCCTAAAATTCAAGGCTCCTGGGGGATGGTCCAGAATTCCAAGAGCGCACCCAGGGAAAGGGTTGGCTTCAACCAAAGAGCTGACTTCAACCAAAGCCTGGGGTCTGGCTCAGCTGTATTCCTCGGCCCAGCCCTGGAGCCACAGGGCAGGCAGCTCACTGAAGATGGAGCATCGTATGGCTGCCCCTGATTCAGAGACATGCGTTTGGGGATGGAGCAGATGAAATTCCCTGGCGAAGTGGTGGTTTCTGGGAAGGGGGAACGTGCCTGATAAAGCTACGTGCTGTTATCTCAAAGCTCATTACCCAAAAGACATTTCTTTTTTCCTCCCCCTAAAAATCAGCACAATCTTCTCTGCTTTTCCTGGAATCCTGGATGGGGGATTTTCTAGTTAGTAGAGAAACCGTATCCAGCTTCTTCCTGCTTCACCCAGGGGGTGAGTGGTTTTTTTCCTGTAGTTTTTCAATTGTATTCATCCATCCATTTGTCCATCCATCCATCTATCCATGTGCCCATCCATCCAAAGACTGCTTATTGAGTGTCCGCTCTGTGCCAGACACTACATTCTAGAGATACAACTCTGTGCAAAACAGACCTCCTATCCTTAGGGAGATGATAGTATAGCAGGGGTGACAGACAATTTAGGCAATATAGTACCCGGGGTGCTATGGCCTTATCTATTTATCAGTTTCCTTATCTGTCGCATGGGATGGTAACTGTACCTATCTCCTGGTATTGAGAAGATTTGATGAGATAATACAGGTAAAGAGTTGGCCCGTGCCTGGCATGTAGTAAAGTGCTCAGTAAGTGTTAGCTGGGATAAAACAATGAGCATGATAAAGACGATGATGATTCAGATCACCTGAAACAATGCCTGGCACTGACTAGCAACCATGCACATCCATAAGTTGTTCTGGGCAGCAGCAGGTAATAGGGGAATGGTGACCAAGGGCAGGCCCCGAGCCAGCTTCTCAGGGTGGGGCAGTCCATGAGGTAATCATCTCAACAAAGGGGCCGAGGGTGCTGGCCATGCCATGTGGCGGCAGGGTGTGTGGGTCAGAGGGGGAGCTTGAGCCAACGCAGCTGCCTCTCTGGTTGGCCCAGTTAGGAGTTGGTTATGAAGCATCTTAGGGTGAAATCAGCCATGAGACCAGGTGCTGTAGACTGCCTTTGCAGGGCTGGAGCAGGCTATCTGGAAAGTTCCCAGAAGCTGAGAGAGGGCAGGGCAGCCAAGGGCAGCAGAGGTGGGGATGAACCCCTGCATTGGGGGCTCAGCAGGGGGAGGCTATGGATGAGGGTCTAGGGGGAGCAGCCATAAGTGGTCAGGGGGTCCCTGGTGGTCCCCCATGGGGCTGATGAGGGTTGAGGATGGCAGTCTTATTCACCACTGTGCCCCCAGCTCCTGGAGCAGTGCCAGGAAAACCTTAGGCACTTAATTGGGGAGTATTAGTTGAATGCATGCTGTATGATCAGGCCACCCAAGACGGCTGTTCTCTTGCTCTCCATACATCCCCGGCTACACCAGTCCCTGCTTCACCTACACTCTACTCACAGGACTGACCTTTCCTCTTAATCATAGAGCCTAATCTGTAAATGTCTACATACTTGCCCCCTGGCCCAGCTAGTGATTGTTCTAATCTTTAGATCAGAACATCTCCACCATAGCTTAACAAAGGGGCAGTGAGGGGATGATCCTCTGCTGGTTTCCCTGGTAACCGATGAGCCATCCTGATGTAAGTTCCCCCTATAACTAGTAACCTCTTTCCCCCAAACCCTGGAAGCAAAGACGGCAGCCATGTCTTGCGTACCGTCTGCCGCGTGTGGAAGGGTGTCGCTCCAGGACCTTGTTTCAGACATGTAAGCTCCCCCATCAAGTAAACCATTAATGTCTCTGTTGCTGACTCCAGGCTCTTTCTTCGGTCTTGAGGCTGAGCTAGTACAGGGCTGGCAGGCCTATGGGGTGCAGCCCAACACACGCCAAGACGCTGTTGGGATGGTCTGGTTTAACTATCATGCTGGTTTACCTGTAGGAAGCAGTGGTTCTGGAACCCACAAGAGTGGGTGCAAACCCCGGTACCCCTACTTACCAGCTCTGTGGGACCTTGAATAAGACATTTCCCCTTTCTGAGCCTCAGTTTCCTCATCTGCAAAATAAGAATTGCAACATCAGCCTTGAGGGTTGTTGGATAGACAGGAGATGGTGAAAGGATTTAGAAGTGACAGCTGTTGTCATTTTCCACACATCAAGGGTGACACCCAGAGTTGTGAGCCACGACTGTGGGATTGGGTTGGTGGGGATGGAGTGTCTGTTGAACCCCACATTGTGATGTTTGGGGGGAGGTGTGGTAGCTGGAGTCAGATAGACCTAGAATCCATTGCTTACTTGCTGTGTGACCTTAGGTGGCCTACTTAACCTCTCTGTGCCTAAGTTCATCATGTGAACAAAAGGGGATCTTGAAAGCAGCCATTCTACAGAGTTCTTACAAGAGTAAATGGGGTCATACATGAAGAGCACAGGGACTGGCATATTCCTCAGTAAAGGGGGATTTACTGCCCAGTAAAGGGGGCTGGCTTTATCATTGGTGGCCATCCGGGAGGAATGGGGTGAAAAGCCTTTGTGAGCGTGAATGTGAGATACGGTGAGGGACTCTGCGTTTCACCCGAGGGAAGGGGCTCAGGTCTCTCCCTGATGTGTTGGGAATCCCGGCCCGCTGTGTCTCTGCTGACATATTGTGTAGGTGAACAGAACCATCCTGGTGAAGGCTTTGAGGTCCCAGAAGTTGCTTGTTTCCAGGAGAAAACCTAGGAAACCATTTGGCTTAATCTCTTGGGTGGTCTTAACCCGAGGCCACAGGGCAGGGGAGAAGGAGCAGATTCTGGATTTAAATCCCCTCTCCTCTCCTCTCCCACTGTGTGACCCTGGGCAAGTCACTTAACCTCTCTGGGTCTGTTTCTGTATTCATAAAACTGGACAAAACCACCTTCCTTGCAGGATTCTCTGGAGGTCGAGCACACAGTGGGCCTCTGTAAAGGGGAGTGATTTGTGCAGGCCCCACGGAGGGCGAGGGAGTAGGTGTTAATGAACGCTGGGGCTGGTCCAAAAATCCAGTCTATAAAACTCCTGCCTGCAGCTTCTGGTGCGTTGCTAATGGGAGTTTATGTGAAGGACACAGCGGGATAAGGGCCCATTGTTTCCAGTGGGGACGGTTTTATGACTCTTAGAAAGCGTCTTTCATCTGCAAGACCAGGGAGCTTATGGAACCTCCCAGCCCTGGGCGGTGAAACTGGGGGATGCTGAAGGTTTCTGGGGCTGGTGCCAGGCTGCAGTCCTGGCCAGGCCCTCCTGCTGACAGGGGCTAAGGCCTCCCTGGAGTGTCACTGCAGCGTCAGGCTGGCAGCCGCTGTGCCTCCCTTTCCCCAAGCCTAGGACCTTCTCTCCTAGAGACCCTCTGTCTGATCCCCCGTGCCCAGCCTGGTCTGCTTGGCAAGGCTGGAGGCTCCCTGGGTCTGCCGGGTTCCCTTTCTGCTCCCCCTCCTCAGCGGCCGGTGCCATATCCTCTTCATTCTTACGGCAGCTTCTAGAATAGGCTTTCGACTCTGTCTGCTGTCAGCTGACTGGCAACTCTCATTGCTTGGGAGGCTTGCCTGGCACCCTGAGCCCTGGGTAGGGGCAGTAACCTGATGCCAGGAAGAGAAGACCTTGTCTCTCTGTCCTTTCTGGCTCCTTGGCCAGGTCCCAGGCAGAGAAACCCAACCTCCCCTTGGCTCCGCAGGCAGCCCCAAGTCCTCTGCCTGCTTATCCCCAGCGGAGGCTGCAGCTACCTAGTGTAGAGGCTGGCTTCCTAGTGTAGACTGGGCTGGCACACGGGGCCGGTGGGCATGGGCTGCTGGGCAGAGGGTCTTTACATGTTTGCAGCTGCCTCTGATGGCCCAGGCTGCGACTTTTCCCTTTTCCATTTCATCTTTTCCATTTTGGGAGATACAGAGAGACTAGAGCAGGATGTTTGGATACATGAATTGGTCCCAGAATCCCCCCCTCATCCTGCACCAAGATGGTAGCCATGGGCAGTGGGCACCACTCTCCCTTTATCATATGAATAAAAATCCACTCAGGTGCGTGCAGTGAAGGGGGGTTGTCTCTGTAAGGACACAACAGTTCACTCAGATGGACATTCAAGGCTAGGACAGAATATCATTGTGCCTCAGTTTCCTCATCTGTAAAACAGGGATAAAAGTACCTACTTTATAGGGTTGCTGTGAGGATTAAATGAATTAATACATGAAAGTGATTAAACAGAGCTCAGTACAGAGTGTTATGGAAGAATCTGCTCTTATTATTGCTAGGGCTAGGTGATCTCTGCCTCACTGTCTTTTTCTCCCACTTTACTTTTTTTGTTGTTGGTGGTGGTGTTTTTGTTTTTCTGTGGCGTTTCTGATCTCCCAGAACCTCAGCTTGAACTTGGCTGTGGTTTGTTGCAGCATGATTGCCAGCTCTGGTTCTGCACCATCTTTCAGGTTCAGCGTCCGTGGTCATTTGACTGACTCAGCCTCTCAGCATTCTGATGCCAAATTCTTGGGTGAGACGAGCTGATAGGCCCAGTGTTGGTCAGATGTTCACCCTGTTGTCCAATCAAGTGCACTGGGGAATGGGCTGCTGTCACGGCACACGGAGGTGCACGCATCCTGGCACGTCCAGTCCAGCCTCTTCAGAGGCTCTATCAGAGCAGCAGAAGAACTGTGAACAGCGGTTTGGTGCTTTTTCTGTCAATCCACAGGAGCATTCCATGTTTCTAAGTGTTCAGGACAAGTTTTCAGAACTCCTGCTGCTGGCACTTGGAGCCTGTTTGGGTCACAAATTATTGGTCCATTTAAAGTTTGAAATAGTTGCCAATATTAAAAATCAGGGGATTTCATATGGAAATCTGGATTTCTAGCTTCTCTTGGGAAAAACAATAAGAAAGCGTCATAGTGCACAGTGACTCATCTTCTAGAACTGGGTGGTGACTGCCCCTTTTATCTGGGGCAGTGCTTTCCAGGCCTCCAACCTTGAGACATAGTGTCAGTGCTCATGTTCAGCCTGTTTCTCCCATTTTCATCTCCTATCTGACCCCCTAGGTCCTGGAATTTGCTACCTTACTCCATACGCTGGCTTTTACCCAGGGAAGGGAACTGCATAAAGAACAAGAAAAATTATGTAGCTTTTCAAAATTTTTGAATATATACATGAGCCCAGGTCTGTGTTAAATAGTCCACAAATATTACCTCATTTAATCCTCTAAACAACCTCATAAGGCAGGTATTATTACTTTCACCTATACTATATAGATCGTGAAACTGAGGCTCAGAGAATTAAGCAACTTGCTGTATATTAGCACGGGCCATCTGACTTTAAGTTTACAGAAAAGCTACAAGTACAATATGACTTTCCCTCTGAGGCATTTGAAAGGAAACTGCTGATGTGACGTTCCTTCTCTTTGGATATGTAGTATGTGCTTCCTACAAACAAGGACATGCTCCTATACAACCGTGATACAACCATCAAAGTCAGGAAATTCACATCATACATTTCTACCACGTAATCCTCACACCCTATTCAAGTTTTGCCGATTGTCCCCATAATGTCCTTTACAGACGAAGGATGGAGTTCAGACCCCATGCTGCATCTGGTTGTCGAGTCTCTTTGGTTTCCTTCAATCTGGAAAAGTTCCCTGGTCTTTCCTTGATTTTTGGCACTTTAGAAGACATTTAGAGGAATGTCCCTCAATTTGGGTTTGTTTGATGTTTACTTGTGATTATGTGAGTTGTGCATATTTGACAGGAAGATCATGAAGTGATATTGTGTCTTTCTCAGAGAATCACATCAGGAGACTCATGATGTCAAAATATCCCCCAGCTGGTCATGGTAACCCAATCTGACCACTTGGGTGAGAAGGTAACTGCCAAGTTTCTCTACTGTAAAGTTGCTCTTTCCCCCTTTGTGGTTAATAAGTATTTTGTGAAGAAGTACTTTGAGACTCTGCGAATAGCATTCCTAGCTTTCAATTTATTCATTTACTTATTTACATCAGCATAGACTCTTGGTTTCCAATTGTATTTAATGGAATGTAAATCCTTATATTCATCATTTATTTTGATGCTCAGATTGCCCTTGATTTGGCTAGTGGAAGCCTCTTTGAGTTGGCTTCTCTGTCCTTTTGCTATGTTTCCGTCATTTCTTGAGCAACTTATTAATTTCTGGCCCAACAATATGTTTCAGGCACAGCTTGTGCTTCCTCTGGAATCAGCCATTTCTCCAAGGAGTTCTGGTTCCTTTTAACAGAGAATGGTATTGGCCGCACTGCGTGGCATGCAGGATTTTAGTTCCCCGACCAGGGATCGAACCCATGCCCCCTGCAGAGGAAGCACAGAGTCTTAACCGCTGGACCACCAGGGAAGTCTCAGAGGATGGTATTTAGAAACCATGATCTGACTGCTAAGTGTGTTCATTGTCATTGGGTGTCCCTGCTCCCAGGCCCTTTTGGTGGACAGAGCGATGAGCTCACACCCAAATCTCCAATTCCGGTCCAGCACCACAGGGTTCATTCTACTTTTCTCCCTTTTCATATTTGTATTCCCTTCTCCAACAGTGTTTGGAGTTTGAACTCTTGACAACCACTGTACTAGGATGCCTCTCATCAATAATACGTATGATTGTTTATGATAATATAGTGTCAAATAGCTTATTTATCTAATTTTGTTGGTGAGATGTTGAAAAATCTATGAGATAGAAGAGGGCAAAAGGATTATTGCTCTTTTACAGGCATTGGGACCAAGTGGAAGAGGTTGAAGGCTGTTCTCAGGGTCCTATGGAGAGCGTGGGGTGCAGAGCCCTGTCCTGTGTCTGTGTGCAGCCCACTGGACAAGAGTGTCCATTACCCCCAATGGCTGTTTTGGGAGAACTCTGAGACTACATCCCCAAGAGAAAGAGCTGCTCAGACTGTCCTCCCCCTTACACCAAAGCCCGTAAAGTGGTAGCTCAGAAAATCGTTTCCTTCTTCACCTGAGCCCCCCAAACCACCTCTAGCTGTGTGTTTCCCCACAAATGGCAGGTCTTGAGTTATGAGGAAACTGGGAGGTGGTGGGAAGATTGCTCAGTGCAGCCCAGCTGCCTTCCAAATGCCCGTCCTACTGGACAGGGACAGCAGTGTTGCTAGAAGAGAGTTTCATTTTGGTAAGACAGATTATGTCGTCCTCATTCACAATCAAAATGCGATGCAGCCTCTCTTAGATAAGAGCCTGTTCATGACTGGCTTGACGATACAGGAAATAATAAGGACTAGCTGCTTTCTGCACACTCTCCATTCATACTGCCTGTGCAGGGGTGGTATCTGGACTTGGGAAGTCCACTTTCCCGTCTACCCTCTTCCTTTTTTTTTTTTTTTGCAGTACACGGGCCTCTCACTGTTGTGGCCTCTCCCGCTGCGGAGCACAGGCTCCGGACGCGCAGGCTCAGCGGCCATGGCTCACGGGCCCAGCCGCTCTGCGGCATGTGGGATATTCCCGGACCGGGGCACGAACCCGTGTCCCCTGCATCAGCAGGCAGACTCTCAACCACTGTGCCACCAGGGAAGCCCCTACCCTCTTCCTTTTTGATCTACTACAAGCCTGGGCCGACGGAAGCAGGGCCAGGCTGGGAGGCAGAGGCAGAAGCCCTGGGTTCCCATCCTCACTTTGCAACCAGCTTGCCAGGCAACCTTGGCTAAGTCACTTAGCCCCTCTGACCAATGGGAAATACCACCATGCCCTCCCTCCCTCCCTTCCTCTTTCCCGGATCAGCAGTAGAGACCAGGGAGAACAGAGTCCCAGCCCCATCCAGATGTATCATCCATGATTATGCTTACACAATAGATCCCGCCCCACCAGAATGCTCAGCGAGGGGGAAATTCTGGTTAATTGAATGTTCTGGGACATGGAAGCGTTCCCAGAAATCCTTTTTGTTCCTTTTGTGGCTATTGAAACCCATTTGTTCAACTATTTAGCAAATATTTGTCTCGTGCTTATGCTCCATCAGGCTCTGTCCCAGGTACTGGGGATTCCAGCATGAATGAGATAGCAGAGTCCCAGCTCCTGAGGACTCACAGTTTGGGGGAAGACATGGGGCAAATACCCTACACAACACGGTAGGATGGGTGCATGGAGGAGGGAACCGTAGGATGCTATGGGAGCCCAGGAGCCCAGTTTTGGGGCACTAGAGAACGGATCCTTGAGAAGGTGTTTTCTATGTGGAGAGCATCAAAAAGCCACAGTGTCTGAGGGATGGAGCAGTAATTGTGTTTCAGGCAGAGGGAACAGTATAGGCAAAGACCCAGTGAAACGCCTTGTACATTCATTCGTGCTGTGGAGCTTAGCATGTGAGGCTGGGCAGGCGCGAGAGAAGGAGTGTATGCGTGTCAGGAGAGCAAGATGGTGGAGAGAGCAAGAATGCAGGAGAATTGGGCTGGGCTGGGGCCTGGCCTGACCTAGAAGGTGAGGGCTGCAGGCTCATTTATTCTCGAGTATGTGTTTCATGATGTGCTTTTTTTTTTCTCATATAGCATAAGTAGAATGCAGATGGAAAATGAAATGAAAACACAAATTCACAGAGGAGGGTCCTCAAGGTCAACTGGATGACACAGGACTGGGAGGAATGGTGACAAGTGGAAGGACACAGCTCTTTCTAAGGGGCCACTGCTCCTTGGGGCCTATAGAGTGTGGCCATGGGGGCCTGGCATTACCAGATCGTCAGATTTGTTAAGAGAAGCCAGCAGTCTGGCAATGGATGGGAAATCTCTCAATTGTTAAGTGTTGGTAGCTAATTAACAATAATAAAATCACTGCGGGCAAAACAAAATGCTTCTGCAGGCTCTATTTGTTCTATGAGCTGGTAGTTTGCAACCCTGGATCCAGAAGTTTCTACTGATAAGGGTTTGAGGGTGTCCACTTGGTATGCCCCTAACCTGTGCTGGGCTCTGGGGGCACAATGGGGGCCTGAGGTATGGCCGCTGCCCTCAAGCTTTAGACAGTTTGAGTCATTACATGCCCAGAATCAGCTAACAGAAACAAAAGCGCCAACGGAAGCAACTAACCAAAGCATGAAGTGCTGTAGAGCTCAGAGGGAGAGGTGGTTGGGGAACAGAGGCCATGTGGGGCAGCTTCCTGGAGATTCTGGGCCTTCTGATTGTTCTGGGAGGGAGGGTAGACCTTAGTGCAACCAAACAGGGGGCAGGCATTCCAGACTGGAGGACTCAGGAGGGCTCAGGCCCGGGAGGGAAACAACTATAGCCAGGGAGGGGGGCTGGAAGAGGTCTGAAAGACTGCAAATGCAGGTCCAGGGACTTGTACCTTTTCTATGCCAGCAGGACCCGAATATCTAAATTCTGGTCCAAGGCTTAATACCATGAGCCCCGAGGTCACTGGATAGACATCTGAAGATGTTCTTGCTGCTTTCCTGGCATTCCAGAAACTTTCCTCCCTGCTGTCACGGCCATTGTTTATTCTTCCCTGGAATGGACAATCCAACAGGGCAGGGGCCTTGCCTGTTTTGTTCACTGATGTCTCTTGCGTACCTAGAATGATGTCTGGAACATAGTAAGTGCTCAGCAAATATTTACTGGCTGTACAGTGTGAGCCCAGGGTTGCCCTAGGCTTGGGGGTTAGGATGACTTTATGAACGACTCTTAGGACAAGCTCTATGGGGCTTATGTTCTTGTGTGGAGATGGACAATAAACAAGCAAACCTATCAATGAATAAGATGATTTCAGAGAGCGTGGACTGGTGTGGCTTGTCTTGCTGCACTGTAGTGGCCTGTTATCCCTGTCTCCTCCTAGTCTAGGAGAGCCGAGGGGGCAGGGCCAGGGTCTGTCTGGTTCCTTGTTTCATTCCTAGCCCCTGAGGCTGGTGCCTGCCCAACAGGGAGTACTTAAAAGAAAAAATGTTTTTGCTGGCTGTAGGAAAGAACGCACACAGGCCAACACAGACTCCAGGCTACATACACCTGTGCCCTTTGGAGGCTGCAGAACTCATTATCAAGCCAGGAGTAATTGCTGATAAGCCTGAGTGTGAATTTCTTTGCATATAGGGAGGTAGCAGGGCAGTGTTTAATAACAACAGGGATCATTTTAATTAATGAGCTGATAACTGTAATTAATTGCATCGTATCCGGAGGCCCTCTTTGGAATTCTGAGAGGGAGTAACTAGGGTTTGGCAGCTTTTTTTTTTTTTTTTTTTTTTTGCGGTACGCGGGCCTCTCACTGTTGTGGCCTCTCCCACTGCGGAGCACAGGCTCCGGACGCGCAGGCTCAGCGGCCATGGCTCACGGGCCCAGCCGCTCTGCGACATGTGGGATCCTCCCGGACCGGGTCACGAACCCGTGTTCCCTGCATCGGCAAGCGGACTCTCAACCACTGCGCAACCAGGGAAGCCCGGGTTTGGCAGCTTTGAGTACTGGAAGGGAGGGGCATGCTAGGATCTCGGTTCCACCACTTCCTTGCTGGGTGGGCTTTGTTTGGCAAGTTACAGCTCTGAGCCTCCGTTTCCTCATCAAGCAAATGGAGCTACATGGCAGGGTGGTTGCTAGTTCAAAGCCCGCAATGCCTGCAGCTGCCAGGATTATGGTTCCTGAGGTTATTATGGGAAACCAGGGTGCAGGGCTGATGTAATGCGTCAGGAGGGTTCTCTGCAGCAGCGGCTCGGTGGGGGCCCATCGCAGGTCTGGGTTTTCCTCCGGGACCAGCCCAGGCATCCCTCACCCTTCTGGGGTAGCCCTGGGCAAGCTCCTATAAGTGAGGGAGAAGCAAGCAGCCGGCGCGGGCCGGGGACCTTTCCAAGGGAGAAGCGGGAAAGGGGGGGACACGGGGGTGGGGATGAAGGAGGGGAAGCCCTGTGAAACCTGGAGGGTCTTGCCCCAGCCCCTGCGGGCGTCGGTTTCCCCACCTGTGTGGCGAGAGGCTGGGTGGGCGGGAGGGAGGGAAGCCCTCCTCCGGCCGCGGGGTGGCGGGCGGTTGGGGGAGCTCCCGGCCTTCCGAGGGTCGCCGGGCGCGGCGGTCTGGCCAGCAGGGGTTAAGCGGTGACTTCAGCCGCGGCGAGCAGGCCGGCGGGCCGGGCTGGCAGGCGGGCGGGGGCGGCGCCGCGTTGCGTTGTGCGCCGCGGCTGGACCAGGCCGCTCGGCAGCAGCGGCGGCGGCGGGCGCACCCCGGACCGGGCCGTGACCTCGCGGGCGGCGCGCGGCGCGGCCATTGGCTCGGGCGGCGGCGGGCCGGGCGGCTGGGGCGCGGGGCTGGGCCGGCCCGGCCATGGGCGCCCGCGGCCGCCGGGGCAGCTGAGGTGCGGGGCGGCCGCCGGCGCCTTTGTGAGCGGCGCGGACAACAAAGGCGCGGCCGAGCGGCCGGAGCCGGTGAGTGCGGCCCGCGGGGCGCGGGGCCGGGCGGGGGGCTCCGCGATCCCCGAGACCCCGCCAGGGTGTCCGTGTGGCTCCGGGTCTCTCCGGGGCCGTGGGCGTCCCTGTGCGAGTGTCGCCGAGTCCAGGGTCTCGGTCTCCCGCGTGGTCCTGGTCTCCGCTCCTGCGTGATCCTTGTGTCCCCGATTCTCCGGGGGAGAGTCTCTCCCGGAGCCCGGGTCTCCTCCGTGTGCCCGGTTGTGTATGCGAGTGTGTATCTCAGTGTCTCTGGGGGTGAGGTCCCGGAGCTGGGGTTTCTTCTCTGTGTGTATGTATGTCCTGTGACATTGGAGCGATTGTATTACTAGTGTGTGTGTGTGTGTGTGTGTGTGTGTGTGTGTGTGTGTGTCCCCTCCCCCCATGGGAGACTCTGTGTCCCTTGGGTGTCCCATCCCTCTGCATGACTCCTGTCTGGCTTTTGTGCATCTGTGTGTGTGTGTGTGTGTGTGTGACCTCAGCAGGTTCTGGCAGGGACAGTTTGGAAATCCCCCCACCCCCACCCTGGGCTTCACTTTCCCTTTGGTTCACCCAGGCCTTCAGGTCCTGCTGTCACTGTGGTTCAGCTCCCCCCTGCACTGACCTGAGGGTCCCTGGGATTAAGTGGAGTCAGGAATGCTCTTCTCGCCTCTGCTCTGGGCCCACCTCTCCCACCCTGGACCCCTGCCCAGAGACTGGACGGGGCGGCCTCCTGGAGGAGGGGAGTGTGGGAGGAGACGATGCCCTGGTCAGCCGGAAGGCCAAGGCCACAGAACCCGGTCAGGCCTGGACACTCCTGGAGACAGAAAAGTGTGTCCGGGACAGGCTCTGTGAAGATGAAGACCAGCCCCCTGGGCCTCCGGGGGTGGTCTTTGAGAGGAAGGTCAGGCCTGATGTAGGGGAGTCTGGGGGGAGTTCTTTCTCCCTCTTCCACGCTGGGGCCCTGGGGCAGGGGGTCAGGAAGCTTCCTTTAGCTTTGAGAGCCTGAGGACCCTGCCTCAGCCCACAGCAGGGAGGTGGTAGGGGTGGGCCGCCCTGCCCACGGGCTCTGGAGCTAAGACTTTGCCTCAAAGGCCTTGGCCTTCTGGAGGGCTTCAGTCCGGGGAAGTCATGCTCCGCCTGCGGAAGCCCCATCTGTTCCTCCTCGGATGCTGGGGAGAGAGGACAGGTCGTGCAGGCTTATTAACATGCTCAGCTCTTCTCTGCAGGCCCTGCCTGAATGGCCCTGAGCTGCAGCATCCATCGTTCCTCTGTCTGTCCACCCAGCACTATGCCCCACAGTGTCCAGGCCTCGGGTATATAAACTAGAAAGGAGGGCACAGTCTGGAAATCTCCAAGCTCCCTGTGGCTGGGTTAAAACTTCTCGGGATGGAGCTCTTCTTCTGGCTTGTGAGGCCTCGGGTTGTGCCTGCGTCTTTCTTACTTTGCTCCACCACACTTGCCTTTCTGAGTTCCCCTGCTCCTTCCTCTTCTACCAGAGAGCCGTTGCCTTAGCTGGTCCCATCCTTCCCCTCTTCGCTTCTCACTCAGGGATCTCCTCCTCTCTGGGCAGCCAGGCTGGCTCCAGAATTCCTGTTCGTGATGCTCTTAGAGCCCTCACTGTGGTCGGGGTGGGCTTTTACCCCTCCCAGTGGACTATAAGCCTTCGAGAGTAGGGACCATGTCTGTCTTGATCACCAGCGCCTGACACATAGTCGGTGCTCAGTAAATGGTTGCTGATTATGTGGATGCCCTGGAACTAATCCTTCCTAAATTGTCCTGTTTCACAGGTTAGCTTTGAAGGAGTCTGGGGAGGGGAAAACTTGGTGGACTTCTTGGGACCCAGGTACCAGTTTGGTTTAAGAGGAAGGCCTACTGTTATTTAAATAAATAGTAAATTAACAGAGAAATCAACAGTGAATTAAAAGCTCTTTATGGAACGCGGTATGTGCCAGATGCTGGGCTGGCTGGTGCATATATGTCATCTTTTAAACGGTGGGATGGAGAAGAGTGGAAAGAATACAATCTTCTTAGATAAGTTTTAAAAAGATAAAGTGGGTGATACATACTGCATATATATGTATGATAATAGTAGGTTAGATTTATGTTGCTCTTTCATGTCTGCTGTCTTTTTGTTTCTACAACCACCCTGATAATTAGGCAGTGAAGATGGGCTCATATACCCATTTTACAGATGAGGAAGATGAAGCACAGCATTTAAGTGAATGCCGAAGGTCACCGTCAGTGAAGGACTCAAGCCTGGGTCTCCCTGACTGCCCAGTCCTTGCTTTCTTCTGCAAGCTTGTCTTTAGTATCTTTGGATTCTCATCTCCTGTCCTTGCCCTCAAGTCCAGGAAAGACAGTCAAACTCATATAAACAGCAGAGTAGGCCAAAGTTCTCTTTGTGTTCACTGTGCTCACTGTGCCACCTGGGCCCCAGCTCAGCTCCTTTTTTGCCATGTGTCCCTGAAGAGTTCCTTGGTCTCTCTTTGCCTCAATGGAGGGCATTTGAGTCGCCTTCCTTTGGGGTCCTAGTCTAATGAGCTCCCAGGAGTGACCCGTCCTCGCACAGCCTGTACCCGGCCCAAGGCAGTGGTGTGCTGGAGTCTGTACTGAAGAATGAGATCTGATTGATAAATTTTAGGCGTTTTGCGAGTTGGCTGTTAACCTGCAAGTTTATAGTATGTAAGCTGGCTGTAGTGTATAAATTTACAATTAAATAAGTTATACCAAAAACAAGGGTAATAAGTACTCAGAATACAGTACTTCCTGATTATTTCACTGTTTTTCACAGATACCTGTGTATTTGTGATTATTTATATCTTTTGTGTGTGTATGTGTGTATATATAGATAGATAGATCCTTTTATATGTGTGTGTATGTGTGTGTGTATATACATATATATACACACATACAGATCTTCCTCAACTTCTGATGGGTCCTGATAAACCCATTGTTAGTTGAAAATATTGTAAGTTGAAAATACCATAAGTCGAGGGAATTCCCTGGCAGTCCAGTGGTTAGGACTCGGCGCTTTCACTGCCAGGGCCCGGGTTCAATCCCTGGTTGGGGAACTAGGATCCCGCAAGCCGTGAGGTGCGGCCAATAAATAAATAGATAAATAAATAAAATGTTAAAAAAAGAAAATCTCATAAGTGGAAACTGCGTTTAATACACCTAAGCTACTGAACATCCTAGCTTAGCCTCGCCTGCATTGAACGTGCTCAGAACACTCCCATTAGCCTACAGTTGGGCAAAATCACCTAACACAAAGCCTATTTTATAATAAAGTATTGAATATCTCACGCAATTTATTGAACACTGTACTGAAAGTGAGAAACAGAATGGCTGTCTGGGTGCACAATGGTTGTAAGCGTGTCGGCTGTTTCCCCTGGTGACTGCATGGCTGGCTGGGAGCTGCAGCCTGCTGCCCTGCCCTGCATCACGAGAGTGTTGTACTGCATGTCACCAGCCCGGGAAAAGATCCAAATTCAAAATTCCAAGTACAGTTTCCACTGAATGCGTATCGCTTTCACACCATCATAAAGTTGAAAAGTTGAACCTTTGTAAGTCAGGGATGTAATGTACATACAGGTGTGCTCCTGCCCATCTCTTCCCAACTCTGTTCAGCGGTCTCACCTTGTAGCTCACAGTGGCCACAGTGAGAGCATTTATACCACAGAAATTGGAAAACGATGCAGGTGTCCCAGTTCTCCCCCCTGTGCAGAACCAGCTGTTAAACATTTTACCAGCACACCATGGGGATCTAGCAGTGAGCTCCCTGAGCACAGCCCCTCCCTGGAGCTTGCATTCTCATGTGACAAAACTCCAGGGCTGGTTCAGGGTCTTCCCAGTGAGAGTGGCAGCCGCTGGGTTGGGTCTGCTATGATGGTAGGGTTATAAGTGGCCCTCAAATGAGCTCTCCACTCCAGAAACTGAGTTATCTTCCCATGTACCAAGGAGAGGGGACGTGGGATGAGGATAAGTTTCAGTTAATTGAAAGCCTGCTTTGCCATTGATTGAAAAACCACACTCAAGGTGACTCAGGTATCTGGGAGGCAAAGTGGTTGGGGTGCCTGAGGAGAGACTGTGGATGAGTCAAATAGCTCGGGGCTGGTGAAGGTGTGATGGCTGGGACTCGGGTGGCCAGAGCTGTCTGGGGGTGGCTTAGGCAACAGTGGACAGGACCCATCCATATGGATTCAGGGGCAGAGTAGAGTCAGACTGTTGAATGGGCAGGCTGTAGCTCTTGTACAGTCTGAGAGCCCTGGTTGGGAGAGGGGCATGAGCACAGTTACACACAGCGGGAGTGTGTGCAGGGTGCAGCAGAAGAGTGGACGGGGAGAGAGCAAGGGTCTGGGTGGAAGGAACAGCATGTGCAAAGGCTTGGAGGCATGAGCTGTTGGAAGTTCAGTCTGGCTCAGGTGTCAGGTGAGCCAGGAGTCTGCAGAGCTGGTGGCAGAGCAGGCGAAGTCCTGAACCTTTCTCAGGTCAGAGCGCACAGCATCATCTGGGTACCAGCAAAGGAACGCTGCCAGACCTCTTCTGCCAGGGGCATCGTGCTCTGCAGATCACCCCCTCCCCTGAAAATCTTTAAGTTTTCTGGGTAGTTTCTTGTTATCCTCAAGCTTGCTGCTGCTCCAGCCCTAGCATCTGTGGCTGGTGGCTTCATAAAAAAATTTCCATTTTAATATCAGACCGAAAAAATACAGATTGGGAAGGTGGGTCTGCTGCCCTCCCTCCACCCCAAAGAGAAAAGTAACGGTTATTTAGGTTATCCAGTATTTTGATTATCTCTGCTACTTTTGCCCTTCTTTTAGGCATGGGAGCTTGTTTGTTTAAAGACAACTCATGTTACTTCTTTTTTTTTTTTTTTTTTTTTTTTTTTTTGCGGTACACGGGCTTCTCACTGCTGTGGCCTCTCCCGTTGCAGAGCACAGGCTCCGGACGCGCAGGCTCAGCGGCCATGGCTCACGGGCCCAGCCGCTCCGCGGCATGTGGGATCTTCCCGGACCAGGGGCACGAACCCGTGTCTCCTGCATCGGCAGGCGGACTCTCAACCACTGCGCCACCAGGGAAGCCCCTCATGTTACTTTAATGCCTCTGTGTGGCAGACATTTTTCATGCATCAATTCATTTAATTCCCACACTGATCCTGCAGGTGGGTACTATTATCCCATCTTATAGATAAAGAAACTGAGTCTTAAAGAGGTTGAGTGACTTTCCCAAGGCCACAGTATAAGTGGCAGGATTCAAACCAGGTGGGCCCTGAGCTCTTTCTACATTCCCCCTTTGTTCTATTTTCCCCTTTGCCCTTTGAGGAGGGGAGGAAGAGAAGATTCGACACATGTCTGGAATCTCAAAACACTCAGCCCTTCTTCGTTGGAAGTGAATGCGTGTTTTCTCTTGCATATAGCTGGGTTCATCACCCTGTGGTTTAGGGTCAAGGCCTAGAATAGAACTCGGTGCCCAGGTGGACCGCTAGTCCTGGTGTCTGGAAAGTGCTTATATAATGGCTTGTGTTTATGGAGAGTGCTAATTGTAATAGCTCAGATTGACAGAGCGGCAGGCTCATTGGCGGGGGCGGGGGCGGGGCTCGCAGGAGTTTGGTCCTGGGCAGTCCTGACGAGTGGGCTGTATCATCAGCTCCGTCTTACAGCTCAGGTAAGTTATCTTGCCTGCCCAGAGACACGTAGCGCGGAGGAGCGAAAGCAGCACTGCTTGACCTTGTTCTGTTTGCCCAGAGCCCCAGCTCTCAACCCTGTGTCCTGGAGCCGTGCCACCCCTTCCAGGGCCTGGCCTCTCTGTGCCTCTGACAGCCCCTGGCAGCGGGTTCCACGTGCCGTGGGAACTCGGGGCAGGCAATCGATCGCTTGGCCAGCAGTGCAGGTTGTGCCCACCCCTTGGTCAGAGGCTGGTGCTGAACCAAGAGCTTTACCTTTTCCTGACCTGTCTGTCGAGAGAGAGAACCCCCTGCCAAGCGGCTCATCTTCCCACTGACCTGTTGGGAGGGTGGCCTTGGCCCCGGCCTCACCACCACCTCGTTGCAGGGACATCGCAGGTCCGGGGCAGTGCAGGTGGCTTGGGGTGACCCCTGTCCATGACTGCACATTGGGCCTGAGGCGAGGTGGCATTTCTGGGTCTGGAGCCCCTCCTACTTGAGAGGCTGGCCTCTGCAGGACCCCCCTCCCAGTGGCTGCCTGATTGGTATGCATCCCTGAATCCCAGCCCTGAGCACTGGAGGCGGGAACCAGCTCCCATCACTGCCCTCTTCATTGTTTGAAGTGGGCAGACTTGGAGCGAGCTTTAAAAATACGGGCTTTTTATTCAATTTCCCTAGAAAAGCAATGGTTTAAATGAAGTAGAGGAATAACCGTCTCTGGAAATCGAAGAAAAATATTCCGGAACCCTGACATTACCCAGAACCTTTGGATTTCTTTTAAAATAAGGGTTTATTTTACTTTAAATTATGCGTGTATTATGTGACCATTGAAGAAAACTTGGAATATACAGGGAGAAGAAGATTAAAATCCCCCTTGTTGCGCCACCTGAAGACAACCTGTCTCAGTATTGCAGTGTATAACATTCATTTATTCAGCGATTCATCTGATCATTCACCAAGTACCAATTTAGGGCCCACAAAGGGCTGGGTCTGTGCTGGGCGTGAAGTGGGCACAGGTAAATGGTACCCTGCTTCCTGCTGGACCTCTTTCTTTCTTTCTTTTTTTTTTTTTTGGCTGCACTGCATGGCAGGTGGCATCTTAGTTCCCTGACCAGGGATTGAACCCGTGCCCCCTGCAGTGGAAGCATGGAGTCTTAACCACAATGGCCAGGGAAGTCCCTGCTGGGCCTCTTTCTATGCTGGACTTTGGGTAACTCACTTGGCCCCTCTGTATCTCAGTTTTCTCATCCGTAAAAAGGGCATAATACAGGTACACTGCTCAGGACAGTGTCTGGCCTACTGTCCTGGCAGAATTGGTGGTTCTTACCACAGTGACCAGGCCAATTGTAAGTAGCCTTGCCCTTGTGGATCTTACGTGATGGTGGAGGAGACAAAAGCCAGACAAACGAGTTAAAGTAACCGCATGTCATGGAATTAGTCCTGCCAAGGAGACAACCTAATGTGATAGGATGGGAATAGCAGGGGCTGAGGGGAGGCTGTTGGGAGAGGAGGGGGTGTATGTGGGGGTTAGTGGTGCAGAATTTGTCAGCTGGGGGTGGTGAGGAGGGCCCCTCTGAGGAGAGGCATGTAAGCTGAGTCCCAAATGACGAGGGAGGACCCCCCTTCCCCTCCCCCTGCAAAGAGCAGACGGAAACGTGTTCCAGGAAGGTGCACAGCACATGCAAAGGCCCTGAGGTCAGGATGATCTTGGCTGGTTTGAACAGGAGAAAGCCCAGGGCTTGCAGCAGCCAAGGCGGGGAGGGCAGTATAAGGAGATGCTGTGGAGGGCCATGTGGATCAAGGCAAGCAGTTAGGATGGCTAATCCAGGTGCAGCAGGAAGCCATCAGCAGTTTCTTTTTAGTTTCCTGTAAATACCTTTATTCATGAAATACAATCCCAAGATTCCAACTATAAATAGCTCTGGAAAGAAATTTATGTTTTTTTCAGATAATTCATTCAGAAATAACTAAGTGCCTATGACAGGGAAGCACTGGAGTGGATGCTGGAGCCTGAGGGATGGACTCATAGATGAGAAAGGGGAGGCCTCGCCAGCAGGTGACTGGTGACTGCATGCCTGCATGCCGTCCCGCTGACCCCTCCCACAGCCTGCTGGAGCCTGTGGGCCCCGACTCACCTCAGGAAGGGACCCTCTGGCTGCAGGAGGAGAACCGGCTGTGGGCACCCGGGTGGACTTGGGTCCAGAGGAAAGGCTCGGGTGGCTTGGGTATGAGAGGTGGCCACGGAGCTGGAGAGAAGACTTAGAGAAAGAATCGGCTGGAATTGCTGGTGGATTGGTCACAGGGGCTGAGGGAAAGAGAGGAATCAAGAGGAACCAAGACTTCTAGAATCTTCTTTTGAGTGTCTAGGTGGGTGGTGGTATCATTACAAACAGGTGGTTCAGAGGGGGTTGAGAGCATGTTTTTGGAGAATCCAGGCATTCAGTTGGGGACAGGTTCACGTTGAGAGGCTGGCTTAGAAGTCCACGGGAGAGGTGGGGGCCCCTTGACTGGGTGTCATTAGCATATAGATGGCGCAGGTGGGACCACCCAGAGGCCAGGTGGGGGAGGAGGATCCAGGAGAGGAGGCCGAGGAGGCGCAGCCAGGGTGCTAGGAGGAGAAGGGAAGGAGAGTGGGGTCTCTGGGAAGCCGCCACGCCACGCCACGCCCCACCATGCCATGCCATGCTATGCCATGCCACACCATGCCACACGCCACGCCACGCCACGCCACACCACGCCACACCATGCCATGCCATGCTATGCCACACCATGCCACGCCACGCCACGCCACGCCACGCCACACCACGCCACGCCACGCCACAGGGCCTGTTGCAGAAGAGAGCTGGTGGGCCACAGGGCTGCAGGCCGTTGAAAGTGGAAGTAAGACCAGACAGAAACATGGAGGCAGTTTGAGCCTTTGTAAGGGCACTTTTGGAGGAGGGATGGGGCTGGAATCTGCAGTGGGAGTGGCTGAGACCGGAGGGGAGCACGGAGAGACAGCGTGTGCGGACAGCGCTGAGATGTTGGCCAGGCAAAGGGGGTTGGAAAAAGATGTCTCGGGTGGAGGGGAAGTGGGGGGACCCAGGAGAGTGGTTTGTACTGGTGGCCAGGACTGCTCCCAGAGGGGACAAGACACAGGGGGCAGCTACGGGAGCCGGATCTTTAGGCAAATGAGAGAGGGTGGTACCCGGTGTGATGATGTGGGAGTCGGGGTGGGGGGGGAAGGCATTGGCCCTTGATGGGAACCAGGATGCTCTTAGGAAATGGGAGAAAATGGGATAGATTTGGATTATACATGAGGAGAAGTTGGGGACAGTCCCATCTGATGGCCTCATGTTTCTCAATGAAACCTGGACCAGAGGACGGTGAGGTAAGGGCCCCCCAAGACTGCTCCCCCCCAGGAGAGGTCATTCTGCCGCCACTAAAGGAACAGGCAGAGATGGCTGGGTCCCCCCAATGACGGAAGCAGCCTCAGCCCGCCTTTGTATAGACAGAAAGGATCAGAGAGGTCAGTGGTTGGTCTGAGATGGCACAGAGGGGCTGAGCCCTCATTCCCGACTCAGTGGTGCTCACGTTCTCTGGGGCACTGGGCTGCTGGGGTGTGGGTCCCGTGCCAGCAGATGGGGGCAGCCTCCAAGCCAGTTGGGAGGGTGGTGTCAAGGACACTCGGACCCTGCAGCAGTAGCTCAGCGCCCCATGTCACGCCCGTCTCCCACTTTTCTTCCCCAGAGGTCAAGTGCAAGGAGCTCACCTCTTCCTGCCAGGCACTGAAATGAGCACTCTGGGAAGATTAGCCCACTAAGTCCTCACGGTAAGTGAGGTGCGGGTGCTGTTATTGTCCTCTCTCTACAGCGGGGAGAAGGGTCCCTAGAGGTGCAATACCACCCAGCAAGCCTGTGCCAGCCACAAAAGGGGGGTGAGGGTCTGCACCCAGCGAGTCCAGCTGCTTCTCCCACGCATGCCCGTTTTGCAGAGGAGGACGCCACAGCTCGTGGATTCGTTAATTTGTTCTCAGTTGCTTGTCCTCGCATTCCTCTCCTCCCAGCATATATTTACTGGACACCCCCTGGGAGCTGGGTACTGGGCTAGGAGCTAGAGATGAGTGAAGTATGGTGACCACCTATCTGGGGTTGGGGGAGCAGGCAGGTAACCGATGGAGGGAGGGGAGAGTGCCTGACCCAGGCATAGGGGCTCACCAGAGCTTCCCA
The DNA here is from genome assembly GCF_949752795.1 of Hyperoodon ampullatus. Taxonomy (NCBI): domain Eukaryota; kingdom Metazoa; phylum Chordata; class Mammalia; order Artiodactyla; family Ziphiidae; genus Hyperoodon; species Hyperoodon ampullatus. The sequence goes on from NC_136915.1 coordinate 14,130,961, forward strand.
GGGAGTGCTGGGCCAAGCAGCCTAGAGGCAGAGTTGGTTGTGGGAGAGGGAAGCGTCCCAGGTGTGTACAGAGGCTGGAGGTGAGTGCAAAGTAGGACCCTGCAAGGTCAGGATGGGTGCGGTCAGGAACGCCACTTGAGAACTCTGTCCGTCTCACTAGGAGCTTGCACTTTATCTTGACCATGGGGAGCCATTCAGTTGTTTCTAGCTGGGGAGGGGCATGATCAGCGTGGTCAGAACTTTTTGTCCTGGTGGGGGCTGAGTTGGAAGGGACAGGAGACATCAGGGAGACATTTAGAGGCTGTTACAGGCCCTCTGATTCCTAGGTTGTTCTGTGGACTCTTGCTGCTTTCTTCGTGCTTCCCAAACTCTGCTCATTTCTCTTGTCTAGAAAGGTTCCCGAGATTCAGAGAGGTTAAACAACTTGCCTGAGGTCACGCAGCATAACAAGGCATCCAGGCTTCTGCTGGTTTCTTTTTTTTTTTAATTGAAAATTTTTTTAATTTTTTTTTTATTAGTTTCTGCTTTATAACAAAGTGAATCAGTTATACATATACATCTGTTCCCACATCCCTTCCCTCTTGCGTCTCCCTCCCTCCAACCCTTCCTATCCCACCCCTCCTATCCCACCCCTCCAGGCGGTCACAAAGCACTGAGCTGATCTCCCTGTGCTAGGTGGCTACTTCCCACTAGCTATTTTACGTTTGGTAGTGTATATGTCCATGCCTCTCTCTCGCTTTGTCACAGCTTACCCTTCCCCCTCCCCATATCCTCAAGTAGGTCTGTGTCATTATTCCTGTTTGCTGGTTTCTTGAGTGAAACAACCAGAGTCTCAAAGGTGGAAGCAGGTGGCAAGTAACCTCTGCGAGGGGCTCACAGGAGGCTCCAGTGGACCGTCACCACCTGCAGGTCCTCCTGTGCCTTTAAATGTTGTCCTTTTACAGGTCTCAGAGGCTGGGTGGGACTTCTGGGAGGGAGGAGCTGGGCTGCTGCTGGGAACTGGGAGTCCGCCTTCCCAGGAGCTGGGGCCCCGTGTTTAAGCAGTTTCCTGGGGAACTGGCTTCCTCCCCAGTGAGTGATGAGAAAACTCTCTGGGGCTGGGCCAGGTCATGGGAGGCCAGCAAGGGCGGCGGTCTCCTCTGGGGAGGATGGCTGTATTTTACTGATGCCAGGCAGAGACCTCCTTCTTGGGGGGCTGGAAGAGATGGGGAGCAGTTCCCAGAGCCCTGTTCCTGTGAGTCCTGTCACTTTGGGCAGGTGTCTTGCCCCTCTGGAGTCTTGGTTACCTCATCTGTGAGGGAGGGATAATATTAAACGTGCTCCCGAGGGATTGAAAAAATAACCGGTGTTTTTTACTGAGGGCCTCGAGTGTGCCAGGCAGCATGCATTATCTTCTTTCACTTCATGTGGCAACTTTTTTTTTTTTTTTTTGCGATATGCGGGCCTCTCCCTGTTGTGGCCTCTCCTGTTGCGGAGCACAGGCTCCGGACGCGCAGGCTCAGTGGCCATGGTTCACGGGCCCAGCCGCTCTGCGGCATGTGGGATCCTCCCGGACCGGGGCACGAACCCGTGTCCCCTGCATTGGCAGGAGGACTCTCAACCACTGCACCACCAGGGAAGCCCCATGTGGCAACCTTTGAGGTATGTAGGGTTATCTTCATTTTACAGATGGGGCAGCCGAGGAACAGAGAGGGTAATTCGCCTGAAGTCACACAACTTGTAAGTGGCAGAACTTGAACACTGATCCGTCTGACTCTGGAGCCCTCCCTTGAAACCCCTTTGGTCCCTGTCAAACTTCCTTGGCAAATCACCTGATAGAATCTTCTGGGGCTCCAGCTTTCTGGCCACCCCACTTTGGGGCACACCAATCTAGTCCAACCCCATAAGTTTTATCATGAGGTCTTGGAGCCCCAGTGGGCCTAAGCCCCTTGCTCATCATCTCACAGCCACTTGGACCAGACTTGGGACAAGAATCCCAGCATCCCAGGGATACTGGCCTTCTGCTCTTTTGCTACCCCAGGGCCCCAGGAAGACCACCGGACTGGGAGCCTGGCACCTGGGTTCTAATCCCACCTCTTCCTCAAACCAGCCAGGAAAGCTTGGGCAACGTTTCATCCTGCCTCTAACTTCACCCTAAGCCTCAGTTTCCTCTTCTGCAAAATGAGCAGGCGGAGAATCTAGGGTCTCTACCAATTCTAATAATCCATGAGTATAGGAGTTCAGATTTCTGGGAGTCTGCAAGAATCAAACATCTGCCACTTTTTTCTACTTCGTGTCCTCTGTTGCCTGGGGGCAGGGGGAGATTGAATTGAGAAAACAACTCAGAGAGCCCTATAGTTAGATAGCAGCTTATGATCTAAGCATTGATGGAGCGCCCCGTGCGCCAGGCACTGAGCTGGCCGCTGTGTGTATAACTGATTGGTGTGCTCACCAGGGAGGTGGATATTATTAGCTATGTTGCAGGTGTGGAAACTGAGGTATAAAGAGGTTAGCTAACTTTCCCGAGGGCCAGGCTATACAGTTACCTTTATATGAGAACTGGACTTAAAAGCCCAGAGGCAGTGCTAGGGGTCTGTGCAGGATCCGTCCTGCCTCGTGGCCCATCGTACAGAGCTCTTGGTAAAACCGGCTCTCTGGGACCCCAGATGGAAAAATTCACCCTATCCATCCACCCTTGAGCAATGGTGATTGGGGTCCAATCTGTAAACACTCAACGGGTGAGTCACAGGGAGGATGATGAAGGGATGATGGCAGGGAGAGCAAAACAGTGCTTAGTCTGCCGTCGGCCAGAGCTCAGTCTAGCCTGGCAGCCCGGACACAGAGCACAGGCCGCGGCTGTTTACAGGGTCGAGGATTTGGGACCAGGGAGAGGCTGTGGCTGACGGGGAGGGAAATGGGAGCTGAGGGTAGGACAGTGGGGTCAGACTCTTGTCTAGAGCTGGAAGGGCCTTCTGGGATTATCTACTCCAAGCTCCTAATTTTATGTATGGGACATCTTAGTCTGGAGAAGGGCCGTGACTTGCCCCAGGTCACACAGCCAGTGACAGCAGACCCGAGAACAGAAGAGGATTTGGGAAGCTGGATCCTCAGCTTCCTTCTGGCCACTGTCATGGGGATGACTTCCTGCCCAGGCCCTGCTGCTGCCCGCCCTCTCTCCCTTCCATCATAAGATCAAGAGCAAGAACAGGCCTTCCCTGGTGGCGCAGTGGTTGAGAGTCCGCCTGCCAATGCAGGGGACACAGGTTCGTGTCCCGGTCCAGGAGGATCCCACATGCTGCGGAGAGGCTGGGCCCGTGAGCCATGGCCGCTGAGCCTGCGTGTCCGGAGCCTGTGCTCCGCAATGGGAGAGGCCACAACAGTGAGAGGCCCACGTACCGCAAAAAAAAAAAAAAAAGAACAAGTACAGTGATAGTAAACAGAGGAGTCATCTTGCCGAGTATAAGCACGGTGGCTGCCAGTATGGACTCTGGAGGCAGGCTGTCTTGCTCAAGCCTTACCGTCCCCCCACCCCCTTCCTCGCCCTGTGACTCTGGGCAAGGCATGTAACTCCTCTCAGCCTCCAGCTTTCTTCATCTGTATCATGATTCAAGCAAATTCTGAAATTGCAGGACTTTTCAGTGCCTTTAACGTCTAGAAGGGCAATTTCTACCCTGGTTCTTCCATGGTCTTTGACCACTGAACACCTTTTTTTGCACTGAGTATCTATTAGCATATTTCAGGACACAGGTATTCCCCCAGATGTGCAGACTGAGAAACACTGATGTCGGTGGTTCCTCAGGACGATTTAAACATTTGAACTTAGGCACTGTGGACTGATCGTAGAGTTTTGGGGAGACATCCCTACTGAGCTGTGACATTCAGCACCCTCACCAGTCTCCTTGGGATGCATAACCGACCAGACTGTTTCTGCTCATTCCATTCTCTGATGCCTCGTCCTTCCTGGAGCACGAGTTGCTTTATCACCATACGTGGTGGAAACAGAAGGAGCCTCCCCTGGTTGGAGCCACCCTGTCTTCCTGGGACAGCAAGACTGGCTGAGATGTCCAGGGCTGGCAGCTGCTGCCCTGCTGCCAGGCTCACCTGGGAGCAGGCTTGGAGGATGCGAGGCAGGGCAGCCTGGGACCGTGGGGTGAGTCTGGGACATGGCCACCTGGCTTCTAGGTTGGCTCTGCTACTCACTCTTTTATAACCTTGGGTAAGACACAGCCCTCCCTGGGCCTCAGTTTCCACATCTGTAAGATAAGAGGCTAGGTGTAGTGAGTTTTTGGTTCCCTTTGGGGCTGATGTTCTGAGGAATGGGCACATTTGTTACCTTTTGGCCTCATTCATTTGCTGGGTTCTTGGAGTCATCCAAGACATCCCGCTATTTTTTTGTTGTTTTTTTTTTCTGTTTTTTTGGGTTTTTTTTTGCGGTACACGGGCCTCTCACCACTGTGGCCTCTCCTGTTGCGGAGCACAGGCTCCGGACGCGCAGGCTCAGCGGCCACGGCTCACGGGCCCAGCCGCTCCGCGGCATGTGTGATCCTTCCGGACTGGGGCACAAACCGGTGTTCCCTGCATCAGCAGGCGGACTCTCAACCACTGCGCCACCAGGGAAGCCCCCCCCATTTTTATTTTTTTATTTTTTGGCTGCACTGCACAGCTTGCAGGATCTCAGTTCCCCATTCCCCGATCAGGGATTGAACCTGGGCCATGGCAGTGAAAGCCCAGAATTGTAACCATTAGGCCACCAGGAAACTCCTAAGATGTCCTGACAGGAGCTTTTCTTTCTCAGGAGGTTAGTTGTGCATGAAGGTGCCAGACACAAGCAGGTGCTCTGAGCACCCTTGGGAACTGGGAGCCAGTAATACTTATAAGTTAGTGTGTGCCAGCATTGCCCCGACAGCCTGCAAAGAATGCAGATTCTCGGGCCTCACCCCTGGAGATTCTAAGTTTGTAGGTTGGGGTTGGACCTTAGAGTCTACATTTTAAAAAAGCCTCCCCTTCATTCAGGTTGTTGTGAAGTCAGCAGTTCAAGGACCACACTTTGAAAAAGGCCCTTGGACTCTCTTTGAGCCAAAAAAGGCTTAGGAGAGTGACAACCTGCCAGGTTTGATGATGACTCTGTGTGACCCTGTTCCGAGCTGCCCTCATCTGTGGCCACAGCCTTCAGTAGCTGGTTACTCTTCTTGCCGACAAGCTAGTGTTTCCCAAACCTGACTGATTATCAGAATCTCCAGGAAGCTTTTGAACAAAATACGAATTCTTGAGTCTCACCCTTAGTGATTCTAAGCCAGCAGATCTTGGCTGGGACAGGAAAACTCCATGTTTAAAAAGCTCCCTAGGTCTTTGGTTCATTTGTTTGTCGTTCATTCATGCAATGGTCTAGGCCCAGGGGAAGGCATTGAGGACTTAATTGTTAGACCAGACGCAGTCTCGGACATTATGTCACCTATGCTACAGCCTGGTGAAGGAGACAGACAGTGATCACATAGGGATGCTCAGCCAGGTTTGGGAAATATGTCTAGAAAATGGTTGGGTCAGATTAAATACTTGGGCAAAGCTGGGCTTCCTGGTAAATTCCAGATTGAAGTAGAGCCCTGAGCCCAGTGGCCTTTGGTCACTGCTTATGGACACCTGTCATGTTTTCATTCACTTATTCTTTTATTCATCCATCTATCCATCCATCCATCCATCCATCTATCCGCCTATTCATTCATCCACCCATCTATCCATTCATCCATCAATTGATCCACCCATCCATGTATCCACACATCCATCCATCCAACCATCCATCCATATATCCACTAATCCACCCATTTACCTAACCATCCATCCACCCATCCACGCATCACTCTTGAATCTACCATGTGTTGAGGGCTGCACTAGGTACTGGAGAGACAGAAATGAAAAGCCTTGTCCCTACCCTCAAGGAGCTCACAGTCTAGTGGGTGGAGGCGTCAGAAAGCAAAGCAAATGATTCCAATCCAGAGTGTTAGTTGCTCAGAGGGGCGAGTGGCTGGTTCTCCCAGTGGGCCTCATGGAAGATTTCCCTGAAGCTGGCTTGTGTTAAGGCTCAAAATGTAGGTGGGAGGGTCCCAGGCAGATAACGTAGGGCATGGCTTCCAGGCCAAGGAAGGGTCTTGCTCTGGGGAGGGCAGGTCATTGTGGCTGGGTAGGTGGGGGCACCTCTTCTGCTCCTGGAGCTCAGGCTCTGTCTTTTGTTTTCCATGTTTGTTTCTCCATGAGGCCTGGTCCACAGTAGGTGCTCAGCAAACATTCGTCGTTGGTGAGTGGGGAGGTGTGGGGTGACCTGGAAGAAGGGATGGCCTTGTGGGCCACACTGAGGAGCTTGTGGCTCTGTGTGCCCTGGGCAGGGTGCAGGTGGGGAATGACACCATCACCTGGTCCCTTGGCTGGGGGAAGGGGGAGAATGGAGATGACCAAGGGGGCCCCCCAGCTTTGTCGGCCTCCTGGGCCTTCAGTTCTCTCCTTGTGCGGATCAGAGCCATTGCCTCTGTGAAAACTCGTTGAGCCCATGGCTCTTTTCCTAGAGTGGGTCTCTCCTGCAACCCAAGGGCTCTGCCTCTGTTGGTGGATGAGGAGGACAGGGTGCTCTGAGGAGGTGAGTAGATGTAAGGGTGGGTGGCTAAGAGCCTTGGCCTCTGGCATCAGCCTGTTTTTTCTAAAAAAATTAATTAATTAATTATTGGCTGCATTGGGTCTTCGTTGCTGTGCGCAGGCTTTCTCTAGTTGTGGCGAGCGGGGGCTACTCTTCTTTGTGGTGAGTGGGCTTCTTATGGCAGTGGCTTCTCGTTGCAGAGCACAGGCTCTAGGCGCGTGGGCTTCAGTAGTTGTGGCTCACGGGCTCAGTAGATGTGGCGCACGGGCTTAGTTGCTCCGCGGCATGTGGGATCTTCCACGGACCAGGGCTCGAACCCATGTCCCCTGCATTGGCAGGTGGATTCTTAACCACTGCACCACCAGGGAAGCCCCATCAGCCTGGTTTTGATTCTCACTTCTGCCTCTTTTTTTTTTTTTTTTTTTTTAAACGAATTCTCAGATCCTACCCCAGCTCCACTGACTTAGGAATTCTGGGGTGGGACATGGCACTATGTGTTTTAAATTTATTTATTTATTTATTTAGGGCTGTGTTGGGTCTTCATTTCTGTTCGAGGGCTTTCTCTAGTTGTGGCAAGTGGGGGCCACTCTTCATCGCGGTGCGCGGGCCTCTCACTATCGTGGTCTCCCTTGTTGCGGAGCACAGGCTCCAGACAGTAGTTGTGGCTCACGGGCCTAGTTGCTCCGCGGCATGTGGGATCCTCCCAGACCAGGGCTCGAACCCGTGTTCCCTGCATTGGCAGGCAGATTCTCAACCACTGCGCCACCAGAGAAGCCCTCACTTCTGCCTCTTGTCAGCTGTGTTTCCTGAGGCAAGTGTCTCAACCTCCCCGTGTTTCAGTTCAGTTTCTCAGTTTGTTCTTGAACCGATTAAGAGAGCTGTCATGTGTAAAGCACTCAGTGCAGTGCCTGGCACCCAGTAAAGCATCTGATAAATGTTAGTTGAAGTGTGGAGCTTGGGAGGCAGTCGTGCTGGGGTGATTGGAGCCAGAAGGCCTTGTTCCAATCCCACCTCTACCTCTGACTAATTATAGAGACCCTGGCAAGCTGACTCAGGCTCTGAGTTCGGGTTTCTCATCTGTGATGCCCTGTAGGATTGCTGGGAGGAGCACGGAGTCTGGTGGTTCCTTCTCTGCACTGGGCTTATTACTGAAGTCCGAAAACTTGGGTCTTAACCGGTAGAGTGAAATCTCCATCTGATGAGGGTGGTGTGGACGGTCACCTCCACAGCCCGCAGACTCTGGGGGTCGGTCTCATGTCTGCAGGGCCACCTCTCTTGGTCCCAGTCCCCCCTTCACATGCCCTCACTGGTTTCTGGGGTCCTTTGGAAATGGATCATCATATGACAGGGGCACGGGGTCTTCAGAGCAGGGTGCTATGGCGGGAGGGTCGCACTAGTCTGTAGGGGCACATGGAAGGGAGTCTTCTTCCCCAGCCAGCCTGGGTCTGGGTGCCCTGGAGAGACCGGGATTTCAGCCACCTGTCCCGGCCTCAGCACCCTGCCTCTCCCACATCATGTCCCTGCTTGGTTTGAATGCTCAGGGCTGAGTGATTTGGGCATGCCTGATGCCCCAGAAGATTTGGGTCACAAGCAGGTAAATATTAAACCCAGAAATCTAGCTCCGAATGGGAACCTGTTTGGGCTGGCTGCCTGGGGGACTGCCAGGTTCTGAGCCTCCCGCCCAGCTGATGGCTAGGATAGGCAAGCACCCTCCAGGGGAAGAAAGGGCACCTGCTCCATTCCACGTGACTGCCTTTACTTGCCATTACTGTCCAGTGGTCAGGGGCTGCTGTGTCTGTTTTGCAGTGAGGAGGAAACCAAGGCACAGAGAGGGCAGGAGGTCTGCTTAGGTTTACATAGCTAATGGGGGGACCTGGGGTTGGACCCGGGAGGGTCTCTCAGCAAAGCCCATGCTCTTCTGGCCCTGGGCCCCCAGTGGTCTCCTTGCTGCTGCTAGGGCCATGCCAGGATGCTGTGGGGATCACAGGTGCTGAGGTTTGCTCTCTGGCTCCTCTGAGCCTGGGCCTCAGATTCCCTTTTTGCAAAGTGGGGACAGTCTTGTTTGGGGTCCCTGGCAGGCAGGACCGGGCCCAGGACACCTGAGTGCAGTGATGCTGGGGGCAGGATCCCAGGGAGCGCTTCCTGTTTTCAATGTACAAAGCTCTCCTGGGGCCTGGGCAGGGCTTTGGGAGTAACCACCTAGCCAGTCAAATAAGCCTTCTCTTCAAGACCGTGTACGAGAGGGACACCCAGGGCCCAGCCACAGTTCCCATCCTCTGGGAGCCGATACACAAGCCAGAATGAGAACATAGGTTTGGGGCTTCAGGACCTGGGTTTGCATTCCGGGTCTTATTAGCTGTGTGATCTTGGGCAGGTGCCTTCGTCTGGCTTAGCCTTGGCAGCTCGCTCTGAAAGACAGGAATTATAATTTACTTCACCAGGCCATGGCGAAGAGGAAGTGAGATGGTGTTCTCAAAGCTGCCCTCCTCAGGCTCTCAGGGGATAGTCTTCTAAGGCTGAAAGTGACCAGCAGGTCTGAAAGTTGAGTGAAGACTGCTTCCCGGTGCTGCCAGCAGTCTAGGAGTAGCATGGGCTGGTCCTGCAGGCAGCTGGGGCTGGTGCAGAACGGGGCGTCCGCTCCACAACAGGACGGGTGGGATGTGGGGTAAGCTTAGCTGGGGAGAGAGGGGAATGTTGGCTTTTACCTGGTCTCCCCACCCCCAGCCCTATAGGCAGTGGCAGCCCCAGACCCTTGGCTGTTTTCACAGACTGTGAAAATCAGAAGCCTGGGAGAGGAAGTGACTTGTGGAGCGTTGGTGGGAGTTGGTGGCAGAGGCAGCCTGACCCCTAGCCCGAGGTCCACCCGGTCCTGATGCTGCTCCATCAGCCGCCTGGGGTGGGCCCCTGGGGCGGTTGGCCTCCCTCGCCTCTCCTGCCCACCCTGAAGCCAGCTATGAATGGAATATTCTGGGCTACATGACTCACAGGCTGGCCTTTCCTCCACCAGGGCGCTTTGGGTTTTCCTTTCTTTAATTTTCCCTAATAAGGTCTCGTGTGGCTGGCTTTCACCTCTCCTTTCTTTGGGCCTGGGGGAGTGGTGACTTTTGCCCCAGGAAGCCTGTCCTGGGAGGGCTCCCGTTAGGCTGCTGGACTGCACGTACTCAAACCTGGGTAAGTTTAAAGGGAGGCCGGGCAGAGGCATTGGAGCCGCGCAGACCTGGGTCCGGAGCTCGCTGCCCGCTCTATACCTGTGTGACCTCAGGCAAGTCCCTTTGCCTTTCTGAGCCTCAGTTTTCGGACTCAGTTCAATCCAACCCACATTTATTGAACCCCTGTTAGCTGCCAGGTATGGCGCTAGGCAGTTCCGGTAGAGCAGCAAGCAGACTCAGCCGCTGTCCTCCGGGAGCCTCAAGGCTGAGTGGGGAGTCACGTGGGGACTGGGCTTTCCAACCCGAAGCACGTGTGAAAACCCACACCTGGCTCCTGGTTTTACTAGAAACTCGGAGATCATAGTGAGCCTTAGTTTGATTCCCAGCTAGCCAGAGCAGTAGTTGGGATTTCATGTCAATTACTGTCATTTCGATTTCACACTTGTTAGCAGAAAAGCGCAGGACCTACTTCTGGAGGGACGGCCTTGATTTTCCACGCACACTGGTGACGTGAGTTAGTGTCCCAGGTGGTGAGCTGAGGCTGCCGTGTTCCCACGTGTGCCCCAACCTTGGCAAGGAGGAAATGCAACCCAGATGATGTTCCAGGGTGGTCCACCTCCTGGCATGTAGTGGGTACTCAAGAAGTGTTTGTTGAACCAATGAGAGGGACAGTGGCAGCCTGGAACACATCCTAGCGAGGGTGTGACTGACTCGGGGAAGGAGGGCCAGCTTATGGGTGTCCCATGCAGGAGGGAGGAGGCTTGTCCTGAGAAACTTCACAGGATGAAATGAGGGCAGGTTTAGACTTTTCTAATGTGGGACAATGAGTCTTCTGCCAAAGGAGGAATTCAAACATGAGAATATGATGTGGGACAGTGACTCAGGCTTGGGTAGAGGTGAGGCATTTATGGAATAGCCACTCTGCGGCTGGCACAGGGCTGGGCTCAGTAAGCTCCATCAGGGCAGGGAGGCTTTTTCTTTTTTTGTTCACTGATGTATCCCAGGCACCTAGAACAGTACCTGGCTCACAGGGGTGCTTAATAAATGGGAATTGATTGACTGAATGCATGAATGAGCATATTACTTAATTGGGTCTCAGGGGTGTTATTACACCCAGTATGCAGATGAGTAAACTGAGGCTTATGGAGGTCAAGTCACATGTTTGCTGGGTTGTGGGGTCAGGATTTGGAGTCAGGGCTGCCTGATTGCAAAGCTTGTGCTCTGACCCACCCATCTGTTGGGATCCTCAAGAAGGAATTCTTGCCCTGGCTGACAGGTTGGATTTCAGCCTCTCAGAGATCCCTCTCTTCTGAGAGTGACTGACTGTGGGAAAATACAACATGCTTGACTCAGAACTAATGGCAGCGCCAATGCTGCGAATCACAGTGGATCACCCGGCCTGCTCTGATCAGCAGGCGCCCTTTCAAAGAGAGGGGTTAGGAGGGGATCGATGCTGCCCGTCCTAAGGGGGTCCTGCCAGGCTTGGCCTGACGTTTTGGGCATCCTCAGCCACCGCTGGCTCAGGTGGTGGCTGGCACACTGCCGGCACAGTGGGACATGAATCTCAGGCCGACCCTGCCCAGGTGCCTGCTCCAGGGGCGTGGCTGGATCGGTGAGGGTGAATTCCTGGTGTTCATGGGAACCTGTGCCTGCCCTCAGCCCCCAGGTGGTTCTGGACAAGGATGCCCAGCGAGACTTGACATGTTTGCATTCAGCTGCTCTGGGAGGGGGCCACTTATTGAGGCTCTGCTGGGGACATCGTAGCTAGAACACTTGCCCAGGGCAGCCGGGCCGGAGCACTTTGTCTGCTGGCCCCCCACGTTCTCCTGATGTGCTGCTGCTTAGGGTCCCTGTCCCACCAGCTCCCCATGGCCCCGTCTGCTCACCTGAGCATTTCCCAGGCAGCAGAGCAGCCCAGCGGACTGGTGGCCGGCTAGTGGCTGAGGTGCGAACGTGTGAACACCGTAGGGGTTCAAGGCACAGCCCTGCAGCCAGATGGCCTGGGATCCAATCCCAGTTCCCCCTTGTATTGACCATGTGACCTTGAGCAATTTTCTTACCCTCTCTGTGCCTCTGTTTCCTAATCTGTAAAATGGGGGTGATAATAGCTCCTCTCTGAAAAGGTTGTTGTAAAGATTAAAGTAATTATAGGAGTAAAGGACTTGGAATTGCTCCGGGCCCTTAGTTACCAGTTAATACATGTGACGTGTTGTGATGCTGACTTTGGCACTCACTCCTTGGGGGCAACTCAAGGAGCGAGCGTTTGCCTTTTTTCTGTGCCCGGTGTCCGGGCCCTGAATTCCACCCACTCAGTGCCACTTTTGTGGATGAGTACCTGGGCCAGGTTGCTGGGTGGGGAGAGACGAGCCAGGGCAGTGCAGGGGCCCCTGTGACTCCCCCTGGAAGCCCCCTTTCTACCGTCCTCCCTCCCTCTCGCCTGCTCCCATGTCCCAGGCCTTGCAGAGATGAACTATTCATGCTTTTGTTGACTGTTTCAAGGAGCATTAACTGACATGCCCCCACCCCGGGTTCAGGGCCACTCCCCGGAGTTCCCCTAGGCCTCCAGGTCTCCCCCACAGAAGCACCACCTGCTCTTGACGGTTGGAGCCCATTCAGTTCACCTTCCTCTGCTGGACTGTGAGCTCCGAGGGCCAGGGGCCGTGTCCGCCTTGCTCACCACTACACCAGCCCAGTGGGGCCTCGCCTGGCACCCAGCACGCTGGAGATGCTTGATGAATAAGTGTCCAGGGCTGAGCCATGTGCTAGGCTGGGCTCGGGGCGGTGGGGGGCGGGGGCGGTCAGAGGGGAGTGGGGGCATCGGCCCTGGCCCAGGAGAGCTCAGGTCTGGTTGTTTATTTGTGAACTCAGAGATGGCGGCTAGGTGCCAGGAACGGTGCTGGGTGCTGAGCAGGGAGAGGCGTAAGGCGTGGTCCTTGCTTTGAAGAGGCTGCAGCCTGCCCTCTCTCCCTCCCTCCTGCCCTCCCTCCCCACTTCCTGTATTCCAGATGCCACACCAGGTGGTGGAGGCACACAGAAAAGTAGGTTGTGGTCTCTGCCCCCAGTCTCTGCCCCGAGATCCACAAAAACAAGTAACCAGAGCATAATTCAGTTTCTTTAGAGACTTGGAACCTGGTATTATCTGCCATGGAAACCGGTGGCAGTGACTTTGCTCTCTGTGCCCCTGTGACTAATAGCAGTAACACTACCCTGCATTAACAGGCCAGTGTCTGCTCTAGATCCTCAGAGGACTTGACCAGATGCCCCGAGACCAGGAGTTTTCTACCCCAGCACTGTCGACACTTGAGCTGGATAGTTCTCTGCTGTGGAGGCCGGGCTCTGCACTGTAGGACATGCGGAGCATCCCTGGCCTCTACCCCTTACAGGCCACTAGCTTCCCCCTCCCTCCCCGTTGTGACAACCCCAATGTCTCCAAACATTGCCAAGTGTCCCTGGGTGGCAAAGTCGCTCCCGTTGAGAACCTCTGCCTTAGAAGGATCAGTGAAACTGTAATTGCATACATCAAGATGGAATGGAAAATTTGAAATCCAATACTGCCACCCTCCAAAAAAAACAAAAGAGGAAAAAAGCGCCCACAACATCCTGTATTCCTTGGGTTTGGCATGAAATGCAAACATCCGATGGGAGGTGGGAGAGCCCTTGGAGGCCTGAGCAGTTGTGTGCCTTGGCCCAGGCCAACCGGAGGCAGAGCCTCTGGCAAAAGAACAGGGCCATCGCCAGGCCTTGTGTCGCCTTGCTCTGTGTGGTTACAATGTAGGGCAGGTCATCAAACAACCGTAGGGTGTACATACGACCATCATCAGTTCTGGGGGAGTTGAGTCGGAATGTTCGACTGGCTGCCTCGATCTCAGTTAAGGCCTGGTGTTCCCCCCACCCAGAGTGCCTGTCCTGGTTTGTATAGATGTATGGACTTGTGTAATTGTTTAGCATCTGCATCCCTGTGGGGTTGTGGATTTCAAGGGGGCAGGATCCAAACCCCCAGAACCTTGCATGGTACCCGGCATCCAGTAGTGCTCAATCAATTTTTGTGGAATGATTAAGAGATATTGTGGGGTGGATCCAGAAAAGTAGGTGGGCTTTCCTGCCCTCCCCTTGAACGCTCTTAGGTTCCCAGAAGGAGGGAGTGGGACCTGGAGACCTCAGTTCTGACATACATGGCACATATGTGGAAGACGTGACCTTCCTCACTCACTTCCTGGTTTGCATCCTAATGGGAAAGGAGATGGTGTCTCCGTCCCCTGACCCAGACCCTGGCCACAGGACAGACCTCGGATGAACCTGGCAAAGGCTCAGCCTTGGCAGGAAATGCACAGGTGTTCGCACATGTATCCCCCTGCCGCCATCTAGCATTTTGGAGCACCTGTTGGCTGCAAGCAGGGAAGAGAGCACCAGATCCTGCCTTCCCAGGCCTGTCTCTTTCCACAGGTCACTTGAGGATGCTCCTGATGCAGTGTCAAGTGACAGCCGTGGGCAGGTGGGGTGGGGTGGGGGGGTCACTGTAAGTTTGCTGCCTGGAGGCAGGGTTGCTGTCCCTGACTTCAGCAGAATACATTTGAGTTCAAGCAAGGAAATTGAAGCATCCTGATATTTGCAACTCTCCCCAGGGCTGATTCTCCAGCCAGGGTGCTTTACATAAGGGGTACATCTGCAGCCAGCTGCGAGGCCCCGCCTCCCCTTGACCACGTGAATTCAGGCAATTGGAATGTCTCCCTGGCACCACGCACTGAGCTTTGGTCATCACTGTGTTTCACACCAACTAAGGGAACTCAGCATCGCTGTCATTTTTGGGGTCCTCTCCTTTCCTGATGTGACCTTCTTGCCTGGAATCTTGACTTTAAAAGGAGCAGGAGGCGTGTGGAGGCTTTGGGGAGCTGAGTGTTAGCTTCAGGGCCAGGCCAAGCTGGTGGCTGTCCCAGAGCACATCAGTGGGCACCCCTGGCCCTCAGTGGGGGACACTGCATGGTCAGAAGCTGCACGAGGGCTTTCACTGACCCAGAAAGACTCTGGAGGACAGTGATGGGGAGGGCCCTGGGACTGCTCAGCTCTACCTGGGACACCACCCCTTCTTGTAGGCCAGGGCTGCTGTCCAGTTAGAAGGAGGTGGTCATTCATTCATTCAATAAACATTTATTGAGCGCCTCCTGTGTTCCAGGCTCTCAGCGAGGTACTTTATGTGAATTATTCTCATTTAATCCTTATAGCAACTCTTTGCAGTGGGGATTTTTAGAGTTTTCCTACAGAAGAGGGAAGCAGGGATCAGAACAGGGAAATAATGTCTTTGTGTCACGGTGAGGAAATGGAGAGCCAGAACCCAACCAGGTTTGATTGCAGACTCACTCTCCTAAAAATCATACCTGGGGCATGATGGTGGCACAAAGGGGCACCCAAGGGATACCCTGCAGGACCAGAGACTGCCTCAGGATGGGGGCACCCTGAGTGCAACGGGTCCCCCATTTTCCACCGGGCAACAGGATGCAGGCAGAGGTGGGCTCACAGCCCCAGTGCGGTTTCTGTGAGAAGGGAGGGTGGGAATTCTCTGTAGGGCCAGGCTGTGGGTGCCAGTCCCTTCAAGAGTTCAAGTACAGGGCTGGTGTCGAGAGCATCAGTTAAGCTTTCGCCAAAGCTGATAATGAAAGAGGACCGGTGTTTGGGACCAGTTCCCCGTGGGGGTCACAGTCCAGGATTTGACTCCAGCCCAGGACAGCAGAATTCAGGGCAAATTTATTTCATGGTTGAAACCCTGCCTCCCCCCAACACCTCCAGCCCAGTCTCCTCTGCCCCCTTCCCAGAGCCCCAGGCAGCATCTTGTCAGAGGTGTGGTATTCATCGCAAGGGAGTGGGATGGATCCGTTGGTCTGTTGAGGGCGAGGCACCCTGCTACAGCGACGTGGCCAGACCTCTCCACCTGCGGCTTAATCATGGATCTGCCTCTGATGAGCTTCTTGAACATGGACAGATCTCTCTACCTCTCTGAGCCTCAGTTTCCTCCTCTATAAAATGGGGCTGATCCCATCCACTCGTGGGTACTCCGCCCCTTTGGGGGCTGGTGGGAGGACAGGCATTTCCGTCTCTCCCTGGCAGGTGCGGAGGACACGGATCTGCTGGAATGACACTCACATCTTCCCTGGGGAAGGGCCGCACATTGTGAAGGGGGTGGCTTGAAGCTTAAGTGCTGGCCTTTGGGGCTGAGGCCTCTGGGTCCCCTGGGGCTCCTTGCGGGGCTTGTGTTTTGGGAGACCTCAGGTGCTGTCCAGCCAGCTTACCCTGCCTTGCTTGGGTGGGCTGAGCTATTTTTAGCTCCGAGTTTTGCAAAGGTTATTTCTTCCTGCCCGGAGCTCTCTGTGGGACAAAGTGGACAGCCCCCTCTCAGAGGGAGGCAGGGCTTGGGCCAGAAGAAGAGACTGGGGTCAGACTGGACCCTTGTGGGCTTTGACAGGGAGGCTTCCTCTGCTCTCGGTGGCCGGCCAGCGGGGGGCTCCCGTGATCCTTCCCGGGAAAGCCGGGTGTACGCCAGGGTCCCTCACCTGCCTGTCCGAGCGGCCGAGGGCAGCAGCCACCGGGGCTTCGGCGTCCTGTCTTCTCTCCTGACCACATGCTTCTGACTCACCAGAGCAAGAATGCGGTCTTTCTGGGAGCGAGTTTGTAAAAATAGTCCAAGTCCTTCCTCGCACCCGCCCCGCCCCTCTCCTGATCACACCCTGGCATGGGCCCCAGGCCTCTTCCCAGACTGGTTTTGGGGGAACCGCCTCTGGCACAGCTCGGCACTGACTCTGTGCAGCTCTCCTGGGAGGAGCTGTCCTGGCCGAGGCTGATTTTGGGCAGGAGGAGGCATGGCCCCAAGAGCGGGTGCCCCACAGGCCTCGGCCACCTTCTCACCTCCTCTGATGGTGGTGGCACGGCTGGTGTAGACCAGCATCCCTTCCTTCATTCAGCAAGTGTGTGTTGAGGTCTGTTGTGTGCCGGGCACCATTCCAGGGCTGTGGTTGGAGCGATGAACATAAACGATAATGTCCACATTCTGGTAGGAGGAAACTGATGTAAACAACTAAAATGTATAGATTCCCGGAGGTTTTAAATACTGTGAAGGCGGGGAGAGCAGAGTCAGAGGAAAGAGTGTGATGGGGAAATGTATGTGCGATTTTTTTTTTTTTTTTTTGCGGTACGCGGGCCTCTCACTGCTCTGGCCTCTCCCGTTGTGGAGCACAGGCTCCGGACGCACAGGCTCAGCGGCCATGGCTCACGGGCCCAGCCGCGACGCGGCATGTGGGATCTTCCCAGACCGGGGCACGAACCCGTGTCCCCTGCATCGGCAGGTGGACTCCCAACCACTGCGCCACCAGGGAAGCCCTGTATGTGCGATTTTAAAGCGGGTGGTTGGAGGGGCCCTCTCTGACACAGTGACCTTTGAGCAGAGCCCTGAAGGAGGTGAGGGAGTCATCCATGTGTATATCCGGGGGAAGAGTGTTCCAGGCAGAGGAAACAGCAAGTGCAAAGGCCCTGTGGTAGGGTGTTTGAGGGGCTGCACAGTGGTCATTGTGACTAGGGTAGAAAAGCTATGGGGAGAGAGGTAGGCTCTGAAGTCAGGGAGTTGGTGGAGGGACCACATCATGTAGGGCCTTGTTGGCCAAGGTGAGGACCCTGGTTTCCAATCCGAATGAGGTAGGAAGGCATTTGAGGCTTTGAGCAGAACTGCTGTGTTGAGAACAAAGTGTGTGGGGTGGGGGGTAGGGGGGGTGAAAGCGGGAAGCAGGAGACCAGTCAAGGGGCTGTTTTAATGATCCAGGGAAGGGATGATGGTGGTGTGGATCAGGGTGGTAGCAGGGGAGGTGGTGCGAAGTGGTCAGATCCTAGACATGTTTGGAGGGTAAAGCCAACGAGGTTTGCTGACGGGTGGCATGTAGGTGTGAGAGAGAAGGGGGAGCCAGGGATGAGCCTGAGGTGTTTAGCCTGAGCTCCTGGCAGGCTGGAGCTGCCGTCAGGCGAGATGGGACGCCTGGGAGGAGTGAGGGTGGCGAGCAGGATGTTAAATTCAATATGCCCTGTAGACCAGTGAGTGGACGTGCTGGGCAGGCATACTTCTGGGCAGAGGTCTGGAGTTCCAGGGAAGGTCAGGCTGGTGGTGTCACCGTAGAGATGGTCTTAAAAACCACGAAACGGGTGAGGTTGCCTGGGGAGGTGCAGATCAAGATGAGGTTGGAGTCCTGAGCCTGAGAGCAGCCCAGCATTTGGAGGTCCTTTGCCTGGGCCATTCCTGCAGCCTGGACCGTCCATCCTTCCCCCACATCCAGCTCCGTGAAGTTGCCTGGAGTCAAGACCCCTCCATTTCCTGGTCCCACTTCATGCTTCCTGGGTGACTTCGGGCAGGTTGCTTCCCCGGTCTGAACCCCAGCTTCCCTGTCCATGAGAAGGAGGGAACAAAGCCACCTCTTGGGTTTGGTTCTGGCATGAAAATGCTCTACTGCTGGTATGAGTGTTCTAGAGCCGCCCTGGCACTAAATTGCCCGGGCTTTGGATGGGGAAACTGAGGTGCAGAAAGGTGAAGGGGTGGTGCATATTCCATGCTGTCCTCTCCCAGCTTCCAGGTGTGTGTGCTGGGGAGCCCCATCGAATGGGCCACCCAGGATGTGGCCAAGAATATGGGACCCTCGGATTGGCAGTTTTTCACCTGGCCCTTCAGCCTCGGGCCTTCTGCCTGGACTGGACCTCTGGGGACAAAGGGGTTAATGTGCCTGGGGGCTGGGAGGCGGAGGAGGAGGGGGAGGAGGATGGGGAGGGTCTGGGGGCTGTTCTGGCGGCAGCAGCTTCTCCAGGCTGGCTGTGGTTTCCTAGCGACAGCCCCCAGGGGTCCCTTCGGCCCAGAGGCCTCCTCGGGGTTGGTGTGGGAGGGGGCCTGCCCCCAACCTGTCCTGCCTGGGGATCATTGACCAGGGGCACGCCTAGGGAGAGGGGACACTTACCCCGCGCAGTTACAGAGCCTCCATTGTCTGAGGCTTCAGCCACTGGCCAGCCTCACCCCTGCCCATGGCAGGAAGCCCATTGAGTGGCTTGGCGCCTAGTGTGCAGGGAGGGGAGCTGGCCCTGTGTCCCTCTGGCATTTGGAGGCTCCCGCCAGGGCTGTGGAGGGTCTGGGAGGATGCTCTCCCCACTCACCCGCACCCTCAGCCACCTGGCACCTGGTCCGTGCTGGGATCCCGTGAGAACCAGCCCGAAGGTCCTGCCCTGGCTCTCCCAGCTCACAACCCAGGGACCCTGCTCAGCCACTGCGTGGCCTTGGGAACATCCTCAGTCTCTCAGCCTCCTGTTCCTCATCTGTTTTGGGAATTAAGTTAGACAGACACTGTAAAATGTTCAGCAGGGGTTCTGGTGCACGGCAGTGCTGGGAGACGTCAGCTATTATCGTTTCTAAGACGATCATTTTGTGATCTCAAGGGTGACGAGGGTCACAGAGGTCAGGGCTGATATTCTGGTGGACCGTCGGCCTGGACTCAGTTGAGCAATCTGCAGAATGGGGCAACACTGTCCTCCAGGAGCGGCAGGAACTCCAGGAAGGGAACTAACATTTATTAAGGGCCTACCGGCATTTTCAGATGTCACTCCACTTACATCTGCATCTGACACATGAGGACAGGAAGCACAGAGAGGGTGAGTAACTTCCTGAGGTCTGGCCGCTGGAGGGCAAGCGCAGATTCAGCGTCTGAAGCTGGTCTCTCTGACCCCAGGCTGAGTGCTTTCTGGGGCTCTGAGTCCTGGACACATGTCCTTCTTGCTGTACCTCCATCTGTGTTCTCTTGGCTAAGGCACGTTGTCTCTCCAGAGCCCCTGCGAACTAGCCCCCTCCACAGTCTGCAGCAGGGGGGCTGTTTGCGATGAGGGACTCCCAGGGCAGAGGTGCCCCCACCATACAGCTTGCAGACCCTGCTCTTCCTCCTGGCCCCGGGCTTTCCGGGCAGGGCAGAGGACACCTGGGCTGAGGTTCCTATCTGGGCCTGTGCCCCTCCTCCACTGGTCAGGAAGCCCCATACCTGCAGCCACCCCAGGTTCAGGGATACGCCAGCCTCATGGTCTCCTCAGTGAGTGGATCCCAAGCAGATGAAAGTTCTCAGGCTCTGGGCTTAGTTCAGTGAGGCTCAGCTGTTGTCTAGCGTGTGGGTCGGTGCTCTGGGCACTGAGACGAAAAGAAGAGTCCAGTCTAGGAAGGGAGACCGTTCTAATGGGGGCTGTAGGTATCCCAGAATCACCTATGCTCTTTGAAAATAGACTTTCTCAGGCTGCACCCACAAGCTACCAATTCAGAATTGTGGGCCTGGGACACAGGTTTCTTTCTTTTTTTTTTTTTAACATCTTTATTGGAGTATAATTGCTTTACATTGTTGTGTTAGTTGCTGCTGTATAACAAAAGAAGATGGAACGCTTCATGAATTTGCGTGTCATCCTTGTGCAGGGGCCATGCTAATCTTCTCTGTATCGTTCCAACTTTAGTATATGTGCTGCTGAAGTGAGCACAGATTCAGGTATTTTTTAAACCAGGCTTGGGAACCACTGCATGAGATGGGTCTGGGGAGGCCTCACAGAGGAGAAGGGTCTGGGTTTTGAAGGTTGAGTAGGAGTTTGCTTTTTGGTTCTGAGAGAGAATTCTCCCTGGAGGGAACAAACAACCTGAGCAAAGACCCAGAGATATAGAACAGGTCGGCAAAGCGATGGGCCTGAAGCCCTTCATGAGGGCTGGAACAGTCAGGCCGGGCGTGGGAACCGCCCAGACCAGAGAGGTCGGTAGGGAGGGTGGTGTGGCAGGTCAGGGAGGGCCTTGCTGAGGACCTGCATTCCGAAGGCGAAGGTGACGAGGACGAGTCTGAGCCTGTGTGTTTTGGAACCCTTGCTGTGGCAGCAGAGGTGGGCGTGTGTTGGTCAAGCTCACATCTGGCAGGGGCCGAAACCTGGAGAGGCCTCCCGGAGGCTGTGGTTGCAGGAGGAGCTCTGGTCCACACCCCTGGTCTTACCTCCCGTCCCGCACTTTTTTCCTGGCTTCCAGGAGACAGATAGGGTGCCTCTGAGGCCAGAGTTGGAGGTGGGGGCCTGGGCCAGATCCCGGTCCGTTTCCCTCTGTGCAGAACAGCGTGGCATCTATCTTTCCTCTGGCAAGGCTGCCCGACTCGGTTATGCCAGCATCTCCCTCTGGGACTGCCTGCCTGCCTACCTGGGCCCCTGCCCACCCTCCTCTCCCCTCCCCTCCCCTCCCCTCCCCGCTGAGTCCCGCCTTCCCTGTCCTCAAACTCCTGGCCTGGTTTGTGCAGCCTCCCTGATTTTCAGGAGCCTTCCTGGTGTATTTCTCCAAGGCTCATTCAGGGGGAGCTGATGGGGCCATTCACTTGAGTGGGAGGTGGGAGATGGTCAGGGATGGCGTGAATCTCAGGAACTAGTGAGGAGGGGTGGGTGCGTGCAGGCTGGAGGAGGGTTTCCTGCTGGGCCTCTGGGCTGGATGGACCTTGATCTCTAGAGGAAGGAAGAACTGATAAGGGTCTGATTCAATTAGAGCCTGGAAGACACCTGCTGTGGTGAGCAGGGCTGTCCAGGGTGGAGGGAAGTGCTAATCTGGCCGCTCTTGGGTGGTCCCAGTCACTGAACTTGACCTGCTTGGGGAGCACACCCGGAGCTGGGCTTGCTCCTTTGCTTCTCGCTCTGTCTGAACGCACTTGAGAAGTACAGCCTGCTGCTGGCTGTTCTGTGTAGGGTCACGGGCAAGAGCACCGTTCGGGGGTCTGCCTGCCTAGCCAGTCTTGGCAGTCGTTTTTAAAGAGATGAACCCCCAGAGAAGAAAGTCTCCATAACCCTACCACCCACGTGGAGCACTGTGAATTTCACTGTGATAACAGTGGCCACTGTAGGCTGAGAGCTACACCACCACACGCCACGGTCCCGTTTCATGAGCACAGGACCTCTGTGAGGCGGGTGCTGGGGAGAAGGGGGTGAATTGTAACAGCTGGAAGTGGCAGAGATGGGATTCAAACTCAGATCTAGCAACAGATCCCACCCTCTCAACACCATCTTGCAGCTACTGTCTGGTCCGACCTGTGATGTTTTGCCTTAGTCCTCTTTTTTTTTTTTTTTTTTTTTTTTTGCGGTACGCGGGCCTCTCACTGTTGTGGCCTCTCCCATTGCGGAGCACAGCCTCTGGACACGCAGGCTCAGCGGCCATGGCTCACGGGCCCAGCCGCTCCGCATGTGGGATCTTCCTGGACCGGGGCACGAACCCATGTCCCCTGCATCGGCAGGCGGACACTCAACCACTGCGCCACCAGGGAAGCCCCGTAATCCTCTTTTTAAAAGTGAGAATGCTTCTTTTCATCTTCCATCCTTATAATACTCACCGTAGAAGATCTGGAAAATTCAGAAAAATGGAATGAGGGTCAAAAGAAAACCTTCTGGAGCCCTGCCACCCAGGCAAACACTGTTCATATACCTTAGTGAGTTTCCTTCTGTCCTTTTCCTCTCTGCACTTTAGAAACAGTTGGAATCCCTGAGTGTAGATAATTCTGTAGATAATCCTGCTGGGCCACTCTTGGTTTTCAGTCAACGCTCCTTCCCCAGCCAGACTGCCTCTTTTGCCAGAGACCGCTGTGGCAGGAGTGTTCTGGATCGCTTTTAAGAGCAAGGCTCATTTCAGGGGCGTCACAACACATTTCTTCCAGCTTAGCCTCCGACCTTGAAGCTTCCAGACCATGCATAGCTCAAGGAAGACTTAAAAAAAAATAAAAAAAGGAAATAGCCGAGCAACCCCACCTGTTTGCTCATGTTCACACCTATGCCCCGGCTGCTGGCTGTGGCAGCCTGTGGCATCCTCCGGGCGGGTGCTGTCATGCCCACTTTACAGAGATGTAGCCTGGAGCTCTGAGAGGCCAAGGGGGGGGGCCTGGGGTCACACCGAGAGGAGGAGGCAGAGCCTGGCCTGCAGATGGATTTGGCTGCCCCCAGACCCTCACGGCTTGGAAGCCCTTGGGGTTCTCCTTTGAGCCTCCTCCAGGGTATCTCACACTCCTGGGATGCAGAATCCAGACACATGGTCCCATTTGCTGTTTCCCATTTTGGTGGTGACATGTCAAGGATGGGCATCTTGGCACTGACTGAGCCTGCTAGGGCTTTGTGGTTGACCTCAGGGATGCTGCTGGGAGTCCCATGGGCCAGGTAGCAGGAACCCCATTTTACAGATGAGGACACCAAGGCTCAGCTCACCTGCCAGTGGAGATGAGACTCCAGCCTGGATCCCTGACTCCCAAGGTAGAGCTTGGTCATCACAGTCTGTGCCCTGGGTGTTAAATGACAGCCAGAGACTACCGTGTCCCAGGGACCCCTCCAAGAGTGTTGCATGTATTTACTTTTAATTTTCTTAAGAACCCCATGAAATAGGTACTTCTTAGAAGTATTTTTAAAAATTTATTTATTTTTGGCCGCATTGGGTCTTTGTTTCTGTGCGTGGGCTCTCTCTAGTTGCGGCGAGCGGGGCTACTCTTCATTGTGGTACGCGGGCTCATTGCGGATGGCTTCTCTTTGTTACAGAGCACGGGCTCTAGGCACGCGGGCTTCAGTTGTTGTGACACGGTGGCTCAGTAGTTGTGTCTCGCAGGCTCTAGAGTGCAGGCTCAGTAGTTGTGGCACACGGGTTTAGTTGCTGAGCGGCATGTGGGACCTTCCCACACCAGGTCTCGAACCCGTGTCCCCTGCATTGGCAGGCAGATTCTCAACCACTGCGCCACCAGGGAAGCCCCAGTAGGTACTTTTTAATCCCCATTTTGCAGATGAATAAACTGAGGCACAGAGACGGGGGTTAAGTAACTCATACAAGGTATTATGGCTACTGAGTAGTGGGCCCAGGTGGTATCAGGTAGCCTTGAATTCTTTTCTAATTATTGTGCCGTGAAGGTCTAGCAGGGAGTTGCGCTGTTCTGAGCCATGCCTATTCTCTCACTCACATCCTTCTGAGCCTTGGGGCACGTGTGTGCAAAATGGTGGCCACAGGCCTGTGGGTGTGCACGGGGCTTGCTGGCCGGGGCCCTTGCCCGGGGACCTCACTGCCCCCAATTAGTCTGCAGCAAACGCCTCCCAGATGCCAGCCCTGAAGTCCAGGGAGGCCGTGTGATTAAGGGGTTGAGACTAGGGTTTGGGGTCAATACCCCTGGATTGAATCCTAGTGTTGTCACTTTGTTCACTTGCCTCTGTGACCTTGGGCAAATCCTTACCTCTCTGAGCCTTGGTTTCCTCATCTGTTAATGAAATAATGCAGATAAATCTCTGGGCTCCTTATATGTTGATGTCTCTGTTCCTTTCTGGGAAAAGCCTTGGGCTTGGAGGGGAGGGCAGGAATCATCCCTGAAAATGAGGAAAAAGGAGAGGACATTGGACTTTCTGGCCTAGAGGGAAGGATCCTGGGCTTCTGCTTGATCAGAAAACATATATATATATATTTCTTCCCACAGGATGTTTATTAATTACAAAGGAAAATAGTAACTTTACAGTGGAGAAACCTCAGGGAGACATCACTTTAACTAAGTGATCAAAGTTACCATGACTAGTACAGGCGTACCTGGGAGATATTTTGAGTTGGGTTCCAGACCACCGCAATAAAGCGAATACTGCAATAAAGCGAATCACGCTTTATTTTTCCCAGTGCATATAAAAGTTATGCTTATACTATACCTTAGTCTATTAAGTGTGCAATGGCATTATGTCTAAAAACACAATGTACCTACCTTAAAGTAAATATTTAAGGAGCAGTTTGCACATGAACCTGGGCTGGGTGCCTTCCTTTTTCTTCTTGCAAAATGGGTATGTCTCCCTGCTCCTCCTTCAGTGGTTCTGAATGAGCCCACAGGGAGGACGGACCTGCAGGGGGACTGCTATGCAGCTGTTGTTTGACTTTTCAACTTGCAAAGTGATTTGCAGACATTTTAGTTTGCTTTCCCCAACCCTTTGCTGAGAGTTTTCAGTGTGGGTGAAAGACACAGTCACACACTTAGTGGAGAGCAGTTTGCATTCAGTCAGAATGAAAAGTGCAATTCTCTGACCCAGCAGATCCGGCCTAGGAGTGTGACTGACAGGTTCATGCATCCATTCGCTCAAGGCCAAGTGTACGGAGGAAGGCTTTATAACACCAAAGCCTGGAAACAACCTCAGTGTCCCTTGATAGGGATTATGTCAATCACGGTATAGCCCATCCGCCCCAAAATACTACGCAGCCATTAAAAAGGTGAGACTGATTTCTGTGTACTGTTCTGAATTGATCATGGAGATTCTTAAGCAAAAAAAGTGGTTGCTAAGTGAAGTAAGTCAGACAGAGAAGACAAATATGTGACATCACTTATATGTGGAATCTAAAAAGACTGATACAAATGGACTTATTTACAAAACAGATAGAAAACAAATTTATGATTACCAAAGGGGAAGGGGTGTGTGGAGGGATAAATTAGGAATTTGGGATTAACACACTACTATGTATAAAATAGATAAACAAGGACCTACTGTATAGTACAGTGAACTGTAGTCAATATCTTGTAATAAACTATAATGGAAAAGAATCTGAAAAAGAATAGGTATACGCACACGTGCCCGTGTATAACTGAATCACTTTGCTATACACCTGAAACATTGTAAATAAAGTATACTTCAATTAAAAAAATTTTTTTAAAAAGTGGTTGCACCACCGGGTGTGCAGTGTGCTTCCTCCTGTATAAAACAAGGCATGTATATGGATAAACAAGTTGGTGCATACATGGCATAGTTCTGGAAAGATTCATAAGAAACCAGTAATAGTGGTCACTCCTGGGGGATTTGAGAGACTGACTTTTCATTGGACATCTTTTGTATTGTTTGGACTTTGAGAGACAGTAGAGCATGGTGGTTACATAATGAGCACACACTGGGGCCCATGGCCTGGGTTCACACCCTGACTCTGCTGCTTACTAGCTGTGTGATCTTGGGCTACTTACTTAACCACCCTGGGCCTCGTTTTCTCATAATTTGGATTTTCATATTTGTAAAGTGCTCAGAATAATGTCGGAGATATAGTAGGCACTGCGTAGATGTTTGCTGTTATTAATTAATTGCCCTTTACATGCATTCTATTTTTATTTAGGAAACCAGCTAATACAAATAGAAGCTTTAACGATTGGAAAGGAAAATAGGCTTGCAGCCAGTTTGTGTCAGGCGCTGATTAGAAAGGAGGGCTCGGGGCTTTCCCTCCAGAGTCATCCCCTCTCCGCAGGAAGTCTAGAAGGACTGCCTCTAGCTCAGAATCGGGGGTGTGAACCGGGAGTGGGGAGAACTCCTTCTGTCACTGCTTGGCAGGGGGCATCGGGCAAGCTTGGCTCCAGGGCCCAGGAAGCCCGGTGGAGGCACTGGCTTCTTGGTTGCGGGATCCTCCACTGCGAGGCCTGGAGAAACTGCCCCCAGCTCCCAGCATTTGGGATTACACCCCAATCTCGAGGCACCTGTCTCCATGAAGCCCTTTATTTCCCTCACACCCACGTGCTAAGTGGCCAACCTCGTGGGTGCAGCACAGGGAGAGACAGAGAGAGAGTGAATGGCCTTCCGTAGGACCACTGGGGCGGGAGCTGGGAAGAGTGGCTGGACCCAAGGGTGCCCATGGAGGAGGAAGTGTCCGGCCACGTCCATGACAGTTTAGGTGTGATCCAGCTTCTGCAACACGGGGGCTGAGTGTGATCCTGGCTTCTGAGGCTGGAGTTTCACCTGTCAGCCAGTGGGGACCCACCTGTCAGCCTAGCTGGACCCAGCAGGCTCCCGAGGTTCCTTGGCAGAGGAAGGTCCGTGGAGGCAGGGGCCTTCTGGGAAGATGGCTTAGGGTTCTGCCGCTGCTGTTTTTTCTGCAGGTTAATGATTTATGAAGGTGAGGGCTGGGCCCTTGCTGGCGCTGTCCTGTGCTCCCGAAGTGGCTGGGGAACAGGGTGAGAGCTGGCAGGCTGGCGTGCACAGGTCACGAGTCAGTGACCCTTCTCTGTCGCTGGAACTTCAGCCTTGAACACCCTCTGATCAGATTTCTGGCCTTCTGTTTGCAGGCGAGCGCTGGGACGGTGCTGGTGAGCTGCACCCTGTCTGATGGCTTCCTCCCATCCTCCACAGGCTGCCATAGGTATGGTACTCCGGGTGCCTGCTTCTCCCGCTTCTGAACGGGGCCGTGGGGCCTGTCCCAGGGCCACTAGCTTTGGAGTAGGCTGACCTTGGGTGTGAATCTGGCCCTACTGGCGATTAGCTGTGTGCCCTTGGGCAAGTGACCTCACCCCTCTGCCTCAGGTTCCTTGCCTACAACATGGAAATAAAGATTTCCTCCTGCGGGCTCCAGGTAAGGGTTGACTCTTTACGTTTCTCCCTAAGGTCCCCTGGAGAGATGAGCAGATCCCCTCTGGGGACTGAGGTGTGCTTGGGGGTAAAGCTTATGAATTGAGTGGGGAGTTGGGGCTCAGGGGAAGGGCGGGGCCATCCATCTCCATCTGCTAAGGAACGGAGGAAGCCGGGTCATCTAGCAGTGGTGGGGCTGCTAAAGTTAAAAAAAAAAACAACAGAAAAATACATACTTATACTAAAAAAAATTGTTTTTTTATCTGAAATTCAATTTGATGTCCTGTATTTTTATCCGGCAACCCTAACAGTGGGGCCTTGGACACTGCTGGTAGAATCCGGACCCCATCCTGGAGGAGCTGGATGCAAGGCCATTTCTCCCATTGGGCCCAGCTTCCTGACCTCTTGTTCTTTTTGTGGAGTGGCAGGTAGCAGAATGGTAACAAGCCAGGGCTTTTTCTCCAGTCCAACCCTACCACTGCCACTGTGAGCTCAGCTGAGTGACTTGGTGTCTCTCTGGCTCCGTTTCACCACCCACAAACATGGGGATAATAACGACACCCCCTGCTGTGATGTTTCGAGGTTTAAATACAGGTGGGACCCGGGCATGTGGTAATCCATGGCTCTGTACATGACAGCTGCTATCACTGGGGTGTTGGCAGGACGGGCCGCCTGTGCTCTGCTCTGAGCCCCCGGGCAGAGCCCAGGGAGGACTCTCTTCCCCGCCGAGCCTCCGTGTTCTTTTCTGAAGGGTGGGGGACCAGCACGGTGGACACACCTTATCCATAGCGTGGGGTGGCTTCCTGGGTCCCGGCCTTCTGGATTCGCTGGGGACTCGCTGGGGTGGGCTCTCCCGAGGACGGGGCACGTCCATGAACATGACAGGCGTGTGTGGTCACCTCCAGCCCTGCCAACTGTCTGGATGGGTGGGAAGGGCTCAGTTCAGCTCTCAATTATCCGGGGATGGGCCTCCTGATTTTTCCTTTTGATAAGGAGCTGTGTCTAATTGCCCGGGTCTCAGGATCCTGAACAGAATCTTGGGGACAAGGTCATTTCCTGATTCATGGCCATAGCTTTGGGTCCCAGGATGTCCGCACCCCCGACCACTGTCATAGGCACCCTGAACCCTTTCTCCTACACACCAAGGGGCCAGACATGCCAACTGAGAGCAAAAGTATCTTATGATGAAATCAATTCAGTTCCGTTTAGCAAACATTTGATGAAAGTTTACTGTTCTGGGTGTATCTGACATTGCGGGCTGGTTTCATCTGGTTGAACCAGTCTCTTTGTCACTTTCTGATTCTCTGAGAGCTTCCCATGGTCTTCACGAATAAATTCAAATCCCCCCAACACCTCGCAGCCGTGTTCTCACCCCCATCATCCTTGCTCACGTCTTCACTTCCACTGGGCCACTTGCTGTTCTTCTCCGCTCCTGCTCTGGCCTCAGCCTGGAATACCCCCTGACCCGTAACCTGAGCCTGTCAGGCCATTGCTCCCCCTTTAAGGCTCTGCACAGGGGCAGCCTTGTGCCAAAGCCGCGCCCCACATAAGCCCCCTCCTCTCTTTAGCACCAGCTCAGTCTCTGGGCTTTTACATTGTTCTCAGGCTGTATCTGCCTGCCTCACCCTGTAGTGAGCTCCTTGACATTGAGGGGCCTTGTCTGTCTTCTGCTTGAACCTCCCGGCCCAGGGGCTCTCGGGGACAGTTCACTGGATGCGGGCCTGACTGCGTGGATTGCTGGGCAAACTGAAGCTATTGGTACTCTTAAAGGGAGAAGGTGCAGAAGTAACCTAAGTCCCTGGACACAGCCTGGGGGCCTGGGGCTGGGCCTGGCCTGGGAATGGGGAGGGGCTCTGCATCTCACCCGGGGTCAGGGCCAGGGCTATGACTCAAGGCAATAATAACAGTAATAACGATAATGATGATGCAATGACAGTGATGCTAAGTAGAATCGTCACTGTAAGAACCGCTAACATTTAGCGAGCCCATACCTCGCACTGGGTGCTTTAATGTTTGTCAATTCATGCCATCCTCCCAGAAACCCTGTAAGGCAGTTACTATTATTGTCCTCATTTGACAGATCAGGGAACTGCAGCTTGGTGGGGTAGGGGGAAGGGCGGTGAAATAACTTGACACTCGCACAGCCAGTATAAGGGAGACCTGGAGTCTGAACCCAGGTGGTCTGACTGTGAAACCGTAGTGACTACAATGATACAGGCCATGTGCAAAGGGAACCCTCCCCCCACTGTCTGCCCAGCAGATTCAAGAGGGCAGGACCGTGGGCACTGAAGCCCCTTTGGTCAGGATAGGTCTGAACCTGGTGGTCCAGAAATAGTGGGCAGGGACTTTGTGGTCATTTATTCCAGTATTTTTTAAACTTTTAAAACTGCAACCCGTAGGTAGACCTGACAATAGGAGAGAGAGAGAGAGTGTGTGTGTGTGTGTGTGTGTGTGTGTATTCAGCAAATACTTATTATGTGCCCACCATATGTCGGGCACATTACCAGATGCTGGGAATATGACAGTGAAACAAACAAGAATACCTGCCCTCAGGAAGCTTACATTCTAGCAGAGGAGACAGACAGTAAAGTAAATAAAACATACTGTGTGTCACACGCTGATAAGGGCCACAGAGAAAAAGAAAGCAGGCAAGGCAAATCGGGAGCCCCCGGGTGTCACTGGGGGCAACTTTGGTCCTGGCAGCCTCATTGGAAGCTGACATATGGTAAAGACCTGAAGGAGGTGAGAGCAGGAGAAGACGCCTGGGGGAAAGAACATTCTGGACCCCAGGACTGAAAGTGCAAAGGTCCTGAGGCAGGAGCAGAGCTGGCACTTTTCACGGTACAGCAAGGAGACCAGTGTGGCTGGAGTGGAATGAGCAAGGGGAGAACAGTAGAAGATGCTATACACACACATTTTATATGTGTGTGTACATATACATATCCAAAACGGAAGTGTTGAAAGCAATATCAAAAGTAATACCAAATGTGACTGGGGAGGGCCGGTTAGCTCTGGGTTTCTGCTGCAGTCAAGCAGCTGAGGAAGGGTCTTCTTGAATTTGATACACTTGCACCTAAAATGTTCTGCTCTGGAAACCCCAGGTCACTGTGGATGGGGCTGGGGGTGGGGGTTGGATTTTTCTGGTCAGTGAGACTGCTAGAATCAGATATGTCCATCTGTCCATCCGCTGGCCCGTCTAGCTGTCTCTCTGCTCCATCCACCTCCCCACCCATTTACTTATCGATCCATCTGTGGACAGTAGTCCTGTCCTCAAGGATCTCGGGCAGGGAGGGGACAGAAATTACAGCAGGTGTCACTGTGTAACACTTACATCCCAGGCACTATGCCAAGAGCTACATCTGCCAGGGCAGTTCTCCACCAGGGGAAGTTTCGTCCCCCAGGGGACATTTGGCAATGTCTGCAGACATTTTTGGTTGTCATAGCTGGAGGCGAGAGGCCAGGAATGCTGCTACACATCCTATAGAGCCCCCTAGCGCAAAGACCATGCAGCCCCGATAGGAGGCTCAGAAACCCTGACCTACATCTCACGTCACATTCACATCAGCCTTATGAGGTAGGTGCTGTCTCATTCTCCAATTTACAGGGAAGAAACCAAGGTTCAGAGAGGTGAAGGGGACCCAGACAGGACTGGGTGCTCCCCAAGCTCATGCTCTAAAATGTGTGACATGAGCTGTGACAGGCCTGCTCTGGGCAGCCCAGGGAGGGGCGATCAGCTTCAAACCAGCCCACATTGTCCCTTGGGTTGGGAGTGGGTTTGCACGAGGTAGGGAGATGGGCTAAATGGACGCTTGAGGTTCTGTTTAGGCTCAGATTCTAGAAAAGAAGTCTTCTAAGGAAGACGACGGCGGGACCTCAGCTTGCTGAAATGGGCCGAAGGCGAGGGCTTGTTATGCTCTTTAGGATAGAAGATCCAATTCTTCACTTGTTTAATGAAACAAGTGAAGTTCTTGTTCAAGTTTTCTGAGTTCTGCCCATCAACTGAAAAAAAATGCACAACCTAAAAGTAGAGAATTATGTTTTACTTGACGGACTTACTGAGGACTGAAGCCCTGGAGGCAGCCTCTCAGATAGCTCTGAGGGACTGCTGCTAAGAGGTGACGGGGGAGCCAGGATATATAGGAGTTTTTGCAGCAAAGATCAGGTAGTGAGAACATCAAAAGATTACTGTTAACTAAAGAAAACCAGGCATCTCAAGTTAATGAATTTAGCACTCTTCTCTATATGGGAAGTGCAAGAGGCTGTGCTCCTTGAAATCATTCCTTTGATATGCACTTTAGCTATCTGGGGCCAGCATCCTTTTCTTTCGGTCCTGAATCCCCTCAGGGTGCACCACTGGGGTGGCTGCAGTGGCTGATGCCTAGATGGCTGCAACATCCTTTGTTTACTGATGTGGCTGGTGACATACCCCAGGCCAGGACCTGCCCCCTTAAAGGGGCAAAATAAATCATTACACATTTTACAGGAACAGATGAAGAAAACAAGAGGCTAAGACAGAGAAGGGATGCGGGCAGGGGTCCTCCCAGGGGAGAGAAGCAGGGAGTAAGGTCGGGTTGACCTTCATGCTGGGAGCCCTGCCCCAGCCAGTCTGTGCCCTGGTACCCGAAAGCTGGCTGCCTTCAGGCTCCCCTCCCCCATGCATACCAAATAAAGTGCAGGGTGCCGAGCTCATTCGCATATACGCGAAATGCAAAGACGTATCACACATGGAAATACACACAAAGGTGTGTGCCCAGACGCACGTGGGCAGATGCATTTATAAAACCCCCTTGCTTACAAAATAGGAAAGTAGAAAACAAGAAAACCAGAGACTTACATTCAAGTCCAGATGCACACACGCTTGCCTTGGAAGCTTGCTCCCTGCCCTCCGTCTGCTGCCTATCTGCTTAGAGCCTCAAGCCAACCACAGGAACCTCGGGGCACAGGAGGGCCACCTGACCTGGGCATGGGTTTAATCTAGTCTCTGGGAACTGCCCGCGTGCTCTCTCTCAGACCCCCAGCTGCTCCCCACTTCCAGCCCTCTCTCTGGACCAAACCCTGAGACCCCACAGCAGGCTAACTCCTCCTCCCTTCCAGGAGATCAGCTGCTTCCTGGAGGCCCAGACCCCTCCCCCGAGGCAGAGGACGACCCTGGCGAGGCCTTTGAGTTTAATGACAGTGACGATGATGACGAGGACACCAGTGCTGGCCTGGGCGTCCCAGGCGCTGCTCCAGAGAAGGAGGCAGAAGACGCCCCACTGATCCACTTGGACTCCGCCCCCATCGCTGGTAAGGTGCTCTGGAAGCCCAGGGTCTTCCCATTTCCGGGCCTCCGGGGCTACAGGGAGCTCAGGGCTGCGTGGAGGCTCCAGGCTCCCAGTGATGCCTTGTGGCTCCTCCACTGTCCCTACAAAGCAGGAAGGGAAGACAGACCACTGGGAAGAAGCTGCATTCCATCGCTCCCATTGGGAATTGGAGATTCCTAGCATTCCTGCAGCATCTGGTGCACTTTGGCACGTCGTAAATGGCAGTGGTTGGCCGTCAATGGCAGTGGTTGGCCTTCGGTTGTGCTTCAGCGACAGTTACTGCCCAGAGCTTGTCTCTCTGAAGCTCCCGTCTCCCCGCAGCTTCTCCCAGGGAATCACAGCCGCCAGAGCAGCAGCCTCCCAGAGCCCTGGGGGCGGGAAGGCCCTGATAAGGCCGGGGTTAAATGACAGCTTCTGTCATCGGGAGGGACTGGGGACTGGACTGGCAGGGACTTCTTGCAGGCTTGGGGACAAGGGGCTCCTTGAGGGGCTGCGGGTGAGGGCAGGCCCAGAGCAGGCAGCGTGACTGGTTCTGGTCAGAGCTGGGATGTGGGCCATGGGGCTGGGGGTGGGGACAGGCAGGTAGGACTGGTAGGGGAGCTTAATGATAGTGTGGGGCTGGGGGAAGGCAGGCAGGGACGCAGCAGGCACCGGGCTGGCGCCCCATCTCTGGGGCCCCCGGGGAAGATGGGAAAGGGGGCAGGGATGCGCTGAGTCCCTCGGGCCAACCCCTGGCCTGACGGGCTCTGCCTCTGCTCTCCTCCCGCAGACCCAGACCCAGCGGCTGCACCGGCCCAGACACAGTAAGTGAGCCTCGTTCTTTTGCTCTGGCAGCTGGAAAACGAGGAGAGACCGGGCAGGAGGTGTGGGAAGGGGTGGAGCTGCGGCTGTGAAGGCTCAGGGCAGGTCTTTGGCTAAAGAGAAACACATTTCAGGATCCCTGGGCCGGAGGGAAGAGGTCAGTCCCTAAAACGTGTTACTTTTTCCTTTATTTTTCCCACAAGCCTGTGGAGTAGAAAGCAGGCCTGGCTCCACATCCTGGCTTTGTCCCTTGCCAGCTGTGTGGCTAGAAGGAGTCACATAAAGTCTCCAAAGTCAGTCTGTTCATATGCAAAATGAAAACAATGAAGTACCTACCCACTCCATTGGGTTGTGGCTGGGAATTAAACAGCTCTCTGGTGCTCCACGCGGTGCCACCCTCTGTAATTGTCTTTGCCATCGCCACTTGTTTTGCCAGTGCCGTTCCTGCTCCCTTTCCTGTGACTGTTGCTGGGGACTCTGCCCTTTTCCACCTGGGAGTCTGTCTGAGGCTAACACCCCTGGGTGTTGGGGTGATAGCCTGCATCGTACTCTGGGCCCAGCACTGGCCATGGGTCCTTGTGTAAGTCCCAGTCCCCCAGGCCTTGGTTTTCTCATCTGTAAAATGGGCCACTGCTTCCTCCATAGAAGAATGAAGAACTGCTGGGTAAGACACCTAGAGACACGGCAGGCACCTAATCAAGGCAGTTTTACCACCACTCTCTCTGTGGTCTTCAGCAAGTTGGACCGCGCATTTGGGGGTTCGGGGGCTGTGAAAGCTGAGGCCTCTTGGAGCTTTGCTCACTGCTGCTCATTGCTTGGCTTTCAGGACCTGAGTGTTTAGAGAGTCCTCTTCTAAGGGAAGCCTCAGTGGTGGATCTAGGCCCTGGAGTTGATGGCCGGGGCCCCTGGGGTCCTGAGTTTAAATCCTGGCTGCCCTAGTCTGGGGAGGGGTGTCTGAGCCTCCCTTTGTTTTCCTAGAGTGAGCTGAATCTGGGCGGCTAATTCTCAGGTAGGTGTCACCCAGCTGGAGGTCTCAGAGATGCAGATTGTGGCCCTGGGTCCGGGAGCCAGGGCAGTTCTGGATTCAAATTCAAGCCTAGGAGTCCTTGTTTGTGCTCATTTGCTTGTTGGAGTGGGTGGTCCTGGGAGGGTTTCTGCTGGGCTTGCCACTGTGTAATTACGGCCAGAAGAGGGGCCAGGCTCTCCTCCCTGGTTAGGGACCTGAAATGAATCAGCGATTCTGCACCTGGGCTGGGAAGTCCTGACATTGCTGTGATCTCCCAGGGGTTACATCCCTCCAGGCTGGGCCAGGAATAAAGCCACCCAGAAACTCAGTCTGGACAGGGAAGCAGACTCATCCAGGTGGGACAGAGGGTGCCCAGGGAACAGGGACACTGACCGGAGGGGGGCTAGGGGGGTCTTGGCTGAGCAAGGGAGAATAAATTCACCAGTGGAGAGAGAGGAGGACTCCACACGAGGAAGCCACTGAGCAGGGACGGGGGGCAGGGGGTTGGGAAACGGTGTGGGCAGCCAGCAAGTGCACCCCTTCCAGGGGTCTGGCACTTGGTTTGCTCAGGCCATCCTTCTGGAGACCCTGGTTCCCTGACCTCAGAGTCAGGAGCGTAGCCGTCTGGCCTGGCCCTGCTGCCTTCTCTCTGTGTGTCCTGGAGACCTGGTGACTGCGGCCAGACGCTGTGTCTGGCTGGTGCTGGTGCCCTGTGGAGGCCTTGTTGCAGCGGCCCCCAGAGCTAGTGCTATACTGCATCAGAATCACTCAGCGTGGGCCACGCGTTTCTGGGAGAGGGGCCCAGCCTCTGCCTTTAACCCACCACCCGCCCGTCCGTAGCACGCCCACCTATCCTATACCTGGCCCTGGTGTTAGCCCAGCTCCCTTGAACACCATCTCCTGGAGGTTCAAATCCTCACTCAGCCCTTCACTAGCTGGCTGGCTTTGGGCTCCCTGTGAAGCTCTCTGAGCCCCAGTTTCTGCATCTGTAAGATGGGCGTGTTCTCTGCCGCTAAGCATCGTGAGGAATAAGTGAGGCTGGTTGCTTCTGCTCCTGCCTCCTGACCAGTTTGGATGTTTCCAGTGCGATGGGGCCGAAGGGGCGGAGACTGTGTGCCCAGTGCCTCTGACTCCTGGGCTGGGCCTGGGTTGCCAACAGGTGTGAATAAACATCACTTCTGAGAGCCCTTGATGGGGCATTTGTGGGCTGTGAGTCCCCTGCATAATACTGATTGCAGCAGGAGTCCCGAGAGACTTCCTTTCTCACCCCTTAATTTTACAGATGGAGAGACTGAGGGGTGGGGCTTGCCCACAGTCACCCAGTGAGATGCTGGAGGCCTCCTGACTCCTTGTCCGTCAGGTGTCTCTGTGCTGCTCCCAGCTTTGTTCCCTCCCTTCCAGGTCTCCATTTACTTAAGTTCCACCTCCTTCCCCGGATGGTGAATTTCCACTCTGGAGTCCTCTGGGAGAAGAGTCAATCCAGATCGCTTTCCTTCTCCTTGGTATCCAAGACAAAGGGAAAAAAAAGTATCTTGATTTTCTTTCTTTCTTTTCTTTTTAAAAAATTTTTTTCCCAAAGGTAGTCACTAAGCAGACATTGCTTTGGAAAAACAAATCTCCAAGTGGAGGACATTTCATCTCTTCTCACTGCATTTCTTTCACGGTCCCTGCCTGAAGGCTTGGAAATGGCCTTGGGCTTTGCCTGGCTGCCTACCTGGCCTCCAGAAAAGCAAGGGCTGCCTGACTCGAGGCTCCTGACAGCACAGTTAGAACCACTGCCCAGATCCGGGCAGCCTCAAAGTGACCTCACTCCCTCCCCAGCTCTCATCCACAGCTGGGGAGGGAAGCGGGTGGGAGCGCCGTGGGTAAAGTGAAGAAGGCTGGAGTCCTGGTCTTTGAGGGCCTGGGAGCTCGGGCTCTGAGCCGCAGAGAGCTGGCTTCGAGTCTCACCTGTTACTTAATACCTGTGTGTCATTGGGCAAGTTGTTTCCTGTCCCGAGCCTCACTTTCTTAATCAGTAAAATGGGGATAATAAATCTACTTTCTTGCAGGGCTCTGTGAGGTGTATGTAAGTTAACA
Source organism: Hyperoodon ampullatus (assembly GCF_949752795.1). NCBI lineage: Eukaryota > Metazoa > Chordata > Mammalia > Artiodactyla > Ziphiidae > Hyperoodon > Hyperoodon ampullatus. Next base: position 14,167,261 of record NC_136915.1, read on the forward strand.
TTTATTCGGTGCTGCATCACTGGTTACGAGGACTGCTGAGGCTGACGGGCAGTCCAGGTGACCTGGGCAGGGGCACCGGGTCCCTGTCTGGCTGTGAGGCCTGTGGACTTCCGGGTCCCTTCACCTGGTAGGTGGGATTGCCCAGAGGAGGCAGCCAGGCTGTTATGGGGTAGGCAGAGTTGCTGGCTTTGCTGAGTGTGTGTGGTGCCGAGGTCCACGGGGTGATTTTAGGGTTGGGCCCCACGGCTCCACAATCCCAAGGAGTGAGGGGGCCTGGGTTCTTGTCCGTCCTGCTGCCGGGCAAAAGAACGTTCAGCCTGCTCGGCTAGCTGCTGCCACTTTCTCTTTCCGAAACAGGACGTATTATCAGATAACAGCAACAATGACAACAATAATAGTGAACGATAATAGTAATAGCAGTGATTGTGTTTACCTGTGTACCAGGCACCAGGCTAAATGCCCAGTCCCATCTCTTGTCTCGAGGAAGTGGACACTTCATTACCCATGTCACAGGTGGGAAATTGAGGCTTGGGGAGGTTAGGTGGCCAGAGTTACATATAGATGGTGCATGTTCATTCAACAAAGACTTAGAACCAGGGCCCCTCCGACAGGAGGCCAGGTGTTTGACCATCACCCGACCCTCCAGGGATGCGCTGGGGACTCAGGACTTCAGACTTCGGTTCATGCTGGGAGGGGTGGCTGGCTCCATATGAACGATCCCCTTCGGTGTGTGTTTATTGGGGTAAGAACTTTGCCTCTTATGAGATCTAACTTTGCCTCTTGAGCTCTTGGGAGAGTAGTGTCCAAGCTGTTGCTGGAATGTTCCATAGACCCCACCTGGGGAGCCAAGCAGAGTGGCCTCGGCCCTGCCTGTGTGTGATTCTGGGTGGCGCCCCTTCCCTTGAGATGGGAGCAGAGTAAAAGCAGCCCCCTCCCCTCTTGCCCCACACAGAGGTCTTGTGATGGTAGAGGGGTGTGGAAGCGCGTCTCCACCTGCAGGACGGCTCCATGGGGACAGGGATTTTTCTTGGTGGGAGAGGCGGGTATTTCGTTTGCTGCCATATCCTCCCGGCTTAGCATGGTGCCAGGCACGGGGCGAGTGCTGAAGGCATCCCCATTGAATGAACGATGGATTCCAAGGGACAGAAGGAGGAGCCGGGTCTGAAAGGCGACTCTCAGTGTCTCCGTGAAAATGAAGAGGAAACAAACCGTGTGGAAACAGAATCTCTGAACCGGGGTTCCGACTCTGGCAGCTGACTGAGGCCAGGACAGAGGCCAGCGGGACGGGAGGCCTCAAGCGGCTGAGCGGCTGATCACGCCATGCCACTCATGTCGGCTGCTGTTTCCTGAGTCACACTCCGAGTTGAGTGCTTCCTGCACAAGATCTCATCTCCTAGGCGATGCAGCCCTAGGAGGCGGGGCTACTGATTATGCCCATTTTGCAGATGAGGAACTGAGGCTTAGAGTTGAAGTAGTTTACCCGAGATCTTGCAGAGCTGGTGAATGGCAGGGCTGGAGCTTGGCCCGTCTGACTCCACAGCCATCCATCCGCTGGAGCTCAGAGGGCTGGCCTTTCTGGTGGACTTTGAAACCTGTGAACTCACAGCCACGCCGAGCACCCAGTAAGTACTTGCTGGGAAATGAGATCGCATAGGTCGCCGGCTCCCTGTGTTTTCCCGGACTCGGGCCGTGTCTCTCACCTCTGAGCGCACCACGTCCTCTGCATTTGTTTGCTTTTCCTGCCCAGTTTCGCTGCCATCCCCACCGGCCCCACTGCAGCCTCAGTATTTCCTGTTGGCTCCTGGCCCAGCTGCAGGGACTCTCAGTGGCTCCCGGGAGGTACTTGTCCTGCCCCTTCCTGGGCTTATCCAGGCAAGATGGACTGTGTTGCCCACTGGCCAGCGTCTCTCACCCGGGCCTGGAGCCTGAGGGAAGCAGCTGGGCAGCTGGGAGAGCCAAGGAGACCCATCCTCCCCGGACGTATCAGGTGCCGAGAAGATCAGACCAGGCTTGGGGGAGCAGTGTTTGAACAGGATGGAAACAGGGCGCTGGAGGGCCTGCCTGCAGCCTGGCCTTGTGGCTTCTGAGGGCCGAGGGTCTGGGAAGCATGGGGGCTCTTGGGGGGCAGCTTGACGAGGCTGGAGTATCCCCTGGCCCCGGGAGGAAATGGAGGTGTCCCTGAAGGTTTGTGAGGTTGCTGCAGACCCAGTCTGGAGTTGTTTGGCATCCTGACCTTGCCCTTAACTTGCTGTTTTCCCAGATCCAGAGCATTCATAGCCTCCTGTGTCCTGTCCTGCAGGGTCTCCGTGGGACCCGAGGACTGACACAGACAAGCTTCCCTCCCAGTGGAGTGCCTCATGGGAGGGTTATGGGGACCCTTTTCCCATGAAAGACCTCTGTCTGGCCCCTTGCCAGTCCCTAAATTGGAAAAGCTGTATTTTTGTTTTTCCCCTTTTCCACCCCTGGCTACAAGGGGTTTCCATATAGGAGCTATGGTCTTTGGGTCACAGACCCTTTGAGTCCCCAGTATGAAGGCCACACAGTCTCTGGCCTGAAAAAATGTACATAGGTTCGCATTCATTACATCGAGTCCCCCTTCAGGAATGTGTCAAGTCCGCCCCTGGATCCCCGCAGTGACAGGACTCTGCCTTATGCATCTTCCATCCCAGTGCCTGGTACAAAGAAGACATGGTACTAATAGTTTACATGTGCACGGACGTTACAGTTTATGTAGCCCTTTCCACGCGCATCTCATTTTGATTTGCACAACTGTGGCAGGCAGATTAATGTCCCTCTCCAAGACTTCCATGTTCTAATTCCCAGAACCTGGGAATGTGCGACCTTGTACAGATGTGATGAAGTTAAGGGCCTTGAGATGGGGAGATGATGCTGGATTATCCAGGCGGGCCCAACGGAATCACAAGGATCCTTATAAGGGGGCCTGTGGAGTCAGAGAGGGATTGAAAGATGCTGTGCAGTTGGCTTTGAAGAGGGAGGAGGGGCCATGAGCCAAGGTTGCTTCCAGAGGCTGGAAAGAAGCAAGGGAGCAGATTGTCCCTTAGAGCTGCCGGAAAGAGCACAGCTCTGCAAGCACCTTGCTTTTACCCTAGTGAAACCCATTGTGGATTTCGGAACTTTATGGCTGTAACATACATCTGTGTTGTTTGAAGTTACTGAGGTTGTGGTAACTGTCACAGCAGCAGTAGGAGACTAACACAGCAGCCCTGGAAAGAGGCAATTCTTATGGGTCCTGCTGTGCAGGCCCAGAGAGGTGCAGTCACTGGTCCAAGGGAGCTGAGTGGCAGGTAGTGGCGCTTGGGTTCAAAGCCAGAGGGCCGGGGCTCTGTTTGCTTTTCCCCAGCAGCCCCCTGCCCACCCAGGCCAGCGTCCTGCTGGGAGTCCCCCTGCCCTTCCCCTCTGTCCTCCATCCTCCACCTCTCTACTGAGTGCCTGCAATGTGCCAGGCGTTGCCGCGACCGAGGCAGACAGTCCCTGCCCTTGGGGGGCTGACATTCTGTGCCTTGGTGTGTTTATGGGCTCTGTAGCCAGATAATCATGGCCTGCGCGTATTCTGCACTTACTATTCACCAAGCCCTGTTCTAAGAGCCTCTCCCGCCTCCAGTAGTGCTCTGACACTCACAGGTGGGTGCTACTGTAATCCCCAGTTTACAGATGCAGAAGCAGGTGCAGAGAACACACGCTGTCAGCCTCAGGACACGGAGCTGAGATGAGGCAGAGCCACGGTTGAACCTGGTTGGCTTCCAGTGTTCTAACCCCTGCCCTCCCGTCTCCCGCATAGATCTGGTTTGGACCTTGCCTGTCTTCCACATCAGCTCCACAACCCAGGACCCGTTCATTGTCTGATCTGCTTAACCTTCCATTTTGTCTCTGTAAAGTGGAGGCTAAATGAAATGTGAGGACCAGATGCTCCAGCGAGCTGCTCTTATCACTGTCCTCAAAGGGTGTGGGTCTGCCTGGAGCAGGACTCCAGGGCACAAGGGACCCCTCGCTGGCCAACGTTGCCTGGGATGTGTTTTCCTTCTCCCTTTCTTTCTTTATTTTTTTCTAATAGTCATGCATGTTTATTGTAGAAAAATTGGAAAGTACAGAAAATGATAGACTAACAGCAACCTTTAATTCTATCACTGTATGTTCCTACCCAGCTTCCTTGCTATAGAAGTATACATATGTATATATACCAATATTTTATAGAACTGTGGTTTTATTGCACATGCTGTTTCTCAGCTCACCTTTTGACCGAATTACATAGGGTGAGCATTTTCCCATGGGAACTTCTTCAGTACCCCACAAGGCTCTTGATAAGTTATTGCTGGGGGTACAGTGCCTGTCCTGGGTCTGACTGCTGAGCCTGGGGCCCTTGAGATGACGGGAGGGAGGTGCGTGCACCACAGAGCAGAAGGCCAAGGTGGGGTCTGGGTTATTGTCTATGGCTGTGGGGAAAGATGGTTCCCTAGGGGCCTTGATGCTTGCTTCCCACTGAGGACTGTGTTATAGATATCAAGTCAGGGTCCCCTCCTCCGACTTCCCTGGGGGCCCCTCCCCACTCTGCTCATTCAGTAAGTGGATTTGTGACCATGTGGGGGATGGCACAGTACAAACAGTCTGGGGCCCAGAACCATTCCGTATGTGAGGGGTGGCCGGGCTCAGTGTGAAGAGGTGAGTGCATACAGGGACCCCGTTAGCTGGAGGAGGGGTGGAGGGGAAGGAGGGGTGGAGGGGAAGGAGGGGGAAGGGAAACAGTGCACCGGGGGTATTTATCATGGGCCAGACCCTCTGCTGAGAGTTTTACAAGCCTTTATTTACTCCTTCCTGGAACCCGAAGAGAGAAGTATTATTGCTCCATTTCACAGATATGGAAACTGAGGCACAGAGAGGTGCCAAGTGCCATATCTGTGTTATCTCATTTAATCCTCACAGCAGGAAGTAGAGTGATTATTCGTCCCATCCCTCAGCAGCTCCAGGATGTTTAGCCACTGTCCTGGTCCACAGCCAAGTGGCAGAGCTGTGATCTTATCCCAGGTCTGTTGGCTCTGGAGCATATGTCTATTCCCACCCTAAGCCCATGATTCCCCCGTTCTCAACCCTGGCTGCACATTGGAGCCAGCAGAGAGCTTTAAAAACACCAATGCTGGGCCCCTCCTGGCCGATGGGTCAGAATCACTGGGGCAGGGGCTCTGGGTCTGTATCTCTGAGGAGCTTCCCAAATGACTGCTGTGGGCAGCTGCTTTGAATCCTCCTACCAGGTGATCTTCAAGGTCCTTCTGCCTTTTTTTTTTTTTTTTTTTTTTGGCTGCACCGTGCGGCATGTGGAAGTTCCCCGACCAGGGATCGAACCTGTGCCCCCTCAATGGAAGCGCAGAGTCTTAACTACTGGACCACCAGGGAAGTCCTTCTTTTTTTTTTTTTTTTTTAAATCTTTATTAGAGTACAGTTGATTTATAATGTTGTGTTAGTTTCAGTTGTATAGCAAAGTGAATCAGTTACACATATACATATATCTACTCTTTTTAAGATTCTTTTCCCATATAGGTCATTACAGAGTATTGAGTAGAGTTCCCTGTGCTATACAGTAGGTCCTTATTAAGTATCTATTTTATATATAGTAGTGTGTATATATCAATCCCAGTCTCCCATTTTATCTCTCCCCCCTGCCCCCTTTCTGGTTTTAACATGCTATATGAACTAGAAAATGGCCAGGGCTAAAAAGAAAACTGGCAGCAGGCTTAATCCGGGCTTGATGTTTTTGCCTTTCTTTTGTGTCTCTTGGATTTAGGGATAGTGGTAGTGGTGCTGGTGGGGAATTTCTTGAGGGGAGTGATGCTCTTGAGTCAGGCCATCCTGGGCAAGCCCTGCTGTCCCAGCCCTCGGTCTGCTGCAGATTGGGTTTTACTCAAGGCCTTATAAGGCTCATGTTATTCTGGTCCTTTCAATTCCCAAAGGTGGAATTCTTTTCTCTTTCATATTTTTCATACCTTGTCCTGGAAAAGGCATCGGGAATACCGTGTGTGCGTGCGCGTGAACACACACACACACACACACACACACCCACACACACCCAGCCACCCTGGTTTTGGGGGTCTTCTCTCTGATAACTCACACTGTGTAGCCTCTGGGAAGGGACCTTGTGGAATCTGCTGAGCAACCGGGCCCAGCAGTAGCAGGGGCAGGGGTGCTGCCATTCTCAGAGTGGGGCTTCTTGTCTTTAAAAGAGGCCGGGGGGCGGGGGCATCCATCATCACTGAGTGTCCTCGTGTGAAGGGGCTGACGGAATGGGGTGACCAGGCCAGAGCAGGTCCCTGCTGTCACAGGACACTCATTCCCCTCTTGTCCCTGGCGTGTCCCTGGAGAGAGAGGAGGTGGGCTCAGAAGGTGCTTTGAGCTCTGTGGTGGACTCCTGGTGTACTTGACCTCAGTCTGGTCCAGTGAACGCTGTCATGGGGGGGCCTCCTCTTCTTTGCCCAGCTTCTTGTTCTCTGTTCCTCTCCACGGACTTGGCTCCTTTTCTTGGCATTCGAGTGGCGGTGGCCTCACTTTGTAAGACGGTGTCATCTTAGTGGCTGGCCTTTCTTGCCTGTGCAAGCTGAGAAGCATTAGAAGTGCAGGAAGCTCAGATAAGGGCAAGATAATTGGCCTCTTATTGCTTTCTTATGGCTCTTTTATTATCCGAAACCTTTGGGGAGGCTCCAGAAGTGTTTGCTCACAAGGAGAGTTAGATTTTCCAGCCAGGCAGCAGCTGGGAGAGGCTGCCCCTGGGTGGGCTCAGGGTGGGTCAGTGGCCTTGGCAGGCAGCTAGAAGGGCCAGGGAGGGGGGAGGCACCCCCAGCCTCATTTCTTGCCATGCCCACTGCTTCCCTGGCCTGGGAGGCTCTTCCCCATCCCGTCTGCCTGGGGAACACCTGCTCCGGTCTGAGGGCAGCAGAGTTGGTGTCAAGAGCAAGCCTTTGCAGGCAAAGCACAACTCTGCCACTTGCTGGCCAGGTGATTTGGGGCAAGGTACTTGCCAATTCTGAACCTCACTTTCCTCATCTTTAAAATGGTCACAATAAGACACACACTTGTCCTCAAGCATTCTGCCTAGGGCTGGGTGCAGAGAAGATACCAGCAAAGTGCAGGGCATGGGTGCTGGTGGTCTCCAACCAAGCCTGAGAAGACCTGTGCATGCACGGGCACTGGCCTCTTCCCTCCCTTGGGGCCCCTGGTGTCTCTCCTTGCCTCAGCCATTGAGGCACTTAGGGTGGGCATAAAGGTGACTGCCCTGCTGTGTGGCCCCTGCTCCCCAGCCCAGGAAGCCAGGACCAGTACCTCGGTGGCTGCTCAATAGAAGCACGAGCCCAGACTAGCTTCTCTAGTAGTGCCGGTGGCTTAGACCCACGCTGTCCTGTTTGGGGGCCACTAGCCACATGTGGCTGTTAAAAATTAAATTACTCAAAATGAAATACAATGAAAAAATAAGTTCACTGTGTTTTGGTAACGTGCAAACTAGAGGCTCATATTTTCAGCCCCATCCTGGCTTTTAGTATGTCATAGCAGTTACAGATCCCTTTTTTTTTTTTTTAATTTTATTTATTTATTTATTTATTTTTGGCTGTGTTGGGTCTTCGTTTCTGTGCGTGGGCTTTCTCCAGTTGCGGCAAGCGGGGGCCGCTCTTCATCGCGGTGCGCGGGCCTCTCACTATCGTGGCCTCTCTTGTTGTGGAGCACAGGCTCCAGACGCGCAGGCTCAGTAATTGTGGCTCACGGGCCTAGTTGCTCCGCGGCATGTGGGATCTTCCCAAACCAGGGCTTGAACCCGTGTCCCCTGCATTGGCAGGCAGACTCCCAACCACTGTGCCACCAGGGAAGCCCACAGATCCCTTCTAAAGCTGTCTGACCTTACCCCAAAATGCCCATCCCGCCTCCATGTCACCGTTAGAGGTTACCTGAGACCTTCTGGGGTGTTCACTGTCGAAACGCACCTCAGCCTTGGAGCTGGTGTCACAATTTCTCCTGGACAGAGCCTCGAACATGCATCTCTGACTATGCCAAGAGCTCTTTCTCTCTTTCCTTTTTAAAAACATGGTTGGGAGAGTAGTCAAGCGAGGTGCAGTGATGTCATGACACAGCGAATCTGTGATGTCGGTGAATGTTTGAATGTGGGTTCCCTACTTGCACATGGTCTGGTGGAAGCAGCAGACTCTGCAGGCGGACAGCCTGGGCTGCAGATCCCAGATCCCTCTGATGAGCCGAGTGACTTCAGTCAAGTCCGTCATCAAGACTTTGTGAGCCTTAGTTTCCCCATCTTAGAATGAGGACGACACTGCCTACCTCACGTGCGCTCTTGTGTAGTGAAATATGCAAATATAGGTAAAGCACAGCAAGCAGTACCTGGCATGTTCTTCCAGTAGTCACCAGCTGTCATGGTTAACGTAGCAAAGCAAACTTTAAAACCAAATTCGGCCAAACTCTCATGTCAGCTCCCGCTGGAATGATTTGGTTCTGTCTGAGCATTTCCGAGCGGCTGGACTCAGCACCTTGAAGCCGTCTCCAGGTTGAGAAGGTGGTGACTCAGGGAAGCGCTGTTAGGGACTGGGACTCAGGTGGCTCCAGCCCAGCACCCCTCCTGGTCCAGACCAGCCCTGTCCCCTCTTGGCCTTAACTTCCCGCTGATGGAAAGCGTTACCCCAGGACTGAAACGTGCTCCTCACCCCCAGGCGACACTGCTGACTTCTGGCAGTAAAATTGGAGCTGAGTCTTGCTTCTCCAATAGTGCTGGTGGCTTCGGCCTGTGTTGTCCTGTTCGGGGGCCACTAGCCACATGTGGCTATTTAAAATTAAATGACCTAAAATGAAATAAAATGAAAAGTTAAGTTCCTTAGCCACACGAGTTCCATTAGCCACCTTCCAAGTGCTCCGTAGCCACGCGTGGCTCACTGGACAGCACAGACGTGGAATGTTTCCATCGTCACAGCCGTCCTTGCTCTGTTACCTGAGACGCAGTCCTGAGAGCCCAGCTCAGGGGCCCAGCAGGCTGGCTTCACTGTCCGGCTCTGCCACTCACAGGCCAGTGATCTTGGGCAGGTTCCTCTGCCTGCCACCTGCCGAAGTGGGAAGGATGCCAGGACCTACCTGTCAGTGCTACTGCGAAGGCGAGGCCAAGGGCCTGCTCAAAGGAGGTGTTCCACACTTCACTCTCCTCCCTCCTCTCTCCCTGCACTTCCTGGTTGTCATCTCCCCCTCCTCCTCCCCTCCCTCCGTTCCCCTCCCCCTCCCTCTCCTCCTCCTCTGTTAAGGGCTTGCATGCTGGCAAGTTCAAGTCAATTCTTCATAACAGTGGCTGCTGCCTTGGACAGTAGAAGGCCTCTACCCTCTGGGTTGCCAGATGTGGCTTTTTTTTTTTTTGAGCGTGGGCTTAAAAAAAAAACAAAACAACTTTTCACTCTAAGGTAGTTTTAGATTTACAGGGATGTTGTAAAAGTAGCACGTAGAGTTCCATATACCACCTCATCCTGTTTTCCCCATTGTTAGCGTCTTACACGACCATGGGATATTTATCAAAACTAAGAAACCAATGTTGGTATATTACCATTCTCTGAACTCCTGACTTTATCTGGATTTCATCAGTTTTTCTGCTTATGTTCCTTTTCTGTCCCGGGATCCCATCCAGGACCCACATGGCATCCAGTTGTCATTTACACTGCTCTGCTCTGTGACAGTTCCTCAGTTTTGTTTTTCATGATCTTGAGAGCGTTGAGGAGTAGTGGGCAGGTGTTTTATAGCATGTTCCCCCATCTGGGTTTGTTTGGTGTTTTTCTCATGATTAGCCTGGGGTTATGGGCTTGGGGTAAGAATCCCACAGAGGTGAGCACCCTTCTCATCACGTCGTATCTGGAGTACATGATGCCCGAGTGACGGCACTGGGGGTGCTCACTTGACCACTTGGTTAAGGCGGTGTCTGCTGTCTCTCCACTGCTTTCCCTTTGCTTCTCTGCTCCCGGGAAGCGTGTCTCTGGTCCAGCCCATCCTCAAGTGTGTGTGGGAATTAAGCCCTGCCTTCTGTGCATGGTCTTGTGAAGCTTTGCAGGTCCTTGTCTCTCAGACGCAAGGCCCCCCAGGCCTCTCCTCCATTTTGCATGTGGAGAATGGGGAGATGGAGATTCCCACTGAGTCTGCCCTGGTGGAGGAGAGACAGGGTGCCCTGGCCCGGAGAGCATCTGACCCTTATCACTTATCACCGTGAATACGTTTGACCTTTATGCTCTTGTAAAGCAGCAGGTTGGCCTTATACGTTTGACCTCTATGCTCTTGTAAAGCAGCAGGTCGGCCTTACAGTGCCTTCTAAAGGTGAGGAAACCAAGAGGGGACGGGGCGTGTCCAAGGCCAACCCAGCTGTGGCCTCCCCAGCTCGGCCTTGGGGGCAAGTGGCGCCGTCACCTGGTGAGGGGCTGTCTGACGCTTCAAGGAACCAGCTGTCCCATCCTCCCGGCTCACTGGCCCTGCTTCTCCGCCCTCAGGGGGCTGGCCGTGGTGAGCAATGGGGATGCCGTGGATGCAGCTTTCTCTGGGGTCCGGCGCTCCAGCTGGAGACGGAAGAGCTCCCGTCGCAGTAAGTCCCCTGCATCCCCCCACCCCGCCCCCCAGGTCTCAGCCCCAGGAGGTTGGTGTCAGGATAGCCTCCCCTTCTCTAGGCTGAGAGAGCTGATGTGGGCTCATGCGAGCCGAGGGGTTGTCCTTGCTGCATGGCTGTTGTGGGCTTGGTGGCAGCTCTGAGGTGGACCGGCCACTGCCCACCCTTGAGAGTTGCCCCCTTTGCCACCCGATGTGAGTCGTGATCCAGGAGTAGACCACACATTCAGCTGCTCATCCGTCCCCCAAATACTTCCAAAGCTCCTCCAGCGGGCCAGGGTGATCTGGGTGGTGGGTGTACACTGGTGACCAAGACGAGGTCCCTCTGGCAGCAGAACCAGACACATAGGCGGGCGGTTACCGTGCAGAGCGCATGTGCTAGGCTGGGGAGGTGGGAGTCGGGAGAGCCCACGAGTCCTGAGGCAGAGAGTGAAGGAGCAGGGGTCCGGGCAAGAGTGTCTAGGCTGAGAGGGCAGCCTGTGCCGGAGCCCAGGGGCGAGGTGATGCCTGGCACCTCGGAAGCAGTGAGCCTTGGTGTGGTGGAGGGGAGGGTCTAAGGGGTGAGCAGGGCAGGTGAGGCTGCCATCTCCCCAGTTCCTCCCAGAGTGTGTGTGGGGTGCCCTCGGGGGCCGTGCTTTCCCCAAAGTGACAGTGAGCCATAAGAGGCCGAGAGGAAGCCATGAAACCATGTCTGCATTTCAGTCCCATCACTGATGCTCCAAGACAAGGTGGTGGGCTGGAGGCTGTCCAGGGGAGGGAGGCTGATGGCTGGAGCCAGGGACCTGGAGAGAGGTTGGGCAGGTCTGAGCCATGTGGGAGGCAGAATCTCTGTCGGTGGGGAGGGGGCGGTGAGGCTCCTACAGGGCTCTGGGGGCCCTGGGACCGCAGGGAGCAACGCAGTTAGGAACGGGGACTTCAGAGTCCATCTGGTCCTCTGTCTTCCTGGAAGGCCTGTGGGGTGAGGACAGGCTACCATCAGGGGTGGGGACTGGTTTTCCATACCCTCGCTCTGCTGGGGCCACATGCCCCTAGAGAGGGCAGAGATTGGGCACACAATTATGGGGGGGGGGAGACCTCTTTAAATATTCCAGCTCAGGAGCTGCTAACATGGGCAGGCTGTGCTCTCTGCCCTGCTCATAGCACACCCAGCAAACTGTTAGGGGAGTGATGTGCTGATTTGCAGAATTTGTTTTTTCTTTTTTTTAACCAATCAGGACCCCGCTGGCTGAGTTTTGGGGGACTCTCCTTAACCCCACTCTCCAAATCCATTCCCCCACTCCCTGCCGTATCCTGTGCTCATTAGATATGGCTGCCTTGCCCTCCCCCGCCTCTGGGTGTGGGGGGGTGACTCCTTTTGGGGTGGTCCTGGGGGCCTGGGCGGCTGAAGAGGCTTCCGGGCCCTGGGGCACAGGTGCTGGGTTTGCTTCATGCTCCCTGCAGGTGCCATCAGTCAGAGGGGCAGGCCTGCAGGTGTCGGGGCGGCAGGGGGCGTGTGCCGCAGTCACTGGGAGGGCGCCTTGGAGGGGCCGGGGAGCGGGAAGAGGCAGGGGAAGCTGCGTCCTCTCAGAGCAGTGGCAGGCAGGGTTCCCCAGGGGCTGGGCTGCAGGATGCTGGCCCAGCTGAGCCGTGGGGGTGCGGGCGGGCGGGCGGGCGGAGGGAGCTGCCAGCTGGTGCAGTCCTGCTGTCAGTCTGGCAGCCGCCCTGGGCCACCACAGCCTCCTTCGTGCTCTTTTCCTCTCCCTTCTCTCCCAGTCGACCGGTTTACTTTCCCCGCCCTGGAAGAAGATGTGATTTACGACGACGTCCCCTGCGAGAACCTCGACGCCCATCAACCCGGTAAAGCCTCTTTCAGGCGTCCTGCTTCTCTCCGGACAGAGGAGGGGTGGGAGGGGCGGCGGGAGGGCGGGGCCTGGGGAGGGTCTCTCCTTCCACTTCCTCCCCGGCCCCACCCAGTCCATGGCCCCTCCTTCTTGCTTTTAAAAACCACGGCCGTCTTCCCGGGAGAGTCAGGAGGTGGCTGAGGGCGCGGCCAGGCTGGGGCTGGGGCGGGGTTAGGGCTCCATGGGGAGGGGTTAGGGCTTCATGGGGAGGGGTTAGGGCTTCATGGGGAGGGGTTAACGCTTCAAGCGCAGGGGTTAGGGCTTCAGGGGCAGGGGCATGCTGGGCTGTGGGTCCCCAGGCAAATCACTCACTTTTCCAATCCTCCGTTCCTCCTGAAAATGGGTTAATAGTCCAGACTTGCTGAGTGGTGAAGCAGAGAAAGCCTGGGAAAGCCTGGGCCCTGCCGGGGAGATTGGGGCCGCAGAGGAGAAACAGGGTGGAGGAGGGTGAGTGCTGCTGGAACTGGGCCCACATTCTCACCTAGCTGGAAGGAGGACTACCCAGGGAGGAGGGATATTTAATATCCATTCACAGTAAGAGCCGTCTTTGCTTAAACACGTTTTGCCAGCTGCTCTTCATGGTTTATCTCCTGTAATCTGCTTTGAAACTTTGACTTAGGGTATTACCTCCTTATTCTTCAGAGGAGGAAACTGTAGAGGCAGAGCTGGGATTCGAACCTGGGTCATTGTGACTCCAAGTCCGTGCTCTGTCCCCTCCCCCCCAAAAGGACTTGGGTAGCATTTTATGAAAGATGAAACGCATTTGCTTCCCCTATTCAGTCAACCCCATGAGGTCAGTAGGGCAGGGCCTATGGCTCCAGTTGACAGTCACATCAGAGAGGTTAAGCCACCAGCCCCAGATCACACAGCCAGAATTTGAATAGACATCTGCTAGACTCTGCTTTTTCTACAACACTGTTCTGCCTGTCTTCAGGGGCTCCCCATCTAGTAGGGGAAACAGCCCCTGCATTTGTGGAGTTCCTAGCCTGACAGGGGCGACTGTAACCATCCTGGGGCAGCATATAGTCCAACGGGAGAGACACACAGACAACATGACAAGGCCCGACGTCCCCCGGGGGCACACTCCTGACACCTGTCCCAGGAGCAGGGTGGGTGGGCCCATGATCCACCCATCCATTTAACAAGCCCTGGAGGAGCCTGGAACCCATTCCTGCTTGTAGCTCATGTGAATCCGGGAGAGTGGGAAAGGGTGGCTGGATGAAGGTCCCAGAGCCAGGAGATCGGAGTGGCCTGAGGCCATTATTTGACCCCTTTGGGCTGTTCTCCCACCTGAATCCAATCAAGCCACGAATCACTTGGTCACAGTATTCACTGGGCACCCTCGGGTCCCCAGGGTGTGGGGATATGGCATGTCCTGCGGTTTACCCTGAGGTGGGCAAGAGCAGGTGGCCTGGGAGCCAGTTGAGCCTGCCAGCTGAGGACCAGGACCCCTGCCCTGAGACCCCCACTCTCTCTCGGGGCTGTGGGAGGGTTGAGTCGGTGAGGCTGGGCCCAGCCCTCAGCAGGTACATCCCACGAGGAGCGCTGTGAGCATCACACCTGCCAGGGCCCCGCACTGACCCGCACGGCCTGTGGGCTCAGCCGGCGCTCGGTGGGGAGGTTGTCCACTGAGGTGCAGGCCGCACAGGCCAGTGGACCCACACAGCCCTGGGCTTTCGTCCCGGCTCTGCCATTAATTAGGGCACAGAGCTCTGTGCTTTGGGCCTTGGCTTCTTTGTATGAAATCAGAATATCGTCCTGACCTCACAGGACTTTGGGGAGGGTCATGCCGCAAAACTTCTGGTTAATCTCTCTGGCTTCAGTCGATGCATCTGTAAAACTGGGCAATGCTAGCTTCCTCCTTGGGTTGTGGGGAGGATGCCATGAGATAGTTGATGTAGAGCAATGAGTGGGTGGTGGTAAGTGCTTTGAAAGGGGAGCCATGTTCCTGAGCATTAGTGAAGCCCGTGACCCCAGGAGGCGGGGGGAGGTGGGGGGCAGCGGGGACCAGGCCACTGTGAGGCCTCTGAAGGCTTAGGAATCTGGTGACACTGTCTCCACTGGAGAGAGTATTTCTGGACGAGCCCAGGGGGTCGTCAGCACAGCAGTGCCTCCGTGGAAGTCAGCACGGTGCCTCTTTGGAAGGCAGCACGGTGAGTGGATGGAGCCCCCTCCCCGCTCACTGCCTGACTTCGGGCAAGCACATGTCTTCTCTGGGCCCCATTTTCTCATCTGTCTGATGGAGGCGGCGATAATTTCCAGCCCTACAGGGCTGCTGGGAGAATCCGGCATGTAGATGTAGGTGGACGGGGCCAGAAGTAGATGCCACGTGGTTCTTCCTCTGGGGCAGCCCCAAGAACTGGGCTCTGCCCCTGGACTCACGGGTTGTGGGGCCTCCACTGCAGTAATAGGACAAGCAGCCCAGTCTTGTGAAGTTCACAGCCTGGTCACCAGCTGCTCTCCTCCCTGGAGATGTTAGTCACTATCATCTTTTGCTGAAAAATAACCCCGTGCTTCCTCCTGATCCTGGGACCTGAGTCTCCAGCTAAGCCCCAGTGTGTCTGTTTTGCTCTTTGGCTGAAAATCTTCCCCGACCCCTCACCCCCCGGCTTTCCCGTGTGGGGGAGGTGGAGGCTTGGGGTCAGTGTGGAGACCTTCAAGCCCACCCAGAGCCCCCGCGACTAATCAGCTGCTCTTTGCTGAGCGCCTGCCATGTGCCAGGCTCTTGGCTAAGAGCCTTCTGTGCAAATATTATATTTACTCCACATTTCAGCTTATCATCCCCATTTTGTAGAGAGGGCTCCAATAACCAAAGTTCTCTGCTCATTAGAATGCATGGTTTCTGAGCAGATTTTTTTTTTTTTTTTTAAACCCATCTCAGTGCCATATTTTGTCTGTGTTAACGAAAAGCATTTTCACCTTCGTGCACTTTTTTGGAGTCTGGCCTTACTTTTGTGAGGCCTGCAGTTCAGTTATTCTCCAGGTAACAGCCCAGGGAGTGAAGCTCAGAGGTGAAGGTGAGGCCGAGAGCTCCCAGAGGTGGAGCTGGGGCCAGGGCTGGGACCCCGTGTTCTGGGCCTGGGAAACTGGCTCTCCCACCTCAGTCTAGAAATAGCATCTCACACCCGAGTTGACAGGAACCCCAAGAATGCCCGGCCCTGGTGGCGTGGCACCTGTCCCTCCAGGCCAGTGGACTGTCAGGTCTCTGTCCCCCAGTTTCCAGTTCAAGGCATTTCCTGTGGGGCCGGGGAAGAAAAGGGAACATTCCTGGACGCTGGGCCAGGCGCGCCCCCTACTGGACCATCCTGGACCCTCACGGGGAACTCAGATATGGGGTGAGGGATCTGAGTCATTCAATGCCCCGGACCATCTTCATTTTCCCCCCTAGGATGCTGAGGCCAGAGCTGAGGGCCCGAGTCAGGACTTGGTCTTAGGGCTTCTCTTTTCCTCTAAAAAATGCCACAGAAGCCCCAGATGAGCATTCAGATCCTAGCAAGGTGATGCGGGTAGGGGAAGTTGTTGAGCCGGTTGTGTGCCAGGCACTTTTCTTGGGCTTCTCTGCATTTTTCACGTCCTCCTCACCCTGTGGGGTGGATGTCGTGTTCTCACTGCCTCCTGCTTATGGACCAGGAAGTGGAGCTGAAGGTCCACTTTGACCCACACCCCCACCTGCCCGCCTGGGTTCAGAAATAGGGGCTGGTGGGCTTGGCCTCAGGGCCTTGGCTCACCAGCCCTGTCTCTTGGCCAGCAGGGGCAGAGAGGAACCTGCTCTACGAGGATGTGCACCGGGATGGGGCACCCCGGGAGACGGAGGACCTAGGCTGGAGCTCCAGTGAGTTTGAGAGCTACAGCGAGGACTCCGGGGAGGAGGCCAAGCCGGAGGCGGAGCCTGCCAAGCACCGAGTGTCCTTCCAGCCCAAGGTGAGGGGGAAGGCGTCTCTCACCCCAGCCAAGGCACCTGCGAGTGGGGTGGTGAGGGCCAGGCCTGAGACTCATACCTAAACCTCAGTGATTCCCAGGAATGTATGGTGAGAGAGGCAGAAGTGGTCCAAGTAATCCCGAGACAGGTAGTGACCCACCCGCATTGCTGATTGGCCGTGGAGAGCCCTAAACCTAGGACGGGCGTGGTTAGTGCCTGGCACAGGTGCTGCCCCTGCTCCAGGCCTGTGGCAGACCCGGCAATTGATGACGATGCTCACGGACTCAGATCTGGCTTTAGAATCCTCCTCAACACAGTGCTTGGGCAGCCTAACCAACTGATTACAGTTGACACATGGATGAAATCAGCTTGATCTCCTTGCCTCACAGGATGCTTCTCAGATCGATCCGAGACCCCCACAGCCCTCTGCCCTGGGGAAGTGAGCAAGCGGGCTAAGTCAGAGGTGCCTGGAAGGCTTCTTTCCAAAGCCTTTCAAAGTGCCATCCATGCGTTGATTGCTTCCTGTGTTTCTGCCTGGAACAGAGTTCATTCTGCTGATTTCATGGAAGGAGGCACAGAAGCCAAGAGGAGGATGGATTGTTTGGTTCCTCCTTTTCTGTGACAGCCTTGCCTGTCCCATTTGTTCTCTAGAAGCCACCAGAAGGCAGGTTCTATCCATGCCGAGATTTGGGATTGAATGGGAGCAGCTTCTTAGAGACAGGCCCTGCCCAACCAGAGGTGACTGGGTCTCTGTAAGGTTCCTTTTGAAAAGACACAGGCAGGCAAGTGGGCTCAACCTGTCAGCGAGTCCTGCCTGCAGGTGGGGCAGGGACCAGGCAGGGGCCCCAGGCCCAGGCTGGATTACAGGGGCCTCCAACTCCCGAGTTTTTCTGAGTGCCCCCTGCCCCTTTCTGAGTTTGGGGATCCCTTCTGGGACAGGGACACAGGCCAGAGCAGCGCCTACACCTAAGAGTCTTCAGACAGACTTCACTCAGAAGAATAGGGCTCGCCAAGTCCTCAGGAAGCCTGGGGGCTGAGCAGGTCTCTCCCGAACCGTGGTCTTCTCTCGGCTGGGCCCCCATGGGCGGTGCCACGGAAAACAGCCTTGACCTCCTGCTAGCAAAAATAGTTAAGCATCTCTGATACCTACTCTGTGCCCAGTCCATATCTTAGAGTGTGGGTTGGGGTATAGGGGGACTGGAAGACCCAGCCCAGGCTTGGGGAGCCTTTGTGGTCTAGGAGGAGATACCGAATATGAAATGATTTGTCAAAAATGAAGAAAACATGCCTTTCTGTGAACACAAGCCCGTGTACCTATAGCCGCCTGCCCGACACAGGTAGGATTTGATGGCCCTAATCACAGGAGGCTTCCTTCCAAGAGAGGCGGGTTGGGAGCTGGGGTGCAGAAGCCAGAGGAGATGGGAAAGGTGTCCCCAGTTGGAGGAATGACCCAGGCGAAAGCCCAGGAACAGGCCTCTTCCTGCTTCTGTCCTTAGAAGGGGCAGCATGCTCTAGTTTAGGGGAGAGAGGGGGCTTTGGTTATGAAGGCGCCACGCGCCCTGGGTAGCCTCTGCATGGGGGGGTGGGACTCGTGTGTCCCAGCCCGGCTCTTGAGGGTGTGAGCAGGTGGGACCCCAGGCCTGGGCCAGCCCTTGTTCTCAGCCTCTGACTGTCCCATCTGATCTCCCGCGGCCACTTCCCCGGCCCCCTGCCTTCTTGCTGGGGACCAAGAGGGAACCGTCAGCACCTCTCAGGGCAGGACGTGTGGGGATGCTGAGTTTGGGCTCTCCCATGGTGGCCCTCGGACTTGCACAGGCATCGGGATCACGTGGGTAGTTGGTTGAAATCGCAGATGTCGGGGCCTCGCTCCCAGGTTCGGGGTTTGGGTGGGGCCTGGCAATCTGCTTTATAACAGCGCTCTGTCCTCCGGGGATGCAAGGGGCCCACAGAGCACTGTGAGAAATGCTGGGTGGGCCCTCACCTTGGCCTGGCCCCAGGGGTGGGGTCTGTGGGGGCTGCCCCTGGGCTTGTGTCCCGCACACCCTCAAGCTGGGGGCTTGGGACTCTTCCTCAGCAGACAAACGACGTGCAGAGTTCTTGGAATTTCTGACCATGAGGACTTTTCTCCGGCCATGGGCCCAGGCCCACCTGTTCCCTGAACAGCAGGCTCCCAGGGATTGTAGGGGGGCATTTCCTCTGACACCCGCCTCTGCCTGGGAACCGCCCCACCTCAGCCCCACCTGCAGGGCTTTGCCCTCCTGAGCTGCTTGGGGCGCACCTGCTCCTACGCGTCGTGCTGCAGCCGCTGCATGTTTCCTGCGCCACCGCTGCTTGCCTGTATGTAGTTTGTGCTGTGGCGCGTCGGGCAGCAGAGATCTGGGCGGAGTCGTGTCCTGTCCTTAGAGTCTAACAGGAGCCTGGCACCCCGTGCAGCTGCAAAAGAACTAGTGGAGCCCCTCCTGCAGGTGTCTGGCCAAGCCAGCCCTCAGTGGGCCGATTTTTGCCAAAGAAAATGACTGGTGGTCTGCAGAGGGACCTCCTCAGGAGCACTTGACCCAGCTGTGACCAGGAGCCTGACCCTGATTAATGAGGGCCTGCTGGTCGCCCCCCATGGTCCGTGGGAGGTTTTGTCTTTTTTTCCCCCAGCTGTGAAATGGGCTCCACTGAACCTTTCCACTTTCTGACTGTGATCTCTTCATAATTAAGGTAACCGTGATCCGGTTGGCCAGGGGCCTGGGCAGCAATGCCAGCTCTGACCTCAGCTGGTTGACTCTGATCCAGCTAAGTCTGCAGTTGACCTTCGAATCTAGTTCTTCGGACCCTGAGAGAGGCAGAGGCCCAGGTCCTTTATGATTTATCATGTCAGTCCTATTTACAGATGAAACAGGACTCCAGTTTCCTGGGGAGTCTGAGTAACTCTCAGAAGGATCCCTGTCCTGCTACTTCTTTGTATAACAATAGTGAATATCTGCCCAGTGTGCTACAGCTGACAGAGCAGTTTCATTTATTGTTCCTAATACCCTAGAGTGGTTGGCATTACTTGCTTTAAGAGTCTCATTTTGTTGATCAGAGAACCTAAGTGACAGAAGCTCAGAGAGGTTAAATGATGTGGTGAGGGCCACACAGCAAGTAGGTGGTGGAACCGCAGCTCAACATCACATAGGATTGGAAAGGAAGTACCTTGTCCATCCGTTCATCCCTCCGTCCGTCCGTCCATCCATCCATCCATCCATCCATCCAGTCAACTGTCCATCCATTCAACAAATATTGAGCATTTATTATTTGAAAGATAGTCTCATATCTAAAAAAGCTTCCATTTGTTTGAACACTCACTAAGCTCTGGGGTTTACATGCTTTGTCCATTTAACCTTCTCAGTGATACTATGAGGTAATTATTATTATGGCTACTTTACCAGTGAGGAAGCTGTCACTCAGAGAGGGAAAGAGACTTTTCCAGCTGGTAAGCGGGGAGCAGTGATTTGAATGTAGGCCCACCTGCCTCTAAGCTCATGCTTTCGATTCCTCTGCTTGTCTACTTTTCTACAAGTAGTCCCAGTCCTGATCTTCTCTATATTTTACCAAATATCACTATTGCTCCTACAGTTCATGCATTTCAATGTCTGTCTGTTTGTCCATTTATCTGTCCATCTTCCCAGATAGTACTTTTTTTTGTTGTTGTTGTTTTTTTTTGGTTTTTTTTGCATTACGCGGGCCTCTCACTGTTGTGGCCTCTCCCGTTGCGGAGCACAGGCTGCGGACGCGCAGGCTCAGCGGCCATGGCTCACGGGCCCAGCCGCTCCGCGGCATGTGGGATCTTCCCGGACCGGGGCACGAACCCGTGTCCCCTGCATCGGCAGGCGGACTCTCAACCACTGCGCCACCAGGGAAGCCCTTCCCAGATAGTATGTAAGCCAGTCAGCCACCTATCCCTCCATCCGGTTGCCTGCCATCCCTCCCTCCATCTATTCCTCCCTCTGTTCCTCCAGTGGTGTGCTCGAGCCAGCTCATCCTAGCTCACAAGAACCCAAGAACCAATTGTGCACATCCCTTTCCAACTTCACACTCAGTGATGTCACATCGGTAGTCTGGAATTGGCTGTGGTGGGCGTGTTCACGCCGTGGAAATACTACAAGGCAGGGCTCTCTTTCCTGGAGAACCACTTGTTGAATATTTACCAGCACAGCACTGCTTCCATCCATCCATGTTTTTATTAATTCATCTGACTATCTCTTCATTCCTCTACCCATTTGCCCAGCTGTACAGTCATCCAACTACATGTATCCATTTGCTCACCCATCCATCCATTTATCTGTCTATCCATCCATCTATGAGCCTGTCCATCTACCCACCTGTCTATTGTCCATCCATCCAACCGCCCCTCTCTGCATTCACCCATCTTTCTGCATTTGCCCACTCATCCATTTATCAACCCTTGCCCACGCATTCCACCCATCCGTCCACCTGCCATTCATCCATCTCAGAAACTTGCCAAGAGCCTCTTATGTCGAGAGCCCCATGCGGGCTCCTGGGATGGGGAGATGACCGAGACACAGTCCTTGTCCTCTGAGCACTGGGAGGGGGCCTGGGCTGTTCCCCTCCCACCTCTCCTCCCCCACAGCTACAGAGACCCAGCCCTCAACTGCTTGGCATGTTGGGGTTGGATGCTGCTGGAGCTCACTCCAGGCAGGAGCCTGGTGGTCCCCAGGTGCCCCATCCCTCCTGCCCCGAGTTGTCTATCCACCACCTCACCTGAGTCTCCTTTTTACTCTGTTGCCGGTGTTTTGTCTCCTGCCCTCCCCGCCTGCTCCTCTCACCTGCTGTCCTTCTGCCTGGCTGCTTGGGGGCTCCAGCTTTCTCCAGACCTGACTAGGCTAAAGGAGCGATGCGCCAGGACTAAGAGAGACATCTTGGCTTTAAGAGTTGGGGGGAGAGACATGCAGGAGCTGAAGCACAAGTACGATTATAAGGTATTGTCTGTCTGTCCCTCCAAGTCCTGGGGGCTCCCGGGGCCTTTCCTGCTGCTTCTGGGGCTGCAGGGGAGGGGCCGAGTCCCGGAGCTGCCTCGAGCCCTGGAACTTGGTGGCATCTTTCGTCGGCTGCGCAGGCTGATGCGCAGGGCTGGCTCGCTCCTGTCCATGTCCTCGCCTCTCTTTCTTCCCACCCTCAACTGACACCTTAACCGTCGATAAGAATTCCTGTGTGGGCTTTCAAACTTTAGGGCCCTCAGAATCACCTGAGTGCTTTGAAAAATGCAGATTCCTGAGCTCCACCCCCAGAGAGGCTGATTCTACAGGTCTGGGCCAAGGCCTAGGAATCTATGAATTTGGTAACTATGGCAGGTGGGTTTGGGTTACACTTTGAAAAATATGACTGTTGGTGACATTGGACGTTCTGCCTCGGAGCTGTTCAGAGAGGTCCGGGGTAAGGAGGCCAGTAGGAGAAACCGCAGTGCCTTCTTCTCAGATGGGACTCCGACCTCTGCATAAGGATGATGATATGGACAGCAGTAGCTTCCATTCCTTGAGCACCTACTGTGTTCTGTGGGCTTTGGAGGCCTGCAGGCCTGGATTTGAATGCCAGCCCCACCACCTCCTCGCTGTGTGATCCTGGGCAGGCCTCTTGACCTCTCTGAGCTTCAGTTTCCTTGCCTGTGACATGGCGGCATGAACAGTACCAGCCCCCAGGGTGGATGTGAGCTCAGAACCGTCAGGTGCTTAGGGCCGCACTGGGCACAGCCTAAGAGTTTAGTGGATGGTGACCATTACTACCTGTGTGCCTGACCGTTTTCTCCCTGAGACGCCCTGGGAGGCCGCTGTCATTCAGCGTTAGTGAGGCCAGCAAGTGAGGCAACTGGCTGGTGGTCCCACCAGCGGTCAGTGGCAGAACTGGGGTTCAAGCCTGCGTCTGTGCAAACCAGAGCCTGCCCTCCCTCTGTCCTGTAGCCCTGCCCATTTTCTCAGAACTGGAGGCCTCTCTGGAGGAGGCGGAGAGACCCTTTACAGTTTGCAAGGCCCTTATACGGACACCCTCTGAGAGCCCTGTGTGACTGGAGGTGGGGGCAGATTTAACTTCTCAGGAAGCTGCGGCCCAGGGAGGAGCAGGGAGCACGTGGAGGGTGGCGTCGAGACCAGGGTGCTTTCCCCAGCCCGGCCCCTGAGTCGGCCCCCAGGTCGGGCTCTGTGCTCAGTGCTGTGAGCCAGTGGAGGTGGCAGGTTGACCCCGGGACGCCTTCCAGGTGCTCACCTGTTGCTCTTTTTTGGCCCAGGAAAGGTCTCTGATGGTTCCCCCACAGACCACTTTGGGGGTTCCTAGGACAGCCCCCCTGATGGCTTTCTGCTGAGACAGGAACTGGGCTCCAGGAGAGAGGTTTCCAGTCTGGGGGTCATGACCCCCTCAGAGGAGGAGGAGCATCTTCGTACGGTTTCTGGGGTCTGGGGTCGAATGTCCCTCTCGTTAGATTCTCACAGGTGTTTAGGACAACCCCACCCACCTCTCCGAAAGGCCAAGAACTGCTGCTCTAGAATCATACCATTTAGAGGCAGGGAGGGGCCCGGGACTTCCCTTTCGCCTGCTGGCTGTTGGTTGTTTCCAGAAAGTCGTCTTGTTCCTGAAAAGTTACCACCCTGCCCCCAGCCTCAGCACCCACTCGGTGTTCAGCAAGCCTTCCTGACCCACACCCTTGAGAAGTGCCAGGGCCCTTATGCTGGGGACCAGGGCGGATGTTTGGAGGAAGGTGATGGTGAGAGCAGACACCAGGGACCCCCAGATGAGTGCTTCCCACCTTCAGCAGAGAGCTTCAGGAAGGAGGGGGTTTCCTGGAACTGTACCGGCCATTATGATGGCCACCCAGCTCTTTACATTTAAGTTAATTAAAATTAAAGATCACCAGGACTTGGGGTCCTCAGTCGCACTCGCCAGCTCTCAAGTGCCCAGTGGCGACGTGTGGCTGGCCGTTGCTATGTTGGACAGCGCAGACAGGGAACATTGCCAACCATGTGGAAACTTCTAGCACTGGCTGTGCGTCAGGCAAGCTTCCAGGACTGGGCTGGGGGCTGAGGGGACAAAGCAGTGAGTTAGGGGACGGCAGCTCTGTTTGCAAGCCCAAGGGGCCGCTTCCCCGTCCTGGGCCTGCCTCCGCCCACGCCCCGTGTCTGCTTCGCTTGCTGCGCCCGTGCTCACAGGTCCTCCCCACCTGAGGGAAGCTGCGCCCGGCTCCGTGGAGGCACCAGCCTCCCCCTTGTTCCTGGGCAGAGGCTCAGTAAGAAACCCGGCTATTGGGGGGGCCGGGGTTCCACTGAGGGGATGGGGGTGCTTCCCTCCTTTAATACTTGCTCCTGAAGTAAGCTTGGGCATCTGTGCAGCTCATTTTACTGTTCAGCATGCTTCCCCAGACACTGTTTAGTCCTCACAGGCTCTGGCGGGTCTCAGGGAGGAAACTGAGGCTCAGTGAGGTTCAGGGTCTTGTCCAGAGTCACGCGGGGTTGGGGGAGTGGTAGGGCTGGGATCTGAACCAGGCCTAGGACTCCAGGCCTTGAGCCTTTTCCCCAATGTCACCCCATGTCCTTAATTTGACACCCAAGGGGAAAAAACTGGGTTAGTAAAGAGGGTTACCCCCGGAAGGTCCCCCAGGGCGTGAATGCCCTTCCACCGCTTCCCAGGAGGTCTCGGGGTGGCACTGCCCTGCTGTCTTTCTTGGCCTCTGTTGCCACCTCCCTGGGAGGCACTGGGCTCCGGGGTCCTCATGTTTGTAGCCCCGGCCGGGAGGCCTGGATAGGGCTGGTGGCCCTTGGTAGCAGATGTCGCAAGGCCTCCTTCCGCTTCTCTGATGAGCCCCCCTGCCTTTGCTCAGATGACCCAGCTCATGAAGGCCGCCAAGAGCGGGACCAAGGACGGGCTGGAGAAGACGAGGATCGCAGTCATGCGCAAAGTGTCCTTTCTGCACAGGAAGGATGTCCTCGGTGAGGCGCTGCGGGCCGGGCCAGGGGCGGGCTCCGTGCTCGGCAGGGGTGGGTGGGCGAGGTTACTGGGTGTCCGGGCTCCTCTGGCGGTGGGGTTTGGGGACTGATCCCCAAATGTGCCAGCTTGTTTCCTGGCCTGTGGCAGGTGGACCCCATCTCTTCCGGGAAATGTGGGCCTCTCCCTTCAGCATCCCTGCCCTTGGTCTCTGTCGTGGCCTCCTCCTTGGCCTCTTGCCTCCCATGCTCACCTGACCTCATCTTTGAATGTGCCTGTTCATTCCCTTCTTTATCCATGCACCTGTCTCTCCACCAGCCAACATTTATTGAACACCTACTAAGTGCCATGCCCCGTGCTGGGTGCAGGGACACCAAGATGGGTTAGGTGGTATTGCCTGCAGGAGCACCTGGGACAGTATGGAGACAGGCATGCAAACAGGAAATGACCAGCCGCATGGTGGGGTGCCACGGTGGGAGCGTGGGGGAAGTGAGCGTGGAATGTGCAAATGAAAGGTCAGGGAAGGGCTGAGAGCAGAAAGAGAAGGGGACCCAGGTCCATCAGGCCAGGGAGCGGGGCAGGGAGTGGGTGCTCCGGGCAGAGGAGCCAGCATGTCCAACGGTCCGGAGGTGGGAAGGTATGAAACGTTCAAGAAGTGATTTTCATGATGGTCATCGTTTATGGAGTGTCTGTTGTGTGCCAGGCACTCTCCTAAGAGCTTTACAGTTTCTCATTTAATACTTATAAACACCAGACAGGGACAGAGGGCTGTCTTGTTCCCATTTGGAGATGGGGGAACAGGCACAGAGTGGGTCAGTGTCTCGCCTGGGGACACACAGGCGTGGAGGGGACGGAAGAGGCTTCCTCTGGCTGGAGTGAGGGCAGGGGTGAGAGAACAGGGCCCCGTTAGCACAGGCATTCAAGCCAGGGAGGACTTTGAGGCTCTGCACCCTCTTGAAATCTATGTATTTTACCCTCTCTGTGCCTCAGTTTCCTCATCTGTACAATGGGGCTAATCTGGCATCTGTCTCAGGGGGCTTTGGTGAGGATGACCGAGCAGCAGTAGTACATGGAAAGAGCCCAGCACAGCTCCTGACCCCTGTGTGGCAGGTGTTATTCCCAGTGGCAGCCACAAAAAGGAGGTGTTTGGTGCTGGGACAGCATCTTGCTGATCTGGATCCGATCCTGGTTCCACGGCCTCCTGGCTGTGTGACCTTGCCCGCTTCTTCCCCTCTTGGACTTCCAGGTTCCTCATCTGTGAAGCGGGTTTAATTAACCCCACCACTGCATATACTTGATTCAGCGCCAAACTTTTGGGGAAGCCCTACCCCCCGACGAGGGAGGGGACGATGGGCCGAGGAGCCATTCCGAGCTTGGAGTGGCCTGGAGAAGGGACAGGCTGGACATGCTGGCTGGCTGGGAACTCTTCCTGGTCACCCTCCCCATCCCCAGGCCAGCCGGGCGGCCAGCAGGCTCCCTCCCCACCCTGCCTGTTAGCCCAGAGCCTTTCCTAAAGCGACCCTCCCACCAGAGGCGTTATTAATAGCCACAGCAGGGCTCGAATCACCGGCCAAGAATGTTACCCAGTGGCGCATGGGGGAAGAGGAAGCCGCGGGGCCAGCGGCTGGGGTGGGTGCGGAGTGATGCCCGGGGTGCCATGTGGGCCAGGCAGGAGGGCCTCCACCACCCTGACCCCCGTACTGTCATCCACTGTCCCTCCTCCTCCTCCTCTTCTGTCTCCTGCTCAGGTAAGGCCCGTCTGCGTGTCCCTGTTCCCTCGGCCCCCGGGAGCCACCGCCACTTCTCTCTTCCCAGCTTCCCCATAGCACCCGCTTCCTGCTGGGCAGCCGGGTTTCAGGGCCGCAAGCAGCGGGGTCCCGTCTCCCTGTGCCTGTGCCTGTAGCTCGTGGGGCGGGCGCCCTGCACGGCCGGGTTACTGCGCTCTGCCTGACCTCCGCTCTTTCTCTCCGCCCCCGCCTCCGTCTGTCTCCATGTGTCCTCTGAGGTCTGCCCCGACTCATGTCTGCGTTGCCCTATTGGACACCAGCTGGACTTCTTCCCTGTTGGGTCTCTTTTTTTGAAAGATGAAAACACAGAGCCAAACAGCCCTGTTCTTCTCGGGGCTTTACTTTCTCCCCCCTTTTTGGCATCCAGAAGAAAACTATTTTTAGTGCCTAGTGATGGGGACATAGGCGGCCTGGCCTTTGCCAGCCCAGAAGCGGGCAGGTCTGAGCGGGGACAGAGACTCCTGGCAGAGTGGGTTCTGAGAGCCGAGCCCCTGCTGCATGTTGCTTTCTACTCCCTCGCTCCATCCCTCCCTCACTTCCATTTCCGGGTGGACTGTTCTAGCAGAGTATAGCCAGGAGGGCAGTGAGTAGGCCCTAATCCTCTGTGGCCCCAGGAGCCGCCCATCCCAGGACCCCGGTCTGTGGGGGGAGGGTGGTTTCCAGCTCCTGGAGTTTGAGCAGGTGTGTCATCCTTGCCTTGTATGTGTCACCAGCCCATCTCACTTTCCAGGTGACTCGGAGGAGGAGGACATGGGGCTCCTGGAGGTCAGCGTTACGGACATGAAGCCCCCAGCCCCGGAGCTGGGCCCCATGCCAGACGGCCTGAGCCCGCAGCAGGTTTGTGGGAGGAGCGGGGTGTCTTCAGGGGGAGGGATGGTGGGGACCCCAGCCTGCTCCCTGGGACCATGCAGGTCTGGGTCTGGAAGGGGAGGTGATGATCAGGGGGCTCTTGACAGAGCCCCAGCTGGGTGGGGGACCTCCTGGGGTCTCTTCTCGACCTGCTGCACAGACTTTCCAAATCGGACCCTGCAGGTTCCACGCCATCATCCGGGGTGGCGGTGGGGCTGCGTGTGGAGCTCTTGCTTCCCAGCCCTGCGGCAGCCAGAGCAGCTCCCGTGTAACTGGGTCAAACGAAGGTGTTTGAACAAAGGGCCCGCAGTCCCTTTCTGGGAAGCATCGAGCTAATCCAGTTCAGGGGGGGACCCTGGAGGTGCCCGGCCCCCCTCCCCCATCCACCCACCTGTCATCAGTTCAGACCCCAGAGTCACCGCAGGCTTCCCAGGAGCGGGGCTCTTCGGGCGATGTCTTCCTTCTCCAGAAGTGTCACATTGAGATCGGGGTGGCTGTGCTCTGGGACCTTCCTCGGCAGAGTCAGGTCTGAGTTTTTTCCCACTGGGGTTTCCTTAGCCATGAGGCAGGGGGAGAGACCCCTGCCTCCCTCTGGTCATGAGGGCTCTGAGCAAGACATGTCGGGGCAGCAAATGCAATGAGGGGCTTGGCCGGTTTGGAGTTGGCAGCAAATCCTGATGATGGGCCCCTTTTGAAAATCGGAGATACGGCCACACCTCTCGTCTTGGGAGTCCATCCGCCTCCTTCCTTCCTTCTTCTCCTGCCTGGCCCCTGGCAACACTGAGGTGGTGACCCCCCTGCTCCCTCCCCTATGCAGTGAGTCACTGTCAGAGCCATCAGAGCTCAGAGCCAGGCAGGACCCTGGGCTGCCAGCTCATTATCCGGGGTTCCCCTTTTTGATGTCGGCCAGGTCTGTCTCCTCGGGAGCCTTTTACATTTCTTGGATCAGCAGTGTTAGTTACTCTAGGCCAGTGGCTCTCAACCGAGTTTGTTTTGTCCCCCAGGGGACATTTGGCAATGTCTGGTGATGCTTCTGGTTGTCACAGCTTGTGGGGGGGTCGGGTGCTACTGGAATCTGGTGGGTAGGGGCCAGGGATGCTGCTACACATCCTACAGCGCACAGGACGGCCCCAAACATCAGCATGCTGGGGTTGAGAACGCTGCTCTGGGAACACCTGAGAAACTGGGGATCGTTGACAAAGCATCCCACTGTGGGGCAGCTTGAAGGACAGTGGCCTGGCTTCTCACACTGCCAGGGGCCATGGTCAGGCCTGGGCACAGGCAGGGTGGTGGGAGGAGATGCAAAGGGTGTGCCAGAGGCAGGAGGGAGGAAGCAGAGGGGAGAGCAGGGGAGATGGTGGTGGGCGCCTGGATCGATGTTCTCAGGATGGCTTTGGGGGCACAGTGGGGGTGAGTCACCCTCCCAGCTCTGGGCCAAGGTGGATAGGCTCCCCCCTCGGACGCCTCTCATGTGCGATACCTTTCATGAGCTCTGTCCCAGCTTTGCTGCACGATAGAACCACCTGGGAAGCTTTAAAAAACACTGTTGCCGAGGTTGCACCCCATAGCAATTCATTCAGAATGTCTGGGGTGGGAGCTACATGATTCCAGGGTGCAGCAAAGTCCCCCCACCAGCCCCCCTCCCAGCCCGCAGGCTGCTGTATCCAGGTGAGGGCTTCTTGACTGGGTGCTGGTCGGTCTGCACCTGAGAGATGCACTAATTTGAGCTGAGGAGAGATAGGGAGGGCAAGTGGGGAAGGATAAGGGGCTGGGATGTTTAGCTTGAAGTAGAGACCACTTGGTGGGGATGGGAGAGGGATTGGTTAAGGATTGGAGCTATAAGTGTCGAGAGCTGAGATTTCAATTTCATCTAAGAAAGAATTTTCTGCTAAAGTTGTCCAAAGATGGAGGAGGCCGCCCGTCCCCGTGGAGGAGAGTGGTGGTTTCCCATTCCTGGATGTGTGGGAGCAGAGACCAGGCAGGGGACTCGAGTCCCGGCGTCCCCTGCCCCCATGCTGCAGTCTGGGGAGCACGGGCATTTGTCTGGGGTTGGCAGGGGCTCTGGAAGGGAATGCTGGCCTGCCAGGCCCCAGTGGTCCAGGAGCGGCTCTGGGAAAGACGAGTTCCTTCTGTCCTGCGGCCGGCAGCTCCACTGGGCGTCATGACTCCTCTCCCCATCACCTGGGGCTCCGCACACAGCCGGTGCTCGCTCTGTGCCATGGTTGGCACAGGTGCTGACTGTGCTTTCCGCCCGAGCAGGTGGTCCGGAGGCACATCCTGGGCTCCATCGTGCAGAGCGAAGGCAGCTATGTGGAGTCTCTGAAACGGGTACTCCAGGTAGGACTCCGGGGGATCTGGGGGGAGGGCAGGGGAGACCCCGGAGGGACATTTTACAAGGAGCGTTTGGGGACTGTGGGCATTTTTAAGGGGAAGGAGCCAAAGGCCAGGGCTTTTATGGAAACGGCAGGACCTCCAGATGGGGGACACCAAGAATTCCAGATGCCTTGGTGTTCACAGGATGACTGCATTTTCTGAAACCATGTCGGGGTTCAATAAAATGAGCTCTATCCTATGGACTTGAGGGCATGTGGTGCCTCTTGTGCCTTCCTCGCCACTCTGGGAGCCCCCGGGGCAGGGGCTAGTGTCTCCCCGTCATCTTGGAGCTCCCTGGGTGCGCCCTCTCCCCTGTGATCCGGATGCACAGGAATTGCTAAGTAGATGCTTGCGTGACTAAGGTGTGCTGGCCTGGTCTGTAGTTTGCATTCCTGAAAAGGTGAGCCTTCTGGGATGTTGTGGGCTCTCGGTGAGGACAACAGGGAGGGGAATTGTAGGGGGGGGAGGATGCTAGTAACAACATTTCCCCTCCTGAGTTTGGATCCACAGTGGAGGAGCCCAGACCTCAGGCAGGTGGAGACAAAAATACCCCATGTTTCTGACAAAGCTGGTTGGAGAGTGTGGCTCTAGGTCTTGCTATGACATCACTGCCACTGCTCCGTTAGACAGACTGGCTCACTTGTGGGCAAAGCCGATCTGGGCCGGCCCCTGGAGACTGCCTCCGTGGAGCTCCTTGCAGGCAGGGGTCCGCCCGAAAACCCAGCTTAACACATAAGTCACGGGGGTGGGTTATGGATGGGCAAAAGGGTCAGGAGTGTTACGTTCATGGAGATGCTTCCAGAAGGACAGGTGAAGAGTGAGGGGTGAGTGCTCCCCCCGCAGGAAGGTCTGCCGAGTTCTGCTTGGCCCGGTCCAGGTGGCCATGAGGGCAGTGGGGGCAGGGGCTGTGGCCTGGCCTCGGGGCACTCACCCCACCGCCCCCCGGCCCCAGGATTACCGCAACCCCCTGATGGAGATGGAGCCCAAGGCGCTGAGTGCCCGCAAGTGCCAAGTGGTGTTCTTCCGTGTGAAGGAGATCCTGCACTGCCACTCCATGTTCCAGATCGCCCTGTCCTCCCGCGTGGCCGAGTGGGACTCCACCGAGAAGATTGGGGACCTCTTTGTGGCTTCGGTAGGTGTCCCCAGACTCTCCCCAGCCTGCCAAGGTGCCAACCGCGGCCCTGACCTGGATGTTCTCCGGGCCAGCCTCCTGCCTCCACCTGGTCGCCTCATCCCAGCCAGCGGGGTCAGAGGGTGGCCGGGCCTGAGTCGTCCTGGCCTGCACGGGGGTGGGCGTGACACCTTGCAGCGTGTCCTTGGAGGTGTCTGCCGGCGTGGCGCCCGCTGACTGTTCTGGCTCCGCCTAGGTGGCAGCGCCTCCAGGAGACGGGCCACTGTGGGCAGCCA
Organism: Hyperoodon ampullatus; assembly: GCF_949752795.1. Taxonomy (NCBI): domain Eukaryota; kingdom Metazoa; phylum Chordata; class Mammalia; order Artiodactyla; family Ziphiidae; genus Hyperoodon; species Hyperoodon ampullatus. The sequence goes on from NC_136915.1 coordinate 14,198,052, forward strand.
CCTGGCCGATCTCAAGCCCCCCCTGCCGAGTGCTCGCAGAGGGACCACTGTGCGACGCTCACACAGAGCATGGCCTTGGCCCCAGAGGATGCTGCAGGGTGTCGGGGCCAGGCCACTGGGTCAAGCTCCCGGAGACCTGGCCTGGTCCCAGCTCAGCTGTGCAAACATGGGCAGCTCCAGGGCTCTCTCGGGGCTCAGGTCCCCATCTGTGGAAGAAGGGGGTGTGCTGGACTCATGGTTTTTGACACTGAAGTCTGTGGGCCCCAGAGAGATTCATGGGGTGAGAGATGGTCAGATCGGTGGAACCTGCTTCGATATGTTGTAGGCAATTGGGTTCTGCTAAAAGACAAAAAACCCAGCACCCTGGTCGGTGTGTCCATGGGGCTCAGGTCAGGAGCACCATCCTTGAGGGTGGGGGGCTGGGGTGTGTAGCAAAGGGCCGCCATGCCCCCCTTTGCCTGTGGGCCAGGCTGCCGTGCTGGGGGACGAGGGACCTCCCCGGGCTCTCCTTAGCACCACCTCTTCCTCCCTGTGACCTTGGTGTCTCTGTGCCTCTCTGAGCCCTGTCCCCTCCCCTCACTGGGTGACAGGTTTCCTCACCTCAAGGCTAGCTGAGACCCTCCAGGCAGAGGAGGACTGTGGTCGGCGGTGAGGATGGGGTGCTGGTCGCCCTCCTCCTCGCATGGATGTGACCCTCCCGGGCCACGCCCACGCCTGTTTCAGTTCTCCAAGTCCGTGGTGCTAGACGTGTACAGCGACTACGTGAACAACTTTACCAATGCCATGTCCATCATCAAGAAGGCCTGTCTCACCAAGCCCGCCTTCCTCGAGTTCCTCAAGGTGGGCCCAAGGGTGGTCCGGGGCCCCTCTCAATGGAGCCCCGGCCGTCGGGGGCGGGGGCAGGGAGGTTTCTCAGGAGGGAGGGATCACTGCAGCATCACTTCTTTGGCCCAGACACCTCTCTTCTTTCCTTTGGGCCATCCCCAGTCCCACGGGAAGAAAATTTGCCTCTCCTTTCCCCACTCCCCCAAGGGGAGTTGGAAAAAGAGTTAAAGTTTCTGTAAGCCACTTGGGATCCTGGAGTTTTGACAGGTGGAAGGGTAGGCCTGTGACATCTGCAGATGGTGGCTGGGCTTGGTGTGGCTCAGGTTGTGGCCGGGATGATCCCTTTTCTTAAAGCAGTGCTTTGGGGATCACGTGGGAGAATAGAGTTTAAAGGACTATAGGCCTCAAGTAGCTGTGGGACCAGGTCCCCAATCCCCATTTCCTAGGCGCACACTTAGGTGAGTCAGAGACATGCCACCCAGCAGAAGGCGCAGGTGGGCTAGGGCCCCCGGCCTCAGCTGAGGAGCCTACAGCCTGGATCCCAGAGGGTCAGGGGGCTTTCTCAATGGGGTGCCATCTGACATGGGTCCTGGGGGGGTCAGTGGGGTTGAAACGGGGAGATGGAGAAGAGGGTGTTCCAGGTGCAAGGGTGATGGGGCAAAGGTCAGAGGCAAGTCTGCTTGCATCCTGGGAACACTGGGTGGCCCGGGAGAGAGGCCCAGAGCACTGGAGTTCAGTTTGGGCAGATCTGGACCTCCTGGCCCAGGGGTTAGGATGTTGTATTTCAGGCAGCAGGGAGCCACTGAAGTTTTGGATGGAGGCAGATGGAGGCAGAGGCCGGTGGGGAAGCTGTGGCGGCAGCCTGGGTCGCAGGGGCTGAGGGCCCGGGTCAAGGTGACAGGTGTGTGGATGGAGAGGTGGAAACAGAAGCAAAAGACAGGACAGTAAGAACCATCCCCGTGCCCGATCCTCACCCTGGCCCGGGCCCATCCGCTTTAGTTTAGGTGGAAGAAATGGTTGTCTCAGCTACTTTCAGTAGCCTGACTTCTTGGATAAGTTGCTGAAATGTCCTACTTATGCTTTTAGTCCAGAGACTTTAACGTGATACTCTAGGCTTTCCAGGGTGAGGGGCTGTACAGGGGAGCCCTGTGGTGGCAGGGACCCCTGACTGTGGAACCAGGGACCTCCTGGGCTCTTCTCTTGGGCCTAAGGCTGAGCAGGGTCCTGGGCCCGGGGAGGGGAGCCCGGGATGGGCCGCATCTGTACCCCAGGTGCTGGGCCCTTGCTGTGGAAGCTCAGTGAATTATTCCCCCTCATCTCCAACAGCGGCGGCAGGTGTGTAGCCCCGACCGCGTCACGCTCTACGGGCTGATGGTGAAGCCCATCCAGAGGTTCCCGCAGTTCATCCTCCTGCTTCAGGTACCACGGGGGATTCCGGCGGCCACCAACCTGCAGGGTGGGGCGTGGGATGGTGCGAGCCTCATGGGGTTGGGGCAGGAGGCCTGGCTTCTCATCCGTCACCCACAACCCACGCATCTGTGCACGGTGGGCAGGGCCTCGGCCCCCCGGCCCTCTTTCCCCACTCCTAGGGTGGAGCCCATCGAGCTTACTTTCCCCTCCCCTGGTGGGAACCTGGTGACTGGTGGTGACATTAGCCCAGGTTGTGGGAAGGCACGTGGAATCCGAGCGCCTGTGGGGCCCCTGGCAGTGAGGAGATGCCCCGTGGACGCTCTGATCTCGGCACTTCAGGCTTCCTGAGGGAGCGTTAGCCTCCACGCTGGGCCCTGAGAGCTTGAGGCAACCCCCTGATTGCCGGGGGTCCTCAGTCAAGGGGTGAGTCCCCCTAGGGGGAAGGCTGGCTGCCAGCCCAAGGGCCGCAGCAGGGTTTCCTCTCTGTTCTCAGAGCAACCAGCAGCAGGAATGGGTCTCATCTCAGTGTACAGTTGATCAGTGAATCAGGGATTGGTCCACACAGCTATTTTATTTTAGTTTTTCATTCACTAGCTGCTTCTTGAGGCCTTGCTCTGTGTCAGGCCCTGCCTGTCCTGGCTACAAGCTGGGCCCTTCTCAGGCCCAAGTGTGGAGGCGGAGGCTGTGACCCCAGCCAGGGGAGGGTCTGCTGGGGTGGGGGTCTCAGTCGTGGCTCCCTCTGGGCCCCGGCAGGACATGCTGAAGAACACCCCCAGGGGCCACCCGGACAGGCTTTCGCTGCAGCTGGCGCTCACGGAGCTGGAGACGCTGGCCGAGAAGCTCAACGAGCAGAAGCGGCTGGCCGACCAGGTGGCCGAGATCCAGCAGCTGACCAAGAGCGTCAGTGACCGCAGCAGCCTCAACAAGGTGCGTGCGTACCTGCCCTGCAGCTGGAGTCGCCTGTCACTCTGCCTCCTGCCTTGTGGCACCCACCAGGTGGCAGTGTTCTCCGAGGGAGGCGACTCCTTGCTTCTCTGAGCCCGCAGACCTTACCTTAAGGATTAATCTTGACTAGACCTCCACATTCGTTATACTCATGTGATTTTAGGATAAAAGCTGATTTTATTCAGCAGTGTAATTGCCAGTAAAGATGCCAGAAATGATAGCCTAGTATTGTGCTTAAACTAGTGGGCCATGGAGTCAGAGTCTGGGTTTGAATCCAGATTTTGCTGCTGGTGCTTACTGTGTGGCCTCAGGGGAATCACCCAACCTCTCTGAACCTCAGTTGCTTCCTCTGTAATGAGAAGAGCTCGATGGCGCCTGACCCTCAGGGCTTCTGTGAGGCAAATGAGAGAGCTGGCAAACTGTCAGACCCAGAGCCCTTAATACAAGGTGGCAGTTGTCATTATTAGTGTTATTTTTTAAGAAGCAGAAAGAAAAATCCATGCCATGTTTTGGAATTGCAATTTAGGAACATTCTAGCAAAAAAAAAATCTTGAAAAAATTTCAAATGAGTCTATTAGGGAACTCTGTTTTTAAAACACAAAATTGGTACAAAAAAATTAATCACCTCCCAGAGTCACCTGTTGGTGAACTTTATTTTTTTATTTTTAAAATTTTATTTATTTATTTGGCTGCGTTGGGTCTTCGTTGCCGTGCACGGGCTTTCTCTAGTTGTGGCGAACGGGGGCTACTCTTCATTGCGGTGCGTGGGCTTCTCATTGCGGTGGCTTCTCTTGTTGTGGAGCACGGGCTCTAGGTGCGTGGGCTTCAGTAGTTGTGGCACGCGGGTTCAGTAGTTGTGGCTCGTGGGCTCTAGAGCTCAGGCTCAGTAGTTGTGGCGCATGGGCTTAGTTGCTCCGCGGCATGTGGGATCTTCCCAGAGCAGGGCTCAAACCCGTGTCCCCTGCATTGGCAGGCGGATTCTTAACCACTGCGCCACCAGGGAGGTCCTGTTGGTGAACTTTAGTCCTCTGTTTCCCTAATGGCTTGTGACATGAGCCGCTTGCAGCTGCACCCACATCTGGGAGGTCCTGGGCCCCGCCTTCTTTCACCCACCAGAGTGTGGGGTTTGGCCCCGATGGTTCGGGGTGAGGTGACCCCCACTCCAGGGTACTTGGCGAGGGCAAGCGTTGTTCTTTGGGGAAGGGACATCCTGTGGGGTCACAGGGAGGTGTTCAGGTATTCTGGGGGAAAACTGGGAGCCTCCTGGCTCTGTGGCCCCAAAAGCAGAACTAAGGCCAGTGACTAAGGCCGATGAGATTTCAGCCAGACGGGGTGGAACTTTCTAACGTTTGGGGAGTGTTACCAGGAGCACCACGTGGCCCCGCCCTTTACAGTATATGATACTCTCTAACCTGCGTTGTCATGTTTAATTTTCACCACAGGCTTGCAAAACAAGGCCCGGACAAGTTAACTTGCAGGGTCCCTTGCAATTCTAAGCTTCAGGGTCCTGCATCTTAAGACTGTCCCACCTCAGGCCAAATTCAGGCTGCACATGTGTATTTAGGCCCATACGGTATTTTTAGGAAAATGGAATTAATTGCCAACATTAAGAAATGGAGAAATGTCCCACAACATTTAGACTCATGTGTCTTCTTAAGGGTCGGAAGAGCTGGCACTCTGGCCCACCTTCCTATGTGGCACCAGTCACCTGAGTAGCGGCTGCCCTTGACCGCTCAGTCCACATCCAGTTCTTCCCACTGAGGTTACTTCTGGCCCTGCAGGCACCTGGGTTTGCTTTGCCTGTTCCAGGAGTATAGAGCTGGGAAGAAAAGATGAGGCAGGGGATGGAGCCCCCTCCCTGGGGTGTATCCCCATCCAGGATTGCTCAGGGTGGGCCTGAAGGGTGGGGGTCATCCCCCCTCCCCGCCTCCAGGCAGGACTTACCCAGCCAGTCCCACACGAGCCTTCTATTTTTTTAAAAAAATTACTTATTTATTTGGCTGTGCCGGGTCTTAGTTGCGGCATGTGGGATCTTTAGTTGCGGCAGGCAGACGCTTAGATGCGGCATCCAGCTCCCCAACCAGGGATCGAACCTGGTCCCCCTGTGTTGGGAGCGCGGATTCTTAGCCACTGGACCACCAGGGAAGTCCCAAGCCTTCTATTTTGAAATGTCTCTCGGGTTAAAAAGACCTCAGCCCAGCCATGGCCACCATGCTAGTGTTTGATGGTCTTTGCACTTGGGAAGTATCTTCTTCTGTCTTTAGCTCCTTTCCTGTAACCAAGAGGGTTTCTCTTGTTTTGGCTCACACACTTGTGAGATCACTTGGGAGAAGGAAACCCTTCTCCTTAGCACTTGCTCTGGGAAGAGCTGTCTGTTCCCTTCTGCTCTGTCCGCTGGGGAGGACCCGGGCTCTGAGGAGCAGTGGTCACTGGCTGGAGGTCAGGGGGACCTGTTGGGTGTTGGGCGAGGAACTGACAGCCCCAAGCCTCAGTTTTCCCACCTGTCAAGTGGGTGTGTTGGATGCGTGTGGGATGGTGTCATGGAGAGAGTGATGGTGGCTGCACACCACGCCTTCTCCTGCCAGGGCCCCCCTGGGGCAGTCTCGGCCAGCTCTGAGGCCAGTGCAGTGATTTCCCTCTTGCCACTCATCACCCAGAGAGAAGTGGAAATGAAACTGGGTGTGCCCGAAGTGGAACCGTGTCGGCTGTTTCAAAATGTGCCTGCTCAGGACGTGACTGCAGGGGGCTGTTTGTGCAATATCCGAGTTTTCTTTTGTCTTTCTTTTTTTTAAATCTGCTTAAGTGGCAGGAGGATGGTTGTTGGAAGCCAGGGGACTTTCCTCTCCCCTGAGGAAAAGGGTCACGGCACACTTGGCTGTCTTCTGAGGGGCCTGCTGTCTGCAGGGTCCCAGCTGTGTTTACACGAGCTGGCAGTCAGCTTGCTGGTGGAGGCTGTGGGCTGGGGGAGCCCAGTCTTAGCAGTCATGGGGGTATCCCTGGGGTACCCTGAGACTTTCTGTGTGTGTTGGGAGCAGTGGGCTTCCTCTGACTCCTCTAACCCCCAGTCAGGAGCCAGAGGGCGTGTGGCTGGCTGTCCGGTGCTGGGAACAGCGTGTGTGGCCTGGCTGTGTCCTGCCCTGCCGCTCAACCGGCATTGGGTCTCAGCAAGTCACTTTACCTCTGGAATCTCCGTCCCCTTGTCCAGGAATGGGGAGGCCTCAGCGTTCTTGAGGTGATTAAATGAGAGGTGGACTATCTAGTGGCATGTGGTGTCACTGGGGCTTCCGTGTCGCCTGGAGAGACACCGTTCTTCCCAGAACAGAAGGGCGTTCTCTCCAGGAGAGGTTTTGGGATGATCCGCCCTTTCCCTTGTGAGGATGGGGCGGAGAGGCGCTAGCTGTTGTTATCAGAATCATGGGCTTTGGGAAGGAATTTTGCTGAATACTCCTTTTCCTCCTCAGCAAAATCCTTAGTTAGTAAAGAGATGTTTTCCCAGCGGGTCTCTGGGTCTGATGGTGGTCCGGTGCTGGCAGCATTCTTGGAATCCAGCCCGAGATGGGCAAACGGCTGTTCGGATGCTGGAGGCTTGAAGGCCTTCAGCCTTGTCAGAGGGTTTCCTTGTCAACCAGCAGATTTGTCCCAGCCCCACACGAGGCCTTCCACGAGGCCAGTAGCTGAGACTGTTCAACAGGTCAGGGTGGGGAATGGGACCTACTTTCAGGCCAGGAGTCTCCCTGCTTGAGGCCACACGAACAGTGGCAGCAGTGGGGACAGTGGCCATCTGTGGGGTGTCCCGTCGCAGGGCCGGCTCCTTGGGTGTGTGTCCTGTGCCGTCACGCAGGGCGGGCACTCAGAAGGGCCCCACGTTTGGCTTAATGCTCTGCCATCGCCATCTTGAAATTCATTTTTTTTTTTTTTTTTTTTTTGCGGTACGCGGGCCTCTCACTGTTGTGGCCTCTCCCGTTGCGGAGCACAGTCTCCGGACGCGCAGCCTCCGCGGCCATGGCTCACGGGCCCAGCCGCTCCGCGGCATGTGGGATCCTCCCGGACCGGGGCACGAACCTGTGTCCCCTGCATCGGCAGGCGGACTCTCAACCACTGCGCCACCAGGGAAGCCCCTGAAATTCTTAATAATTCTGAGCGAGCACCGTGTTTTCCTCCTCTGCTGGGCTCTGCGGATCATGTAGCCAGGTCCGGTCACACGTTGCCTTGGTGATGTGAGCAGTTGAGGTATCGCCCACTTGACAGCTGAGAAAGCTGAGGTGTGGAGAGGTGACACGGCACCTGCCAGAGGGCTTCACAGCGGGTGCTCCGGGAACCAAGGTCAGAGCACAGGTCTGTGGCTCTGGAGCTGTGCTGCTGGCAGTGACATAGGGACAGGCTGGCAGTGGCTGGCTCACCTGAGCAGGGGTGCTGGCTGCTGGGGCCGGTGGGTGGTCGGTGCCTCTTGTTCCCCGGGGATGGAGGGCGTGGCCCTGCCTCGTCCTCCACGTCTCCCAGCTGTGGTCCCCTTTGTGTGTGGAGGGAGAATCCTGGGTCTTTGGCACAGTGACGTCTGTGGAGCAGCCCGTGTACGATGTTGGTGTTGACCTTGCTCCGTCCCCTCCCCCCAGCTTTTGACCTCAGGCCAGCGTCAGCTGCTCCTGTGTGAGACGCTGACGGAGACCGTGTACGGTGACCGCGGGCAGCTGATCAAGTCCAAGGAGCGCAGGGTCTTCCTGCTCAGCGACATGCTGGTCTGCGCCAACATCAACTTCAAGTAAGCAGGCCTGGCCGTCGCCCCTCCCTGGGGACCCCTCCTCTTGTGTCCCAGTCCGTCATAGCTGGGGTCCTACATGAGCTCATCGGAGGCCTCCAACGTCCTGACTTCCTCTTCTATCCCATTGTGCCTGCTCTGTCCCTGGTCCCCAGAGCTAGGAAGCACCTGCAGAAGTCACTGAGGGCAAACAGCTGTCTGTTGCACAGGGTGGACTGTTCTGGAACTCTGCCGTCAGAACTGCACAGTCTGCTGAGTTTTGACCACTTTGAAATTCAAGAGATTCTTCCCTGTTCCCAGCCCAGATCCCAAATCCCTGCTGCTTTAAGTCAAATAGATTTTCCTCCGGCCAGATCTGATTGTTTCTCAACAAGAGTCTTTGCCTTTCCCCCCGACTCCCTGCAGGAGCCTGGTTTCCCGGTTCTGGGTCAGAGGTTGTAGCAATGCCCACAGGCAGGCTGCTGCCTGGAGTCGGGATTGGAGTTGGCGCCCTGCAGTGGGGAGAGGGTGATTCTTTAGACCAGAGTCTGCGAACTCATGGCCCATGGGTTGCACTAGGCCTCTGGAAATCTTATGTTTGGCTTCTACGGGGAATTCACACAAAGGTTGAGACATCTGGCTTCTCTTAGAAACGTGAAGATCTCGCGTTCTGGGCCCACACTGCCTGGGGCCACACGGGCCTGCAGCTGGGTTGCGTGAACTCTTTACTGGGGCTCCCACCTGGTCCGGGTCACTCGCATCCACTGCTTGGTCCTGTGGGCATCAGGGATTGTGACCCTTTACCAAATGAAGGCCAGCTGGGACCTTTCCAGCCATACTCGTATCCACTCGAGTGGAAGAGAATCTCGGTTCTCAATATTTGGCAGCGGTTTCAAAACCCACGGAAACAGCAGGATGGCAGCAACAGCCCAGACCCACGAGGGAAAGCAGTCACCCGTAGCTGGGCGTTAACCCCAGCCTGGCTCTCCCACCGCCTGGCTGGAGCACGTGTGGGGCGGGGGGCGCCCGAGGAGCCTGATTTAGATTCTGCACCCAGAGTCGGCTGTGCCTTCCTGTGCATGGCCACGGAGCAGATTTGGGGATTATCCGTGGTTGTGGATCACATGTCCTGGAAGGCGGGGAGCAAGCAGGGCTATGTGGGGACTCGCACACAGCTTCTACCCACTCATCCTTCGGTCTGTTAATCCATCAAATGTTTACTGAACTCTTACTTGGTGTCAGTTCACAGGTCTGGACAGGATCCGGCCCTGGTAGGGGCCTGGGGCAAGGAAGCCTCTGTCCCAGATCAGTGCAGTGGTGCTGATGGCTGACTCATTCATTCATTCATTCATTCACTCCCTCCCTCATTCAAGCACTATAATTTTTAAGTCCCGTTTATATCCTGGGCTCTGTGCAGGTGCCAGGGATCTGACCTACACCCTCTCTGCCCTCCTGTTGCTTGGAGCCTAGCATGGCGTGAAAGTGTGATGAGGGTGTTAGTGGCCCACTTTTGGGGGGTCATCTTGGGTGACTTGGGGTGAGTCATGTGACCTGTCTGAGCATCAGTATCCTTTTCTGGAATAACACAGGCTTCCTAGCAGGGCCACTGTGGGAATAGGTGATGGAAGGCCAGTGCCCAGTCCAAGGAGAAGGCCCTCTGTGTGGTCCCCTCTGCCCACACCTGGCCCAGCCCAGTGGCCGACCCCCAGGGGCGTCTCAGCGGCTGCAGTGGTTTTTACGGAAACCACTCTGTAACGATAACGACCCTTCTTGTCTTTTTCCTCAGGCCTGCCAACCACAGGTAGGGGCGCCAAGGCTTGGGGTGGGCGTGTGGTTCTGGATCTGGGGCTGGGGCCTGGACGCCCTGATGCTTCTGCCCCCTCCTCCGTTCCCCGCTCCGCCTGGCTTGGTTTTGGCCTGAGGGCTTGTGCTTGGGCTGTGAGGTGCCTGGCTGAGCTGACCTGCTGAGGAGCGGCTCTGGCTGGCCCTGGGGCCTGGTGCTGCAGGCTCTCCAGGGCCGTGTCCTCTCTTCCTGGCAGGGGCCAGCTGGAGATCAGCAGCCTGGTGCCCCTGGGGCCCAAGTATGTGGTGAAGTGGAACACGGCGCTGCCCCAGGTGCAGGTGGTGGAGGTGGGCCAGGAGGGCAGCTCCTATGACAAGGACAACGTACTCATCCAGCACGCCGGCGCCAAGAAGGCCTCGGCTGCGGGCCAGGCCCAGAGTGAGTACCTGATCGACACTGCCCTGGGAGCACCTGCCGGGGCTCGGCCCCCAGGCCCATGGGCACTTTGCCCAGAGACTTTTCCTGCTGTACATAACTGTACACAAACACACACCCACATCCCTACCTGAGTGTGCAAATGCATGCTGCACGCAGTCACACCTCACAGCCCCTGCCCACCCCAGTCCTGTACATCCTGGCGAGCATGCACACACACACATGCACACACGTGCACACGCATGCATGCACACGCAGTGACCTTGGATCAGAAAGGGTGACCTCCAGTGCCTGCCTGGCCATTGCTTGCCTCCATGTGGGACCTCAGTTCGCCTGTCTATACAGTGAGGGGCCCCGGTGACACTCACCCTGTCCCTGAAACCCTCAGGGCCCAGGCTCAGGGCTGCCTGGCTCTGCCTGGATCTTCTTTTCCCTATGCTATCCCCTCAGACTGTTGGACAGCAAGGACAATGAGAACTCGGGGTGGCAGGCTCCCCCGTGCGCCCCGTCCTCTCCATCTCCGCGGTGCTGGGGCAGGAACTTCCTGGTGCTGCCCTTTCCTCCCCTTTGCCCCTTCCTGTCCTGTCCCGTCCCGTCCTCTACCCTCCCCAGGCCGACTCTTCAAAATGCACATCAGAGCTGTGTGTCACCCTCCACCTGAAGTCCGCCGGTGGCTTCCCACTGCTCTCAGGGTGAAGTCCCAGGTTCTCGCCTGGGCCCACACTCCCGTCCTGGGGGCCCACCTGCCGCCGCACCTCAGCCTACCCCACCCCTTCACTCCCTGGGCTTGGCTGCCCTGACCTCTCCGTTCCTGGGGGGTTGAGCCCCCTCCTGCCCCAGGGCGTTCTCCCGGCCTCTGCCCTTTTCCAGAGTGTTCTCCTGCCATCCTGTTTTTGTCTATCTGGCCCTACTCATCTTAGCTCAGGTGACACTTCCTTAGAGAAGCCCTTTCTGATTCCTTTGGACTTGCCAGGTCCCCGTCCAGTGCTTTCAAGGCCCGGGTGTGTTTTCACCTTTATGATGATGGTCTGGTTGCCATCTCGTCTTTCCCCTTGGTGTGACTGTAGCCCTCCGGAGCCTGGTGTGTGGTGGGTGTTAATAGACATTTGTTGAATGAACGAAGGACATAACTGCATGGCCAGCAGGAAGGCACTTGGCTGTCACCCCTCCCCACTGGCCAGCTCTGTCCATCCCTGACCTGGGAGGTGGCTCTGAGGGAGGGACTCACCACACACTCTCGTCCTCAGAAAGCTGCGCCCGCTTCAGCGGCTGTGTCCCCCTCCCCAGGCCTGGGAGGCATGGGAGGCTGTCTTGTGTTCCTGGCTCTCTGTTCACAGAAGCCCCCTGGGAGGGGCTCCTGGCCCATCTGCCCCCCTCAGAGGTGCCTTTAGCCCTGGCTCCACTCCACTCTCCCCCCTCCATTCGGGCTCTTGCTCTGGGAGTGCTCCTTCAGCCACTGTTTTATCTGTGGCCACATTTCTCAAAAGTAGAGTACGAGGCTGCCTGACCCCCTTCAAAGAGGAAAAAAGAAATCCTTGTTGAACCGCAGTTGGCCTTGAATGATTTTTTATTATACTGTTATTCAAATATGTGCAAGTATAAGACTAGGTATAATAAACTCCATATGCCTATATCCCTTGAACAACTGTAAAACCAAAACAGAATCACAAATGGAATAAAAGTGATGCTACAAAATCATAAAATTCAAATGAACAGCATTAATGTAATGTGATGGATGATGTTGTTTTGCTGGCGCCAAATTGCTCTCAACATAGATGTGGTCCTCTTATGGGGCAGGTTCTTTTGAGTTCTCTGCACCTGTACCCCAAAGTGCCTCATGGTGATCTCCATTTCCCACCAGCTCACCCCGTTCGGGGGCACTGCAGAGCCCTTCTTTGCCCTTCGTTTGGTGTGAGCGTATCTCTTACCGCCCACGCCCACCTCGCTCTGTGTTCATTACCTGGTGACCATCACGTGGTACCGAAGTCCACGGAAGCCCTGATACCGAGCAGCAGGATGTGGGTTTATAGTCATTGTATCCAGGTGACTGAGGATGTGCATCTGATTTTTAGATAATCATCTCAATGAAAATCCAAATTAAATGCCTCCGCCCCTCCCTGGGCTTCTGTAAGATCTCAGCTTGAGTAACCATGGTGTAGACGACACAGCCCATATTCCCTAGCCTGGCATTCAGGGACCTCCCCATCCAGTCCTGCTGGGCCCTCCTGCTCTGTCTCTTGCTGCCCTCCCTCCACGTCCCCGACACTGCATTTGTATCATCACCAGAGATCTGGGCACCCTCAGCCCCCATCCCATCTCTGTCCTATCACCCCGATATCTTTCTCCCCAGTACCTCCCGCCATCTGCAGTTGTTAATTGACTCCTCCCTGACCCTGACCAGGTCATAAGCTCCACAAGAACAGGGACCCTGTCTGTCTCAGTTGCAACTGTCTCTCCAACATGTAGACTAGAACCTGCCATATAGTAGGTTCTTAGTACATCTTTGAACAACTTACTGTTCCTGGGCTTCCTTATGCCACAGTGCCTTTGCACCTGCGGTTTTCCTTTTTTGGCAGTGCCCACCGCTCTCCTGGGCCTGTGAAGTCTCCTCACCTCTCATGGGCACAGTTGGTTCTCAGTCTTCTGGTCTCCTGTGACCCTCTGTATAGACTGAGAGTGGCCCAGATCCTAGGCGCTAGACTTTACCCGTGATTGGATTTGTCCCCGCTAGTCGACGAGAGCCTGGTAACATTTCCTTCTGTATCTCTAGTGCCATATCTCCAGGGCGACAGCTCTTCTTTTTTGCAGTGAGTACCTGCTTGGGCCCTTGGTGGTGCCTTCCCCACCCCTGAGGCTGAGTAGGGTCTCTCTCTGCCCAGATAAGGTGTACCTCGGGCCCCCGCGCCTCTTCCAGGAGCTGCAGGACCTGCAGAAGGACCTGGCTGTGGTGGAGCAGATCACGCTCCTTGTCAGCACGCTGCACGGCACCTACCAGGTACCCAGCACCGGCCTCGGCAGGAAGGTGTGGGTGGGTTCCTCTCCCGCCCGGTTCCCCGATGCGCCCTGGCCTCTGGGCTCCCACTAGCGGCAGTACTGGCTGAAGCTCCTGTCGCTACCTGGAAGTCTGGTGGGCGGCCTCTGGTTCGGGTTGAAGCTCTGGTTCGAGTTGAGCAGGGCCTGGCTATGGGCATTTTTTTTTTTTTTTTTCGTTCTCTGCTCAGTGTCTGGTCTGTCCTGCAGCTCCTTCCCGAGCCTCGTCCCAGGCTGGAGAGGAAGCTGGCTGGGAGGGTGTGTCCCTCTCAAAGGAGGGGGGCCGTGGAGGGGGGAGGTCTGAACCAAGGCCTGGAGCCCGGGGCGTCGGCATCCCCCCACCGCTTGTGGCCGAGTGAGCCGCCCAGGTCGAGCTCCCGCGCTGACCCCCGGTTCCTCTCCCCTTGGGGCCCCGACTGCTGTGGGATCTGGGGTGGCTTTCGGGGAGCCAGAGGGCTGTATGGTGACCTCCTTGGCCTCCTTGACCCTAGAACCTGAACATGACCGTGGCTCAAGACTGGTGCCTGGCCCTGCAGAGGCTTATGCGGGTGAAGGAGGAGGAGATCCACTCGGCCAACAAGTGCCGCCTCAGGCTCCTGCTTCCCGGGAAACCCGACAAGTGAGAGGAAGAGGGGCCTTGGAGAGGGGTGTCAGGACCAGCCTGCTTGCCAGCACTGCGGGAGTGGGCGTGGGCATACACGCATCGTGGGCCGTGCCTGGCAAAGCATTTGACACAGAGCAGGTGCTCGTGGTCAAATGAATGAATGAATGAACAAATGACCTATTTGTACCTGGGGTGAGCCTGTCCTCTGTTAGGCTACTGGGACACCCTGCCATCGGTTGGTAGACTGTGCAGTCCCCTGGGACCAGGCCCTGGGTCTCCTCTCATGGATCCAGCCTCCCCCCAAATGCTCCCACGGGAGCTCATGCTCAGTTGCTCCGCAGCTGATGTTTGTGGAATTGATGCAGAGATGGGGAAAGCGATCTGTCTGATGATCCCCACTCTACAGAGGAGGAAGGTGAGGCTCAGAAGTAGGTGGCAGAGCTGGGTTCTGAGGAGTCTGACTCCGAAGCCTAGGCTGGCGCAGTGAGGGGCTCAGAGCCCAGGTTTTGACCTCTCGGTTGGGCGGGGACAGTGTTACAGGCACAGTGGCTGCAGAGGGGGAGACTGGGCCGCTGTGGTCTGAGGCAGGTCCAGGAACCAGGATGCAAGGCCCAGGACTGGATGGAGTCTGAGGGTCAGCAGCCTGGAACCTTCTGGGTGCCCTCGCACAGTGGCTCACAGTGCCCTGCTGAGCGGCTCTCTCCCCTTCTCTGCGCCCCTTCCTCACCTTCCTGCCCACCTCCCGGGGGCTGGGATGGCTCACAGTGGGGAAATGGGCCCCGGAGAACAATGAAGGGGCTTCCGCTGCTCTAAGGTGAGATGACAGTGTGGTGACAACAGGGACCTCTGGCCACCCCAAGCCTGTACATACCGCCGTTCATTCATTTTTTCATTCATTCATGTGTCCGTTCAGGAGACATTTACCAAGCAAGTGCCCTGTGCCAGGTGCTGGGAACAGGCCCGAGTCAGAGGCTCTGGGTCAGGCGTGTGCAGGTGTCTGACGAGGCCTGTGGAACCCTGACCAGGTGGGGCCCTGGAGGGCCTCTCGAGTCGCAGCTTGCGGAGGGCCAGACTCCCCCATGGCCTTGCTAGGCACCCACGCCGGGGTGCCTGGGCCGGGCTGGGGGCCGTGGCCTGGTCGCTCGGGGGAGTTACCTGCCCCCTTCCCGGGGCTGTTGTGGGTGGAGGGAGTCCTCCCCCAGGGGACTGAGGCTTTGCCAGGCCACTGGCCTCTCTGGCCATGCTTTGATGCTCTGCACAGACCTCGCTCTATCTCCAGGGCTGGTGGTTGTGGGGGGAGAGCTGCGTACCTCCTGGGTGAGCCAGGCCCCGTTCCAGCACTCATGCTCCTGCCCTCTCACCGCAGGTCTGGCCGCCCCATCAGCTTCATGGTGGTCTTCATCACCCCCAACCCCCTGAGCAAGATCTCCTGGGTCAACAGGTTGCACTTGGCCAAGATCGGACTCCGTGAGTAAAGCCCCGGGGGTCGGGAGTGCGGAGAGGGAAGGTCTGGGGAGTGTATATGTGAGTCAGAGAGCGTCGTCCAGTCTTGGGGGGCAGGGAGGCTTCTGAGTGGAGGGAGATGGTGCAGCGGAGAAACAACTGGGGCCAGAGGCTCTGCTTCTTGACCTTGGACACGTCACTTCCCCTCTCTGAGCCTCAGTTTCCCCATCTGTAAAATGGTGGGAGTTGACAGAAAGTAAATTAGTGGTTGCCAGGGGCCTGGGAGGAGGAGGGAATGGAGAGTCACCACTAAAGTTTTTTTTTTTTGGTGAGAGTGATGAAAATGTTCGCAGATTAGATAGTGGTGATGGTTGCCCAAGTCTGCGAATATACTAGAAACCAGTGAGATGTACTCTTTAAAGGGGTGGGTTTTATGGTAGCTGAATTATATCTCAATAAAACTGTTACATAAAGAAAGGGCTTCCCTGGTGGCGCAGTGGTTAAGAGTCCGCCTGCCGATGCAGGGGACACGGGTTCGTGCCCCGGTCTGGGAAGATCCCACATGCTGCGGAGCGGCTGGGCCCGTGAGCCATGGCTGCTGAGCCTGCGCGTCCGGAGCCTGTGCTCCGCAATGGGAGAGGCCACAACAGTGAGAGGCCCATGTACCGCAAAAAAAAAAAAAAGAATGATGCAGGTTAGACTAAACTGATTCTCAAGCAAAGGCCTCTTTATAATTCTTTTCTCCTATGCACCCCCTAATAACAGTACAGATAAATAATGGGTATTTCTATTTATAGAGTGCTTCCTGTGTGGCAAGCATTTTTCTAAGCATTTTACACACACCTCTTTCATTTCACGTTCACAGTAACTCTAAGAGGTAAGTCTGTTGTGAATCCCTTTGTACAGCTGAGGATTCTGAGGCCCAGAGATGTGCAGTGGCTTGCCTGAGGTCACACAGCAGGGAGGAGTTCAGAACCTGGGCAGTCAGCTCCCAGAGCCCACTCTCAATCCCTGTCCATTCTGCTTCCTCAAGTTGGTGAGCTTCTGTCTACCAAACCACATTCATTAAATTATAATTACTTTGTGCTTTTTTTGAATTGACAAAAGGCCTAGTTTCTTGCTGATCAGGACCATTATTTGCTGTGACCTACCAGAATTCCCATTTGCCGATTCCAGTCAATAGCAGTGATTTCTGGAGTTTTGTTTGTTTTTATTTCTGGAGTGATCTTTATCTAGATAAATATGTATTTCCGATGGATTTTAAAACATTTCTGGAAAGGAGTCAGGACCTTTGTCAATGGCTTTCATCAATTAAAAAACTATTTATTGGGCTTCCCTGGTGGCGCAGTGGTTGAGAGTCCGCCTGCCGATGCAGGGGACACGGGTTCGTGCCCCAGTCTGGGAAGATCCCACATGCCACGGAGCGGCTGGGCCCATGAGCCATGGCCGCTGAGCCTGAGCGTCCGGAGCCTGTGCTCCACAACGGGAGAGGCCACAACAGTGAGAGGCCCGTGTACCGCAAAAACAAAAACAAAAACAAAAACAAAAAACTATTTATTAAGTCTCTACAGTAATTTTAGGCATAGGGGAAAAGAACAATGACAAAAACAGAAAGGTCGCTGTTCTCAAGGAACTTACAGTTTATGAGGGGCAGGCAGAGATTTACACGAGGAACAAATCAACAGGGAGGGGTCGGTGCTGTGAGGGGGTAGAACCGGATGCGTGACTGGCACCGAGCCTGGGGGCCGGGACTGCTGTCAGGAGAGCCTCTGAGGAGGTGACGTCTGAAGCTGTGCAGAGGTCTGGGTAAAGCGATCCAGGCTTTGGAAGAGCAAGTGCAAAGGTCCTGAGGTAGCCAGAGTTGGTGAATGGTGGGGTGTGGGGGGAGACAGGTGGAAGTGGGGAGCAGGTTTTCCAGAAAGCCAGGGTGAGGTGCATGGAACTCTTTCTTGACGCGTGGGGGCTGTGGGTTGCAGAGCTGAGAGAACCGGACAATGGCGTGAACTGATTTTTAATTAAGTGGATCATTATGGCAGCTACTCGGAGAGAAGCATGTGGAGACTGGGGAGGGAAACGGGGAAGAGGTTGTGGCTTTGGAGGAGCCGGCATCAAAGCCTTCTGCTCAGCCAGCCCCTTCTTGGATCTGGTGTTGACATCACACAGGCCTCCGCTGGATGTTTCTGGGCGACCAGGAGGCCTGCGGAGGGTGGAGGAAGGGTTTTAGGCAGAGGCTGCCCCGGCCCTGGCAGAGGGCTTCGGAGATTCCAGCTGAGGAAAGGTTAAGGTGGCCTGCCTGCTGGGCCTCTGGCCAGCCGCTCCGCTCTCTCCCCTTCCCACGGAGCAGTGCGTCTAGGGCAAGCTCCTGAGCCCTGTTTGTACACCCGCTAAAGGCAGGTGCATCTCCCGTTTGAGGCCCAGATGCTTTGCCGAGTGGGCCTTGGCGTTGGTGGGAGAGGAGCCGACAGATGTGAGCATCTCCGTTCTTGGCGGCCTGTGAAGACGTTCGGCTGCCTTATCTCCACATGGTTTCACTGCAGCAAAAGTTTTAAAGGAAAGAGAGTCATTTGAAATCTATTCTGAATGCCTGGATTCCCCTGGGGCTTGAATAATCTGTTTCTTCTATTTTGCCAGTTTTTTTAATCTTCAGTGCCTGGTGCCGAGGAAAACAATATAAGCCCGTTAGAAATAGGCCTGTTAGAAACAGAACCATTAAAAACATATATTCACAAAGGATGTTATTCCTTTAATTTTTTTTTTTCTGCATCTTTCTCTCTCCCTGACTCCAGCGTGCTGAGATCATAATCCACTGAAGATTGGGAAAGAGAGGGCTGGAGTTGGGGGTGCCTGGGATCCGAGATGGTGGGGGCAGTTCTGTCCCTTGGAAGGGCAGGGGTCCTGGGGAATCTGGGGACCCAGTTTACATCCCAGTGTGGCCACTGCTGTGCTGTGCGGCCTGAGAAAGGCAGGCTTCCTCAGTAACTTGGCCTAGAGTTCCATGGGCCTTTTCCCTGTTGCATTTCGGGATCTTAGCACCGTGTGAAAAGGGGCCAGAGAGCGTGGGTTCAATTCCCGGTTCTGCCGCTTGTCAGCTCCGTGATCTTGGGCAAATGATTTCACCTCTGCATGCCTTGGATTCTCCATCAGAAAATGGGGATATTCATAGGGTATCGTGAGCATATGGGGAGATGGTGCCTGGAAGGCGCCTGGCACACCGGAGAAGCTCCTAGGAAAGGGGCGTCTGCATCTCACAGTGGGGAAGTGACTGGCCTGGGGTCACATGACATTTAGTCATGTGCCAGGATGTCCTCCCCCTCTCTCTGCCAATTAGTCTCTGTTCATTAAGGCTCCAGAAAAGAGATGCAGACAGGAGGCTCCAGGGGTGGCGGTGGGGAAAGGGGAGATTTGGGGCTTCCAGCTCTCCCTTCCTGTGTCCCCCCCAACCCTTACAGCTCTAAGTGCTGCATCCCTGGCCCAGGGACCCCTGCAGCCTCTCCCTCCATGGCCCTCCTGGTTCCCACCCCTGGAGGACCTGGGCTGGGCAGGCCCCAAGCTAATCCCACGCTCCCAGGGACAGGTCCTCGCTGGGCGTGGCCTGGCAGGCTCTCCCCACTGCTTGTGACTTGGTTAGTTTTCCAGCCTGGTTTCCAGATCTGGTTACCGAGTCCTGAGCATGGCCCAGGCTGTGTGCCGAGCATGTTCTAACCCTCATCTCTCATCTCCATTAGCCCTCAACTGTCCCAGAGCCAGGGACCTGCCCAAGCCCTTGGCCGGAAGTGGTAGGTCTGCCCTCCAGGAGGGGGACCGAGGGTACTGGCCTAGGAGCTCGACTTGGGTTTTACCCCAGCTGGGTGATCATGGCCACTGCCTGGCCTCCCTGGACCCCAGCATCTCTCTCTGCAGGATAAGATGCATGCTGAGGTCCCAGCAGCCCTGATGTCTGTGGCCATGGCCAGTAGCATCTCCGTGGTGCTGGGAGGTGTGAGAGGGGCCTTGGATTTAAGAAGGAAGAGAAGGACAGTGCAAACTGTCCGCTGGGGCAGCAGTGACAGGAAGGGCATGGCTCTGGGACGCAGGTGGGGCTGGAGAAGCAGGGCAGGGCCAGCTCAGGTGGTGGCTCAGCCCAATGGCGGTGGGTGGTCTGACCTCAGGCATAGTAATAGGCAGCTTTTTAACCCTGAGGCCAGTGGTCATAATGGGTACTATTTCTTGAGTGTCTGGTATACACTAGGTATTAAATATAGTCTTTCCAGTGCTCACAACAACTCCAAGTGGTTGGAATTATTCCCCCCATTTTCCAGACGAGGTCACAGGCTAGGAGAGGTTAAGGGTCCCGCTCTGTACCCCCCAGGGCCCTTCTGGCAGAGTCAGCTTCCTGCGGCCGGCAGGTGGTCCTGAGGGCTCAGGGGGTGGGGGGAGCGAGCGGGGACGTGGGCTCCGGCCCTGGGGCTGCTCCCACTGCCCCCTGGAGTGCTCTCGAGTTCGGTGGGCGCCGGCAAACAGAGCCGGAGGCTAAATAAGCCCCCACTTATCGTCAGTTGGAAATCGCAGCTTTGCCCTTGGTGCCTGTTCTTAATGTCACTTATCCCGAGCGGGCTTTCAATTTCCAGTGGTAACAGCCTTCTAATTTGGTCTCAGCTGCTCCGGTTTTGTGACGGGAACAATGGCAGTGGCAGATGGGGAACAACAACTCCAGTTTCTTTGAACGTTCCCAGTCTCAGGCAGGGAAGGCACCATCTGAGACGAGAAGGTCAGATCATTAAAGGAACGTATAGTGATAAGTTGCCAGGACTTGATGGGCTGTGGGTGCGTGGTGGGAGGAGAGGGATGAGCTCGGGGCGACGTGGTGACGGGTGGGCACGGGGGCTTATGTCCACCTGCTGAGCTCCAGGCGAGCAGGTGGGCTTGCCTGCTCTCTCGGGCTCCTGCCCCTGGGGAGGCGAGGGTCTGCGTGACCGTAAGCTCCTTGAGCGCAGGGCCAGACTCTCCAATCTCGATCATCTTTGTTCACTGCCCGGAGGCTTGTCCAAGAGGCAGCGCGGTGGCTGTGATGTGAGCTCACGTGTGAGCTCCTGCCAAGGAGAGGTGGTGTCCCCCAGGGCGGGCGGGCTTGTCTCGGCTGTCACGGCCTGGCCGCGGGCGCTGTGCAAGGTGCCCCAGAGGTTAGTTGCTTGGCTCCTGGGCCCTGTCTTTGACTCCCTGACCTCCGTTTCCCCAGTGTAGACGGGGATGGGAACTCCGACTTCCCCTGGTGGCTGTGGGATGACGTGCGGGACAGCGCTGTGTAAACTGTGAAGTGAGGCGCGCATAGCCGTTCTGTTTCGGTGATGCCCATCCTGGGCCATCGTTGTCGTTTCCTTGATGGCCTCTTCTCCTCGGTGGCGGGAACTGGGTTTCATGCAACTCTGTCTCCAGGGCTCAGTGGGGCAGAGGGCCTGACACCGGAGACGCCTCTGGCCCGTTTAGGGAGCGAGCTCCCCGTCCAGCACCTCCACTGCTTGAGGGGGTGGGGCAGGCACCGGAGCCTCTGTCAGAGCCAGCTGTTCACATAATAATTCCTGACATTTGCGGATGTCTTCATCTTCTCAAAGAGCCTCCGTACCTGCCCCCGCATTCCGGCTCCTCTCTGCTGTGACCTACACGCAGACATCACCTTCTCTGTTGGCAATGGCATTTTTAAAGCTCCTTTATTGCGGTGTGATTGACATACAAAGAGCTATCCATATTTCAAGCATACAACTTGATGGGTTTGGAGGTAAGCATACCCCTGTGAACTCCATCGCCACAGTCTACGCCATAAACAAACCCACCCTCTGAAAAGTTCCCTCCTGCCCTCTTCCTTATTATTGTTATTTTGTGTGTGTGTGATAAGCACGCTTAACATAAGATCTATCCTCTTAGCCAATCTTTTTTTTTTTTTTTTTGCGGTACGCGGGCCTCTCACTGCTGTGGCCTCTCCCGTTGCGGAGCACAGGCTCTGGATGCGCAGGCTCAGCGGCCATGGCTCACGGGCCCAGCCGCTCCGCGGCATGTGGGATCTTCCCAGACTGGGGCACGAACCCGTGTCCCCTGCATCGGCAGGTGGACTCTGAACCACTGCGCCACCAGGGAAGCCCCTCTTAGCCAATCTTTAAGCACGTCATACAGAATTGTTAGCTATAGGCTGTACAGATAATCTCTAGGATTTACTCACCTTGTAAAAACAAAGCTTCGTACCCTTGGATTGGTTCCTCCTCTTCCCCCCACCCCCAGCTGACCGTATTTCTCCAGTGTTGCTCTGTGCTGGCCGGGGGTTGGGGGTGGTGACTGCTCCTGGTGGCCGTCATCCCAATTTGACAAATCTGGAAAATGAGGCTCCAGGAAGAGACTTTGTTCATGCCACACAAGGGTGTTGATGGTCTGCTGTGTGTCCAGCGCCACGTGAGGGGTTTGGAGGGTACAGAAGGAGACGGTGTGGAAGGTTTCAGCCGTCATGGAACACGGGCGTTGTAGGGGAGCCTCTGGGCACACAAGCACAATGAAACACTCACATGTGCACATGCATGCACACACATATACACGTGCACTCGTGCACGCGCACACACACACAGAGGATAAAAGAGCCAAGCCAGTAAAAGCTGGAAATTGTGGTCAGGGCCATTACACACACCAGTAGGGGCTGAGACAGAAAGTGATGGAGGTGGGAGATGGGATGCTGGTCAGTTAAGGCCTTTCCGAGAAGGCGGAGGCGTAACCTAAGCCTCGCAGAGGAGCAGAGCCAGCCCTGGAGAGAGCCGAGCGCACCTTCCAGGCGGAGGGAGCTTTGCGGGCTCGTCCCGTTTAAGCTGCTGAGGAAAGCGTAGCACGGTGGGGCCTGCAGCCGAGGGCTGAGGCTGAGAGGGAAGGAGGATCCTTGCAGCTCTTGTGGAAGAGTTTGGATTTTATTCCAACTGGTCCGGGACTCAGTAGGTATTTTTAAGCAGGGGAACAATGAGGTCCAGGGGAAGTTTAGCAGGATGGCTCTGGCTGCTGTGGGGAGGACCAACTGTAGGGGGCAGTAGTGAGCACAGAAAGATGGGTCAGGAGGTCCCCATGTGGCCGCAGGGCACCCTTGGGCTGAGCTGACCCTCCCTCCTTGTAGCTGAGTAGATGTGTGTGGTGGTGGGGGGGAAGGCTGCTGTCGGACCCTTTGGTTGGTGACCTCTGCTCCCACCTGCAAAGCTCTAGGCACCCCTCATCTTGATGTCATTGCGTTAAGTGGCCTCTCTCACCTGGGGTGCCCTGTCCAGTGCCTCTGGCTCTTCGGGGCAGAGTACCTCCTCATTGTCTAGTGTCACCATGTCCAGGGTCATGCATGCCCAGGGGTGTCACTGGGGGTCTGATTGCTGGAAGATTGCCTGGTTTAGTGCAAAGAACTCAGCCTGTCAGTCAGACAGACCTAGGTCCGCATGTGGACTCTGCCACCTAGCCGTGCGCATGACTTGGTCAACTTACTTAGTTGTCAGTCTCATCATCTGTAAGGTGAACATTGTTATTCTGACTGTGCTTGGTTATTGTGAAAACTAGCCAGGGAGCATATGTAAAGCACTCAGAGTGTGCCTGACGCCTGGACACATACTGGGCGTGTCTGAGCTGCACCCTGCCCCTGCCGTCATGGGATCCCTGGAGGGCAGCCATCAGTTGGAGTATAAAGAATATGGGCTCCTTAGCAGGGAGAATTCCTCAGGAGAGATGACGGTTTACTCACTTGCTCACTCATTCATTCTTTCAACCCATGTTCGCTGAGCACTTACTATGTGCGGGCAGCGTGCTGGGTGCCAGAGAGATAGTGGCGGACAAGACAACCCAGATCCCTGCTGCTTTGAACTTACATTCTAGAGACATATAGAGACAGGCTGTAAGCAAGGAAACAGAAAACATGATTTTTGATTGTGAAAGCTGTATGGGAAATAAGACAGGATGTTTAGTGTGGTTTCTGAGAGAAGGGGGCCATTGTAGCCAGGGTGGTCAGGGAGGACTTCTTGGAGGTGGTGGCATGTGAGGGAGCCCAGACCCATGTGAAGGAGACTCCACAGAGAATGTGGTTGAGCAGATGCTCTTGAGCGCAGCAGTCTCCAGGTGAGGGTCCAGGGTCCAGGCTTGGCTTGGGCCTGAGCATGTGCACTTCCTTTGTTTTTTAACTTATAAATTTATTTATTGGCTGCATTGGGCCTGTGGCCGTGCACAGGCTTTCTCTAGTTGCGGCGAGTGGGGGCGACTCTTCATTGCGGTGCACGGGCTTCTCGTTGCGGTGGCTTCGCTTGTTGCGGAACATGGGCTCTAGGCGTGCGGGTTTCAGTAGTTGTGGCTCGTGGGCTCTGGAGCACAGGCTCAGTAGTTGTGGTGCACGGGCTTAGTAGCTCCACGGCATGTGGGATCTTCTCGGATCAGGGCTCCAACCCGTGTCCCCTGCATTGGCAGGCGGATTCTTAACCACTGCGCCACCAGGAAAGCCCAGCATGTGCACTTCTAACAGGCTGCCAGGGGCTTCGATGCCAGCTGGACTGGGGGACCTGGAGGCAGGTGACCTCCTAGGTTTCAGGGTAGGTCTTAAAGGGAGTAGGAGACAGAGTCTTCCTCTTGACCATCGTCATCACAGGTATAAAAGTGTCATGGCTGCGCTGTCACAATCCAAAAACCTCTTGTCCGCCTACTTGTTTTTGGCCGCCTCCCACCTCTAGAAGGTAAGGTCAAGGCAGCAGGGGCCTGGACTGCGCTCAGTGTCTTAATGCTTTTTGAAACTCTGTCACATGTGCTGTTTCACTGGATCCTCGCAGCAACTGCAGGAGGAAGGCATTTTCATCGTCCCCATTTCATAGGTGAAGAAATCGAGGCTCAGAGAGTTGGGCGGATTTGCACAAGGTTGCTCAGTGAAAAGGTGGGCAAGCTGGGACTGAAGCCTTAGGTTTTCCGACTCCCAGCCTGGGACCCATGGCTGTGACCGTGGAGTGAGGCTGGATTTCATCTCACTGGGCAGGCGTGGGGCTGGGGGAGCGGCTGGCTGGGTCCGTGGGGCATGCGGGCCAGGCCTCTGGGGCCCGCGGTGGCTTCCCGGGCTTTCAGGGCCCCTCACAGTCCGCTTGGTCCTCGCTCTCTGACCAGCTCCTCCCACCTCCTTCCTCTTGCCGCAGGGGAGGAGAACCAGCCGGGCTGGCTGTGTCCGGACGAGGACAGGAAGAGCAGAGCCCCGTGCTGGTGCCCAGTCCTGGCCTGCTGCATCCCCGCTTTCTCTTCCCGGGGCCTCCGCCTGCAGGTGAGTGGCACGCGTCTTGCTGAGCCCACCACGAAGGTGGCTCCTGGGACAACCAGAGTTTCCAGGTGGTGCCCACAGCAGGGGAGTCCTGGCTTCCAGCTTCAGCTTCTAGACCTCTTGCTGACGGAGTTGATTGAGCCTTTTTGTTGTTCTCTGAGTCAGCTTTCCCCCCCAAAAAAGGGGGCAGATGCCCTCTGTGGGTCATTGAACAGAAAATTCCATCATTTTGAGCTAACAAATAGCAATGATCTCATCAGTTGATGGTGTGACTCCAGCTCAGAAGATAGACTGTAATAGGCCCACCTGGCCGTGCCAGACTTTGCGGGTTTCACCCTTTATGATGCTGCCGTGGGGCAGCCAGCTTTGGCTCCACAGCCATCATGCCTCTTGGTGCTTTGCTGTCACTGTCTTGTTTTAATATTTATAAGAACCCCATGAATAGATGTTTCTAGATCTGTTTCACAGGTAAGGAAGCTAAGGCTCAGACAGGTGACGTGATTTTTCTAAAAAAAAACACCGCCGGTAAGGATGAGTTGTAGGAATTGGAACCTTGCTGACCCCAGCGCCCCAGGTTGTAACCACAAGGATGTTCACTTCCAGTGTCATCTGTCCCCGATGTCCCGGCTGAGCTCACTCCTCCACCTGGAGTAGTTACTGCCCATCCCCCTCCCAAGGAGATGAAGTCATCTGAGCTCCAGGGAGGGGACCTAGGCCCAGGTGAATCCCCAAGAGACAAACCGGGCTGTAGATAGGGGCTCTAAACAGCTAAAATACCCTTGAGATGCCAATGCATTCATTCATTCATCTGTTCTGAGTATAATATTTGAGGACCTACTGTGTGCCAGGCTCTGTGCCAGGCACTGGGAATATGGTGGTGACCAAAACATACAAGGTTCCTGCCTACATGTAACTTTCAGTCTAGAGGAGAGACAGGTAATACCCCCCTGCCCCGGCAAACAAAAGCAAATAGAAAAGAGTGCTGTGTGTTATAAAGAAAATAAATCCGATATAATAGATACAGAAATGGAGCCATGTAGTTAGGGGGTCAGAGAGGGCCTCTCAGAGGAGGTGGCATTTAAAGTGAGCCCCAAATGGCGAGGAGGATCCAACCCCTGGAGGCCCCAGGGGGAGAATATTTCAAATATTGCCAAGGCAAGACAGACTGACACAGAAGCCCATGATAGGAGCAGTTGGGGCAGCTGGCATGGCTGTAACTCGGTGGGCTGGGAGGGGAGGCCCAATGGTGGGTGAGCTGGGCCACACCGGACTCACAGGCTGGGTCAGGTTTGGATTTCATTCTTGGCAATGAAAAGCCAAGCATGGCTCCAAGCAGGGGACTGGCACGATCTGGTTTATATTTTGGAAGGATCATCTGATCCTTCTGGCTTTTGTGTGGGAGTGAACTGTGGACACGGAGGGAGCAGGACTGGAGACCAAGAGCCCGGAGCAGAGCTTGGCGCTGGGGTCCTGCTGAGATGGGGTGGGACTTGGTGCAGGTGGAGGCCGGGGAGGAGGCCAGGGTGGAGGTCGGGGTGGACTAGTGCGAGACGAGTGAGGCACTCATGGTCAAAATAACTGATATTTAAACACAATACTTAAAAAAAAATCAGACTGGCAAACTGGCCTTGGTTTGCCTGCTTTTTTTTGGTAAATAAAGAGCCAGCATTAGGGTGAGGCAGGGTCAGGTCCTGTCTTTATTTAAACTCTTAGTAATTGTTCACTATGGATTTTTTTTTTGCATTTTTATTGTAAACAAATTGTGTTAAAATATTTTCTTGATTGTGTTAAAATCTCTGAGTGTTGGGCCCCCCCGAAGATGTGCCCCTGGCATGAGTGACCCGCTCTCCTCACCCTGGTCCCGGCCCTGGTGGGGAAACAGTGGGGCAGTGCTCTGGGGTAGGAATGGCTGAACTGGTGAGAGATGAGACGGGGGCTGAGGGTGAGGGAGAGGATGGATGAGCTGAGTATTTGGCTTGCGCTCCCGAAAGCTGGTGTCAGCGGTGTGGGCTGCTGTTTCCTGTTCCGCAGCCTGATTTAGGGATTCAGTGGGAGAGGCTGGGTCAGGTTTGCAACACTGAGCTTGACTGGTAGCGGGTGCTCAGTAGACAGTGGCCGTAATAACAACAACAACAGCAACAGCGATAAGACCTAAAGTCCTTTAGTCTTGACAACTTGGGGTCAGGCCCTTCCCAGAGGCATCTGTGCCAGGCTCCGTTCTGGGCACTTCCCAGCAATGAACTCTGATCCCCGCAGCTGCCCTCAGAGGAGGGGCTGCTAGTCCTTGCAGCTGAGAGAAGGGATTCAGGAGTGCTAAGTTGCCCGCTGGGCAAGGAGGGTGTTCTTGACCCCTGCCCTATCCTGTTCCTCCCCGCCTCTCCCTGGGGCTTGGCTGGCATGTGCCCCCACGCGATCCCCCCACAAAACATTCCCGGCCTTTGTGGGGCTTCAGTCCTTATTTATTGATAACAGGAGGCTCTTACCTCCTGGGGGTTGCCTGTGGGCCTCGGGGTGGGGACGGTTCAGGTCCCCCCTGCCTGCAGCTCTCCTGGCCCTACCGCATCCCATGGAAAAGGACTTCTGGGGTGGGGAATGGATTGTCCCATCTTCCCCCGGGGCCTTGGGCCTCTGGGGAATACAGGACGCGGGCCTGTGCCCTGACAGGCCACACGGGGTGGTGGGGTCACAGACAGGCCGCAGCCTCCGGGGCCTCCCTGCAAGGAACGCCCACCTGAGCGGGCAGCCATCTGCCTCCTCTCCCTGGGGGGACTTGGGCCTGAGAATCTCCTCACGTGAAGCTCATGGGGCTGGGGCCGTGTAGGCTGGAAGCACCCTCAGCCTCCTCCCTGCCCGCTGCCCGACCTCTCCTGAGGAGCACCACCCTCCGCCCCGACTCCGAGTGATCCAAGGGAGCTGTGAGGGAATCCCCGCGAGTGACGGGCCCGTGGAGCTCCCGAGGGACTTATCAGAACCTGCAAGTCCCCGTTTGCTGGGCCCCAAGACACCGTGCCCTCTGCTTGCACCTGCCTCCCACCCTGGACCAGACACATGTGCCCATCAGCTCCGTGTGACAGCAGGTGGATTAGGGCCTTGAGCGCCAGGGCCTTGTCCAATTACCATAAACAGATGTGAGCGTGTGGGCCCCTGCCTACGCCTCTTCCCAGGCCCAGTCCCGGGGGCCCAGGACTCGGGCTCTGCGGCTGGCCTAACGAGAGCTGCAGCCGAGGCTGTTCTCCCGGGAAGGCTTGTTATCCCAGCCCCTCTCCCAGTGTAGATGAGCTCAGACCTCTTGTACTGCCAGCCAGATGGGGGTGTGTGTTGGGTTCTTTCCCTCAAGGGAACAGGGATGCTGGGGCTGAAGGATAGAGCATCTCTCTAAGTGCTGAAGATGGCCGGTCCCCACGCTGGGCTGCACCATGGCCTTCAGACTCATCAGTGAATTGCTTGGGGGAGGGCAAGAGCACCCACGGGAGCCACCCTGCCCTGGGTTTTTTTTTTTTTTTTTGCGGTGTGTGGGCCTCTCACTGTTGTGGCCTCGCCTCTCCCGCTGCGGAGCACAGGCTCCGGACGCGCAGGCTCAGCGGCCATGGCTCACGGGCCCAGCCGCTCCGCGGCATGTGGGATCCTCCCGGCAGGCAGACTCTCAACCACAGCGCCACCAGGGAAGCCCTGCCGTGGGTTTGAATCCCAGCTCTGCATGTCCCAGCTGTGTGACATCAGGAATGCTACTTCGGCTCTTGATGTCACAGCTGTGTCTTCAGTGCGTAAACTGGGGTGGCCGTGGTGCCTCCCTGATTGGGTTATAGTGAGGGTTCAATGACACGATTCTTGTCAAATGCTTATTGTCTGCTGTGTGCCCTGCCTTTGGAGTTCAAGAACTGGAAGCAAATATTTGAGGACATCTTGGTCCCCAGGAAAGAAAAGTCACTGGTGTCTGTTGTGGGGGGTTTCCGATAGCCTGACTGTCAGGTGTTGCGAGGTTCTTCTTGAACCTGGGCTCCATCCGAGGTGTAAGCCTCTCCCTGGTGGGCAAGGCGGGTGGGAAGGGGAGGGCTCAGGGCAAACCCATTCTCCCTTGGGCTGAGGTCCAGTTAGAGGCCTGGCTGGGGACAGGGCCTTGGGGAGGGGGTGGGGTACTGCTCACTCTGGGGAGATTTAACACGCAAGCATCTTGGGGGCCTGGGGGCTGCATCCCAGAGCTGCAGAGGGTCTTGTTGGCAGGCTTTCCTAGGCCTCAGTACACTAGCTAAGTGAGTTCTGTCCCGGCTGTCACCCTCCATCCGCCGGAATTGCTGTTCGGGGGTCCCTGTCTCCTGTGTGTTACAGCGCCTCGTGTGGAATAGCCCCTCCCCCATAGTGTTGTCCTGTTGTTCTGCTGACAGCGTTACTGCTTATTGAGTGCTCACGCGTCCCCCAGGAAGTCCTTGTAAGCAGTGGCCGCTGCCGGGCTTCATGGCCACCATCTCTAGTCCCCAAGTCCATCCTGACAAGATGTCAAGGTCCCCATGACCACGAAGAACGGGTTTGTGGGGTCACCCAACTGGTAGCGGCTGAGCTGGGACTGGAGCCCGCTGGCTGCATCCAAAGCTGGCCTCCTTTCTACAGCCTGTGCTCTCCTCTGCTCTTTATGGGGCACCTCGATTTTGGGGAGTCGGCTTCCTGGCATGGACAGGACTTCTGGGTCCAGGGCCTTCCCCCTCCAAGGAGCCGTTTGAGGTTTTTTGCCATCGTCTTGGACCCAGGCTCTGTTGACCGGGCTGACATCCGGCCCGCTGGAGTTGCCATGGAAACGTCTGAGCCAGGGCTGCGGTTGCCCCCTCCCCGTCTGAGAGGACAGGAGCAGCAGCCTGGCAGAAAGGGCCAGGCACCCAGCTGGATGTGGCCCCCCAAGAAGCAAAGTGATGGGGAACAGGGGCCTGAGGGTGCCCAGGAGGCCTGGCATAAGTTGTATCCCAGAGTGCCAAGGTCTCCAGCCTGGCAGTCTGGCCTCTGGGTAGAGTTCAACCAGAAAGAGCACTAGGCTGGGATTCGAAACTGAATTCCAGCCCCGACTCTGCCATTAACTTGCTGTGTGACCTTGAACCAGTCACATCCCCCCACCCACCAAACTTCAAGTTTGCCACCTCCTAAATGAGGGGGCTGGATGCGGTGACCTCTTTGGGTCCCCTCACCCATGGCCATTAGAGACTTTCGTAGAATATTCTAGCAGGGCTGGGATTGGCCGGGCCTTCAGGACCAGCAGAGGGCAGCACCTGCCTGTCAAAAGGTCCGGTGGTGCTGCATTTCTCCTGGGGGCACCTTGGAGCTCTCCCCACTCAGCCTCCTTCTCCTTCAGTCCGGCTGGAGTTTCCAGCAAGGCCCATGAAAGGGCCAGGCCATCTCCTCACGTTGCTGTCCTGGCCAATGTGGACAGGGAGAGACAGACGGGCAGATCTAGCTCAGGAAACAGGCCCCAGAGAGCCACCAGGAATGGGGTTTGGGGCAGCAGATGCACAAGGAACAAGCGGCTGGTGGTTCTCAGTGACAGTCCATTACAGACGGAGCCCCCAGACCGCGGACCCAGCCCTCTGGTCCTGGAGGGGTCGTCTGCAGAGGGGCTCTGTTGACCTGAGGATCCCCCTCCATCGTGCTTCCCTGGGGGATGCACTTACCGTCCCCGTGGCCTCGGGCAATTGCGTGTCTTCCGTGGACCTCATTTTCCCCGTTTGTAAAATATGGGGGGTGGGCATTAGTGGTTTTCAACAAATCTTATCTGGAAGTTGCCTGGTTTGAAAATCCCTCTGCTGGCGCAGAGTTTCATTCAGGCCCCTTTTGGCCAGAAGTTTTTAGGAGAGAGATGGTCCAGTGCGAGTGCACAGGAGCTGCCTGGAGAGGAACCTGCCCCTTTTCTGGCTCCACCCTCAGGGGCCTCACTCGGGGCCTGAAGGGGACCCAGGAATCTGCAGGTTTAACAGCCCCTCGGGTGGTTCAGACCAAGGTCTTGCTGTCAAATGTCAGCATCTCAGTCACCTCGACACTTAACCCTGTGTGTGCTGTCTGTCTCTGCAGCTTGGGGCCCTGATCCACAGCCCTGTCAGCTGTCCCCTGCTGGGCTTCTCGGCTGTCAGCACCTCCCTTCCACAGGGCTACCTCTGGGTGAGTAACCCCCAGGCCCAGCCAGGGATTCTGGCCTCAGGGCATGAGCAGGGAGGGTGGCACCCAGGGTGGGTGCTGGAGAAGGCTGCCTGCCTGTGGCCCCCATTTTCTGCACCTTCAGCCAGCAAGGTCTTCCTGGGAACTTCTGTGCCAGGCTCTGTGCTCCGAGTTGGCAGGTGTGACCTCACCAGGGACAACAGAAAACCAAGGGACAAATAAGCTCACTTATTTGTGAGCTTGGAAGTGGCCTTGGTGCCATGATGGAAATGAACGGGAAGCTGCGTGGAATATCTGGATGGCAGGGTGTTCACTCCAGGAGACAGGGGGCAGGGCTGCCCATCTCTCACGGAGATCCCAGCCCACCTTTCTGCCCCTGGGGTTCCTGGCAGAGCCTCCCTGGATTCAAATAGGTGTTCTGCACCTCCCATGCTCCTGGTGTGCAGATGGTGACCTCCCATAGATTCTCTGAGGTTCCAGCCTCACCACCCCTCTGGTCATCCTCTACTTCCTCTTGCTTATTCCTGTCTCCAGATACTTAAGCAGGGAAACTCTGGCTCACCCTTCAGAGTTCAGCCCAAATGTCCCTTCTGAGGGTGATTTGTTCTTCACTGTTTCCTCAGTGTCTAGCACATGATGCATCCATCCATCCATCCATCCATCCATCCATCCATCCATTATCCTTCCATCCATCCATCCATCCTTATAATTATCTGTCCATCCATTCATCCATCCTTCCATCCATCCATCCATCCATCCATCCATCCATCCATCCATCCATCCATCCACTCAGCAAGTATATAATGAGTGCCTGCCATGTGCTAGACACAGAGGTAAAACAGTGAACAGCACAGAGAAGGACATTTTAAAGAGCAGAGTGTATGCTCACTATTTGTTGGTTGAAATTCACCCTGGAGATAAGGAAATAGAAAGCTGACCGGATATCTAGTCCACCTTAGTTCTTTACCTGATTTCCTTTGGGCCCTGAATCTAACTTGTTGCCATGGCAGCTGGGACCCAGCGACCTTCAGTGACAGCAGGATATGTGTGGGCAGGAGGGCGGACATTTCTCTTGATACCTAACCCCAGTGGCAAGTAGAGGTTCGGGACGGGTCCCTGGGAGGCAGGGCTGAGCTCTGCCTCTGCTCTCATGGTTCTCCCCTGATGGCCTCTCTGGGTCTCTGCCCCAGGTCGGGGGCGGGCAGGAGGGTGCAGGGGGCCAGGTCGAGATCTTCTCCCTGAACCGGCCCGCGCCCCGCACCGTCAAGTCCTTCCCGCTGGTGGCCCCTGTGCTCTGCATGGAGTACATTCCGGAGCCGGAGGAGGGGGAGAGCAGAGACGGAGACAAGAAGTGCTCAGCTGCTGACGCCTCGGCTGGAGTGCACCCCACCGTCTGCCTCGGGCTCCAGGATGGCAGGTTAGGGGCCTGGGGAGGAGGGGCTGGGAACAGCCTGGGGCAGGGCTGGGCAGGTGCATCGGAGGCTGTCCGTGTAGCTTTGGCTTGTCACCCACCAACATTCTCCACCCCTGGTTGAGAGCAGAGAGGGGGAGCCAGGGGTGCCCAGTGTCAGGACCCTTCAGTGGCTGCTTCGTGCAAGCTGGCTCTCTTCCGGGTAGTGTGGTACCGAGGGCAACGCTGACTCCAGTGTCAGCCAGAGCTGGGTTTGGATCTGCTATTTCCTCATGCCATTTAACCGCTCTGAGCCTCAGTTTCTTGTCTGTAAAGTGGGTGTTAGCATCCTTCCATGCAGGGCCGCTGTGAGAGTCCACTAGGACATGGGACATGTGAAGCCTTCAGGTCCCTTCTCTGTCATTGACAGCATCCACCCAGCTGTGGCCTCAGTTAGCTTTGCAGGGCGGGTAGGCATCCTGGGTGTTCCCAGGTTATGAGACCTGCTGGCAGAGGGGGCTCCCCCAGTAAGACCCTCCCGGAGCTGGTGAGTCAGCAATACTTCCTTGCAGCAAGGGGCACTCCCGCCAGAGTTTAGCCTGCTGGAGGGTCCAGCCGTGTGGATGGAGGATGAATATTCATCCCACTTAAATGGAAGGTGAAGATGGTGATGAACAAGATCCTGAGATGGGCTGCACCCCCACGTCCTCCTCATAGCTCCAAGCTTTTCATGCCTGTCCTAGAGTCAGGGGAAGCGGGGAGAGAGGATGTTTCCTGAGCACCTACTGTGTGCTGCTCCCTGGGCCAGGGGCCGTGAGCCTCACAGTAGCCCCACTATGAAGTGTTTCCCACACAAGCAGCTGGGGGAGGAGCTAAAAGCTAACATACATAGAACCAACTTGGAGACACTAGAGGCTCTGTGATGTCCTGGTCTGGGTCGACGGAACCCAGGGGTCTGGTGAACACTCTTTGCTTTTAATGAGATCAAATTCAAGCAACATAAAATTCACCACTTTAACCATTTAAAATCGTATAATTCAGTGGCTTCCAGTACATTCATGATGGGCAACAATCACCACTACATAGTTCTAGAACATTCTCACCACCCCCAAAAGAAACCCTGTATCACCTCCCATTCCCTGCCCCAATCCCTGGGAACCACTAGTCCACTTCCCATTGCTCTGTATTTGTCTCTTCTGCACATTTCAGGCAAATGGAGTCACACAGTGTGTGGCCTTTTGTGCCTGACTTCTCTCGCTCCCCATAACATTTTCAAGGTTCACCCATGTAGCACATGTCGGTGCGTCATTCCTTTTTATGGCCGTGAGGTAGGCATCACGGCCCCGTTTTTTGGAGAGGGCTGAGGCTCAGCAGTCCAGGTCAGTCAGCTGGATGGGGCACGTCTGAATTCACCCTCGGGTCTGTGTGACCCTGAAAACTGTTCTCTTAGCCCCTCTATTGTGCTGCATCCAGAGCCCCCTGTTTTCCACGGGCACCATCCTCTAAAGGCCACCCATGGGAAAGTCCGAGCATCGGCCTGTTCACACAGCAGGGAGGCTGGCTGAGCTTGGTTGGGGGGGCTCGGAGCCTCTCACCAGGGGGGCACGTGGGGAGTGGGCACCTGGGGGGCTAAGTGAGTCACTCAACCTCTCCCCACAGCATCCTGGTTTACAGCAGCGTGGACACGGGCACCCAGTGCCTGGCGACCTGCAGGAGCCCAGGCCTGCAGCCCGTGCTCTGCCTGCAGCACAGCCCCTTCCACCTGTTTGCCGGCCTGCAGGATGGGACCCTCGCCGCGTACCCCGGGACCAGCGGTAAGGATGGGGGGCTGGGGGCGATGGGGACATCTCTCTCCCTGACTGAGAGCCACATGCTGTACCAGAGCGTCTATGGGAGGCAGGCCAAGGAGGCAGCTCAGAAAAAAATCAGGGAATCGAAGTGCTGGGGAGATTGGAGATCCCTGATCCCCACAGAAACGGGGTGCTCACTACCATACAGGCAGCTCAGCCCACTGGTGGGAAACTCTGCTGGAGAAGAGCAGGGTCTCTGGGCTCAGATAGATCTGGCTGCATGTCCACACTCTGCCCTGATGACAGATGTGTCCATGGGTGAGCAGCTTCTTCTCTGTGCCTCAGTCTCCTCATCTGTAAAATGGGAATAATTGTAACACCCACAGCTCATGGGTACCTGTTGGGTAAAAGGTTCAGTGAAGGCAAAGCATAGGACCTGGCACAGCGAGTGCCCAGTGGGGTGAGGCATTTCAATCTCCATTATTTTATTAAGTCATTGATGGCACAGATAATAACATCTGGAGGGCAAAGCTGACAGCGTTTGAGCTGCCGTATGCCAGGATGGGGTGAAATGCTTATGCAGGCGCATTATCTTAATTCTCACCGCGACCCTTGAGAACTGCCTCCCCTTTACGGATGCTGATGCTGAGACTCGGGGAGGGACACGAGTGCTGTGGTCCCCTGTCCCCTTGTGACTCATTCAGCTCTCAGTCCAATGACAAGGGCTGGGCAGAGCAGAGAGCTGCCCCCAGCACCCCCAGAGGTGGCTGATGTGCCGAAGCCCCAGCCTCCCTCCCCCTCCCATGCGCCTCTAATTGCTGCGTCATCATAGCCTGTTGCAGGATTATAAACGGATATTTGTACTGAGCTTTTTTTTTTTTTTTTTTTCTTTTTGCCACTTGGCACTGTGTTGGTATTTTAAATTAGCTTTCAATAAGGCATTTATACTTTTTAATTAAAGGGGATAGAGGGAGGAGGAAAAATCCCTCTCACCGTCAGACAGACTGTGCGTGTGAATGTCAATATGGGCTCAGATTTTTGGAGCTTTAGATCAGGGGTTCTCAGGGGACTTTTACCCTCTGGCTCCCACGGGAGATTGGGAGCCCTGCCCTGCCCGCGCTGGCTTCTCAGCCGCCAGTTCGGCTGCCTGCAGCCCTTTCCGTCTTGGTTCCTGACTCATCAGTTTGGGCGTCCGGGTTGGGAGGAGGCGAGGGGGGTGTATCGGTTTGCTGGGGCTGCCATGACGAAGTACCACAAACGGGCTGGTTTATACAGTGTAATTTATTGTCTCACATTCTGGAGGCTGGAAGTGCAAGATCAAGGCGTCGGCAGGGCCGTGCTCCCTTGGAATGCACTGGGGAAGGATCTGTTCCAGGCCTCTCTCCCAGCTTTGGGTAGTTCTTTGGCTTGTGGCCCCATAACCCCCATCTTCATGTGGTGTTCTCTTTGGGTGAGCCTGTGTCCAAATAGCCCTTTGGAATAAGAACCCCAGTCATAGTGGATTAGGGACCCACCCTCCTCCAATATGACCTCATCTTAACCAATTACAACTGCACCAACCCTGTTGCCAACCAAGGTCACGTTCTGAGGTGCTAGGGGTTAAGACTTCAATGACTGAATTTTGGGGGACACAATTCAACCCATAGGGGGATGGGCTCTAACCATTGGCTTTCAGCCTGGGATTGGAGTCTGGTGGTTTGTCACAACCAAAAGAGCCATTGGGGACCATCAGATGCCACACCCTCATCTTCTGGGTGGGAAGGGACTGCCTAGAGTCCCACAGGTGAGCCGAGACCTGAACCTAAGTCTCCTCCCTCCAGGGCTGGCCGGGTACTGTCTTGCCTAGAGGAGGAGGTTGAGGTGCTCCACTAGCTGTCCCACCTTGCAAACATTTGTCCCCCAAATATTTACTGAGCACCTACTGTGCACCATGGATATGGTGGCCAGCAAACCAGATGTGAGCCCACCCTCACAGTTTATAGAGGGAGACAAGTTAAATTTATACATGAGTCAAATGAACAGGCAGGAAGCTTACAATTACACATCGTGCTGAGGGTCCTAAGAGGAGGAAGAGGGTGTCGGGTGAGAGCCTGACCCCCTGTGCGTTGGGTGGGCTGGTTGGCGAAGGCCTCTCTAAGGAGTGAGATCCTGAAGGTGAGACCTGAAGAAGGAGAAGCGGCCAGGCCAGTGAAGAGTTGGGGGAGCAGTGTTCTCGCCGAGGGAAGTGTATGTGCAGAGACCTGGAAGCAGGAGAGTGGTTGGTCTGGTGGGGAGGCTGTCTTGCTGGACAGTAGCCGGAGTGGGAAGCGGCACCAGGCAGGGTCCGGGAGTAGATGGACTGGACCCTGCGGGCCTCGGGTTTGTCTCGGTCGATGGGAAGTGGAGGGAAGTGTTGGGAGTGGCCGAGCACTGTGGCTGGTGGATGGAGTGGACGTCGGCAGGCTGTCTGGGAGGCTGCCACAGCCAGCCGGGTAGGGGAGTCTGGGTCACTCTGTCCATGGGAGCCCACCCTCTGGCTTTTGGTTTGGCTTTGGCCAGGGAGGCCTCTGGGAGAGACCTTGGCCTGGTGCCTCCCCTTCCTATGGTGTCCTCCAGAGGTGGCCAGGGCAGCAAGGGGGGCTCTCAGGACCACACACCTTTCATCTGGGCTGCATGTGGCTGGGTCTGGAATCATCAGCCTGGCCCATGACCCAGCCGTGGGGCCTTGGATACCCCTCAGATACCCCCACTCCATCCCAGCCCTGAAGCTGGAGCTGGGAGCTGCTCCCAGGCCAGCCTCCCTGGCCTTGGGCCCGCAGAACCCACCTCTGGTGCCCCATGGGGATTGTGAATAATCCAGACCCTTATTCTGGGCGCGGAGCAGATACTGATAAGATATGTGTCAGTGTTCATATGACAGGTTTGCCGTCTTGCCTGGGTTTGGCTAAGACCAAGACCAGATAAAGCTGGCATCCCTGGCCCAGCTTTGGCTCATTGGAGAAGTGCAGGACCAGAAATACTGGGTGAAACAGGCAGAAACCAACCTGGGGACCTGCTGAGTCCTGGAGGTCCTGTGAAACCAGGACCAGCTGTGAGGTGACTGTGAAGATTCTAAGGTCGTCAGGCCACTTGGAGTCCTGGGCTGTCAGAGCTGGGGGGGCCTTGGAGTCCAAGCTTCAGGTGACAGATGGAGAATCCGACTCCATGGCAGTGTGGCCGTGGCAGTCAGTCTGCTGCCCCCAGGAGCCTCCGCTTATCAGCATTCATTCCCTCATTCGTTCATTCACTCACTCAGCAAATACACGTTCAGTGCCCACGAGGTGGCTGGCACTGTGCTGGGACATGAGCCAGGCAACCCCTGCCCCTGCCCATCCTGTGTTTGGGTGGAGCTGCCTGGACCCCCTCTGTCCGCCCCCACCCCCAGCTCCGAGCAGAGACAGGAGCGTGACCAGGACTGGTTTGGGGTGTGGGAATGTCCCTGGTTAGATGCTGGGGACGTGGGCCAGGGTCACCCCCCTGGAAGAACCGGACGATGGAATGGGTGAATGATGGTCTGGGGTGTGGTCAGGCTGTCGGGATTGGGTCCCTGCTGTGAGAGATCGGGCCTGTTGCTGCTGCTCCTCTTGGAGCCTCAGTTTCCTCACCTGTAAAATGGGGATGAATTCAGCCCCACTGCAGCGGGTGGTTGTGAAGGCCAGGTGTGGTCAGTCACACAAGTGCCCAGAATGGAGCCTGGGCACAGAGACTCACGGCTGTTACCTTTCCACCATCACCACTGTTACTGTTGTCATTACTTCTGGGGTACCGGCTGCCCTTTGGGTCCCCCTCGATCTCAACGACTTGCACTCTGTGTCCTAACTTCTGGTTCTGGCTCGATCTGGACCCCCAAGGACACCGGCTGGGCTTTCTCCCCTGCAACCTGGGGGAGGAGGGACTTCTGCCTCTTGAAGTTGCTCTTGCTGAGACAGGGGCTTCATCTCCATTCATCTGGCGTGAGAGCTGATGCCGGGCCCAGCTCTCACGAATGGGCTGTCATGCAGGGGCCGGGTGTGAATTTGTAGGCGTGCATGTGTGTTCTGGAGTATGTGTACCTAGAGCCTCTGGTGGGCAGGGAGCAGGTGGAGGGATGGATCCCCTGGCAGGCTTGGGGTGGGTAGGGGTCTAGCCCTGCCCAGAGCTCACAATGATTATGTTTAAAGTCTTAGACTTGTGGCCTGTGGAGGCTGGGAAGAACCTTAGAGGTCAGAGTTCTGTCCCCTTGGGGTGCAGATTGGAAAACTGAGTCCCAGCAAGGGGAAACCTCTTGTTTAGGGTCCCACCATGGGCCTTCGGATCAGGGGCTCCTGTCCTGTGTCCTTTTTGATATAATGATATCGGTATTATTACATTTTATCAGTTAATCATTCTCTCCTGGAGTCAGGGCTCTCAGGAGACACCCAGCAGGCGGAGGAGTGGTCAGTGCACATGTGACCCTCAAGGGCAGCAGACGCTACCCCCTACCCCAGGCAGCCATGCTATTCCAGGAAGGTAGAGAGTAGAGGGTGCACGGGCTTTGCTGGTCATCACTGCCCACGGGAC
This sequence comes from Hyperoodon ampullatus, assembly GCF_949752795.1. Classification (NCBI taxonomy): domain Eukaryota; kingdom Metazoa; phylum Chordata; class Mammalia; order Artiodactyla; family Ziphiidae; genus Hyperoodon; species Hyperoodon ampullatus. The sequence continues at coordinate 14,236,396 of NC_136915.1, forward strand.
AGAGCTCGCATTTCCGTTTTGGGGGTGTGGTTCCAGTATCCCAGCTGCTTCCATCCTGGCAGGGGTCTCAGCCCCCACCTTAGCCTTAGTGGCGGGAGCTCCAGCTTCTGGCCACAAGCACCACTCACCTCTGGCCACTGGAGGGCGCGCAAAGCCTCTTATTTTTGTGGCTCTGGTGTCCTGATGGGGGTCAGCGTCCCTTGTGGAGGCCTGGCTGCGTCATGGTCACTCTCCCCAGAGACCTTTGGAAACCCTTGGAACCTGAGAGGGCAGCAGGGACTGGGGAAGGAGGCCAGGACCAGAGTTAGCCGAGTTCCAACCCTGCTTGGCCCACCCTTCTTGGGTGGCTCTGTGCAAGCTCTGGGCTCCCTGGGTGTCTGCCGTCGCATCAGTCAGTGCCCTTCTGCGGGCTCTCGTGTTGTGTCAAAAGACAGCCAACGGCCAGAGCTAATGAGCAGCGGGTCCTGTTGAGCTGTGTGATTCGGACTGGTTCTCTAAACTCTGGGTCTCAGTTTTCTCAGTTGTAAAACAGGGATAAGAATAGAATCTTCCACATAGGCTGGTGGGAGGTAATGAAATAATTCATGAAAAGAGTGCCTGGCATGCCCACGTGTAACAGAATGTGGCAACAGCTGTCAACGCTTCTCACTGGGTGCCCACCCTGTGCTAAACATTCTACACATTTAATTTGATCCCTCCAACATCCGGTGAGGTGTAGGCACGGTTATCGTGCCCACTTTACAGATGAGGAAACTAAGGTTCAGAGAGGTGACGTCACCATTACCCATCCAAGTTAATGCAGAGGTTGAGAGGCCACAGCTTCCCACATGCTCCTATTCATGGGCTGGAAAGAACTGGATGTGTGTTGGTTGGGCGGGGGCTGGGGGGTGTATTTTCCAACTCTTAGCTGAGCTGGGAGTCTGCCACATTTAAGTAGGGCTGAAGGGGAGAGGAGAACCTGCTTGACAGGAAGGGGAGGGGAGGGTGCTGGTGGGGGAATCTGGTCTGTCTCCCATGGGTCTTCCTGCCACACCCCTCCAGCTCTGCAGACAGCTGTGCTCCATCGCACCACCCAGCAGCTGGCTCAGAGGGAGGCCCTGTGCCGGGGCTGCTTTGCACCCCTTCCAGGGACCCTGTGGAGGGGGGGATGGGAGTGGCCGGGCACTGGCAAGCCAGCGGCAGGCTCTGTCCTGCCTTCCACTGCTGACGGTATCTCAGAGGTGTGCCCCACATCCTGCTCAACCCTCCTGTCCCATCTGGCACCCTGGCAGACAGGACAGCCTGTGGGGTTCTGTGTGGCATCGGGTGTAGCTTCAGAGAAAAACCAGTCTCCGTGGGCACCGCTCTCATGCCAGGGAAGATCCTTGGCATGTTCTTGGGTGAGCCGAGCATCCCTGAGGGTGGTGGGAGAGAGCCTCGTTCAATGCTGGGCCAGATCCCTTCATCTGCCTGTCTTCAGGGATGGTGGGCTGGGGACTGATGGCCTCTCAGGACTTCCTCCTTCCATACCTGGGGTGGTGGCATCTCTGGAGGAGGAAGGTCATCAGAGATCTTGGTAGAGGTGACAGAGTGCCTTGGAGTAGGCGAGAAGATGTGTGAGAAGGCGAGACTCATTTTCAATAAGTTACGGTGTCAGAAATGTCCTCAGAGACAGTCTTATTCGCAGCACCCTCCTCATTTTACAGATGGGAAGACTGAGGCCTTGAGAAGTAGAGAGGTGCACTCAAGGTCCTTAGTTAGCTGCTAGCAGAACCAGGGCCAGGACACTCCCCACCATGTGCCACCTTCTTGGCAGGGCTCTGTGGATGCTGCCTCTTTGGGGAAGCCTCCCTGGAATTCTCCTGTGCAGAGTTGGTTCCTTCCATCTTAACAGCTCTCAAGGCCCTCTGTGCACGCCTGGCCACTTGGGCTTGGCACTTCATATGGTAACTGCTGTTTAACCCTTTGTCTTCTCCATCCAGCAGGGATTTTCTTGAGGGCAGGGTCTGTGTCTGATTTATTTCTGTCTTCACAGCACCCAGTACGGGGCCTGGCATGGAGTAGGTGCTTACTAGGTGTGTGTGGAATGAATGCACAGAAGAGAGGGAAAGGGAGAGAGGAAAAGAGGGAGGGAGAAGTGGGGAGTACAGCCCCCAGAGCGGGTGGAACATAAACAGAGGCAGGTGGGAACAGCCGCCATGCCACTGGGGAGGGTGAGGGGCAGAGAAAGGGGCCAGAAGCTGTCACGGAGCCAGGCTTGGCCCACCGCTGTGGCCCGTGGTTCCCGAGGGTTGAGGAGCCCTGGGCCTCTGACCCGTTTGCCATGCCCCACCCCCTGCTGCTGACCTGCTTCCTTCCTTTCCCTTCAGGAGGTGTCCCCTGGGACCTGGAGAGCCCGCCCGTGTGCCTGACTGTGGGACCTGGGCCCGTCCGCACCCTGCTGAGCCTGGACGACACCGTGTGGGCCAGCTGTGGGCCCCGGGTCACTGTCCTGGATGCCACCAGCTTGCAGACTCAGGTACCGGCCCTGCCTTGTGGCTCGTGGGTCCAGGCCCTTGGGGGGTCATCTCCGGGCACACTCTCGCAGACCTTCTTGCATTCTACCTGGCACCGCTCTCGGCTCCCAGCCACGTCTCAGGGATCATCAGAGTTTGCTGGGCAGCAAGAGGGGGCCAGGATCCCTGTGGGGCCCCACCTCCTGCCCTGACACGCACCCTCGGGGCTGCTGTGAGGGGAAGGCTCCCCAGCCCACTGGGCAGTGATCCAGCTCCTCCGTTGTGTCTACTGCTCCCTGTGGAGGTGGAGCCGGGGTCCCTGTGCTCCCACTGGTACCCAGGACCCAGCTGTGCTGAGGGGATAGCCAGTGTGGACGCAGCCATCCTGGGCACTGGGCTCTTTAAACAGTGTGGACGTGGAGCCTGCTGGGTCCGGCCTCGTCCCGTCACAAGCACTGCTGGATCCTCAGCCCTGGGATGAGAGCCTGGTCCAGGGGCTTCTTCCCATCCCCACGTGGCTCCCTGAATGGTATTTTGGTGATGTTTGCCATTCTTTGATTTGTTTGGATTATCAGCTTGAAATGAGCGGCCACCAGGCCCAGGGGGGAGCTGTGGGTGTGGGCTTGGGGTCAGAACACACAGGCCCCCGCATGCCTCCATGTCTTCTCTCGCCCGCTCTATCCTCTCTCGTACAGCCATACATCAGCTACTCAACAGCCAGGCGACTGTAAGATCCCAGGGGATTGGGGCCGGGTCCCGGATGACACTGTCCTGGTTTGGCAGATGGAGAAACTGAGGCCCAGGGAGCTGTGGGTGAGCTCTGAGACCCGGGATTGAACCTCAGGGTCTCGGCGCTAACTTTCCCATCTTTGTTGAAGCATGAGGTGCAGCGTTCGGAGCTGTGCATGCATGGCTCTGCCTTCCGGTTCCCCCACTCACCTGCTGGGGCCTTGGGGGACCCCGTCTGTGAACACAAGTTTTCCCACCTGTAAAAGGGGAACAAGCATACTTTCCCTGCGGTCCTTTCACCGCTGAGTGAGATAATGCTTGGTCAGTGCCAGTGCCAGGAGATATTGGATTAGCGGCTCTTCTGGGTGCTGGAAAGGGAGGTGGGGTGAAAGGCAGCGCCGTGGGCAGAATCAGAGGATTTGGGTTTTGAACTATAATCAACCTTTGAGGAGAAGAGGGCTGGGGGCTGAAGGTGACCCACCCTTGAGGGGCTGCTTGAACAGGACCAGGACCTTTGACCTCACTGGCGGGGCTGGGCCTGGACAGAGGGGGTGGGCTCTGGGAGGGGCCGGGGAGGCGCCAGCAGGAAGGACACTGCTGCCTCCCCCACCCCAGCTTCTGGATTTCTTGGTCCTCTTTCTCCCAGGCAGAGCTGGAGTAGGAGCGGGGAGCCCTGAGCAGCTGCGGCCACAGACTCCCTTCCCAGCCCCTGGTTCTCGTTTGGGGGCTTCCCTGCTGCCCCGGACCCTGCCCTGTCACTTCCCTCAAGGGCCTGTCACCTTCTCGGCCTTCTGAGAGGAGGGTGAGCAGTGGGGACTGGCTCCCCAGGGCTTTAGAGGTCCCCAACTGACCTGGGTCTCAAGGCATTTGTCAGGAAAAAGGATGAGGCCCCCCTGCAGCCCCTGCCCAAGCATCCCTGCATTGTCACCACGCCAGGCCCAGTGCCCTCCCAGCTTTCTCGGCTGGCAGCCTGCGCAGGCTCTGACTCAGCCAGCAGCTGAGCACTGGGGCCCAGCTTAGGGCAGCGGTGAGAGGGAAGAGGGCCCAGCCCTGCCCTTGGAGGGCCTCCAGTCTGATGGGGGAGACCCAGCCCTGTCCCTGGGCATCTCCAGTCTGATGGGGGAGACCCAACCCTGCCCTTAAGGGGCCTCCAGTCTGATGGGGAGACACAGCTCTGCCCTTGGGGACCTCTAGTCTGATTGGGGAGATCCAACCTGTCCTTGGGGGGCCTCCAGTCTGATGGGAGAGACTCAGCCCTACTTTTGGGGACCTCTATTCTGATGGGGGAGATTCAGCCCTGCCCTTGGGGGGGCCTCCTGTCTGATAGGGGAGACACAGCTCTGCCCTGGGGGCCTCTAGTCTGATGGGGGAGACACAGCCTGCCCTCTGTTCTCCATATGGGAAAAGTGAGCCCAGAAACATGAAGAAGCCAAAAGCGGAGTGCGGACGAGACGGGAAGGAGCAGGCTTTCAGAGCTCCCTGTTGGCCAGCAGACATTCTCAGTGCTGCCAGCAGGGGAAATGGGACAGGAGAGGGAGAAGGCAGCCGAGGAAAGTGGGAGACAGGATGTGAGCTAAGAGTTGTTTTCAAGGAATAATCTTCTAAGAAAGGATCCAGAGGCCGTAGGACCCTGAAACCACAGGCCCGTGGGAGCAAAGTGGCTGCTGGTTGGGGCAGGCGGTGTGGGCAGCAGGGCCTGAGGAGCTGGTGAAAGCTGGGCCCCCAGGCAGCCCCTCCCAGGGCTACGAAACGTTCGGGAGGGGGAGGAATTGGGAGGCATCATCAAAGACAGAGACCCTGTCCCTGTCCCGGCCATGCCCACCTCGGGTCTGCTGGGCACCCCACTCCCTTGGAGGTGACTGATTTGCCAGCAGCCTGCTTCAGATTGGGGAGATCCTTGCCCCGCCAGGCTGTGCACCCTTGGACAAGGCCCTGGGCCTTCCTGGGCCTCAGTCACTTCATCTGTAAAATGGGATGACAGCAGTACTGTGTAGAGTTACAAGAGGACTCAATGGGAGGGTTTATATAAAGGGCTGTTTCACACAGTGCCTGGCACATACTAAGTGTTGGATGAGCATCGGTTATTGTGGTAATTGTTTGCCTAACTTAAGTCCTTATTGCTGTATATGTGGTTTGTTTGGAAAATCAAGCTCCTCCTTTAGAGTCGGCGGTGTTGGTGGGTGTGGGGTGTGTGTCCGCATTGCAGGTCTGCTGTCCCCTCGCTTCGCTTGCTGGAAGGCTTCCTTCTGCTGACAGCTGTCCTAGGAGCTTGAGACAGACGGGCGGAGGGAAGGATGGGGCCCAGGCCAGGCCCTCGCCCGATTGCGACCCTCACCAGCTGCCGTGCAGTCCCACCCAGGCCCTGCAGCAGCCCACTGACCCTCGGGCCAATCGGCCACGAGGCTCCAGCGTGAGGCTGCGATGATTTAAGATTAGTTCTGGACCAGCTGTCCTTAAGAAGGGGATCAATATGACCTTTGCCCTGCTCTGCATACCTGGAGGGCATCGGGAGGGCACTGGGTGGAGGCAGCCGGGATGGAGGAAGGGGTGGTGGAGGAGGCTCTGCAGAAGGGCGGGAGGGAGCCCAGGCCCGCCGCTCCCCCCACCCCCCCGCCCCACCGCCGTCCGCAGCCGGGGAAATTGAAAAGTTTGTGCGTGGCGCGATGCGAGCGGCTCGCCTTCAGTACACACAATCCTTTGCACAGTAACGAGGCGATCGCCATGCATATTTAATAAAACCTCGCTTCGCTGCTGCTTGGGAAAGAGGAAGCCTGCCCATCTCTGTGCCGGGGCTCTGGGAACTGCTCTGTCTGGCTGCTGCTAAATGATCGCCGGACCCAGCCAGCAGCTCCACGCTTGGCTTGGTGGCCAGACGACCCGAGGAGCAGCCTGTAGGCTGGGCTGCTGTCCAGGCAGCTGTGGTCCTGAAGGGGTGCCGAGGGCTCAGCACACGTCCTGCGGCAGCAGCGTGCCTCAGCTCAGACAAGAGGCATTGCTTAGTGGCAGCAACATGCTAGACTCTCCCCCAGGGCTGAGAACCCCTGTGGGGACTGGAGCGCCTCAGAGCTGCCTAGGGCTCCATGCCAGGGGCCCAGGAGTGTCCTGTCAGCTGAAGTGTGGTCGCATGGCTCTGGCCCAAGTGTACAGACATTGAGTGTTCATCCAGGGATTGTGTCAACTCTAAGGTCCTTTCCCTTGCTTCTCCCACCCCCCAGGAAGTAATAATAACCAACATGTATTGAGTGTGTAGTGTGGACCAGGCATGAGGTTAAGTGCTGTACATGTATTAGCTCATTTAATCCTCAAACCACCCTGTGAGATGGCTACTATTATTATTTCACTTTACAGATGAGGAAATAAGAGTCCCAGAGAGGTTAAGTGACTTGCCCAAAGTCACACAGCCAGAAGGAGGCAGAGTTGGGATCTGAACTCAGGCCTCCGACTGAGTTCTGAACTGAGGCATCTTAACCCCTGTGTTGGCTGCCTGGGTGGGCAGAGTCTCGGTCTCCTTTGAGCTGCATTGTCCCCCTGCAGTTTCTGTCCTGTCCTGTGTAACTCTCGGGCAGTGTTATTGTTTAAGTGCCTGCTTTTCCCACCAACACATCTTCTGGGCCAAGGATTGCACCCTGTTCATTTCCCCATGTCCATCTGGCTCACGTCGCTCACGTAGCAGGGACTCTAAGTAAATAGTAAATAGTCGCGGTGGACAGACGGAAGGTGGTGTCCTGATTTGCAGGCCTTTTGTGCAGGGGGTCGAGGGGGGTGGGCACAAGTGAGACCTGCTCTTAGCTCTTCAGGAGCTCGGAGTCCAGAATGAGGAGCAGACCCAGGACGGTCAGTGCCAGCCAAGTGGAAGGAAAGCTGTGGGGCGCGGCGTGGGGGCAGGCCCAGGCCTGGTGGGAACCCAGGGGAGACGCGAGGGGTTCTAGACACGGGGAGGAGGGAGAGGACAGGGGAGGTTTTCGGAGGTCAGGATCCCTGAGCTGGGCGGGGCAGGTGGGTCAGCTGTGATGCTGAACGGGGAGAGGAGGCGGGGAGGATGCCCTGAGCAGAGACAGCACCGAGGGCCAGCCCCTGCCGTGTCCATCAGGCCCACTTGGCCTCTGCCGGCAGCCCCTGACCTTGCTGAGCCCGTCCTGCGGAGCCGGGGCCGCAGTCTGTCTCTGGGCTCGATGCTTGCCCACCAACTGCTTATTCAGCTCCTTGATCCCAGCAGAGGCAGCAGCGAGGCCTGTTAAATAATAATGTAGCTCACCAGGCCCTGTGTCAACACCGCATCCTCCATGTTCATTATCTGGATCGCCACCTTCAAAGTCTAATCCAGTTGTCTGGAGTTCATTTTAACTGATCGCTGGAGGGGAAGTCGGCTGTGGGATGACTGTTGCATCTTAATTTAAAAAAAAAATGAATTAGCGACAGGCTGACAGGAGGCCTTCGGCTTGTGGGGTGCACTCTGCCGAGTCGGCCTGGTCAGGGCACCGGGGCAAGGCTGCTCCCCACCACAGCGTGTGCTGGGATCTCCGTTACCCCGGCTTAGGGGAGGGGGGCAGTAGTGAGAGGGAGGGGTGCTGGAGAAGGGGCTGGGCTGCAAGTGTGCTTTATGCGATTGGATCCTCGCGTCGCTGCAGGGGTCAGCTGGGCCCGTTGTGCAGATGGGGATGCCAACTAGAAAGCAGGCCCTTGACTTGTGGTCTGTGACCTCTGCTCCCCAGCCACGCTGGCCCCTCTATTGGCCTCTGAACATGCCAGGCTTCTTCCCACCACTAGGCCTTTGCCTCTGCTGTCCCCCTGCCTGGAGCAGGACCACTGTGCCCACAGCATGTCCCTCGGGCGGCTGCTTCTCATCCCCCAGTCTCGGCTCAGCTGCCACGTCCTCAGTGAGGCCTGCCCTGGCGGCTCCATCAGAGTCACCTCCACCTCCAGTCAGGGTCTTGACACGTCAGTGGCTTTATTGTCATCAGAGTGTTGGTCACTGTCTGAAATTGTCTCCAGGACTGTTGTTGTCCCTCTGCACTCACCCAGCCATAAACAGATGAAAACGGGGCCTGGTCTGTTTTGTTCACCAGCGCATCCCAGGGCCGGGCACTGCACCAGCTTCTCAGCCAGTGCTGGTGGAAGCGTGCAGGGACCCCCTCCTCTGTTGGGTGGGTTGAGAGTGGGGCTGGCTGCTGCCTTACGTGTTTGAAAATCCAGGCGGGAGGAGGTTTGGGGCTCTGGTGCCAGATGGAGAAGTGCCTTGGAGAAAGCAGGCCGGGAGGCTACACCAGAAAAGAGGTGGGAAGGAATTTGGGGAAAGGGCTGGTCAGAGGGTCTTGAGGCTGGGAGGGGTGGGTCCTGCTCAATAGCAGCCACCACCGCTGGGCAGAGGGACTCGGCAGGTGGGACAGATGCGGGTAGGACAGCTGTGTCACACAAGGGCCCAGGTCCCACCTCTGACTTGCCCCTGCGCCAGCCTTGAGGCGTTTCCAAGGCAGCCCCCTTTCTTCCCAGAACCTCCTGGGTGTGATTGCAGAAGTACAGGCCTGGGGCCAAGGCTCCCCCAGCCCTGCCTGGAAAATGCCGGAACACGGGGCAAGATACGTCTGGTTTGGGCCGTGGGCCTGGCTCCCACTCCACAGGGCTGTTGTGAGGGTTAATCGGGGCAGCTGTTTCTCATTGGGCCCCGGCGCCCCACCCTGGAGAAGCCTGTCTGGCCCCTCATCCATGTGCACTGGGTCACAGCACCGGCACTGGGCCCTTCTCCTCCACAGCACTTGCCACAATGATCAGATTCGCCAGATCGAGGCCCTGTAGGGCAGGACCGTGCCTGGTGGGCTCCCACCACATTCCTGGTGCCAAGACTAGGCTGATGTATAGTGGGTGCTCAGTGAAAGGTTGTGGAGAGAGAAGCAGTTTCCATCAGGGAAGTGGGCTCCGTCTGTGGTGGATCTAAGTGTGCAAGGAGCATGTGGCCAGGGCGGGCAGAAGAGCTGACCAGCTCCAGAGCTCGGTGCTGAGCACGGAAGGTGCTTCCCCAAGTGCGTGCTGTCAATAGTCCCGCCTTGTAGGGGTTCCAGCATCGTCTGCCCCGACTGCTCTGCCCCCTGCCACCACCCCGGCGCCTGGGTGCTGGCTTCTGATACCGGAACTCATGGGTTTTTTTTTTTTTTTTTTTTTTTTGCGGTACGCGTGCCTCTCACTGTTGTGGCCTCTCCCGTCGCGAAGCACAGGTTCCGGACGCGCAGGCTCAGTGGCCATGGCTCACGGGCCCAGCCGCTCCGTGGCACGCGGGTTCCTCCCAGACCGGGGCACGAACCCGCGTCCCCTGCATTGGCAGGCGGACTCTCAACCACTGCGCCACCAGGGAAGCCTGGAACTTATGCTTTTTGTCATTAAGCACGCCAGAGAAGAAACTTCTCTGGTTTCCTGGACACCATCAGACCCCAGATTTCCCCCTGCCCGTCCCAAGCACACCTGCCCTCCCCAGCCTTAACTTTCACGTTTAGTGCCCAAACTTAGTTTGCATGTATTAGCTGTTGTAAATCTATCATAACAGTGTGATGTGGCATGAATAATGCATCACCAGGCTGTATTAGTTTTCCGTCTCCTATCTTATTTATGACACGAAACAGGTGGGAATTTGCAAAAGCGAAATCCAGGCGCAGGGATTCTTGGGTAATGGTATGCAAATTGGTGTGAGCGTGGAAAGATGCACCAAGTCCTCGGGTGTCCAGGGAGCCTCCAAGGCCCAGAGCCCTGGTGTTCAGGTCACCCAAGCTTGTGGATCAGGAGTAATGATACTCCATGGGGTCATCTCAGTTCAGCAGTTTTCTCTGAATTTTTTTCAGTGTGTGTGTCATTGTTATTGTTGTCATCCTGTTTTTCTTTCTTGAATTAAATGTTGGCAGGTGAAACTCGAGAACTCAATTTTCTAAAGGTTGTGGAGACTTCCCAGGAGGAAAGTAACAAGTTCCAGAGGAGTGCAAGTGTTTTCTAGTAGCCTGAAGAAATGAGGTTAGATGTTCAGAAAGTCTTCCTTTCAGGAAGCTTATGAAGGATAGAATGTGGGGGGTGGATTTGGGGATCCCGTGGGGCTCCCTTCCTGGGGGCGCACCGATGGGTCAGAAGTGGTCCAGGGCCATGGTTGCCACCTCTGCTCTGGGGTCTGGGGGTTGTGGGGACATATCTCAAAGGACGTCCTGTGGGACTTGGGTGGCTAAGGGGCTGGGCTCCAGGCTTCCTCTCTTCTCACCAAGAAGAGCTCAGGGCTTTCTTGTCTCTGACGTTTGGTTTCCCCCCGTCCTGGAAGATTTAGGTTGATGAAAGGATTTCAAAGTTAAAGAAAAAATTGTTTGAAGCTGTTGGCTCAGGGAACAGGTTCTGTGAAACCATGGAGGAGAAAAGGGAGATGGTAGAGGGAAGGCAGATGGGAGGGGACGTTGGAGAGAGAACAGACTGGGACTGGAGATGGTGCAGGGCAGACGATGGCGCTGGGGGTGAGGTGTGGGGAGTGGGCGGTCCTCTGTCTTCTGAGCCTCTGTCCCCCAGCATCTCTGGCTGTCAGTCTGTCCTGCCCTCCACCATGGTTACTCTCCCCTCTGAGCCCTGCTGCAGGATTAGTGATGGGGACACCATAGGAGCAGTTGTCCAATCCCCTGGGGTTTGGCAAAGACACAGAGAGCCACGGACGGACCCACGGAATGCCAGGCCTTGGGCTGGGCCTTAATACAGTGGAGGCTGGGAGCGCTGGCGGGAGGGGTCACACCAGGAGAGGTTTAGGCCAGTGCCCCGTGCTTAGGGTGCACACGGTGGTTATGTCATGGCCTTTGGAAGCCTGGCCACTGGGCTGGGGGAGGGTCTGCCCTGTGGGAACCTCGAGACGCATTGCCGGCCGCCCCTGCTGTGGTCTGAGCAGACTCGGCTGATGGTCAGTGTGGACTCAGGAGCCAGGTTGGTTGGTTTCGACCCCCAGCTCCACCACCTATTGCCTCAGTTTCCCCACCTATAAAATGGGGATCATTACAGAACCTACCTCAGGACTAAGCAGCGTGATGTACGTAAAACTCCCAGGGCTCTCTGCCTGGTGAGGAGTCAGCACGGCGGGCAGGTGTCAGCCACTGTTTTATGGTGACTACAGGACCTGCTCAGGATCACAGGGACCCCCCCCCAGTAGGTGGTGGAGCCCAGATCTCAGGGTGCTTGTGACTCCAGTGCCTGTGCTCACGAGCACATGTGCATGTGAGTGCACATGGGTGCATGTACATGAGAGAGAGGGAAATAGGTTGAGTATATTAATGTCATATAGGTCCTTGTCTGTGATCTGAGAGTGCTGACGGCACCCTGTTGGGACCTGAGGGCCTGGGTCAAGCCTGGAATCAATCCCCCCTCTCCGTTATCCCCTGGCCCCATCCCCAGCTCCCACCCCCTCTGGACAGTCCCCATGATCTCTCACATGGCTGCCACAGCTCCCCAGCGCCTTGGGTGTGGACCTGCGCCTGGTCCGAGAGGCGGCCCTCTGCAGAGCCTTTCACTCATACCCTGAGCGGGACGGCAGGGAAGACGCCTTGGCCGAGCCTGCTCACCTCTGCTGCTGAGCCCAAGGGGAATCTGGAGTCCAGGCCGTCACAAGGCAGGAGGCCCCCCTCTGGTTAAGCAGGGGCCACAGGTGCTGAGCAGATGCCGTGTGAAGGGGTGGGGGCCATGGAGGGCTGGGTGGGTGCCTGGAATTGCACCACGCAGGCTCGCTAGGGCAGGGCCGGCAGGTGTAATGCCATCTGCCCCTTGGAGCTGGAAAGCATTGCTGAGCCACCACGGGGGTTCTTTCCAGAACAAAGCTCCCTCACACCTGACCCTGCTTCAGCCTGACCACCCAGGCTGCCTCTTCCCTGGCTCTTCCAGCCCCCAGCTCAGGGGTCGCACTGGCTGGGGCTCCAGTCCCTGTGCAGGGCCCTGGGCTCCAGCAGCGGCCCCCACCCCCATGGACCTGCCGCTCTGGTGTGGGTGTGGTGAGGGGGTCACGGGGCTGACAGAGACCCCCACTCATGAGTTAATGCTTATCGAGACTCACCCAGAGGCTGGTCCAAGCTCTTTGAGAGTAGCGACCTGTATAACCTTCACAACAGTTTAATGCCGGTGGTCACCTCATTACCCACCCTGTGAAAGTTGAGGAAACCGAGGCAGGAAGTGGTGGAACTGGGACCCAGACCCTGATGGTCTGGTCCTGAGCCCATGGCCTCAATACCTCTCGGAAGCAGGAGGCAGGTGACAAGATGACCTCAGGCCACAGCGATGTCACACCGAAGGTGAGCCAGGCAGCCGAGCTCGGCCCCACTACTTCCAGAACAGGCCACCCCCCTTCTGAGTCTCAATTTCCTCATCTGACCAGAGGCTCATCAGTCCCACCAAATCTCGGGGCTGGCGGGGGCTCCCAGAGTTGAGCTGAGCTGCGGTGAGCGCAGCCCAGATGCACACAGGTGCCGAGCTACATGTCCCCGGCTCTCCTGCTTGGTCTTCACCGGGGTCCCTGTGGTGCTGGAAAGGGACAGGCACCAGGCAGACCCCGGTGCAGCCCAGCTCCTGCTAGTCCAGAGCAAGGCTGGAGCAGACCCACAGCCAGGGTGCTCGGTGGCCCCAGGTGGCCTGCAGTCCGGCTCCCTCTCAGGTGTCCGCACTGCATCTGCTGGCTTGTATAATTGAAGAAAACAAAAGGAAATTAAATAGGACTAATGAGGAGACTATCCATAGCCCACACTTTGAGATGTTTTTTAGCCAGATACACAGGTGGATGTCAATTCGGTTTAGTTTTTTTTTGGTTGGTTGGTTTGTTTTCTTTTCCACTGTAGTTTATTACGGGATATTGAAGTTTTGTTTTTAAAGACAAAACGTTGGTGTGGCCACAGCAGGACAACCATCCCTGCAGTGGCGCTTTCTGTGGGCCTTGCTCTGGATGTGGTGGGTGGTAAGGAGGGTCTGTGCCCACCTCCTTATGTGCCTAGTGATAAAGAAGTTTCAATGCAGGAATTTTTAACTTGGCGGCGGGGGGCAAGAGTGGTTTACAGACTCTTTTGAGATGTTGGCAAAAACTATTGATCATCTTTCTAGAAAAATGCACCAAACACACCAAATTTTGCACAATCAATTCCAAAATGGGTTGTTGACGACAGGTTTGGGACCGGCTATCACTCTTAGGGCAGAGACGTCGTCCTTCCCTTTGTCCCTTCTAGGTTCCCGGGGTGGCCCTGAGCCAGGAGAGCCCAGCACCCAATGAAGTCTCTTGCTAGACAAGAAGGGCCTCGCCCCCACTTTACAGATGAGTAAACTGAGACCCAGAGGTGTTAACTGACTTGCTGGTAAGAGGTAGAGGTGGATGCCACATCTTAAGCCTCCCCACTGGCACAGCATCCCCTGGCCTTGACCAGGTCCGATTCTGAAGGCAGAGTGTTAAGCTTTGGACGGAGCCCCACAAAGGTGTCTGTCCATGGCTGAGAGGTCAGATGTAGGCTTTGGAGTCCCATTAGGGTGACCGACTGTCCCGTTTAGCCCAGACAAGGAGTTGGACTTCCAGTGCTACAACTGGGGTCTCTCTGGGCAAACTGGGACGAGTGGGTCACTCTAAGCTGGAATCCTGGCTTTCCCCCCATTTTCCAAGCACAGTGACTTTGTGAACGGCACTCAGCCTCTCAATTTGTTTTCTCAGCTGTAAAATGTTGGTAAGAATAAGATAGATAAGGGAAGGGAGTTGTGTCCTAATTGTCTTTAAAAGACTGCCTCTGCCTGCCCAGTGCAGCGGCTTGGAGCATGACCTCTGGGTCTCAATCCTCAGCCTGTCCCCTGGCTGGCGGAGTGACCCCACGCCGCTTTCTCTAAGCTTCGGCATCCTGCCTGTTAGGTGAGGATGGAAGGGTGGTGTCCTCATCCCAGGTTGCAGGGGTACTAAGCGGAGCCAGAGCTGGCAAGGTGCTGGTGAGTGCTCCGTGGATGGTCTCTGGGGCCATGACCGGGCCTCCCAGGCCAGCTGGTTGTGGTGACCGAGCAGCGAGTAGGAGGCAAGAGCCCCTTCACGCCCACACCCTGCTGGGGAGCTTGGCAGGAAGGTGTCGGGGGCTAGCGTGGAGCTTGGAGTCCACAGGTCAGGCCCACACCCCAACTCTGCCCCTGTCTGGCGGGTCACCTGGGCTCATCGCGTCCCGTTCTGGGCTCTTTCCCTCTTCTTTCGTGAAGGCCTCTGGGAAGATGAAATACCAGACATGGCATGGCCTGGCACACGGTAGGTGCCCAGAGAGCAGTAGCCTTCTGCCATTTCCTTGGCAGCCCCTGGCCCCCGAAGGCCCCAGCATCCCTTCCCGGCTCCTGGCGATATCACAGCTCTAATGACTTTGAGTGCTGAGCTGCTCACGCCAGGAATTTATGGAAACCAGGCCCAGAAGCATCACCTGGAGGCACATAAATATTGTAAGACTGAGGCTGGGCTGTGTCAGCACTACTTGGGATGGAATTACTCACCTGAGACCCTCTGAGCAGACGTCTGCTGCAGGGCTGCCCTGAGGCTGCTGGGAGAGGGTGAAGGGGACGGGGCTCCGGGGCGGCTGCAGGACGCTGGCTTGTCCCTGCTCCCCTGACCCGCTCCTGCCCACAGCCACATGCGTGGGGCGCTCACGGTGTGCTGGCTCCGTCCCATGAACCTCCCAGCACCCCATAAGGCAGGTTCTCCTTGTATCTCCGTTGGCAGATGAGAGGGGAGACCGAGTGACCCTGCCAGAGATGAGCTGGGAGCCGGGAGTCAGGCCCGGGCCCTCCCCTCCAGCGACCAACCTTTTTTTTTTTGAAAAATAACTTTACTCCCCTGACTCCCAACTTTCTAATTTAAAAGGAGGTTGAAAGAATAGTACAATGAATGCACAAATTGTCTTCACCTAGTAAACCAACTGTTAACATTTTACCATAATTTTCTTCCCCTATTATATACATATACACACACACCTTTTGGGGCTAACTCACTTAAAAGCTAGTTGCAGACATCATTGCCGTTCATACATAAATACTTCAGCTGGGCTCCCTTATATAACCTCAGTAGCAGTATCGTGCCCATCAATCTACCGACCATAGGCCCGTTTTCCCAGTTGTCTTCAAAATATAGCTACTCCCCATCGCCACCTCCGGCATCCAGCTGGGAACACATGTTGCATTTGGTTGTCATGTTTCTTTTGTCTCCTTTTAATCTAGAATAATTCCTCTCCTTTTTTTTTTTTTTTTTTTTGGCCTCCATGATAGTGACTTTTTTGAGGGATCCAAGCCAGTGTCTTCTCATAGGTCCCACCAGCTGGAATTGCCCCATTGTTTCCTCCTGATGAGATTGGAGTATTTAGCCAGATTCGGTGTAGGAAGCCGTGCCTTCCTATCGAATCCCTGGGGAGGAGGGAAATGCAGGCTGGTCCCATCCTGCATCACTTGGTTAAGGTGGGATCTGCCAGGTCTCCCCATCATAAAGGTACCAGTTTCCCTTTGTAATTACTGTGGGGGATTCTTGGAAGATGGGAGACTATCCTGTTCCTCAGTGAACTTTCACTACAAACTTTATTTAAAGAGGAGTTTCCTCCCCCCACTTAACCCTCCTCCTTTATTACTACTGCAAATTCAAAGAGTATTTTTAAAATCCAGTGTGCTATCATCCAGGACCATTGTTATTACTTTTGATGCTCAAATTGTCTCAGATTTGCACACCAGGAGCCCCTTTGTGCCGGGTCCTGGGTCCTGTGGACACTTCCTCATCATTCTTTGAGCACTTGCTTGCTTGTCTGCCTCTAGAGAAGCTCTAGGCTCATCTGGTACTTCCCCTGCCCTAATCAGCCATTTCTCCAGGGTTCCCTTTCATGGGGAATGGTGTTTAGAAACCAAGAAGTGGTGTGCTCACTGCTGCCGGGGTGTCATTGCTTCCAGACCCTTTCAGTGGACAGAGCCAGGAGAAAAATCTCAAGTTCATACTGATACCTCTAATTCAGGTCCAAGGTCATAGAGCTCTACCCTAACTTCTCACTCTACACTTGACTCTTCTGTTTACCCTGGTTCCCAATAATAACATCAGCGTACTTCAGTCACACTGTGTAGTTTCAGAATCACTGTGCCTGTTCCATTACCACCACCAAGCTTACTAAGTAAAGTTCAGGACTTTTTTTTTTATTATTATTATTTTTTTTTGCAGTACGCGGGCCTCTCACCGCTGTGGCCTCTCCCGTTGTGGAGCACAGGCTCCGGATGCGCAGGTTCAGCGGCCATGGCTCATGGGCCCAGCTGCTCCGCGGCATGTGGGATCTTCCCGGACTGGGGCACGAACCCGTGTCCCCTGCATCGGCAGGCAGACTCTCAACCACTGCGCCACCAGGGAAGCCCTGACTTCTCTTTTAATTAGATTCTGACGGCAGCACGCCGGGCTGACTGGCTGCAGACTCAGCTGCCGCTTTCCGTGGGCCCAGGTCTCTGGGTTATAGCGTGGTTTGGCTTTTTCGGAGGCAGGAAATGCTTCTGACCTTCCTCTGGGAGCCGGGCAGGAGTCTCGCTGCACGGGTATGAGCATGCGCACACCTTCCTGTTGGTATCTATGTGTTTGTGCATTCATGTGCAAGTACGTGCGTGCCGGTTTTTGGAAAAGTCTGCAGACGAAGCACGTTGGGTGCCCCTTCCATCCCGCTGCCCCATCCGTTCAGCCATCTGCTCGTCGACGGCGGGCATTGCGGGACTGTGGATCCGGCCTCAGGGTCTCATCTGTGATGGGGGTTGGTGGTTCCTCGGCTGGACTCTCCCAGCAAGGCCCCCCTCGGGGGAGCGTCCTGTTGTAACCATGGGCTCGGCCTGGGTCTGAGCCTTTAGGAAAGCTGAATGCAGGCTGGTGCAGGAAGATAACCACCACTCACCCCCGACAGCGGTCTCTTTCCTTGAAGGAGAGCTCCTCTCCGGAAAGGAGCTGCCGGCCAGCACTGCCAGGGCAGGGGACAGTAGACGGCGGAGCAAAAGGCCAGAGACTGGACATTCCTCCCCTTGCCCTGTGCTGCACGGACTGAGCCCAGCTTTGTGGAGGCTGTGAGAGGGCCAGGCCTCTCCCCACATCCCAGGGCTGCCTGGCTGAGCCTCCAGCGCCCGGGCCTTTATGGGGGCACCGTAGGGGAGCCAAGGAAGGAGCAACAGAGACACCCCCCCAGGAGGCCCTAGTCTGAGCCCCCAGTCTGAGGGAGGAAATCGCTCCCTGCCCTCTGAGTGTGCCCGGCCTGATACGCGACCCCCTCCTCTCCACTGGAGCGCCCACTTTGATGGAGATGAGGCACTCCTGCCCCAGAGGGAGCTGCAGCTTCTGCTCGAGGGGCCCCCCATCAGGGGTGAGTTGCGTGCTGGGACCCTGTCTCCCAAGAGCAGCCCGGGGCCCTTCCTCTGGGACCCTGCACCTTCCTGTCCCCCCAGCCCATCCGTCAGGCCACCCCACCTGGGCTGCAGAGCTCAGCCTGCAGGGACTGGCTCAGAAAAAGCCATTTCATCAGCCGTCTCACAGCCTTTTGCCCTCCGCGGGGCCCCGTGTTCTTTTTTTTTTTTTTAATTTATTTATTTTTGGCTGCATTGGGTCTTCGTTGCTATGCGCGGGCTTTCTCCAGTTGCGGCGGGCGGGGGCTACTCTTCCTTGCGGTGTGTGGGCTTCTCACTGCGGTGGCTTCTCTTGTTGTGGAGCACGGGCTCTAGGCGCACGGGCTTCAGTAGTTGCAGCATGTGGGCTCAGTAGTTGTGGCGCACGGGCTTAGTGGCTCCGCGACACGTGGGATCTTCCCAGACCAAGGCTCGAACCCATGTCCCCTGCATTGGCAGGCGGGTTCTTAACCACTGCGCCACCAGGGAAGCCTGGGCCCCGTGTTCTGATCGGGAGTGAGTACTGAGTTCATTGGCTTGGCTCCCCCTTGGCTCCCCATGGACCCCCCCCTGCCCCCGCTTCTTTATCTCAGTGGGAAACCTCCAGTGATTTGAACTGGGATGGAGTTGGGGCTGAGCCAGGGCTGGTGTGACAGCGGCAAAAGAACACGAGTCCTTTCATTGCCACTTCTCACTGGCTAAGCCCACGCGAGGCCCAGAATTCCAGCCCGCTGCCGCACAGCCCTCGAACTGAACTTCTTTCGAAGGTAAACCTGAACTTGTCACTTAGCAGGCTCAGCCCCCTCCCGCACTTAAATACAATCTAAACTCTTCACTGTGGACTTCAGGGCTGCCGGGTGTGATCTGGCCCCTGACCGCCTCTGCCACCTCTGTCTTGTCACCGTGCTCCCCAACACTGACCACCTTTCTGTTTCTCAAACATGGCCAGTTCATTCCTGCCCCAGGGCTCTTGCACTTGCTGTACCCTTTGCCTGACATGCTCTCCCCTCCCCCATCCCACATCCCAGATCCGATTCCTTCACATTTTTATTGTCTCTGACAAATACTACCTCCTAGAGAGACTTTCTCTGGTCACCCAATCTTAATGGCACCCAGTATTTTTCCCAGTATTTTTACTATTGGGAGTAATCTTTATTTGTTTTAACTGTGTGGGCCCCTTGTTTATCTTGTTCATCACTATATTCCCAGCACCTAGACCCACGCCAGGAATACCATAGGGGCTCAAGAACATCTGTTGGATGGATGAGGCCGTATTAGGAACTGGATTTGTGCTAAGCTCTCCCTCACCCAGGAGTCCCTATAACTCTCACGACAGCCTCCACCTACAAATGGGGAGACTGAGGCCCAGACCTGGGAAGTTATTGAGGAAAAATGAGGTTTAACAGCAGGCCTGATTCCACACTGATGTTCTGGCCAACACCTCCTGCTGTCCTGGGCTTTCACGCAAGATCTGCTCTTTATAGAACAACAAAAAAGGAAAATCAGACAACTGGAAAGGAGGAAAATCAGCAGATACGGCCCTGGAATAATCCTCAGTGCGCAGGTTTCACCTCTCCTGCCCCTTCCCCTCCCCCAGTGTTGAAGGTGGCCTTTTGCTTTTGTTTCTTTTTGCAATGACTGCTATAACATTCACATTCTTCTACGTTCATCACACAGTCTCTGTAAACATGACGTTGAATAGATGTAGGACAGCCCACTGGCTGGAGGCACCAGAGTTACCTGACTGTCTCTAGTGCTTGGGCCTCTATCTAGCCTGGTGCGCTGGGGTTGTCGATGTTTAAGTAACAACTCAATGTCATGGCTGGAATTCAAGCATCCATCCATTCGCTCTTTGACCAGATTTCACTGTGCGCTGGGCCGTATGCAGAACAGGGAGGGTGTTGACGGGCCTGAGGCTCAGTGTCTGTCCTTGGAGTTCATGGACCGGTGTGGGAGGCAGCCAAGCAGGGCCAGAGTGGAATAGATGTCATCAGGCTGGAATGTGGCAGGCGGAGGAAGTGGCCGGTGCAGGGGTGGCTGGAGTGGGCTTCATGGTTGAAGATGGTGAAAAGCTTTTCCCAGGAGGGCAGTGGGTGGTGCACGTTGCCGACAGGCCATCTCGAGGCCAGAGGCGTGGCTGCATAGTGCATCCTGAGCATCCTCCAGGCCTGGGCTCTGGTTGGCCTGGAGCATAGGGAGCCTGCCAGGAAAGGTGGGAGTTGGGGCAGAGCTGAGGCCTGGAAAGCCCAGCTAAGGAACTGAGACTTTCTCCTGCAGTAGATGGGAAGCCTGATGTTTATCTCCTCTCTTTGTAAGAGTTTTTTTTTTTTTCTTAAATTAATTAATTAATTTATTTTTGGCTGTGTTGGGTCTCTGTTGCTGCACACGGGCTTTCTCTAGTTGCGGTGAGCGGGGGCCACTCTTCGTGGCTGTGTGCGGGCTTCTCATCGTGGTGGCTTCTCTTGTTGTGGAGGACGGGCTCTAGGCGCGCAGGCGTTAGTAGTTGTGGCTCATGGGCTCTAGAGCGCAGGCTCAGTAGTTGCGGCGCATGGGCTTAGTTGCTACGTGCCATGTGGGATCTTCCAGGACCAGGGCTCAAACCCGTGTCCCCTGCATTGGCAGGCGGATTCTTAACCACTGTGTCACCAGGGAAGCCCTTTTTTATTAAAGATCAAAATTTTATTTAAAACTGTAAAAAAATGTCAAATAGCACGTAATGGTTTACCTGGAAAGGCCCTTCCTACTCCCCGTCTCCAGTCCTGCTTCCTGGAAGAAAATACTTTCACCTGTTCTGTTTTTAATCCACCGGGCACTTTTCTTGTGACTCAATTGTGTGCTCCACTGTTTCTGGATTTATCAGTTTTGGGACATTATGTCTCGCCTCCCTGCAGTGAAGACGAGGGTTTGGCTCACGCCACCCACCTGCCTTCCCCGATAGTTCTGTTCTGTTGGTGCCTTCAGACCTTTAGATAATATACGTAAGCTCTCACTTCCTCTTCCGTAGACTTGCAGCTCTGTCTTTCCTTTGCATCAGTGTCATGGTAGAGCCTGGTGTGTGCTTGTCTTCCCTCGCTCCACGTTTGGTGCTGTCACGTGGGTAGCTCGAGGTGGGCCATGTTAGAAGTATTTACACCACGGGAATCAGACACAACACACCAGGATTCCCCCCGCCAGTTGTTAAAATGTTTACCGACACAGCACTGCCGGGCTCCTGAGGCTTCTTCCCTCTGACTTGGGTTCAGGAAGAGGCCAGGTTAGCTTGGCTCCCAGAGGCTTGGCTGGCTGGCCCCGCCCAGCACTGACAGCCCTCCCTCTGTGCTGCAGCAAAGCTTCGAGGCACACCAGGACGCCGCCGCGAGTGTGACACACATGGTGAAGGCGGGAAGCGGCGTCTGGATGGCCTTCTCCTCCGGCTCCTCCATCCGCCTCTTTCACACGGAGACGCTGGAGCATCTGCAGGAGATCAACATCGCCACCAGGACCACCTTCCTGCTGCCAGGTGAGGCTGCTGCTGGGCCGTGCCCTGCTGTCCTGGGGCTGTGAAGGGAGGGAGGGAGCAGACATCCGGGAAGCAGCTTCCACGGCCAGGCCAGCCCATCTCATTAACCCTTGAGGCAGCCTTTGGTCAGCCTTGAAAACTGGGCCTCCCAGAGGGGAAGCAGTGGGCTCAGGATTTGAACCCAGGCCTGTCCTTCCAAAGCCCTTCTGGCTGTCACCACAGCACAGCAGGCGGGGGCTCGTGGGAAGTCAGGCTCTGAGCTCAGGGGACTCCCCCAAGTCAGGCTGCCACTAAAAAGCCACGCTGGGCAGGAAGCCAGGCTCATCTATATCTGCCACTCCTCAGGTTGACCAAAACCCCATTTCCGCCTCAAATCGCCTTCAGAATAAGGCAAAGGGAAAGAGAGACAGTCAACTAAGGGTCTCTTTCCTTAGAGATTTTTAAAGAAAGGCAATTGTCCCCCTTAGTTTGCCATCAGGTTTGGGGCAAGGGAGGGTGAAGACCTTGGACGCCACCCCTTGGGGCCCGTGCTTCCTCCTGCAGAGCTGTTTGTGAGACCCGAGGAGAGGATTAAGATCTGAGCTCACCTAGCACCCCCGCTGCCACCCAGCATCTGCCGAGGCCTCTGTAGAATCGGCTGCAGGCATCTCCCCTACTGTCTGCTGCCCCAGTCGCTGCCCAGATCCCTGTGGGCTGTGCTGGGAGCCAGGGCAGACATGTGCTCAGGGTCCATCCCTACCCCCAGCGGGCTTTAGAGCAGCCCTCAGGGCTGGCAGGCCTTGGCCTGCCTTGCCCTGACCCAGGGCTGGTCTGGGAGGGTATGGGGACTGTTCTGTTCAAGCTCAGACGACTGGGCTGGATGCAGCAGCTGGGGGCGCCGAAGGGCCCCAGGGCCAGGGAAACAGAGAGGCGTGGCAGGCTGAACCCGGAGCTGATTGTGAGAGGGGCTCGGCAGATGGGCCTTGGCAGAGGCTGGAAGCGGCCCGGGGGTGGGGTGGGGGGGCAGGGTTGGTTACTAACAACAAGATCAACAACAACAGTGATAGTATCTAGTAGCTGCCAGCCTGCCAGGAGCCCTACAGTGAGCTAGGTCCCAAGGGCTTTATGTACAGGATCTCACTGTCCCCATTTTACAGATGCAGAAACTGAGGTTTGTTCAGCAGGGTAAAGTGGCCAGAGGCAGGACAGGGAGTCACATGAGGTCGGACTCAGTTCAGAGTCCCACTGGGCGTAACAGGGGAAGAGATGTTTTCAGAGGTGGCCAGAGTCCTGGCTTGGCCACTGTTGGGTCTTAGCAGGTCTCTTTGCTTCCTGGAACCTCTGGTCCCTGTGTGGGATGGAAAGTGGTTCCTGGCTCAGGATAAATGGCGTCAGGCATGGGAAAACGCCTTGCCTAGGTCTGGGGCATCCATGAGGAGAATGAACGGCTTCCTAACCTGCTCCTGGGGTCTGGGGTAGGGGCTTGGGGGACCTATGTTATGTTCCTATGTTCCTCGCTCCCTCCCTCCCTCCCTCCCTTCCTTCCTTTTTTTTAGCTTTAGCTTCATTGTCTTTCATAGTATTTATATATGAGGTAAATCTATTTTAATTACAGTACACGTTTCTCAGTATCACAGAAATATTTCCACATTTATGCTGATAGCTAAATTATTTCAAGCTAGTGGAACAATGGAAGAAATAGATAATCTTATGGGCCTTTTGCATCTTCTCAGTCTATCTGTGGGGATGGTGGAAAGTAGAGAAAGAATCAAGTTTATCAAGCGGTCAGAGGCAGGCTTTGTGGACAGACCCGCTGCAGGCGGAAAACCAGCAGGTTCCCGCTGCACAACTCCGACCCCACTGTGGGTTTAAAATGCATTTTCACGTCCACTGTCTTGACTTGTTCTTTGCAGTTACCCTTAAAGAAGAAAGGACATTGGCTTTCATGAGCAGGTAAACGGAGGCCCAGGAGCTTAAATAACTGGTCTCAGGTCACTCCGCTGAGGGTCCAGAGCCAGGACCCAAGTCACAGCTCTCTCACAGACTAACTGGGCGGCCTCCCCCTTCCCGGGCCTCCGTTTCCCCATCTGTACAGCGAGGGCCATAGATCTGAGTCGGAGCTTGTAGGGCAGACCAGAGCCCGGAGTTAGACAGGCCCTGCTGGGATCCTGGCTCTGCCGCCTTCCAGCTCTGTGACCGGGAGCAAGTGGGGTGCCTCTCCCACCTTCCGTCCCTGCCTCTCAGGGCAGGTGTGGGCCTTACCTGAGGTGGTGAGGACAGCGCCCCATGGTCCCCGGCTCCAGTGCGTGATGGTGTCATCCACCATCGTTATCTTCATGGCAGTCCCTGCCCCTCATGGCACTGGTCCCCTTAGGCCGTGCATCACCCCCCAACCCTCCAGTCAGGGCCCCTCCCACCACATCGGCACAGACAGAAGCCACCTGTCCGCTTGCCCGACCTCCCGGAGCTGGGCCCTGGACATGTCAGAGTGGAGGCTGAGCTTCCTGCGTTCAGGGCTTCCCGAAGGTCCCGAGGAGTTACTGTCCTGGGTCGCCTTCCCCCAGGCCTGACCTTTTCTAACACTGGGGAACTCGGGCCCCTACTGGCCAGGACACCGTGAGCCCAAGAGGAGCCAGCCCTGGGTGGAGGGGGGCGTCAAATCCACCCTACGCTGTGCCCTGGCAGAAGAACAGAGCAGGATTCTTAAATTCTTTATTAGAGATACTTTAAAAAGGCTTTTAGGTATTTTTTCTTCCCCCATACCACCAAATGAAATAATTGTGTAATTACTAATAAATTTGTTCCCCCTCTAAGTGCGGATTTTTTTTAAGGGCATGTTAAAAATTCATCGCGCTTCCTTTTCCCGACCCCTTTCCTCCACTTGCGGCCCAACTGGTATTAATGCATTTTTGAACCTAAACTCCCTCCTCCTCTTAACTAGACAGGTCATTAATAAAATGTTCTCTGAGAGCCTGAGCTTTTTAATGTTGTATATCTCCAGATAGATGGCTTGGGTGAGTTGAACACTGCTGCATTAAGTCTCTGTGATGAAATATTTATCCACCATTAGACTTTCTTTTTTTCCTTTCGTGCTGTTTGTGAAGTGCCTTGCTCTTTTCCTCGAGGCAGAGTGGGAGGAGGAAGGGCCTCGGAATGAGGTCTGCAGATGAAGTCATTTCTCCATTCCAGCATCTCTTTTGGTTTCTCGCTGCCTTCCTTTCATTTGCCAGGTTTCTGCTGTCCAGTGGGGGCCGAGGGGAGGCAGGGGCATCAGGAAATGGTCTCCTGCTGGTCCTAAGGCCCCAGGGGCCCTGGAAAAGGAGGGGAGGCATGTGAGATGAAACGTTTGCCACTGCTCCCTCTCTTGGCTTTTATTATTTTTGTGGGTTTCTGGCTCTGATGGAGCTGATCTCAAGAGACTAGGTCCTTTTAATAATCACAAATATCGTCCTAATAGCCTCCATTTTTTGATTATATGTTATGGGCCAAGAGCTGTGCTCAACTGTGTGTATATATTATACTGTGTGTATAGATATATATATATTTATATACATACTCCCTATGTATATGTACATATATAATATTGCTAATAATCATAAAATTGAGCAAGGGACATTTGTAATACTCATTGAACAATGAGAGGCAGTGGCTTGTTGATTCATGCAGCTGGTAAGTGACAGCAACACGTGTGTCCTTACTCACTTCTCTGCTTTCATGCATTCATTCTTTCATTCATTCATTTACTCATAGGTCCTTTTTAAAAATATTTATTGAGGTACAGTTGATTTACAATATAAGTTTCCGGTGTACAACATAGTGATTCACAATTTTTAAAGGTTATACCCCATTTATAGTTGTTATGACATATTGGCTATATTCCGTGTGTTGTACAATATATCCTTGTAGCACATTTATTTTATATCTGGTAGTTAGTACCTTCTAATCCCCTTCCTCTGTCCTGACCCACCCCCGGTCCCTCTCCCTACTGGAAACCACTAGTTTGTTCTCTAGATCTGAACTCACAGCTCCTTTTCGAGTGTCTACCATGAACCAGGGTATTCGGCCGGGAGCTGGGGAGTCAACTTTGAGACACAGATAAGCTGCTGCCCTCAGGAAGCTTACATTTGGGAAGGCAAACAGTAAGTGAGCAAAGGGAGAAATAGAGGAATTACAGACCTTGAGCAGAGCCAAGAAGAGAAGACAGGTGGTGACGTGAGAGGGCTCACAGCACGAGCCTCCTGCGCTTTCTGATTTCACGAGGGCTGGGAGCACCCACGGTTGGACTGTCCTCTGAGGCTGTCCTAGCAGTTGGGAGCCTACACTCTCTGAGCTGATGAGGATGTGGGGAAGAGTCCCTGCTCCCCCAAACCCAGATACTGTTTGTGAAATAGCCCCTGACAAACTGGCTTTTTTCCCACCGTGGTTTCCATTTCCGCATTGAATCAACACTGTGAATAAGACTCGCTGAGTTTGCATCACGTCGCCAGGTTCATATATCCCGCTGCCTGCTGACAGCTCCACTTGGGTATCTAATGTGCATTTCAGACGACATCCAGTATTGAACTTGGACTCCTACCCCAAGCCTGCTCCTCCTTGGTCTTGGTCCACAGCACTGCCATGCACCCAGCTGCTTGAGACAAAAAACTCCGAGCTGTCCTTGATTCCTCTCCCCTCCCCCCTCCCCTTCAGTCTGTCAGCAGGTCTGTCTCTAACCTGTTGGTTTCTCACCATCTCCCTGCCACCACCGTGTCTCGGATGCCACCATCCCTGCCTTGCTGGTCTCCTTGCTCCCCCCATCACCCCAGTCCTCCGTCTCATTGCAGCTAAAATGCTCCTCTAAAATCCGGGTGCATCACTCTCCTGCTTAGACCTGCCAACTCCTCCTCATCACACTCGGAATGAACAGTCAAAGCCCTAGCCCTGGCCCATCCACTCTTCTGACCCTCCCCCCGTCGTCTCACAGAGCCCTCATCCCCAAGCTGCACTGGCTCAGTCCTCCACAGACTGCGAGCTCATCTCGTCACAGGGCCTTTGCACGTGCCGCCTCCAGGGCTTTTGCTTGGGTCTTGGTGTGGCTGCCGCCTCCTTGTCATTGGATGCAGCCTCCCCATCCCCCCAGGAAGCAGAGTAAGGCACAAAACCCCGGCATCCCCCCACCCACTCTCTGCCTCACTGCCTCATTTCACTCCTCTGCCTAGTAGCTATATTCCTTGTTTCTGTTTTCTTTTCCTCTTCCCCTCCCAAGGCTGCATTAGTACGGTAGCTACCATTAAAATTAAAATGAAAGGAAATTACAAACTCAGCCCCTCAGTCCCACTAGCCACATTTCAAGTGTCAGTAGCCATATGTGGCTAATGGTTACCGAACTGGACAGTGTGGTAGAGAACCTTTTCATTATTGTAGAAAGTTCTAGAATGTTTGCTCCTTAGGAGCAGAACTTTGTGTGTGTGGTTCCCCCTGTGCCTCCAGCACCGAGTGCAGCGTCCTGCACACAGTAGGTCCTGGGGATGTGCTGGGGTGCCGAGTGAATGGATGGGTGATGGTATAGACCAGTGTGTTAGGAAATGCTGTGTGAACCCGAAGATAGTAACCTTCCTTCTGGGGTGACCATGGAGCCACGCCATTCTGCTCTGAGACTCTGCTCTGTAGAGGAAGCCCATACACCTACAGGTATGGAACTCAAGTAATTTGCTCGAGAGTAGAGAGGCAGTGAAAGCATCAGGTTGTAAGAAGCAGCAGACCTGAGCTGTGCTCCTCCACACTCCCCACCCCGCACTCATCAGCTGGGTGACCTCTTTGGACCTTAATATGCTTGTCTGGAAAATGGGCACAGCATCCGGGTCTTGCATACCTCTCAGCTGTTGCAAGGCGTATGTCAGGCTAAGGCAGGTATACGAAGTGCTTTGGAAACTGCAAAGCAGTATTTCTCAAAGTGTGGTCCCGGGCCCAGCAGCATCGGTATCACCTGGGAACTTGCTGGAAATGCAGTTTGGGGGCTCACCTCTGGGGTTGGCCCCTCAGTTATCAGCCCTCCTGGTGGTGCTGATGCATGCCCAGCTTGAGAACCCCCTGTTCTAAGCATCACTTCACGTCATGGCATGACTTTGAATTTGAGGAGAGAATAATCTTGTCCTTGGGCAGAAGAATTCAGGCCAGAAGTGAGATGGTCCTTTGGAGGGGCAGGAGTGGGCCCCCAGCTCCTCCCTCATGCCCATTCCCGTTGACCGGAATTGTTAGCAATGGATGCAGCGAGGATGGCAGACGGCCCCTACCTGTGAGTGCCATGTACCAGCCACTGGATTATGTGATTTACAATCATTGGCACATTTACTCCTCAGGACAAGGCTTTGAAATATCATCGTCGCCTTTTGCAAGTGAGGGAGCCATGCCACAGACAGGTTTTGTTTCTGGCCCCGGGACATGGAGCTAGGAAGTAGCAGAGCCGGGGTTTGAACGCAGCGCCTGGCCCCGCAGCCGTGCTCGCAGCCGCCATGCTGTGCAGCCCACACTGTGCTTCCTCCCTGTGAAGAGCAGAGGGACCCGCCTTCCCTGCTATTGCTGTTCTCACTAAAAGGAAGAGACAGCCCCGGGGATAGCCAGATAAGAACTAATCTGGACTGGCATCAGAAACATGCTAGTTCCTGGTGCTGAGTGCCCGTTTCACTGTTGGGCCCGGGGACTGCAGGGTACACTGCCCTCGCCAGAGGAAGGGCCCATGTGGGCAAAATGTTAAGCCCGGGCTGGAAACCAAGGGGCTGCAACAGACTGCTAACTCACCTGGACCCCTCCCCATGCATCCCTTCTGCACCATCTGCTTCACCCTCAAACCCCCACTTTCCCAGGCCTCCCTTCACTCCCCAGCTGGCCAGTTGTGTCCCTGGCATGGGCGGCCCTTAGCGTACACCTTGTGCCAGATAAGCCAGCCATGCTCACATGGGCCAGTACCGTGGCCTTCCTTCATAGCATCCCCAAGGCAGCCCCGCTTTACATAGGAGGAAATGAGTCTGCATCAGGGGAGCACTCAGCTGGGGGACCCAGGGGCCACACCCTAGCCAGGTTAGCCTCCCAAGCCCCATATCTTAATCACAACCCTGTCCAGCTTCTTGCTTATCTCAGGAGAGGAGCCCAGACTGTGCCATTTTCTCACCTGCAGTGGCCCCCATCCACTGCCCCCTGCCCCCAAGAGAATGTACTGCTCATGCTGGCTTCTCCCTCTGCAGGCCAGAAGCACCTGTGTGTCACCAGCCTCCTCATCTGCCAGGGTCTGCTCTGGGTGGGCACTGACCAGGGTGTCATCGTCCTGCTGCCTGTGCCTCGGCTGGAAGGCATCCCTAAGATCACAGGTGAGACTCTGGGAGCCAGTCCTGCAGGGCCCGGGGAGTCAGCTGCCTATGGCCAGGGAAGGGTGGATCTTGTGCCCAGATGTTTGCACTCTCTTCTGATATGGGGGTGGGGGGTCCATTCTCTAACGTCCTCTGTCATCGCAGGTGGCACTGTGGCTCAGTGGAGTTAAATCACCTTGGCCTTGCGGTCTCCTTCTGAGTCTTCTTTCTGAGTCTCAATTACCTAATCTAGCAATGGGCACAGTAGGCATACTGGCCAGATGGTTTGGGGATTGGCTGAGACACCTGACTAATGGTAGAGGATCTTCGGGGCCCCTTCTGCCCCCTCCCCACAGCAGCTTCAAAGTGTCCAGGCTCCAGTGGTAGAAATAACTGAGGACTCCTGGGGCTGGGGGTCCATGTGCAGCTGTGTTTGCATGGATTAGAGGGAGGGCTGCCCTGACTGTGGCACTGGGGTCCAGGATCAGGGAAGACCCCGGAACTCTGGGCCCCTCTCTGCCTCTGCCCTGAGGGTGAGGACGAAGTGGCCTCTTTCAGCTGCTGCCGGAGGGCAGGGCTGAGTGCAGTGGGAGGGAGAAGTCCTGAGGGAGACCAGCCCCAGGTGGATCTCAAACCTCTCTGCCAAAGAAGACTCTCTTCCTAAATTGTAAGATTTCCCATTTTCATGATTTTATCACATAGGTCAATTTGTTCATCCCAGGCTTGGTCCTGGGGTTGCAGGGATGCATTGGGCAGAGACCCTGCCCCCAAATGCTGAGAGTCTGGTAGGGGCAGCTTGTAGCCAGGGTAGCAGGTGCTATGATGGCAGGTGTCCTGGAATCTGCATTGCATAGAGACAGGAGTGATCATTTCTTCATGGCTGAAGGCAAGAAGGGTGCCCTGTGGAGGGGCTGAGCTGGGCTTCAAGGCTGAGCTGTAGAGTTAGGTGGATGGGAAAGGCTCTCTAGGCAGAGGCAATGGCTTGG
The DNA here is from genome assembly GCF_949752795.1 of Hyperoodon ampullatus. Lineage (NCBI taxonomy): Eukaryota > Metazoa > Chordata > Mammalia > Artiodactyla > Ziphiidae > Hyperoodon > Hyperoodon ampullatus. The sequence goes on from NC_136915.1 coordinate 14,265,749, forward strand.
GCAAAAGCACAGAGATGTGAGGATGGCTCAGGCAGGGAGCTGCAGGTGCTTTCACACCGAGGTTCCCCATGTGGTTTATAAAGTCACTTGTGTTCCCCTGCTCCAGTTCTCCAAAAAAAGTAGCCCTGGAGCATGAAGAGCCCTCCCCCAGACCCATGGCCTTCTGGGAAGATAACAACGTAGATCGCAGTAACCAAAAACAAAAAAAACCAAAAAAAACAAAAACAAAACCCAGAAATTCTCCAAGAGACTTGTTGGGTCTTTAAAACTCTGGGCCTTTGGGCCCCTTCTCTCTGCCCTCTTCCTGCAGGGAAAGGCATGGTCTCGCTCAACGGTCACTGTGGGCCTGTGGCCTTTTTGGCCGTGGCCACCAGCATCTTGGCCCCCGATATCCTGCGGAGTGACCAGGAGGAGGCCGAGGGGCCGCAAGCCGAGGAGGACAAGCCGGACGGTCAGGCTCATGAGCCAGCACCCGTGCCCGCGAGCCACGTGGGCCGAGAGCTGACCCGCAAGAAGGGCATCCTTTTGCAGTACCGCCTGCGCTCCACTGCCCACCTCCCGGGCCCGCTGCTCTCTGTGCGGGAGCCGGAGCCCATGGACGGCTCAGCCCTGGAGCACAGTGAGGAGGACGGCTCCATCTATGAGATGGCTGATGACCCTGACATCTGGGTGCGCAGCCGGCCCTGTGCCCGTGACGCTCACCGCAAGGAGATCTGCTCGGTGGCCATCATCTCCGGAGGGCAGGGCTACCGCCACTTTGGCAGCGCCCCGGGCGGCAGCGGGAAACCAGCCCTCTGTGGGGAGACGGACAGCGCCCTCCTCATCTGGCAGGTGCCCTTGACGCTATAGCCCCCACCCAGGCCACGCAGCTGCAGGCCTGGCCACAGCCAAGCCAGTCTCTCGGCCTGCTATGGACCCTCCCAGTGGTCCAGGGTCCCCAGGGAGCACTGGGTGGCAACGCCTTCCAGGGACGTGCATGGCACCACGCGGACGGGCCTGGAACTCTGGTGACTACCTGAGCGGGGCAGAGGAAAACCTCTTCCTTTTTAAGAAAAAAAAAAAATTCAGAGTGTTTAGGGGAGTGGTTTGGGTTTGGGGAGAGGGAGGACACCTCTGGAGAAGATGGCCTTCTTTTTAAAAGCAAAAAACACAAAACCTCACAATTGCCTGGCAAGCCCAGTGCCTCTTGTCCAGGCCCGAGCAGGGCTCAGGGGCGGCCACGCACCCTTCCTGGAAGGGTGCGTGTGTGTGAGTGTATGAGAGTGTGTGGGCTGGTGTGTGAATATATATAAATACGTATATATGGTGTATATTATATGTGTATAAAGTCTGTACATATTGGAGCTCTGGGAGATGCTGGAATAAAAGGCAAGAATAACTTCAGTACTTGGATTGAGGGTTGTTGTTGTTTTGTTGTTTCGAGATGTGATGGGGGAAGAGACAGAGCAGCTGTCACTGGATAGGGTTTGTTCTGGAACCAGCAGGAAGGATCCAGGCCAGGCACCGCGAGAACAGGCCCTAGAACTGTGCTGTCCGGTGCAGTCGCCGTTGGTCACATGTAGCTGTTTAATTTTTTAATGAATTAAAATGAAATAAAATCACAGATTCAATTGTTCAGTCCCATTAGCCACATTTCTAGTGTGGCTCAAGATGCCCAGGTGGTGAGTACCAACCTCATCAGCACAGGTACGACTGTTTCCATCACCCCAGAAAGTTCTCTTCTGCTCAGGGAGGGGCTCTTGGGAGTTTCTTTTCTGAAAGTTTTTGGAAGAGAAGGCTGGGCCCCGGCTCTGGGATGGTGTGGAGGCACAGGCCTTGGCGTCCATCTGGCAGACCTGGGAGGAAAAGAAACTGAAGGGCTTCACTGTGTGGAGGGTGAGGGTCTGGGGCTGTTGCTATGGGCAACAGAGCCACGAGGGAGGGGGCTGAGGTCCCTGGGTCTGAGGGAGGATGGCGTGAGTTCCAGGGGCTGGGAGCAGAGCCTAGGCTGTGGGGTGGGATTGGCAGGCGAGGACCTGGCTCAATCTCCATCCTTAAGTTTCTAGAGCTGCCTATAGAAAAAACACCAAAACCCAAACCCACCACCCAGAAGGGAAGTGTTCCCTCCGTCTTCCCACCCATCCATCCACCCCTCTGTCATCTGTCGGCGTGTCTGTTCGCCCACCACCCACCCACCCACCAGTCCTCCCTTCCACATGTAACGGCGGCCACGCTGGGATACAGGGAGGAGGGAAGCCGAGGCGGGAGGCAAACCTCGAAATGAGACCCGGCCTCACGGCTTGATGCGATTCCATGGGAAGCTCCGCGAACCCAAGGGAAGAGCCGCCAAGGAGGGGACATTTCAGCCATGTCCCGACTACCTGATGGGATCTCGTGCACTGGAGGAGTCACTTCCTTGTTCACTCCTTTCACACGCCCCTTGAGCCCTGCTGTACTCGGGCACCATGCTGGTTGCTGGGGCCACGGAGGTGAGCAAGGCCATGGCCATCCCTGTCCCTTGTCCTCAGGAAGTACATGCTTAGCGGGTCGGGCAGGCATGAGCCAGTGGGCGAGGGCTGGGGGAGGTCAAGGGTGCTGCAGGGAAGGGGAAAGGCCTTGTGGAGGGAAAAGCCTGTGCACAGGTTGGCTTATTCCTGGGGTGGGGGTGCGGCGCGGGTGAGTGTTCCAGCATGGTTGCCCAGGAGGAGGAGGGGGAACCTGTGTCTGGAGGAACCCTGGCCCTGGACACTGACCAACTACATCCACTCCAGATGAACCCGTCTTCTCTTGGCCTCAGTTTCCCATCTTGTATCAAAGGGAGGCTCGTTACCTCCCATGGGAGAGGAGAGTCCTTTCTAAGTACAAATGGGATAAAGAACATGTCTTCATTTTCATTGCTTAACTTAATTACTGAGTGCACTGTCTGGGTAGGGCTCCCCGGGGGAGCTGGACGGGACTTTTCCTGGGACAGCGACTGGTAGGTAGAGGCCGCTTGGGACAACGGACAAGCCTGGAGTCTAGGATCCGGCAGGCCTACATTCATGTCCAGCTCTGCCACAGCCCCGCTGTGTGTCTTCCAGGGCGTCCCTTCACCTCCAGGCCTCGGTTTCCTCACCTCTAACATGGGCACGATGATGCCTTGAAGAACTACTGAGGACAAGTGTTAACAGGTCCATGGAAAGCACCAGAACGGTCCTCCAGCGGCAGCTCTGTGATGATTGCTCATGTCGTCGTAGCCTGCCTTGTTCCAAACGATTTGAGGCAGGCTGTTCATATTAAGAAGTCCCCCCCTTTTGTGCAGGAGTTAGCGTCTGAGAGCTTTGCGGGTCTGTTAGATCCTAGCCCTGCAGATCGCTCAGCTGAAGAGGGCCCGGGAGATGTGATGGGGCCCGTGAAATCTGTCACTGAGCAATTGACTGACTGCTACTGTAGTGAAATTATCATATCAGTCAACAGCTCCTCTCCCGAGTCTCTGACAACAGAGCGAGGGAGGATCGGGGAGCGTCAGAAACGGCTCCCGAGTCGAGTGGTGGATGTGCCTCACATAGGAGAGGAGAGGCCCTCACTTTAGATATTCATCCGAGTAATAATAACCACAAGTGCTCTGGGTGCACCAGCTCATTTCATCCTCATAGCCGCGCCCTGAGTAGCTGCTCTGTTTGCCTCATTTTGCAGGTAAGGGATCTGAGGCTCAGGGAAGTTAAGCAGCTTCCTGAAAAGTGTCAAGGCCAAGACTGAGGTAGGTCTGTCTGCCGCCAGAGCCAGACTCTTAGCCACCAGGTGACTCTGCCCCCAAGAGCAGAACTTGGGAGACAGAGCAGAGTTCCAACTGTGCTTTAGCCACTTACTAGCTGTGTGACACCAGGCAAGCACCTTAACCTCTCTGTGTCTCAGGGAGGGGATGGTAAACAGTTCCTGCCATGGGAGCTGGGTACCATTCATTCAGGATTTATCGAAAGCCTGCTATGTGCCAGGACCCGGATCCAGGTGGGCACTGGGTAGACGGGTGAACCAGACACCCGGTACACACCTGCCCCCCATTCTACGGGGGTTGCAGAGGGAACAGAAGATAAATAAGTAAAATGTGTCCGATGGCGTCTGTGCTCTGGAGAGGAATGACACAGAGAAGGGGGTTAGAAAGTACCGGAGAGGGGACTCTGATGTTAAACCGGGTGGCTGGGGAAGCCTCACTGACAATGTGACATTTGAACAAAGAGCCGAAGGAGGAGCAGACATGAGGCCCTAGAACATTTCGGGCGGAGGGAACAGCACGTGCAAAGTGCCGAGGCAGGAGGGCACCTGGAGCGGAGGGAGGGGGGCCGTAGGAGACGGTCCTGTGTTACTAGGTCAGTTCGTGGAGGGACCTTGCCTTTTCCTTGGTGACATGGGGGGGTCATCGGAGGGTTTCAAGCCGAGGAATGACGCCATCTGTCTCTGGCTTTCTAACAATCACTCTTGGCTGCTAAGTTGAGGAGAGCGCGTGGGGGCAGGTGTAGAAGTGCGGAGGGCAGGAGACCACCTGTTGTAATCCAGGTGCAAGATGCTGGAGGCCGGGACCACCGTGGGCGTGGTGGAGGTGAAGGGCGCCAGTCAGCGTGGATGGGTTCTGATGCTGGAGCCCCCAGGGTTAGCTGATGGGTAGGCTGGGAGGGAAAGGGCAGTGAGGGATGACCCCATGCTGTCCGGCCCGAGCAACTGGAAGGACGGAGCTGCCATTTACTGAGGTGGGGCGGAGGTTGGAGATAGCTGCGAAACGGCTGGTTTTCTAGGGGGAGACCAGGAATTGGGTTTGGGGCTTGTTACATTTGAGTTGCCATTGGACATCGGAGTGGAGAAGCAGGGGGCGCGGTGGCTCTGTGCGTTTGGAGCTGTCCAGGGAGAGGTCCAGGCTAGAGGCAGGTGTGAGCCTGGCTGTATCTCAGGGGAGCAGACGAGATGGAGGAGACGTGAGAACAGCACAGGGCAGGCGGGTGTTGGGAGGTCCGGGAGATGAACGCGACACCCAGGGAGCCTGAGAAGGCCCGGCCCAGACGAAGGGGAAAACCAAGAGGGTGAGACGTCCTGGAAGCCACGTGAGCGTGTTGGAAGGAAGAGGGAACGATCTTCCACGTCCAATGCTGTGGAGAGGGTAAGACGAGGCCTGAGAACTGACCTTCAGTTTAGCCACGTGGAGGCCATTGGTGACCTTGACAAGAGGGATTCAGGCAGAGTGGTGGGGAATGGCCTGATGGAAGGGGGATCAAGGTCGAACAGGAGGCGAAGAACTGATCGATTGGTCTGGGCGAAGAGCCCGGGGAGCAGGGTCTGGGGTGGGTCTCTGAGGCCGAGGCAACCTGGGTGGTCCTTGGGGCCCCTGTGGTTGGGGTGGAGGGAGCGACAGGTGTGGATGCCATAGCTCCGAGGGCCCAGAGCATATCAGTCCATGTGCCTTAGTCCCTTGCCCTTGCCTGAGGGAAAACCACTCTTTTCTTTACCCCCGATGAGCAGATACAGCCTCTTGATGAGACCCTCATCAGGAGGCAGCTGTGACCTGGACCCGTCTCCCAACTGGGGTTCTGTGCAGCTGCTGATTGGGGATCTCAGGCTGATGGCAGGCTGCTCGCTGCCCACCCGTGGGTTCCCCAGCCTGCTCTCTCCCTCCTGCTGTCCTTCCCTGCACACAAGGACACTCACCACCTGGGCCATTGCAGACCCACAGGCCCAGACCGTCCTCTGCCCTACTGTCCCCCTCCCTCTCCCACCCTGGTGGGCATGACAGGGACACACATCCCTGCCCACGGCTCTGTCTCCCTTCATCTTCCTGACTTTCTCCTGGACTTGTGAGGCCCAGGGTGTGGGCTGGGAGTGCGCTTCCCTCCCCGGGAGCCCACATAGTGTCTATCCTCAGGCTTGTCTCCTCCAGTCTCCCCCATTTCCAACTTGCTGATTAAAATGGGATTTCTGGCCTGGGAAGAGCTGCTCTGTGGCCTGTGGGGGTCTCTGGGCTCAGACGTGGAGCTTTGCTCTTGCTTCGTCAAAGGAAGTGACTTGGTCTGGGTTTCCCCAGAAGCAGATCCTGAGACAAGGATTTTGATGCGAACTGGGGACCCTGGGATGGGATGTGAGACAGAGATGGGACGGAAGCCAGAGCAGTGTGTGTTAACTGAGCAGGTGACCTGTGCTGGGGAGCTCAGGAGACATGCAGAGCCTCAGAATTCCCCGGCTTCAGGGTGAGGACACTGGGCATATATCCCCACCTCTCATCAGTAGGGTCCCTGGCCGAGGCTGCTCCCAGAGCCGTTCATCCAGCCCTCCAGCCTGCTTCACTGCAGCCAGAGAGATGGCCTCGGGCTGAGCATCCCCCGTGCCCCCAGTAGAGCATGGACTGCCATAGTGAGTGCCCAGGAGAGCTGGCTGTGGCTTTTAAAATTTTTAAATGTTTTCTTCCCCAACAAAGCCAGGTTTTCAAGAAGATAGTCTTGCTATGGACACAAAAATAACTAATTTGGAACTCAAAGCTGGTTGTTTCTTTTAGGTTTCATCCCCCATGTCTTAGTCAGCTTGAGCTGCTGTAACAAAAGACCATCATTGGGTGACTTTAACAATTTCTTTCTCAGTCCTGGAGGCTGGGAAGTCCCAGATCAAGGTGCTGGATGATTCAGTGTCTGGTAAGAGCTCTTTTCCTGGCTTGCAGGCTGCCTTCCTTCTGTATCATCACGTGATGGAGAGAAGATGCTCTGGTGTCTCTTCCACTTATTATAAGGGCATTAATCCCATTCATGAGGGCTCCACCCTCATGACCTAATCACCTCCCACAGGCCCCACTTCCAAATGTCATCACATTGGTGGTTGGGACCCACATTTAGCCCATAACAACTTCTCTCTCCTCCCTTGCAACACACACACACATGCTATCTGGCATTGTTTTAGTGGGATGGGGGCCAGGGAGATGTTGACTCATCAAGATTTATAGGGGATGAAAATAAACCTCGGGCTTATATCTCAAACACATCACCTTGCTATACAACTGGGTACTTTGCACTAGAATCACTGGGGATATGAAATTGTTCTTGTTCTCATGGAACATGCAGTCCAGCAAGCAGGGTACTGGTGCCAAGGAGATTCAATCAAGGGAGGCTTTCTGGAGGCAGTGAGGTGTGGTGCAGCAGATTCAGGCTTTGGAGTGATGCAGATTTGCGTTTGAATCTTGGCTCTATCATGTATTTACTATGCGGCCTTAGACAAGGGACAGGCTTCTGTACTTCCACGTCCTCAGCTGAATAAATGGGTTAATAATGCCTTCCTTGCAGGGTGGCTGTGAGCGCTTAGTAGATGTTAGGTATTAGCTATTACTATCATTACTACATCTTCTAGTCCTGCTGCTACTGCTACAACCATTATCTCAGTGAATCTTCAAAATTAACTGGAAAAGGGGACTTCCCTGGTGGTCCAGTGGTTAAGACTCTGCACTCCCAATGCACGGGGCCTGGGTTCGATCCCTGGTCAGGGAACTAGATCCCACATGCCACAACAAAAAGATCCCACACATGGCAATGAAGACCCTGCATGCTGCAGGTAAGACACAGCACAACTAACTAACTAAATATTAAAACAAAACAAACAAACAACAACAGAAAAACCAAAAACCAAAATTAACTGGAAAGGGAGGGAGATGAAGAAACGGAGGTTCAGAGGGTGCAGTAACCTGCAGTGCACACAGCCCGGGGAGGGGGACGAGGATGGGGGGGCAGAGGTCTGCCGTTCTGGGAGGTCTGGTTCCAGGAGGGACAGGGGCTCGGCTAGGGGTCGGGGCTGTGTTGTGGCCCAGGCTCTCCTGGCCTGTTTCCAAATCCTAGGCTCAGCCCAGGGGACCTCAGCTGTCCCTCCCTGAGGCCAGAACCATGTGGGGCTCCTTTTCGTCCTGTCTGAGGGGAACCAGCCCTCCTGACACCAACATGTTTTGTGTGACCCTATGAAAGTCCAGTACACACACATATAAACTTGCCCCATTATTCCATGGAGGTCACAGAACCTCTGAAACCTGCTTTCTTGTGGGTCTGATCCTGCTTTCTTTGGACTGCCACGCACGTGCATGTGTGTTCATGTGGGTGGGGTCCACACGAGGACGGAGTCAGCTTCAGCCACAGAATATGAGGATGTTAACAGCACTGACCCCACCAGTCTGATGGGCAAGACAGAGCCAGACGAGAATGTTCCCAGTCTGATGGGGGAGAGGTCCTTGTTCTCAGGGAGCTCCCAGTCTGATGGAGGACTCACAGCCTTTCTCACCTAGTTTGATGGGGAAGTTGCTAGTCCAACAGGGAGACATGGGCCTGTTCTAGGGAACCCCAAACTTGATGGGGGAGACCCAGCCCAACTCTCAGGGATCTGCCAGTTTGATGGGGAAGATACAGTTTCTCCCCAGGAGGAGACCCTAGTCTGATGGGGGAGATCTATCCCTTGCCTTGGAGGATTCTGCAGTCAGATGGTGGAGACCCCCAGCCTGAAGTGGGAGATAATCCCTTGCCCTTGGTGAGCTTCCAGGCTGACAGGGGAGGCAGGACCCTCAACTGTGAAGAGATCTGACAACAAGACACACAACAGAAACTTTTTCACAAGACAGACCTAATTACAGCGCTGCTGAACTGCTCTCAACTCCTCGTTTACACTTTCCTGGGGCAACAGCAGATAGCAAGAATGTGTAAATTGAGGAAGATTAATAGAATTACCTGAGCTATTTCTTGTTATCTTTTCCTATCAACAGAAACCACAAACCTTTCCTGTTGAGAAGCCTGGCCATTATAGGCTCTCTCCCTCAGGCAGACAGCTGGCTCCTTTTCTGCAGGGAACAGATTCTTACAGGTGTCCCATCCTGGAAGCCAGCCCCCCCCCCCCCCCCCCCCCCCGCTCCCGACGGATGGGCAGGCTGTGTGGTGTAGAGGGTGCTGGGCCTTTAGTCAGGAGATGTGGGTTTGAGTTTTGGCTCTGTCACACTTTGTGTGTGACCCATGTGTCCCCACCTCTGTGAGCCCAAGCCCTGCCCAATAGTAATCCAGAGGTGCTGAGCTCTCGTCCAGGTCCAGGCACCGTATTAAGTGCGTTATAACCTTGATGGCAAGGAATCGGCACAACCACCCCCCAAGGAGGTTCTGTTATTATCCCCACTTTACAGATGAGGAAACCGAGGCTCAGAGAGGTGAAGTCACTTGCCCAGGGTCACACAACACAGAAGATGACCCCAGGGCTGTGGCCTTGATGCCCATACCCTTAACCCTGCATTCCCTGCCGCCCTATCCTCAACCCCTGTCCCGGCCCCGCCCCCTCCCTCTGCTGCCTGAGGACAGAGGTGTGAGAACAGGGACTCAAGTGCCAGTGCAAGCCACAGAATGTTTGCGGACCTTTAGCTTCGGTTGCCTCTTCTAGGACGTGGGGATAGTAACAGCACTGATCGCATGAGCTGGTTTGAGGATGAAATGAGTTAATTCATGTAAAATGCTCCGAGCAACCCCTGGCCCACAGTGAGCCCTCATTGACTGGCTTATTATCATCTCACACAGGAGCCCTGCCAGGCGTCCGTAACAGAGATGCCCCTCTTTAGAGCGTTAAATGCGCCAGGCACGTTGTGAGCCCTTAGCACCTCCTTTAGAGAGGCATAGCTCGGAGAACTCAGCAGTGTGTGCAGAAAGTCTTACTGGTTCTGCTGCCTTAGGACACAGAGAAACTGGTTCCTCTCACCAAGTGTTTTTGGAAAATAAGGGCAAAGTGCAGTGAAAACTGTCCTGATAGGCATCACATTGTGAGCTGTTTAAGGGGTCCATAAAATAGGCAGTTTAAGTTTGCAGAAAACATACCTGTGTTTGAGCAAGTGATACCGCAGAGCGGGCTTCATTCACTGCTGTGCCCCAGGCTCTGGGCGGGGCTCCGGAGCAGATACAGTCCTTGCCCTCCTGGAGCTAAGCCCCTAGCCTCGAGACCAACACAGGTGTGAAAAGAAAAGGGCCTTGGAGACCCAATGTGTAGGGGAGAGAACGCTGGGTTGGTGGGGGGGGTTGTCTCACAGATGTGGGGCCTCCCACTTGCTGGTCTCAGTTTCACCTGTTGTAAGATGGTGATAACAGTTCCTTATCCTGGGCTGCTGCCAGGAGTGAAGGAGCCGTGTGTGGAAAGTACTCAGCACAGGGCCTGCCCATTCAGTGGTGGCTCTTTTTAATTGAATGATATTAACAATGTGCCTGATAGGTAGCGAGCCTGTGGGTATATGTGGGCAGGGAGGTGGGGTCGGGGAGCATGCTATTCCAGGGCCCCATCTGGAGGGAAGGGAGACCCTGGGAGCTCAGCTGCAGGGGAACAGGGCACCACTGTGAAGCTGGGCTCTGTTGGCAAACCCAGGGCTGGGGGCTCCTGGTTGCAAGGGTTGGGGGCAGGGTCTGTGGCCCAGGGTGATTAGGGATCCCTCAGCTCCATTCCAGAAGGCTTCCAGAGTTCTTTGAGCCTGAACCTAACTCTGACTGACAGACACAATTTTATCCCCCTGTTATTTCTGCTAAATTAGGTGACTGGGCCTTTTTCTTTGGCAAATCCAGGGACATACATTTGCATGGTATTTTGCATAAATCAGGGATCATTTGCATCAATTTGCATGCTTCTCTGGATATGAGGTTCAAGAGGCCCGAACTCAGTGTGTGTGAAATGAAATAAGTATGTTGAGTCCAACGCCTCTGAGCTGGCCTGAACTCCACAGGCAGGGATGGAGGAGCTCAGAGGGGCCAGTGCTCTCCTGGGGATGGTTAGACCAGGGAAGGACACTGGGGCCAGCTCCTCCAGGGATGCTCAGGACTGGGGGGAAGGAGAGCTTAGGGCACCTGGGTATGAAGAAGCTGAATCGGCTGAGATGAAACCACAGGGCAGGGTGTCCTTGGAACACAACACAGACCTTGGAACAGGTTGAGACATTGGGGAGTGGTGGTAACCTGTCTAATAGGGCCTCATTATTGAGCACCTACTGTGTGCCAGGCACTGTACTAGCTTTTCTACATGTGAGTCCATTTTCTGCTTAGAGCTATATGAGGTAGGTAATTATCAACCCCATTTTAGAGATGAGGAAACTGAGGTGCAGAGAGCCAAAGGGACCCATTCAAGGCTTCAAGTCTGGCCTTTGGAGGCCCTGAACTCAAACACAGGCCAATTTGGTTCCAGAACCTTTCTGCTCTGATGAGAGAGAGTGAGAAACCCCACTCTTTGACAGCTCAAAGAGTCCCCCTCGGAGCCCCTGAGCATCTCTTTCCCAGGGAAAGGCCTTCTCCTCTTCTTTTCTCATGTTTCACTGGACTGCCTCATGGGGAAAGACCTGTAGGAGCACCTGTGCCTCCAGAATGGCTTGGCTCCCATGACAACAAATACACAACAGCCCAGTCACAGGACCCTCCTCCTGACAAGGGAGGGGGTTGTGGGGAGGTCCAACTTCAGGTCCAGCCCCTGGCACAAGGCCTGGCACTGAGCAGGGCCTCCATGAGTGCTTCTGGAGTTAATTCACAGCTGAGTGGACATTAGGGGGCATACCTGCTGCCATTGTTTGCTCAATCCTCCCAGGATGGGTTAAAAATGCTGAAGATTCTTTGTCACTGTCCCCACTGAGAAGTTTCTTACCTTCCTCTTGAATCTGAGTCTGTCTTTCTGCTTGACAATGGAATATGATGGACGTGACACTATGCCATTTCTGGGCCTGGTAGCTGCTTCTTTCAGGCTTTTGGGAGCCCTGAGCTGCCGTATGGGAAGTCCAGCTACCCTGCTGGAGAGGCAACTGGGGCAGACCCACAGAGACAGAGAAGACCTGAGAGAGAGTCCTGGCCTTGGGCACCACGCACTCAGGTGAGCTGTCTTGGGCGCTGTTGCCTGGTCAAGTCCCCAGATGACTACAGATCCAGATGATGTCACATCGAGCAAAAGAACCAGCAAACTGAACCCAGTCAACCCACAGAATCATGACATCATCATAAAGGGTGTTGTTCTAAGATGCTAAACTTTGGGATGGTTCATTTTCTGTAACCACATGCCTCCTCCTCTTCTGGTAGTAAAAGCATCCTTTCGGGATGCCCCTTCACCTGCTTTCCTGGTGGGGGTGCCAATCCTATTAACACCTTGTTCCTTCAGTCCCAGGAATGGGTTGGGACCCAGGCCTAGTCAATATAATATTAAGCCACCTGGCAGTAGTGATTGGCTCAGAGATGGGCATGTGACTCTAGATGAACCAATCAGGGCCCTTCCCTGGACTTTATATATTGATGCTGGGTGAGAGAAGCTGTTTCTTCTGAGGTTGCTAAACCGGGACCGACGTGAATCCAGAAGTTGTCTGTGGTCATGTTCCCCACCCCCATCCCCACACCAGCCCGTTGTGGAACAATTCCAGCTGCGGTGGAATAGGACAGAAAAGATAGTGTGGTCACATCGTTGGACCAGCTCTTCCTCTGGACTTCCAAGTTTCATGAGCCGATAAATGTTCTTTTATCTCTAAGCTGGTTTGAGGTGATTTCTGTCACTTGAACAGACGGGACACACATCATACTGACTCCACTTCTTGGCATTATCAAACTTGTTCTGTCTCAGAGGCTTGGTCCTCATGGGAAAGGAAAGATATACCTGGTCTGTCTAGGCCCCGGCGTTGGGCCCTTTACCCTATCCTATTACTGAACTCCCACCACTGCCTTCAGGGGAGGTGGATCCTGACCATTTTGCAGGGTGGGAGTGGGTCACAGGCCAAGAGGCAGATCCCCACCCAACCTCTCTCTTCATGTGGCAGCTCTGCTCTGGGTCAGAGCAAGGCAGAGACCAGGCGGGGGAAGAGCGGGGGAGGCAAGGGAATCCCATTAATTTTTCCAGCCTTAAATCAATTTAATGGGAGCCTCCAATGACTCTGATTTGATTTTTCATTTTCACTATTACAATTATCCGCTGATATTACCGGCAGCTCTAGCTTGAAATGGGACAGCACAGCAGAGGCTGTCAAAAAGGGAATAGTACCAGATTACACCAATTATCTAATATTTTGCTAATTAGATACCCAATGCATCTCTTTCATTTACAGCGAGGGGAAAAAAAGGCTTCGTGCTATCATTGTTATTCTTCTTTACTGATCAGTGGTTATCACATACCCCAGCTTGGGGATTTTACATCCCAAGGAGATCTTCCGTTTCCAGAATCTTTCATCCCCACGAAACTGCCTCATGTGGAATCAGGGAACTCCTGAAGTCTACCTTTAGTCCTTTGTGCTGCTCTCTGAGGAGACGGAGCGCAGGTGGTTCAGGTGTGCTCAGCCTCTGTGGGGTGACACTGTGTCGGGGTGCAGGATGCATGGTGAGAAGTTTCAGGCACCTCCAAACCTAAGAGCAGGTGCCTTAGAGGAGGACCCGTGGAAGGAATTGGGCTGGAACATTGTTTAGAGTCAGAAACCTTCCTTCCTCTTTACAGATGGTGAAGGGGCTCGGAGAGAGGATGTGACCCAGCTAAGGGGCCGCAGAGAGTTGTGGCAGAGCTGTGCCTGGACCCGGGGTCTCCTGATCCCCAATATGACAGATTTTCCACCCACTGCATATGGCCAGTGTGAACTCAAGCTTGTTGAAGTCCCCCATGCAATTGACGATTGGTAAGAAGGAAAACATGGTCAACGAATGTGTTCAGGTGTAGCCATCCGTCTGCAGGCTCACATGTCTGCACAGCTGCCCCTCCTTAGCACATGGTATGGTGAGAAGAGCTTAGCTTTGGGGTCAGAAATACTGGGTTCAGATCCTGCATCTACCACTTACCAGCTATGTGACTGACCTTGATCAAATTCTTCAACCCTTTGAATCCCAAAGGGAACAGAAAGCCCAGAATGAGAGAAGTCTCATGAAAATCAGGAGTCAATCGTTTATCCCATAGAACCATTTTCCAAATGGATACACAAAGTCAGTGAAGGGGCTTCATTATTTTATTTCAGTAATAATAGTAACTGCTACTGTTTACTGAGGACCCACTATGTCCAGGCTCGTGTCAAATGCTTTATGTGTATCTCATTTAACCAGTGCCAGGAAGTGGGATTGTCATGCCCATTTTACAGCAGAGAAGAGTGAGGCTCTCAGAGGTCAGGTGACTTGACTTCTGTGGCACATGGCAAAGCCTGGATTGAAACCCAGCTTGTTTCCAGGGACCTTTAGGTCCCCTGGGTCCTTCAGTCTAAGGAGGATGAAATGCATGGTGGGGGTTGGGGGTGGCGGAGACCACAGAGGAGGGACAGCTTGCTTTGGAGTCACCGGCCACAAGCCCTTTCACCTCTCCCTAGATCCTGATTCGTAGAGCTCAGGGCAGCTGCTCTCAGAATCGTGGTCAGCTCTGCTGACCAGTGTGGTCATCAGAGCCAGTGGTCATCTATTTAAGACGTTTCCCAGGGCCTGTGCCAGCTGCTTAATGATACGGGAGCGGCTGGCCTTATGTTCAGAGTGTCCTGGAGTGAACCAGGGAGGGGTGTCAGTGCGTGACCCGACCACGGTGGGGTTCCTGCTCCGTCATGGTCTGGGGCTGTGAGTGACCACCCCTGGTCACTGCCGCCACCCCCTGGCCACACTCCAGGGCTTCTTGGGAAGGAGGGTGTGCCGTGGCCTGCAGTGCCTGAGTTCCTTGGAGTTAATTTTGTAAGTGACAGGGGTAAGACTTTCTTTTGTGCCCGATAATGGCTCAGCCCTGTGACAGCATGCCCCCAATTTGGCTAATGAACTTTTCTGTTGGTAAATGAGATTTTTAAGATGAGAAAGGAGGATAGGCAAGGGAGGCTGCAGCAGCATTCCAGGGGAGTGAGGGTCTGGCTCCGAGGGAGGAGGTTTGGTGGTTGATGGGAGAGCTGTTCCTTAGGAGGTGGGATGGATGGATGGATGGGGGTGAGAAAAAGTCAGGAATGGCATCCTTTTTTCTGGTTTGGGCAACTGGCCAGAGAATGGTCAGCCCTGCCAATTCATTCATTCATTTATTCACTCATTCATTCAACACACACACACACACACACAAACACACATTGCTCACCTATTTTTTTAAATTTATTTATTTATTTATTTAGGCTGCGTTGGGTCTTCATTGCTGTGCGTGGGCTTCCTCTAGTTGGGGTGAGCAGGGGCTACTCTTCGTTGCGGTGCACGGGCTTCTCATTCTCTTGTTGCCAAGCACGGGCTCTAGGCGTGCGGGCTCAGTAGTTGTAGCACACGGGCTTAGCTGCTCCACAGCATGTGGGATCTTCCCGGACCAGGGATTGAACCTCTGTCCCCTGCATTGGCAGGCGGATTCTTAACCACTGCGCCACCAGGGAAGTCCCTCATGTATTTCCCAAGTCCTGGGTGCCAGGTACTGGGACTAAAACTATGAACAGAACAGACCAAATCCCTGTCTCACAGAGCCAACATTGTAGTAAGGTTTAGTCTTAAACTCGTGAGCCATGTAGAAACATAAAATCTGGAGCCTTGGGTTCACCGCATCTTAAAATCAGAGACTCTTCACTCTAATTCTATTAAATTCCATTAAGTGAGTCCTGACTCACGCAACGTCTCATTCAATCATTGCAATGACCCTGAGGTGGGTTCTAGGGTTCTCCCCATTTTACAGATGGTACCACTGAGGCTTAGGGAGTTTCATAACATGGCCCCTAAATGGCTGAAGCCAGGATTGATCAGGCCTACCTGACACCTCTCCCCTCCTCTACTGCCTCCCTCATCTTACAAATTGGGTACCTTCCAACAGGCGTGTTTGAGCATCCCAGAGCATCCACTGGGCCCTTCAGATGCCCTCTGTGGCATGTCTTGGATGAGGCAGCCCCCTTTGGCTCCATGCTCATTCTTGTCCTGATCCCAGGCCCTCAGGCCCCTCTTCCTCTGCCCAGCCCCTCCCTATGCACCCCAGCTTCTTCTGTCTCCAGCTGACTGGCTCCTTCTCTTCTGGTCTCAGCCAGATTCTTGGAGCAGGCATCTCTGTAGCCCCCACCCTTTGCCTTCAATCTGCTAGGTCTGCTTATGTTGACTTCAGAGCTATCATGGGTCATAACAAGGAAGGAGTGATAAGGATAAAAACAACATAATCGCTGGCCCTGTTGTGGGCTTGCTCTGTGCCACACGCTGCCTCATTTCATCTTCCCAGTGTTGTTAATCCCAGCAGGTAGATGCTGTCACTACTTCCATTCTGCAGACCAGGAAACAAGGTCCAGGGGCATGCAGCTAGTAAGTGGCAGAGCTGGGATTTGAACCCAGGACTGTGGCTCCAAAGCCTACATGCTTAATCAGCATTGTGTGGAGTTGGGAAGCTGGGTGAGAAATCCCCCTGAGTGAGGCTGCAGAAGATGAGTCTGATCTGCAAGCAGCTGCCTGGTTTGCAGTGCAGGGAGGTGGGGGGAGAAGCCTGGAGTGGCCTGCTGATGGAGCAGCCAGCCTTGTGGTCCGCAGCAGACTGTGCCCTTTCCTCCCTCCTCATACAGGTATTACTGGGGTGTCATCCCACTGTGATCCCCCAATCTCAGGTAGGCTTCCCTCCCAATCTTATTTATTTATTTATTTTTTTGCGGTACGCGGGCCTCTCACTGTTGTGGCCTCTCCCGTTGCGGAGCACAGGCTCCGGATGCACAGGCTCAGCGGCCATGGCTCACAGGCCCAGCCGCTCCACGGCATGTGGGATCTTCCCGGACCGGGGCACGAACCCGCGTCCCCTGCATCGGCAGGCGGACTCTCAACCACTGCGCCACCAGGGAAGCCCCCAATCTTATTTTTATCACACTGGTCAGTACCTAAAATTGTCATGACTTACTGGTTTACTTGTTTTTTCTTTCCCTCTAGAATGAAAGCTCTAGGAGGGCAGGGCCTCATGTTGTTCCCTTGGCTGAAGCCCTGACACCTATGATCCTGTGTTGGGTCCCTTATTCATCTGCAGAGAGGACGATGCATTTTCTTTGGAAGAGACAAAATATCCAACCCCCTTGACTGTGGTATGGTCTAAATGTGGGCCTGCACCCATCTAGTCATTTCAGATCCAATGATTAAACAGAAGCAAATAAACAGAAGCAACCACCAGTCGGGCCCACATCACCTCTTCTTTCTATACCAGAATGGATGCTGTCGAAAGCTCCCTCCTTCCCACTCCACACAAGCCCAGACCCCAGCTGTGATGTCAGTGTGGCTGCCCCTGGGATCCCGGCCTGATTTGCCTTTAAATTTTACAACCTTGTTTATGCAGCCCAAGACCCGTGCATTAAAGACCACATACTCCACTGAACACTTATGGCTGCAAATGGCTCCCAGAGTGGGCAGGGGAGGGGGCTGTGTACAGATGGGGTGGGGTGGGTCCAGGGGAGACCCGTCGGCTCGCAGCCTTGGCTTCTCCCTCTCAGAATTCTTCCCTTGGCTGACTCGCTACATCTTTTTCTTGGGCATCACTCAGGTCAACCATTCCCCCACAGCGACCATGCAGCTTGTGTCTGGGCGCTGTGTTAAGAGTGAGGTAGGGACTTCCCTGGAGGTCCAGTGGTTACGACTCGGTGCTTCCACTGCAGGGGGCACGGGTTCAGTCCCTGGTCGGGGAACTAAGATCCCGCATGCCAGAAAAAAAAAAATATATATATAGTGGGGTTAGAGGTGGGCAGGACACCTGCCACTGCCATAGGTGGCTTCAAGAGATGAGGATTTGGGTGTAAGAAAGTGAGGAAGGCAGGCCAGGGTGGGGGATGGCTGGGGGACTGCCAAGCCAGAGTGTGATTTCAGGCAAAGCCCCGCAGGGAGCAGCCTCAGCCTGATCCCTCGGGGGACTCTGGAGTATAAGTTACACCTCACAGTTGGTCTCAGCTGGTGACCTGTCAGTCTCTGGCCAAGGGCCAGCCTTGGGCTTGCACAGGCGCAGGCAACTCGGCTCTCTGTAGACGTGGGCAAAGCAGTCCAGCCTCTGGAGGAGAGCTGTGGGTGCAGACTTCACAGGGGGAGGCCAAAGTCAGCGGGGAGGCTCACAGAAGCTGCGAAGGGGCTCCATGGGGGTCTGGGAAACGCCCAACCATCTTCGCGACAAGTGTCAGTGAGTTCATGAGCAGGTGGCAAAAGACATTCTGGTAAACAGACAACATGGAGTGACACTAGTGACCGCTAATAAAAACCACTCACATCTGTGAGCGCTCAGAATGTGCCTGGTACCACCCTGTGTGCAGTGCTTGTCCCCTGACCCCTCACAATTCTCCTTGGCAGACACTATTATTATTATCCTCCTGTTACAGGTGAGGACATGGAGGCACAGAGAGGTTATGTCACTTGCCCAAAGGCACACAGCTAGCCAGTTCAGAGCCAAGGCTTGGACCCCAGAGCCTACACTTAAAATAGTTGGGGGTTTCAGGGGAGCTCACATGAGAAGCCCTTAACCCAGCCTGGGTAGAGGGTCAGGGAAGTCTTCCTGGAGGAGGGGCTTCCTGGTGGCAACTTCCTGAACCCTGTTTTTCCTGTTGGTTGATCATTCAACAATTATTCACTGAGCTCATGGGGGTCCTGCTCTAGGCCTGGAGGGCCACAGAAAAGGGGGCTGGGAAAAATGATCCTGAGGAAATGGACATTCCTGACTCTGGGTTCTGGGAAGACAAGGGGCAAAGGGGCAGCAAGTTTGTCCCTGGAGCCTCACCCTGAGGAGGGGGAGGGATTCACAGGGCTGGTGTACTGGGGGCGGGCCCAAGACTTGGGCTGCTTTTCCACAGGAAAAAACCCCACATTATTGAGCCCTTACAAAGTGCCAGGGGCCACCCTCAAAACAGTCCTGGGGGTGTGGCTTTATCATCTGCAGGTTCAGAGGAGGAGACTGAGGCTCAGAGGGGCTGCCTCGGGGCGGGACAGCTGGTGGGGAGCTGAGCAGGTGCCGGGTGTGGAGATGGGAGGCGCAGAGGGGACCGCCGTGGATCGACGGCTGCTGGGGACAGAGGAAGGAACAGAAAGTTAGACGGCTTTTAGAGGCGCTGGGAGTCTGCAGAGATGGTTCCCCCGTTGTCCCAAGGAGCTTGTAAATAGTCACTTCTGCCTGCATCAGACTTGGAGGGGAGCGTCTGGCCTCGCGCCTCTGTGTTTCCACATCCTGAGAACCTCAGCTGCACAGAAGCTCCAGATCCCCCCACCTTGTCAGACACTCAGGCCCTGCAGGAAGGTGCCTGTGCCTCCTCTTAGCTGTGGAAGGTCAGAGTCAGGAGGGACCGGGCTTGGGGACACACCTGGGTTCTAACATCTCCGCTGCCTCTGGCCAGCCAGTGACCAGGGCCTGCTGTGGTCCTTTCTGAGCCTCCGTGTCCTCATCTGTACAACAGGTATCCTAAGCCTCTCAACCCTGCCCAGGCCTTGCAGGGGGGCAGGATTTCCCATCGCAGGCCTGGGAGACATATGTGGGAACCAAACGCTGGCTGATTTAGTGTGGGCAGTCCTGGGCAGGGCCTGTGAGGGAGAGGGAAGGAGGAGGGGTCGTGCCTGCCCATGTCTTTTGGTTCTGACTAGGCACCCGAGAGGGAGGCTCCTGGTGCTGGGAAAGAGGCCGGGCTGCAAGTCTAACGGGCTCCCCGGCCCAGCTGCGGGCGAGCTGCTCAGCCTGCCTGAGCCTCAGTTTCTCCAGAGTTCAGGTTCAGTCACCACAGCTGTCGTGATGTTTGTTTCTTGGTGTCCAACGGGAGGGAACCTCCCCGATCTCCTATTTCTTTCTTTAAAAAAAGAAAAAAATTTAATTAATTAATTACTTTTTGGCTGTGTTGGGTCTTCGTTGCTGCGTGTGGGCTTTCTCTAGTGGCAGCGAGCGGGGGCTACTCTTCATTGCGGTGCGCGGGCTTCTCATTGCAGTGGCTTCTCTTGTTGCAGAGCACAGGCTCTGGACTAGGCACGCGGGCTTCAGTAGTTGAGGCGCACGGGCTTAGTTGCTCTGCGGCATGTGGGATCTTCCCGGACCAGGGCTGGAACCCGTGTCCCCTGCATTGGCAGGCAAATTCTTAACCACTGTGCTACCAGGGAGGCCCTGATCTCCTAGTTCTGATCTGATTCTGGAACTTTCCAGGCCCTTTTAGGCCTTCTCAGGCCCTCAGCCACTCTCCCCTTGACGTATTCACGGTCTGCACAGGAGTAGGGGGCATTTTACTGGTTCTGAATGAGCTGCCTTGCGGGGAGGCAGTGAGGTCCCAGGGACAAGACCCACACTCCCCTGTCCAGCTTCCAGGAGCCAGAGACCCAGCGTCCCCGACCAACAGGCCTCGACTCCTCTACCTCTCGTCTCCCATCTGCCTGAGCCCCTTCCCCACTGATCCTCTGGGCCCTTCACTCTTCCCTAGCTCGACCATTTTTCCTCAAGCAGCAGCAACCGTCTAGTATTTTATATATATATATATAAATATGTAATAATAGCAACAACAATATTAATGAATGTTAACCTTTGCCTCTAAACCCGCAGTCCAGTCTGCTCTGGGGCTGCCTTCATCTCTTTCCCCATCGGGGTGTGTCACGAGCTCATTGAAGCCTCTCATCACCATGAAAGCCACCTCTGAGAACTGTGAAGGGAGCATGGCCCTGGAGTTCGATGGATCTGAGTTCAAATGCTGCTTCAGCTGCTGCCCCTGGGGCCCTGGGGCCTTTGCCTTCCCCATCACCATGGCAGCCCTCAGTTTCCTCATCCGCCCAAAGCGGAGAATGGCGATGGCCTCCTGGTAGCTGTGATGCTTAGACACAGCAGGTCCTAGGATCCACTTATGCACTGAAGAAGGATTTGGGGCACATGGCTTACCTCTCCACCCTCTCCAGAGCACAGAGGTGAGTCCTAAGCCCTGGCTGCAGGGAACTTGCCACCAGGCTCAAGCAGGCAAAATGCAACACTCAATCAACAATTCAGTGATAATTCAGGTTGTTGCAATAGATGCACAAGGCCAAAAAACTCTGCCTTCCCTCCACCTGCACCTCCCACCAAGGAGCTCACTGTCAAGCCTGGGAGATAGGTAATAATAACCATTTCTGTAGTAACAATACTGTTAATAAATAATAAGGATCGTTTGTTGAGTTGGGCTGAGAATTGTAAAGTGCTTTACATGGATTTTATTTTAATTCTCACAAAAACCTGAGAAGGCATCCTCAGAGAGGTGTAGCTGCTTGCTCTCAGGGTCACACAGGAGAGCTGTGATTTAAACCCAGAGGACTCTGTTCTATGCCTCTGTGTACAGGTCTCTGTGCACAAGGTTGCAGTCTCCTGAGTGTCCTCTACGTGCCAAACCAGGCACTGTCCCTGCAGTAAGTGATACCCATCTTCAGTATGTACTGCAATTTGGGTTGCCAGGGACAGAAAACCTAACTCAAAGGAGCTTAAATAATAAAGAGAATTCACTGGCTTACATAACAAAAAAAGAGGTAGGACTGCTTCAGGCAAGGATTGATCCAGCCTCTAGACACTGTTTGGTATGGATAGGACCACCGATGCATTTTCCCTTTCTTCATTTGTTGGCTCTACTTCCCCATTGTTGCATCATTTTCAGCAAGCCTACCCCTCCTGCCTCTAGGATGGTCACCAGCTGATTCCTCCTTTGCATCTGTGATAAACAAGAGTCCGAGTCACTCAACAGCTAAATCCAAGTCCCAGAATTTGGCCTGTGGTTAGCCAGATTTGGGTCATGTGCCCATTCCTGTACCAATCACTGTGGCCAGTCAAACCCTCCTGTGGCCAAACCACATCACCAGGAAATTTAGGACAATGAGAGGGAGAGGGAAAAGGATGCCAAACTGTAAATAAACATCCACTGCTTTCTTCCTACAAAAAAGGTGTTCTACCCATTTAATGGATGAGGAAACTGAGGATCAGAGCAGCCATGCACCAGGATGGTGCTCTCTGATGGGGGAGGGAGCTTTCCCAGAAGAGGAGAGCCAGCTAGCCATTGTGGGCATCTTACATAAAAAATCCTGTGCACACACCTATGCTTAACAAGGGTTTTGTTATCCTAACGTTCCCACTTTCCCAAAACCCACTGTTGCACCTCACTCTAGTAACTGAAGAATGCAAATGGAAACAGCCAGAGTCTCATTTTTGGCTGAGCAAATTGGCAAAAGTAGACAAAATAATGATCCTTGATGCTGGGGTGTGTGGAGTGAGGCAGGCTGTTTATCTCTGGCTGGTGGCGTAGAAATTGGTCTGAGCTTTCTGGAAGAGAGTGTTTCTATATTGTGTTAAGAGCCCTAGCAGTTAGTAGCCTTTGACTCCCAGCAATTTTACTTCTAGGAATCCATCCTTAAATGATGGGGACCACCCAATAAAGAAATATGAAGTTGTCCAGTGCTGCGTTGCTTGTAGCAGGGGAACCCTGGTAACACTGCGTTCTCAGTTGCTCATCTACCCATGGTAGTGTGCAAAAAATGCAGCCCTCTTTATTGCTCTAAGCCTGAGCTTAATTTCTATTTCAACTTTCCATTCTGACCAGGGGCAGAAACCTAATCTCTGTGGCTCAGGCTCCCCATGCCCGCTGCCTCTTTCCCTCCTTGGGATGCTCTTGGTCTTGTGTGGTTGTTAGTTCTTGATTCATTTAATCACTGCCTGTCCCCCGCATTCCTCTCCCACCTTGTGGCCTTCTGTGTGTGTGGGAACATTCTCCTTCTGGGAGGTAGGGACCTTGCAGACAGCAAGCTCAGGCCCTCTGCCTGGACCCCGCAGGCAGACATGTCTTCTGCTCTCATTCTGTGTTGACGCAGGGATTGGGGAGTGGCAGCTGGGTCCTCTTTGCCTTAGATTTCCATACCTTTATAGAGTTTCTGCTAGAATCTAGCGTTTTCCTGCCCTCTCGGATACTCTTGTGCTCAGCCCAGGGATTCTTCCTTAGCTGGTCTGGGGTGAGAATCCTTGCTTTTATACCTTCTTGCCTTCTTCCACGTCTTTTGCCTTATGTCAAAAGCCAAGACAGTGCAGGTGTCTGGACTGGGTGTGAGGTGGGGTGGAGATGCTGGTGCATGAAGGAGGATTCTGGGGGGAACTTTGGTTAGAGCCACAAATAGGAACAGCTAATATTTATTGAGCACTTACTATGTGCCAGACCCTATTCTAACCGATTTACATGTATTAGCTCATTAATCTGTGTTAAAACTGACTTTGGTTGTTGAAGAAACTGAGGTTCAGACTAGGGATTTTTTTTTACCCAAGGTAAAGGGGCTAGGAGGGGTGTTGGTGGTGAGCGAGGGGCCGAAGTGGTTTGAGCCCTCAGGGCTGGTTAAGGAGGGGGAAGGAGTTCAGGATCAGCCCCCCTTCCCTGCTCCCTGCTGACCTTCACCTGGGGAGGGCCGAGCTCCCCATTGGCAGATGCGTGGGCCAGTGTCCTGCTGTGGTTGACCAAGTCTTGGGCCCCCGGCCTTGACCTCAGCTCTGCCTGGGCAGTTGGCCGAGCTCCCCATTGGCAGGTGCATGGGCCAGTGCCCTGCTCTGGTGACGAAGTCTTGGGTCCCCTGGCCTTGACCTCAGCTCTGCCTGGGGAGTCGCTGTATGACCACCTCTTGAGGCATCCAGTAGTGGATGAATTTTGCACAGGAGCCTTGGAGGCTAGATTCTTCTATGATGGGCCTGGGAAACCCAGCCTCCTCCCACCCCACATCCAGCCCCACTCCTGTCTGAGCCGGTGGGGGGGCCCTAAGCACCTACTGTGTACTCTTTCTTTCTATGCTGTCTCAGTGGATCTCACATCAGCCATGTGTTACAATTCACCTTTTACAGTTGAGGAAACTGAGGCTCAGAGAGGTGAAGTCACTTACCCCAGGTCACACAGCCAGTAAGGGGGCAACCTGGGGTTGAACCCCATCTGGTTTATGCTCATCACACTCCATCAGGGCTGTGAATAGGCGATATGATTCCTGCCCTAGAATTCTAGCCCTGACCAGGCCCTCTAGGGGACAGGGCCAGGGTTTGGGTTATGGGATTGGAGGTGTGGAGGAGGCAAAGGCTCTGTGAGCACCAACCTGAGGAACCTGTGTGCTGTCGTCTGATGTATCTGGACAGTTCAGCTGTCGTCTGAACTTCCTATGGGGATTCTCTTAAAGGAACCATGTGAGAGAGAAGGGACAGTGACATGGATAAGTCTGCTTTGGTTTTCAGGTGATGGGCTCTGGGATCACACAGACTTGGGCTGAAATCCCAGCTCTGCCTGCTACCGGCTATGTGGTTTGGGACAAATCCTTTGTTATCTCTGAGTCTTGGGCTTCATATCTAGAAAATGGGTATAATGGTGCCTCCCCTGACCCTATAGAGATCACAATGTACAAAGTCCACACGTAACTTTTGCCAAATTCATTGAGTCTTTTCTATGTACTGGGCACCATCCTGACCCTTCACACCCTTAACTTCATGTGATCTTCACTATGATCTGATGGGGGGCATGCTCAGTGAGGTGAATCACCTGCCTAGGGTCACACAGCATGGAGGTGGCGGAGCAGGACTCAGCTGGCCTGTCTGCCTCGAGCGCCCACAGCTTCCCCTTCCCTTCTCGTTCTCTGTCCCTTTCTTGCTCGGGCTGGGGCCCTGGTACTTCTTATCCTGTGGTGCCTGCAGAGGAAGCTGACTCAGGGTTTTGCAGGAATTCTCTATCAGCTTCCACGTACTCCTGGTGAGTGTGGACCACTGAGGGGTGAGGGCCTGGGTCCTCTTGACTCTCCTTGAGACATAACCACCACTTGCCTCAAAGCTTTCTTCCCTCCCACCCTCCCCCAGGCCCGTGGCATCTTCCCTACAGGGATAGTGATGCTTCCCTGTAGTTTGCTGTAGTCAGCTGGTGCTCCCAGCTCTCCTTCCCCCCTCCTGCAGCCTCGTGGTGGCTGGTGGCTGGTGGCTGGCGGTGGGTCCTGGGATCACCCCAGGAGACTCTTCGAAAGCCTTCTAAGCAGGCAGCACCAGCAGGCTCATCACTGCAGAGACCCGTCTCCTGGAGCACATCTGTCTCAGCTTGGGTCCCCCACCCAGAAGGCAGACTCTGAGACAAGGCTGGGTGCAGGTGGTTTATTTGGGACCAGATCCCAAGCACCAGGGGAATAGAAGAGAGATGGAGGCAAGCGTTATCAAGTTAGTCTTTGGTACGGGGGATCGGTGTTCCACCTTGCTGGAACCTTCTGAGAAGACTTAAGAAACACATCTCTGAACTGTCCACCTAGGGGGCAGAGGGAGAAACATTTACCTGTTGGCTCCTATCCCCTACTGGTCGAGGTGGGCCTAGGGGTGTTGGCTCCCCACACTTCTGGCTGTGCGTGTGAGTCCTGCTGCAGCTTTGGAAGAGGGGCTAGTAGTGAGGGGTCGGCATCCTCAGTGCTGTGAAGCGGCCCCTACATGAAGCTGCGTGAGTTCCGCAGCAGTGGCTGGAGAAAGGGCGGGTGTTGGGTGGGAATGAGAGGACTTGCAGAGCTACTCAGGAGGTGTCCAGTACCAGCATCTCTGCCCCGCCTGGTCATTCCCTCTCCCTTCCCCGAACCCATGGGTACTCAGGAGTACGCTGCTTTGCCAATGGTCTGGAGTTAACAACCACCGCTGGGCTTCCGTTATATAGGTTGTGTGGTGTCCTTCTGAATGTACACCTGTTCTGCCCCAGGTCCTGCGCTAAGCACTGTGACATATAATTGGAGCCTCACAATTCTATGGGGGAGGCACTCTACCCTCCCCATTTTATAGGGGGAGGAAATGGAGGCCCAGAGAGGTGAAGGCACATGCTCCAGGTCACACAGCTCGGAAGAGTGGGGTTGGGCTTTGCAGCCAGACCTCTTTCCTGCTGCGGCCCTCCATCAGCTGGTTCGCCCTTCTGCTTTCCTTCCCCATCTCCATCCTGCCTGTCACTGGGGCCAGACCACCCGGTGCGAGGCAGGTAATAGATTTTTCAAGGGAGGGAGGCATGGGAGAGGCACTGGGTTGAAAGCGGGTGGAGAAATGGGGGGATACGGGAAGTCTGCCAGGTGGGGCTGTATCTTCTCTCAGTCCTGACACCCCTCCCCCATCATGCAGCCCCCCCAGTCCCGTCTCCCCACCTCCCCCACCCCATCTTCCTCCCTTAGACTCC
Source organism: Hyperoodon ampullatus (assembly GCF_949752795.1). Classification (NCBI taxonomy): domain Eukaryota; kingdom Metazoa; phylum Chordata; class Mammalia; order Artiodactyla; family Ziphiidae; genus Hyperoodon; species Hyperoodon ampullatus. The sequence goes on from NC_136915.1 coordinate 14,291,754, forward strand.
CAGAAGGGCCTTCACGACTCGTCTAGTCCAGGCTTTCAAGATTCCCTGAAAGGAGGGGAATCCTTTGTTGAAATGGCATCTTACATGGACTCCCAGCACATCAAGCAGATAAAAGCGAGTCTGGTCTGGGGGGCAGCTGGGGGTCAGAGCCAGAGCTCCACTTTCTCCACTGCCCCCTACTCCCCCGCCCCCCCACTCCCACTTCAAAATGTCGCTGAGGCTATTCCAGGGAACCCTGGGGTCCCAAGGAATCCACTTTGAAGACCCCTACTCTCATCCATGTAGATGAAGAGAAGGAGGCCCAGAGAGGTCCCCTGACCTGCTCAAGGTCACCCAGGGAGTCAGAGGCAGAGGCAAGGCCCAGGCTGCGTAGCATCCAGGGTGTGCGTCCGCTGCGTCCTCTATGTGGCCGAGGGCTCCACGTTGTAAAATTCCCTTTGCAAACGCCAAGCGTGCCCCTGGCGTTGTGTTTGCTCACACCTTCGGAGGCTAGTGCTTCCAAATCCTTATCATTAGAGCGGGGCTATCACTCCAAGGCCTTCCCCCGCCCCACTCTCCAGGCTGAGATAAGGGGCGTTATCTGTCTCAGAGAGTGGAGCGCCTGGAGCAGTGGACGTAATAAATGATGTTTGCCGATCAGACCATGTTCACTGAATCTCCTTGAAGAAAAGACATAGAAATAGCTCAGCAGGCCCTGAATGCTCCAAGGCCTGACTTCCCTGGAGACGCGAGGACCAGGCCATGTGAGGTCCCGGAGACCCCTGCCTTTACTGGGCCCCCTTCTCAGTGGGAGCCCGTAGGGATGCCCTGACATGACGCAGGGGTGAGCTGGGTCACCAGCAGGCAGGAGGAGTGCCCAGTGTCCGGTTGGCCTCCCTCTGGATGTGTGTCCCTAAGTCTCTGCTCCTCTCTGGGCCTCAGTTTCCCCATATGTACCAGAAGCTGTGGGCCTGGACCATCCCTAGGGCCTCAGTAGCTCGGGCAGCCTCTGTCCTCTAAACCCTCCTGCCTTGGACCCCTCAATGCAGGTGAAGCTTGTGGGCTCCTGACCCCTCTTCTGCATGCCCAGGGACCAGCTGCACACTAGAGCCTTCCCTCCACCCCCGAGGCTCCCATCTGCTCCCTTCCTGGAGGACCGACTCTAAAGGAAGCCCGTCCTTTGTCAGCAGAGCCACCTCTCCCAGCAAAGGGCTTTCATCTCAGTGAGCAGGACTTCCCTCCCCATCAGCAGAAACTTCTGGCTGGGGAAGAAACAGGTTCCTGACTCCAGAGGGAGCCTTCAGAGAGCCCAGCCTCTTGTCCTCTAATGTCTGGGCTGGAGCGGCTGCAGGAAGCTGGGTGAGCTGGTGTGGCTCAGTGGTTAAGGGCAAACCAGACCTGACCTTGAATTCTGACTATATTCTGGGGCTAGTTGCTTAAGGGTCACATGACTCAGTTTCCCTAAGTGGATTATGGGGGCTAATAATCGTACCTAATTAAATAGTTCAAGAAATAAACAGCTAGTGTAAAAGATCTAGCACACTGCTTGGCACATGGTAAAGGCTCTATTGTGATAAACTGATTGTATTAACAACCTCCATTTTTCAGTCTTTCTTGTCCCTCTATCCTTTGCAATAAGACCCTGCAGTTGATCCCACTCCTGAGCATATACCCAAAGAAAACCATAATTCAAAATGATACATGCACCCCAATGTTCACTGCAGCACTATTTACAATAGCCAGATCATGGAAGCAACCAAAATGCCCATCGACAGACAAATGGATAAAGAAGATGTGGTACATATATACAATGGAATATTACTCAGCCATAAAAAGGAATGAAATTGGGTCATTTGTAGAGACGTGGATGGACCTAGAGACTGTCATACAGAGTAAAGCAAGTCAGAAAGAGAAAAAACAATATCATATATTATTGCATATATGTGGAATCTAGAAAAATGGTACAGATGAATCAGTTTCCAAGGCAGACATAGAGACACAGATGTAGAGTACAAATGTATGGACACCAAGGGGCAAAAGTTGGGGGCGGTGGTGGTGGGATGAACTGGGAGGTTGGGATTGACATGTATACACTAACATGTATAAAATGGATAACTAATAAGAACCTGCTGTATAAAAAAAATAAATAAAATAAAATTTAAAAAAGAACTGAATATTTGTTCTTGAATGAACTTGTATATGTAGCAACAAATCAGTTAAATTAGTCAAATTCATTATCAAATTCATTACGGCAATTCTTACAATAAACTATTTTGCAGTCATTAGGATGATTTATACCATTATGTATTGTCATAGAAAAGTATTTATGATAAGGAAAGATAAGTAAATGTCTTATTTGCATAAATTAAAAAAAAAAAAAAGACCTGCAGTGTTCTCACTTAACAGGCAGAGTCTAATTCCCCAAACCTTGTGCCTGGTCTAGCCTTGTGATTGCTGTGGTCAGGTGGGAATGTGGCTGGAGTGATGCTGCACCAGTTCCAAGACTGGGTCTTGTACATTTCCACTTGTTTGCCCTTGCACTTTTGCTTTGTCATGAGAACATGCCCAGGCTAGCCTGCTGGAAGATGGGAGACATATGGAGAGGAGCTGAGTTGCCCCAGTGGATTAACCAACAGCCAGCCAAACCCCAGACACAGGAGCCCAGCCTAAGCCAGAGCCGCTCAGCTGACCCACAGACTCATGAGCTAAATGAATGCTTGTTTTAAGCCACTGAGTTTTTATGGTTGTTAAACAGCATTGCTATGGCCTAAATGACTGATGCAGATATTTGTATTATTATTACTATTATTATTATTTTTTTGCGGTACGCGGGCCTCTCACTGTTGCGGCCTCTCCCGTTGCGGAGCACAGGCTCTGGACGCACAGGCTCAGCGGCCATGGCTCACGGGCCCAGCCGCTCTGCAGCATGTGGGATCTTCCCAGACTGGGGCACGAACCCGTGTCCCCTGCATCGGCAGGCAGACTCTCAACCACTGCGCCACCAGGGAAGCCCAGATATTTGTATTATTGAACTTAGGATGTCAGAGGATGCAGTCCTGTGCACTAACTTGCTGTGTGGTCTTGGGGAAGTCACCTCTGTCTCAACTGTCATTCCTATTTGCTAAATGGCAGTAGTAACACTCAGGGCTTTTGTGATGACAATCGTGGCTTAGCTGCTGGAGTTAGACTGGGGTTTGAACACTAGCTCTCTGAATGTCTGACCTTGAAGTATCACTTGAGCTGTCTGAGCCGCATGTTCTCCACTTGCTGGGTAACAAAACCATCTCAAAAGAACTGTTGTGAAGATTGGAACTTTTTATGTTGAAAGGTTGGCACATGTTAGGGACTTGTTTCAGTTATCCATTCGCTGTATAACAAAACACCCCCAAACTTAAGAGTCTTAAAACAGCAGTTGTTTACTGTTTCTCTTAACTCTATGAGTTGATGGGTTGGTTTTTCTGCTCCATCTGTTTTCGGTAGGGTGACTGGGGTAGGGGAGGCATGTTCCTGGGAGGTGAGACTTTTCAGTGCTAAAACTGGAGAGCCCCAGGGAAAACTGAGAAGGTCACTGTTGTTGTCTGGGTCACTCGCACAGCTACAGCCCGCGATGGGCTTGACTCGGCTGGATTGTTGAAGATGGCATCACTCTCGTGGTTGGTTGGCAGTTGGTGCTGGCTGCGGGCTGGGACACAGGGGCACAGTGAGGGGTGGGGCCCCAGTGTACTGGTCTACCACCAGCTTCTTAAGTGGTTGGGTTGCTGCCGTGATCCTTATTGATATAATGAAAGGCCTGATTGATGATCTCCGAGGTCCCTCCCTCCCAGCTCCTGTGCTCGGTGATCCGGGAGGATGAATGACTTGCCCAGGGCCACCCAGGGAGGTGGGGGCAGAACCAGATAAATCATAAGCCTCACACAAGTGGCACTATTGATAAAACAATCAGTAACTGAGAAACGACAGAAACATAAAACATTATACATCTGAGCATTGGCAAGAGTTTTAGGTGTGGCAGGACCATCACAGGGTCAGGCTGCTCTGTGCCTGCATGATTGCAGACAGTGAAGTGCTGGGAAAAAAGAGTCAGAGGGGTCTGGGGCAGTAGGGGTGATGGTCACGTAGACCCTATAGCTCCCATCTCGTGACTGTGCAGAGGCCCTGCTGGAGGGGCTGTGTTTTCAAACCAAGGCTGAGTGTATGTTTCAAACTGAGGCTCAGAGAGGTCAAGTCACTTGCCCAAGGCCACACAGATAGGACAGAGCAGAGCAGGGACTGGGGCCAGCACTGTCTGCTTGCAAACCCTGGGGTGTAATTTTTGAGCCAAGCTGCCTCCAGATTTCCTACTGTAGGAGCTTTTCTCCAGGAAGCTGGGTCAGGATAGACAGTTGGGGGTCAGATGGGCAGCAACCTCCTGCCTCCCCTCTGCGTGAAAGGGAAGGCCAGACTGAAATGAAATAAGGTCACTAGGGATCACACCCAGTGGGTCTGCAGGTCAGGAAATCTCATTTTCTCCAATTCTTGACCCCCAAACCCTTCTGACAGGCAGCCTGGTACGTGGTTAAGGTCAGACTTTGGATTGAGGTGAGTTGGAGTTGGAGATTCAGCCGAGTCCCTTAACAGCTGTGGGACTTCAGGCAAGGTCCCTACCATCTCTGGGCCTCAGTTTCCCCAGGGAGCTATAAGGATGAAACAAGAGGATGCACCCTGAGCCCTGAGACCGGAGCCCGGCTCCCATAAACCCTCCGTAATGCTCAGTGGTATCCTGCACTGAAATCCCATCATCCTACGGGGCAAAGGCAGAAGGGACAGGATGACAGACGACCTCTCTAGGCATCTTTCAGACAGGATTCTCCCTGCCAGGTCCAGTGAAGGAGGTGCAGATACGTCCACCTCCCCCACGCCTCTAACCCCAGGCACCAGCGGACGATCAGAAAGGAAACATGAGCAAAATGGATCGGTCGGCCGGCAGCGCCAGCTGTTGATTTATTCCTGGGAAGGGCCCCATGTCCCCCGGAACAGTGACCTCTATTAATGTTGACATGTTGGAAAGCTACAAATTGGGAGGCAGCTCGCCTCTCCTGTCCCTTTAAAGAACCGCTGTTAAGTTTCAAAGACCCTGGCGGGGTGTGAGGAGTGTCTGGGAGTGCAATTCCTTCAGGAGGAATATTCCATCAAATGCCAGGGTGATAAATGGGGGCCCGAGTCACGGCAGACGCTCACCTGGGACGAGTTGCCCAGTGCGGGAGACTTCACTCGCAGGGATAAAAGGAGATTCATTCCAAGCAGAATGCCTGAACAAACAGCCGGTGCCGGTGTGCATTTCTGCTGCCCTGTCCTTTGCTGCAGCCCCAGCTCCCCGGGCCCGGCCAGAGCCATTCTGTGCTGGAGGAGGGCCACCTCCTCGCCGGGAAGCCATGCAGACATCCAACCCCACAGATATAGGAAGGGGCTTCTGTGTGCTCAGGATGTGCTGTGTGCTTTGCATAAGCTGTCTCTTGGTGTGCCCACCATTCTTGGCCAGGTGAGAGTTATTAGCCCCATCTTACAGAAGAATGTGAGACCCAGAGAGTTTGGGGCACTTGCCTAAGGTCACACAGCCCAGGAGCCAGAAGCCAGGACTTTGACTCCGAAATGGTTTTTTTGCACTGTTTAGCCCTGGATGAACCCTTGAAGGCAAGCAGTACCAACCACGGCATTTTATAGCATGGAAACTGAGGCCCAGAGCGGGGTCGTGGCTGACCCAAGCTCACAGAGCCAATTTAGTAGAGAGGAATTTTCTAGTGATGAAAGGAAGTGTAGCTCCTGGCCCACAGTTGGCACTTACTAGATTGAAGTCAGTTTCCTTCTTTCTCCTTTTTTCCACCAAGGCCAAGGGAAAGGCAGGGGTTGGGGGAGTTACAGTGATGAGAACTGAAAACTCAGCAAGGTGGAGTGAGTGCCCCTGGGTCACACAGCCAAGCCAAGCTGGGTAGGAAGTGTGTTGTGCTGAGTCGATTTTATACACACGATTCCCTTCAATTCCAACCTCAGGCCTGTGGACGGAGAGTCAGCTATAGGGGGGCAGCCCTGGGGGTCAAGGATGGCATTCTGCTCTGTGGGTTCCAGCAGAGCTCATGTAGCTTCCAGAAGGCTGGCTCCACAGAGAATCCGGGGCTGCTCAGAGCCTTCCTGGAGCCCAGGACGGCAGCCTTCCCCTGCACCTCACCTGCTTCCCGACCTGTGCCCCACTCCCGAGAGAAGGTCTAGAACTGACTTCTTAAATGTTTTCATTTCCTTATTACTCACAGGCTAACACCTGGACCCCTTTCCCTTGCCTGCTGCAGGATGGCTGCTGGTCCCTGCACACACGCCCGGCTCTTTCCTGCCTCTGGCCCTTTTTCATGCTGTTCCCCTGACTAGAACACTTTTCCCTCTCTCCCTGCCTGACGTCCACCTCTAGGGCTCAGCAGAGGTGTTGCTTCCTCCCTGGCTATTAGCCTGGGCGTGTGGGGCCCTCCTCTGGGCTCCTGCAGCCTTTGGGCTCTCAGAGTCCTCATCAGCTCAGCAGTGATTCCCTATTGCAGGTCTGTATCCCAGACTGGACTGTGAGCCCCTTGAGGGCAGGGCTATGTCATTCACCTCCCCGGCTCCAGGGCCCGGCACAGTTGGTGCTTTATAAGAACTAGTGTAACTGGATTGAGTTTGTGAGCTGTCATCCATGCCCCCAAACTGAAGCTGTCCCTAGGATGTGGGCACAGCTCAGAGTGTGTGTGCGTGTGCGTGTGCACGTGTGTGTTTGCGTGTGTGTAAGGGCTTTGGATCCCAGCTGCTCTTTGGGAAAAGGCCCGAGAATCATGGTTCGGGTCTGAGGGTCCTATAGGTTCCTCCCCTGAGCCCCACTGCAGGGAGAAGCCCAAGGGGCCTGGCTGGGGCAGCGCCTGGTCCCCACAGACTCCATTCATCACAGCTCCAAACTCCCCATCAATTCCGCTCTTAATGTACCCAAGGATTGATATTCTTCCTTGGCCTGGCCAAGGGCCGGATCGATTCCTGTCTTAAATGCACCAGCCTCCCTTCAGAGCCATCAAATGAGCATTTTGTGGAGGTGGTTATTTAAAAACAGCCTTTTCATTCTGTTCTTGACTCAGAAATACTGCAGGCTTATGTTCGTTGACCCTGGGCACAGGGCAGGGCTGTGTCTCCTAGCTCGGCACGGATTATCTCATTTAATCTCTCGATAGCCATTTGAGATGGGTTATTTTTGGTTTTTTTTTTTTTTTTTTTTTTTTTTTGTGGTACACGGGCCTCTCACTGTTGTGGCCTCTCCCGTTGCGGAGCACAGGCTCCGGACGCGCAGGCTCAGCGGCCATGGCTCACGGGCCCAGCTGCTCCGCGGCATGTGGGATCTTCCCGGACTGGGGCACGAACCCGTGTCCCCTGCATCGGCAGGCGGACTCTCAACCACTGCGCCAGCAGGGAAGCCCTGAGATGGGTTATTTTGATCCCCGTTCGGATGAAGACATGGAGGCCCAGGCTGGTGGGGTAGCTTGCCTGGGGGGTAGAGCTGGGACTGGAACCGCGTTTATCTGATGCTGGTTCATACACATAACGGGGACTTAACCCAGGTGGGGTGAAACCCCACCTGGCAGCCCCCCGCCAAGCCCAGGGCCCACGGGATGTCCCTGAGATACCCTGCCGCTTGTTGCATCCGGGCTGCCTCAGCCCCAGGCCCCAGTCCTGGGGGTGGCTCCCTCCCTCCTATCCCTCCCACAGCCTCCAACTCGCTTGATTGCAATTAAGGATGGAGCCACTGAACAGGCTTCGACTGGTGAATTAATAACCTCATCCCCCAGCCAACTCTGTGGCCACCACACACCTCTGGCACGGGGTGGGGGAGGCCTTCTTTATCTGGCTGCAGGCAGTGCTCAGATTTTCCTTCTTAGACAAGAGGGCACAATTATCTCGCTGCTGGTTGCTTCTTGTCCCTGCCCCCAGCTGTGGCTGCTGGTGCCCGACCACTGCCTGGGATTTCCCCCAAGCCTGGTGCTTCTCTGCAGAAATGTCCCCCAAGTGGCTGGTTTGAAATCTCAGGGCTGGATTGGCTCCAGGGACTATTGGGTGCGTTCCCCTGTCACCGTGCAGGGGGTGGCTGCGTTCCCCTGGAAGGGCTGGCTCTCGGTCCAGCTTTGTCGGGGTGGAGGTTGTGAGTCTTTGCAAGGGTCACTGCCAGCCTGTGAGCTCCCGCCTGCAAAGATGCGGACCTGCACTGGGCCTGGCCCTGGACATAATTAGCACAGGACAGAAAGGAGCTGCCCAGGATCCTCTTTGGCTGCTGTTTAATTGTCCACCCACCCGTGATGGTGGAGAAGGAGGGTCTCATTAGCCAATGGGACCCCCGAGGGCTCTTGTCTCGCAGGTTGCGGAGAAGTGAGGTTGATGTTGCCCTAGAAGAAGTTTCTGCCTGCTCAGCTGACTTTGGCTGGTTTATTTGCTGCAGGGGGAGACCCTTGTCATCGTGAAGGGAATCAGGTGATGCAGGAGGGAGAGAAACAGCTAAACTGTGTAACATGGGCCCAAACCTCAAATGTTCTTTTAGGCGGCTCAATGCACGGACCTTGTGCAACCCTGGCTCTGCCACTAGAAAGCCAGTGTCTTCAGACGAAGGAATTTGACTTTGCTGAGCCCACTTCCTCTCTGTGAACTGTGAACTACAGCAGCAGTACGTACCTCATGAGGCCATGGGGAGGACACAAATGAATCCATCTGTATAAGTGCCTGCAACAGGGCCTGGCCCAAAGTTAGGGCTGTAAAATTGTTCGTGGTTACTATTTTACTTTATCTTCATGCGGGAATCCTCCGAGAGGTCATCAGGAAACTGAGGATCAGAGAAGGGGAGTCATTTGTCCAGAGTCACACAGCTGTAAAGAAAGAGCTGGAATTTAAAACTCAAAATCCTACCACCCCATAGGGTACCGTCCTTTTTTAGAGGGCAGGGGCTAGGGCTCTGGCTCTCCCCTTTGTCCCTGATTTATCACGTGACCTTGGGCAACTCATGTCCCCTTTTTGAGCCTCAGTTGTTCCATCTTTAAGATGGTCATATTACTTATTTATTTATTTATTTATTAAAAAAATTTTTTTTGCAGTACGTGGGCCTCTCACTGTTGTGGCCTCTCCTGTTGCGGAGTACAGGCTCCGGACGCGCAGGTCAGTGGCCATGGCTCACGGGCCCAGCCACTCCGCGGCATGTGGGATCTTCCCGGACCGGGGCACGAACCCGTGTCCCCTGCATCGGCAGGCGGACTCTCAACCACTGCGCCATCAGGGAAGCCTGGTCGTATTACTTTTGTTGAATGAAGGCCGACAGCTGGATTAGATGGATTGGATTAGACCGGAAGTTTGGAGGGGGCCTCAGAAACAATCCAGGCTCAGTCTACCCTTTTAAAGATGCGGTCACTGAAGCCCAGAGAAGAAGAGAGAGTTTCCAGGATCACACAGCATTTGGGATGGAGCCAGGGCCAGAAGTTTCCAGCCTCTACGGCCAGCACCAAAGAGGTGGCCTCAGGGGGGCCCTCCCTCCTGCTGGGACATCTGGGTTCTCCCCAGTCAGCAAGTGTGTAACCCATCTCCTGGCTGCAGGCTTCCTGCTTCTTGCCTCTCCCTCATCTGCCTCTTCTGATGGGTCCAGCCAAGTAGAAACTGTGCCCTTTTGGGCTGCCGTTCCAGGGTCTGAGCCTTCACCTTCCCTGTTCCCACCCAGAGCTGGGCTGGACACGCCCTGGAGAAACTAACCTTCTGACTGGACCGTTGTTAAGATGGGACTGAGTCAAGATGGGACGGAGACTCCAGGAGGAGTCTTGCAGTTTCAACAGGCGGCCATTCAACCCTCCTCTGCCCCATTAGGAGCCCTTCAACAACTTGGGGAGCAAAGAAGGAAGCATTTTTTGGAACCTGCAGAACCCCCATTGCCCTCTCCCCCAAGGCTCCGGGGCTGGAGGAAAGACCTGTGAAACAGGCCCCAGTTGGCAAATGGTGTGGGAAAGACTTCCCACAGGACACGGAGAAAAGTAGCCTGGAAATAAATGATGCGCTGCCAGACCTCCTATTGAAGGAGGGTTGGAATCCCATCTCGGGAGATTAAAGTTCCCATCTTGCTGGTCTCCAACTGTTGATATTGGATTGTTGATACCCCAGAAAGTTGATGCCCCAGAAACACTGATATTTAAGGATCACTGGAACCACAGTCTCTGGGAATTGTGATTGCAGGAGTGTTAATCACCCAAGAATGCTGTTTTTCAAGAAGTCTTGGACTCCCATCCCAGGAAATTGATCCTCCCAGAATATTTATTCCCTGTGCTGTTGGTACCCCAGAAACAATCCTTTCTCATCCCCAGGCCCTCGGCAACCTGGCTTTCCCAGGAGCTCATTCCAGGCCTGATGGAGACCCTGTGAGGGATTTTCTCCCTGGAGGGATTTTGGAGAAATATTAGAGCCTGACTCTCCCACTTGAACTGCATCACGATCACAAGGAGGGCTCCTCAAAACACACACTGCCTGGGCCCACCTCCAGAGCTGCAGATTCAGCAGGTCTGGGGCACAAGAATTTACATTTCTAACAAGTTCCCAGGTGAAACTGATGTTGCTGGTCCCGGGACCACACTGTGAAAACTTCTGTTCTGGAACTTAGATGCTAAGTTCTTAGCTCTGGCTGCATTTTATTTTATTTATTAAAAATTTTTTTCTTTATTTTTTTATTGAAATATAGTTTTTTTTAGCCTTCAAAGTACTTTAATTTTTTTAATTGAAGTATAGTTGATTTACAATGTTGTGTTAATTTCTGCTGTACAGAAAAGTGATTCAGTTATACACATATATATATGTATATTCTTTTTTATATTCTTTTCCATTATGGTTTATCATAAGATATTGAATATTGTTCCCTGTGCTATACAGTAGGACCTTGTTGTTTATCCATCCTATATACAATAGTTTGTATCTGCTAATCCCAACCTCCCACTTCATCTGTCCCCCATGGCAACCACAAGTCTGTTCTCTATGTCTATCAGTCTGTTTCTGTTTCATAGATAGGTTCATTTGTGTCATATTTTAGATTCCACATATAAGTGATAGCATGTGGTATTTGTCTTTCTATTTCTGACTTACGTCACTTAGTGCAATAACCTCTAATTGCATCCATGTTGCTGCAAATGACAATATTTCATTCATTTTCACGCTGAGTAGTATTCCATTGTATATATGTGTATATATATATATATATATATATATATACATATATATATATATATATATACCACATCTTCTCTATCCATTCATCTGCCGATGTACATTTAGGTTGTTTCCATGTCTTAGCTATTGTGAATAGCATTGCTGTAACATAGGGATGCATATGTATCTTTTTGAATTCTTGTTTTGTCTGGATGTATGTCAGGCTGCATTTTAGAATCAATCAACTGTGGACTTTTTTTTCAAAGACTTACTTATGTATTTTATTTATTTTTGGCTGCGTTGGGTCTTAGTTGTGGCATGCAGAATCTTCGTTGAGGCACGCAGGATCTTTCGCTGTGACGCACGGGCTCTTCGTTGCAGTGCGTGGGCTTCTCTCTAGTTGTGGTGTGTGGGTTTTCTCTTCTCTAGTTGTGGTGTGCAGGCTCCAGGGTGCATGGGCTCTGCAGTTGTGGTGTGTGGATTCCAGAGTGTGTGGGCTCGTAGTTTGCAGCATACAGGCTCTCCAGTTGAGGCGTGCAAGCTCAGTAGTTGTGGCATGCGGGCTTAGTTGCCCCGTGACATGCAGGATCCTAGTTCCCTGACCAGAGATCGAACCCGCATCCCCTGCATTGGAAGGTGGATTCTTTACCACTGGACCACCAAGGAAGTCCCTCATCTGTGGAGATTTTAAACTGCTACCCACCCTGAGAAATTGATTTAATTGATCTGGGATGGAGCTGGTAATTTAAAAAGTTCTCTAGGTGATTCCAGTTGTGTGATCAAGAGCTAAGAACCACTGAGCTCAGCCAAGCTTGGGATGGGGGTGAGTAAGAAGCAGCTGTGTCCTGTTAGAGCTTCTGAGATGCGAGGGGGAAAGACACACCTTGGGGCTTTGGGGCAGAACCTTGGGTTTAGCTCCCAGCAGGGGCACCCCCAGACTCAGGGCCCAGGCAGCCCAGGACCCTCCTCTTGGAGCTACTGAGATGGCTTCTCCTGGATCTGGTACTGTGAGGGGGTCTGTTCATTCATTCACCCATATTCAGTAGACATGTATTTGGCACCTACTATGAGCACTGTTCTAGATCCTGGGGTATATATTCTGTGAGTGAAACAGAGAGACATCCCTGCTTTCATGAAGCTCAAGTTCGAGTTTATAGTGCTGATGATGCCAAGTGTGGTCCAGAGGTGTTCTGGCATCTGAACATCTCTTTGTTCATACTCACGGCTGGCAAAATGATGGAGCCTGGAGCCTGGGGCAGGCAGTGGGGTCAGGGTTGGGTACAGGGGCAGTAGGGGAGGCTCCCAGCACACCCTCTAGGTAGAGTCTCTAAAACCTGGCCAAGAAGGGAGTCAAACTTTTTCCTGGGTTCCATCTCCTGTTTGTCAGACCTTGATTCAGCTTCTAGGTGACGGGCATCTCAGCATCATCCAGTCCACCCCTCTGCCTCCAGAAAAGATGACAGCAGGTCTTCCCCTGGGGCCTGTCTTGAGGTGGTGGGTCTGGGGGCTGCTTTTGTCTCATGTCTCCACCCCATTCTCTTCCTTCTTTGGTTTTGTCCCCCTTTTTTTGTTCACTCTCTGTCTCAATCTTCTGTTTCTGCCCCCTTCTTTCTGCTTCTCTCTCTCCATTTTTCCTTTGTTTGCTTGTCTCCAACCCTCCAGGCACACTCGGACCCCTGACACCTTGGGACATCTGGAAGCGTCTCTCGTGATTGGATCTCTCTTCTCTGGCTACATCCTTTCCCTCTCGATGAACATATTCCAAGCCTGATCCTCCGAGACACCTTGGGCAGCTTGACTTGCTTCCCTTCCTCTGCCAATGGATGCAAATTTCCCTCCCTGGCCAGGGCATACAGAGCAGACTGTAGCATCCTGCCTTTCCCCCTCCCCACAGGCCTGGAGTGGGTAGGGGCTACTTAGGGGTCAGAGTCTCCATTGAGCAGGTTCCAATCTTGGTTGGGTTAGGAAGCCCAGTCCTCAAGACTAGTTAGGGCGGTGACTCTGGTTCATTCTCTGATACATTTAATTTAATGAACATTTGTGGGCTGCCTATGGTGTTGCAGGCACTGAGGCAGAGAGAGAAATAAATCACAGTCCTCACCCTAAGGAGTCAAGTGAATGATGTTGAAAGTGCCATTCATCGACCCTTCTATTCTCTCATCATTCATTTATTCATCCATTTATCCATTCACTCCTTCAATAAATAGTGACCACCTTCTATGTCACCGACACATGGGGATATAGGAATAAACCTGAGACAGTCCCTTCCCTCAGAGTCACCCCCTAGCGGGGAAGACAGACAAGACTCCGAGCTCTCATCAGATTCCAGGTCTGGGTGGCCAGACCTCCTCTTCAGCCTGTCTGGTGGTGGGCTGGGTGGGCTGGGCTGGGGCAGTTACCACAGACCTGGCTCAGGGACAGGTGAGAGCTGCCCCAGCTCAGAGGGGATCTGTGGTCCTGACATGCTACTAAGTCTCCCTGAGCTGCGTTACAGAGCCCACTGTAAAGTGTGCCTTTTAATACCCTGATGGCGTCAGGCGTAAGAATGCAAACTTCTGCCACGGGGAAGGGGAGGAAATCCATTTCCCAGCTAGGAAATTATTGAATATTTAGGACCCAGAGGAGATCGTTTAGAGGGGGAAATGAATTTCTCTGGCTTCCTTTGGCTGAGATAAATCAGCCCAGCTGCTCTCATACTTTCATTTACCCCTGAGGAACGGGTCTGGATGGGGGTTTATGCAACGCTAAAGTAATCGTTCTTCCAGAAGTGGTAACGTTGCTTCCAAAGCCATCAGCTCCTACCTACTGCCAGGGTGGTGGACCCCATCGGTCAGCCCTGCCTGTGTACATCCCCAGGGCCCGGAGGCCAGGGGGGGGGGGGATGGTAGCGTCATCTTCCCTCCTGATAATTGAGATCTTGCTGTCTTGATGGGATATTGAACAAGATCCAAGCCTCAGCCAGTAACAATGGGGTCACCCAACAAAGTGCCTGGGGTTGGGCCAGGGGTCTGAGCCATGAGGCAGGAGGACTAGGGGGTTCCAGATTTAAGTTAGACTTAAGAAAGGACTTCCCCTGTCAGAAGGTGGTCGTGGTATTGCTCTCCCTAGGTGATTGGTCAGAGCAGAGAAGACCCTTCTCTATGGGGGATGGAGGCAGGAGATGGACTGAGTGACCTCTGAATCCCGAATGACCCAGGATTCTGTAATGCCCAGATTACCAACCTATAAATGTTGGTAATCTTGCCTTGGCACTGGGCAAGGACTAATTTTTTCTTCACAAAACTATGTTCTTCTAGATCAGGGCTTGGCCAACTTTTTCTCTGAGGGCCAAATAGTAAATATTTTTGTTTTGACAGGCCGCACAATTTCTGTAACAACTACTCAACTCTGCAGTTGTAGGGCTAAAGGGGCTGTAGACAATATATAAGTGAATAGGTGTGGCTGTGTTCCAATAAAACTTTATTTATTAAAAACAGGTGGCAAGCTGGATGTGGCTCCCTACCATAGTTTACTGACCCCTGTTCTAGACCTTTGATTGTCAAACTGAGACTGAACCAGGGGTTTCTGACTTTTGTGTTTTTGAAACTGCTCTATTTCATTTTCCTGATTAGAAAGGTAATGTTTGCTTATAGAGAAAAATTAAAATGCTATAGAACGTGAGAGTCATTGGTAACCCTCCCCCTTCTCAAAGACATCCGCTGTTGACAGTTTAATGTCAGTATATATTTTTTGTCCTAACACCGTATTCTTTTTAAAAGTCATCTTGTACAGACCATATTTACTGAGGCTGTTATATTTTGAGTCCCAAGTTGACTCGGGTTGAAAAGAAAATGGGAAATGGTGGCAGGCAAATGGAGCCCAGGGTGACCAGGTCATCTCTTTCCTGGGGATGTTTCTTCTCTTTCCTGGGAATGTTCCCTCCCAGAGAACTGCGTGGTGCCTTTGGGATGTCTGCTGTGTACCAAGCTGACAAGGAGGAAGGGCAGGTGGGTGAGAAGATGCGGGGAGGGAGCCGGGGCAGCTCCTCCTGGCCAGTGGGAGTCAGCAGTCTCTAGGGAGAACTTGCTGAACCCAGCAGTGGGGCAGGGACCCCTGATGGGGGTGTCTTGGCAGTGGGAAGAGGAGTCCTGAGCCACACAGGATTCTGGCTGGCCTAAGGGGCTCTCCCAGCTTGGGACACTGGGACATGGGCCGACCTGCCCACTTCTGGAGGAGGAGGAAAGCCCTTTCCAAAAAAGCCCAGGGATACAAGGGAAAGGGGCTCCGTATCCTCCCTGCCCCCTGCCTTGAGCAAAAATACATTAAAATAATGGGAAAAAGAGGGTACAAAGAGGGAGAGAGAAATTCAGTCTTGGAAAAGGGCCCCCACTGTCCCCCCAGGACTCCCATGCTCCCTGGGAGTGGCATGTGGGATGAGGAGCCTGAATCCCCTTGGGGGTCCTAATGCCATCTGTGCCCTGAAACAGGAGCTAAAATCCCCAGGCATCAGCTTTTCTTCAGCCTCGATTCCGTGGAGGAGAAAACGTCTTTTCCCAACAGGGACAGGATGGATGGAGAAGAAAGGGGGAGAAGAGAATGACCAGTTTTCTTGAGAGAGCGGATGGCCCAGTTTTCTACACCATCACATTACACCACAAATTAATTTCAGGTCGGCTAGATCCAATTTGGCTCCTGAGCTTAAAAAAAAAGAGGAGGTATAATTAAAAAACAATAACAACAGTGGAACAGGAGTTCAGCTATCACAGTTGATTTTTCTCAGAAGTTGATGATGAGAAACTAGTGCAGCTCTGCATCGTTCTGGAAGCTGTACCAGGAGGGGAGCAGGGTGGGTGGGCCCTGCCTCCCAAAGTGTTTGTGGTTCCAAGAGAGACCCTGAGGCTGGGTGGCTCCCCCCATCCCCCCCATGCAGATCTTGTGTCCCTTGCGACCACACTGACCTTTGTCCCTCTTTGTCTTCTTCTGCAATGCCAGATCTCCAGTCGGCTTTCTGCAGCCTTGTCCTGTGCTGCTCTATGGCCCACTGCAGTCCTCCACCCCCCGATCCCCTCTCTTGCAGCAAGGCTCACCTGCCCTGTCGCATCCTCTGATCACGCAGGCTCAGCAGTGTGGAGCTGGAAGGGCCTTGAACAACATGGGCTCCAGCCCCACAGGAGAGCTGATGATCACAGCTGGTGGTTACTGCACACCTACTAGGTGCCCACATCTCCTTCTTCTCCTCTTGACACTACAAAGTACGTACCTTTATGGCCCCATTTTTA
Organism: Hyperoodon ampullatus; assembly: GCF_949752795.1. Taxonomy (NCBI): domain Eukaryota; kingdom Metazoa; phylum Chordata; class Mammalia; order Artiodactyla; family Ziphiidae; genus Hyperoodon; species Hyperoodon ampullatus. Next base: position 14,308,190 of record NC_136915.1, read on the forward strand.
TTTTTTTATTTTTTTGCGGTATGTGGGCCTCTCACTGTTGTGGCCTCTCCCGTTGCGGAGCGCAGGCTCCGGACGCACAGGCTCAGCGGCCATGGCTCACGGGCCTAGCCTCTCCGCGGCATGTGGGATCTTCCCGGACCAGGGCACGAACCCGTGTCCCCTGCATCGGCAGGTGGACTCTCAACCACTGCGCCACCAGGGAAGCCCATGGCCCCATTTTTATAGATGGAGAAACTGAGGCTTGGAGAGGTGAAGTGCCTTGTCCAAGGATAACAGCCAGGAAGGGGTTAAGTTGGATAAGGGTTAAGTTGCTAAACACTGTGCTGTGTAACAGTTGGGAATACAAAAACAGGCAAGGCAAAGCCTCTGATTTCAAGGTATTCACAATCAGGGCAAGCCTTGAACTAGGCTGACCAGCTGGATGAGTGGATGGATGGATGGATGGATGGATGGGTGGATGGGTGGATGAGTAGATAAATGGACAAATGAATGAGTGCATCCACTCAGTGATGGGTGGATGAATGGATGGATAGATGGATAGACAGATGGATGGACAGAAAGCCAAATTTGGAGACATAGAGAAAAGCAGGCAATGAAGACAGGCTGCACAGCAGCTCCCTTTGTCCTTGATTTGATGGGTGGCCAGTGAGCGGGTCTCACTGGCCCTGACATTAGTCTGCTGTGTGACCTCAGTGACCCATTTAACCTCTCTGAGGATAGTGGTACCATTTGTGAAATGAGGGCTTGGTTGCAGCAGTCTCCAAATTCCCACTGGGTTCCTAATATTCTTTGATGATCTAATTTTCTCTCAGCCCCAGAGTTGTAAGATCCGCACTCATACTGGAAAGCAGAGGTAGTTGTGTGGGTGGTGGAGGTGGATGAAATTTAAATTTTGACTTGTTGAAATTCTTGAAAAGCAACAGTTATAAGCTGGCAGCTGAGACACAGGTATCCTTTGTTCATGTCCAGAAATACTGTTTTTTTTTCTTAATTAACAGCCAGCATTTAACAATCAGGCAATTTTTCAGTTTCCCTCGGAAAACTGAAAGCTTGGGCAACATGGGCTCCTACTCCTAGTGTAGTAGTAAAGAGCCAGGCTTTGCACCCAGCCAGGAGTTCAAATCCCAGTGCTGACCTTTTTTAGTTGTGAGTCTTTGGGGGAAGTTACTTAAACTCTGTGCCTCAGTTTCCTTATTTGTAAAATGGGGACGGTGATAGTACGTTCCTTATAGGGTCATTGTGAGGATTAACTATTAATGCATGTAGAGATTTAGAATAGTGCCTGGAACTCAGTGAGGGCTGTGTAAACGTTGTCTTTTCTTACTGTTATTTTTTTCCCCATGGATATTAACCTGCTTAGGACTGCCACAACCAAATACCACAGACAGGGTGGTTTAAACAACCTATTTTCTCACAGTTCTGGAGGCTGGAAGTCCAAGATCAGGGTGCTGGCAGGGTTGGTTTCTCCTGAGGCCTCTTTTCCTGGTGCACAGACGGCCGCCTTCTTGCTGTGTCCTCACATGGCCTTTCCTCTGTACATGTGCATCCCTGCTGTCTCTCCTTCTTAAAGCACACCAGTCCAATAGGATTAGGGCCACACTTAGACTTCATTTAATCTTAATTACCTCCTTAAAGGCCTTTTTTCCAAATGTAGTTACACTGGGTGTTAGTGCGTCAACTCAGGGGACATAATTCAATCCAAACTATCATGGTGTAGCATCAGCCCAAGGTGAACAGCAGCTGCTCCTTCAGGACAGGGCTTTTTTTTTTCTGTTCATAACAGTCCCAGTTAGGGTGACTACCCTTCATGGTTTGCCTGGGACAGAGGGGGTTCCTGGGATGCCAGTCTTTCATTTTTAAAACGAGGCAACCCAGGATGAGCTGGGCACTCAAGTCTTAATCACAGCCCACTTCCTTCATTTATTTTACCTGCCCGGCCCCTGAGTTTTGACCTTACTTTGGAGTGACACCTGGCCCTAGGAAGGCTGGTGGGAGATTGGAAAAGATGAGCTCCCTGGGCTGCAAGGCACCAGGTGAGTTTCTTGGCCAAGGCAGGGAGAGAATGTAGCACGAGGGACTCTGTGGGAGCCCGGGCTGCCGAGAGTTAAACCTACATCAGGAAAGAACATCCAGCAAACGCCAAGGGAAGGAACCAGCAAAAGCATTATCATGATTAATGTTATTTCAAAGACTTAATTTTTTCCCTTCTTTCAGAAATGTTGTGCTGAGTGTTATTTCTTGATTCTGAATGTCCTTCCCCCTGGAGTAATTTGGAACAAGGTCACTGTTTACCAGGAGGGCCTCCTCGCATCTGATCTATCTGCTGAGGCCCCTGCCAGGAGGAGGGGCTGTGAGCCAGCAGGAGACAGTCTGATGGAGGAGGTGCTGGGACCAGTCCTGATGCTTTCAGGGCTGGGTCCTCCCTGGCTGTAACCTCACCTCCCCGAGGGACAGACAGAGTCTTCAATCCAAAGGGGCAGGAGTGGGAGAGGTCTGGGGTGAGGATCAAGAACTTTATTCAGGCTCTACCCCTTGTTGGCTGGGAAATTTTCCACGTCTCAGTTTTCTTACCTGCAAAGTAGGGTCAAGACTGGTACATCCCCTTCTGGATGGTTGTGTTAGTGGTTTTTTTTTTTTTTTTTTTTTTTTTTTTTTTTTTTGTGGTACGCAGGCCTCTCACTGTTGTGGCCTCTCCCGTTGAGGAGCACAGTCTCTGGACGCGCAGGCTCAGCGGCCATGGCTCACGGGCCCAGCCGCTCCGCGGCATGTGGGATCTTCCCGGACCGGGGCATGAACCTGTGTCCCCTGCATCGGCAGGAGGACTCTCAACCACTGCGCCACCAGGGAAGCCCGGTTGTGTTAGCTTTTGATTCTCAGAAGTCTGAGCACTTCTCAAGCTCAACTGTGCACACCGATCTCCTGGAGTGGGCAAGTGAGACAGGACTCCGAATTTCTAACAAGTGTTCAGGTGGTGCCCATGCTGCTGGCCCATGGACCGCATTTTGAATGGCAAAGCTTGTGAAGATGAAATGAAATGTAAGTTCTTAGCATCATAGGAGGTGCTCAAAGTATGTATTACTTATCATCATCATCATCATCATCATCACGGCAACCATCATCATCGTCATTTCAACTTCACCATCTTTATCCCTGGCATCAGCATCATCTTCTTTATCATCATTATCATCTTCATTTTCATTGTGGTTGGCATCATCATTAGAGCTTGTCTATGCCCTCTCTTGCTCCCATTCTCCAGAGGAGGTAATCGAGACCCAGAGATGGTTTGAGACTTGTACCAGCCAATTTTATACAGAAGAGAAGCTCCCAGGGTGGAGGGCTGCTCTGTTGAAGTAGACAAGAGCCTGGTGGTTGGAAGTCAGGAGACTGGTCTCACTCTGTACCTTTGTTAATTAAGCCTTTGAACTTTTATTTTTTATTTTTATTTATTTAATTTTTAGTTATATATATATATTTAACATCGTTATTAGAGTATAATTGCTTTACAATGGTGTGTCAGTTTATGCTTTATAACAAAGTGAATCAGTTATACATAAACATATGTTCCCATATCTCCTCCCTCTTGGTCTCCCTCCCTCCCACCCTCCTTATCCCACCCCTCTAGGTGGTCGCAAAGCACTGAGCTGATCTCCCTGTGCTATGCAGCTGCTTCCCACTAGCTATCTATTTTACATTTGGTAGTGTATATATGTCCATGTCACTCTCTCACTTCATCCCAGCTTACCCTTCCCCCTCCCCATGTCCTCAAGTCCATTCTCTAGTAGGTCTGCATCTTTATTCCTGTCTTGCCCCTAGGTTCTTCTGACCATTTTCCTTTATCTTTTTTGTCTTTTTTAGATTCCATATATATGTGTTAGCATACAGTATTTGTTTTTCTCTTTCTGACTTACTTCACTGTGTATGACAGACTCTAGGTCCATCCACCTCACTACAAATAACTTATTTTCGTTCCTTTTTATGACTGAGTAATATTCCATTGTGTATATGTGCCACATCTTCTTTATCCATGCATCTGTTGATGGGCACTTAGGTTGCTTCCATGTCCTGGCTACTGTAAATAGAGCTGCGATGAACATTTTGGTGAACTTTTAAAGAGATGGGCCACGCCCATCTTAAAGATTTTCCAGTTTAACTCCTTCCTCTAACATCTCTACTATTTGTGGAAACCAAGGCCAGATAGAGGAGAAGACATGCAGTTAAGGGGAGACACGTTGGAGCTGGACAATCCTGCATTCAAATCTCTACTCCATCACTTGCTGTTTGTGTGACCTCGGGCAAGTCACTTCGTCACTCCGAGTCTCAGTTTTTCCATCTGCAAAATGGGGTGTGATAGCCAGTCTCCAAGATGGCCTCCAATGACCCCTACCTCCTGGTATTTACACCCTTTATCAATCTCCTTCCACACTGTACCAGGCTTGGTCTGTGTGACCAAAAAAACATGGCAAAAGGGATGGTATTCAATTCCAAGGCTAGGATATTAGGTTATTAAAGATGCTGAGACTCTGTCTTAGGTTTCTCTTTCTCTGTCTCTGTCTTTTTCTCCCTTTCTTCCTCTCTCTCTCTTTCTCTTATCACTAGCTCTGGGGGAAGCCAACTGCCTTGTCCTGAGACCACTCAGGCAGGATATGGAGAGGCCCACACGGTGAGGAAATGAGGCCTCCCAACAGCCATGTGGATGAGCCTAGAAGTGGATTCTCCAGGCCCAGGCAGGCCTTGAGATGAGAGAGCTGTCCTGGCTGACAGCCTGCATGCAACCTCATGGGAGACCCAGAGCCATCCAGCTAAGCCACTCTCAAATTCCTGACCCTCTGAAGCTGCATGAGATAATCAGTGTTTGTCATTTTAAGCTGTGAAGTTATGGGATAACTTGGTACACAGTAGTGGGTAAATAACATATGGGGATAATAATATCTGTCTTGTAGGTTTGTTGTGAGGATGAAATTCAGGTAAGCACTTTGCATGGTACATGATGCATGTTGAAGGCTGTGTGAGATATACCAATGACAGCATAAAGCATATCATTGACAACCCCCAGAGTCGCATACCAAGGGGGTAACAGGGTTGATGATCCTGTGGTTCCCAGATGCCCTGTTTTAACCATTTGTGTCCCCTAAACCTTACTGACCTTGGTGGGCACTGGAGGCTTTGCCAGAAATGAAATGGCAGGATCGGGGGTGGAGGGGCAGAAGATGTGATGGTGGCGGTGACAGTCTCTGGGCCTCTGGGAGGGCGAGCAGCCATGGCATGTGCAGGGGGTGTAGGGCTGAGGCACAGGAACAGAGTCTGTGTGCACACGTGCACGCGCACATGTACATGTATGTGCACGTGTATACGCATGTGCATACACATACCGTATATGTTTATGTAAGGGTGTGTGTACAAATATGTGTGCATGCGTGTGAACGCGTGTGTATGCATGTGCGTGCACATATGTGCACGTGTATGCGTGTGCATGTGAACACTTGTGCATGTGTGTATGTGCTTGTATATGTGTGTATATGTGGGTGTGTTTAGGTCACCTCTGACGACCCTTCAGCCCAAGGGCAGCTGATCTGATTCCCTGCTTGTTTCTGGCCTTCTCTCTGTGGAAGGCTCAGAAAAGCCATGGCAACAAAGAGATAATTAATGAGCAGGGATGGGGGAGGCCAGGAGCCGGTATATCTCTGAGACGGCAGGGAAAGAAGCCCAGGAGGACGGTCCATTGGGGTTTGCTTCCCTGGTTCCGTGGGACTTCTTGGGTAGAGAGATATCAAAGAGGGTCTGAATGGGAGGTAAGCCCCTGGACCTCTAGTCCCAACATTCTAGAAGCACAGGGTTCTCAGCACCCATCAGATGGCTCCCTTGGGGTCATTTGCTCCAAGGTCCTGGCGATCTGAAGTTAGAAGCATTGTTCTTGGGAGGCTGTTTATGGCTTTCCCCAGCTTCTCAGATGGGACTGTGACCTGAACCATGGAGAATTCCTAGATATTGCTCATTGTAGGCACAAGAGCAATGGAGGAACAGAGAGGTTAAGGAACCTGCCTCAGGTCACACAGCAGGCTGTGACAGACTCAGGGCTGGAATCCAGGCCTCCTTGCTGAACACTCTGTCCCAGGGTGGGGCCTCAGGTGGGTGTCTTGGGATGCCCTAGTCCAGAGGCCTCCTGTGTGCATGGGCCCCTCTGGCTGGTAGATCTACTGCCAGGAGAACTGACCCACCCCTGCCTCCTGCCTGGACCAGATGGGCTGCCCTCTCCTCTCCCATCTTCTCCACCTTCGCATTTTCACCGGAATAACTGGGGCAGAAAATTCTGGGGGAGCACACAGTCTGCCAAGTTTGAGTCTGACATCAGCCTGGGCACCTGGGTACCAAGCAAGTTGGAAATAGAATTAGTAAAGAGGGTCCCTGAGGGGCTGAACTGCTGGGAGCAATTTGGCAACCACCTCTTCTGGCTCCTGACAGACCATCCATCTTAGGGATGTCTCCTCCCCACCAGATCCTACCTGCCATGAGCCAGGAACATCTGGGAGAGAGTGTTCTGGCAGGACCTGGGGTATAGATGGGTTACAGGGGTCTCAGTCATGTATTCAATCACAAGGAAAGGGGACTGGTGTGCATCCAGAGTGCCTGCTGGTGCAAGGCACTGAGTGAAGCCCTTGCACATCCTTTGCTTCACTTCTCATCACACCTGGGATATAGGAGTCTCCATTTTACAGATGAGGAAACTGAGACTTAGGAACTCTAGATGACTCTCCCAAGGTCACCCATCTTCTAAGTGGCAGAGCTGAGATTTGAATCTAGATCTGTTTGACTCCAAAGGCTGCCTTTTCCCATCTCTAATATCTCTCTGAGTGCCCTCTACACCCACTGTGTCCAAATACCGGTCTGGATACTGGAGTCACAGAGGTAAATGGGCTATGGGCTTTGCCCTCAAAGCACTCCTAGTTTAGAGAGTGTATTAGCTATTGCTACTGCATGAATGCTGTGTAACAAATAGTCCCCCAAATCTCAGTGGCTTATAACTCTAAGCAATTATTCCTCTGCTCACAGTGTTTGGGTCGGTTGTGAAGGCTCTGCTTCAGGCTGCCAGTTGGGTCCAGATCAGCTTCCCTTGTTTCCATCTCCTTGTAACAGTGGCTACTCAGCTCCTGCTTTCATGGCTGGGCAGAAATATACAATATCCCCTAAGGCTTCATGTTGAAATGGGGGCACTGTCCTGCTGCTCATATTCCAAGGCAAGTTAAGTGGCCAAGCCCTACATTGATGGGGTGGGGAAATTTTCTTTTTCTACTTGGTGGGAGGAACTGCAAAGTCATACAACAAAGGCACGGATTTCTAACTCTCTAATAGGGAGGCAGGAAGAATAGGGAACAATAATCTAATCATCTGCAGGGGGAAGGCAGACCTGTGATAATACTGTAGTGCATTTCATCAAATTTAGGAAACCATCAGCCTTAAGACACACCATTAATTTATGTACCACTAAGAAAGAAAAGTGACCGCCAGCTGAAGTATGATATGATGCTTTCTCAGCTCACTGTATTTTTATTTTATTCTTATGGAAAGAGCTATTAATACTTACTTAGACATAGAAGTGGCAGTGATATAAACAGTCTAGATCAGGTTTCCTCCTGCATAGGCTGTGACAACTATATCACGACAGCCACTGTCTAAGGAGATTGTGAGATGCCATTGATTGCAAGACACATTCTGCTTTCAAACATGCAAAAACGTGAAAACATATGGGTCTTAGTACCAATGAAATGCATTGTTTACTTATTATGGTGAGCCATTGCTCTGGCTCTATGTGAATAAACTAACTTGTACCTCTTGACAACCCAAGGGCAAAATATCATCTGCATTTCAGAGATGAGTAGACTCAGGCTCAGAGTAATCAGTTGTCTTGCCCAAGACCCACAGTTAGCAAGTGGAAGAGCTGGGATATGAACCTAGGACAGTCTGACTCCAGAGGCAAAGTAGTTAAGAGTGTACACAAACTGTATCTCAGTTTCATCATCTGTAAAGTGGGGATGATAGAAGTAACTACTGCATGGGTTGTTAGACATATTAGACTATTCAAAGCGGGGTCCAGCACAGAGTACTCACGATATGCTGGTCACTCTGATAGTGCTTTTTACCCCTCTGCAGTGAACATCAGTATAATAAAAGCTATGACTGAACTAAGAGCTGAGGGCTATGGGAGCCCAGAAAAGCAGACCAGTAGCTTAATGATTTGGGGGGATTGTCAAGTTAGATGTGAGAAAAGTAAAAAGTATGTGATTCATGCATGCATTTATTTACTTAAGCATATGTGTTTGCCTACTGTGTGCAAGCACTACATAGCGGCTAAGTTTGAAACCAGAAATTGGGGGGCTACTTTAAAACATTTGAGTTATAAGTTATCTGCAGTGAAATGCACAGATAGTAAATGTTCAGTTTGAAGGTTTTTCACAAATGTAAATGCCTGCCCCAATCACGATAGGGAATATTTCCATTACCCCAGAAAATTCCATTGTGCCCCTTTACAGTAAGACACCTCTCTCCATCTTGTTTTTTAAATTTCTGTCACTGTAGATTAGTTTGCCTGTTTTTGAACTTCATAAAAATGAATAACAGAATGTGTTGTTTTGTGTCTGATTTCTTTCACTCAACATAATATCTAGACTATTAATCCAGGCATCGGTAGTTCCTTCTTTTTCATTGATGGGTAATATTTCACTGTGTGCTGGTTATACACGATTGCCTTGCGGCTCCAAATTCATACTTCTTGCCTGCTGGCTGAAAATGGATCTGGGCCCTTTAAATATTTTTTTCCCTGGCCAACCGGCAAGCTGAACTTCGCCAGTAGAGGGCGCGGGAGAGCCCATGCAGCAGCAAAGGGTTCTGCTTCCGGGTTCCAGGCGCTCACAGGCAGGCTCCGGCGCCACGTGCAAAGGGTTCTGCTTCCGGGTTCCAGGTGCTCACAGGCAGGCTCCGGCGCCACGTGCGGCCTTTCCGGCGTGTGGCTTCTGCGTGGCACGGTGGTCAGTAGCGGCCAGCTGTTCCCCCAGCACGCTTCTAAAGGCAGTTTTGCAGTGGGTTGCCTCTGGTGAGACACCTCCTGTGAGCCGCTTGTGTGGCATCCTCCAGGGCAGATCTCTGGTAAGTTCCACAGGTTGGATTTCTAGCAAGTTCCACGGGTGTGTGGCACAGACCACTTTTTGCCATGCCTGAGCCACAGGCATGTCCCGCTCAACAAGGTCTGGATGTCAGCTCTGGAGGGTTGTGTGTGTGGGCACTACTTCCGGGGGCTCTCCTTCAGCTAAGGGGTTTTTCATGGGGGACCTTATTCCAGATTTGGGGGGGGCTCTTGCTTGGGGACCCTAGCTCAGCTCCGGGTGGGAGCTCCTCCTTGGGGGGAGGCTCTTCTTTGGGGTTCTATCTCATCCTGGTGAGAGGTTTCTTTTTTTGGGCTCTGTGCTCTATATGAGCCCTAGGGTGAGGGCTCTTCTCTGGGGCTCTGTATCAGCCATGGTTTGGGGGGACTCTTCCTTCAGGGTTCTGCCTCAGCCCCAGGGGACTCTTTTTTTTTTTTTTTTTTTTTTTTGTGGTACGCGGGCCTCTCACTGTTGTGGCCTCTCCCGTTGCGGAGCACAGTCTCTGGACGCGCAGGCTCAGCGGCCATGGCTCACGGGCCCAGCCGCAGGGGCATGAACCCGTGTCCCCTGCATTGGCAGGCGGACTCTCAACCACTGCGCCACCAGGGAAGCCCAGGGTGGATTCTTTTGAGGGCTCTTGAGCACTTACAGAGAAAAAGCGACACGCTCAGGTCCATTAACTCTCACTCTCATCTGGTGTGAGAACCAGAGAGCTTCCATGCCAGCCCTTACAGAAGCTCTTATTTCTTGCAGTCCCAGGGCTGATATTGCTGAAAGTCAAATACAAAATTTAATTGTGCTGGTTGCTGAATTACAGTGAGAATTGAATTCACATCTTGACAAATTGCTCATGTGAAAATGAGGGTATTAGTTGGGAAAGAAGGGGGTTCTGAAACATGGAACGGGGACATCTGTGAGACCCAGGTGAAACTGATGACCTCAAACTGCAAGTGGCTCTGAGCCTCCCATATGGGTGGTGGGAGTTTGCCCTCCATTGTCTGAGGAGGCTCTTCTTCCTCTACTTAAAAATCCTGTAATAACCTCAGTGGGGGCAGATGCCCGTTTTCCTTAAGATTCTACATAACCACCCCCTGTTGTCACTAGATGTTAAGGATCAAATCTTAGCCCATCCCTTGGTGACAGGGACACAGTAGGACCTACGAGGAAAAACCAAAAGAATTGCTGGACTTTGCTAATATATATCAGCAGAAACCTGGGGAACATGTGTGGGAATGTATTCTAAGGTTTTCTGACCGAAGAGGGCAGCAGACACTAGATCGGGCTGAATTCATTGCTCTGGATGCCCTTACTAGAGATTCTGGGTTTGATTATTAGCAAGTGCAGCTGGGGGGGGGGCTCTAACAGCTTACTTGGTTGATTGACTGAAATCTGGATTCAACAGTGGCCTATAATTAATGAAGTTGCAAGGTCATGATGTGGAAGAGGGAATTCAAAACTTTGGGGAGAAAGGAGTGTTGGGCTGGATGTATTATATGAAATCTGCAGTTCCCAGACCTAAGTCAATTCACCGACCCAGAAGCCCTCAGGAGGCCAGGTCCCCTTGAGGAAGGAGCCTGCATCATTGCTGCAAGTACTTACTGTAAATATTCCTCTAAACCTCCCCCACAGGAACCTGCAGCCACTTACCAGAGTGATTGTGCCTTGGGGAAAAGGAAATGCCCAGATGGTTCTGAGATTACTAGGCACTGGCTCTGAGTACACCGTAATTCCTAGGGACCTACAGTGCCACTATGGCCCGTAAGTCAAAGTGGGGCTGATGGTAGGTGATAGAGTCTTGGCTCCAGTCTGACTCACAATGGGCTGGGCGGGTCCATGGACCCACCTTGAGGTTATTTCCCCAGTTCTTGAATGAAAAATTAGAATAAGGACACTTAGCAACTAACTGTTTTCTTCTCTCTCCTTTCCAGTTTTATTTTATATGCAAATTTTTGTAGGTTAGCTTTACAATTTAGTCTTTAGGTGACAATATTCTGTGGAACTGTGACTGAATTTGAGGGGTAATGAAGACGGTATTATGACTGTGGGACTGTTGGTTTCATTTTATGGAAAGGGTGAGAACTTGGCTTGTAAGAACGATAGCTGTGTCTTCTTAGGTAGAAATACAGAGTTGTGTTGCTGTACAGGAGTTCAGTCGTGTGAGCAGGGCTCACGTGGAAGCTGAGTCATCCGAGGGACGGAGTGTGCTGGTTATACACGATTGCCTTGCGGCTCCAAACTCATCCTTCTTGCCTACTGGCTGAAAATGGATCTGGGCCCTTTAAATATTTTTTTCCCGGCCGGCCGGCCGGCAAGCTGAGCTTCATCAGTAGAGGGCGCTGGAGAACCCATGCAGCAGCAAAGGGTTCTGCTTCCGGGTTCCAGGCGCTCACAGGCAGGCTCCGGTGCCACGTGCGGCCTTTCCGGCACGTGGCTCCTGCAGGGCACGGTGGTCAGTAGCGGCCAGCTGCTCCCCCAGCACGCTTCTAAAGGCAGTTTTGCAGTGGGTTGCCTCTGGTGAGACACCTCCTGTGAGCCGCTTGTGTGGCATCCTCCAGGGCAGATCTCTGGTAAGTTCCACATGTTGGATTTCTAGCAAGTTCCGCGGGTGTGTGGCACAGACCACTTTTTGCCATGCCTGAGCCACAGGCATGCCCCACTCAACAAGGTCTGGATGTCAGCTCTGGAGGGTGTGTGTGTGTGTATACTTCTTTGGGGGTTCTGCCTCAGCCTTGGGGGGTTCTTCCTTGGGCACTCTTTCATCCTGGGGTAGAGGGGTGCTTTCCTGTGGGCTCTGTTCAGTCCAGGTTGCAGGGGGGCTGTTCCTCGGGGGCTCTATGTCAGCCCTTGGGGGATTCTTCCTGGATACTGTTCGCTCGAGTTCTCTTTACTTCTTTCTAGCCAGTCCGTGTTTTTTTGCGGTACACGGGCCTCTCACTGTTGTGGCCTCTCCCGTTGCGGAGCACAGGCTCCGGACGCGCAGGCTCAGCGGCCATGGCTCACGGGCCCAGCCGCTCCGCGGCATGTGGGATCTTCCCAGACTGGGGCACGAACCCGTGTCCCCTGCATTGGCAGGCGGACTCTCAACCACTGCACCACCAGGGAAGCCCCCCAGTAATTCTTTATGTGGCACTTTCCCTCTTCAAATTACTGTGTGGTTTTCCCTCCTGATCTATTGCAAAGTGATACACATTGTATGTATAGATATAGTTTGCTTATCCATTTTCATGTTGATATTTCGAATTTGAGGATATTATGAATAATCTGCTATGCATACTCCCAGATGAACAAGCCTTTCTGTGTAGTATGTTTTCATGTTGCTTGGATAGATACCTCGAATGGGGTTCCTTTGTGAAGGCCAGGCTAATGGGTTTTTTTAAAATTAAGTTAATTAATTAATGAATTTGGCTGCCTTGGGTCTTCGTTGCTACGTGCAGGCTTTCTCTAGTTGCGGCAAGCGGGGGCTACTCTTCGTTGCGGTGCGTGGGCTTCTCATTGCGGTGGCTTCTCCTTGCGGAGCATGGGCTCCAGGCACACGGGCTTCAGTAATTGTGGCTTGCGGGCTCAGTAGTTGTGGCTCATGGGCTCTAGAGCGCAGGCTCAGTAGTTGTGGTGCACGGGCTTAGTTGCTCCGTGGCATGTGGGATCTTCGCAAACCAGGGCTCAAACCCATGTCCCCTGCATTGGCAGGCAGATTCTTAACCACTGTGCCACCAGGGAAGTCCCCGGCTAATGGGTTTTAACTTTGGAGGGTACTGAGGAGTTACCAGGAGTTTTGTGGGTCTGTTTTTTTGTAGCGGCGATGGGATTCATTGTGGGTCTTAGAAGGATTGCTTGGCCTTGTGTGAGTGGCGGGGTGGAGCACCAAACTTAAATTCCCCAAGATGAAGGTGGCAGCTCAGCCTAGTGAGTCTGGCGTGTGGCTTTGCTGTAGCATCTATTTGCAACCAGTCTGTGAAATGGGAATGTTCACGTGTATCCATAGCATTGTTGGCAGGACTGAATGGGATGATGCCCATGGGGCACTTGGCACGGGGCTGGCATGGGATAGGTGTGCATGGGACGTGGCGGCCAACACACTGATATTGTTAGGTGTTTAAGCCAGGATGTTGCAGTTTCTCCCTGGCACTAGCGACCATGTGTTCAGAGATCAGAGCCTGGAGGGGTGGAAAGGGGTCTCAGCACCTTGCCCAGAGGCACCTCTGGACCCAGAAAAGGCGGAGCACAGCTGCCCACTGCTGTCCAGCGCTTGGCGCTTTCTGATGCCTTCTTGTGGCTTTCCTCTGGGGAGTGGACCTGCAAAATGGCCTTGGGGTCTGGGCTGTTTGCCCGGCCCCCTGACAGTCACCTCAGCTGGCACCCTACCAGCCCGAGCCCTGAGCCACTGCACCCCAGCAAGTCAGATGGCCATGATTAGTCAAATAAAATTTCCATCTGCTGAGGAAATTATGAGAGTTATTACTGGCTATAAAACTGATCGGAGGAGAAGGATGGACCTACGGGGGTAAGTGCCTCTAATTATGTGCAGTAGTGACTTTTAAATAAGGTTGCAGATGTCCTCATCAGAGTGAGCCAGATCACCAGAGCGGGCTGGGCCGGAGGGGGCTGGGCTGCTGGGGGCAGGTCCATCACTGCAGAGGGAGGAAGAAAAGGGGCCTTTGCGTTTGAACCTTGGGGGTTGTGGCATTTATAGCGATCCTGGATGCTCGCTGCAGGTGCTTAATGAACGCATGTTTCTGCTTTCCCTGCTTCCCTCCCTCTTCCACTGAGGCCTGAGCCCAGCTCCTGGTCAGAGGCAGCATTCTTTCTAGGCCAGGGTCTTGCTGTCACAGACTCTATGTGATCAGCCATGTAACCCCATTGCGTCTCTAAAGCTTCATTTTTAAAATGGGACAATTAGTTACCAAGCGTCCATCCCAAAGGAACCTGGGAAGAGAAGATCTTTGAGAATGTGGGCCCAACCTTGTTCTGTTACTAATATAGGGCTATGCTCCGGTGCCTGACCCATTTTAACCCCTCAGCATCTGGGGATGAAGGTGACATCCTCCGTCTTGGATGGGAAGGTTTTGGGGCTCATCTGAGGGCACCTGGATGCCAGGTGCTCCTGCTTTTTCGGAGGGGCATAGCTTTAGAAGTCCAGGCCCTTTCCTTCACCCTACTTGAGATGCTGAGAGCAAGACCACATTTTGGGGGCAAAGTTGGGCTCCTGGGGTGAACCGGTGAGGTCAGTGGTCTTGCTGGAAAGGATTCAAACAGGACTGAGGGTGGAGGTGAATTACCCGACCCCAGAGAGAGCAGTTCATAGGGTCCAAGCCCTCAAAGGCAGGGCTTGGGCCTGAGAGTCTGAAGACACACAGTCCCCAGCCTGCTAGGCCAGGGGTCTCTCCGTGGTCACTCTCTGTCCCTCCCCGGCCTCTCCTGCCCACCTCCCCATCAAGCACAAACTAGCCTGCCCCCTCCCTCTTGGACCCTTTTAAAATCAGGGGCACAAGCCCAGGCCTCACGGCCGGCTGCACTTTCATTCCTTAGAGTCAGCTGTTGAATAGCCCACACCTAGGGCCAGGAGCCATCAGGATGTCCTTCCCAGGCCCGGGCCCACCTCCGTGCAGGTAACTCTAGGCTGGGCCCCTTTATCTGCCCGGTGGTTTGAGGGTGACCGTTTAGCAGGTGTGTCTCGAGTCCTCTGGGGCCTGACTGGAGTCATGGGCGCTGGGGCTGAGGGTGGGGCGTGGCAGGCACTGGTGCACAAGGAGCTGAGCCCTTTGGTGGCGTCTGTTGTCAGGGAAGCCTTCTCTCTGGGTCCCCCCGCCAGCCCCCAGACGGGGCCCTCCTACAGCTTGGTCCTCTGGGCTGCGGGGGGCTGTGGATGGGGGAATCTGGCTGCGCAGGGGCCCCCAGCTCTGCTGCGGCTGCATGACCTGGGCAGGTCCCCTGACCTCCCGGGGACTTGGTTTCCATCCCTGTGAGTGGGGATGACAAGGCTGCCTTGTAGGGTCAGGGCAACAGTGAGAGGAGAGTGTGGGAGAGAAACCCCTGGCCAGGAGTGGGTCTCTGATCCCGTGTTTGCTTTTTCGGGTCAGGCTAAGAGACCTCTGGGGAGGGGAGGCTTTGGGGCTGGAGTGACTTGAGTATCTAGAACTCTCCCCGGCACCCCACTGGGGGATGAAAGAGCCTGTGACCGGGTGGGCACCAGGGAAGGGCCTTGGTGTCTGTAGGCTCTGAACAACAGCAGGAGTTTGGTCTTTGGATGAGCTTCCGTTGTGCTGATAGCTTTAGCCCTGGCAGGGTTTCACGGTGTGTAAAGCAGTGGCGGGGGGCTTTGTTGGCTCAGCCCCTGTGGTGGTCCTGGCTTGGCCCATGGCACACGCACACGCGCTCATTCTTGCCTCCCCTCTCCCCCAAGTCCCCACCCCACCCTCTTCCCCTGCTTTTGATGTCAGGATAGCAACACAGCCTGCGTCAGTCCTGCTTTACAAATGACGAAACATGCTTAGGGGTTGGGGCTGGGCTGGAGGGACTTGGTTTCAGGCCTCGGAGCTCGGACTTCCTGTCACTGTGACGAATGCAGCATTTATGTATTGAACGTGCCCTCTGGTGCCCGGTGCTGTACTAGGGGCAGGAGAAGCAAGGACGGCCAGAAGCCAGCCCACGTGGTGCCCCTGGGGGGGTGGGGAGATGGACGGTGACCAAGCCAACCGAGGCATAAAAGGTTTCAGATAAGGCGCAGCGCTGGGACTACCATGCAGTGGACGTAATGGATGAAGTGTGCCGGTGGGGAGGGGTGCTTCCCGGTTTCCTCAGTCACATTTGCATGTTCCCGCCCCACCGGGTCTCCCAGCTCAAACGGGCTGCGGGCGGGGATTGGCACTGGGAGCCCCCAGGCCTGGAGCCCAGCAGCTCTGAGCTCCCCCCGTTCCACTCCCCCCACTTCCCCATTGTTGAACCATGATGATGTAGGACCCCCGCCCCCTCTCTGCCGCTCCCAGGGCTCTTTGCCTCTAGTCTGGGAGGGGAGTCTGGTGATTTCCCTCTGGAAAGGATGGTTTGGAGGGCACTGTAGATTCCCTCTCAGGCTTGGAGAGGCTTTTCTAAGGGGCTGATTACATCGCTTCTTCCCAATTCCTTGTTAGCTGGAGGCCTTCTCCGTGATTTCTGCGTTTGTGTCCAGGCCTCTGGCACGGGAACGCTTAGAGCAAAATGCTCCTTCATCTTTTCCTGTATTTTCCCACTGCCCCTGCCCCCTGCCCCCTGCCCAAAAGAACGGGAGGTTGGGAGCTTCCAGCTGACAGGTGTAGTGGGTGATGGGCGTCTGTCCTCGGGAACCCTGGATCTGAGATGGAACTCTTTGTTTTATCAGCTGATGACCCCGTGAGTCTGAGCCATAGTTTCCCATTTGCTAAGTGGGGACGGTAACCCCACAGGGCGACACCAGGGTTAATGAGAAAGGGCTCCTCTCATGCTTTCTATCACAGTCATCATGAGTTTTGGGTGATGTGTCCCAGATCTAATAGCAAAGGATGGAAACAGAGCCATGAGGAGTGGAGCTGAGTGAGGCTTAGGAAGCCAGCGGCAGAGCTAGCCGTGG
Organism: Hyperoodon ampullatus; assembly: GCF_949752795.1. Classification (NCBI taxonomy): domain Eukaryota; kingdom Metazoa; phylum Chordata; class Mammalia; order Artiodactyla; family Ziphiidae; genus Hyperoodon; species Hyperoodon ampullatus. The sequence continues at coordinate 14,324,906 of NC_136915.1, forward strand.
TTCTGTGCCCCTCGATGTGTGCACAAGCCACTGGCTAGTTCCTCCGCCCGGGGGGCTGGCCTTGGGTGTGGTCCTTGGTCCTCCTCCCCTAAGGTCCCTCTGTCTTTCCCTGAGAGTCTGGGTCCCCCTGAAGTTTAGCAGCGTCCCCTCCAGCTCTGGATTTCCCTTTATGACCAAAGGAAAGAGCGGGACCCCTTTCAGTAGGAGGCAGAGAACGCTCATTCTGTTGCAAGTTCCCCTGAGGGTGAAGGCTGTCCTGGGCAAGCAGCTGACCACAGCATGGTCCTGCCCACAAAATGCTTAGGTGAGTGCTACGATGGAGTTAGATACGGAGTGTGGGAGCACAGAGAGTGAGCTACTTCCCCCCGGGGGGTGGGGAGTAGCAGGGAAGGCTTCCTGGAGGAGGTTACACCTGAATGGGATCTTTAAACACGAACAGACAGGAGGCAGGCAGACAAGAGGGTTGGAAGGACAGGCCAGGAGGCAAGAGGGCTTCTGGGTAGGGATGACCTGTGCCTTGTTGTTGCTGGAGGGTCAAGCGTGGGACAGGGAATCGTGAGCACTGACGTAGAAGAGCCAGGTCACGTAGGCCTTGAATGTCAGGCCACGGAGCTTGGATTCCATGCCAATGGTCATGGGTGCCAGGGAAGGTTTGAAACGGGAGCAGTGAGATCAAGCTTGCTTTTAAATTGCTTTTCTCTCTCTAGCCCAGTAGTCTTTGACATGGGGGCACATTTTTGTCCCCCAGGGGACTTTTGGTTGTCATAACTTGGGGTCAGTGGGTGCTACTGACATCTAGTGGGTTGACTCCAGGGATGCTAATAAATATCCTACACTGCACAGGGTGCCCCTCCCCCCACGACAGAGACTTCTCTGGCCCCAAATGTCAGTATTCCTGGGCCCATAGTTGGCTCTCAGTAACGTCTGGCTGAATGAGAATCTGGGGCAAGGCCAGGGGACTGGTATGAAGTCAGCCTGAAAATTGGGAGTTTCCTTCCTTGTCTCACGTTGTTTCTTTCCACTGCTCTGATGGGTGTGTACAGGAACATTACAAGATTCCGCTAGGCAGGCTTGATCGAGCCTGGGTACCCTTGTGACCACAGTGGCCCAGCCTCCTGGGCCCCCTCCGTGGACCCCACCTTCTGATGCCTAGGTCCCTTCCACCCTCCTTCTCCTCCTCGCCTCACCCACGCGCTGCTGACAATCCACCAGGCCCACTTGGTATGCAGCCGCAGCCTGGCCCGAGAGCCTGGGTTTTAACAGCTGAATATTTCTTTAAAAAAACTCTACTTGTCTCGAGGCCTTCATTCCTCCAACTCTGCCCGCCTGGTTCCCCGTGGGAGTTCATGCAGAAACCAATGTGTTAATAGACCGGCAGCAGCTCTCGGTCTGGCTCCCACTTAGCTTCCTGCGGAGAGGGCGGCAGCCTCTGTGCTGCTCCCTGCGCCCCTGCCTGCAGCCCAAGCTGGTGCTTGACTTTGGGCCTTGTGTCCAGGCGGTGGGGAGCGCAGGTGGGCAGCAAATGTCAGAATCCACCCGGTGGCCTGAGCCGCGGGCCCTGGGACTGCCAAACTCTGGTCCCTTCTAGGGCGTGGTCATTTATTTGTGCCTTGTCCAGCCACCCACTCTCCATGAGGGAAACAGAGGGAGGCCCTCAAGGCTGTGCTGGGGATAAATCCAGCCGCTTTGCCCAGCTTTCAAGGCCCTGTGATCTGCCTCCTCCCTACGCCTCCCTTGTCATTGCAAAATTCCTGGAACGCTTCTGAGCTAGGCACCCAGCAAGCCTTATTTTATTCAGTCCTCACAACAACCTTACGTAATAATGGGCATGCTGTTATTTCTCCCGTTTTACAGACCAGGAAGCTGAAACTTGGAGGGGTCACTTGCCCAAGGTCTCACCTCTGGTGAGTGGTGACCCTGGGCCTTAGACCCGGGTCAGTGCCTGCGGAGCCTGCCACCCATGGCCCTCTTTTCAGTCCTTAGCAGGTTTCCCGTGACTTCCCTTCAGTTGGATGAATGAAACAAGGAGCAGCCTTAATCTGTGGAGTCAAAGGGCAGGACTGGCTTCTAAAGCGAGAACTTTCTAGCAATAGACCAGCCTATCTGTGTGGTGGGTTTTCTAGTGAGGTGGTGAGCATCCCATCACTGGCGGTATTCAAGCAGGGGCCGATGGCCATTGTCCAGGTGGGACAGAGGGGATCCTTCTCAGGTGTGTGAGGGGCTGGACTGGAAGATGTCTGAGATAAAATCCTCTGAGCCTTGAATTCTCCAAACTTGGAGGAGATGGAGTTCCCTTCCCAGGATGAGGAATGGAGGCTCAGAAGAAGGCATTTCTGTGCCCAGGTTGCCTGTCCTTCCCCTACCTTCCACTTAGCCAGGTACAGAGCAGGTCACCCCTCGTGTCTTGTGTGATGGGCCTTTGGTGCCCTGGCGGGGGAGGGGGAGGCTTTGATTTTGTTGACCACCCTCTGTTTTCTCTGCTGAGCACCTCCTGTGTGCCAGGCCCTGGGGACTCAGGGCTGAGGAGAGATGACGGGCACGTGGCCTTGTGTGTGGTCACCAAGCATCAGAATGAAGTCTTGGTCTTCCTCAGATCCAAAGAATGCCTGGCCTGGGGAGGGGCCCTGGGATCTGTATTTTGTCACAAGCTCCCTAGGGGATCATGACGGAGACCTTGATTCAGGGACTGGGGACACACAGCTCTCAGTGGGCAGCTGTGCAGCATTTGGGGGTTCAGCCAGAGGGGACAGGGGAGGGGCGCCATTGGGATCCAGAGCTGGTGGAGAGATGGGATGAGCCGGAACCCCCCTGAAAAGGGACAGTGAACCCAGGGCTCCACTGGTGGGGTACCCCATGGTGTGGTAGCCTTCCTCCCATCCTGGTCTCTGGGGGCTGGGATTTGTATCTGCTTTAGTTCACCGCTGTGTTCTGGTGGCTGGACTGGGTCCGGCACAGAGCGGGTCTCACACTTCACCAGACAGGACAGCCCCCTCCTTGCCTCCAAACCACAACCTCTTCTTGAACCCTACGGACCAGACCCTGTGCTCAGTGCTTTGTGTCTGTTAACTCATCACACCGTCATCATAAGGCCATGAAGTAGGCATGATATTTAAACCCATTTGACAGATGAAGAAACTGAGGCCTAGGGAAGGGAGGGAGCATGCCCAGGCCCCTCTCTGTGGCTGGCTCCTCACAATCCTTTAGGGCTCAGCTTCGGTTTTGCCTCTTCAGAGGGGTCTGCCCTGACCCCTGGGCCAATTGCATAGACATCAGCCTCCTTGCTTCCTCCATAGCATGTAGGAATGTCCTGTCACTACTGCCCTGGGAAAAAGGTCTCTGAGAACAGCATCTGCCTCATGGTGGGCATAGGGAGGGCAGAGCCAGCTGATCTGACTTGACATCTGGGTTCCTGATGATTACGGCTTGACGAGAGCTGTGAGTTCATTAAATGACATTGGCATCATTTCCCGGGTACCCTGATGCGAGGCAGAGGTTCCCCCGGTGTACCCCCACCCCAGCTTCCAGGGAGTGAAATTTCACCCCAAGTTTTAGATCAGCCGAAGTTCATGCAGCCAGCCCTCCTGCGAAGTAATTACTATAATTTCCCTTGCATCACCCTCAGCTCTTGGCTGATATTGTGACTGAGACGTAAGGAGCGGTGACACTCCCTGCCCTTGTAATTGAGCCTTTGAAAACACTGCCGACATCTCCCAAGGGAGCTAGGGTTTCGTGGCCTATGTTGGAAGCATCGTCACCTTTGAACTCTGGCTTTTTGACTTCGTGGTTGCTGTGTGAATAGAATCATGACTGAAGGGTGGGACGCATTGATTCACTGTCCCCCCCATGTTGTGTACACATGGCTGATCCCGTTTGGAGGCTCGTGGCAGGCCAGTGAGCTAGGAGGGGTGCCTGGCCCTGACGTGTCGGGCAGAGAAGTTGTCTGTCCCCCTAAATTGCACGGCGTGTGAGTGGCATGGTCTGGCTCCAGCCTGGGTCTCCTGCCCCCAGGTCACGTGCTCTCCTGCTGTCTCCCACCCCTCCTGCTCAGAGGCCCCCTTAGAGAGGACTTCCTGATGATTCTACCACCCAGCAGACACTTGAAGAACAATAATATAAAAGCAAAAATCATAACCTTGGGCACTCATGGCTCACCCCAGGCACCATCTTCTTTGCCTTGTATATGTAACACGTGTCATCTTCCCAGCCCGCCAGGGTAGGGGCTGTTATAATACCCAGCTTACAAATGAGGGAGCTGAAACCCAGAGAGGGCATGCTGACCTGAGGGCAGGCAGCCAGGAGGTGATAGAGCCAGGGTTGGAACCCAGGCAGTCCCCAGGGCCAAGCTTCTAACCATCCTGCCTTGTGAGCTGTGCAGAAAGTCAGCCTTCCTGGATGTACTCTAGTTTTTCTTCAGGGACTTCATTCATTCATTCATTCATTCACATTCAACCATTGTTTATGGGTGCCTATTGTGGGCCAAGTGTTGTTCTAGGTGTTAGGGATTCAGTCCTGAGCAAAACAAGGTTCCTGCCCCCATGGAGCTTCCATTCCAGTTGGGGGAGACAAACCACAAGCAGACAGATAATGCAGTTTCAGGGTGGAAGAGCTGTGGAGAGAGATGAATTAGGAAGGAGGACAGAGTGATGGGAGAGGGGAGACCTTAGCCAGAGAGGTAGGGGTGGGTTAGAGACGCGAGGGAGGCAAGAGGTGGGCCATGAGAATATGATGGGGAGGAGGTCTCAGGCGGAGGGAGCAGCATGTGCAAAGGCCCTGTGGTCAGGCTGTGTGAAGCATGCTCAGGGACCTGCAGGGAGGTGGGAGTGGAGAAAGATTAGAGTGGAGAGGTGCTGGGTGGTGGTGGTGGGGGGGTTTGAGCAGAGGAATACGACCTGACTTCCACTGTTGAGGACAGGCTGTAGGGTGAGGCAGTGGCAGAGGGGACAGTGTGGAGGCCGTTGCCGTGATACAGGGGAGAGAGGGTCCTGGCTGCTTCGACCACGGTGGTTCTAAGGATCTTCTTAGAAATCTCTCCTCTCCCCTTTCCTCAACTGGCTGACTTCTAAGCATCCTTCCCTCATGGCCAAGACCTTCTCTGCACTCCTGGAAGGGTAAGTTTGGCTGCATCTATGCCCAGGGCCCCTGGGTGCTGCTCTTTTGTGCCCGCTGGGCTGTCTTGTCCTTTGGTCTCTCAGCACATTGTAAGTCCTTTGCTCTTTGGACATTGAAGATTCGTGCATGCTGTGTTTGTCCTACTTAGGTCCTCAATTCTTATTTTTGGCATCTGCAGAAATACCTGCTTTATATGTAGTCTGCTAAGTACATCTTATTGTTACCTTTATTTTTTTCAAGCAAGAGGTATCACCCCCACTTGGCTTCTCAGGGCACTTGGATTCTGTTTGCTGACACAGGGGAGGAGTTAAGCTGCTTGGCTTTTTCCCTGAAAGCGTGAGGGTTTTGGCCTCTTTGGCCATGCGCAAGTGGTACCTATGAGCCTCTCTGATGGGACTGGGTGTCTGGGGATTTGGTTCTGGGAGGCTTATGTGAGCACGTATGTGATGTGGAGTCTAGAGAATGCCAGTTCTCTTTTTTGCAAACAGCAGGCTCTGCAAACAGCAGCAGAAAAAGAATTGATCAGAAGGAATCTCGGGGGATCTGAGGCTGAGCTGAAGGACGGGCTTAAAAAGACCAAGAGCCCAGGTAGCTCTAGGTGGTCTCTTAGCAAGATCTTTCAAAGGCCTCTGGGACCCCACCAGGATGGGCGGCCCCAGCTTTTAAGCACTGCACAGGATGTACTTCCGTGCCCTGGGAGAGAAGGATCTAACTGAAAGGGCTTTGGTCATATGACCAGTCTTGGCTTGGGGGTGTTTAGGACTTCGTGATCAGTGGTCCGCCCAGACTGCATTTTGGAAGTGAGGATCAGTCCTGGACAGGAATTTGGGGGTGTTGGTATCAAAAGAAGAGGGGACGAGTGCTTGGCTGCTACAGATACCTAGTGTCCCCTCAAAGGATCTCAGAGATATGTGAGCTGCATCCTGGACCTTCAGGATGCTAAAGGCAGAGCGTGTCACCATATGGAATATTAGAGAACAGGACCAAATTCCTCCAAGCGAATGGAGGAGCAGAGGTCAGAGTGGACGGAGGTTTCTGGGTCTGGGGGAGGTTGTGGAAACTGGGGGTCTGGGTGTTCTTGAGTAGGAGGGGGAAGGGTGGGGAACGGTGCTCTGAGTGAGGCTTACCGCTTGGGCAAAGTCACAGAGGCTGGAGGCTGGGATGTGCCTGCTGGTTTTAGTGGAGGCGGAGACCAGCTGGTGATTCACTCACTGGTAGGGAGTGGGGCGTGCAGCTGGAGCTGCTGGCTGAGGATGGAACGGAACACCAGGCGGGGGAGGGTGACTGTGTCTGGCTGGGGTGGAAGCACATTTTGAGTAGTAATGGAATACACTGCTTTATGGAGGACCTACTGTGTGCCTGACACTCTACCAAGTGCTTTGTTAGGCCTTATCTAACTTGCGTAGCAAGTCTACCCGATAGCGCTGCTATTACCCCCACTATGCAGGTGAAGAGACACGGGCTCAGAGAGGTTAAGTGACTTGGCCAAGATCACACAGCGAGCAAATAACAGAAAGGGGATTTGAGCCCAGGCCTGGCTGATGTTCTCTACTCATCTGTGCTACAGAATCATCAGCTGTGAAGTCGGGGGCAGCCTGGCCAGCTCTCCTGGGTTGTGGGCCCCCATTCTTTTTCCTCCAGCCTTTTCTTCCTCAGTATTCCTAAACAGCATTGAGTGTGGCCATGGGCAGGCAAGGATGGCCGAAGGCAGGGGGGTTGGGGAGGGTCCGAGGAGACTTTCCCCTTGTCTCTGCAGAGGTTTCCCTCCTCCCTCCCTTTTTCCTGAAAAGAGCTGGAACGAAGCTGGCAAAAGTGGAGTCAATAGAAAAATCTAATTTTTACCTTAGACACGTTTGTAGCTGACAGATATTAACCCAGCCTCTGAACTTTGCTTCCAGACAGGTCTGAGCTGAGTCCTGCCCTGGTTGTTGGGAGACCAGCTCTGTCATGAATCTACTGTCGCATTTTAGGCAGGATGTTCTTCCTCCGTAGGCCTAAGCGTTTCTACCGGTAAAATGGGGGTGCTGGTACTCGGGTGGGGTATCACAAATTCAAAGACCTACGGGGATCCTCCAGGAGACACAAGGTGTGAAATGGGCCAGGTGTGGGAGAGAAGAGGGTGCTGGAGACTTAGGGGCCTGGCAGGCACGTGCCTGCCTGCAGGGCCAGGCCCGGTCAGGGCCAACCGGTTGCTGCAATGTAGGGTTGCTATCGCCCGATCTTCAGATTCTTTTCAAAAAAAGCCAGAACTCTGAATTGTACTTGAAAATATTTCAAATTTTAAATGTTAGCAACTTATTTAGAAATTTGGGGAAAGATTGTGGAAGCCAGTAAGAGCAGCTACATGGTTGGACGCTGGCCTGTGGGTTGCTGGCTTGCAGTGCCTGGGCTGGATTGTTTGGGTTTCTTCTAGCTGGCTGAGATGTGGCTCCATTTAATATGCATATAAATAAAAATCAAATATTTGCCTTCCAGATATATTGATTTGTATTTATTGATGACCTCTGTGATTTATAATGTGCATGTAAGCTCAGAGTTAATAATGGGGCAGGAACCTCTTTGAGAAACTTTAATCACAGATTAGGAGTTTGTGTGCCTGGACCTCTCCCTCTGGATTACTTCCGCCTCTAACATCTATCTTTAATCCTTCCTGATGCAGAGGTAGCCTAGCCTAGTTTCTATGGCAACAGAGTATGCTGCTTTCTCCCCGCATCGTATATTCACAGAGAGAAAGAAGCGGGGACAGCGGCCTTGAGATTTCCATAACCTGGACAGCAGTCCCAGGGACTTCTACTTTCTACCCCTGTGAGATTGTGGGCAGGACAGGTTTATTTGAAGCCAGTGGGCAGCCCAAGAGCAAGATTTGTTGGCTCTCATAAAGTTTTAGAGACCTCTGGCTAGAGCTACTAACTTTATCACATCTGCTGCTGTCGTTAGTCTGGAGGGTACTTGTGGATCATTTTTTTTTTTTTTTTTTTTTTTTTAGTATCCAGAGAGCAGTGGGTTTATAGGCCCATTTAAAAGAGCCACTACGAGTAGAAGAGGATCTGGGGGGTCATAGTGGCCAATGAGCTGACCAGGTATTCTGGTCATTCCCACCATGCACAGTGCAGCTGAGAGGGCCTGTAGGCAGGGGAAGCAGACAGCTCCGCTGGAGCTGTGGTGTATGTTAGTTGTCAGCCCTGGGCTCTGACAGGAAGAATAGGGGAGTGGATAAGACACAGATATTGGAATCAAATTGTCTGGGTTCAATTCCTGATTCCACCACCATGGGATTTGGGCAATTTCCTTAACATCTCTGAGCTTCCGCTTCCTTGTCTGTAAAGTGAAGATCATAACAGTAACCTCCTCGTAGGTTATGCTGAGGATTGAGATGATACATGTAAAGCATCTAGAATAGGAGCTGGCAAACTGTTCCTGTCAAGGTTCTAGATAGTAAACATTTGAGGCTTTTTGGGCCTTAGAATCTCTGCCAAACTCAACTCTGCTGTAGTAACTTGAAGGCAGCCGTAGCCAATATGTAAATGATGGATTGGGCTGTGTTCCAATAAAACTTTATTCTTATAGGCACTCGAATTTGAATTTCATATACTTTTCATGCGTCACAAATGAGTCCTCTTTTTCTGATTTTCTCCCCAACCATTTAAACATGCAAAAACCATTCTTGGCTCACAGGCCACACATATAAAAACAGGCAGGGGGCTTCCCTGGTGGCGCAGTGGTTGAGAGTCCGCCTGCCGATGCGGGGGACACGGGTTCGTGCCCCGGTCCGGGAAGATCCCACATGCCGCGGAGTGGCTGGGCCCGTGAGCCATGGCCGCTGGGCCTGCGCGTCTGGAGCCTGTGCTCCGCAGCGGGAGAGGCCACAGCAGTCAGAGGTCCACGTACCGCAAAACAAACAAACAAACAAACAAAAAACAGGTAGGCAGCTGGATTTGACCCATGGGCCATAGTTTGCTGGCTCCTGTTATAAAATAATGCCTATTATATGTTCGTTAAGTGTTAGTCACTGAAATTACCTTTACCTCCTTCATTATTGTTTTCATCCTAGGAGGGTGGGTTGAAGGCAGTAAAATATCTGGCCCAGAACGGGATGACTTGGGTGGGGAAGAGAGGGTACATAGTGACTGCACTCAGGAAGGGAAGGTGGAGTTTGTTCTGATAGTCCAATAGGGGTGTCCTCCGGGACTGATGTATTTTTGGCTCCGAGACCTCTAGCAGCAGCTCGAGGTACCTAAAGTTGGAACAGACTGCCTTGGGCGTAGTAAGCTCCTGCCACTGGAAGTGCTCAAGCAGAGGCCAGGTTCCCCTGACATGCTGCTGCGGAGGAGGCTGGCTCACTGGGTGAATGGATGCTGAGGTGCCGGGGTCCGAGCTGGGTTCCTGCAGCTCTGGCCGGTGCGGAGAGGGGGTGAGGAGATTCCTGCTCTTCCACGGTCCCCTTTCCTAATTCACAAAGCCCCTTGCCCTCTTGCTTCTTGAATAATCCAGCGATGTGTATGGGTCCGGCATTACCCCTCTTTAGCAGGTGGGGGAGTGGGGGATAGAGGACAAGCTGGCCGGATCCGCCAGCTAGGTGGGGAGGTGTGGTATGGTGGAAACACACAGACTGTGGTCCTGGACCTGGTTCAGACCCCAGCTCTGCTGCTTCCTACCTCTGTGACCTTCTCTGAGCCTCAGTTTCCCCATCTGTAAAGTGGAAGTATATCATCTCCTTGACAAAGCAGTTGCAAGGCTGAAATGAGTTATTGCACGTAAAACGTCAGCATCCCTGCGGACAGGCAGTAGGGATTCAATCTGCTCTCGTGGCCACCCTAGTCCCAGCCATTGGTCCCAGGCTGCTGGGGTGTCCTGGGAGGGTCAGGGAGGAGCTGTCCTTTGGGACATGGCCTGTCCACCAGCAGTTGGCTGTATCAGAATCCTCTCCTGACCTTGTGGTGCCGGCATCTTCAGGGCAGGGATGGGTGTTAGGGATGGAGTGACTTCAGCCCAGCCCAGACGTCTCTGAGCCTGCAGGGAGGTGAAGCCAAGTCTGGGGCAAAGCAACCACCCATGTGATCCAGCGGTGACAGCAGGTGGGGATGTTGGGCTGGGAGGGTCACCGGCTTCAGGGTCTGGGCCCCCGCAGGAGCAACTCACATGGGGGGCTCCATGAATCCTCAAAATTGCCCTACGAGGAGCCTGCAGTTTTTACCCCGTTATATGAATGAACAAACCCAGGCTGAGAGCCCAGTCACCTGTCTGGGGCCACGGAGGAGAAAGTGGGAGAGTCGGGTTTTGAACCTGGGTCTGACAGCAAAAGCCTGCATCTGCCAACCCCGTATCCCTACCTCCTTCCACCTTTTGGCTGGCACTGGAGACCACAAGGTATAGAGTAAGCCCTGATGATGAGAGCAGCCAGCTTTCTGGGGGCGGTTATGATGCTCCAGACGTTGATCTAAGTAACAGTGTAAAGGATAAAAGAGTCAGTATTCTCCTACACTGATTAATTTTGTAACCCTCACAAACTCTCTGAGCTATTCCCATTTTATAGGTGAGAAAACTGAGACACAGACAGGTCATATAAATACTTTGCTCGAGCTCACAAAGCTGAGCAGTAGAGCCTGGGATTTGAACCCAGGAATTCTAACTCTGAAACCTGTTCTCACTTGGCTCTCCTGCCTTCATCGGGCACAGAATAGGTGAGCAATAAACATAAAAACCCAAGACTGAGGCCAGCATGAAGTTATTAGGAGATTGGTGTGTCTTGACTCACCCTGGGCTTTATGTTCCCTCCTGTGTGATGGGGACGTGATCCCCACCACTGCTCTTGCCTCACAGGATGGTTTGTGCATGAGAAGAACTGCCGCTTCTGCTGTAGCAGCCCTTTACTTGTGCCTTAGAATCATTGTGCTATGCAAAATCGCACAATAAAAACCACAGGGTTTATGGGAAAATGGGGTTAAGAGCGCAACACTCAAGCACATTAAAAAAATAGAAACCACGTAAAATGGTAGCCGAGTTTTATCCATGTTGAAGGTTAAGAAATACATAAATACTAAAGTAAGTATGGCACTTCATCTTGAAGGAGACCTGAAGTTTGCTTGTGGGAGTGTGTACCATTCTACCTGCTGGCCGCCCGCCCAGTTCCCACACCTGCCACCCAGTGTGCAAGAGGAAGAAAAGAAAGAGATAAAGAGAGAAAAAGGCAAGAGGAAGGAGAGAAAAAAATACAAAATTGGCTGAAGGGAAATAGTGGGGAGGGCATGAGGTTGCCCTGGGAAGTGGTAGGAGGAAGGTTATGGGAAATTGGATGGAAGTTGTAGCCCCAGGTGTGGATGCGCCCATTGTCTAGAGAGGTGTGTCCTGTCTGTGTCTTCCTACCTGGCTCAGTTCAGCCGGGCAGGGCACTCTGTTTACCTAGTGTTTCTTGTGGATGAACTCTCTCGGAAGCAAACGTGAAATTTGCATGATGCTCAAACTGTCCCCTAATACAAGGATTGTGTTGGAACAGATTTGCATTTTCAGAACAAGTGCTCTAGCAGGTTAGAGCGTACTTTGAAAAGTCAGGACTTAGGAGGCGTGGGAGTGTCTCTTAAATAGGGACTTCCTTGTAAGTCGTGCCTCACCCCACAAGGTGGGCTCGTGCTCCGCAATTCAGGCCTCTGGGACTTGAGTGAGGTTGCCTCTCGCCTAACGTCTGTCCCCTTTCTGAGCCCCAGCAGCTGGTCTCTCTGATCTCAAGGCCCCACACCGGGTCCTCTACTAAATCTGATCTCACTCATGCATTCCCAGCTCCCTGGAGCCTCTGCCGTTTGGCCGGAGCTCTGGGGGCCAAGGGATTTTTCTCTGGTCAGACCCAGGAGGTCTAAGAATCCACCTTCCTTTGCAGCAGAGCCCACAGTGGGGCCTCCACGTGGGTAATGAGGTCTGGTAAGTGGCTCCTCCTTGGAGCAAAGAGGGAAAAAAACACAAAAGGATTGCCCAGAATTTATTAGTCTAATTACATTTTCCTAATGTCGTTGACCCTCCCACCCACAGGCGTGCGCTTATCAAAGCCGCAATCACACCAGCATTATTGGAATTTTAATAAGAGTCAACTGGTTATTGTCCTTGCTGCGGCAGACTCTGTACACGTAATCCCCCGAAGCCCCTTGGGGAGGCAGGGAGCTTGCTTTCTTTTGCCGGAATATTATTTACATTAATAACAAGGATTAGGGGCTTGTTTTCTGTGTTTAGGAGAAGCAGATCTCTTAGTTCAAGCAGCCACCAGCTGAGTGCCTGCCAGCACCTGCCCCTCAACCCGAAGTCAGGAGAGCACTGGGCTGGGAGTCTGGAGCAGGGGTTTGCTGCTCACCACACCTTGCTGTGTGCGCTCAGGCAGGTGGTCTAACCTCTCTGGTCCCTCTTGTGTGAAATGAGAGGACTCAGCAATGACAGTGAAATGAGAATGCACGGGAAGCACTTTCTTAGCGCAGAGCAAGTGTGAATAAATGCCGGCTGTTTCAGAAATGGCCAAATAAAGCAGGTAGCTAAACCCCACTCACACATATATATTTATTGTGCTTGAAAGTCTAGCAGTTTTGTATCTGGAATGAGCTTTTCTAGAGTGCCAGGTTGTGTCCTAGTTTATGTTATGTACGGGTGGTCTTGCCTATTAGAGAAGAGATAGGACTGCAAGCACTCAAATTTCTGCTCTCCCATCAGCTGTGTGACTTTGGGCGCCATTCTTGACCTCTCTGTGCCCGACTTTCCCTGTCTGTAAAATGGAGATAGTTAGAGGATCTCTTTCACGGGGTTATGAGAGGATTAAACGAGATAACAATGCAAAGTGTTTGAACAGTGCTTGGCCCATGCTGACTAGATGCTGGTTATTGGGAGATAGACAGGGTTTCTAAGCTTCCGTTTGCTAGATGGTGATGCCAGCTTTGCAGGGTGATCACGAGGATGTGGTGGGGTTGTGTCTGTGTGATGCCTGGCACATTGGGAGCAGTCAGAGATGGGGGTCGGTTCTCGCTGTGACCCTAGAGGTGTCTCTTCATTCCCTTTCACAGACAAGCACAGTCCGAAGTGCATGCTGCAGACAGCAGATCAGAACTAAAGCTCGGTTTTTCTGAGCCCCAAATCTGGGCTCATTTGGCTCCAGTGGGCTTTTATGCCCAAGAGCTCAGCAGCCTTACAAATCATTGCTTCCTACGTTTGGTCCTGGTCCTGCATTTCCCCCTTTTTGCAAATGGGGGACACTCTTCTGCCAGCTGAGGAGCTATGGTGCCCTTACTTTCGGCTCTGTTGGGCATCTTGGTTTATTACCGGCTCAAATGTCAGCACCAAGGTGGGGGTGTGGGCTGTCTCATCCACTGCTCTGTCTTCAGGGCCAGACACAGCTCCTGGTACATAGTAGGTGCTCAGTCAATATCAGACAAACACCCCTGCTCGTTTGGAGCTTACAGTATGTCGGATGATGGTAAGTGTAATGGGAAGATAAGCAGGGAATGGGGACAGGGATTCTGGAGAGTATTTTGGGAAACTTGTAATTTTAACTCCCCAGGGGCCAGAGAAGACCCACTGAAAAGGTACCACCTGAGTAGAGACTCCAAAGCAGTGGAAGAGCAAGCTGTGCAGCTGTCTGGGGGAAGGGGATTCCAGCAGAAGGAACAGCAAGTGCAAAGGTCCTGAGGTGGGCACACACCTGGAGTATTTAAAGAACAGAAGGGGGCCAGGGATCCCGGAGTGCAGGGAGCAAGGGGGATGAGGTCAGAGCTCTCCCTGCTTTGACAACAGCTGGGGCACCAGACTCTGGGTGGTGACAGAGGCAGTTAATCTCCAGGGCAGCTAGAACACCTCCTGGAAGACTTGTACCAGTGTCATTGTCCAGTCTCTGGCGACAGGTGTCCCCTCCCACCTAGTTGGTTGTGAGGCTCTGCCTCCTCTTTGACATGGCCTCTAGCCATCTTCTTTTACCTGATTCATATGCGGGAGGCATGGCCCCGGAGACTGGGGGTGAGGGGAGAGGCCTAGAGGTTCCTGGGAAATGCTTCCTCCCCAAAGTTCAGGGAGGGTGGGCCTGCTGGCTCCGTGGGAAGGACTTAGGAGATCAGAGCAGGATTAACTCTGACTCTCTCAAAATGCAGGGAGAGAAACTGAGGGAGGTAGGGGAGGGGCTGGCTCAAGTTCACCCAGCAGTTAGAGACCCAGGGCTGACATCAGGCTGGAAGTCTGGAGCCCAAGGTGTCCAGCTGGGTGGGGGCAGGAGTGAGGGTCCTGGGAGGGGCCTGCAGAGGCTGCCCCCTGCCCACCCCGCTGATGGGCTTCTGGAAGCTGAGTTAGCTCTGCCTGGAGATGGAGGAAAGAGAGGTACCTTTGGGGATGGGAGTGGCCAAGAAGTTCATTAACCAGCAGCGGGCTGGGGAGGCAGGAGGTTGTAGAGAGAAGCGGATGGAAGGTGCCAGAGGCCAGGCGGGCCAGCCGGCTAGGGCTGTGCCATCAACATTGAAAGCTCAGGTGTACCCAAGGGTGACACCGAAAGGAAACCATTGTGGGCCTGGACCAGGGTGGACCATCCAAAGGCTGCAGCCCCCTTCCAAGGTCACCTGTGACAGATGACAGCTGACACTAACAACCACTTCAGTCCTCAACCTGATTCAACTCAAAGATACACTCTTTGTCTCTTGGCCTGACTTAACCGCACTCCCTGTTTATGTGTGAGCACGTCTCTCTTGGAGCTCCTGGGGGCTTCTCCTGTCTTCCCTCCTCCTTCTCTCATAACGTTCACCTCCCTCAGATGTCTCCGTCTGGTGGGGTGGACAGACCAGGGCTAGTGAAGCCAGCATGGGATGGCGAGGTGGTCTTAGAGCTAGGACAGGGGCTCCTGGGATAGTATGGGGAAGTGCTTGGCCTACCTGGAAGAGTCAGGGAGAGCTTCCTGGAGGAGGCATCACTCAGTGAAAGGACTGGAAGCAGAGCCATTACTTGGGAGTCTAAGGTGGGGTGGGGGGAAAGTCATTGCAGGCAGAAGGGCACAGTGATATGAGTACGGCATGTTTGAGAGACTGCAGAAAGTTCCACATGCCTGCTGTTCATCTCTGAGGGTTGGGGGGCATGTTGGATGGGAGGCTGGAGAAGAAAAATCATAGAAGGTCTTGTACAGACTGATACCAATGACAGAGACCCCTTGAGGATCTGTGGGGCATAGGCACACATTGTCTCTTGTCTTCCACTCTTGGAGGAGCTGTCATTATCTGCACTGTGGAGGTGCCAGAGGGGCAGGATGGCAGGGTCACTGGCCAGGGTCACACAGGCGGGAAGTCACAAGGATAGGATTTGCACCCTTTAGACTCTTCTCCCCATCCATGTCTCGTGACCTGCCCCTGAGGGCCACAGGGAGCCATAGAAGGCTTTAGAGCTATGGACAGAGGCTTGTGATGAGAGCAGCAGGATGGTCCTGGGCAGGATAGGACCTGCCCAGGAAGCCTTCACCTTGCCCTTTCCACTGGCTCTGGCAAGAACTGTCCTCACTGGGAGGCGCTACGGAGGACCTAGCAGATGGCAAAGGCCATGGATTTGAGCCAGATCCTGTGTCAGCCCACTGGGGCCGATGAGTCCGAGTGGCTCAGTGCCTGGAGCGGGCTGTGAGAACTTCTGTGTTGATCCTGAGCCTGCCTTGCTCCTGTTCTGGGCCCTTCATCCCCCCGCTGGTGCAGGGGCAGTTCTAGGAGTTGGAAGGGAGGCTCCCTGCAGCCTCCTGGGAGTGTGGATGGCAGCTTTCTTGCAGTCCCCGTCTTGGCTTCCTTTCCACTCCCCCCTTCTTCCTTCTCTTTGCCACGTGCTTCGATGGCCTCATCTCCCCTCGCAGGCAGGCGACACCATCTGCAGTCTTGGCAATCTTGTGCACGTTCTTTTGCCCGGCGCACTTCTAAGCATTTTAAGTAAGACTGGTTCTAGCACCAATCCCTAGGGCGACCTCACTTTTCACATTTTCCCTTCCAAAGGGGCCTATTTGTTCCTATTCTTATTTCCTGTTTTCTAAGCCAGTAACCTAACCACAGCAGAGCAAGCCCATCTCTTGAAAAATGCAAGTAATGTATGTGTTGTGTCAGGTCAGACCCTTCAGGAAGTCTGAGATTCTACGTCCTGGTTCTCAAAGAACCTCATGGCCTCTCCGGAGCACTAACTGGTGGCTTACATCATGGAAATGCCATCTTCCCCCACCCGTGACTTCTGTGTGCTCAGCATCTCTTGCTAGGCAGAGTACCACTTGAAATTCCTTATCCCGGGGCCCCAAGCATGCATCCTTCCCACCTCTCAGTGTGTCCTGACTCTTTCACTCACGACATCAGACAAATGCGTGCCCAGAGGTGGAAGGCAGCCCTCGTATCTGAGATTCTTGGCCGGCGATAGCATGTGTGGAAAGTGGCTTTCGTCTAGTGCGCCAGCTCTGATAGATGACCGTTGCTAACTGGAATGGGCTGTGGAGAGATTCCAGGCTGTGCTTAGAGGGAAAGAATCCCATGATTGATTAGTGATGTCTGCCACGACTGCGAGGGAGCAGAGTGGTGGACTGTGTGCTAGAACCTGCCATCTGGGGCTAGGCACCTTCCCTCTTGCCTTTTCCTCTCTTGTCGTGCCGTGTGCTCTGAAAGCTCAATCGTGGGTGGAGGTGCCCATCGGCTGCTTTGAGGGCTGAATGGGAGACAGGTTCTGGTTTTGGGGAACAGTCGGGAATTGCTCTATCCTGAGATATGTGATTATCCGATAGCATGTGTTCTGCCAACAGCCAGCACACATTTCGGGGTAAACAGGATGTGATTATACAAGCCTTGAGATTCTTCTAGTCTTGGTGCACAGGGCTTGCTTTTTCCTCAGTGGAGTCTCACGGGGCAGAGCGGCTGCAAGGCTGAAGCATCTCTTGGGCCGTAACCCAGAATGCCTTTCAGCCTCCTGGGGGTGGGGGTGGGGAGGAGCACAGGGCTGGGGTTTCTACCAGGACCCATGAAGGTGCCCAGGCTTAGTTCTTCCCACGGAGACCCTGGATCACCTTTTCCCCTCCTCCCTGCATACAAACTAGAACTGATACCCTGAAGATGTATTGTTGGGAGTGGCTGCTGAATCAGAGAAGGGCCAGTTTCTGGTGCAACAGAAACCCCAAGGACCCTGGGATCTTAAGAAGTGGAGCAGTAAAAGACAGAACAGCATGCTGGGGCCCCGTCTGCATGCGAGTCCCCAAGCTGTGCCATGGATTTGCTGTCTGGCTTTAGGCAAGTTGCTTCCCCACTCTCTGCCCATCTTTCTTCTCCGTACAAGGAAGGAATGACTAGAGATCTGAGGGCCTTTTCTGCTCTAACTGCAGAAGTGGGCTGTCCTGGGCACACCCCGGGTCTGATTACTCTCAGGCGGGGTGTGTCTGCAGATTGAACCCAGCGGTGGTGGTGCGTCCCGGGGGCCCGCTCTCCCGGTCATTGACTGCACATTCCTGTGTGTGGCTGAGGTGGCAGGGGGGCTGCTGAGGAAGTGCCAGAGTTAAGTGGCCGGTGGGGAGATAATAGAGAGACTGAAGACAGGCCTCTTCTGGGTCAGGACAGCCCCGTCTGCAGGCCCACCTCTCCCCAGGGCTGGTCGTGCTTGGAGGTGGGCCAGGCTCATGGAAAAGCCTCTGGTCACCTCCTCCCCCGCCGGTGCTCTCACCTTGGCCTCTCCAGCCCTCATTTCCCTGTACACCCCTGAGATTCGAGCCACACTCGATAATGTGCAGCTCCTCTGGGTGTTTGCACCTGCTGATTCCTCTTTTGGATCTTTCCTTCCTCCGCCTCGTCTCGCCTCCTTTAACACTCAGCTTGAGTGGACCTCTGTGGACAGCTGTCTCTGACCTCTGCCCTGCACCTTGTGCCTAGCGTGAGTTAGAGGCAGTCCGAGACCCCCACCCCCCACCCCCTTGCCTGGTCAGTTTTCTGCCTCGCTGTCTGGACATGACTGCCATCGGTGTGTGAATTTGGCAAAGCCCCTTTTACTGTCTGCCCAGATTCCTCATCATCAGATCCTTAAAAGGAAATAGTACCTGTGTTAGTCAGGCTAGGCCAGGCTCTGCTGCATTAATAAATGTGGCCTGAAATCTCTGTGGTTTAAGCAGCCCAGTGTGGCTCTTGCCAATGCAAAGTTTCTGAGACGAGTTGGGTGGCTCTCTGGGATGGCTCCCTTCCACAGTGTAACTCAGAGATCCAGGGTGGGCCTTGGCTCCACCATTTCAACATGGGGCCTCCGTGGTCACTGCGAAAGGGGCAGCATATGGAGATGGCCCAGTGACTTTTTTTTTTTTTTTTTTCCTTTTTTTGTGGTACGCGGGCCTCTCACCGCTGCGGCCTCTCCCGTTGTGGAGCACAGGCTCCGGACGCGCAGGCCCAGCGGCCATGGCTCACGGGCCCAGCAGCTCCGCAGCACGTGGGATCCTCCCGGACCGGGGCACGAACCCATGTACCCTGCATCGACAGGCGGACTCCCAACCACTGCACCACCAGGGAAGCCCAAGCCCAGTGACTTTTAAATACCTTCTTCCAGAAGTGATCACTCCTGCTCACATTTCACAGGCCAGAACTGGTCTCTCGGCCCCAAGCAGGGCAGGGAAATTTCTTCCACGTGCCTGGGGAGGGGGACCTGGATCTGGATGAGCACTAAGGGCTCTTATCACAGTCCATGAATCCAAAATGGGTTAGAGCCTCTGGTTTCATGACTGGCAGTAGCCAAGAAGTGACATTAGCCTGGACAGACTTGGAATGCCTCCCATGTCACATTATAGATGGGGGAACTGAGGTCCAGAGCGGGAGGGGTCTCACCCGAGGCAGCACGTGGAGTCTGCAAAGGGGCGAGGAACTGTTCTCAGTCCTCCGGTTGTCCAGACACTGTCCTCTCCTCCTTATTCTTCTGACGCTGTAGCCTGGAGTCCTGCTGTCTAATCCTGCTGTGATGCAGGCAGGGATGGGGGTGGAGTCGCTGGGGCTCTTGTGAAATTATTTTAAGACCTTGGAAAGCAAATTAGAATTTCAAACCATCCGGCCCTCTTGAAAGCAGACTGGGGGTATGTTAGAAGTAATTTAATTTTTCTTTGTTTTATTAATAGGATGTGGGAGAGGAGGGGAGGGTGTGAGCTGTGGCTGAGGGTGCTGGCTTCAGAGCCTGGGTGGATGGAACCAGTACTGAAGCAGAACATTGGAGAAGGGCAGAGGCGGGGGTGGGGGGGTGGGGAGCACCCTGAGGCTAAAGGACAAAGAGGCAGACGTGGGGAGTGTCCAGGGGGCTCTGACCTGCATGTGCAGATTCGGGAACTACTGGCTTACACCAAGGAGGGTCTACACTGGGGCCTATAGTCTCTCTGGGATGAGGGGCTGTGTCCGTTTCTCTGGGCTGCCCTAGCAAGTTGCCACAAACTTGCTGGCTTAAAATAACTGCAGTGTGTTCTCTCTACAGTCCTGGAGGCTAGAAATCTGAAGTAAGTATCGCTTTACTGAAATGAAGGTGTGGGTAGGGCCTTGCTCCCTGCATAGGCTCTATGGGAGGATGCCACCATCCTCTTCCAGCTTCTGGTGGCCCCTGGTATTCCTTAGCTGTGGCAGCATCACTCCAATCTCTGCCTCCATCCTCACCCGGCCTCCTTCCCATGTGTCTCTGTGTCCCCGCCTCTTGTAAGGACACCAGGAACTTACAAGCCTTTGGAGTTAGGGCCCAGCCGAAATCCGGGATGATTCCATCTCGAGATCCTTAGCTAATTCTATCTACAAAGACCCTACAGTAAGTCCCCTACGTACAAACGAGTTCCATTCCAAGAGTGAGTAAGTCCAACAGAGGTAGCCTAGGTACCCAACTGACACAATCAGCTGTCTGTAATAGGTTTATAATATTTTTCACACAAATAATACACAAAAATCAAACAAACACAAAAAATAAAGACAACATTTTTAATCTTACAGTACAGTACCTTGAAAAGTACAGTACAGTACCAGCTACATCACAGCTGCTTTTACGCTTGCTTCTGGATATCCTGGGCTTGAAATAAAGTTACTGTACTACTGTACTCTATACAGTACTGTACAGTAGAGTACACAAAAGCACAACCACTTGTAGAGGATGCACACCTGTGACAATGTATGCCAGACATGTGAACTAACTTACGTGATCGGACATGCGACGCACTTTCGCATCTTTGAAAGTTCGCAACTTGAAGGTTCGTATGTAGGCTACTTACTGTATTTCCAAATAAGGTCATATTCTGAAGTTCTGGATGGACATAAATTTTGGGGGGGACACTATTCAACATACTGCAGGGGCCACTCCTGGGTGGGCTTCAGGAGGGTGCAAACCTAGATCCGTCATAAATTTCAATGCGTACGTTTCCCCCCAGGCAGACACATAGCTTTCTTTGATTTGTCGGAGACCCCAAGATGAGAGAACAGCAGTCTTGTAGGACACATGTCTGGCAGGTGGGAGGGTAGGACAGAGGACGGGTCATGGGAAACACAGAAAGAAGGGGGCTCTGGGAAGTGGGCCACCACCGGAAGGAGCCTGATGGGACAAGAGGAGCTGGGTGGAAGGGTGTTCTGGATGGCCTGGCACAGTGGGCCATACTGCCCAGGGCCACGGGCATCTTTAAGAATATTGGGACTTGCCTGGTGATCCAGTGGTTAGGACTCCACGCTTTCACTGCAGGAGGCACAGGTTCGATCCCTGGTTGGGGAACTAAGATCCTGCAAGCCACGTGGTGCGGCCAAAAAAAAAAAAAAAAAAGAATATGACTCTTTCAGTGTCTTCCCCAGGAAAATGTACTTTATCAACACACACATCTTTGGTGTACGACTCAGTGGGCACGTGCCTGTTCTATCCCAAAGCCCATCCCTGGACTCCCAGACACCTCAGTTAGGATCCCCCACCAGAGGAGAAGAGTTTTGGAAGAACAGAGGAGAGGAAACAGCATGAAACACTGCACACGGCTCAGATGGCTCAGGTCGGGTTTGGTGGTTAGGGGTCCAGCGGTGAAGGGCCGTTGTGTCTGTTTCTGGGTTTGAGGATTGCAAGAGATAACCATGGGTGGAAGTGCTCCTTGGTTTTAAAAGCTAAATTACTTATTTCATCTTTTTTTTTTGTTAAATTGTACAAAGCAGTATCTGTTCACAGTAAGAAAAAATGAAGAAATGCAGATAAGCAAAAGAAAGAAAATCCCTTTAATCTCATTCCCCGCATATAACCCCAGTAACGCCTCTGTCTATGA
Source organism: Hyperoodon ampullatus (assembly GCF_949752795.1). Taxonomy (NCBI): domain Eukaryota; kingdom Metazoa; phylum Chordata; class Mammalia; order Artiodactyla; family Ziphiidae; genus Hyperoodon; species Hyperoodon ampullatus. Next base: position 14,346,243 of record NC_136915.1, read on the forward strand.
GCTTTGGAACCTTTTCCTCTGTATTTTGTTTGACAGGAAGTGGGTCATAACATACAGTGAAACTCACATATTTTTTAAAGAATATTTTCATTAATTTATTTTTTAATTTAATTTAATTTTTGTCTGTGTTGGGTCTTCGTTCCTGAGCGTGGGCTTTCTCTAGTTGTGGCGAGCGGGGGCTACTCTTCGTTGCAGTGCGCGGGCTTCTCATTGTGGTGGCTTCTCTTGTCGTGGAGCACGGGCTCTAGGCAAGTGGGCTTTAGTAGTTGTGGCGCACGGGCTTAGTTGCTCTGCGGCATGTGGGATCTTCCCAGGCCAGGGATCGAATCCGTGTCCTCTGCATTAGCAGGCGGATTCTTAACCACTGCACCACCAGGGAAGTCCCGAAACTCACATTTTAACCTAAAATATGGAATACCTTTTCATGGGAATAAATGGTCATGAAGCATCTTTCCTGACTGCGTAGAATTCTGATGTCCGGATGTATGTAACTTAACCAATCTTCTGTTTTTGGACACTTTGTCCTGCTTCCTGTCCTTTTTTTTTTTTAGGATTGCCATATATATGTTTCTTTATTTATTGTTTTTTTTTTCTATCCCTTTTTATAAACAATTCTGTTGTGAACATCCTTGCAGCTTCTTTGTATATCTGCTTCTGTACAGGGACGTGTGTTGTAAACCTTAAGCTGTAAAGCACTTTACCCAGGGACCCATTTCAAAAGCCTTTATTTGACAGTGGATCTGTGTATGGGGAATGGGGGAGCCCAGAGCTGAGGGTGATGCACTGGCTTTCATGCTTCCTGAAATCCTAGCTGGGTGTCTGTGTCACATTATGCCTGGGGGGCTCTCTGTGAAGGTGGTGTTCGTTATTTTTTAATTTTTTAATCGAAGTATAGTTGATTTACAGTGTTATGTTAGGGTCAGGTGTACAATATAGTGATTCAATATTTTTATTATTATAAAAGATTGGCTATATTCCCTGTGCTGTCCATTACATCCCTGTAACTTGTTTATTATATACCTAGTAGTTTGTACCTCTTAATCCCCTTCCCCTATCTCGCCCCTCCCCCTCCCTGATGGGCAACCACTAATTTGTTCTCCACATCTGTGAGTCAGGCTGGTTCTGTTTTGTGTGCTGTTTGTTATTTAAAACGTTCATGACTTTATGCCTGTGTCTTGGACTGACTTGGCTTGAAACAGAGGAAAAGGAGTCCCATTCCCACTGACCTTTGCTGCTCTGTGTCTTCTGCAACTCTGGCCTCCTGGTGTGTCCTAGAGATGATTTCTTCGTCTCTCGTGAGGTTTAAGGGGTCTAGAACTGCATGGTTGTGGCTCTAGAGATATCGTCTCTAGGCCTCTTCTGCAGGTAAGTGTTCATTTCCATTCTGAGGAGAAGCTCTGTTTTCTGGGGGATATGTCTCTTGGATCCCACTAGCCTGGGATTCTGGAATGAGAAGTAGCTCTTGGCCTGGGCTGGTACAAAGGGGAGGTCTTGGCCAGCTGGCTGAAAGCCTTTGAACTGTTAATAACTTAGAATGTGAGGGTTTCTGGAGTGGGCCCGTGTCACCCTCTAGGTCTAAACGGGTCCGTCTGAGCAAGTGGCTCAACCATTTCAGGCCTCAGTTGTTTGGTCTCTGTTATGGGAAGACAGCCCCTGTCCTGCGTGCCTCATAGGAATGTTAGAAAGCTCGTCTCCTTGACCCCTGTGGGTGAAGAAAAGGGCCGTATGCTTGGAAGAATGATGTGTATTAACCCATTTTCCCAGGAGTTACTACTATTCAGAAATTGAACTTTTGTTCTTTTTGTCCTCATTGTTTGGAGAGCAGTAAGAACGATAGGATAGAGATTCAGCACTTTCCAGCCGCTCTTCCAAATGCTGTCTGTGCATCAACCCATCGGCTCCTCCTGAGAGGAGCCTCGTGCTTCTACCCGTTTTACAGGTGGAGGAGACTGAGGCCAGGGAGGCAGCATGGTGTGCTAAGGGCGAGGGCTGTGGGGTTAGAGGAGACACTGGGCAGAGCATGTGACCTTGGAACCTCTGCTTTCTCACCTGTAAAATGGAAACAGCGCCTGTGCTTGGTGGGTCTGTGGGTACCACTTCAGTGCACATGGCGAGCCATTTTCCCTGGAAAGGTTTCGTGCTGCAGTGTGCTGTCGACTCTTAATGAGAGGATTTGGACGGTCCCTTCTGTTCCAGGGGATGGTAGGAGTACCCGTCTGATAGGTTGTTGCAGTGACAATAGAGAGTTGTAATGTTCACTGTTCCCTCCATCTCCTCGCCTCCTTCCTGGTCCCTGGGGTATTAGATAGCGGCCCTTGGCTGTGATGGGGATGCTTATAGGACCCTTCGCCCTAACTCAGGACAGCCCCAAACAGTTGTTAGCTAGTGCATATCTGCTCTCCTTCATCCTAATGGTCATTTCTTACAGTTGTAGCTCACCCTTAGTTCCTCCTTTTATTTCTTCATTTGATGAGTATATTAGTTCTCGCTTGCTTCATGATAACAAATCACAATAGATTTAGAGGTGGGAAACAACACGTATTTAATATCTCATGGTTTCTGTGGGCCAGGAGCCCAGGCACAGCTTACCTGGGTCTTCTGCTCGGGATCTGACAAGGGTGCAGTCAAGGTGTGGACTGGGCTGTGTTCTCATTTGAAGGCTTGGTCGGGGAAGAATTGCTTCTAAACGTGTTCGGGTTGTTGGCAGAATGCATTTCCCTGTGGTCTGATGACCAAGGATGTAAGTTCTTTCCTGGCTGTTGGCTGGGGCTGCCCTCCGGTTCTGTAGGCCACCTCAGTGCCCAGAGGCTGCCCGCAGACCTGTGCCTTGTGGCCTCTCCACAGGCAATTTGCAACATGACACTTTGCTTCTTCAAGGCCAGCAGGAGAGCATCTCTCTCTTTAGCCTGCTAAGATGGAGTCATATAATGAAACACAATCATAGGTGTGATATCCCACCACCTTTGCAATATTCTATTGGTTAGAAGCAAGCATACATGCCAGGGGAGGGGATCATGCCATGGAGTGGATCACTGGGGTCACCTTCAGGCATGTCTGCCACCATGAGCTTAATAGGCTTATTAAAATTGTATAAAATAAGAGTAATTAACTCAGAGCACTTTCCTTGGGGGTAAAGAATATATAATCCTTTTTGGCTATTAGATCTCTTTTTGCTTTGTAGTTCTAGACTGTGTTCTGGAGAGTTAAGGGTGCCAGCTCAATAAGGTATTACTTCTTATTTGGAATCTATTTGTTTTTCTCATCTGAATTGTATGACCTGAGAGGAAGAGTGAAGAAAATAGGGGATGAAAGTGAGCATGAAGCCAAGAGGATTAAAGGAGGGAAGGGCACATGTATGTGGAACTTCTTTACACACGAGAGTAAATGTCTTTTCATAGGCAGTTTTATGTGAATGCGTAAATATTGTATTATACATTTTAGTGTAATTTTCCTTTGTTTTGTTCATCGCTTAACCTTTCGTTTATTCCCCTAACCAGTGACATCATCCTCCCTGACTCCCAGCTTGAAATCATGCTAATGATCTCGTATAGATCCTTTCGTATTTTCCCATGATCTCAAAATCATACACAAACATCTGTTAATGTTTTTACACTCCTGGATCTCCTTCATTCAACAGTGCCTTGTGGAAATCCTCGTATACCAATAGCTGTAGTTCTAGTTCATTCTTGTTTAACGACTGTATAATATTCCAGAGCATAGATGTCCTGTAATTTCACCAGCCATTCCCCTATTGATTGTCATTCATTTCCTGTTTGTTACCATAATAAGCAGCATGAAGATAAGCTTCCACCCACACGCACGTGCTTAGGTACATCCTTTGCTTTTATTTCTCTGGGGTATAATTCCAGGAGTTGAATTGCTAAGTCACAAGGTTTGTGTACTTTTAATTTGAGTAGCTGTTGCCAGCTTGATCTCTCCAGAGGCTATAACACTTTCATCCCAGTAATTGGAGGCTCATCTTTCCCCTGTATCCCACCAGTAAGACTTGTTATTGGTCTTGTTAGTTTTGCCCAGGTCAAGAGGTATAAAGTCACAGCTCATCATTACTTTTAATTTGCATTCCCCCCCCACTGCCGCCACAAGCAGTAGGTCTGAGCTGCTTTTCATCTGTTTGGCCATTTGGATGCACTCCCCTGTGAATTGCCTGTGTGAATCCTTTGCTCATTTATCCATAGGGTCACTTGTCCCCTTCTTGTCAACTTGTCAGCTTCTGTATAGCATAGATATTAACCCTCTTTGGGTCTTTGCAGAGCAGTTATTTTTGCCAGAGATACAGCATTGTCTGTTAACTCAGTTTATGGTTTCTTTTGCCATGCAAAATTTTGGAATTGTCCTATAGTTAGGAATACTTGTCTTTTTGTCTGTGGTTTCTGGGTCTCCGTGGTCTTCTTTGGTTAAGAAGGCTTCCTCACCCACACGTATTTGCTTTCTTTTCACATCAACAGTTCAGTCTAACAAATATTTGCCAAGGGTATGATCACCACCAGGGTCTGGGCCACACACCACAGATGTGGGATAAATAAGAAACATTTTGCCCCTCAAGGAGCTTGGGGTCACAGAGGTAATTACAACCAGTGTGATGGACCACAGGTGGCAGGGTTCAGGAGGGCTGCTACCTCGGCTCAGAACCTCCCAGTGTGGATTCAGGATACAGGTGTGCCAAGGCCTAATGCCCTCAGCCCTCAGAGCAGACAGGTGGGGCCTGGGGTGGCCCAAGCCCCCAGGAAGGTCACCGCCTGCCATAGGCAGCCTCATCCATATACCCCATACAGGTATCATTTTCTCTGTGTTTCGTGTCACGGGGCTGCCTTGGCTGATGCCTCGGGGATGATGGCTGAGTTAGCCAGGCGAGGAAGGAGGGTGGGGAGGGGTGATCCCGGGAGGAGGGACAGCAGGAGGGGTGGCAGCAGGGCTTGTGCTCCCTGAGGAGTAGGTGGGTGCAGGGGAGGGGTAGGAGGGTGGAGAGGGGTGCCACCAGGCTTTAGAAGGTCCAATGCAAAACAGAAAGGGACCCAGAGCTGATGCCCACCACCAAGGGACTGTGGGAGAGAGAGTTGAGCTGGTGGACTTGCAAACTTGACTCCTTTCTGGCGCATCTGTGCTGGAGGGGCATATGTCAGCCAGCTGACCTCTTGGCGTGCCTCAGGCATCTCTGGGGCCGTTCGTGATCAGCGGTCGCCAAGTGGGCTATGTGGATGCCCAGGAGGGTGTGAAAGGAACCACAGAGAGCAGGAGGCAGAGTTAGAGCTTCATTGCTATTTATGTCCTCACCTCCTCCTCTAAAGGTGTATTCTGGGTATGTTTAATGATGTACATAAAATTAGGAAGGCACTGCCTGCTTATAATGATAAACAAATGCACACGGGGATGGATGCACAATCAAGAGTTTGGAGGCCATTGATCTTAGTGGGATGAGTGATTTCGGCCACCCCCAGCCACCCCAAGAATGAGGGGACCCCCTGACATAGAAGGGAGGGACGTTCATATGGGATGGGGAGATCTGAGAGAGTGATCGCCAGGAAGGAAGTAACTGCTCCCTCGCTCCTGGAAGGGCTGCGGCTTCTCATGTATCACCTCCTTGGAGCACCTCCTTCCGATCCCTCTTACATTGTATTTTAGCTTCTTTTTTTTTTCTTTTAGAAAATCTTTTATAGTTTGTAGTTACTGTGTTAAACTTCTTGCCTGTTTCCCCACTAGACTGAAAGCAGGGACCATGAGAGCCGGGACCAAATGTCTCAGTCCTTGGGGTCACCCCAGTACAGCACCTGGCACACAGGTGCTTCTCATCTCTGTCCACAGCATAATGGATGGAGGTGTTAAGCACAGAGTAGGTGTTTTCCATGCCCCATGAAGGTAGACATCACTATCTCCATTTTGTAGGTGAGAAACTTGGATTCAGAGAAGTTGAGTACTCTGCTCTAGGTCACACAGCTATTTGGGGATGGGAGCAGGAGGAAGGGCGCTGACATTTTTTTTGAGTGTCTACTGAATGTCTGACTCTCAACTACATCCTGGCACCAACCCATCGGCTGTGAGAAGGTCTGTTCACAGAAGAGTAGACTGAAGCTCAGAGGTGGGAAGTGACTTTCCCAAGGCCACTCAGCTAGGAAGTGGAAGAGCTGGGATTTAAACTCAGGTCTGTTTGGGTCTCAAGCACTTTCTCTTTCCATCCTCCACAGCAATTCCTTTTTTTAAATTGGAGTATAGCTGACTAACAATGTTGTGTTAGTTTCAGGTGTACAGCAACGTGATTCAGTTACACATTATATATATATATATATATATTCTTTTTCAGATCCCTTTCTCACATGTGTTACTACAAAACATTGAGGATAGTTCCCTGTGCTATACAGTAGGTCCTTGTTTATTATCTGTTTTATATACAGTAGTGTGTATGTATTAATCTCAGACTCACAGTGATTCCTTTATTCACGGTCAACTCAGGGGCCATGGTGTCTCTGAGGTCCGTAGGGGCACATGTAGGCACAGACTGAACAGCAGGCACCCTGTGGGCAGGCGGCGAGGAGGCCAGCTGGATCAGGCCACCCCGATGATGGGTGTTGGTTCGCAGGCACCGGGCCTCAGAGCCTGGCTGATTTGCCTGCCTGACGAGGAGGGTGATGTTTTATGCATGGCGCCTAATTTTGCCCTGGCAGTCTCTGGCTATATTTAACACCATTAATCATTATTGTTGGCTCCCAGGGGGATGGATCTCTGATTACTGTCAGAAACACATCATACGAGGAAGAGAGAGGGAAAAAATAAGAACTCATCCCCAACCTGATTCTTCCTAACTGGAGATGAGAGGCGTGTTCGTGGCCCCCTTCTCTCTGCCATCTGTGACGTTCGTGACTCACGGCTGCCTTGGGTTGGATTCCTGCCCCTCCGTGGCTGGGCTGCAGCCAGGCCCGGGCACCGCCTCGGGACCCCCGCTTCTTTGTATCAGAGCAGCTCAGCCAAGTGAGGACAGCTGCCTCGGTCTGAGCTCGAGAAAGGGTAAACCAAACACTTATTAGGTGCCTCCTGTAGGCAAATGTCCCCACCCAGGGCCTTACCTACCTATTCTCATCACTCTGACTCTCTCCTTCCTAGAGGATGTATTTTAACCCTTCCTAGAGGATGTGACAAATTGGAAACTGAGGCCCAGAATTGGGTTTCACAGGCCTGTGGCTGGTTTGAACAAATATGTGGAAACATTCCCCCGTTTACAAGAACTGCTTGAATGTGATGTGACCCTATGACTTTACCTTCAGGTATCTGGAAGGGTTTTCTGGTTGCATTGGAAACAGGAAAGAGCCCCGTCTTTCTTATCAAATGCAAACCTACGTGGAGGCTAGAGATTCGAGTACAACGTTTACCTTCTGCTCCCTCCAGGCCTCAGATGGGTGGCTGGAAGTCCCCTCTCTTTCATCTCCACCCAACTCCTACTTTTACTCACCCTATCCTCCCCACAGGGCCCTGCTCATCCTACCACCACCTTTATGTTGACATCAGGGACATCGGCTCCTCTCTCATCCCAGAGTTCATGGGGGCCTCTCTCCTGAGCAGCATCCGCCCTCCTGCCCATTTATCCACGTAGCCAGTTAACTGAGGCGTGTTCATGCTTCGTGGGTAAAAACGGGTTTGAATTTTTCCGCCCTTAACGGAGTTCCTTCAGTTCTCCTTTTTTGGACCTGAACGTCCTCAGGCAGATTTCACTCTTTTCTGGCCCTTTCCAGTTATTAAATCGTAGTCCAGTCTGTTGTAGAATCGTGGATCTCACGCCTTGTCTAAAGCTATTTCACACCCACTCCAAGTTTTTCCAGCCTCCTCCAGGAGGTGGGGGAGGAGGGCAGCTCACTCTCTGTTGGACCAGGCAGGTTGCAGAGGGTGGGGACCACCTGCCCTGCTTTGGGCTGGTCCTGTGCACCCTGATGGTCTCTGCTGCTCTGACAGCATCTCCTGGCACCTGCTCTTTGGTGACTGTCATCTCTTTGCCTGTGTCACCTCTCCACGGCCAGCACTCTGCCCTCCGTAGGGCTGACCTTTTGTGCACATGTGTGGGGAACATTGGTGTTTGGGGCTGGCTGTGCTGCCTCCTAGTAGATCCTGGCAGGAGACAAGAGGGGGTAGTCTGGCCCCAATTTCAGGCAGTTACTTGTTAGCTCTCTCTTCTTAGGGTACTTGGTCCTCCTTGTCTCTCCTTTTGGTTTTGTTGTAATTCCAGGGCACCAGGAGAAGTCCCACCACATTTTGTTACATGCAAATCCTGTTTGGTTTATGGGATTATTTCCATCGACAGGTGGGGATACAGAAGCTCAGAGAGGTGCAGTCACTTGCCGGTGGCTGCTCAGCAGCGGATAGTGGGTGAGATTTGAAGCCAGGTCTGGCTAACCTCAAAGCCGTTGGTTAAAAGCCTGGATTATGAAGCCTGATTTCCTGGACTGGAATCTCAGCTCTGCTATTTCCTAGCTGGGTGACCTTGGGCAGAGTTCCTTAACTTCCTCTGCCTTGATTTCCTCATCTGTAAAATGTGGATGGTAATCAACACCACCACCCAGCGTGGTTGGGAGGATTAAGTATATTATGCTACAGGACTCATTGCATTTGCCACCAGGACTGTTGGCTGGTGTGGTCCATCAACTGCACTGTCCACCCTAGGCTCTGTAGGAGAAATGACTTTCAGGCCTTGAAGCCTGGGAAATAGATATTGAGCAACCAATAGTCACCATGTGTTGACTGTGTTTCCCTCTTTGCTTTGGCTGCTAGGAAGCTCAGTCAAAGTGCTGCAAGTATATAAGTCTTCCTGATCTCATTTTATTTTTTTCTCCTTTTTTCTTTGCTGTAATTTTTTTTTTTACTTCATTGTGTCTTATTACCTATCGTGTGAAGTTATATAACATTTTCTGAATTCCTATGTGAAGCTCTCTGGTTGCCATCAGAGGGGAAATTGAGGTCAGTGTAAAGGTCCTAGAGGGTAGGTCTTCCAGATAGTGTCTAATCCTTCTCCCTCAGAGAAAAGCATCTTTAAAAACTACTCTTGTGGGAGTGGGTGGTCAGTAATGCTAGAAATTCCTTCTAACGTTTTACATTCTGAAGCAGTAAACAATCTACTGATAAGGTCTGCAAAAAGAGGATTACCTCATACATAGGTCCTTTTATCTGTTTAATATTAATGTAGAAAAAACCCCAATAAGAGGCTTAAGCAACATAGAATTTGATTCACTATCATGTTCAAATAGTTTGGAGGTGGGTCCCTCTCCATGTGGCATGGGGTCCTGCTGAGTTGGGATCCGCCTTCCTCTCTCTATTTCTGCTATGTAATAGCTTCCATTCTCCCAGATGCTCACATTCGAAGCTGGTCATGGGAGCTTGCCATCCTGTCTGTGCTCCAGCGGCAGAAGCAAGGACAAAGGAGGGCTCACTTCCTCCCATTAAGGACCCTTCCTGAAGTTGCAGATAGAAACCTACCCCCTATACTTGCCACTAACCAGTCTCAGGGCCACACCTAGCTTCAAGGGAGGCTGGGAGAGTCTTTATCCCGTGCAAACCTGGGCTTCTCCGAGCCTATATCCTCTAGAAAAACACTCTCACCACCTTGCAGGCTTCTTGTGATAATTAAATAAGAATGTAGTAAAATATAACAGGTGTTCTGCACATGTAAATTTCCTTCTATTTTTAGTTTTCCCTTCCCTCCATTACTTGAGATTAAGAGGGAAGCTTTAGCTACACCAGGAAAGATTTCGGAGCAATAAAAAAAGAACACTTTTTGAGAGGGAATGTTGCACACACTCGAACGCTGGGGTAACAGATTCCCTTTGGCTCCCATCAGTGAGGCTGTAAAATGGAAATGAAAAAGCAGGGCGGGGGACCCATGTTGATTACCAGAGGTTAGATATGTGTACAGATGGGTTGTAGACCTAACGACCTTGGAATGACCTTACTCACCTGTGATTGTCACCCCCAAATTTGCACGACACTTGTACAAAGTGGGCTGGGTTTGCATGGGTGGCTGTTTTCCAACTCAAGATGAGCTCGGGCAATTCCAAGATGGCGCACCAAGCAAACCGATGTGGGGTGCAGTGTTGTGCAGCCCCTCCTTCCCCTGCTACCCTCTCCCTGCCAGAGCTCACCCCCCAGGAACCCCTCTGGGGCCTTTAAAAGCTGAGCTAGTGAGTGGGAAACCAGCAGGTGGCTCACTCTGCTCAGTGGAGTCTGCTGGGCATGATGCTCTCCCCTGGTGGCTCACCAGGCCGGGAATGTTGAAGTCAGCAGCAGGGCGGCAGGTCCTGCGGACCCCCAGCTGCCCTGGCTACTGAGCCTGCCCAGACCGACTCTCCTGGGTACAGTTAGATTCCCTGGAGAATGAAGGAGAAGAGGAGGAGCAGGAAGTGGTTTGGGTGGGTTTTAACTTGAAGGAAGGAGGAGGATGGCTGTGTGTGTGTGTGTGTGTGTGTGTGGATCTGGGAACTTTCCAACCTCCAGGCTCACACAGATACCATGGGGCTGGTCCAGGATTCAAACCGCAGGCCCAGCTGGCTTCAGGCACCGACAGTGTGCTTCCTGATCTCCTCTTCTGACCCCTTCCAGGTGGACGCCTCTCTGGCAGCTGATAGTATATTCTAGACTCAGCCTGAACCAAGTAGGGAGGTTTAGGTGGCAGCTTGTTGGCGTATTACCTTGTCCTTGAGTTAGCTTGTTAACCTCCAAGCTGGGAATTTCCAGAATGATAGAGTTGGTATATCTCCAGGGCTCCAGGGGAGCCAGCCCAGCCCTGAGGGCTGAGGCGGGTGGCAGCCACTCTGGCCACTGACCAGGCACCCCTTTGCTCTGGTCTCTGCAGAGTGCAGCCAGTTGAGGGCCTTGCCCGGCAGCCCAGTGTGGTCTCCATCACTTTGGGCTCATGCTCTCCCACCACAACTGTATAGCCCAGTTTGGGAGCACCTGTGACTATGAAACGGTTCACAGAGAGAGCTCAGGTCTCCCACCAGACCGGGTTGGAGATGCGAATCTTTCCTGTCTGGCTGGCGGTCCAGGGCCAGGTCCCCAGCGTCCCAGAGCCTCAGTGTCTGCACCTCCACAGGCAGGATGGCACCTCCTGGGGCCACTGTGGGGATCTGAGGTGATGGCTGATAAGGTGCCCATGCCCTGCTGTGATAGGTGCTCGATACATAGTTGTCATTGGTTGTTATGTTAGGACCCCCCTGTCTCTCCTGTGAGGCCATGATTGCTTGGAGCTGAACCCCATCATTCCTGGACCACATCGGCATCTCCCGAGCTGTGTTCTGCAGACATGAGTGTCCCGGGAAGGGGGGTCTGTAGCCAAATGTGTGTCAGAAATGCCACGTTAAACAGGGTTCTCAGGGTCCTCAAATGCCAAAGAGGCTGTGAGTCTCCAAGGGGGGGCAGGGCAAGGGTGTAGCATTTCTCAGACTCGCCCGTCAGACCTTCTTCTCATCCTCCCTGTGGAGTAGAGTGTAGAGCATCCCTGAGAGAAGGTTCTGGAAGCCTGCTGCCCTGGGCATGGCTCTGGTGGTGTCTTCTACATACTGGCTATGTGTAACCTCTCCAAACCTCGGTTTGCTCATCTGTAAAATGGGGAGAGGGACCCCCAGCTTTCTGGGTGCTCCAAGGATTAAATGATGGGACATAGGTAAAGTTGTTAGGACAATGCCAAGCGTGTAGTGAGTGCCCAGTAAAGGGCAGCCTTATTACCAGCAGAAGGGGGTGTGGGGTGTGGAGCAAGAAGTCTGAGTTGGCTCCAGAGGAGATGAGGTGGGACCTGGAATAATTAAGAGACTGGAATACCATCGGGTCTGAATGCAGAGAGGACGGCGGTGAGGGAGGGAGTTCCCCTCTCTCCATAAAGGCTTTTTTTGTGTAGCCAAATCCTTGGGTAAATTCACAGTCCGAGTCGTCCCCCAACATGGCTCTGCTCTAGGGGCACCTGGGTTCTCTCTGAGGATCTCAAAGCATTAGCTAATTAGGCCAGTTCTGCCTAGAAGGCGGAGGTCGCATCAGTTTGTAAGTCTGTGGAATGTGCAGTGTAACTAAGCAGCCTCGTCAACCCAGGCTCTGCCTTCTGTCTGGTCCTGAGTCATGTGAAAGTGCTGCAGGATGTAGCGTGTGCTGTCACTTCACTCTGCAAACATTGGCCACCTTTGAGGTGCCCGGAGCTGGATCATAGTGGGACAGGCGAGGTGCCCCAAGGAGCTCACATCTAGTCGGGGAGCTGGGCAGCCAATGTGCAATTCGGATACACAGCCAGGGTGGGGTCCGGGAGGGTAGAAAACCCTCTGATGAGGGAGGCAGGGCCTGGACAGCATCTTGGAGGGAGCGCAGGCTCGCAAAGGAAGACTCGCAGCCGACCTGTGGGTGCTGAGTGCAGGGAAGGACATTTGAGAGAGAGAGAGATAGATAGAAAGAAAGATAGATAGATAGATAGATAGAAAATATAAGAATAATAGAGAGGTTTGAAGGGCCCATAGAGTTTTCTTGGGAGCCCAGGTTTCAAGGTTTATTAGTCTGAGTCCTGCCCTAATTTCTACCAGGGTGATGGAGATGCATGTGATTGTCCTGCATTTGGTCCACACAGTGCTTATCAAGTGCCAAAACCAATTAAAAAAAATTCTGTTGTTGTCCCCCAGGTGAAGCCAGTTCATGTCATTTTACCGCTTGTCTGGCCAAGGCTCCTCTCTGGTTTCACTCTTTACCAGTCTTTCATTCCCAGACTCTGCTTCTATTCCCTCTGCATGGAACACACGTGCTTGTTGTCTGTCCCGAGGTATGTGTGCGTTGATAATAAAACACGTCAACTTCTGTGTTAATTTCTGTCACCGGTCTGTGCTATTGAAGAGCTTGTTTTATTTCTTAACTGTTTCTGCTCAACACTCTGTTTTAAAGATATGTCCGTGTACCTTGTACCATCCACTGACAGGCACGCTTTTCATGGATGCATCCGGAGCTCAGTGTCTCCCTGAGTGGTACCCACCTCGGTCACGTCTCCAGTTCCCGCTCCACGAGCAATGCTGCAGGGAACGTCCTTGTAAGGCCCCATTGTGGCTTTGGAGGGGGTGTAGACCCAGGAGTAGGAAAGACGTGCTGGTGGAATTCACCAGGTCCCACCAGATGACCTTCCAGAAGGTCCCAGCAGGGCTGAGAGCTTCCTTTTCCCGCATCCTCTCCAGCACTTGGTGATTTTCTAGTTTCATTCATCTGATGTATGTAAAACACCTCCTTGCTTTCCTATATGTGGTACTGATCAGCGTGTGGTTGAACACCTCTGCATGCTTGCCGGCTGTTCAGATGGCTGATCTGCTAATCGACTTGGCAAATCAACTCATCATACACTTTGTCCATTTCCCCCTGTTTTGGACTTTTTTCTTGTTGTTTTGTAAGAGATCCTTACTTGTCACTTTTAGACATTGCCAATATCTTGTCCTGTTTTGATATGTTTCTGTTCAATGCATCTGTACTTTCACTGGACAGAAAGCTATCATTTTTATGTTCCTACATCTCTCTCTCTCTCTGTCTTTTTTTTTGGCCTTAGAAATTGTGTGTATTTTTCTGTCTTGGTTTTAGATGTCCTTCCCTACTCCAAGGCCAGATTCCCCCATGATTTTTTCCCTTAGCTTTCTTTATAGTTTTACTTTTAAAATTGAGGACTTTTGTCCATCTGGATTCCATTCTGTGTTTTCTGTATGGCAAGCACACAACTTTATTTTTCTCCATACTGTCAATCAGTGCCACCCCCTACCTCCCCCCGCCCCCCTCCACCACATTGCATCCTTTCTCCTCCGGTTTCAGGAGCCACCTTTATCACGCTTTGACTTTCCACACCCAGAAGGTTCTATTTCTGGGCTCTCTCTTCTGTTCTGTTGGTTCATCTGCTTTTCATGTGAGCATCACAGCTGTTTTTATCGCCGCACCTCTGGGATCTCTCTTAATCCCTCAGAGGCCAGAGGCTTTGCCCTGCCTCTTTGAGGCAGAGAGCACTTAGAGGACATCTTCCAGATTCATTTTAGAATTAATTGATCAAATTCTTTAAAAACCCCGCTCGCATTGTTATTGAAATTGCATTACATTTTTTAGATTACTTTGGGGAATTAGCATATTAACAATGTTAACATGACATTTAGGTTTCCTGGTTTTTTTTTTTTTGGTCATTTAATAAGTTAAAACTTTCCCCATACAAGTCTTGGGCATTTGGGTCAATTCCAAAATAGTTTATATTTTTTGATTGATAATATGAATGGTATCTCATCTTCTGTTATGTTGGTAGTTGGCTATTGCCAGTGTAGAAGAATGCTATTAATTTTTTTTTGATGTAAATGTCTTTTTTTTTACAACTTTATTGGAGTATAATTGCTTCACAATGGTGTATTAGTTTCTGCTCTATAACAAAGTGAATCAGTTATACATATATGTCTGTTCCCATACCCCTTCCCTCTTGCGTCTCCCTCCCTCCCACCCTCCCTATCCCACCCCTCCAGTAGGTCACAAAGCACCGAGCTGATCTCCCTGTGCAATGCGGCTGCTTCCCACTAGCTGTCTACCTTACGTTTCGTAGTGTATATATGTCCATGCCTCTCTCTCGCTTTGTCACAGCTTACCCTTCCCCCTCCCCATATCCTCAAGTCCATTCTCAAGTAGGTCTGTGTCTTTATTCCTGTTTTACCGCTAGGTTCTTCATGACATTTTTTTTCTTAAATTCCATATATATGTGTTAGCATACGGTATTTGTCTTTCTCTTTCTGACTGACTTCACTCTGTATGACAGACTCTAGGTCTATCCACCTCATTACAAATAGCTCAATTTCGTTTCTTTTTATGGCTGAGTAATATTCCATTGTATATATGTGCCACATCTTCTTTATCCATTCATCGGATGATGGACACTTAGGTTTTTTCCATCTCCGGGCTATTGTAAATAGAGCTGCAATGAACATTTTGGTACATGACTCTTTTTGAATTATGGTTTTCTCAGGGTATATGCCCAGTAGTGGGATTGCTGGGTCATATGGTAGTTCTATTTTTAGTTTTTTAAGGAACCTCCATACTGTTCTCCATAGTGGCTGTACCAATTCACATTCCCACCAGCAGTGCAAGAGTGTTCCCTTTTCTCCACACCCTCTCCAGCATTTATTGTTTCTAGATTTCTTGATGATGGCCATTCTGACTGGTGTGAGATGATATCTCATTGTAGTTTTGATTTGCATTTCTCTAATGATTAATGATGTTGAGCATTCTTTCATGTGTTTGTTGGCAGTCTGTATATCTTCTTTGGAGAAATGTCTATTTAGGTCTTCTGCCCATTTTTGGATTGGGTTGTTTGTTTTTTTGCTATTGAGCTGCATGAGCTGCTTATAAATTTTGGAGATTAATCCTTTGTCTGTTGCTTCATTGGCAAATATTTTCTCCCATTCTGAGGGTTGTCTTTTGGTCTTGTTTATGGTCCTTTGCTGTGCAAAAGCTTTGAAGTTTCATTAGGTCCCATTTGCTTATTTTTGTTTTTATTTCCATTTCTCTAGGAGGTGGGTCAAAAAGGATCTTGCTGTGATTTATGTCATAGAGTGTTCTGCCTATGTTTTCCTCTAAGAGTTTGATAGTTTCTAGCCTTACATTTAGGTCTTTAATCCATTTTGAGCTTATTTTTGTGTATGGTGTTAGGGAGTGATCTAATCTCATACTTTTACATGTACCTGTCCAGTTTTCCCAGCACCACTTATTGAAGAGGCTGTCCTTTCTCCACTGTACATTCCTGCCTCCTTTATCAAAGATAAGGTGACCATATGTGCGTGGGTTTATCTCTGGGCTTTCTATCCTGTTCCATTGATCTATATTTCTGTTTTTGTGCCAGTACCATACTGTCTGGATTACTGTAGCTTTGTAGTATAGTCTGAAATCAGGGAGCCTGATTCCTCCAGCTCCGTTTTTCGTTCTCAAGATTGCTTTGGCTATTCAGGGTCTTTTGTGTTTCCATACAAATTTTGAAATTTTTTGTTCTAGTTCTGTGAAAAATGCCAGTGGTAGTTTGATAGGGATTGCATTGAATCTGTAGATTGCTTTGGGTAGTAGAGTCATTTTCACAATGTTGATTCTTCCAATCCAAGAACATGGTACATCTCTCCATCTATTTGTATCATCTTTAATTTCTTTCATCAGTGTCTTATAATTTTCTGCATACAGGTCTTTTGTCTCCTTAGGTAGGTTTATTCCTAGATATTTTATTATTTTTGTTGCAATGGTAAATGGGAGTGTTTTCTTGATTTCACTTTCAGATTTTTCATCATTAGTGTACAGGAACGCCAGAGATTTCTGTGCATTAATTTTTTATCCTGCTACTTTATCAAATTCATTGATTAGCTCTAGTAGTTTTCTGGTAGCATCTTTAGGATTCTCTATGTATAGTATCATGTCATCTGCAAACAGTGACAGCTTTACTTTTTCTTTTCCGATTTGGATTCCTTTTATTTTGCTATTAATTTTTAAGTTGCTTGTTCTGTGCTGTTCAGATTCTGTTGGATTTTTTTTCTATAAATGCTGACATTATTATCTTAAATGTGAACAATGATAGTTTTCTCTCTCTTCTTCCAATTCTTTTACATTTTATTTCGTTTTGTCCTGCTGAATGTGGCAGGACTTCCAGTGCGATGTGGAATAGTAGCACATGGGCTGGCTTCCTTGCCTTATTTCCAGTCTTAAAAGGAGTAAGGCTAAGATTCTCAGCCAAGGATGGCATTTGCTTTAGGTTTTACTATGTAGCATTGATCCAGTTAAGGAACTTCTCTTCAATTTCTTGTTTGAGTTTGAAAAAATAAATAGATGTTAAATTTGATCAAATGCTTTTGTCAGTCTCAAGAAATAATTCGTGCACTTCTGTGCTGAATCCCACTCTGTCTAAAAGTACTTATAAAGCTCCATCTCTGTGCCAGACTGAGTTAGAAGTGCTTTATAAATATTAACTCAATCCTTCTAACAAGGGTATGAGCTAGCCACTATTTATTATCCCCTTCTTAGATGAGACAAGGTAGGCACAGAAAGGCTAATTAACTTGCTCAACATCCCACAGCTAGTCAGGCCCAACTCTAGCATTTGTAGATCCAGGGGAAGAGTATAAATGGATGCCTATAAACCAATTAAAAATAAATCTAAAGTCATTAAACAAGTTAACAAACTGTTAAACAAAATATATTCCATCCTCCTATCTGAGAAATATACCTCAATCAAATCTTTACAAGATGCCAATCTACAAGATACCAAGATGACAGTTTAATTATTTGCACACATTTCGGTATTCTGTTGATAAATCTCAGATATTTGGATGAGTAACAAAGTCATACATAATTTGTACCTTTATTTCATAAAACTTACTTTTCTTGTTTCCAATTCAAAAAAATATCTAAATTTTGTGGTAATTCAGACTTTCCTATGGTTTGTGTTCTATTGATAGTAGTGATATAAAAGATTAAAATATAAAGCATAATTATGTTTAAAGTATACAAAATTAAACTTTAATCAACTATAAAATGAATGTAAAAAATAAAAACAATTTCTTAACCTTTCAAAATGTTTTTCATCTAAAATTTAAAGTTATTTGCAAACATTTAAAAGCAAAATATATATCAATAAAAGTTTAAATTCAGAAGTATTTAAAGCTTGAATTTACTTACCCTTTGAAAATATAATTCTAGCATTCAATGTCCATTTAGTCGCTGATACAAATAACGAGTATCATGCTTTTAACTCGAATTGCATCTAGATCTAGGCTTACTTCATTTTATTGTGCTTCTCTTTATTGTGCTTCGCAGCTATTGTGCTTTTTACAAATTGAAGGTTTGTGGCAACCCTGCATCAGGCAGATCTATTGGTGTCATTTCCAACAGCATTTGCTTACTTGGTGTTACATTGTGTCACTTCATGTCATTTTGGTAATTCTTGAAATATTTCGAACATTTTCATCATGATTGTATTTGTTATGGTGATCTGTGATCAGTGAGCTTTGGTGTTACAATTGCAAAAAGATTACAACTTGCTGAGGCCTCAGATGATGGTTAGCATTTTTTTCAGCAATAAAATATTTTTAATGAAGGTATGTATGTTGGGTTTTTTTTTTTTAACATCTTTATTGGAGTATAATTGCTTTACAATGGTGTGTTAGTTTCTGCTTTATAACAAAGTGAATCAGTTCTACATATACATAGGTTCCCATATCTCTTCCCTCTTGTGTCTCCCTCCCTCCCACCCTCCCTATCTGCCCCCCTCTAGGTGGTCACAAAGCACCGAGCCGATCTCTCTGTGCTATGTGGCTATGTATGTTGATTTTTGAGGCATAATGCTGTTGCATGCTTAACAGACTGCAGTAGAGTATACACATAACTTTTATATGCACTGGGAAATAAAAAATTTGTGTGATGTGCTTTATTGCGATGTTTGCTTTCTCGGGGTGGTCTGGAACTGAACCCGCAGTATCTCTGAGGTCTGCCTGTGCATATATAAGAGTCATGTGAATTGTTCAGTGTTTCAAAATGTTCTGAGCTGCCACGTGAGGCTGTTGTGAATACTCTTCTAATCCAGCTAGGTCATGAGTACCTTTTGCTCCCACAAATTGAAGTATGAAGAGTGGCAAAGGAAACAGGTGCTTCCAGGAATGGTACTTGGTTCTGTGGGAATCTATGGCATGAGCGCTGGGAGAAAGATTTGATGAGTTCGTCACTTCTCTTGCTGAAATGTTTCTGCTGCCCCGTTCCTCCTGCGACTTTCGGCTGTGTCCCTCTGGTGTCTGCAGCAGCGTTGTTCTCTCTGTTTCTATGATGTTGAGCAGGAGATGCTGCAAAGCATCTTTTGGGGCCTGAGTGGTGTTAGTTGTGGGTGTGGATGCTGAGTTAGGGGTTTTGTTGTGCTGGGGCCGAGTGACAGAGGGGGTGTGTGTCTGCATGTACTTATCGTAGGTGGGGTCCAGGGCGGGGTCCCCCCTTTCCTGCACCTAAGGGACTTACTACAGTGAGTAAGGAGTGGAGGGGTGGGATTAGAACCCAGCTGTCTGACTGTACTCCACCTCTTAACCATAACACCACACACCTCTCCACTGGATTGTTTTCAGTTGACTATTACACTTGGCTAGCTGATACTTTATTTTGGAATGTTACAAATCTGTTCATAAGTGAAATGGGCCTATGATTTCCTTTATTATATTATCTTTAGTCCATTGTGAAATTCAGATCCTAACTAACCTCATAAGATGAGTTCGGTAACTTTCCTTTTTTCCAATATTCTATAAGCTGGGGATAACCAATTTCTTTTTTTGAAGTTATAGCTGATTTACAATGTTGTGTTAATTTCTGCTGTACAGAAAAGTGATTCAGTTATACATATATATATTCTTTTTTATATTCTTTTCCATTATGGTTTATCATAAGATATTGAATATAGTTCCCTGTGCTATACAGTAGGACCTTGTTGTTTATCCATCCTATATACAATAGTTTGTATATGCTGATCCCAAGCTCCCACTTCATCTGTCCCCCAACCCCCTCCCCCTTGGCAACCACAAGTCTGTTCTCTGTGTCTGCGAGTCTGTTTCTGTTTCATAGATAGGTTCATTTGTGTCATATTTTGGATTCCACATATAAGTGATATCATATGGTATTTGTCTTTGTCTGGCTTACTTCACTTAGTATGATATTTTCTGGGTCCATCCATGTTGCTGCAAATGGCATTATTTTGTTCTTTTTGATGGCTGAGTAGTATTCCATTGTATATATGTACCACATCTGCTTTATGGGGATAATCAATTTGGTAGAACTCATCCATACAACCATCCAAGGTTATGGCACTTAGGTTGGGGTATCTCTGATTACCATTTCAGTTTATTGAGTAGTTTGTTTGGTCCACTCAACCTTTTTGTTTCTTCTTTTACCAGTGTTGTCATTTTGTATGTTTCTGGAAACTTTTGTTAGTTTTCAAATCTGTGACCTGACCAGGGCCATGTGGGGGATGCAGTGTTGGCCTCTGGCTGTCCCTGGTGGATGGTGCCTGGCTGTCTTCTCCTTGGGCATGCTGTCTCCCCACAGGGCGCCCAGACACCGCCTGTCTCCGCGTGGCTTCTAGTTTTCAGCATCTATGTCCACTTCCTTCCACGGCCCCAGAAGGACGGGGTCTGGGAGAGGGTAGCTTGCGTTGGCTAGGGAGCCTCAGTTCAGTGGCTGGTGTTACTTCTTGATCTTGTCAGGACCGTGTTAGTCATTATTTCACGTGGGAATCCAAGGGGCTGCAAGGATACGAAGAGATGCCACACAGCTTCGGGGCCCTACAGGAAAGAGTTCTTCAAATGGTTAGTGATGCCTGTTAGTGATGAGGCTGCTAAGGGTCTGTGTGGTGGGGGGAGGGGCATGTATGCTGCACCTGTTGTTCCCAAATTAAATCATTCAGCCCAGCTGAAGGTCCCTACTATTTTAAAGACATATATATATATATATATATATATATATATATATAGAGAGAGAGAGAGAGAGAGAGAGAGAGAGAGAGAGAGAATGAAAATAGAAGCTCAAAGCAAGGGTTTTTAAACCAGCAGACTTGCATTCACATTTCAGCTTTGCCAAATCCTAGCAATATGCCACTGGGGGATTTATTTTACTGAGCCTTGGTTTTCTTATCTGTAAATTAGAAAGTTGGCTCTAGTTCATACTTCCTAGGCTACTTGTAAGCCCCAGGCGAAATAATAAACATAGCATAAGGTTCTGTGTCAGTTAGGAATCTAACCTACCCAAACTGGCTTAAAGAAAACAAGGAAACTGATCGACTGAAAGAACTGAAAACCCCAGAGGTATCTGGCTTCAGGAACAGTTTGATCCAGAAGTTCATGGTGTTGCGCCTGGCCCTGTTTCTCCGTGACATTCTTGACTCTGCCCGTCTCCAGGGGTCTGCTTCATCCTTAGGGTGTGTCACAGCAAGGGCCATGGCCATTTCAGACCTGACAGCCACATGCTAAACAAGAGAAGAGAGTTCTTCGAGGTGGGGGTCGGGGACTCCTGTGATAAGAAAAAGCATTCTTTCTCAGCATCCCTGAGTTGATGTCTCCTTATCTCATTGGCTTCAGTCAGTTCACACGTGGTCTAAGTGTTGGGATAAGCCCATTGGACTAAACCTGCTGGGATGCACCTCTAAGCTGACAGTTGAGTGAACCCCATCCAAGCCACAGGTGGAAATGGGGGAAGGGCAGGTCCAAAGCAAGAGCTGGGTGCTGTTGACTGGGAGGGGGACATGGATACAGGGGAGGCAGCAAATGGCTACCCCTGATGGTTGCAGCTGCCTCCTGACTGGTCCTCCTGTTCCTGCCTTTGTCCCATCATGCATCCTCACCCCCACAGCCAGCGTGATTCTCCTATCATCTCTCATCTCCGCTCAGGAAACCCCAGGGGCAGAAGCCGGAGTCTTTACGGTTCTTTACGTTTTCCTGGCAAGGCCCTAGATGATCTGCACACTGCACTCCCCACAGCTGTCCCCCCAGACCCACACCTCTGGGTCACTCCCTTCCAGCCACTGGGTAACTCGCACCTCAGGGCCTTTCCCACTCTCTTCCCCAGATATCTGGATGCTTTGTGCCTTCACTTCTTTTGGGTCTCAGGCAAATGGCATCTTTTCAGAGAGGCTTTTTCTGATCACCCTGTCTAAAGTAAGAACTTTCTTCCCCCATAATATCTACCCTCATCCCTTGCTTTATTTTCCTTTATAGCCAGTGTTTTATAAAACAAATATGTTCACTTTATAAAACACACAGACACACATACAATGACAGCTCCACTGTCTCCTTAATCACAGCTGTACGGGCAGACCTCAGAGATAGTGCGGGTTTGGTTCCAGACCACAGCAATAAAGCGAATATTACAATAAAGTGAGTCACACAAATTTTTTGGTTTACCAGTGCATACAAAAGGTATGTTTACACTATACTATAGTCAGGTGTGCAATAATGTTATGTCTAAAAAGCCAATGTACATACCTTAATTAAAAAATACTTTATTTGGGGCTTCCCTGGTGGCGCAGTGGTTGAGAGTCTGCCTGCCGATGCAGGGGACACGGGTTTGTGCCCCGGTCTGGGAAGATCCCACATGCCGCGGAGTGGCTGGGCCCGTGGGCCATGGCCGCTGAGCCTGCACGTCCGGAGCCTGTGCTCCGCAACGGGAGAGGCCACAACAGTGAGAGGCCCGCGTACCGCAAAAAAAAACAAAAAAAACCTTTATTTGAAAAAATGCTAACCATCATCTGAGCCTTTAGTGAGTCATAATCTTTTTGCAGTAGTAACATCAAAGATCACTGATCACAGATCACCCTAACAAATATAATAATAATGAAAACGTTTGAAATAACACGAGAATTATCAAAATGTGACACGGAGACACGAAGTGAGCAAACGCTGTTGGCAAAATGTCACCAGTAGACTTGGTTGACACAGGGCTGCCACAGACCTTCAGTTTGTAGAACAATGCAGTATCTGCGAAGCACAGTAAAACGAGGTCTGCCTGTACCTGCAGAGCCCAGCACAATGCCTGGCACATAGCAGGTGCTCAGTAAATATTTGTCACAGATTGTAGCTCTAACCCTGCCACGTTCTTCTAACAGCCTGGGGAGGGCTTCCTTTCTCTCTCTTGTCTGCCTGCCCTTGTCCTAGGGCCATGGTGAAAGGTCCCAGGGACCAGTTGTCACCTGCCCCGATAGTCTGTGATATGTGGCCTGGACATTGGTGTGTCCACTTTGGTCCTAGGGGGCCAGCTGGTTAAAGGCATTGCTTCCCCTACTGCCTCCTTTTCCTCCTCACTCTAAGCTGACAGGCCTTATTAGCCCTGTTTACACGGCTGGGATGTCGAGCGATTAATTTTTAATGGCTTGGTTTATTGCATGTTTGAACTGTTTATTGGTTAATTCCCACATTTAAGTGATTAATTCCCCAGAGTTCAGAACCACTGGTTAGTTTTACATTAATCAGGGTTTCTGAATGCCAAGAGACAATCAATCCTTCCTGCCAGGGAGAGTAATGTTAAAATACCTCAAGGCACAGCGAGGTCAAGGAAAGGAGTAATTAAAAGCCTGTCTTCCCCTCATGCAAATTTGATGTCTCTCTTTCTCTCTCTCTCTCTCTCTATTCTGCCTCCCTCCCCTTTCTCAGTAAAGACTCTCCTTGGACCCACTTGCTCCTTGGGAGGATCAACTCCACCTTTGTCCTCAGACTTCCTGTAATGATTTTCAGCCCCTCTGCCTCTGGCAGGTGGGGCCCGCCAGCTCCTCGCCCCCAGGGAGGGGACTTTGGAACCCATGAGGCCTGTTGTGTTGGGTCCCTGGCTTCTGTCCTCCCAGCTTTGTTCCTGGTCTGCAGGGAAGCTGAGACATGTCTGGTGTTGGGATAAAATGTCTGGTTTTACCTGTAGCCAGACAAAGCCTGAGAGGGCCTCAGATGGGATCTACCCACAGGGGGCCAGGAGAGGGTGTTCAGGGTGGAGCTTTGCCTTTGGACCCTACCACAGAGCCCCGATGACCTGCCCAGCTTTGAGCAGGAAAGAAATGTGAGCTGCTTTGACATCTCTTTGAGTTTCCTGTGGCTGCCGCTATAACAAATGACCACAAACTTCATGCTTAAAGTAACACAGATCTAGTATCTTACACTCTGGAGGTCAGAGCACAAAATGGGTCTCACTGGGCTAAAATCAAGGTGCCGTCAGGGCTGTGTTCCTTTGGAGGCTCTGAGGAGGATCCACTTCTTTGCCTTTACCACCTTCTAGAGGCCGCCTGCATTCCTTGGCTCGTGGCCCCTTCCTCCATCTTCAAAGCCAGCAGTGCTGTTGCAACTTCACACCCTTCTCTGACTCTGAACTTCTGTTGCTCTTGGCCCATCTAAAGGGCCCCTGTGGTTCCATTGCGCTCACCTGGGGAATCCAGGCTACTCTCCCTAACCCAAGGTCAGGTGATTAGTAACCTTAATTCCACCTGCAACCTTAATTCCCCTTTGCCATGTATCCTAGCACATTCACAGGTTCTGGGACTGGGATGCAGATATCTTTGTGCTGTGCCGACCACTGCAGCCATAGGATGAGAAGCAAAGTGGCTGCTTAGTGAGAGGCACAGGCTCTGGAGTGAGAGACTCTGGGTTCAAATCCTAATCCAGCCCCTCAAAAGCTGTGGGAACCAGGGTAAGTTTTCTGTGGCTCCGTTTCCTTAGATATAAAACCGAGGCCAGCAGTAGTACTCGCTCACAGAGTGGCTGTGCTCGTGGCCGGCAGGGTGCCTGGGTCGTGGGAAGTACACTGAGTGTTCTCCAGAAGCAGTGGAGTCCCGATACCCCTAAACCGATGAACACCAGGATGATGGTGCCCACCTCCCGGCACTAACCTTACCCCTAACCTCCTGAAGTTGTTTAAGATTCACTGAGAAAGTAGATAAAAGTGCCAAGTGGAGAGCTCCTTGCGAAATGTTTCAAACCACAGAGCAATTCACAGGGGCCCCAGATGGAGCCGTGATGGACAAACCCTCAAATACCCCATGTGTACAAAAACTTTGCAGACCCCAGTGGGGAGTGATGGCCCCAGAAGCAAGAGAAGACCCCAGGTAGACAATTAACAGGGGCAGACGGCAGTAAGGGGCTCCACAGACGAACAGGAGCTAACGTGTTAAGGTTTTGCACCTGTTTCCTTTAAATATCCATGAAAGGGAGTTTTTCTCATCTGAAAGCTAAGGCTTAGAGAATTGATTAACCTAAGGCCGCATGGTTAATCACGGTGGTGGTTATGAGCTTGAGCTCTGGAAACCCACAGGCGTGGATTTGAATCCTGATTGCCCTGTAGCCTGAGTGTCTTGGAGTCGATTCCTTCACTTCTCTAAACTTTAATTGCTCCATCCATAAACCAGAGATAGTACTAGAGTCCTGTGCCCTTGTCACTGGCTTGTGCAGGTTAAATGAGATAATATACGGAAAGCACCTGGCCTAGTGCCTGGCACATAGTGAGCGCTCAGTAAGGGTTCTGTGTTGTGGGTCTGTGGAGGCATGAGCTCCCATGTGGAAGTTGTCTGGTGTTAGGAGCCTTCAGGAGTGAAGGTTTGGATCTTAAAGACTGGAGAGGTGTGGTGGAAGGGAATTTCAGGCAGAGAAGAGATGCAGGAAGGGCCCATTTCTCCAGCAGCACCGATGGCAGCCCGGCTGTAGCTTCAGGTGCATGGAGGGGAGAGGAAAAGGGGAGGCCAGCCAGGGGCCGGAGCTGGGTTCCTTTTCAGGTCACGATGAGTTCAGACTTCATCTTGCTGGCCATGGGAGCTGTTAAAGGGTTTTGAGCAGGGAAGCAACCAAAAGTCTGCAGAAGAAACTATTGTTTGAGGGACATGGGAGTGGAGTCCATATGGAACCATCATGCTGCCAGCAAACCAGTGTATTCTAAGAAATTGATTCATTCAACACAAATTGATTTAACAAAAACATGCCAGTTATGTGATGGGAATATGGAAGCAAAAGACAAAAACTTGTCCGCCTTGGAGTCTAGATTCCGGTGGTGCCGAGAGGGAGATAGATAACAAGCCAGAAAACACACAACGTGATTATGTGTTGGGGTAAGGGCTATGAAAAGAATAAAAGTAGCTCATGTGATATTGTCTGGGAGCATAAGTGGTCCAGCGAAGGCTTCTCTGATAGGGTGGGTCTTGAGCTGAGACTGGAATGATGGTTTCCAGAAAAGCTGGGACACGTATTTCCAACAGAAGGGAAGGCACAGGCAAGGCCTCGGGAGGGAGGAGCAGGCTCCAGTCTAGGGACAGAGGGAACAGGAAAAGGTCAGTGGGGCTGGAGACCTGTGATCTGGGAGAGAAGGTAAAAGATGAGGTGGAGACGTAGGCAAAGGTTTAATAGTACAGAGTCTGGATTTAACTGTGGTTCTAATTTATTCAACTTTTTCCTCCACTGGATTTTTCCCATCAGCACAAACCCTTAGCATATTATTTCTTATCTTAAAAAAACCCCAAACCTCCTGGGGTCCCATATCTCTCCACATCTATTGTTATATATCTTTGCTTCCTTTTACAGTATTTAGAACTCATCAAAATGAGTTACTATACTATACTCACTATCGCCAATTTCTCTCCTCCCATCCTTTCTTTTTCTAAAACCTTTTAATTTTAAGAACTCTTCATACTTAGAGGTGTAAGAATAGTTCAGTGCACCTCAAAATGCACCCTTCACCCATATTCAGTAGTTATTATCTTTTGACCACATTTGCTTTGAGACTTTTTCTATATATACATGCTTTTCCCTCCCTACCTACTTGAAAATAAATTGCATGACATTCTACCTTTGAGTACCTCTTCATGTATCTCCTTAAAATCAAGAGTATTCTCCTTCAAAACCACAATATAGTGGTCAAAGGCAGGAAATTTAACATTGAAAATATAACCCGTATTCAAATTTCACCCATAGTTCCCCAAGTGTTCTTTTAAAAAATTTACGTGCAGTAAGAGTCACTCTTTTCGATGTGTAGTTCTAAATTTTGACAAACGCATACAGTCATGTAACCACTACTGCAATCAAGATATAATACGGTCCCATACCCCCGCCGCTGCCCCGTCCCCTGTGTAGTCAGCCCTTCCCCCACCCACACAGCCCTTGGCAACAACTGATCTGTTCTCTGTCCTTAGAGTTTTGTCTTTTCCACAATGCCATATAAATGGAAATTTGCAGTAAGTAGGTCTGGCTTCCTTCACTTAGATACTGGTTTTGGAAGTCAACCACTTTGTTGTTTGTTTCAGTAGTCAGTTTCTATGTATTGCTGAGTGGTATACCACGGAATGAAGGTACCACAGTTTGTTTATCCATTCACCAGTTGAAGAACATATAGGTTGTTTCCAGTTTTTGTGATTTCCATTGGTATAAAGTGATTCTTACATTGGTGTAAAGGCTTTTGTGTGAACCTAAGTTTTTATTTCGCTTCAGAATAGAATTGCTGGGTTGAATGGTACAAGTATATGTGTAACTTTATAAGAAACGTCCAAGCTGTTTTCCTAATTGTACCTTTTTATATTCCCACCATCAGTGTATGAGAGTTCCAATTTCTATATCCTTGTCAGCAGTTGGTATTGTACTTAAAATTTTTTTTAGCTGTTCTAGTATGTATGTAGTAGCATCCAATTGTGGTTTTAATTAGCATTTCCATAATGATATTTAGAATCTTTTTGTGCGCTCACCATCTATAAAGCTTCTTTGATAACATGTTCAAATCTTTTGCCCAGTTTTAAAATATTCATTTTTTTCTATCTACCTACCTACCTGCCTTCCTACATAATGTTTTTTTTAATTGAAGTATAATTGACATAAAACATTATATTAATTTCAGGTGTAAAACATAATGATTCAATATTTGTATACATTGCAAAATGATCACCACAATAAGTCTGGTTACTGTCTGTCACCATACAAAGTTACAAAAAAGTTTTTTGTGATGAGAACTTTTAAGATTTACTGTTAGCAGCTTTCAAATATGCAGTACAATGTTATTGACTATAATCACCTTGCTGTACATTACATCCCCATGACTTACTTGTTTTATAACTGGAAGTTTGTACCTCTTGACCCCCTTCACCCATTTTGCCCTCCCCTCTGGCAACCACCAATCTGTTCTCTGTATCTATGAGTTTTGTTTGTTCGGTTTTTTTTTTTTAATATTCCACATATAAATGAAATCGTACAGTATTTGTTTTTCTTTGTCTGACTTATTTCACTTAGCATAATACCCTCAAGGTCCATCCATGTTAATCACAAATGACAAACTTTCATTCTTTTTTATGGCTGGGTACTATTCCATTCTGTACACACACACACACACACACACACACACACACACACACACACACATACACCTTTTGCTATTCATTCATTGATGGGCACTTAGATTGTTAGCATATCTTGGCTATTGTAAATAATGCTGCAACGACCATATGAGTGCATATCTTTTTGAATTAGTGTTTTTGCTTTTTTCAAGTAAATACCCAGAGGTGGAATTGCTGGATCATATGGTATTTCTATTTTTAATTTTTTGAGACACCTCCATACTGTTTTCCATAGTGGCTGCATCAGTATATATTCCCAACAACAGTACACGAGGGTTCCCTTTTCTCCAAATCCTCCTCAACACTTTGTCTTTTCAATAATAGTGATTCTGATAGGTGTGAGGTGATATCTCATGGTGGTTTTGACTTGCATTTCCCTGATGATTAGTGATGTTGAGCATATTTTCATGTGCCTGTTGGCCTTCCTTGGAAAAATGTCTATTCACATATTCCACCCAGTTCCAAATCAGATTGTGTATTTTTTTGTTATTGAGTTGTTTCAGTACTTTATATATTTGGGATATTAGTCCCTTATTGGATATATGATTTGTAAATATCCTCTTCCATTCAGCAGGTTGCCTTTTCATTTTGTTGATGGTTTCCTTCACTGTGCAGAAGCTTCTTAGTTTGATGGAATCCATTTGTTTATTTTTGCTTTCGTTGGTTTTTTTTTTGGAGTCAGATCCCCAAAATTAAAACCAGTGTCAAGAAATCTACTGCCTATGTTTTCTTCTGGGAGTTTTGTGATCTTCCGTTCAGGTCTTTAATCCATTTTGAGTTAATTTTTGTGCCTAGTGTAAGACAGTAGTCTAATTTCATTCTTTTACATGTGGCTGTCCAGTTTTCCCAACACCATTTATCGAAGAGACTGTCTTTTCTGCATTGTATATTCTTGCCTCCTTTGTCATAAGTTAATTGATCATATATGCATAGGTTTATTTCTGGGCTTTCTATTCTGTTCTGTTCATCTACATGTATGTTTTAATACCCATACCATAATGTTTTGATTACTATAGCTTTGTAATATAGTTTGAAATCAGGGCACATGATGCCTCCATCTTTGTCATTCTTTCTCAAGATTGCTTTGGCTATTCAAGGTCTTTTATGGTTCCATATAAATTTTAGGATTGTTTGTTCTATTTCTGTGAAAAATGCCATTGGAATTTTGACAGGGATTGAATTAAATCTCTAGATTGCTTTAGATAATATGGACAGTTTAACAATATTAATTCTTCCAATCCATGAGCATGAAATATCTTTCCATTTATCTGTGTCTTCTTCAGTTTCTTTCACCAATGTCTGGCAGTTTTCAGTGTATAGGTTTTTACCTCCCTCATTAAATTTATTCCTAGGTATTTTATTCTTTTTGATGCTGTTGTAAATGGGATTGTTTTCTTAATTTCTCTTTCTTGTTATATTGACTCCTTTATCACTAGGTAGTTCCCATCTTTGTCTTTTATTACAGTCTTTGTTTTAAAGTCTATTTTGTACAATATAAGTATAGCTACCCCAGCTTTGTTTTGGTTTCCCTTTGTATGAAACTCCTTTTTCCATTCCTTCACTTTCAGTCTGTGTGTGTCCTTACATCTGAAGTGAGTCTCTTGTAGGCAGCATTTAGATGGGTCTGGTTTTGTTTGTTTGTTTGTTTTTTGTTTTATCCATTCAACCACTCTATGTCTTTTGATTGGAGAATTTTGTCCATTTATATTTAAAGTAATTATTGATACGTTTATACTTATTACCATTTTTTTTCATTGTTTTCTGACTCTTTTGTAGTTCTTCTCTGTTCCTTTCTGCTTTCTTCCCTTGTGGTTTGCTGACTTTCTTTAGTGTTGTGCTTAGATTCCTTTCTCATCATCTTTGTTGTATCTACTATAGGTTTTTGCTTTGTGGTTAACTTAGGCTCACATATAACAGCCTATATATGTAACAGTCTGTTTTAAGTTGATAGCAAGTTACGTTTGAATGCATTCTAAAACTCTACATTTTTACTCTCCCCCCATGTTTTATGTTTTTGATGTCACATTTTACATCTTTTTATTTTGTATATCCCTTAACTATTGTAGCTAAATTTGTTTTTACTTCTTTTGCCTTTTAACCTTTATACTAACTTTATAAGTGATTAATCCACTACCTTTACTATATATATGCCTTTACCAGTGAGTTTTTTTTCACTTTCATATGTTTTCTTGTTACTCTTTAGTGCCCTTTCTTTTTTGATTAAAGAAGTTACTTTAACATTTCTTGTAAAGCTGGTTTAGTGGTGATGAACTCATTTAGCTTTTGCTTGTCTATAAAACTCTTTATCACCTTCAATTCTGAATGATAACCTTGCTGAGTACAGTATTCTTGGTTGGAAGTATTTTTCTTTCAGCACTTTGAATATATCATGCCACTCCATTCTGGCCTGCAAAGTTTCTGCTTAGAAATCTGCTGATACTTTTATGGGAGTTCTCTTATACATAACAAATTGCTTTTCTCTTTGCTGCTTTTAAGATTCTCTCTTTATCTTTAATTTTTGACAGTTTTAGTTGTAATGTGCCTTGGTGTGGATCTTTTTGGGTTCATCTTGTTTGGAACTCTCTGAGATTCCTGGATCTGGATGTCTGTTTTCAGCCCCTTTCTCTATCTCTTCTTTTTCTGGAACCCCTATAATGCAAATGTTACTCTGCTTGATGTGGTCCCATAGGTCACTTAAGCTATCTTCACTTTTAAAAATGCTTTTCTCTTTCTGCTGCTCTGTTTGGGTGAGTCCCACTGCACTGTCTTCTAATATTCCTCCTTTCTTCTGTTCATCTGGTCTGCTACTAAACCGTGCTGGTATATTTTACAGATTGGTTGTTGTGTTCTTCAGCTCTGTGACTTCTGTTTGGTACTTCCTTATAGTTTCTGTCTCTTTGTTGAAGTTCTCACTGTATTTATCTATTCACATCCCAAGTTCTGTGAGCATCTTTATAACCATTACTTTGAACTCTAGTAGGTAAACTACTTATCCCTGTTTTATTAAAGGGTTCCTTCCTCACCCCAACCACCCCCCACCCCCAGGATTTATCTTGTTCTTTTGTTTGGAACATATTCCTCTGTTTTCTCATTTTGCTTGACTCTGTGTTTATCTATATATTAGGCGAAACAGCTCTCTCTCCCAGTCTGAAGGAGTGGCCTTGTGTAGGAGATGAACCTTATCGTTCAACCTTGCCCTAGTTCTTGGTTGTCTCTTGAACTTTTGTGATTGTGTAAGCAGCCTGGTTTTTTCTTGATAGGTCCCAGTTGTTGAGGGTATACCAAGACTTGTGTGTTGCAGAGGGAGGGATCTAGGTCAGCACTTAGTTCCAGGCTGATTGGAAGCTAGACCCTCCTCAGGCAGCAGCTTTTTTTTTTTTTTTTTTGCGGTACGCGGGCCTCTCACTGCTGTGGCCTCTCCCGTTGCGGAGCACAGGCTCCGGACGCGCAGGCTCAGCGGCCATGGCCCACGGGCCCAGCCGCTCCGCGGCATGTGGGATCTTCCCAGACTGGGGCACGAACCTGTGTCCCCTGCATCGGCAGGCGGACTCTCAACCGCTGCGCCACCAGGGAAGCCCAGGCAGCAGCTTTTAAAGCATGCAAATATATACAGTCCTGTGGGGCCCCAGTCATAAACCCTGCAGGCCTCCTGACCAGGCAATCTGGATGTGACTCCTTGGTGACTGTTGCAAAAATCAGGGCTCCAGAAAAGCGTATAAGCTCCTTTCTGGGAGGTACCAGTGAGCCATAGTGAGGTCAAGGGAGAGCACAAAGATGGTGTCCCCCAGCCTGCTTCTCTAAAAGCACATCCAAAGCCTCTAGGTGTGTGGTGAACCTGAAGCCTGCCCCTCAGGCTTAAGCTCCAGGCCTTTTTCACAGGAAGTCTGGGGGTGTGTTTCAGTCTGATGTCTGTGCAGTGCCCTGTAGGTGGTAGCTTACCAAGAAACGTCTCTCTGATTGTTTCAGACTCATGGGGCCCAGAAATGCAAGCCCCCCCGGACACCAGAGACAGGTGCTCAGGGGGAGTACCCTCTGGGGGCTGAGTGTGCTGGCCAGCTTTGGCAGGGCCAAGGGAGAGTGTGAGGCTGGGGCACACCTGCTGGCTTTAGCAGGGCAGTGGGGGAGCATGGAGGCGGGGCATACCCACTGGTTCTAGCAAGATAGAGGGAGAGTGCAAATATAATGCTCACCAGTGTCTCCATCCGTGGAGAGAGTCCCAGAAGAGCCCTTCCCCTGCAGCAGATGCTTTAAAGTTAACCAATCAATTTTCTTCACATATGGTCCAGGCACTTTTCAAACTGCTGCTTTTGCACTGGGTCCTGGGGCAAGTGAGTCTGCACACAAGCCTTTTAGGAGTGGAGTCTCTATTCCCTGCAGTCAGTCCTGTGAGTCTTTTTTTTTTTTCCTAATTAATTAATAAATTAATTGATTGATTTTTGGCTGCGTTGGGTCCTCGCTGCTGCGTGCAGGCTTTCTCTAGTTGCAACGCGTAGGGGCCACTCTTCGTTGTGGTGCGCAGGCTTCTCACTGCAGTGGCGTCTCTTGTTGTGGATCACGGGCTCTAGGCACATGGGCTTCAGTAGTTGTGGCACGCAGGCTCAGTAGTTGTGGCTCACAGGCTCTAGAGCGCAGGCTCAGTAGTTGTGGCGCACGGGCTTTGTTGCTCCGCAGCATGTGGGATCTTCCTGGCCCAGGGCTCGAACCCAGATCCCCTGCACTGGTAGGTGGATTCTTAACCATGGCGCCACCAGGGAAGCCCTCCTGTGAGTCTTTTGATGTAAATTCTGTTGGTATTAAAAGCCAGATGTGTTGGGGGCTTCTGTCTCCAGTGCAGGTCCCAAGGGTTGGGGTGCCTGATATGAGACACAATCTCCTCTCTCCCCAGAGAGAAGCTCCATATTTGTGAGATCCCCCGAGTTGTGGGTCGCTGTGCTGGGGTGGGTTTTTTTATTATTTTTATTTTTAGAATACTCAGAATGTTTCCTGCTTTAATGTATGGTAATTGTATTGTTTTTTTCTTTAAAAATTTTTTTTAAACATCTTTATTGGAGTATAATTGCTTTACAATGGTGTGTTAGTTTCTGCTGTATAACAAAGTGAATCAGCTCTACATATACATATATCCCCATATCTCCTCCCTCTTGCATCTCCCTCCCACCCTCCCTATCCCACCCCTCTAGGTGGACACGAAGCACCGAGCTGATCTCCCTCTGCCATGTGGCTGCTTCCCACTAGCTATCTATTTTACATTTGGTAGTGTATATATGTCCATGCCACTCTCTCACTTCGTCCCAGCTTACCCTTCGGGGGTGGGGTTTTTGATGAGACAGTGTCTCTGCCTCTCCTACCCATCTCAGTGTGGCCCTTTTATCCTTTGTTCTGGAGGAGCAGTTGAGCTGGTTTTCAGAGGGAATTGTTCCGTATGTAGCTGTAGACTTGGTGTGTCCAGTGGGAGAAGGTGAGTTCAGGATCTTCCTTACACCACCATCTTGAACCGCCCTCCATTTGTTTGCTTATTATTGATCTTTGATAGTTCTTTATATATTCTGGTTACAAGTCCTATATCAGAAATGTGATTTGCAAATACAGTTGACCCTTGAACAACATGGGGTCAGAGGCACCAACCCCCCACACAGTTGAAAATCTGCATGTAACTTTACAGTTGGTCCTCTGTATCCATGGTTCTGCATCTTTGGATTCCACCAACTGTGGATAGTGTAGTATTGTAGTACATATTTACTGAAAAAAATCTGCGTATGAGTGGACCTGCACAGTTCAGAGTCTCTGTGTCGTTCAAGGGTCAACTGTATTTTCTATCATTCTGAGGCTTATCTTTAAAATTTCTATAATAGTGTTTTTGAAAAAGGAGAAGTTTTTAATTTTGATGAAGTCTAGTATATAAACTTTTCCACTTATGGGTTCTGCTTTTGTATCTAAGAACACTTAGATGTTCTTTTTTTTAAAATAAATATATTTATTTATTCATTTTTGGCTGTGTTGGGTCTTTGTTGCTACATTCAGGCTTTCTCTAGTTGCAGCGAGTGGGGCTATTCTTCGTAGTGGTGCATGGGTTTCTCACTGCGGTGGCTTCTCTTGTTGCGGAGCATGGGCTTTAGGAGCGCAGGTTTCAGTAGTTGCAGCACACGGGCTCAGTAGTTGTGGCTCGCGGGCTTTAGAGCAGAGGCTCAGCAGTTGTGGTGCACGGGCTTAGTTGCTCCGTGGCATGTGGGACCTTCCCGGACCAGGGCCTGAGCCCATTTCCCCTGCATTGGTAAGCAGATTCTTAACCACTGCACCCCCAGGGAAGTCCCACTTAGATGTTCTTAGGCACTTAGATGTTCTTAGGTAAAGTCACAGAGATTTTCTCTTTTGTTTTCTCCTGTAAATCTTACAGTTTTTTTGTTTAATGATTATGGTTTACATGATCCATTCTGAGTTAATGTTTGTATTAGAGGTGAAGAATGGGTTGAGGATTTTTTTTTAACCTCTCAGGTTCAATTTTTTCCAGCATAATTTGTTGAAAAGACTATCTTTCATCACTTAAATGTCCTTGCATCTTTGTCAGAATCAATTGGCTATATTTGTCTGAGTCTGTTCCTGGATGCTGTTCTTTTCCACTGATCTATGTGGCCATCCTTTTACCAATACCATACTGTCCTAACTACTGTAGGTTTATAGTGGGTCTTGAAATCACATTGTGTGAGTCTTCCAACTTTGTTCTTCTTTTTCAGAATTATTTTGACTATTGTAGTTCCTTTGCCTTCCTGTATAAATTTTAGAATCATCTTGTTGATATCTAAAACAAAAATCCTGCTGGGATTTTGACTGGGATTAAATCTATAGATCAATTTAGGGAGAATTAACATCTTAATTACATTGAATCTTCTAAATCATGAATACAGCATATCTATTTATTTATTTAGGTTTTCTTTGATTTCTTTCATCAGTGTTTAGCATGTTTTTTTTTTTTTTTTTTTTTTTTTTTTTATTAGTTTCTGCTTTATAACAAAGTGAATCAGTCATACATATACATCTGTTCCCCCATCCCCTCCCTCATGCATCTCCCTCCCTCCCACCCTCCCCATCCCACCCCTCCAGGCGGTCACAAAGCACCGAGCTGATCTCCCTGTGCTCTGCGGCTGCTTCCCACTATCTATCTACCTTACATTTGGTAGTGTATATATGTCCATGCCTCTCTTTCCCTTTGTCACAGCTTACCCTTCCCCTTCCCCATATCCTCAAGTCCATTCTCAAGTAGGTCTGTGTCTTTATTCCCGTTTTACCCCTAGGTTCTTCATGACATTTTTTTTTTATTTAAATTCCATATATATGTGTTAGCATACGGTATTTGTCTTTCTCTTTCTGACTTACTTCACTCTGTATGACAGACTCTAGGTCTATCCACCTCATTACAAATAGCTCAGTTTCGTTTCTTTTTATGGCTGAGTAATATTCCATTGTATATATGTGCCACATCTTCTTTATCCATTCATCCGATGATGGACACTTAGGTTGTTTCCAGCTCCGGGCTATTGTGAATAGAGCTGCAATGAACATTTTGGTACATGTCTCTTTTTGAATTATGGTTTTCTCAGGGTATATGCCTAGTAGTGGGATTGCTGGGTCATATGGTAGTTCTATTTTTAGTTTTTTAAGGAACCTCCATACTGTTCTCCATAGTGGCTGTACCAATTCACATTCCCACCAGCAGTGCAAGAGTGTTCCCTTTTCTCCACACCCTCTCCAGCATTTATTGTTTCTAGATTTCTTGATGATGGCCATTCTGACTGGTGTGAGATGATATCTCATTGTAGTTTTGATTTGCATTTCTCTAATGATTAATGATGTTGAGCATTCTTTCATGTGTTTGTTGGCAGTCTGTATATCTTCTTTGGAGAAATGCCTATTTAAGTCTTCTGCCCATTTTTGGATTGGGTTGTTTGTTTTTTTGCTATTGAGCTGCATGAGCTGTTTATAAATTTTGGAGATTAATCCTTTGTCAGTTGCTTCATTTGCAAATATTTTCTCCCATTCTGAGGGTTGTCTTTTGGTCTTGTTTATGGTTTCCTTTGCTGTGCAAAAGCTTTGAAGTTTCATTAGGTCCCATTTGTTTATCTTTGTTTTTAGTTCCATTTCTCTAGGAGGTGGGTCCAAAAGGATCTTGCTATGATTTATGTCATAGAGTGTTCTACCTATGTTTTCCTCTAAGAGTTTGATAGTGTCTGGCCTTACATTTAGGTCTTTAATCCATTTTGAGCTTATTTTTGTGTATGGTGTTAGGGAATGATCTAATCTCATACTTTTACATGTCCCTGTCCAGTTTTCCCAGCACCACTTATTGAAGAGGCTGTCCTTTCTC
Organism: Hyperoodon ampullatus; assembly: GCF_949752795.1. Lineage (NCBI taxonomy): Eukaryota > Metazoa > Chordata > Mammalia > Artiodactyla > Ziphiidae > Hyperoodon > Hyperoodon ampullatus. Next base: position 14,382,460 of record NC_136915.1, read on the forward strand.
CACTGTACATTCCTGCCTCCTTTATCAAAGATAAGTTGGCCATATGTGCGTGGGTTTATCTCTGGGCTTTCTATCCTGATCCACTGATCTATCTTTCTGTTTTTATGCCAGTACCACACTGTCTTAATTACTGTAGCTTTGTAGTATAGTCTGAAGTCAGGCAGCCTGATTCCTCCAGCTCCGTTTTTCGTTCTCAAGATTGCTTTGGCTATTCGGGGTCTTTTGTTTTTCCAAACAAATTTTGAAATTTTTTGTTCTACTTCTGTGAAAAATGCCAGTGGTAGTTTGATAGGGATTGCATTGAATCTGTAGATTGCTTTGGGTAGTAGAGTCATTTTCCCAATATTGATTCTTCCAATCCAGGAGCATGGTATATCTCTCCATCTATTTATATCATCTTTAATTTCTTTCATCAGTGTCTTATAATTTTCTGCATACAGGTCTTTTGTCTCCTTAGGTAGGTTTATTCCTAGATATTTTATTCTTTTTGTTGCAATGGTAAATGGGAGTGTTTTCTTGATTTCATTTTCAGATTTTTCATCATTAGTGTACAGGAATGCCAGAGATTTCTGTGCATTAATTTTGTATCCTGCTACTTTACCAAATTCATTGATTAGCTCTAGTAGTTTTTCGGTAGCATCTTTAGGATTCTCTATGTATAGTATCATGTCATCTGCAAACAGTGACAGCTTTACTTCTTCTTTTCTGATTTGGATTCCTTTTATTTCCTTTTCTTCTCTGATTGCTGTGGCTAAAACTTCCAAAACTATGTTGAATAAGAGTGGTGAGAGTGGGCAGCCTTGTCTTGTTCCTGATCTTAGTGGAAATGGTTTCAGTTTTTCACCATTGAGGACAATGTTGGCTGTGGGTTTGTCATATATGGCCTTTATTATGTTGAGGAAAGTTCCCTCTATGCCTACTTTCTGCAGGGTTTTTATCATAAATGGGTGTTGAATTTTGTCGAAAGCTTTCTCTGCATCTATTGAGATGATCATATGGTTTTTCTCCTTCAACTTGTTAATATGGTGTATCACATTGATTGATTTGCGTATATTGAAGAATCCTTGCATTCCTGGAATAAACCCCACTTGATCATGGTGTATGATCCTTTTAATGTGCTGTTGGATTCTGTTTGCTAGTATTTTGTTGAGGATTTTTGCATCTATGTTCATCAGTGATATTGGCCTGTAGTTTTCTTTCTTTGTGACATCCTTGCCTGGTTTTGGTATCAAGGTGATGGTGGCCTCGTAGAATGAGTTTGGGAGTGTTCCTTCCTCTGATATTGTTTGGAAGAGTTTGAGAAGGCTGGGTGTTAGCTCTTCTCTAAATGTTTGATAGAATTCGCCTGTGAAGCCATCTGGTCCTGGGCTTTTGTTTGATGGAAGATTTTTAATCACAGTTTCAATTTCAGTGCTTGTGATTGGTCTATTCATATTTTCTATTTCTTCCTGAGTCAGTCTTGGTAGGTTGTGCATTTCTAAGAATTTGTCCATTTCTTCCAGGTTGTCCATTTTATTGGCATAGAGTTGCTTATAGTAATCTCTCATGATCTTTTGTATTTCTGCAGTGTCAGTTGTTACTTCTCCTTTTTCATTTCTAATTCTACTGATTTGAATCTTCTCCCTTCTTTTCTTGATGAGTCTGGCTAATGGTTTGTCAATTTTGTTTATCTTCTCAAAGAACCAGCTTTTAGTTTGGTTGATCTTTGCTATCGTTTCCTTCATTTCTTTTTCATTTATTTCTGATCTGATCTTTATGATTTCTTTCCTTCTGCTAACTTTGGGGGTTTTTTGTTCTTCTTTCTCTAATTGCTTTAGGTGCAGGGTCAGGTTGTTTACTCGAAATGTTTCCTGTTTCTTAAGGTGGGATTGTATTGCTATAAACTTCCCCCTTAGAACTGCTTTTGCTGCGTCCCATAGGTTTTGGGTCGTCGTGTCTCCATTGTCATTTGTTTCTAAGTATTTCTTAATTTCCTCTTTGATTTCTTCAGTGATCACTTCATTATTGAGTAGTGTATTGTTTAGCCTCCATGTGTTTGTATTTTTTACAGATCTTTTCCTGTAATTGATGTCTAGTCTCATAGCATTGTGGTCGGAAAAGATACTTGATACAATTTCAATTTTCTTAAATTTACCAAGGCTTGATTTGTGACCCAAGATATGATCTATCCTGGAGAATGTTCCATGAGCACTTGAGAAAAATGTGTATTCTGTTGTTTTTGGGTGGAATGTCCTATAAATATCAATTAAGTCCATCTTGTTTAATGTATCATTTAAAGCTTGTGTTTCCTTATTTATTTTCATTTTGGATGATCTGTCCATTGGTGAAAGTGGGGTGTTAAAGTCCCCTACTATGATTGTGTTACTGTCAATTTCCCCTTTTATGGCTGTTAGTATTTGCCTTATGTATTGAGGTGCTCCTATGTTGGGTGCATAAATATTTACAATTGTTATATCTTCTTCTTGGATCGATCCCTTTATCGTTATGTAGTGTCCTTCTTTGTCTCTTCTAATAGTCTTTATTTTAAAGTCTATTTTGTCTGATATAAGAATTGCTACTCCAGCTTTCTTTTGATTTCCATTTGCATGGAATATCTTTTTCCATCCCCTTACTTTCAATCTGTATGTGTCTCTAGGTCTGAAGTGGGTCTCTTGTAGACAGCATATATATGGGTCTTGTTTTTGTATCCATTCAGCCACTCTGTGTCTTTTGGTGGGAGCATTTAGTCCATTTACATTTAAGGTAATTATTGATATGTATGTTTCTATTCCCATTTCCTTAATTGCTTTGGGTTCGTTATTGTAGGTATAGTCCTTCTGTTGTGTTTCTTGCCTAGAGAAGTTCCTTTAGCATTTGTTGTAAAGCTGGTTTGGTGGTGCTGAACTCTCTCAGCTTTTGCTTGTCTGTAAACGTTTTAATTTCTCCATCAAATCTGAATGAGATCCTTGCTGGGTAGAGTAATCTTGGTTGCAGGTTCCTCTCCTTCATCACTTTAATTATGTCCTGCCACTCCCTTCTGGCTTGTAGAGTTTCTGCTGAGAGATCAGCTGTTAACCTGATGGGGATTCCCTTGTGTGTTATTTGTTGTTTTTCCCTTGCTGCTTTTAATATGATTTCTTTGTGTTTAATTTTTGACAGTTTGATTAATATGTGTCTTGGCGTATTTCTTCTTGGATTTATTCTGTATGGGACTCTCTGTGCCTCCTGGACTTGATTAACTATTTCCTTTCCCATATTAGGGAAGTTTTCAACTATAATCTCTTCAAATATTTTCTCAGTCCCTTTCTTTTTCTCTTCTTCCTCTGGAACCCCTATAATTCGAATGTTGGTGCGTTTAATGTTGTCCCAGAGGTCTCTGAGACTGTCCTCTGTTCTTTTCATTCTTTTTTCTTTATTTTTCTCTGCATCAGTTATTTCCACTATTTTATCTTCCACCTCACTTATCCGCTCTTCTGCCTCAGTTATTCTGCTATTGATCCCATCTAGAGTATTTTTCATTTCATTTATTGTGTTTTTAATCGATGCTTGATTCATCTTTAGTTCTTCTAGGTCCTTGTTAACTGTTTCTTGCATATTGTCTATTCTATTTCCAAGATTTTGGATCTGGGAAATAGAATCTTGGATCAGCTTTACTATCATTATTCTGAATTCTTTTTCAGGTAGACTGCCTATTACCTCTTCATTTGTTAGGTCTGGTAGGTTTTTATCTTGCTCCTTCACCTGCTGTGTGTTTTTCTGCTTTCTCATTTTGCTTATGTTACTGTGTTTGGGGTCTCCTTTTTGCAGGCTGCAGATTCGTAGTTCCCGTTGTTTTTGGTGTCTGTCCCCCGTGGCTAAGGTTGTTTCAGTAGGTTGTGTAGGCTTCCTGGTGGGGGGGACTAATGCCTGTGTTCTGGTGGTTGAAGCTCGATCTTGTCTTTCTGGTGGACAGGTCCACGTCTGGTGGTGTGTTTTGGGGTGCCTGTGGCCTTATTATGTTTTTAGGTATCCTCTCTGCTAATGGGTGGGGTTGTGTTCCTGCCTTGCTAGTTGCTTGGCATAGGGTGACCAGCACTGTAGCTTGCTGGTCGTTGACTGAAGCTGGGTGCTGGTGTTGAGATGGAGATCCCTGGGAGATTTTCGCTGCTTGATATTATGTGGAGCTGGGAGGTCTCTTGTGGACCCGTGTCCTGAAGTTGGCTCTCCCACTTCAGAGGCACAGCACTAACTCCTGGCTGCAGCACCAAGAGCCTTTCATCCACCCGGCTCAGAATAACAGTGAGAAAAAGTAGAAAGAAATAATTAGTAGAAGAAAGAAAGAGAGATTGAAAGAAAGGAAGAAGGGAAGTAAGGAAGGAAGGAAGAAAGAAAGAAAGGAGGGAGGGAGGAAGGATGGAAAGAAAGGAAAGAAAGGAGGGAGGGAGGGAGGAATGAAAGCAAAAGGAAGAGTGAATGGAAGAAGAGAGGGAGGAAGGAAAGAAAGAAAGAAAGACAGGAGGGAGGGAGGGAGGGAGGAAGGAAAGAAAAAGAAAGTGGAAAGAAGAAGGGTGGGAGGGAGGGAGGGATGGAGGAAAGAAAAAGAAAGAAGGAAAGGAGGAGCGGAGGGAGGGAGGGAGGAAGGGAAGGGAGGAAAAAAAGAAAGAGCAGGTAAAGTAAAATAGAATAAAGTATGAAATATAGTAGCGTTATTAAAATTAAAAAGTAATTATTGAAAAAAAACACGGACCGAAAGAACCCTGGGACATATGGTGGAAGCAAAGCTATACAGAGAGAATCTTACACAGAAGATTACACATACACATCCACAAAAAGAGAGCAGGGGGAAAAATCAAAAATCTTGCTCTCCAAGTCCACCTCCTCGATTTGGGATAATTCGTTGTAAAAAGAGGAAAAGGGCGAAAAGTCTGAAATCTTGCTAAGTCCACCTCCTTAATTTGAGATAATTCATTGTAAAAAGAGGAAAAAAAAAGGGGGGGAAAGTCTTAAATCTTGTCCTCAAGGTCCACTTCCTCAATTTGGGATGATTCGCTGTCCATTCATGCACTCCACAGACGCAGGGCACATCAAATGGACCGTGGAGCTTTAATCCGCTGCCTCGGAGGCTGCACAGAGAGATTTCCCTGTCTCTGCTCTCACAGCTCCCGGGTCTCAGCCTTGGACCTGGCCCCGCCTCTGCGCGTAGGTCGCCGGAGGGCGTCCGTTCTTCGCTCAGACAGGATGGGTTTAAAGGAGCCGCTGATTCGGGGGCTCTGGCTCACTCAGGCAGAGGGGAGGGAGGGGAATGCCCTCTCCTCGCGCAGCAGGCAACAAAAGGGAAAAAAGTCTCTTGCCTCTCCGGTAGCTCCAGACCCTTTCCCCGGACTCCCTCCGGGCTAGCACTACCCCAGACCTCTCCCTGCGCTCCGACTGAAAGCCGATACCCGAGCCTCAGCTCCCAGCCCCGCCCGCCCTGGCGGCCGAGCAGACAAGTCTCTCGGGCTGGTGTGTGCCTGAGGGCACCGATCCTCTGTGCCAAAATCTCTCTGCTTTGCCCTCCACACCCCTGTTGCTGTGCTCTCCTCCGCTACTCCGAAGCTTTCCCCCTCCGCCACCTGCAGTCTCCGCCCTCGAAGGGGCTTGTAGTGTGTAGAAACCTTCCCTCCTTCACGGCTCCCTCCCACTGGTGCAGGTCCCGTCCATATCCTATTGTCTCTGTTTATTCTTTTTTTCTTTTGACCTACCCAGGTATGTGGGGAGTTTCTTGCCTTTTGGGGGGTCTGAGGTCTTCTGTCAGCGTTCAGTAGGTGTTCTGTTGGAGTTGTTCCACGTGTAGATGAATTTCTGATGTATCTGTGGGGAGGAAGGTGATCTCCGCGTCTTACTCTTCCGCCATCTTCCTCCGGCTCAGCATGTTTTTTTAAAAGATTATTTTTAAAAAATTTTTGGCTGCTTTGGGTCTTAGTTGTTGCGCACGGGCTTTCTCTAGTTGTGGTGAGCGGGGGCTACTCTTAGTTGCAGTGCGCGGGCTTCTCATTGCAGTGGCTTCTCTTGTTGCAGAGCACAGGTTCTAGGCACATGGGCTTCAGTAGTTGTAGCATGTGGGCTCAGTAGTTGTGGCTCACGGGCACTAGAGCGCAGGCTCAGTAGTTGTGGTACACGGGCTTAGTTGCTCCGCAGCATGTGGGATCTTCCCAGACCAGGGGTCGAACCCATGTCCCCTGCATTGGCAGGCAGATTCTTAACGACTGCACCACCAGGGAAGTCCCTAGCATATTGTATAACACATTTTGTTAGATTTATACCAAAGTATTTTATAGTTTTCGATGCTATTATGAATGGTGCTGTTTTAAAATTTTTGATTTCCAGCTGTATATTGCTAGTTTATAAAATATAATTTTTAAAATATTGAACTTGTATCATATGAGTTGTCCAAGCTCATTTATTACTTCTAGGATCTTTTTTGTAGGTTCTTTGGGATTTTTTATATAGACAAATTGTGTCTTCTGCAAATAGGGATAGTTTTATTTCTTCCTTTCCAATTTCTATGCCCTTTATTTTGTTTTCTTGCCTTATTATACTGGCTAGAACTTCCAGTTAATTAAGTGGTGAGAGTTGACCTCCTTGCCTTATTCCTGATCTTAGGGGGAAAGCTTTCAGTCCTTCACCATTAAGTATGATATAATCTGTAGCTTTTTTTGTAGATGCCCTTTATTAAGTTAAGATTCCCTTTTATTCCTAGTTGTTGAGAGTTTTTATTATAAATGCATGTTGGATTTTATCCAATGCTTTTTTTTTTTTTTTTGTATCTACTGAGATGGTCATGCTTTTTTCCTTCTTTCATCTGTTGGTAGATTGAATTACATTGATTTGGGCTTCTCTTGTGGCACAGTGGTTAAGAATCTGCCTGCCAATGCAGGGGACATGGGTTTGAGCCCTGGTCCGGGAAGAGCCTACATGCCACAGAGCAACTAAGCCCGTGCGCCACAGCTACTGAGCCTGCGCTCTAGAGCCCGTGAGCCACAACTACTGAGCCTGCGTGCCACAACTACTGAAGCCTGCGCACCTAGGGCCCGTGCTCTGCAACAAGAGAAGCCACCGCAACGAGAAGCCCGTGCACTGCAATGAAGAGTAGCCCCCCGCTCACCGCAACTAGAGAAAGCCTGTGGACATCAACGAAGACCCAACACAGCCATAAATAAATAAATAAAATGTATATGTATAAAAAAAAGAATTACATTGATTTAAAAATGTTGAACCAGCCTTACATTTCTGGGATAAGCCCCATTTAGTTGATGAGTATTATTCTTTTTATATATTGCTGGGTTTGCTGATGTTTTATTCAGATTTTTTTATATCTGTGTTCATCAGAGTTTTTTTTTCACTTTTTTTGTAGTACCTTTGATTTTGGCATCAAGGTAATGCTGCCCTCATGGGATGTGGTCTCTCATCATCGGCTTTCTGGAAGATATTGGGTACAATTAGAATCATTTTTTCCTTAAATTTTTGGTAGAATTTACCAGTGAAGCCATTTGGTCTGGAGTTTTCTCTGTTGGGAGGTTTTAAACTAAAAATCCAATCTCTTTAATAGTTATAGAGCTACTCAGGTTATATATTTCTTCTTGAGTGAACCTGGGTAGATTATGTCTTCGAAGGAATTTGTTCTTTTCACCTATATTGTCAAATTGATAGTCACAAAGTTGTTCATGATAATTTCTTTTTATTCTTTTCATGTCTGTAGTGTTGGAGTAATGTCACTTCATTCCTGATATCTATCCTTTGTGTCTTATCTCTTTTTTTCTTAGTCTGACTAGAGGTTTATCAATTTACTAATCTTTTCAAAGAGCCAGCTTATGGTTTTATTGACTCTTCTCTATTGGTTTCCTATTTTCAGTTTCAATGATTTTGTTCTTTATTATTTCCATCCACAGCTTGCTTTTGAGTTTAATACATTCTTCTTTTTCTAGTTTCTAAAAGTGGAAGCTTAGATTATTGACTTGAAACATGTTTTTCTTTTTCAAATACAAACATTTAATGCTATAAATTCCCTCTGAGTACTGTTTTAGCTGATCTCACAAATTTTCATAGATTCTACTTTAATTTTCATTTAGTTCAAAATATTTTCTGACTTTTTTCTTGACCCATGAACCATTTACACTTGTTTAATTTCCAAATATTTGGGGGATTTTCCAGGTATCATTCTGCTTTTGATTTCTAGTATAATTCCTTTATGATCAGAGAACATGCTTTATACGATTTCAGTTCTTCTATATTTGTCAAGGTTTGTTTTATAGCTTACAGTGTGGCTTGTCTTTGTGAGTGTTTCATGTGTTTTAGAAAAGAATGCATATTCTACTGTTGTTCGAAAGGGTGCTCTATGAGTATCAGTTAGAAAATTGGCAAAGCTAGGGAATTTCTGAGCAACTAACTTGACTTGTCTACTTTTTCTGTCAATTACTGAAAAATGAATTCAAACCTACAAGTTGAATGGTAGGTTTTTCTATTTCTCTTTGTACATCTTCCAGTTTTTGCTGAAAGAAGAGTTTTGAACATCTGTTGTTAGATTCATATGTGTTTAGGATTGTTATGTCCTTTTGGTGAACTGACCCTTTTATCAGTATGCAATGTCTTATCTTTATTCCTGATAATATTCTTTGTTCTGAAGTCTACTTTGTTTGATATTAAGATAGCTACTCCAGCTTAGATTCGATTCATTTTTACTTGGTGTATCTTTTACATCCTCTTATTTTTACTTTTAACGGATGTTTATTATTTTATTTAAAGTGGGTTTCTTGTAGACAGCCTAGAATTAGGTCTTTTTATTGTTGCTATTCCAATCAGACAATCTCTGTCCATTGATGTGTCTTGGGATATTTTATTTCAATGTAATTATTGACATGGTCTACAATTTTTGTCTCCCCCTCTCCACTCTGTTCTTCTGTGTCTCTGTTCCATCTTTCCTGTGATGTTTTATATTATTTGAATATTTTTAGTGTTCCATTTTAATTTATCTATGGGGTGTTTGGCTTTATCTCTTTGTATTATATTTCTTATCGGTTGCTCTTGGGATTATCATATACCTACTTAACCTACAAGTGTAATTAGAGCCAGTATTTACCCTTCAAATCACATGTAGATCTCGTAACCATGTAGATCCCCTTACCCTACCTCCTTTTTCATAATTATATGTATTACATCGACATACATTGGAAAACTCATCAGACATTGTTTAATATATTTTTTTGCTTTCAATGACCATACATATTTTAAGAAGAGAAAAATATCCTCTTATAATAACCCAGATATTTACCATGTCCGTTGCTCTTTCTTCATTCTCAGAATGACAGATTCTGGTATCATTTTCCTTCAACCTGAAGAACTTTCATTAGCATTTCTTTTAAAGGAGTTCTACTGGTGATTAACTTTCTTAGTTTTACTTCCTCTAAGAATGTCTTATTTTGTCTTCATTCCTGAAGGATTTTTGTCTTGAGTATAGAATTCTGTGTTGGCAGTCTTCTTTCAGCACTTGAAAGAAGTTCCATTGTCTTCTGGCCTACATCTTTTCTGAGGAGAAATCAGCAGTAATTCTACTTGTTGTTCTGCTGTATATAATGTTTTTATTTTTCTCTAGATGTTTTCAAGGTTTAAAAAAAATTCTTTTAATTAATGGTTTTCTCAGGGTATATGCCCAGTAGTGGGATTGCTGGGTCATATGGTAGTTCTATTTTTATTTTTTTAAGGAACCTCCATACTGTTCTCCATAAAAAAAACAAATCTTTGGTGTTCAGCAATTGACTATGATGTGTTTGTGCATTTTAAAACTTTTATTTTCTTTGGGATGTACAAAGTTTCCTGAATATGCAGATTTATGTCTTTCACCAATGTTTGGAAAATTTTAGTCCTTATTTCTTCAAGTACTTTTATTGTGCCAGTCTTTCTTCTTTCCTTCTTGGGTTTTAATGACATGAATGTTAGACCTTTTTGTATTGCCCCACAGGTCCCTGGGGCTCTTTTCATTAAGTTATTTTTTTAGATTGGATAATTTCTATTGATACCTTCTCTTACGCATTCCTCTGCCATCTCCATTCTACTATTGAACAGGATTTTTTAAAAAATGTAGATATTATATATACATCTCTTCTCAAATTCCCATTTGGTTATTTTTATAGTTTGTTTCCCTCTGAAAACACTTATTTTCCCATTCATTTCGAGCATGTCTACCTTTACATCATGGGCATAGTTATAATAGCTGCTTTAATATCTTTATAATTTTAGCATCTGGGTCATCTCAGAGTTGGCACTTGATCTTTTCCCTTAAGGACTAGTTACATTTTCCTGATTCTTTGTATGTTAAATAGTTTTGGTTTCTGTCCTGGATATTTTGAATATTATGTTGTGAAGCTCTGTGTTCTGTTAAAATCCTGTGGAGAACATTTGTTCTTGTCTGTTATGTTTTAGCATTCAATCAGTCCAGTTGGGTTCAGACAGTAATTCTGTCTTCTTCCTCTGTGGGTGGTTGTCTCAACATCAGTTCAGCTCATAAGGCCTTTGCTATGCTGCTTTGGGTCTATCCCCACATGCACAGAGGAGCCTGGGACTTGAGCAAGTTCCTACACAGAACTAGGGGAATCCTTTCTCTGACTCTGTTCTCTCCATCCTCTTTGACTTGCAAAGGCCCCCTTTCCTGATCTGATGGCCAGAAAGGCAGGTTTTTGTCTTAGTCTTATCTGCCAGTCACCCACTCCTGAGGCTCTCTTGGGAACCTGCCTCTGGTCAATGCTGCAAGAGAAAAGGGGAAAACAGAACAAACAACTTCACCCCTGTGTGGGTTGCTTCTCTAAGTTTTGACTCTTCTCTTCAGTCTGCCTGTTTTGTTTTTCTCTTGCTTTTCAGAGTCCCCAGGTAATTGCTTTTTGTATTTTGTCTGAACCTTGTTAGTTATCTTCTGTGATAGAGAGGCTGTAGTGAACTTACTCCATCTTGACTCTACCAGAAATGTGTAATAATGCTACTATGGGAATTTGTTTTGGATTGATCCAGGATCAGAAAATGTGCATTGCGTTGGTGGCCATGTCCTTTAATTCCAGACAGTTCCTTAACGTTATTTTTCATTTTGTATGGTGCAGAGCAGGGCCAGTTTTGTAGAATCTCTCTTTCCTACTCCTCAGACTTTTCTCCTCACCATTCCAATGAAACTCTCTTGCCTGATGGCTTCTGTGTTACTTAATCCAGTGGGTGTTTCTTTGTCTTCATCTTAATTTCTCAGCACATTCAGTTCTTCTCTTCTTGAAGTACTTTCTCTGCCTGGCCTCTGAGACATGACTCCCTCTTGGTTCCCTGCTACCTCCATGGCCACTGCTTCTCATTCTCTTTACCGGTCCCTCCCAAGGCCCAGCCTCCAGACCTTAGAGTCCCTTCGAGCACCAGTCTTTCTCTACGCTGAGTCCATTCATGGTCTTATCCATCCCCATAATTTGCAATTCCACCAATTCACTGATTCCCAATTATATAGCTCCATCTCAGGCATCTGTAAACTCCGCCTTCAGACATCTTCATGTGTGTCTAGTAGGCATCTCAAACTTTTATCATGTCCAAAATAAAATTCCTGATTTCCTCCCTACCCCAAACCTGTTCCTTCCATAGTCTCCATCTTAGTAAATGGATATGTTATTCTTCTGGCTTTTCAGGGTAGAAATCTCGGCATCTTCCTTCATTCCTCATCTTGTCTTGCACTCCACTGTACCAGTCTTTCTTAACTATATCCAGAATCTGACCACTTCTTACCTTCTTGGCAGCTACCACCTTAGTGCAGGCCACCGTTATATTTCATGTCCTTTCCCCTCTTGCTCCTCCTCTTGCCCTCTACAATCTGTCCTTCACATCAGCCCAAATCGTCCTTTTACAACTCAGGTCAGATCACATCATTCCTCTGTTCAAACCCTTAGTGGCTTCTCACATCTCTAAGCACAGTACAAAGGCCTGAAAGTCCCGTCCAAGATCTTCAACACCCTTCCCCTGTCCCACCATGTCTCCCCTATATTGGCCTCCAGGATGTTCCTAGATCACAGCTAGCAGTTTCTTCCTCAGGGCCTTTGCACTTACTGTTCCTTTGGCTTGGAATGCTTTTCCAGGTAATCACATGACTTGTTCTCTCACTGAATTCAGTTCTCTGCTCAAATGTCACCCTATAAAGAGGCCTTTTCTGAGTGCCCTATTTAGAATAACACCAAGCCTCTGTGCCCCTTATACTCCCTGTTGCTTTTACCAGATTTTCTTTTTCTTCATTGCACTAATCCCCCCTGGCATGATACATTTGATCAGGTGCTTACTGACAGTCTTTCTCAGTAGAATGTAAGCTCTAGGAGGGCAGGAACCATGTCAGTCTAGAATGATTTGGGGTACACAGTGCTCAGTAGGGGTTTGTACAATAGGTGACTCAGTAAAATGCTTTTGAATATGTAGATTTTATCTCTGTCCTTGGGGCAGGCTCCCTGGAGCCATACAAACTTTCTTCCTACAGTCATGGTCCAGGGGAGGGATGGCCCCTTGCTCCCCACCCTCCAGTTCCCAGGCCAGGGCGGTTGGGCCACCAGCCTGGAGCCCCTTCAGTGAACATTGACAGTTACAGTGGACATCACCCTGCCAGCATCTCCTGCAATTCCAAATGCCAGGGCCGAGGAAGCATTTGTCAGTCCCCTAGCTCTTGAGATGCAGAGAGGTCAGTGGCACAGCCCACTTCCCAGAATGTCATCCAGGTGCCTGTTTCTCCATTACCCTGGGTCCATCATTCAGCCTGCCAGCAGGCGAGGGAGGAGACTGGTGCCTCGGCTCCATCTTTCTCCTCCTTTTTGCTCTCCCTCATCTATTGTCAGAGCTAATTCAAGGCAGTGAAGCCTAATCACTGCTCCAAGGTTGGTGACAGTGGGCAGCTACTGGCTGGGGCCAGGCAGTGGCTGTCATGCTCCATAGTGACAGGCAGATGCAACTGCTGCACGGAAACTGAAGTAGAGCAAATAGCTGGTGGAGTGACAGCCCTGGAATGTGGCCTCTGGGCTGAACTGCTTCCTGGGATGTTTCCCTTGCATGAGACACCCACGTGCATCCCAGGTACCAAGTCTGCTGAGTGTGTGACAATTTGCATTCTGCAAGGGGATTTCATATACCTTTCATTTGTCCCCACGTCTACTGGGTTTTCTTGCTTAAAATTTTTTACTTAGAGTAAAAGTCACTCTTTTTACTGTATGGTTGTGAGCGTTTTGACGAGTGCATACAGTTGTGTACCCACCTTCACAGTCAGAATAGAACATCACCCCCCAGTGCTGTCATGCCCCTCATGGTCAGCCCCTTTCTCCACCTCTGGCTGCTGGCAGCCACTGATTTGTTTCCTGTCTTTATAGTTTTGCCTTTTCTAGAATGTCATATGAATGGACTCTTACGGCACGTAGCCTTTTTTTTTTTTTTTTTTTTTTGCAGTACATGGGCCTCTCACCGCTGTGGCCTCTCCCACTGTGGAGCACAGGCCCCGGACGCGCAGGCTCAGCGGCCATGGCCCACGGGCCCAGCCGCTCTGTGGCATGTGGGATCCTCCTGGACCGGGGCACGAACCCGCGTCCCCTGCATCGGCAGGCGGACTCTCAACCACTGAGCCACCAGGGAAGCCCTGCACGTAGCCTTCTGAGTCTGGCTTCTTTTCACTCAGCTTAATGGCATTTGAGAATTATTCATGTTATTGTGTGTATCAGTTATTCCTTTTTATTGCTGAGTATTATTCCACTGAATGGAAACTTGTCTGTCCCTCCCCAGCTGACAGATATTTAGGTTGTTGCTAGATTTTGGTGATTATGAATAAAGCTAATAAAAACATGTGCATGTGGTTTTTGTGTAAATGTAAGCTTTTGTTTCCCCTGGGTAAATCCTTGGAGTAGAAATACTAGGTTGTATGGTAGGTGTATATTTAATTTTCTGAGAAGCTGCCAAACTGTTTTCGAAAGTGGTTGTACCCTTTTCCATTCCCACCAGCAGTACATGAGGGTTCTGGTTCCTCCATCTCCTTGCCAACACTTGGTATAGTCAGCCTTTAACTTTAGCCATTCTCACAGGTGTACAGTGGTCTCTCATTGTGGTTTTAATTTTCATTTTCCTAATGACTAATTATGTTGAGCATCTTTTCATGTGTATATTTGCCATTCCTATATCTTCTTTTGTGAAGTGTTTAAACCTTTTACCCATTTAAGAAATTGGGTTATTTTCTTGTTGTTGGGTTTTGTGAGCTCTTTACATTTTTTGGATACAAGTTCTTTATCAGATATATGATTTGTAAATATTTTCTCCCAGTCTGCGGCTTGTCTTTTTATTCTCTTAACAGTGTCTTCGGAAGAGCAAAAGTTCTTAAATTTGATGAAGGCCAATTTCTCAATTTGTTCTTTTAGTGGATCAGGCTATTAATGTTACATCTAAGAAAACTTTACCTTATCTGAGATCACAATGATTTTCTGCTATGTTTTCTTTTAAAAGTTTTATAGTTTTAGGTTCGATATTTAGGTGTATGATCTATTTTGAGATGATTTTTAACAAAGTTTGAGGTATGGATTAAAATTCATTGTTTTTGCATGTGGATCTGCAGTTGTTCCCTACCATTTGTTGTAAAGACTCTTCTTCCTCCATGTCATTGTTTTCACACCTTGTCAAAGATCAGTTGATATTTTTCGTGTGGACCTATTTCTGGGCTCTCCACTCTGTCCCATGGATCTATGTGATTATCCTTTCACTGATACCACGTTGTCCTGGCTACTGTAGTTTTATAAAGTCTGGAAATCAGGCAGTGACCACACCTACCTTTTCAACATGTGGTTATTATTCCCCTCCCACTTTACAGATAAGGAAACTGACCACAGTCATGATTAGATGTCCCGCTTATAGCCTCCTGTATATAAAATGTTAGCTGCTCAGCACATACTCAAAATCCATATCTTCTCATCAGCCTGGCCTGATGTTCAGAGTGTGGTCTTTGGAATCTGGTTTGGCTTTAAGCCTTGGCCCTGCTTTTGTTAGTTGTGTGGCCCTGGGAAGGTAACTTTAATCTCTCTGTGCCTCAGTTTCCTTATCTATAAAATGAGTGTAATAATGGTACCCTCCTTATAGATCATGATGAAAATGAAATGAGACCATTTATGAGGTCAAACCCTATGAAATTGCTGATATTTGGTCATTTTTGATGGACACACATGATAATTTTGCACAGTTAAACCTAAAATTCAAGTGTTCCTCATAGCACTAGATAGATGAGAGGGTATGTACTCCTGAGATGGTAGCCATAGCTGTCGTTGTCGTAGTCACAAGTACTACTGCTGCTCCTGCTCTTACACTATAATTGTTGAGGGCAGTGGTCCCCGAGGCTGATGGTTCATCTTCCATGTGTCCTCAATCAGGCAGCCAAAGTCCACCAAGTAGTTCCTATGTGACAAGCTTCTTGCAAGTCTGCAAATTGTAAGTGGGCCTCTGGGAACAGAAGTGCCCACCTGGTACAGACGAGTGTGCCAAATGCAGAGGGAGAAGCTTGGTGGGAAGTAGTGGGGAGGTTGGCAGGACTTCCCAGGTGGGGCCTGTTAGGTGGGTTCTACAGGATGACTAGGAGTTTGGGATGGGAAGAACATTCCAGGTGCGGTTTACAGCTTGTGCAAAGGCTTGAAAGGGGGACGGGCTCAGGGGAGCCTGAGGTTTGATTCTGGGGTGGAGAAGCCAATGGGGGCCTAGAATGGGTTCACAAATCACCCCCATCCTTTCCCTCCACAGGTGGCCCTGCTTTGCCATACATCCTCGAGGAGCTGAATCTAGCAGACCTCCCACCTCTGCCTCCGCCATGGCTACAAGAACCATCATCATCGACCACGGCTCTGGCTTTCTGAAGGCTGGCTTGTCGGGGTTCAATGAGCCCCAGATGGTCTTCCCGAGCATCGTGAATTACATCCCTTGCAGGGAGAATCCTGGCCCCAGCTATGCCCGGCGGCGCGTGAGCCTAGGCATCGATATTTGCCGTCCCGACACCTTTAGCTACCCCATCCACCGTGGCCGTGTCCTCAACTGGGAGGGTGTGGAGCACATCTGGTCATTTGTCCTAGAGAAACACAGGCTGCAGAATGAGGACTCCCCTGTGATGATCACAGAGTTCCCCCAGAGGGAGCCTGCGGACCGTCAGAAGACCCTGGAGGTAAGGTCTTCTCAGGGCTGCCCTCACCAGGGAGCAGGGAACAGCCTGGCACTTTGTGTTCAGACAGGAATGGGCATCAGGAACTCTGCTTTCTAAATAATTCGCCCCACGAATACTTACTGAATAGCTAGTGTGTGCCTGGCACTTGTGTTAGGCGAGAGGGGGCTCACAGAGGCTCTTCCGGCAGAAAGAGACACAGCAGGTAAAATGCTCTGTGAACAGGGTGCTACCAGGGGTGGGAGGGACGCTGGATGCTCATGGATTCCATAAATGTTCACAGATCATATTCTGGCCCTCAAAGAGCTTACGTTCTGGGAGAAGACTTGACCATGAATAAGTTAACAAATAAGAATTTTAGGTGGTAATCAGTTCTAGAAACGAAATGGAGTGATAACTGACTGGGGGGAAGAAGGGGAGTGTCCCTTTGAAGAGGGTGATCAGGGAAGGCTTCTCTGAGAAGGTGATTTCTCCCAGTGAGGCTGGAGCTCAGCAAACTAGGGAGGGTGGCAAGAGAGAGACAGGAAGGTGAGGTTTACAGGGGCTGGACCTCATAGGCCTGGTAGGCTATGGGACGTGGTTGGATTTTACTCTAAATCAAGGGTTGGCAAACTATAGCTGGTGGGCCAAATGTGGCCCACCATCTGTCTTTATAAAGAAAGTTTTGTTGGAACATAGCCACGCCCACTCATTTACATATAGTCTATGGCTGTTTTCACACTGCAACAGCAAAACTAAATAGTTGTACAGGGACTATAGCTTGTAAAACCTAAAATATTTACTGTTGTAGATTCGCTAGATAAAATACATGATAGATTTGAAATTCAAATCAACAGCAAATAATGTTTTAGTATAAGTATGTCTCAAATATTGCATGGGATATACTAAAACATTATTTGTTGTCAATCTGAAATTCAGATTTAATTGGGCATCTTGTATTTTTATTTGCTACATCTGGCATCCTGAGCCGTTTACGGAAAATGCTTCCCAACCTCTGGTCTGAGTGAATAAGCAGCTCCTGGGGGGCTTTAAGTGGGTTTAGGGGAGTCATGTTTGATTTTCTGTTTGAAAAAGAGGACCTTGGCTTCTATTCTATTTGGGGAATGGATGGTGAGGGGACAATATTCTGAGCGTGGGAATGGAGGGAGGTCCCTCCCACTGAGGGGTGAAGGTAGACCTGCCGGGGCCTGCAAAGGCGCGTAAGTGGCCAAAGGCTACAGAAGGATGGGCTGTTACAGCCTTTCTGCATCTGTAGTGTCAGAAACTTGGGGATTCAGCACTTGTTTCTTCTCTCATCTCTTTCTTCTAAATAAATCATTTCAGGCTGGAAATCTGGCCCTTGACTATGGCCGCCACTTGTGTCCCCAGTGCTCACATAACTAGGCATCTCAGCGCCCTTTCTCACAGGCTGAGGTCTTTTCCCACCCCTCCACCAAAATGGTCCTCTGAAAGGCCATCATCAAGCAAGCTCCCAAGGGCCAATCTGGCTCTTTCTAGTCCTCCAGAGCCCTTCCCTTATTCCCCCAGCATGAGCTCCAAGGGGCCAACCAGTCCCTGCAGGACACAGGTCTGTGCCGACTTCAACTTTGCGAGCAGATGTGCAGTGAGGTCTTGGGGAAAACAGAAATGGATTGGGACACTTCGGGGTAAATACCCTGAGTGTCCGTCTTCTCCCTTCTTGCAGATTATGTTTGAGTTACTGGATGTGCCGTCCATCCTCCTGGCTGACCAGCTGGAGATGTCCCTGTATTCCTCTGGCCTCCTGACCGGCGTGGTGGTAGATTCAGGCTACAGCCTGACCCGCGTGCAGCCTTTCCATCTGGGCTGCCCCTTATGGTCCAGTGCTAGGGTGCTGGAGTTTGGAGGCCAGGATCTGTCGGCCTATCTCTTCAAGAGCCTCTTTAAGGAAGATTACAATCTACACAACCTGTTTCAGCTGGATACGGTGACCACCACTCAGATGACCAAGTGCTACGTGCCACAGAATCTGGGGGAGGCCCTGGACTTTTATCAGAGCCTGCCGAAAGGCTCCGATGAGAATAACGCCTATCATCTCCCGGATGGCACCCCTGTGGAGCTGACCCCCATGCAGCGGCTGGCTCCTGAGATGTTCTTCAGCCCCGAGGTGTTCGACCTGCAAGGGCCCAGCATCTCCCAGGCCGTCCTGGATTCCATCGAGACCTGCGAGGTCTCCATGCACCCTCTGCTCCTCTCCCACCTGATGGCCTGTGGGGGCAACAGCCTCTATCCTGGCTTCACCAAGCGTCTGTACGGGCTGATCGCTGATCATTTCTCCTCCATCAAGACCACCATGTGGGTGGGTTCCAACAGGAACTTTAGTGTCTGGCTAGGAGCGTCTGTAGTGGCTCATCTGTCGACTTACAAGTCTAAGTGGATGACCAAAGAGGAGTATGATGAGAGTTTCAAGCTGTGATGGGCTGGCTTGCTCCTGGAACCCAGCTCCCATCAGCTAGGCATGGGTGGATTCATTTCAGCAAAAGGGGCTGGGCCGGGATGGGGTTAGCTGGCTTTGGAATTCAAAGGTCATGAGGGGTTTTTTTTAGGTTCTAGGGTTTTATCTTGTTTCAGGAGTGGGATCCAACCCATGGGAAGACAGGGTGTCATCCCTGGAAACCTTCCAGGGGGGTGGTGTGTCCCTGGGATGGGAGCGGCCAGCTGCCGTCTCCATGCTTAATAGCTACTTATTTGTCCTGGCATCTCTCTTGGGTTGTCCCATTCTTTTGGTTGAGTAGGTTTTAACTGGGGCAAGAGAGAATTATTTTTGAGTAGGGGATAGGGAGGGTGGGGATGGGGAGAGTTGACGTTTCTAGACCTCCATCCTCTCATTGGCTGGGGAGGAGTTGGTGCAGGTAGCCTGGAGTGCCCTTTTGGCCCTTGGGCCCCTGGCCAGGGTCTTGTTTTCTCTATGCAAATAAAGAACTTGTTTGAAAGTGCTGCCTTCTGTGATGGATGGGGGTAGGGTGGGCAGTCCCTTTGGGGGGACCCAGGGAACGTGAGTATGTGAGTGCCAGGGTCGGGCCAGGGAAGCCCCTGAGGACTTTGGAGACCTGTGAACAGTGCTTCCCACTGAGCAGAATGGATGAGGGCCTGGAGCATCCTTCTTCCATTGCCACGTTCTCCCCATTCATCCCGCACGTCCCAGTACTCTGCTGAAGTTAGCGTTCCTATTAGTGTAATATTTATTCAGTAAATATTGGAGAACTGCTATGTGCCTGGTATTACTCTAGGCACTAGGTGAAAAAGATACATGAGGTTTCTGGTTTCAGGAGATTGTCATCTGCTGTGAGGGCACAGGCGATAGATACAGGCAGACCTGGGCGATGCTGAGGGTTCAGTTCCACATCACTGCGATAAAGCGAATATCACAAAAAAAGAGAGCCCCATGAATTTTTTGGTTTCCCAGTGCATATAAAAGTTATGTTTACACTAGACTATAGGCTACTAAGTGTATAATAGCATTACATCTAAAAAAATACATGCCTTAATTTAAAAATACTTTATTGCTAAAAGATGCTCTCATCTGAGCCTTCAACAAATTGTAGTAGTAACATCAAAGATCACAGATCACCATAACAAATAAAATAATAATAATGAAGAAGTTTGAAAGATTGCGAGAATTGCCAAACTGTGATACAGAGACATGAAGTGAGCAAATCCTGTTGGAAGAGTGGCGCCTGTAGACTTGCTCAACACAGGGTTGCCACAAATGAGTTTGAAAAAAAAAAAAGACACCAAAAAACCCCCACAATTATTTGTGAAGCACAGTAAAGTGAAGCACAAGAAAATGAGGTGTGCCTGTAGGGAAATCTATGTCAGATGATGATGAATAAAATGAATTAAATGTTACAAGGTCACATGATCTGGGTGGTGGAGGGATGCCTATTTTGGATGGGGTGGACCGAGATGGAGATTGCTGGCGACCATGGTGACTGTGCCCCCTCCCTCCTCAGCACATTGTGAGGTCACCCTTCCCAGTGTCCTCGTAGTTAGGTAGGGCTGACCACAGATAGATTCTGGCTAGTTCAGTGGGTGCCTGATCCTTAAAATAGCCTCATCAGCCTGTGGGATGCAGCGGATCTAATGGGGGAGGGGCAGAGTAGCAGGTGGAAGGAGGCAAGCTGACTGAGTGGAGCAGAACCCGCTCCCCAGCCTCACCCAGTCCCACCAGCCTGCACTGCACTGGGACGTGAGGAAGAATCTACTCTGTTCAGCCACTGGGCTTTGGGGGTTGTTACAGCAGCTTTTTGCTCATTCTAACTAATACAGAGAAAGGAGTTCTAACTTACTATTTATTTAACAAATTTTTTTTTTTCTGGTAAGCGGCCGAAGTTGGGTTCAAATCCAGCCTGGGATGTCAACCACTTTGTTACACGGATGCTTCTGGAAGGGGCTTTTGGTTCCCTAATGTTTGGTTCCCATCTGTCCCTTAACATTAGGGAACCAAAAGTATAGTGGGTAGAGGATTGACGCCCAAAGAACCCTGATGTTCCAGGAATAGGGGGAGGGATTTGGAGACCACAGTCAAGCTCACCTCGTCTTTGACACATGAACCATATTCTCTCAACCACATCCTTATCCCCGAAATTGAGCCATCAGTGGTCCCCAGGGACAGAAGTGGGGCCTAGAATGCCCCAGAGATTTGGAGTCAGACTTGAGCCCTGTCAGTAACGAAGCTACCTTGGGCTTCTTCTGAGTCTTCTCTGAGTCTATCAGGTGTACAATAGGGAGTAACACTTCCTCCTCTCAGAGGTTTGGGGTTGAGAATGAGCTAAAATGAAAGATAAGTCACTTTGAAAGCTAGAAAGTTCATTGAAATAAGAGATACTACTTTAAATTTTATAATTTGGTATTTCTCTCTTACTAATCAGGAGTATTAATAGCAACAGCAACCACTGTGCCTTGTCGGGCATTGTGGTGAGTGCTTTACAAATGGAATTGCATTTAATCCTCACATGCACACTGTGAAATAAGTGATCTTTGTCCCCATTTACAGATAGGAAAACTGAAGCTTAGAGATGTTAAGCACCTGCTCAAGTTCACCATCATGCTCAAGCTAATAATGGATTGCCACATTAGGAATGGATTCAGCATTCCTGGAAGAAAACTAGACTAAAAGTGGCTGAAACATACTGGGATTTTTCGTCTCAGGTAACAAGTAAGCAGTCCAGTGGAGCAGTGGTATAGCTCTATCATCAAGGGCTCTTCTTTTCCACTTTTAGTTTGTTGCCTCGTTTCACAAAATAGCTGCAGTAGCTCCTGGCATCACACCCACATTTCTTGCAGGAAAAGGCAGGTTGAAGGGAGTGTGCCATGTATCTGTTTATGGGAAAGCCTCATCCAGCTGACTTCTGCTTATGTCTCATTACTTAGAAGTAGCTGAAAGAAACAGGAGGCAGATGGGCATCGGGTGAGTTAACCCACAGCATCTGTCCCTTGGCAGAGGAGGGATTTGAACCTAGGTTTATCCATACTAAGGCCCATGTTGTTATGCACAGTTCCAGACCACCTTCCCAGTTTTCTGGGCCTTGTGGGACCCCTTGGCCTGAGAGATGCAGATGTGTGATTTTTCCAGGCTTGAGTGAAAGCTGCTTTTGAGTTGCAGTCAAGGTGTTGACATACCAAATAGTAATCTTTGTGCTCCAAACCGGTTTATTTGTGTACTCTCGAGCCTTAAAAAGCAGAAGTGGGGAAACACAGAAATGAGTATGAGAGAAAAGAGGGAGCTGGAGAAGAGATGGGCAAGGGGTATTTTTTTTTTTTTTTCCTTATTTAGCTCTGGGCAACTGCCATCAGAACTCTTTTTCTCATATTACTCCGAATGTAACATTTAACCTTTCTGTTCAAGCATCAAATCTGGCTGCCTGGTGTATAATTACGAACTTTTCTTCACTTTCTCCCCCCTCCCCCACCTCGAAAGCTTTTAAAACTCCCTCGCTGGGTACCGTCTCTCTCCTCCGACTCTCCAATTAAATTAAAAATAGTAGCTCCGTGGGGCTGTGCAGGGCCATCAACCTAACATGGAACTGCTGGCACGCCAGGCCTGGCAGGGCAGTGAGTGGTGCCCAGAAGATGCCTGTTGGCTCTAGCATTGTCTGGCAGCTGCTCTGAGCTGGGGGAAGCTTATCCTCCACGAGGGGTCCGGGGCTGCCTGCCAGGGGCAACCAGGTGCAGGGGGGTGGGAGGCAGGGTCTTGGCAGCCGAGGAAGGGGCTGGGTGGAGCTGGCAGAGGGGACAAAGGGAAGGCCCCCCAGGCGGGCCGTTCACAGCTGTGAGGGTACAGTCCTGCCAGTTTCTGTTGCCAGTTTCTGCTGGGGCTTGGCACCCTTGTATTTGGGTTTGGGTGGGGTTGGATGCCCAAGTTTCCTGAGATAACCCTGATAGAAGCTTTAGGTTCTGCTGATACAGAGAACAAAGTCAGCGTTAATGCTGAGTACCCTCCTGGCTCTAGAAGAGACGTTCAGTGTCTCTCCCACATCTATGTCCCCTTTCCCTAGAGAGGCAGATGCTGAACTGGACAAAGGATCATACTCTGAAGCCAGACTGTGTGGATTATCATTCTTGCTGTGCTGCTTTCTAGCTCTGTTGCCTTGAAGGAAGTTACTTAACCTCCTGTACCTCAGTTTTCCCATCTGTAAAATGGGCCCAATAAAGACACCTACCTCAGGGTGGTTTTGATGATTACCAGATGGTTTTGATGAGTTAACGTATGTAAAACACTGAGCAAGTGCCAGACAAATAAGGATTAGCTATTATTACATCTGTATACACCAGCCTCTATTGATAAAGTCCTTAGGCAAAAAACCTGGCTTTTCTGTTTATTTTTACTTGATCACATGCAGGTAAGTGCTAGTGATACAAAACATCAAAAAGTGCTAACTTTCCAGGGGAAGGCATTGTAGGGTAATTTAGTGATGGGGCAGAATCACATCCTATACACAAAGGTATCACAGGGATGGAGAGTGGCTGGCTACAGGGAGAGGCAGTCAGCCAGAGGGGTCTTCTGCAGGAGGTGATGCCTGAGATGACTCTTGCCAGAGGAGTAGGACTTAGCACATGCTCTTCCTTTTGTTTGGAATGGTTGTCCCTGCTAGCAACCTGATGGCTGCTTTTGACGACCTGGTGTGGGGTTAAATAGATGCAACACTTAGAATGGCTGGAGAATGAGGGCAGTAGGGAGTCGGGAGAGATGAAGGTGGAGGTTGGTAGGGCCAGCTCTTGAAGGACATTGAGTGTCACACCAAGGAGTGAAGACGTCATCCTGAGGGTGATGGGGAGAACTGTCAGAATTGGAAGCAGAGTCATGACATCACTTGAAGAATTAGAGCTCTGGGTATAGCCTGGACAATGGTCCAGAGAAGATCTGACCAGAGCAATGCTATAAATTATGAAAACATGCATTCCATTAGACTCTAGGATAAACAGTTTTTGTGTTGTCCAGGACCTTGCTTCCCTCTGAAGCCTTAGATTGGGAATTTGGTATTGGCAATACTTGGAGTTGTGGTGGGTTCGAGGGACCAACAGATCTTCCTATCGGCAAGCAGATGGCTGGTTGTTGTCAGTTTTGGAGCACGTCATCCTGGATGACGGCAGGAGAGGCAGCCCCCAGTGTGGGGCTTGGGGAGAGTCACCTCCAAGGTGAGAGAGTGAGATGAATTCAGGTTGAGAGCAAAACATGCCCTGTCCCCGTTGGGACATCAGTGCTTGGCTCCATGTACTTTTTCAGCACTGCAAGTCTCAGAACAGCTCCCTGGCTTTTCACTTCTTTCCAGCCTCATTCGTGATCTCCTCTTCCAAGAAGTCAACCCCTGCTGAGAAGGAAGGAACCCTGGCCGTCCTTTCCTAAGAGCTCTGATGTCAGAGTCAGACAGACTTGGGCTTGAATCTCTGATCCCCACTTGGATGCTGTGTTGCCTGGGGCAAAGGAGAGTCCCTCTTTTTGGTTCTATTGCCTCAACTGTAAAGAGGTGATAATAGTATAATAGTACCTACCTCACAGGGCTGATATGGGGCTTTAAGTCACTTATTCATTCAACGAATACTTATTAGGCATCTACTCTGTGCTGAGCCCTCTTCTAGGCTCTGTTAGATTGAAGAATGTTTCTAAAGTGGCTTAGTACAGTGCCTGGGACATAGTAGGTGCTCATTAATGGTTAATTTTCTCCCTGAGTCACTCATGTGTAACAAAAAGCCAGGAGCAAAGGCTCTAAGAGCAACCAACTACATACAGGCATCACAAAGCCCAGGTACTGCTGGCAAACTTTCCATTTCATCCTGTCCTTTTGATGAACTTTTCCACTAAGGTGTTATGACCTTGATATACAACCACTCTCAGGGATCTTTGGAGTTTTAAAGCAGCCCTAAAATCAGAGTGTGAGAGGTGGGTCCAACTCTTTTCCTTAATTAAGGCAGAATTCATTGGAACTCTTTGCCTAAATTCAGGCCACTTCTCCTGAACCCCAGTTCCGTGGCTAACCCCTCAACTATTAGCTCCCTCCAGGGAGAGAGCGATGCTTAACCCGAGAACACTGGTGGGGTTGAAGACACAGATTCATTTTGAGTCTTACTGAGCCCCAGTTGGGTGGTTGGTGCTGCCCAGGACACAGAGGACAGACCTGATCCCCACTGTCCAGGATTCCATGAGGGGTGGACAGGGTAGCCAGAGTCACCTCCTCTGTAACCCTGCACTGTAGGGGTCACCATCTTGAGACAGGACTCCAGGCCGGCAAACCAGGCTCCTGGAGGGGGTGAGGGAGCCCAGCGGCACTTCCTGCTGGAGACATTCGCCTGGGGGAGGGAGTTGGCCGTAATCCGTGTTTAATTTCTCTGGGGCTTCCATTATAAATTCCGTAACTCCACCAGTCAAAACATGACTAATTCCTGGGACTGCAGCCCCCGCCTGGGAGTAGAAAGCCCTGCGCTGTTTTTGCTGCCTTTTATCACCACTAATAAAGGCTTGGCAGTCAGAATTTAGCTGCTGTGTGTGGTTTTCTTACGCATGTGGGTTTCTCCCCCGCCCCCCACAGGTCGCTATAGAATAAATGCTTGCTTGCTGGGCTGGTTTTCTACCAGCTTTGTAATGCTCCCAGTCTGAAAAGCTGTGGGTTTGGGGGAAGTTTGCAAAGAAGGGGCCACAGTATTCAGGGTTAATTGGGCCTTTGATGATTCTGACAAGGGCAGGACACTGTGATTTATAGAGAAAAGAATGGGCGCATTGAAAGTAAATAGAGCAAAATTGCAGGTGTGATGTTTAACCTGCTGACTCATTCCCTCACCCAGCCAGCTTAACAGCCTTGGTGAGAGTGGGCTGTGCAGGCAATGCCGCCTCGCCCCGACTAGCCCCTGCTAGCGGTGCTACCCTGGGCAGGTTACTTAACCTTCCTGAGCCTCCATTTCCTTATCTGTAAAATGGTTCTGATGAGTCATCAATCCTGTCTGTACTATAGGGTTTTATGTGAGTATGCACTTAGCGAAGTGCCTGGCCCATCAGAAGGAGGCCAAGTAAGCAAGTTTGGGGGAAAAAATCCCCTATGGTCGTGCCATTTTATCTAACACCTTAGTCATTACATATTCATTAAAAATGTTCCCCGAGGGCCTTGCTAAGGTATTAGTTTGTAATCTTTGCAATAAGCAACAACCTGGCTTTCATCTCTAAAATTAGAACCTGTTTCTAACCTGCCTGGCCCCCTACCTGGAGTTAAGGTGGTCTCAAAGCAGGTAGGAAATGGTCGATTGGTGTGGAGCCTTAGCTGCAGGGAATCAGTGGGGGCGTGTGGTTGGAGGGGTGCGTGTTGAGGGCTGGCCCTGCCTCAGAAGAGAGGGGTGGGACAGTGGGGCCAGGGGCCAATGATGATGAGATGATGAGTCTGGGTGGTGAGCCCTGGGAGGGGCCTTCCAGTGAGTGAGAGCCAATCTGCAAGGAGCTGTAAGAGCTAAAAGAATAGACCTGAGGTTCAGCCCTGGTACTGTCATTTTCTATGGGTGTTAAAACTGCACTCCAGCTCGGCTGGGACTTGAACCCAGCCAAAACTCAGATTGGGACTTGAACCCATGGTCCCTGACTTATGAGGGGACTTGAACCCACAGTCTTTTAATTGAAACCACTCCCCTGATGTCAGGGCTTACTGAAGCTCAGGTTCTTTTGTCTCGTCACAGAAAGAATTCAGCGTGAGGCAAAGCAATAGGTAAAGAGTGAGTTTATTAGCATAGGACGCTTGTGAGAGATTGAAGCGGGCAGGCAAGGGAGCGCAGCCCCGAGAATGAAGAGGGATACGTTTTTATAATCAAAGAAAAAGTGGGGAGGGGAGAAGACCACCTTCTTCCTCATTCTTGGGCAGACGTCAAGGCTTACATCATTAGTTCCTTCTTTGACCCTATATGTCTAACCGGGACTGTCATGGCTATTTAAATCATATGTATATTAGCAGAAGGGTGGTGATATATACTAAAATATGATAATCCATCTCAGGTTTTGGTATAATGTTCCCTTTCACCTAGTTGTTTCCCCTTTCACCTATATTTCTGTCTAGGCTACATGCAGAAATGCTATTCTTCAAGGACAATTAACTCCCGGACTTCATGTAACAAGATTCAGACTCCATAGCTATTTTATTTATTTATTTATTTATTTTTGCAGTACGCAGGCCTCTCACTGTTGTGGCCTCTCCCGTTGCGGAGCACAGGCTCCGGACGCGCAGGCTCAGCGGCCATGGCTCCGTGGCATTTGGGATCTTCCTGGACCGGGGCATGAACCTGCGTCCCCTGCATCGGCAAGCGGACTCTCAACCACTGCGCCACCAAGGAAGCCCAGACTCCATAGCTATTGTCCTGTGTTTGAATGTTTTCTGATGAGAAATCAGCAGTAATTCTAATTGTTGTTCTGTTAACTATCAGGGTTTGTGGCTTGAGTGTGCCTGGTGCTTGAATGCACCTGGTCGGTCTTCTAGGTAGTGTAGCTTGTTGCTAGGTTACTGGACTCTTGTCTTGAGTGGTCATTAGTTTACAACAGTCTCCCAAACTCCCTTAAAATTCCCTTTCCGTCTTTAATCCCCTCGTGGGATTTATAACTAACTATTTAATTATCCTACTCTATTCCTATCAGTGTGACCTTAGGCTGGACTTCACACTCCTCATCTGTAAAATGGGATTATAATAGTACCTACCTCATGGTGTATAGAGGGTTATGTGAGCAACTGCAAGCAAAATGCTTAGCACGGTGCCTGGCATATAGTAAATGTGCAATGAATGTTGGTTGCTCTTATTGTCGTTGTGATTGTGATGGTGATAATTATTATTACACTTCTTTTTAGCTGCTCTAATGGGGGGTGCTCAGTGGCATTAACAGCCACCGTTGTTGTTCTGGGGTTATTGGCCATGCCATGGAGCTGAGTTTGCTTTCCAGGTGTGGATGGACACCTTAGGAAGGCTGACTCCCTCAAGACTTGCCTAGCACATCTTAGACCAGCCTCAGCAGAGCTGGCCTTGCACCCACCTGCCCTGAGGTGGTTAACAGTTTTAATGTGAAAAGCCTCTTTTCTTCTAGCTTCTGGGGGATTAGAGTGAAGAAAGAGAATGTCAATGTCAGCCAAGGGCACCTCTAAGCAAAACTGTTGACCTGGTGGCCAAGACCTTGAAAGTCAGATTCACCTTGGATAAGTTGGATTAGCAATAAATAATTTTGCTGTTGTCTCTGCCTCCAAAATATGTCCAGAGACAGCCACTTCTCACCCACTCTAAAGCAACCACGGCAAGCCATCCTCTCTCACCTGGGTTTCAGCGAGGAACTCCCACCTGCCTGAGTGCTCCCAGCTTTGCCCCCCAGGCAGGTTATTCTCCACGCACGTGGTGGCCGAGGTGAGACTGTTAAAGGTGATGTCACATCACACTCTACTTGGAAAGGCCTCCCTGCTTAAAAGCTCGCCATTGGGGCTTCCCTGGTGGCGCGGTGGTTGAGAGTCCGCCTGCCGATGCGGGGGACGCGGGTTCGTGCCCCGGTCCGGGAGGATCCCGCATGCCGCGGAGCGGCTGGGCCCGTGAGCCATGGCCGCTGGGCCTGCGCGTCCGGAGCCTGTGCTCTGCAGCGGGAGGGGCCGCAGCGGTGAGAGGCCCACGTACCGCAAAAAAAAAAAGCTCGCCATTGGCTCACATCTCACTCAGAGTAATAGCCAAAGTTCCCGCTGTGTCCTACAAGCCCAGCTGGGTGTGGCTCCTGCTACACTCCGACCTCTCCTCCTCTCCCTCCCTCCCTGCCCTCCACCCCCACTGGCCTCCCCAGTGGCCCTCGATCTTGCCAGGTGTGCTCTGACCCAGGCCTTTGCCCTTGCTGTTCCCTCTGCCTGGCGTGTCTTCCCCAGACATCTGCTAGCTCATTCTCTTTCTTCTTGACTGCCTTACTAAAGAGGACTTCCCTGACCCCCACACCCCACCTGAAAAAGGAGCAGCCTCCACACCCCCTCTCTTTCCTCTCCCTGCTTTATCTTTTAAAATATAAATTTGTCTCTCCTCTAGAATGTAACCTGCATGAAGGCAGGACTTCGTATTTTGTTCCCTGCTGTATTCCAGGTGCCTAGAACAGTGCCAGCACATAGTACCTACTCAATAAATGTTTGTTGAGTGAATGAAAGATCGGATCATCCTTCCTTGAGAGTAGGTCTATAATCTACACAGAGAATGGGCAGCCAGCTCTTCCTTCTCCCCTGAGGACCAAGCAAATTATGTGGCTCCAAATACCAGCAGGATGGATTTAGATGAGCTGGTCACAGAATTTTCTGGCATTGAGTTAAATATTGGCATGGTCTTGTGGGTACGTTTATGGAACTGACTTTTGAAGAGGTTTGAAAGCCTCTCACCTGCAGGATTATGTATTTAGGTAGCTCCCTCATAGCCCTTTCCATCCTGGGGAGAGATGGTTCTGATTATAGAGACAAAGAAGAAGCCCAGAGAGGTGACAGGATACACTCAAGGTTGTCCACTTATTAGTAGCAGAACAAGGTCCAAATCGGGTCTTCTTTAACCACCCTCATTTCTGTTTATTGAGCACCTACTATGTCTTAGGCCCTGAAGCTTCACAGATGAATGGCTCCTGTCCATGAGGGACTCACTGTCTACACCCTTGGTCTCACCATCTGAGCTTGCCATCCCCCATCTCATCGTCAAAGGCTCTGTCAACCTTCCTCCCACATGCTGGAATGTTCCAGGCACATCCTCCAACTAAATACTCTCTCTGCCTCCCCCCACCTCTCCACCCCCATGTCCTCTGCTGGTCCTGCCCTCTCCCATCCTCTTCAGTCTGGCTTAAAACACCCTCCCCTGCCCAGCTCAATCTGTGCCCCTGCCTTTGCAGGCAATGAGTGGGGGGCAACGCCTTTATTTCTCAGATATTCATAGGAGGCTGAATGTTATATCTCTCAACGTGACTGTGGCTACTGGAGTCCAGGAAACCTATCTCACAGTCCTGGGGCAATAGCACAGCTGAGTGGAGAGATCTGAGGCTGTGTCGTTAGGTGGGAGACCCAGGTTCCAAGTCGGGGTTTGCTGTGAGCCTCAGCATTCTCATTTATCAATGAGGATGAGAAGCTACCTTGTCATTACTGGGAGGATAGAATGAGTCATAGCAGGCGAGGTGCCCATCACAGCACCAGGCCCGCTGAAAACATGCAGTGCAAAGCTTGTAGGGTGGTGGTTAAAGGTGTGTTTCCTGGAGCCCAAAGGCCTGGGTTCAAGTCCCGACTCTGTTGTTCTCCAGCGCTTTGACCTTGGAGAAGTCACTTGACATTTCTCTGCCTCATTGGCAGACTGGAGTGAATGTCTGCCTGGGAGGCACTGAGAGCCTATGGGAAGGCCACAGCACAGGCGCCTTCTTGGAATCAACCCACTGACTGCTTAAGAAAAAGACTGGAATCTTGTAGAAAAAAATAGGAGCAGCAAAGTCTTTTTCAGCTCCCCGATTTACAGATGGGGAAACTGAGGCCCAGGGGGGCAGAGCAGAGACACTGACTCCCAGGCCTGCCCTCTCTCCCCAGGCCTGCTGTTGCTGTGTCTCTTCTGCCCTCCCAGGGCTGGAGGCTCAGTGGGGGCTTCGTGGCAGCATCCTGCCCTCACCTCTGTGTGACACCTCAAAGGGGGTGTCCTTGGGGGGGCCTGGAGGTGACGCGCCGCTCATGCCCACTCGGGAGACTCAGACTCAGTTCCACAACACCTGCTTCGTTCCCGCCAAATGAGAAAAAAATGCCTTGGATACGCCTCGTGTCGCAACCACCCCTAATCTGCAAACCCTGTAATTCTCTGAAAGAGAGAAAAGGAAAAAAAAAAAATGCCAACGTAGTCTGCCCGACTCCTGGGCCAAGATTTAGTGACGGGAACTGTAGCGAGGTCTCGCATTACTGAGCCTTCATTACTTTTACAAAATATGTTCCGGTAGGTTCACCCGCAGCTGTAAAGCGCTGTCGTAAATAATTAAACTCCACTTGTCAAGGGGGCCGAGAGGGGGTTGGAGAAACCGTGATACTCTGCAAGGAGCACTGGGCTGGGAGACAGGAGTTCTGAGACCCATCGGGGCTGTCTGAGCCTTGTGACCTTGAACCTGCAGCTTCCTCTGTCTGGGCCTCGGCTTCCCCAAGTGCAGATGAGGAGGTTGGAGCAGGTGGTCTCCAAAGCCCCTGCCGGCTCTGACAGTCAATGATGCTGTGCTCCGGTGAGCATGCATTTCTGGGAGGACGGTTCCAGTCCCCCCAAACTACTTCCTTCTACGCATCCTTCTATTTATCCAAGTTCCAGGCACCCTGTCAGACCCTTGGAAAGCAGGTGGTCATGGCACAGGCGGTCTCAGTTCTTTAGAATCTCACAGTCCAGCAGAGAAAGCCACCGGCAAACTGATCACCACACTAGGGAAGCCCAGAGCCCCGTGGAGGCGCAGGGGAGAGCCCAGGAAGGCTTCCTGGAGGAGGTGCTGTTGGGCTCAGCCTGAGAGAATAGGTTGGAGTTAGACAAAGGAGGGCATTTGGGGAAGGGAATGGCCTGTGCAAAGGTGCAGAGGACAGCCCAGGAGTTAAAAGGCTGGCTGGCGGTTCTGTCAAGGGCAAAGCTGGCCCAGGAGGGTTGGTGGGTGATAGGAGCCCACCTGGGGGGTCTTGAATGTCTGGCTGAGGAGTGTGCTTTATCACAAAGGTAGTGGAGCTTCCACAGGTCTGTGCCTCCACCTTGGCAAAGCCAGGTTAGAGTTTAGGCACCTTCGCCCCCTGCCCCACTCTGTCCCTTGTTTATTCCTTCCTTTGGTTTGGTGGAGTGTATTAGCTTGCTCAGGCTGCATGACAAAATACCACAGCCTGGGGGTGCTTAAACAACAGACATTTATTCCCTCACGGGTTCTGGAGGCTGGGAGTCCCAGATCAGGTGCCAGCAGGGCTGGTGTCCTCTGAGGCTTCTCCCTGGCTTGCAGGTGGCACCTTCTCTGAGTCTCACACTGTGTCTCCTCTGCACATGCCCCTGGTGTCTCTCTGTGTCCTGATCTCCTCCTCTAATAAGGACGCCAGTTCGACTGGATTGACGATTAAATGACCTCATTTAACCCAATTACCCCCACCTGCAGCTCCTTTGGCTGATCCGTGGGATTCTCGCCATCCTCCACCTCCTTCACGGCCTCTGACTCCCTCGTGCTGAGGCCTCCTTGCCCCTCCAGGGACCTTTCTGATCAGCCTCCTCCCCACACCATGGCCCACATCTTCAGTCTCTGGGGGACACTGCGCCGAACCAACACTAGGCTTTAGGTGTCCCCTCCCCTCCCCCACATTAGCATCCTAACTTTTCCTGAGTCACCGTCATTGTTGTGCCCCCGCTGCCCAGGCACGTGGGGGTCTCATATCTAACTCTCCAAGTGGTCTTGCTGAAGACTCCCCTCCCCGGGCTTCAGGGAAGTGCTGGCAGCCCAACTTCTCTTGGTAGGGGGGGACCTCTCAGAACTCCAACAACTCTGCCCAGACCCCCCTCCTCATCTCCAGCCCCCTCCTGGCCTTTCCAACATCTTCTAAGCTGGAGGTGGGAGTGCAGGGTGGCAGGGCCAGCTCTCACCACATCCTTTGAAATCCCGCTTGGGTGGCTCATGCCTCACCTCAGAACACAGGTGTGCTTGGCATCTATTATGTATTGTTTTTGAACCTTATCTGAAAGGGAGACCCAAATAGTTCCATTTTAACATCCAGTTGCCCTCAAACATACCTCAAGTGTTCCCACCCCAGGACCTTTGCACGTGCTGTTCCCGCTCCCTCTGCCTAAATCTCCTGTCCCCAGATCCCTGCCTCATATAATGACTTCAAATATTTCCCCTTGTCATGCATGTCCTCCTCCCCAGCTGGTCACGCTATCAAATCACCCTGCTCTTTTTACCCCTAAAGAGTACTTATCAGGCCCTGAAATGATTAATTTGTTTGCTTGCGTATTGTCTGTCTCCATGCCGCACCCCCTTCCTCCACTGACCTTATAACATATTAACTCTATGGGACTTGGTTGGTTTTGTTCACTGTAACCACAGCGTAGACAGTGGTGCCTGGCCCAAAGCTGATGCTCAGTAAGAATATGTTTGGGTGATCTTTCCACTCCCTCTGATCAGTCAGTGCAAGGGGTCCACAGTCTAGCCTGTAGGATTTGATCAAGACATTGGGACATCTCAAAGAGTCCAGGTAACAGGGACCGCAGAGCTCTGTCCATCTCTTTGATGCAGGTGGCAAAGGCAAGTCACTGGTCAGAGTGGCATGAGCCAGGTTGTCCCGCTCTCCCTGGGTCCTCTTCTACACTGGATGAGTCAGGAGCTGGAACACAGATGCTCACACCCCAAGCAGGAACTCAAGGGCCAGGGGAGGTGGGTGTGAACATTGAAACAGGAAGAAACAGGGAGGTGAGGTGTCAGTGAGATGCTGACCACCTCCCTGCCCAGGTGGAGGCCATGCAGGGTCCCTGAGGTTGCCCAGCAGTGAGAGGAGGCCCAGCTGTGAGCGGGGTTGGTCTGGGGGCGGGGAAAGTGCAGCTTCACCCACCCAGCCATCCCAGTAGGCTGCACTATGGGAGAGAATGATCAGAGTAGCGATGGGAGAACAGGAGGCAGGTGGGCATCCGGGCAGAGGAAGCCAGTCTAGCCAAGGGAGAAGGAGTTGGAGACTCACTTCCTCAGGGACTAGGGCCCTGGTCTCAGCTTCCCTTGGCTGGCGTGGCTTCAACCCGTGTGGAGGAGAGTGGCCTAGTGGCCCGGGACACAATACCCAGCCTGAAGCTCACAGACATTTCCCTTTGTCCTAATCTTTTTTAAAATTTTTGGTCACACCACACGCGGCATGGGGGTTCTTAGTTCCCCGACCAGGGATCGAATCTGTACCCCCTGCAGTAGAAGTGTGGATTCTTAACCACTGGACGACCAAGGAGGTCCCTGTCCTAATCTTAATGAGATCAGAATTTTAAATGAGGCCATTTACCTGGTGGGCAACGGGGCAGCTGAGCACCTACTGTGTGCTCACTGCTGCGCTAGCCACCACCTGGCAGGGCGGTGAGGCGGGTGCGTGTGTATATACCTCCCTGGGGTTGTGAGCAGATGCTCCCCAGGACATGGCAGCCCTCACCAAGGTTGGGCCCAATGTGCCTGAGAGTCGGTTTTCCAGGAAGGGTGGGGGCTGATGGACCAGCCTAGCTTCCTTGCCCATCCCTTGGGGGTGGCAGCCCTGAGCTGTTCTCCATGCAGTCTCTCAGAGGGTCCCTTGGGTCCATCGTGGGAAGTGCTCAGTGCTCACCTTCATGGCCTCCCTCGCCCACTCCTCTCCCTTCCAACTCCCTTGCTGGGCACATGGTGTCCCGGGGTCACCTCCTTCATAATTGACCACCCAAATCCTTGTCTGCTTTGGGGGGGGGAACCCCAAGCAAGAAAGGTGGTTGGGAGAATAGAAGAAGATGGAGTGTGTTGTTTTTATTATGGAGAAAGACAAGTTCAGAGAGGTTAAGCAGCTTCCCCCATGTCGCCCAGCCAGGAAGAGAGGAGCCAGGCTCAGAACCCAGGGCTGTTTTGGTCCATGAGGCCCAGATGGTAATGTGGAGAGAACAAAGAGGAGCTGGGTTTCTGGAGTCAAAGCCTTGCTAAACTCTTGTTTATAGGGCAGCAAAAGGTCCTTGGGCTTGGCTTCCAGAAGATTCTGCAAAGGGCAGAATTTAAAAGAAATGTTGCTGACCCCAAATCCAGGGCTGGAGGACCCCGCAGGGCAGGGGCCGAGGGGTTAACACTGTGTACATTAAAATGAGGAGAGTCCAAGAGACGAGGTGTCTAGCCAGGTCCAAGGGCAGTGGGTCCCGTCAGCTGTGGGGTCAGAGTGGGAGGGCCGCCCAGCAGGAGCCCTGCCGGTGGGGATGCGAAATTAAAATCCAAATTGGAGGGAAGAGGATGAGCAGAGCTGAGCCCCAGCCCTCCCCAGCACAGATGGTGCAATTAGAAGATTGGACAGATTCTCTGCAGAAAGTGATGCCACTTGAGGAAAGGAAACAGTTCTGTGGGGGGTCTTTTCTGTATTTTAAAAGCAGCCGGCAGTGTATAATTCCTTCAACTAAATAGTATATTTAAGTGCTTAGGGTGGGGATGAAGCCACGGTACTTGCTTCTATGTGGAAATTAGGAAGATGCTGGGCCCTTGTATCTGTAGCTCCTGCTGGGGTCGGTAGGCGGCGGGGGCTCAGCCCAGGCAGGGGGGGCTCATCCCAAGCTGGGGGTGGCGGGGGCAGATGGCATCTCCTATATTGTCTTCTGAGGCAGCATGGGGTCCGCCCCTTACCCTCCTCTAAGATGGCTGTGCCTGACCCCAAAGACCAGGTCAGAGTAGAGGGTTCAAGGCCATGTGTTCCACTGCCCCCCAGCAGGGGACACTCCCCAGGTCTCCTCCGGGCTCAGCCTCCCCTCACTGCCCCTGTGTCCACAGGAAAGGGTAGGATCTTCCGGCATTTGTGGAACTCCAGGAGGGCAGGGGCCCCATCTGGCTTGTGCATGAGGTATACAGCAGGTGCTCAATAACTGTGCATTGACTGAATACGACTAGGAGAAGGGGGGTAGTAAGGGCTTCACTGCCTTTTGGGGGGCACGCTGCTGAAACGTTGGCATCCCCGGTTTGGTTCCTTTGTATGTGGAAGGGAGAGACAAACGCCTATGTGAGGGATTTCTAAGGAGATTCTGGGAGGTGGTGCCTTAGAGCAGGGCCAGGCCTTGGCACATAGTAGATGTTTAGGAGATGCCAGGTCCTGTGGCCCCTTGATTCTCTCAGCCTTGCTTCCACCAGGTGGCCTCTGGGTCAGGGTGGGAGTGAGCCACATTCTGGGCCTAGGGGACCATGGGGGGTCATTAGTTCTCCCTCTATGAGCCAGTCCCCTGCCCTGCACCCTACACCCCCAATTCCCTCCCCAGGTCCAGATGCTGCCTGCAGGCGGAGGAGGCAAAGGGGACGGGAGGCCAACTGCAGAGGAGCCCCACCCTTCAAACCTGCTCTCCGCTTTGAAAGGGGCAGTGTCCAGGTTCTCTACAAGGGCAGGGATGTGGTGAGAGGCCCTGGGGACCTCTCCACCCTGGTCCCTTTCAAGGGTGCAAAGCCACCATTCCCTTCCAGAGCATGGGATGGACAGGTGGGGGGAGAATGCCAGGGAAGCTGGCTGTGGTTGTGTGTGTGTGTGTGTGTGTGTGTTACAGTGCCCTTCTCTGTGTCTCTGTGTCGGATGCCATGTCTCTCTCTGGGTATCTAAGGACAATGTCTCTCTCTGCTCGTATGCCCCCACCCCCATATCTGGATGTCTGTGCGTGCACACACAGGGACAATTGGCTGTCTCAGAAACAAGCCCTCAGCCCAGCCCCCTTTATCCCTCCAAACGCCAGCCAGGCCAGCCCGCTAGAGGCATGGCTCTGCTGACCTCCCCGGATCAGGCAGCCCCAGGTTGAGTGGACCCACGTTATCCAACTGTCCCTTCCTCAGCCCTCTCCTGACCCCCAGTTTAAGGCCTGTCCCATAGCCAGCCTGGGCAGGCTGGGTTGGGTCTGTGGGGTGGGAGAGCATGGTCTGTCTAGGAATGGGGGGCACAAGAGGCCTGGAAACCAGCTTATCTGGGGGCTCTTTAGGCCACTGTTGGTCTCCAATGACAAATGTCTCCCCAAGGGCCTGGAAAATGTGGAGCGCTTTCCACCCCAGCCAGGGCCTCGGCACATGTGACAGGCAGCCGGGGATGAATGGTGAGCTGCTCTTGACAGCAGAGGCAACTGTGCTGGGTGCGTGGGCAGGCTTGGGACGGGGTGCTACTTTGCCTCCTTATGGAATGTTCCAGGCTCACAGATCTCCCTCTACCAGGGGCTCCTGGACTCTCAGGTGAAATGCTAGATGCTCGACTGAGGAAGCGTGGGGACGTTTCTGGCACGGGCAGGTCCACATTCAAGTGCTGCCTTTGCCCCTGTGAGCATGGAAGTCCCGTGAAGTGGGGTTTATCTCGTTCACTGCTGTAGCTCCTGGCACTCAATGGGTATTCCATGGAGTTTTGTGGAATTTAGGGTTCCACAAGGGCAGGGATTTGTGTCTTTTTTTTTTCCGGTACGCGGGCCTCTCACTGCTGTGGCCCCTCCCGTTGCGGAGCACAGGCTCCGGACGCAAGGCTCAGCAGCCGTGGCTCACGGGCCCAGCCGCTCCGCGGCATGTGGGATCCTCCCGGACCGGGGCACGAACCCGCGTCCCCTGCATCGGCAGGCGGACTCTCAACCACTGCGCCACCAGGGAAGCCCCTGTGTCTGTTTTATTTACTGCTATGTCCACGGTAGATTCCCAACCGGTGTTCTGGAAAGAATGAATTACTGCTCCTGGGATGTCTTTGGAGTTGAGAAGTCCAGGTGGAGTTCTGATATTTATCTCCTTCCTTTACTCCAAGAAATTGGACTGAGTCTACAGCTCTTCTTCTGGTTCCCACGGTGCCCTCCTCCTTCCTCCTCTGCCTAGCCAAGTCTGGCTGGTCCTCTGAGGTCAGCTCTGGCCTAGCTCCCCCAGGAGGCCCCCACTCCCAGCCAGCTCCACCCGTTCCTCCCCGTCCTCGGGCTCCTGCAGCAGGTGGGAGGCCGTGGGAAGCACCGTTGGATTAAGGGTTGGAATAAGGGTTGGAATGACTGCTCCAGACTCAGCTTCCCAGGTAGACCAAGGGACCCAGGAAGGCCAAGTTGAAAGGGCTCTCAGAGATATAGTCCAACCTCCCCATTGTCAGTATGGGGACACTAAGTCCCAGATTGGGGAAATATCACATATGAGTCACTTATGTGGCAGTTTCAGAATAGGGACTGATGGATTCCCGTCCATCAAAAAGCTTGTCAATCACACCTTCTGGAGACTTCTCAGCTCAGACTTGTCTCCTTCTTGGCCACCTTGATCCTTGTCCCAGCCCCCATTACCTCTCGCTGGAAGGCTGCAGGGCCTCCTAATGGCCTCCCACCCCTCCACCCAGCCTCTGCATGGCAGTAAACCTCCGTCAGCCTGAGCCTAGGCTGCAAAGCCTCTCCTAGCTGCTCCCTGCCCTCCACCCCTCCAGTCTTATCTCCACCCAGCTGCCAGGGCCATAGTTTAAAAATATAAATTAGATCATGACATTCCCCTGCTTAGAACCCTCCAGGGGCTCCACTGCAGTTAGAATAAAATCTCTGCAGTAGAACTCAGCAAACTTTTCTGTAAAAGACAAGATAGTAAATATTTTTGGCTTTGTGGACCATATGGTCTCTGTCACCACCATGCCAAACAAACAAACAAACAAACAAACAGCTCACAAAAGCAGCCACAATTCATAAATGAACAGACATAGCTGTGTCCCAATAAAATGTATTTACAAGAAAGGCAGTGGACTGAATTTATCCCCAGGTCTGGAGTTTGCTGACCCCTGACCTACGATGTCTTGCACGACCCAGCTCCCACCTCCCTCTCCTACCTCATCACCCCCTATTCTCCTCCTTACTGTCTCTGCCCAGGTGACTTCATCCATCTTTATGTCTCTCAAAAATTCCAGGCTTATCCCCAACCCAGGGTCTTTGCACTCGATCTTCTCTCTGCCTGGAATACTTTTCCCCAGGTCTTTATGACCGACCCTCTGTCAAAATACAGATCTCAGGGCAAAAGTCATCTCCTCAGAAAGCCTTTTCTGACCAGTCTAGCTAAAAATCATCCTCCCTGCTAGTTTTTACTTTATCGTATACTGTTATGTTATCTTCAGAGCACTGAATTTACTTATTCATTTATTTGTTCATCCATCCATCCATCTATCCATACATCCAACCATCAGTCCATTCATCTACCTGTCCATCCATCA
The DNA here is from genome assembly GCF_949752795.1 of Hyperoodon ampullatus. Lineage (NCBI taxonomy): Eukaryota > Metazoa > Chordata > Mammalia > Artiodactyla > Ziphiidae > Hyperoodon > Hyperoodon ampullatus. Next base: position 14,420,968 of record NC_136915.1, read on the forward strand.
TCCATCCATCTATCCATCCATCCATCCATTCATCTCCCTGTCCATCCATCCATGCATCCATATATCCGTTCATTCATCCATCGACCCATAGTCTAACTCTCCCTTACAGAATGTAAGCTCCACCAGAGCATCATTTTGTCTGTCTTGATCTAACATGGCCCCACCATCAAGAATTATGGGAGGCAATGGACATGGTACCTGCTCAATAATGTGTGTTAATTGGTTGCCTAATTAATCTGCTTGTCCGAAGTCACAGAGATGCTATGTGACCAGGTCAGGGTAGGCCTGCCCTGGCTTAGGGGAGGACACAGGGTACCTCCCCAGGTTTTTCCCCACTTCTGATGCAGGCGCACTCTACCTGCTGTAAAGCTCTTTGCCAACTTCTGGGCCACCCCGTCCTTCCCCAAGGTAAAAAATTTAAAGAACGAAGAAGTCACCACCGCTGGGAGCCTCCACATGAGCACGTTGCTGGTTGAGTCAAGGAAGTTTGCTCCGAAGACAGAAATTATGTCAAAGCACTTGAAAATGAAGTGTCTCCTGTACAAGTGTTTAATTATCCTATTATAAGACAGCAACTGGGCATTAGGATTTTTTATAATTATTAATAGAGTATTAAACAATGAATTGTCATGAACAATTAAAATTAATTGCATTTCTTGGAGTTAATTAAATTATTTTTTTAATAGGACAAGTGCCGAAGCAGACATAAAAATGAAGAACCAGCCTTACAAAAGTTTGTGGGGTGGGGTGGTGTGATGAGGCAGGGCACTTTTCCCTCTCCCGCCAGGGGAGGGGCTCAACGAACAGTCTGGGGCCTTGGGAATCCCACAATTCTCACGGAGGAGGATGAACTGGCACAGGTGGACCCAGGCTTCCTGCTCTGGGCCTGACTCCTCCTGCCTCCCTTCCTTGCCTTTCTTTCTTTGTTTCTCTTTCTTAAACCTTTTCTTCTCTGTTATGAGCCAGAAATGTCGTGGGCACTGGAAGCACAGAGATAAGTCAGTCAAAATTCCACCCCTTCTGGAGTTTATGGTCAAGGAGAGAGATCCAGCACTGTATTAATAATGGATAAGAGTCAGACAGCTGGGGTTCAACTTTGGACTCTACCTCTTACTAGCTGGGTCAGAGAAACTCTTCTGGGAAGAAAAGCCTTATCTGAATCTTGAAACACGGGTAGACCTTGGCTAGGTTGAGATGTAAGGGAAAGGCATTCCAGGCAGAGGGAACAGCATGTGCAAATGCATAGAGGCATTGCAAGGGTAGTATCAGAAAATGCAGTAATTTTTGTTCCAGGAGTGTTGCCTGAAAGTTGTGGAGTGGTGAAAGGTGTGGTTTGGAGGCATGTGGGAGCCAGCCTCCGAAATGGTGTCCTGTTCTTGTGTAGTACTTTCCTACACTGTATCAGGGCTGGCGTATGTGACTGATGGAAGATGGCAGAAGTGATGGTATGTCACTCCTGAGGGTAGATCCTAAAAGGCACTGTGGCTTCTGCTTTGCTCTGGGATCAGTTGCTTGAGGGGAAGCCTGCTGCCATGTCAGGCGGCTCTATGGAGAGGCCCCTGTGGTGAGGAACTGAGGCCTCCAGCCAACAGCCGTGTGAGTGAGCCATCTTGGAAGTGGATTCTCCAGCCCGAGACTGACTGGCTGCAGCCCCAGTCGACACACTGACTGCAACGGCATGAGAGACCGAGTTGGAACCACCCAGCTGAGCTGCTCTTGATGTCTGAACCCACAGAACCTGGGTGAGATCATCAATGTTTCTTGTTTCAAGCCACTACATTTTGGGAATAATTTGTTACACAGCAGTTGATAACTAATACAAGTGGTTAGCAGAACCCCGGTTATGAGAGTCTAGTGGGGAGCCCTGTCAGTGGGAGATGAAGGCAAATTTGCAGGTTAGGAAGGTCACTGCAGCTGCAGCAGAGAGGATGGAGTAGGGAATGATAATATCTCTTAGTTATTGTTCATTTATTATGTGTCAGGCACAGTTCCAAATGCTTCACATGTATTAACTCAATTAATCCTCCAAACAACCCTATAAGGTGGGTACTATTACTATGCTAATTTTATTTTAATTTTTTTAAAATTGAAGTATAGTTGATTTACAATGTTGTGTCCATTTCTGGTATACAGCAAAGTGATTCAGTTATACATATATATATTCTTTTTCATATTCTTTTCCTTTATGGTTTATTATAGGATATTGAATATAGTACCCTGTGCTATACAGCAGGACCTTGCTGTTTATCCATTCTCTATATAAGAGTTTGCATCTCCTAGTCCCAAACTCCCACTCCATCCCTCCCCTGCACACCACGCCCCCACAACCACCAGTCTGTTCTCTATGTCTGTGGGTCTGTTTCTGTTTCATAGATAGGTTCATTTGTGTCATATTTTAGATCCCACATGCAAGTGATATCATATGGTATTTGTCTTTCTCTTTCTGATTTACTTTGCTTAGTATGTTAATCTCTAGGTCCATCCATGTAGCTGCAAATGGCATTATTTCATTCTTCTTTATGGCTGAGTAATATTCCATTGTATATATACACCACATCTTCTTTCTCCATTCATCTGTTGATGGACATTTAGGTTGTTTCCATGCCTTGGCTATTGTAAATAGTGCTGCTATGAACACTGGGGTGCATGTGTCTTTTCAAATTATAGTTTTGTCTGGATATATGCCCAGGAGTGGGATTGCTAGATCATATAGCAACTCTATTTTTAGCTTTTTGAGGAACCTCCATACTGTTTTCCATAGTGGCTCCACCAATTTACATTCCCACCAACAGTGTAGGAGCATTCCCTTTTCTCCACATCCTCTCCAGCATTTGTTATTTGTAGACTTTTTAATGATGGTCGTTCTGGCCGGTGTTAGGTGGTACCTCACTGTAGTTTTGATTTGCATTTCTCTATTAATTATATGCAAATTTTACAGATAAAGAAATTGAAAAAGATTGGAAAACTTGCTCAGTATCCCACAACTAATAGTTCATGGTGAAGCTAGGTTTTGAACTCAGGCAATTTCTTCACTACTATGTTACATTGACTTCCCGGAGGCCAGGAGGCCTGCCAATGCCAGAGATGTAAGCTTGGGAACTCGGGTATGTGCTGGGGGTGTGGGTGGTAGAGAGAGTTAGATTTGAGAGATGTTTAAGAATTGGAGTTGACAGGACTTGGTGCCTGACTGGATGGACGAGTGAGGGAGAAGGAGACGCCCCCAGGCTCCCGCCGCTGTTCCCATCTTGCAGGGCTGAAAGTTGTTCCAGAGCCTGAGATGGAGAAGCCAGAGGAGGAACAGGTGTGGGGGCAAAGTGAGGATGTCCTTTGGGGATGTGATGATTTTGAGATCCTGAAGGGCATCCAGGTAACTCAAGGGAGATGTTGGTCTGGAGACCCAGGTATTCCCTGTATCTCACAGCACCCCGGGCTTGCCTCCTTCTTAGTTCCTATCAGACCAAATAGTGATTCACATGCCTGTCTCCCTGACATTCCACGAGAGGCCAAGCCTTAGATCTGTGTCAGTCTCAGGCCCCCTATGCCGAGTGCGCAGCTAGGTCCACAGGCCTGCCCAGGGATGTCTGTGGAAGGAATGACTGAGCCCCAGCTCTCAGGTCTTGTTCTGCAGGCCGCTCCTGGGTGGGTGCGAGGTGGAGCACGGTGGGCAGGTGGGAGCCTGGAGCCATGTGGCATATTTTGATGGCCAGCTCGGGAGTGTGGAGGACCCCACATCTCCACCCCCTCAGCTGGTCTTCCCAAACCGACAGCCACCTGCTCCCTGCCAGCCCAGCTCCACCAGATCAGGCTTCTTGGAGCCAGTGGGGTTGTGTCACCATCCCATCTGTCACATGTAGTGGGCTACAGGACCAGGGTCACCTGCACACAGTTCCAGGTCCTTGTTCCTGGTTGATGCTGAGAGACTGCATCTCCTGGGCCCGGGGAGGGGTTGGGAAAGACCTCCCCCAAATGCAGTGTGGGCCTCTCCTTCCATCACCCCTACCCTGCCAGGGTCGGAGTACCTGCTTTGGCGTTTATCTTCTGTGCACCTCTGGAATTGCTTCTGCTGCTCTAGGCCCCGGGCTGGGTTTGATACCGTTTGGTTCCATGTAGGAATTCCCCAGGGCAGATGGCCAGGTCTACATAGGCAGTTTCCCCTCACATGATCAAGTGGACTGGCAAAGACCCAGACCCCCCCAACTGTCTGAAGGGTCCCATCAAGTGACGAGGTACCAGGTCTGTGAGAGGCTTAGGTGAGCAACCCCGACTGGAGAACCTTCTAGAAAACCAGCAAGAGGCCAGAGGTGCTCAGCATGGGAGAAGTGGGGCAGGGAGGACTTTGTTCCTCAGGGAACATCTGGCAATCCCTGGAGACACTTTAGGTTGTTACAATTGGAGGCTGGGGGGATGCTAAAGGCATGGGTGGGGAGAGGCCAGAGAGGCTGGTGAACACATCCTACGGCGCAAAGGAAAGCCTCACAACACAGAATGGTCCAGCCCGAAACTCAATAGCGTTGAGACTGAGAAACCCAGCTGTGGAGGCCCACGGCATCCAGGGTGGGCAGTGCTGCTCTACACATCCTGGACGTGTCCTCTCCAGGTTCTGAGGGGATGTGTGCTTGCCAAGTCCGGCTCCTGGGACACGCCCTGGGGCCACCATCTGCTGTGATTTGTGGTGACAGCTCAAATGTGGGAAAAGAGAGGCAGCCCAAGAGCAGGGATGAGTTGCATGCAGCCGCCGGCCCCATCCCCCGTTGGCCTGGGGGAGAAGTTCTCAAACGGTGTTTCCGGAGTCTTCACGTGGGTCGAGAGGGAGGCTGAGTGGGCAGGGGTATGGGGCTGCCCCTCACCCAGCAACTCTTCCTAGTATTTTCAAATCTAGGGGCTGTGTATAGATGAGCATGAGTTTCCAAGCCACCTACTCTGGTGTGCTGAAAACTGTAACTCTATTTTTTGCTCACAGAACAAAATTTCTGTCCCAAGCTCCCTTTTGGCCCAAGGGCAGAAAAATGTAATCCCAGGCAATTCTAGGTAAATTCAGTCATTTCGGGTTCACGCTCAATTCAATTCAGGGCTGCGGTCCCTTTCTGCTCCTCAGGGAGCTAAGTTCCAGAGGCATCATGGAACCAGCGGGCTGCATCCCGTGCCTTGTTGTCAGCATCTGCCCACGTGGGGTTCCTCCGTGGTGGATAGCGTCCGGCTGGTGCTCGGCGGGGTCGCGTCTCCAGGAATTCGGTTTGTGCTTCATCTCTGGCTTTCCTCTTCTTCCTCTTCTTCCTCCTCCTCCTTCCCTCTCCTCCTTCCCCTCCCTGGTGGAATCCTGCAAATCTCTATGCTTCTCCAGGCAGAAGGCCAGAGTTTAACCCCACTTCCCCAGGGGCAGCAGCCTGCTCCAGTTGTGTTTGCAAAGCGCTTTCGGAATCTCTGGCTGGTTTCAAACATCTCAGGTGAGCTTTGCTGGGCAGAGCTCTGAGCTTTTGCATAACAAGCGGTGTTTACCCACAAGCTCTGCCCTCTCCCTCACTCAATCACCATCCAGAGGCTCCACTGAAGAGCCTGCCCATGTCTGAAGTCATGCCAGGCCTCATGGGGAAACCAGGTACCCGGGGCACACCTAGGAGGCCAGCGGGAGACACTTGCCTTTTCCCAGGTAGGGCCACTGCAGTTCAGAGAGGGATGGACATTTGTCTAGGTCATTCGGCTGCAAAATGATGGAGGCTGGCTTAGCCTTTCCAATGACTGGGGAAGGCAGGGAAGGTGGCAGGGGGATGAAGGCAGAGTCTTCCCCGTATCAGGCGAAGTGATTGCCCCACGGGAGCTGGACCACTGGCTGCAGGGACATAGCCTCCCCTTCTCTTCTCCCTCCTCTCACATGAGGAAAATGAACCTACTCTGTGCTGTGATCTTTTCTATCCATACAGTGAGTCTACCAGACAGACATTCTTATCTTATACAATTATTTCCATTTTACAGATGAAGAAACTGAGGCTCATCGAAATGATATGCCCAAGTCCCACTGTAAATCAGCAACAGAGATAGGCATTTTAAAACTTGCTGTTGGGGCCTCCCTGGTGGCGCAGTGGTTGAGAGTCCGCCTGCCGATGCAGGGGATACGGGCTCGTGCCCCGGTCCGGGAGGATCCCATATACCGCGGAGCAGCTGGGCCCGTGAGCCATGGCCGCTGAGCCTGCGCATCCGGAGCCTGCGCTCCGCAACGGGAGAGGCCACAACAGTGAGAGGCCCGCATACCGCAAAAACAAAAAACAAACAAAAAAAAACTTGCTGTTGCTTTAGTTTTTAAACACATCCTCGTTAGGACAGTTTAAACAAATACTAAAATATGTAGAATATGATTAGAGTGTCTCACCCTTCTTTTACTTTCTGTCCCTCACATTGGCCTCCCACCTGAGGCTTCAATGATCCTTCCATACCTATAAATATATACAAATATATACACACATATAGAGAGGCACTGGGGAAAATGTGGGATGTTGCTATGCTACTCCATAACTTTTCTTTTCTTTCTTTTCTTTTTTTGCGGTACGCGGGCCTCTCACTGCTGTGGCCTCTCCCATTGCGGAGCACAGGCTCCGGACGTGCAGGCTCAGTGGCCATGGCTCACGGGCCCAGCCGCTCTGCGGCATGTGGGATCTTCCCGGACTGGGGCACGAACCCGTGTCCCCTGCATCAGCAGGTGGACTCTCAACCACTGCGCCACCAGGGAAGCCCCTTTGCTTTTCTTTAATATGATTTTTCCTTAATGATTTATTTTTGCTTGATAATGTATTCTGTACATCTCAGGTCAATGTGATGGATACAGGTTATGACTTCTATAGTTTTCTAGTGGCTGAGAGCACGGATCCCCAGACCGCATTTAATCTGTCCTCCTTTGGATGCTTCTCCCCACCGTTTCAAGGTTTCTGCTCTTAAAATCCTGGGGTGCAGGGATGCTGGCCTCCCAACCTGGCAGGAGCCTCTGGCCATACGACCACAGCCTAATCCATCCTGAGAAGCAGCCCAGGTCGGGAAGGGCGGGCAGAGTGTCATTCCCATTTCACAGATGGGGAAACTCCCAGGTTGTAGAGTAGTAGGGGCAGGGCCAAGGCTGGAATGGAGATTTTGGGGCTGAGCAGAGAGGAGACTTACCAAAGGCCATGACGCTGGTAAGTTAAACCTGGGAATAGAGCTCCAAAATCGGGTGTTTGAAGGAGTATTTGTGGTGTAGGAGGACTTTCTCTTTGTGCTCTCTTAGGGGTGGAGCTGAGGGGAGGCAAGCCTCCCTACCCTCTGCTCATGGCCTGGTCCAGGTGTAGCTCCTGCGAGGGAGGACTCTGCTGCACTGACCCTCCCTCCGCCAGCCCACACAAGCAGGCAAATTCCCTTCTGCTCCAGCTGTCAGAGAGACTGTGGATGGCTGTGTATGGCACCTGTTAGAGAGATGGTAGATGTGCTCTTTATCTCAAAGAGAGGAGCCACAGGAGGAGGCCCCAGGGAAGCGACAGCACCAGGGCCATATGCTGGGAGGGGAAGATGGTGCCCCAACTGCCTCCTTCATAAAGTAACGGACAGTTGGAGGGCAGAGGAAGGCAGGGCAGGGGCCAGGGGGGAAGGGTGAACTGGAGCTCCTAGTCTGGTGAAGGAGGCACAGTTTCTGTCTGCAAGGAACTACCGATCTGATGGGGGAGGCAGAGCTTCTGCCCTCGAGGAGCTCCCGGTCTAGTGAGGTAAGTAACAGTCCTGGCCCCTGGAGACCTCTCAGTGTCATAGAGAAGATGATAGAAAAATATTAGAAAACTTTGACATAGTTTTCAATCACTGAGAAACCTGCTTAAAAACACTGAAAGAGGCACCTACATCAAGGAGTGACATGACGGGCCATGTGGCTCGGTGGGAAGAGCACAGGCTTTGGAGTCTGGCTGGAATCCCTACCCAACCCTTGACAAGCTGTGTGATCATGTATATGTTACCTTGCCTCTCTGAGCCTATTTTCTCACTACATACAGGGAAATTATTTAAGTGAGTTACTACTCAGGTAGTCCCAAGTACAGTGCTTGGCTGTGAGCACCCAAATCATGGTAGCTACTCTAGTCTTATTTGGGCAGGTTTAAGTCATGGAGGGCTTCCTGTAGGGGGAGAACCCCAGGCTGGACTTCGAGGACTTGGGCTTCTTTCTAAGTTCCCCTGGAAGATCTCTGCCCTGGACTTTTCTTAGCCTTTGCCGGCCTCACTGTCTCTTCCTGCACCTCTCCAAGGCAGCTGAGCCAAGCAGCTCAGGAGTGATGACGCATTCAAAGCAAAAGGATGTGTTTAAAGGCTATAATGGAAAGGTGTAACGAAGGTAATTAAGGAGATAGAAGATGCCCGATGGAGGGTCCAGCTTATAGTGGAAAAGCCATTGGGTTTGAGAGCCCCCTGTGCTCCCCAGTCATGAATACTCCATGCATCGCCACATCAGTCGTTTCTGTTCACCTGCATGGCCACATTCAACGCAGACAAATTGGAAGCTGGAGTCAGGCCAGGCTGGCAGACGCCGGAGTGTTAGCAAACACTCCAGACAGGTGATGAGGCAGCAAACAGGAACTGCAGAGGGCAGGAAAGGCTTGGAAGCTCCGAGAGTCTTCGGAGGTGGACTGGAAGCCAAGCCAAGCTGCTGGGGGCCCCTTCTTTGTGGATGGGTTGGCAGGCTTAAGGGCTGGTCACTGCCTGATTCAGCCTCCCTATGCTGGCCTCTCTGGCCTTGACCTCCAGGCTGCCTGACACAAGTGACTCATGGTTTGGCTCCCTTTTTTCTGTTTGAACTCCAGCCCCAACATGTGTGGCTTGGGTCCCAAGGCGGATCTGATGGGCATTGTTGCTGTTGGGACGGGTGGAGCCAGATGGAAACCAATGGGAAGTTAGAGGGTCAGGGCCCAAAGTCTGGGGTGGCAAGAGAGAAATCTTCATGGTGATCGGGGCTGGGATTCCCCATGTTTTCATTTACTGAGCAGTTGTTCTGCCTTGGATGCTGTGCCAATTATGTGCAATCGCATCGGATCCTCTCAACCACCCTGTGAGTGGGTGTGATTGTTATTCCCACTTTGCAGATGAGGAAATAGGTTCAGAGAGGTAAAGTCACTTTCCTCAGGTCACACAGCTACCTGCGATGGAGCCAGGATTCAGGTGCAAGCCTGGAAAATTCCAAAGGCAATGTTCCAAGCGGGCTAGTCCTAGAGGGAAAGCCCATGGGCAGGCTGGGTCAAACCCTCCTGGGAACATTGCTGACGGGTGGGAGCCAGTGGAAGCGGAATCTGGAAGCTGGAGCCCTCTCCTTGGGTGGGGCTTGTCTGTACCTTCACCCCTTCCGCAGACCCTGAGATAGGTCTCTCTGATGGGGCTCTTCTGGCTTAAAGGCACGGCTCTTTGGACCCTAAGGAAGTGTCCCTTCCTGGTCAGGGTCATTCAAGTCCCCCGACTTTGGCCCTATGCCTTGGAGTGCTCCAGACACGCCCGACCCTGCCAGCTCACACAGGAGAACTGGGGCACTTGTGACACTCTCAACCACCTTCCAGGGGGTGGGTCTACTCTGGGTCAGTCCTCACGAGGGTCCTCACCTTGGACTTGCCTCCTGGTTCTCTCTCTTAGGTCCGACCTTGGCTTTTCCCTCTTGATTGCACAGCTCTTGCCTTTGGCTGTGGATGTGCTCTCCCACCTCTACCTACTCCTGGCCCCTCAGAGCATATATCCCGCCCAACATGCTACCAGAGTCTGTGCCTAAACCCACTGGCTCTTCGAGCCTCCAGAAGTGTCTGGTCCCTGGCCTGGTGGGGCTGTCTGTCTGATTTTCTGAACTCCATGTTTACAAGAGCAGTGATTGGAAGGGTTAAGGTAAGCCTGGTGCATGGGAGGAGGAGAGAGAGAAAAAACCAATCCTGCAGGCTGTTCCATCCAAATCCCTGCTCCCCAGGACAGGGCTGTTCACAGATAAATGGGCCACATAGCACGAAGGTGTGTAATGACACAGTTATTTCAAAGCGCTTATGTGGGATAACAGTAACTATGTCCAAGAACAGAGAAGGTCAAACCGGCTGGTCCTACTGCTCGACTCCAGTGAGCCTCTTACCAAGAGAAGGCTGCCGTGTGTAGAGAGGAGGAGGGAGGGGCAGGGAGGTGGGAAGTGGGGGGAGGGGAGGAGGGGAGGGCAGGGTACAGAGACCAGCTCTTGACCAGGGCCTTAGAGGGGACTGCCCCAAGGCTGAGCTTAGGAGAAAGCTTAGCTGTGCAGTTCCTTGTGTCACCCCTGGCTCTGGTTGCTTCTTGGTCCTGATCTGAGGGTGACTCTCTTACCCCAAGGACCTTAAAATGTGCCTCTGCAGCGCCCATGGGCTGGGATGAGCCCTTCCCTCTTGTCTTTCCCTTCATTTCTTCTCTCCCTCCTTCCCTTCCTTCTCTCATTGTTTCCATCGTGATGCTATCCACATGCCCATGCATCTGTTCATCCATCCGGTCACCTTAGCATCTCTTGACCCAAACGCCTTTCCGTCCGTTCATGCTCCTTCCCACCCCGTCACCTGCTTACTCATCCACCCTCACATCTGTATTCACTTTTCTATCATCCACCTTCCCACATTTTCAATCTTCCACTGGCCACGTGTCCACACATAACCCTTCCACATGCCCATGTTAATACCCATCCAGCATCCGTTCTGCCTGTCCACGTTTCACTGTCTACTTCTCTACCCATCCACCCACCCACCCTTCACTAACCACCCTTCCACCTACCTACCAGTTCTCCCTTCACCCATCTCTCCTTTCCTCTCTTCCCTTCCCTTCTTTCTTCTCCCCATCTGCTCATCCATTCCTTCCAATATCCACCATATCACTGTCCATCCATCCGTCCATCCATCCATCCATCCATCCGTCCATCCATCCATCCATCCGTCCATCCATCCATCCATCCGTCCATCCATCCAACCATCCATCCATCCATCCATCCATCCATCTGTCCATCCATCCATCCATCCATCCGTCCATCCATCCATCCATCCATCTGCTATTCACTGTCTACCCTTCCATCCCTCCACCTGTCCATACTTCACGTTCACCCTTACACCTCTCCACCTACCCACTCATCCATTCTTCTACCCACTCACCCTTTCTTACCACTTCTCTGTGTGTCCACATATTCTTCCAGGAATGAACTCGTTCCTCTCCTATGGAAACCTTTAGCCTATTCTGTGCTCTCCGGTGAGCGCCATCATTTCCTGCCTCCTTAAGTTCATGCTGTACACCATGCCACTAGCAGCCTCCTCCTCAACTCTGACTGTTGAAATCATACTCGCTCTTCAAGGTTTATTCTAGGGTAACTGTTTCAGGCAAGTGCAGCATAGAAAATACGTGGATCTTCAGCCAGAGATACGAGTGGTGTAATTCTCGCTTAGCCGTTCACTGGCTGCTTGACCTTGGGAAGGGTACTCAACCTCCCCAAGTCTCCACCTCCTCATATGTTAAAGGAGTTGATTATACCTAATTTGTAAAGTAGTTACAGCATTAAATAAGATTATCTATAAGGTGCCCAGCACATACCTGGCATCCAGGGGATTCTCACCAAATGTTTGACTCCACTGAAGAGGAAATGCAAAACTAATCAAAGATCCTCCTAGACTCTCAGTGTATACAAATGAGATGGCTGGCTGGGACAGGCATGCTTCCTGAGGCTGACTTCTGCTTTTGTTCTCTGCTTGGTATGGTCTCCACTTGAACCATTGATACACCCACCAGAGGTATTAAAAGCAGACACAAAGGGTAGGCAGTGTGGACAGTAGGATATGGTTGGTTAAAGCAACTTCATCTCAGCAGGGGCCCAGGATGAAGCCATGGGCATCATGCCAACGGCTCATTAGAGACAAGAGACCTGCTCTGACATGCATAGCAATGACTCTAGAGGGCTGGGTTTCGATATTTCCAAAGGGAGCTGACTGTGTGTGGGAAAGCCCTTTACCAGAATCCTGTGGTCACAGAGCCTCCCTACTGAGATGAGCAGGGCAGCTGGACCCCAAAGGGAATGTGCACTGAATTTTCCACCTCCTACAGGGAGGCTCAGAAACTCCAAAGCTGGTGCTGTTTTCTGCAGTGAAATGTCCTTTTTGAGCAAAGATGGCTTTCTCTTAGTTATCCTGTGGTGCAGTAGAGAATCATAAACCCACTCTCTGATTTGTGACCACATCCTAGGTTGTAAACCAGCCATAGTATGCTGATAATTGTGTAAAAACAGGGACTTCCCTGGTGGCGCTCTGGTTAAGAGTCTGCTTGCCAATGCAGGGGACACAGGTTCGATCCCTGGTCTGGGAAGATCCCACATGCCACGGAGTAACTAAGCCCATGCGCCACAACTACTGACCCCGCGCGCCTAAAGCCAGTGAGCCACAACTACTGAAGTCCACGTGCCTAGAGCCCATGCTTCGCAACAAAAGAAGCCACCGCAATGAGAAGCACGCACACTGCAACAAAGAGTAGCCCCCGCTCGCCGCAACTAGAGAAAGCCCGCGTGCAGCAATGAAGACCCAATGCAGCCAAAAATAAATAAATAAAAAATAAGCAAAATAAATACATTTATTTTAAATAATGTGTGAAAACAATCTCTCTGGGACAGTAATAAAAACAGGAACTGGTTTGCAGCAGTTGCCAATTTCCGTAGTATAAATACTCCCACTATGCCTGATTACAAGCTACTAGCTTCACAAAGATGTGAAATCTTTGAATGTGGAGTTGGAATAGATGAGCAGTAGGACATCATCAGAGAGGATTTTCATCATACAAATACAATGGACATGAATAACCTTCAGAGCATAAATAGCAGTAAAATATAGTAAATTAATTATGAAGTGATGAATTTGGAGTATGTATTATCTTTGCTTTTCATGTAATTTATTTAATGGTAAGTTTGTAGACTTTAATTTTAAAATAATGACTGTGTTTAACAACCGGCTCAAAAAATTCCTGAAAATTTAACAACTGGCTCTCAAGAGCTCCACTTGCTTTGTCAAGAGTTCAAATAAATTTGTTTCTCCTCTGCATTCTCATTTGCAGCAGGCTGGGCAGAGCATCACACAGAAGTCTGAGCTGGAGAAATGGAGAAAACCACCTTGGCTTTGAACTTCTGCTGGGATACTTTCCAGGGTGAGTAATCCACAGGACTGACCTGGTGCCATGTTCATGAAATAGATGGGAAAATGTGATTTTCTGCATCACTCACATAAGAGGCAAATTGTGGGATGGGCTTTGGCCTCCACTAGACCTGGATTCAAATTCAGGTTTTACCATTTGGTAGCAGTGTGACTTTGGGCAAGTTACTCAATGTCTCTGAGCCCCTTAAGTAAATTAAATAATTTTTTAAGTCAACAATTACTTGTTGAGCACCTACTATATGCCAGGTACTAGAAATAGAGCAGCTAACAACTAGATAAAAATCCTTCTGTGCATACAGTTTATATTCTTACTGGACGAAGTATACAATTGTCTGCCCTATAGTAGGTATGTTGCCTGTTATTTATATATAATTGATATTACTTAGGTTTATTATTTAGATATTATTGTTTCCTCCACCTACAGAAGTTGGATGAAGTGGCAGTGAATTGGATTCTGGTCTTTTTTAAAACAAGGCATAGTGCTACCAAAAGCACTGTGTTCTCTCTCATAGGGGTTTGACATCTGTAGCTTTAAAAAAAAATTTTATTTTATTGAAGTATAGTCGATTTACAATATTGTGTTAATTTCTACTGTACAGCAAAGTGATTCAGTTATTTTTATACATGTACATATAAGTATATATATACATTCTTTTTCATAATGGTTTATCACAGGATATTTAATATATTTCCCTGTGCTATACAGTAGGACCTTGTTGTTTATCCATTCTATATACAATAGTTTGCATCTGCTAATCCCAACCTCCCAATCCATCCCTCCCCCACCTCTCTTCCCCCCTTGGCAACCACGCCTGTTCTCTATGTCTGTGAGTCTGTTTCTGTTTCATAGATAGGTTCATTTGTGTCATATTTTAGATTCCACTATAAATGATATCATATGGTATTTGACATATGGAGCTTTTTAAAATAGAAGTTGACACCCTGCTCTGGTGTGTTATGTCTTACCATGATTTCACATCATCTGTTTGTTTACCATTCATCAGTCCATCTGTTCATCCATTCATCCATCCCTCCATTTATCCATTCAAGAGGAGTGCATCTCCAATTTCAATATTTCATTTCATTAGAAGGTAGCTTAATTAATGTACCTCTTGGCCTCTCCGCATTCTGTCCCAGGGCAGGTGGAGTTATTTATCTGATCGGTGAACTTGGCTCAGGTAGTCTCATCCTTCCCTTCTTCTTCCTGCTTGGGTTTCATCCATAGGGAGCAGGCATAATTCCCTGGTCCTCTAAGACTTTCACCGTCTAATACGACAGCCACTCACCACATGAGGTTATTAGCATTTGAAATGTAGCTAGTCCAAACTGAGATGTGCTGTTAGTGTAAAACATACTCCGGAATTTGCACACTTAGTATGAAAAAAGAATGTAAAATATCTCATGAATCACTTTTATGTTGCTTATGTATTAAAATGATCACATTTTGGAGATATTGGGTTAGACAAAGTGTCTTAAAATGAATTTCATCTGTTTTTCTTATGGATTTTATTGTGGCTACTAAAAACTTAGAATTACATTTGTGGTTTGTATTATATTTCTGTTGGACCATCCTAGTCTAGATGTGAGCTTTGCTCCTGTGCTGGGGCTGGGAGGTGGGTGGTTTGTCCTCACTCAGTTGTCTGTGACAAGGTGGGCTGGTCTGTCTAATCCTGGGGTTCATTGAGCAGGCACATTTGGCTTTCAGAGAAAGCTATGTTCTGTTCTCTGAATTAGCCTTTATCTGTACCAAAGGTGACATGTTGGCCTCCATCTGCTACTCCTTTGTCTTGTTTCCCAACGTGTTCAGAACTTAGGTGGAGAAGAGGACAGGTATTTCTGGGTCTTGTTAAGGACCCCCTGCCATTCATCCAAACAGTATGTACCAACCACTTACTGTGTGCATGCCCCACGCTGGGTACTGCGTATAAAGCAGTCAAACCATTCAGCATCATGCCTGGTCTCAAAACTGGACTAAGATTTTTTAAAATGATGATCACTTGGGAAAAATTCGCATGTACACAAAGATCCCAAATTTTGCTTATGTTTTCAGGGAGGTGCCTGGATTTCTGGAAGGACATCCATGGGTCTTCTAAGGGTCCTAGAACTCCTGGTTAAAAACTCCTTGTTTATACGGAATCTAAAAAAAACGGTACTGATGAACCTAGTGGCAGGGCAGGAATAAAGACACAGAGGTAGAGAACAGACTTGAGGACACAGGGGCGGAAGGGGAAGCTGGGACAAAGTGAGAGAGTAGCATTGACATATATACACTACCAAATGTAAAATGGATGGCTAGTTGGAAGCTGCTGCATAGCACAGGGAGATCAGCTCGGTGCTTTGTGACGACCTAGAGGGGTGGGATAAGGAGGGTGGGAGGGAGACGCAAAAGGGAGGAGATATGGGGATATATGTATATGTATAGCTGATTCACTTTGGTGTACAGCAGAAACTAACACAACATTCTAAAGCAATTATACTCCAATAAAGATATAAAAACAAATTAAATTTAAAAAAAACCTCCTTGTTTAGAGCAGGGTTTTCCAACCTCAGCACTGTTGACATTTGGGGTTGGATAATTCTTTATCATAGAGCTGTCCAGCGCTCTATGTTGTAGGATGTTTAGCGACATCCCTAGCCTCACTAGATGCCAGTAGCATGCCACCCGACAAGTTACGACAATCAAAAAATGCCACCAGACATTGCCAACTGTCCCCTGAGGGATAAAATCACCCCAGCTGAGCAGCACTGAGTTGGAGGGAGATGTGCTGTGTAGGTTCGGACACCAATGCCATGGGGTCACCCTATTTCTAAACGCATGTGGGCTCTGTGAGTACTTAGCCTCGTCTTACTCACCCTTGGGCCCCCTAGTGCCTGGTCTGGTTCCCCCTTACCCCACCTGGTGCTGGGTACACAACAGTTTGGTTGAATGGAGACAGAAGGAAAGGATAGCGGCCCCTTCAATTTCCCTTCCCATGGTATGCAGAGCTCACTCTAGGACCCAGTCCTAACCCTCCTTTTAGGCCCCAAGGGACTTGCCATCTGTAATTATTTTAAACTCAGACAGCGCTGAACCATCTCCCTCACCCCCCAACTAGAAATCACTGCTTCTGAACAAGGAAGATCAAAATGTCTCTGGACAGCCTCAAGCCAGATGTTCCTGGATGCCCCCGGCCCCTGCTCCCCTCTCCAGCCTCCAGCAGCTGTGAGTCTGACAGACACATGGGCGGCACACAGACATCCTGCCTGCTGCCCCACAGACCCCTTCTCCTGGCCCTCTGAGCGGCCCTGCTGCCTCCAGTGCAGACTCAGGATTGGGGATTTTCAGGGTCTCCAGAGAGCTGGCATCCCCTGGGTCCCGGGAACCTGGCTGAATCAGGAGTTGGGTGAGAGCTGGCTGTCTGTTGGATGAATGTAACAGAAACCAGGCAGCAAAAAGAACAAGGTCCTTGGTGTCAGACATAGCTGTTCAAATCCCAGCTTTCACACTTTTACCTTGTATTTGATCTCCAATAAGTACCTTTCCCTCTCTGAACCCCACTTTCTCATTTGGAAAGTGGGAATTTGCGTTGATTATCTCTAAGACCTTCCCAAACTGATGTTGGAGGGTTATTTTTAGTCCACATGGCCGGCACTGGCTTTTGCTTTGCTTTGTCCAGGCAAATTTACTTTGCATTGTACAGCGATTGAGGCAAAATTGATGCCACTTCAGCTTTCCTGCTGCATTTTGAGGTTTTCACTCCAGGCTTCTTCTATCTCCTACATCCTCTCAGTTTCAGTTTCTACACTCAGCACATACCTGAGTGATGGGTGTGAGTTTTGTAATTGAGGATCTTTTTTTTTTTTTTTTTTTTTGCGGTACGCGGGCCTCTCACTGTTGTGGCCTCTCCTGTTGCGGATGCGCAGGCTCAGTGGCCATGGCTCACGGGCCCAGCCGCTCCGCAGCATGTGGGATCCTCCTGGACAGGGGCACGAACCCATGTCCCCTGCATCGACAGGCAGACTCTCAACCACTGCGCCACCAGGGAAGCCCGTAATTGAGGATCTTATTTCATCCGCACTCAGTTCTCCCATTTGCACAATGAGCATAATAAAGAGTTCCTGTCTAATAGAGCGTTAGTAGTATTATTTGCTCTTTGTGGATGAGGACATGGAAGCAGAGATGGGAGACACGCCTTGCCCAAGGTTACAGAATAGCAGGTAGTGGAGCTGGGATTAAACCCAGGTATGCTGGGACCAGAGCCCAGGTTCTGACCCATTTGGGGACATGGTATTCCAAGTCAGAGAGCATTCTTTCCAAAACCCCTGGGAGAAACTTAGAGTGGATTAGTACTGAGGGTACATAGTGTGCAGGACTGCAGGCGGGTCCACAGGTAGGAGTATTTAAGTGCTCACCTGTTACGCAGAAGCCTGAGGGTCTGCATATGCATACCTATGTTTACCCAACAAATGTTTGTGGAGCACTTAGGCTCTGTCAGGCACCCGATGGGAACAAAAACACTGCTTCTGTGGTGCTGACAATCTAGTAATAGGAGACCGATTATAATCACAATAATATATGCACAGTAGAGCATGTGAGAAGGAGAGAGAGAAGTACAGTGGTGGGTGGAGAACAGAGCAAAGAAGATCCAGAGTGAGGAAAAGGGAAGGGCAATTTTAAATAGGGAGGTCGGGGTAGGTCTAACCAAGAAGACAGTATTTCATCAAAGAGTTGAAGGAGGTGAGGGAGTTGGCTGCACGGACAGTGGAGAGAAGAGTGTCCTGGCAGAGGGAATAGTCAGTGCAAAGGCCCTGTGGCAGGCATGTGCTCGGCATGTTGCGAGAACAGCAAGGAGATCAATGGGGCTGGAGTGGAACAAGCAAGAGTTTTAGAGGTCAAGAAGGTCAGAGAAGTGGTGGGGGTAAGATTGTGAAAGGCTCTGTGGGGCAGAGTAAGGACCTGGGCCTTGATTCTGAGTGAGATGGGAGCCACGAAGGGTTCTGAGCAGAGGGAGCTTGGATGTGTGAGAGACACAATAGCCCATCCGGGGGCCCCACCTCAGATGGAAGGTGCTCTAGGACTCCTTCCCTGTGTTCTCCTAAAGAGACATCCAGTGCAGGAGTGTGGGGACCCTGCAGCCACCTCTCCAGGAAGCCCCAGAAGCCTCTGGAACCTGACACTCAAGGCCAGGGCTCTGCTTGCTGGGGCTCAGCTGCCCTGCTCCCTGGACATGCCAACTCCTCGAGACTGAGCTTTCCCACCTCCAGCCCTCCCCAGCCCTGGGCTTTTCATCTCACGCTTTGTCCTCTTGGGCAATTATTTATTATTTCCTTCTCCAAAGTGTTTCTGAGACACGGCTCTTACGAAAGATGCTACACTGAATAAAGTGGGACGGCATCATAATTCACCCTGGCGTGGAAATATTTGAACGACAACACATCACTGTCCAATTTTGCTGCTCTCTGGTTTGAGAGAGAGCACCCCACTCGGGTGCTCTGAACTCTTTGCAGAATGGAATGAAATGGGTTTGGCAGAGGTGGTACTGAAAGGAGACACAGGATGGGGAACAGTAACTGAACACGGCTAAGAGGGCCTTCTGCTCTGCTGTCCTGCCTCCCCCATCAGACTGGCAGGTCCTGCAGGAAAGGAATCTGACTCTTCCTCCTTCCTGATGTCTCCCCTGGTGCCTGGTGCAGGATGCTAAGTGATGTGTTGTGCCAGAATGCAGCTCTGGAGTCCGGCTGGCTTGGTTTAAACCTCATCTCTACCTCTTAGAAGCTGCATCACCTTGAATCAGACACTTGAGGCTCAGCCTCTGTACCTCTACAATGGGGATGCAGACATCTACCAAGAACTGGGCTATGTGGATCACCATGTGATAATGTGTATCAGTTATCTACGGCTGCATAACAAATGACCTCCAAGTTTAGTAGCTTAAAGCAACAAACATTTATTATTTCACACAGTTTCTGAGGGTGGCGGGAATCTATCAATAGTTGCAGCTTAGCTAGGTGACTCTGGTTCAGGGTCTTTCATTATAGTCAATATGTCAGCTGGGCCTGTAGGCATCTGAAGGCTTGCCTGTGGCTGGAGGACCCAATTCTATGATGGCGCATTCAAATGCAGTTCCAGGAGGCCTCCTCTCCTCCTGACATGGACCTCTCTGTAGGTTCTTGACATGGCAATGGAAAGCAAATGATCAAGAGAGCCACCAAGATGGAAGCCACAATGCCTTCCCCCCTTAATAGTTTTAATAATTTACAGAGCTGTGCAATCATCACCACAATCCAGTTTTAAAACATTTCTATCATCCCCTAAAGTTACCTTGTGCCCCTTTAGAGTTAATACCTGTTCCCACTCCCAGCCCTAGGCAACTGCTATTCCGCCTTCTGTCTGTATATATTTGCCTTTTTTTAGTCATTTCATATAAGTGGAATCATGGAATATGTATTGTTTTCTGCCTGTATTCTTTCACCTCACAAAATGTTTTTGAGGTTCATCCACGTTATTGCATGGATCAAGAGTTCATTCCTTTTTATTGCCAAGGAGGATTCCGTTGTATGGGTATACCACATTTTGTTTATCCATTCATCTGTTGATGGGCATTTGGATTGTTTTCAGTTTTTCCCTGTGATGAATAATTCACATACATGTCTTTGTGTGGACGTATTTTTTTTGGCGGGGGGGTACGCGGGCCTCTCACTGTTGTGGCCTCTCCTGTTGCGGAGCACAGGCTCCGGATGCGCAGGCTCAGCGGCCATGGCTCATGGGCCCAGCCACTCCGTGGCATGTGGGATCTTCCCGGACTGGGGCACCAACCCATGTCCCCTGCATCGGCAGGTGGACTCTCAAACACTGTGCCACCAAGAAAGCCCTGGACATATTTTTTTATTTTCCTTGGGTAGATTCCTAGGAGTGGAATTGCTGGGTCATGATAAATTTATTTTTATCTTTTATCAGAAACTACCAAACTCTTTTCCACGGTGGCTGTGCCATTTTAAATTCCCACCAGTAATACACGAGGGTTCCAGTTTCTCTGCATTGCACCCACGCTTGGTATTATCTGTCTTTTAGATGGAAGGCATTCTAGTGGATGTGTAGCAGTATCTCATCGTAGTTTTCATTTGCATTTCCCTAATGATTAATTGTGTTGGGTATCTTCTCATGGGCTTGTTAGCTATTCATATATGTTGTTTGATGAAATGTCTATTCTGATATTTTGCCTATTGGGCCTTTTATCTTATTGTTAAGTTATAAAAATTCTTTATATGTTCTGAATACAAGTCCTTATCAGATGTATGATTTACAAATATTTTCTCCGGTCTGTGGTTTGTCTTTTTATTCTCTTGGTGGTCTTTTCTAAACTGTGAAAGTTTTTAATTGTGATGAAGTCCAACTTAACAAGTTTTTTCTTTTACTGATCATGCTGTTACTGTCATATATAAGAACTCTTTGTCCAACCCAAGGTCATGAAGATTTTCTTCTAAAAGTTTTATAGTTTTAGTTCTTACATTTAGATCCACAATACATTTTGAGTTAATTTTTAGGTATGGTGTAAGGTAAACATCTAAACTGATTTTTTTTGCAAGTGGATAGCCAACAGTCCTAGCACCAATTGTTGAAAAAGTTATCATTTCTTCACTGGCATTTTAGAATCTTTATTGAAAATCAGGTCACATTAAATGTAAAGATTAATTTCTTGGCTTTTAATTGTGTTCCGTTGATCTATATGTCTATCCTTGTGCCAATACCACACTGTCCTATTTACTGTGGCTTTATAGTAAGTTCTGAAATCGTGAAGTGTAAATCCTTCAACTCTGTGCTTTTGTAGAATGGTTTTAGCTGTTCTAGCTCCTTTGCATGTCCATATAAATTTGGACATCAGTTTCAACTACTACAAAAAGCCTGCTGGGATCTAGGCAACATCTTTTATAACCTACTCTTGGAAGTATCGTGTCATCAATTGTGTCATGTTCTTTCAGCCTTGGCACAATGAGGGAGGGGACCACACAATGGCATGCATCCCAGGAAGTGAGATCACTGGGGGCCATCCTGTAGCCTGACTACCACCTAACGGACATGAATATTCACAGGAAATAGTGAGGCCTTTGCTTGGGGAAAGAACTTCACCACTGACCCTCCAAGTCACCCATCAACTTCCTCAAGTTCTTCTCCCATCTCTCCGATGATATGAACATGGAAGTTGAGGTCCAGGGGGCAGGGTGGGAATGCACCAGAACTGGAGAACTGGGAGATGACAGGAAGCCAGGCTGTCATTTAAGTTCAAGTTTTCTTGGTAGGCTTGGATATTTTAAAGGGGTCTTTATCCTCTCCCATCAGGCTGGGAACTCCCTCTGAGCCATTACTCAGCATCTCTAAAGATGGTCAGGCAAAGGTTTGGTTTCAGCAGTGGTGGTAGATTGCGTGTCTCAGTCAGCTGGGGGTGCCACAGATAACTTGCTACTGATAAATAATAAGGTGCTAGCTATTGCCACAGTAGGGCCACATAACAAATCATCCCCAAACTCAGTCATATTGCAACTATAAGCATTTATTCTCAAGTTCACAAGGCTGTGGTTCAGCTGAGAAAATGGGCAGGCCCAGTGGCTCTGTTTCTGTTTGCAGGTCAAGTGGGCTGGGCTCCAGGCTGCAAGTTGGGCTCAGGTCTGTCCTATGTGTGTTCCTACTGGGGCTTGAGCTAAAGGGCAGCAGCTGTCAGGGTACAAGGAAGCGAGTAGAAACATTCGATGCCATTGAGGCTTCATCTCGGAATTGTCACACGATTGCTCCTGTCCATAACCCATCAGCCAAGTCAAGTCACAAGACAATGGCCAAATCCAAGGGGGAGGAAATGCATTCCACTCTTTCTAGTGGTTAGTTCTGCTGGAACACATGACGGGGGTGTGGAGGTGCAATCTTAATAAGGGGACTGTCTCTTCTTGAAGGCCCTTTGGAGGCCATGCAGTCCAACCTCCCCATTTTACAGAAATGAGGGGTAACTGAGGACCAAAGAGGAGGCTGCATGAGGACACCTCCAGACTTAATGACAAGGCTGGACTTGAACTCAGGGGCTGGGAGACTGCAGCCTGGCTTGCCTGGGCCAGGAGGGAGTTAACAAAATAACTAGGTGACAGCCACACTCAGTCGCAGCTTTTCTTGTTTAGAAATGCAAATGCCTCGCAAGGCCACGTTCTATGCTTCACGTTTTCAGGCCACACAAATTACTCTTTTTCTCCCTTCCCTCTAAGACTTGTCTGGAATTGTACTACAAAAACAGGAGGGACTTGAGCCATTTGCTGGAACAGTCTTGCTAAATCCAGCCTCTGGGTTGAGGCCTGCGTCAGCAATGAGAGCCCTGCCCACCTCTGCCCCCTTCTTCCCCCTGATAGGAATGGATGGGAGACAGCAGGGACACAGCTTCCTGCCCTCTCTGTCTTCTTCCTCCAGAGATGGGCCAGCAGGGCAAGGATGGCCCAACAGGGGTACCATGCAGGTATCATTTTCATTAGACAGGTGGGAAGACAGAAGCAGGAATCTTCAGGACCCAACTCTGTTTCATGTTAGGAGACCAAGGTCAGATCTCAAGTCTCCAATGGCTGGCAACTTCTCACTTTCATTCTCTGAGTCCCACGAGCTTTATTTCTGTGTCATTGGCAAGGCCCTCAGCGATCCCTCACTGATTGTGGGCTATCCTTTGTGCTCTGAGGCAGCTCACTTGTGGTCGTTTTGGTTATCAGCTTGCTCACAATGAGCGTCCTTACCCTTATTTCACAGAAAAGGAACCTGAGGTTCAGAGAGTTGAAGGATCATGTTGAATCATATGAAGTTGTCATTTTGATTTAGTAAAAAGTGGTTGCATATTGGCTATTTCATATGGTTCAACTTAATAGATTACCCTGGGTCAGATAACTGACCCTTCATCTAATGACAACAAAACCATCTACCATGTTTTAGTTTGACCCTCTTATCGGTGATTTACTTTTAGCTGAGTCATCAGCTCCTGTTTTGATGAGGAGCATGAATATGTATGTCAGCCTTCATATCCATAAGTCTTATACTTCTTAGCAATTACCTAGGCTCAGCCAACATATATCCGTGGGCTCTTGAGTGTCCTCAAGGCACAAAACCTTACTTCAGCTATCCCCTTATGCAGCTGTATTAGTTACCTGTTGCTGTGTAACAAATGACCCCAAACTTAGTGACTTAAAACAACAGACATTCATTATCTCACAGTTTCTATGGGGCAGGAAGTCAGGAGCAGCTTGGCTGGGGTGGTTCTGACTCAGGGTCTCTCATGAAGTTGCCCTCAAAATGTTGGACAGGGCTGTAGTCATCTGGTAGCTTGACCTGGGCTGGGGGATCTGCTTCTAAGAAGGTTCACTGGCGTGGCTATTGGCAGGAAGCCCCAGTTCCTCACCATGTGGATCTCTTCATAGGGCTGCTTGGGTTTGCTCAGAACATGGCACCTGGCTTCCCCCAGGGCAGGTGATCCAAGGGAGAGAAAGATGGAAAATACAAAGCCTTTGATAGCCTTCCCTTGGAAGTAATTTTCTCCATATTCTGTATGTTGGAAGTAAGTCATTAAGTACAGCCTACAGTCTGGGGAAGAATATTAGTTTCTGTAAAGGAGGGAAATGTTAAAGAATTTGTGGTATTTTAATACCACCATAATCAGCCCTGGCCTGCATGCTGATAGTATGCAAGGGTGGGAGAAACTTCCTGGTGTTTGTTCTGGAGTTTTATCCTTAAGCTGACCACCTTTAACATTTCTCTTTGGGCAACTGTTCCTTCACTAAAAAAGGGAGTCCTTTGATCCTTCTCTCATGTGCCTCTCCTATGCAGGTTTACGGTTGAGAACATGATGTGCAGTCCCTGGTCTCTGCTCTCCAGGTGGACCAGCCCCCTTCTTCCTTGGGGAGGATTGCATTACTAACTGACTCTGAGGAGGATGGGCTAGGCCATGGAGCTTGGCTGAGGGGAGGTTGTAGGTTATTATGGGATGGGCACTGGACTGGGGAAAGAAAGGACTGGGTTTTCTTCTGATCTGCACAAATGGACTACAGGACTTATTCCATATAAGGACTCTCTCGGCACTCATAGCAGAAAATCCAGCCCAAACTGACTTACGTAGAAATAGAAAATTTAATAGCTTATATAAATAAAAAAGATCAGGCTTCAGAAGCCACTTGAGGGAAGCACTCGATGATGTAGAGGTGGAGGTGGCTAGCTGGTCACTTAAGGTTCAGGCTGCCCCTTTCTTAGTGCAGACTGTTTGCCAAGAGGCAGCTGTTGGCCACGAACTACATTTCCCAGACCCCTTTGCATTCAGGTGTGATCATGTGACTGGTTCCTACCAATGGAACAGAGTGGAAGTGGTATGAGTCACTTGCAGACCAAGGAGCTTAAGAAACAGAAGTGTGTCCTCCACTCCAACTTCCCCCAAGGGGTGACTGCAGAGAACTCCAAGGCACTAGGGGAAGGTATGGCATAAGGTAGAAGGATCCTGGATCCTGAGTCACCAGAAAGACCTACATCCGACTGTTATGTGAACAAGAAATAAATTTTTACTGGACGAGGCCACTGAGATTTAGGGGTTTATTTCTTACAGCAGCTAGCATTATCCTAACTAATACAGATATCATCAGGACCTCCTCCCTCTCCAGCAATTTATTCGTAGGCTCCACAGGATGGCAGTATGGCTACCAGCAACTCTAGATGTCTGCTTCCCAGGTTCCAGGCCATCAGGAAAGATTGTGTACTGCCCTCTAAATAGTCTGAACAAAGTCTCAGACCTTGTATCTTGTTGCTTAAATTTGTGAGCTTATCCCAGAATGAATTACTGTGTCCAGGGGGCTGTAGGGCTTGGGTTGGTCAGCCCAGCCACATATCTATTCCTGGAGTCAATTGCACATGGGTTGAAGTTTGGGGAGGGGCCTGGATGCTGGGCATTTGTCCATCACCATGTACTTGGGCAGTGCTCATAAATTCCCTGGGCCCCAGTGTCCTTTCCTAATTGATGAGGGTGCTGGACACAGGGGTGTTATGGAGGGATTTTCAGGATGGAATGACCTTGGAGAGTTGCCTAGCCTTGACACTCGTGAGCTGGGGATGCTCAGGTTGCCGTCCAGCTGGGATATCAGGGAATTGGCTCATCTGGGCTCTGGGTTGTCTCTCCCAGCTGAGCATTTTCTATCTCCTCCATCCTTTTGTTCTTCTTCACATCCACATGGGACACTTTCTGGAAGGACATCAATGTCTGGGCCTGATGCTTGTGGTTTTGAACATCACTCTCTAGGTCTCACCCGCTGCCATTCCCAATCCTTTGATTGAAGGGAATTGATCAGAGCCTGCTTCTCCCCCTCACAGGCAGCGGTTTTCAAACCTCAAGGCAGCGTTTTTATGTCCTCACCCGCATTGCTGGTGCAACCTTGCCTAATGGGAACATGGTCCGTGAGGCCCTTCACGTGGCAGATAATGAGGTGGTTGGCTCTTTCAAACACCTCCTCCCAGAGGCCCACCAGACTGCCCCGGTCCACACAGAGCTCTGTGAAGTCCTAGGCGACTTCTGCTTCAACACCTAATTGTAGTTTGTCCTTTAAGTGAACAGTTTCCTAGTTTTTTGTCTTGTGTAAAGTTCCTTCAGGACAAGAATATATTTTCTCCTTCTCTTGTGTTCCCCATGGGTCTTTGGGCAGAACCGAGCACAGTTAAGGAAATGAAATAAAATCAAGATGACATTTATTTAACATGGATGAACTGTCAGATACCCCACTGGGCATGTTTGCATTTGATTCTCACCAACAGCCCTGTGAATTGGATATTCGGACACATAATTTTACACAAAGAAACTGACACTTCAGACAGACTGTGTCACATGCCCAAGGTCACATAAAGATTAAATGAAGGGGTGACGATTTGAATGAAGAGGTACTGTCATTCATTCAGCATTTATGTCTCTTATGTGCCCGTAGTCTGCTCTAGGCCAGACTCCAGGGTGGAATAGTCAGCCAAATAGGGTCTCTAAGACTTAGTGGTTAGGGGTGGGGTCAAACTGCTGTCAGGTTGCCTAGACAACTTTCAAGCTGTGCCACCCTGGACGAGGCATTTCCTCTGTCCAGTCCCAGTTGTCTGTATGCGGGGACATTGGAGGTTTATCCCACTGCTCCACACTGCTTCATTTACCAATCCCGAGACAGCCCTTAGTTAACACTTACTGTATGCCTGAAACAATTTTAAGTGCTTTACCAGTATTACTGCATTTTATGCTCATACAGCCCTTTCGGGTAAGTGCTATTATTATCCCTATTTTACAGATGGGAAAACTGAGGCCCAGAGAGGCTAAGTGACTGGCTTAAGCATTAGAGCTGGGATTCAAACCAAGTCTGCCTGGCTCTGGAGTCCCTGCTCTTAGCCTCTATGCTCAGCTCCCTGTTTATTTAATAAATAGTGGCTGAACTGGATTGAATTAAATCAGCTGAATGATTTTTGCCAGGGGCTGAGTTTTCATGAGTCCCTGTGGGGCTGAGTCGACTACATCCATCTTTTCCTTAGACTCTGATTCAGGGAGTGAAGTTACTGAGGGAGGCCCTGATGTGGTTCCAACCAGACTGGGCAGCATGGCCTCTGAGAGATGCTCCCAGCCCATCTTGGAGGCTGGGCTGCCCAGTGTGGTCCAGAGGCTCCAAAGCGCAATGTTCTCTTTCAGTCCGGGTTAGTGGTGCCAGGCGTTGCCAAGCCCTCCCTGCAGGCTGGAACACCCCGACCCCGGGACCCACAGCACCCCCATTCCCTCCATCCTCCCATAATCCATCAGCAAAATGCTCCCACCTCAAGGCAGCCTGCAGGCTGTCACTTTGGTGCCTGCACTCTAAGGCTTTTCCCGCACAGAGTGGTTTACAAAGGAGTCTTGTTTGATCTCGTGGGTCTCTTTTCCCCTCTAGTTGACTGGTAGAGATCAGACGCTGCCTTTGACAAATCTCAGGATTACTGCAGAGTCCCTGGCATGGCTGATGCTGGCAGCTGAGGTAGGAGGAACCGAAATTGGCCAGCTGACAACGGGGGGTGGGATGGGGGTGCTTCAGAACTGATCCAAACGCGCCTTCTTCCCTGGGGCCTTTTCTTTCCTTTGTGTCTGACTCTACTCTCAAAGGAAGTGGCGTCTGAGGAGAACACAGATCCAGTGCAGAACCTCGCTGCCTGGCGTCCTCCACCGCCATGCCCCCTTTCCTTCTCTTTTGAATTTAGTATGAAATATTTCCACATGCAGAAAGGTCTAGAAAATAATATTAACCAAGCCGTGTTTATCTCCCATTTCAAAAGTGCAGGTATGAGTTTCTGAAGTGTTTCTAGACCCTTTATTTAGTTGAAGGAGGCAGGTTGGCATAAGTACCTCCATCTTACAGATGAAGAAACTGAGGTTCAGAGAGGTGGACTGTGACCTGCCATTGACCACACAGCCAGGAAGTGTTGGTGCCAAGACTCAAAAGCAAGATTTGTCCTTACAGCCTCTTCCCCTTCTGCTCCCCACCAGGAGCCAAAGCAGCTTGGACAAGAGACAACTGTGCTGTCATTGTGTGTGAGCCCTTGACTGACGAGCTGTATCTTCTCCAGGTCCTCAGTGCCTGGCACCTGCTGGCTCTCAGTAAGTACTTGTGTGACCCTGGAAGGAGGTTTGTTTGGGAGAGATATCAGAATAACCACTCTCAGAGTCCGTATTAGGTTCCTGGGGCTGCTGTAACAAAGTACCACAAACAGTTGGCTTACAGCAACAGAAATGTATACTCTCCCAGTTCTGGAGTTTAGAAGTCCCAAATTAAGGTGTTTGGAGGGCCATGCTCCCTCTGAAGCCTCTAGGCGAGTATCCTTCCTTGTCTGGAAGATTCTTGTCTTCCTTGTCTGAGATTCTAGTGGTTGCGGCAATCCTTGGCATTCTTTGGCTTCTAGCTGATTCACACTGATCTCTGTCTCTGTCATCCTATGGCCAGGTCCCCCCTGTAGCTCTTTTGTGTCTATGCAAGTCTCTGTCTCCTTATAAGAATTGGGTTTAGGGCCCACCCCAATCCAATATGATCTTACCTTTATTAATTCATCTGCAAAGACCCTGTTTATAAATAAGGCCACATTCTGAGGTATTGGATGGACATTTGGGGAGACGCTATTGAATCCTGTAAAGATTCTAATCCAACACTTACCAGCTGTGTGTCCTTGGGAAAGCCACCTACCTTGTTAGAGATGAAATTTTTTCATTTACAGAAATGGGACTAATAGGGTCTACTTGGGCAGGGACTGTGAAATTAAGTGTAATAATTAATGGTTCCACTGCACCTGGTGTACTGCAGACACCAAACATAGCAGCAATTTTTCTTATTACTATTATTTCTATTATTAAACGAAATGTGATGTAGAAGAATGGTAATGTTTGTGTTTAGAAGGGGATATATTTAGATGGTGATGAATTCCAATAGGGGCGAACACTACTGATTTATTTATGTATTTATAATTACTGGGTTTTAAGGGAGGACAGCAAATAACACCTCGCTCTGTGCCAAACCTGGAACCAACTGAGAAACAGATGCCTGAGCCAGACAGAAGGAGGTCAGTCGTCACCCTGATTGTTGATGAAGGGGTCTGGAGGGCGTGGCTTGGTCCAGTTGGCCTCCTACTGAGTCTAGAGCGCGCCCTCTGCTGGCGGAAAGGAGGAGGCGGGTGGAGTGTAGGACGCATGCTCAGTGCCTGCTCCCCATCACCAGTGGGAGGGGGAGGGGGCAAGTTGGGGGAGGGGAGAGGGGGTATTATCAGAAGACAGGAAACCAGGGAAAGAAGTCCCCCTCCCTCCTCAGGTATATAAAAGAAATCCTGGAGCTACCACCTTGTAACTGGGAGACCAGTAACACATGACTTAGCCTCTCTGAGCCTCAGTTTTCTCATCTGTAAAATTGTGATTATGGGAGATCCTCGTTCTTGGGCCTGTGTGTGAATGAGATGACTTAATATCTGGAAAGTACTTGGAACAGTCCCTAGCTCAAAGCAAGAGCTTAATTAACATTGGCTTCTACTTTTTAAAAATTATTTATTTATTTATGGCTGTGTTGGGTCTTCGTTTCTGTGCGAGGGCTTTCTCTAGTTGCGGCAAGCGGGGGCCACTCTTCATCGCAGTGCGCGGGCCTCTCACTATCGCGGCCTCTCTTGTTGCGGAGCACAGGCTCCAGACGCGCAGGCTCAGTAATTGTGGCTCACGGGCCTAGTTGCTCCGCGGCATGTGGGAACTTCCCGGACCGGGGCTCGAACCTGTGTCTCCTGCATTGGCAGGCAGATTCTCAACCACTGCGCCACCAGGGAAGCCCTGGCTTCTACTTTTAATTCTCCTCCTCATCAACAGAGCACAAGGCTCTGGATCAGTGGAAGGGCAAGGAACTGAAACTTTATCCTGATGCTTCTGTAATACAATCTGATTCTGGGAGACGGCGGGACATAGTGATGCCCCTGACCCTTGAGCTTCTGGAGAAAATGCACCTTGTGGCGAGTTACAGGTTATAGAGCACTGACTGCAGTGAAGGGATTCCTGATGTCACTGTGAAGCGTGAGAACTGCTGGCAGAGCCCTCCTCCTGTCTCCATGGCTTGGAGAATATTGGAGGAAAGGACTTCTGGCATTTGGGTAGGGTCATGGGCAGGCGGGCTTGTGGACATGGAGAGGACAATGCCAGGGGTGCTGGGATGCTGGACAGGAGGATGACATCACCCAGAAAAGACTCTCCCCATCTCTCTCCAGCCTAGAGGGTGAGGGAGAGAGACTGAGAGGAGGAGAAAGTGCTGGCTGGCTGGCTGGGAGGTTTTCTTTTTTGTGTGAGAATCCACCACACTGTCTGAACAGCTGGCTGCTGCCTGGAATTGACCCTTCCAGAGCTGAGAGCCTCATGGCACAGCTGTGCAGAACCCGACTCTGGGCAGAGTCTGTAGGCTGACTGGCCTGATGTTGACCCTGAATCCAGGGGTGGGGAGGCGGGTGGGGGAGCAGATGGCAACACAGAGCTCCATTCCAAAGGTTTACTTCCTGGGATGTGGTGTCTGGGGCTGTACTGGAATCCACAGAAATAAGTGGCCCTCTGAGTGGCTGACCTCTCAAGACATTTTAAAGTTAAACAGAAATAATGTGTTATGAGGAATTTGGAATTATCCAGGCTCTTACCCTATCTGGATAAGGGAGAAACAGCTTACATTTGAATCCTTCGGCATTACTGAATCTCTCTGAGCCTCAGTCTCTGCATCCATACAATGGAGATGATGATGGAGTACCTTCCTCTTCAATGGGGATGTGAATGAAAAACATTGCCTGCTTTATCAGTAAACAAAGGATGTTGCAGCCATCAAGCCATCACATTACAGCCTCCCCGAAGGTGAGCCCTGAGGGAACTCAGGATAGAAACAGGATGCCCATCATCTACCAGTCAACTGCTGCAAGCAGCCCACGAGGGTGCACCCTGAGGAGACTCAGGATGAGACAGCACAGGATGCTGGCCCCAGAGAGCTGAGGTGCATATCAAAGGAATGATTTCAGTGAGCCCAGACTCTTGCATCTTCACATACGTGGAAAAGCACTAAATTCTTTAACTTGAGATGTCTGGTTTTCTTTAATTAACAGTAATCTTTTGATGTTCGGACCACCTGGTTTTTGCTGCAAAACCCCTGTATATCCTGGCTCCTCATCCACCGCTTGCTTCTTCAGAGCAGTCTCTCAGAGCAACCTGAGAGTCCTGTCTCGTAGGCTTGAAGTCCTCAGAAAGTCCGCCAAATAAAACATAATTCTAAACTTTTAGGTTGTGAGTTTTTTTTTTCAGTCAGCGGGGATGTTATAAGGATTAGCAGAGAAAATCATGTAAATATCTTAGTACACTCCCTGGCACATAGTAAGTGCTTAATGAATGTTAGTTGTGACAACAGTGATGGCAGGGATGGTAGTGGTGATGGTGATGGTGATGGTGGTGGTCATGGTGGGGATGATGGTAATGGTGATGGTGGTGGTGGTGATGGTGGTGATGGTAGTTTTGTTGGTGATGGTGATGGTGGGGGTGATGGTGGTGATGGTAATAGTGGTGATGATGGTGGAGGTGTGGTGATGGTGGTGGTGATGGTAGTGTTGTTGGTGATGGTGATGGTGGTGGTCATGGTGGGGATGATGGTAATGGTGATGGTGGTGGTGGTGATGGTGGTGATGGTAGTTTTGTTGGTGATGGTGGGGGTGATGGTGATGGTAATAGTGGTGATGATGGTGGAGGTGTGGTGATGGTGGTGGTGATGGTAGTGTTGTTGGTGATGGTGATGGTGGTAATAGTGGTGATGATGGTGGAGGTGTGGTGACGGTGGTGGTGATGGTAGTGTTGTTGTTGGTGATGGTGATGGTGCGGGTGATGGTGGTGATGGTGGTAATAGTGGTGATGATGGTGGAGGTGTGGTGATGGTGGTGGTGATGGTAGTGTTGTTGTTGGTGGTGATGGTGATGGTGGGGGTGATGGTGGTGATGGTGGTAATAGTTGTGATGATGTTGGAGGTGTGGTGATGGTGGTGGTGATGGTAGTGTTGTTGTTGGTGGTGATGGTTGTGGTGGGGATGATGGTGGTGATGGTAGTGATAGTGATGATATAGTTTTGGGCCTGGGACTGGATTCTGGGGATGTAGAGATTTTAAAAAGGCAGGAAAGATAAACACATACTTGATAGTTACGATACTTTGTGTGACAAGGGCAATCACAGAGGAACATCAAACAGAAATGGTCAACTCTTCAAGAAAATGCTTGTTTAAAAAAATCAATTATTTCCCATATTTGAAAGGAAGTAAAAGGCATTTCACGGAAGGGAATCTGCATGTGCAATGGCTTGGCAGCATGAAAAGGCAGGGTGTTCACACTTGCTGGAGCATGAAACCTGGGCTGGGGCTGGAGAGGTAGGTAGGGCATTGAATGGCACACCAAGGAGTTTGGCCTTGTTCTTATGATGATGGGGAGGTACTGAAAACACAGCACAATCAGATCATCTGGGACTAGAGGTCCAGAGATACCTGATGGTATCAGCTCTTTTGCGTGTGTGGGGAGGTGATGGTGGGAGGGTTAGATGGGCCAGAGACCCATGAAAAATGGGCATTGTCCTGTGGTAGGTCTTCAGTGGCTGGAGGTGTCAGTGAGTCTGGGAACTGGTGTAGGACCTGGGACTGGAGAAACCAAGATGGCGGCTTAATTACCAAGTGAGTCCTTTGGTTTCTACTCAGTTCCCTGGCCTCAATATGCCTGCTACAGAAAGGCTCCAACAAACTTCTCAGACTGACTTATCTCTGGACACAGGCTGACCCTGAGCCAGGGCCCCAGCTATACAAGGAAACTTGATTAACATATTCATTCATTCATTCATTCATTCATTCATTCCATGTGTATGTATTGAGCACCAGGCATTGTTCTGTGCACTAGGGATTACGGTAGTGAACAGGACAATGTTTGGGCCCTCATGGAGCTTCTTTCCTAGTAGCCATCCCCCGTTTGACCACAACCCTGGCCACAGACTGACCCCCAGCCTTGGCTAGAGTCTAGGCCTATAGCCCAGTCCTCCTTAGAAGTCTGTCAGGTGCTCGTCATTCACGATTCTGCTTCCCACAGGCTCCAGGGCCACCAGTGCTATAGTTGCAGATGGGAAGGGAGAACACAGAGGCCTTGTGGAGGGGTGAGGCGGTCTGGGCACCTCAGTATAATCCACACACGCTGCTGGAGGAACCGCCCTCCACGTCTGTTTTAGCAGCTTCGAGCAAGAGCTCAATACAGTCACCTTTTGGTGATAGTTTTGTCCCCTGACTACCCCAAAGTGCTGAGGGGGTGGCCCCACTGGGCGTGTGTACACTTGTGTTTGCCTTAATGGTTGGGGGTGACAGCAGGAACCACATTTTCCAGGCTGAGTGAATCCCTCTCGAGACTGTGTCCTCCTGGAGGGCAGGGCTTGGGTCTAACCACCATGTGCTAGGGGCAGGACATGGAATGTTCTTGGGGCTTTGCTATTCTGTGTTGAATGAATGAATGAATGCATGAGCTGGAGTGAGGCTCGGGGCAGACAGGCTGCCTCCAGCCAATTCCTCGTCCTTGCTTGGAGTCAGCATCTCGCCTTCCTGGCTGCTTTCTGAAGGCACAGGCAGCAAACCCAGCGGAGATATCGAGTGTTATCTACAAGCTAAATAGCGGCAGTAACAGCCGGATGGGCTCCAGGAACAATGTGCAGGCTTATTGGCCATCTCCTGTCTCCCCTCCCCCCTGCTGCGGGCGCTGTTCTAGAAGGCCTGGTTAGCGCCCACACTTTGTCAGGGCCAGTGAGGCTCTCCGAGGGCTGAGGCTGCACAAACATGGGGGGTGCGCAGGCTGCGGTCCTTGGAGGGGGCTGGGGGCAGGAACCAGCCTGAGCCGCGGGGAGCTGGGTGGCCAGCGTCCAGTCTGGGGTGGAGGTGGGGCAGGGAGCTGCTGCCAGCCCTTCTGTGACCTTGCAAATGGCCAGCATTCCAGCACACCCTCTGTTTCCTTGTTTGTAACTAAAAAGAATTTCACTCCGGTCCCTGACAGTTTACTAGGCACTAACAACTTCCTTGAATGTTTCAGATTCTCAGAACAAGCGTGCAAAGTTCTCCATTTTACAGACAGAGAGACTGAGGCTCAGGGGAAGAGACTCCACCCCCACCCCCCACCCCCAGCTAGTGAGTGTTATAAATAGGATTTGGCCCCAGGCCACCTGACTGCAAACCTCTGCTGGCTGCCAAACAGAGGGGCAGGGCTGGATCCGAGGTTTGCAAAGTGTTTGTAGTAGAGGGAGGCTTTGCTCAAAAAAAGTCTTACATGGAAATTCTCTACCGGAAACAGATAAGAGCAGAGAGGCTCTGATTGAAGCTGGAGCAGGGTGGGTGGGTAAGGGGTCAGCAGACCCTTCCTGCCTCGACTGACCTGGATGCCTCCCTGCAGCAGGCAGGGCCCCATGGGGGACTGAGTTGGGGTCAAGTCTCCCTTGGGGTGAGCTTGGGGTCACTTGGAGGGTCGTGGTGACCTGAAAGTTCATGAGTCCATCCTCCCACGCTGGCGGGGACCCAGGCCCCGCAGGGTTTCAGGACATGCATCAGGCCACGTGTAGGTGTTAACCACTTGCTTCTCCATATGTAACCCAGGGACTGTGGATTATCCAGGCTGGACCCCTCCAGCCACCTCCTCTGCAGGGGCTGTGCAGGGGCAGCTTGGAGTCACTGCCTGCCCTTTGACCCTCTGATGGCAGAAATGGAGGGGACTGTGGGAGCATCTTGGTTCTCTACCCTCCCCTGGACTTGTCACCCAGAGTCTGTGCAGGGCTCACTGGGAGCTTGCACGTGCTCGGGGGAGCCCCGGGCGGAACCTGGGGGTGTAGGGCCCAGACCTGTGCAGAAATGGAGCTGGGGGCTGGATGAGGCCGGCATGGCTGGTGATCTGGCCTAAGGAGATGCAAACAACCCTCAGGCCTGGGGGATTTCAGGATGTGGGCAAGGATTTCCCCTGGGCTGTCACTGAAGTCCATGTCACTTGGTCCTGAAGATGAGGGACAGACTCCAAAAAGAGCCCAGGGGCTCAGTGAAGGGGGCATGGTTTCTGAGGAAGGGGAGGTCAGTGATGCTGGGGGGATCAGAGAGACCCCTCAGGTTGATAGTCCCTCCAGGGGCTCAGACTGTGCTGGGAAAGATCACTGTGGAGGGCGATTCAAATGCCCCCTAAAGTGAGATTAACAGCTCTCCTTCTGCGGTTGGATTTGCGGTGGGTTTCCATCCCAAACCCCCTCCTCTGATAAATGCTTGAGCCCCTAGTTTCTGTTCCACACTGTGACCCTTCTTTCCAATCCATTTCCCTGCCCAGGGGTCCCAGGCTCATCAAAACACTACCACCACCCCAGACCCCAGTTCTGACTGACACCCAGACCAGGACCTGGTAATCCTGGATGCTGGTCCCAGCAATGTCCTTGCCTCAGTTTCCTCACCTGTACATTGAGGGCATTGGAAGAGATGACCTCCGAGTGTCCCTGGGGCTGGGAAACCCCAGAAGACTGTGCCCCATACCCCCACCTGCCTCAGGCTCTGTAGGAAGGAGACAGCCGAGCTGCCAAGATTTCACACTGTATCCACCATCAGTCATTGTAGGTGGATTCTGAAAAGTCCACTTGGTTTATTAACACAGTCTTGGCATGAGCCT
This sequence comes from Hyperoodon ampullatus, assembly GCF_949752795.1. NCBI lineage: Eukaryota > Metazoa > Chordata > Mammalia > Artiodactyla > Ziphiidae > Hyperoodon > Hyperoodon ampullatus. The sequence goes on from NC_136915.1 coordinate 14,456,329, forward strand.
GGGAACGGCAAATTGGACGGGAGTTACGGAAGTCAGGGGATGTGTTTATCACCTCTGGCTCCATCACCTGTCGCTGCTATTGGCAGTTGGGGGCTGGTCTTGAGGGAGAGGCACGGAAAGGCTAATGAAATCACCTCTAGAAAACCCTGGTGCTTGGCTGGGGGCTGCTGTCTGCCCAGCAAACAGGGGCCTGGTCTCTGATCTCCCTTCTACAGAGGGCTGACCGCTGCATGGCCTTGGGCAAGGGCTTTCTCCTGTCTAGGCCTCGGTGTCTCCATCCCATAAATGGGGGCACAAAGAAGTGCAGAAACAGCTTAGACTTTGGGGTTGGATCCTGCTCTGCTGGTGGCTGGCTGAGCAACCATGAACAAATCCTCTCTCTCCCACCACTGCTCAGTCCCACTTTTCTCAACTATGCAATGGGGATAATGATTCATCTCATTATTTATTAACCATGGGAATTCAAAGATAATAATAATAATAATAGCAGCTAAGTATGTGCCAGCTCTTTGTATACTAAGTAATTCAATCCTCACAACACCCCAGTGAGATAGGTGCTATCCGTAGCCCCATTTACCAGGCGGGGACCCTGAGGCACACTGAGGTTACTGGGTTCTTATGAGGATGACAGCACAGGTGACATTATCTCACCACCATATGCATCTTGGACAGATAGCTCATGGGGGCCATGGGTTGCAAAGTGGGGAGAGGTCAGTTCCATCTGACAAAATCAGGGACAGCTCAAGGAGAAGTTGCTGGTTGTGTTTTTGTCTTGAGGTAGGCGGTCAGCGCTAAGAGGGGATAAGGGAGAGGGCGTTCCAGGCAGAGGCAACAGCATGTGAGGGCTGACTCAGACCAGCATGTCCAGGAGCCGCAAGTAGTTTGATATGAAAGGGTTTTGAGAGGAGACCGGGGTATGTTTGTGATCATACTAATGTCTTAGTCACAGAGCACCACCTGGGGGGCTTAAATGACAGCCGCTTATTTCTCCCAGTTCTGAAGGCTGGATGTCCAAGCAGGGTGCCGGCCAATTTGGTTCCTGGTGAGGACCCTCTTCCTGGGCTTGCAGATGGCCGCCCTCTCTCTGTGTCCTCACACGACCTAGAGAGTGTGAGTGAGCTCCCTGGTGCCTCTTATAAAGGCACTAACCCATCATATGGGCCCCATCCTCATGACCTCATTTAACCCTAATCATCTTCAAATGCCCCATCTCCAAATAGCATCACATTGTTGGGGGGGCAGGGTCAGGGCTTCAACAAATGAATTTGGGGGGGCACACAGTTCAGCCTGTAGCACACCAACTTTGGAGAATTTCTAAAAAGATTCAAGGAGACAGTGCCCGGATTAGAGCTCAAAGCCCTTTCTTGTCTCAGGTCCCAGGACCGTGGGACAATCAAAGAAGTGCACAGAGGATGGAAAAGGTGCTTTGAGCTCTTTGGGAGGGGCACGCGGCAGTGGGGCTCTGCTCCAGGGAGGGATGGGGCCTTTCAGAGCCTTCCTGGGCAGAGAGAGGTGGGGCGGGCTTCTTCACCTGGAAGCGCTGGGGCCCGTTAAGCTGGGAGCCGTTTGTTGTAATTAACGCCTTCTCTTTGGTCCATTAATCTTGGCAGCAGCGTGTGCCTGCTCCCACCTGCTTGGCGTCGAGAGGTGGGGTTTGGTCTCCCTGCAGCCCTCACGAGACAAGCCTCCTCTCAGAGCAGGGTCTTGGGGGAAGGTGAGAGTGAGCGGTGTCCTGGAGACTGTGGCCTTGGAACCAGGCTGGCTCCAGCCCTCTGGCCATTTTCCAATGAGGAAACTGAGGCTCAGCTGGAGTGTTCTTAAAGTGACTCTTCAAGGTCACACAGCGGGGGTAGTGGGGGCAAGGGCTGGCATCCAGGGCTCCAAGACCCCAGAGCCAGCTCTGTTCCCCGGCACCAGGAATTCCTGCAAACCCTAAGGCTCAGCATCCTGCTCTGTGCTGTTCTCTCTCCTTCCTTCCTCCTCCTCTCCACTCTTCCTCCCCACTTTCTCCCCTCCCGGCTTGCACATGTTTCCCTACATTGCTTATCACCAGCCCCCCTTCCCTGGGCCAGAGGGAGCAGCCCTGGTGCTGAGGGCCTCCGCCTGCCCAGCCTTTGTCTGCGAGGACAATCGGGCAGAGAATGTAGGTCAGGGAGATGAATCGTGTGTGGGGATGAGCTGGCGAATAGGGATGGGCTCTGGCGCCTGGCCGTGAGAGCTGCATCCTCTTGGATGCTCAGGTAGAGCTGGGGACTCGCCTCCGCCCATGCTTGTGAGCGGGTGCTCTTACTTCCGGAGTTGGTGAGGGAGGGGCTGGGGGCTTCACGCTGAGGCTGCCTGCCCTCCCCTGGAGCATCTCCAGTACCTGTCTCCAGCCCTCCCCACCCCGACCATCTCAACAGCACCACTCAGCTCTGGCCCTGAGCATCAAGCACCGAGACTCCATGAACACCTCCTCCACATGCCTCAACTGTTCTTCCTGATGCAGCCAGGGTGATGTCGCTATATCTGACCATGCCTGGCCCCTGCTCCCACCCTCTCCATCGCTCCCCATTGCCTGGAGGACATGAACTTGAAGGTCCTTCCCTTGGCAGACATAGACCTCCCTCTGGGATGTGGACTCCGCTCTTCTCAGGCTTCACCTCTCACCCCTGCCCTCACACGCCCACACTTCAGACTTGTAGTCCCTGGACCAGGCCAGGCCCTCATCCCCTGGAGCATTGATTCTAGCCAGGCTGCCTGCATTCAAACCTCACATCCTCTACTTACAAGCAATGTGATGCCCAAATCACCAAGCCCTATGTGCCTTGTTTATGAATTCATAAATTGGGAAGTATCATAATACCCCTCTCATATGTAAAGAGATTTCACAGCGCCTAATGGGAAGTAGGCGCTATATAAAGTCTATGTATTGTTATTATTATTTACCTCTGGGATGGCTGACCTGGGGACCCTGGAAGGCAGACACTCTTTTCATATCCATCTTTGATTCTGCCCAGCACTTGGCTCAGCGCTGGAAGCACAGTAGATTTTCAATACAGGCCGATTGAACAAACCAGTGCTCTGAGGAGGGTCTGCTCTCTGGGACCCCACATGTGATGGGTGAGGACATGGCCCCGCCTAGACTTTGGGATCTCCTGGTCAGACGAAGGAGAGTAGCCACGCTGATACGTACATATTGCAGCATTTCCAAAGGGGTCAACGTTTAGACCATTTTGGTGCCCACAGCCCACCAGGCGATTTCTGAAATACAGTTTGCCCACGTCGGTGCATTGGGAGAAGAAATAAAGAGGGTTTCCTGGAGAAGGGGAGTCGTCCCTGTGCCTAGCACAAGCAGGTTTGGGGGAACACTCCCCTCCTCTCTGCCCAATTTGCTGACTGGCTCTGTAAGGGTTGTCCCCCAGCTGCCTGCCATGACCCCCCTGCCCTTGGGTGGTCCCCTCTGGGGAGCAGAGACAAGGAAGAGAACTAATGTTCCCTAAGAACCTCCAGGCCAGGGAGCCAAAGTTGGCTGCCATTTAAAGTTTTGAGATGCCCACCCCCAGCCTTCCGGGAGCGTCTGTCCTAACACCCCCCAAGCCCCACCCCATCTGGTCTTCGTCTCCTCATCAGCACTACCACCCTCGGAATCCACACACACATCCTGAACGCTGGCATTTGGCCAGGACCCTGCACACCTGCCACTTCCTTGAATGCTCACAGCAGCCCTCACAGGGTGCTAGTAGGGGCTCCGATTTACAGAAGGGAAACTGAGACCCAGGTGCCGTGACTTGCCCAAGCCGGCAGCACACCTGCAGCTGGAACCAAGAAAAAGACCCTCCCTATGTCACCTCACCCTCCTGCATCCCTCAACTCTGGAGATGTTGTGGAGGTTTCTCTGCCTCAGTTTCTTCATCAGCTCCCCACTCTGCTCTTGGGCTCTGCAGGGTTACTCTGGGCCCGCTCCAGGAGCACCTGGGGTGAGAGATGTTACAAAGAGAGTTTAATGTGGCCATGTGCCAGCAGCCACCTTTGAGCTCCAGGGCACAGTCCTGGTGTCAGCTGTTTCCAGCCTGGTCCAGGGTAACTGCAGGCAGCTCAGCCTCCCCGAAGTTTACTTGTCTGGGGCATCTCTCAAAAGATTCTCTGACCCATGTTCTCCTCTCCCCTCTCACAGTGGAAGTCTATTTCCTTATTCTTTCAAAGTCCCTTCCCCCACAGGAGGCTGGGCTGAGAGAATGATGCTGACTGTCACCCAGGGCCGAGTCTATAACTCTTCAGGGCCTCAGTTTCCATAGCTGGAAAATGAAACTCTACTCGCTGTAACAGGCTGAATGGTGGCCCCCAAAGATAGTGGGTTTTCATTCAGGAACCTAGAAATGTGGCCTTATTTGGGAAAAGGTTCTTAGTGGATGTGATTAAGTTAAGGATTTTGAATTAAAAATAGAGCTACCATGTGATCCAGTGATTCCACTTCTGGGTGTTTATCCAATGGAAATAAAAACACTAACTGAAAAATATATGTACCCCCATATTCATTACAGCATGCTTACAATAGCCAAGTCGTGGAAACAACCTAAGTGCTCATTGATAAACGAGTGGATAAAGAAAATGTGATATATGTACACAATGGGATATCATTCAGCCATAAAAAGAAGAAAACCTTGCCATTTATGACAGCATGGATGGACCTTGAAGGCATTATGCTAAGTGAAATACGTCAGAGAAAGACAAACATTATATGATCTCACTTATATGTGAAATCTAAAAAAACAAACCAAACAAAATAAAAAGAGCATAGCTCTAGGAGTCACTATGAAGCCAGGGGGACCAAGCTGGGGACTCTGGAAGATGAGGGAGGAACTGGGTGTCAGTACAGGGGGACGCCATTTATTTGATGCAAAGGCAATGAAACAAAACAGTTTTCACCAAATACCAGTGTTATAGGCTGTGGTAAAAGTCCCAGATACTTATATGAAGATGAAGTGAGCCCTCGCTCCTTGTAACCTCTGTCTAGATGCTAAATTCCATCTGTAGCCAGTGACTGCCCCAGTGAAAACTCTTGTAGTGCGTCAAAGCTCGCCAAAAATAGAGCAACTGAAATTCACAAGGCACTGAAGTTGTCTGTCACCCTGGCCAGATTCTGATGATAAAGACAGTGATCTGGAGTAAAAAAAAAGATGGACAAACCAACGTGCTTTGGAGTCTGAGGCAGATGTCATGCTAGTTGGAACTGACATTACAAATTGTGTCATCTCGGGCTAGTCCCTCAAGCTCTTTCAGCCACCTGTCCTTCTAGCCTGTTTCTGAACCAATCACTACGGCCAGGGGGGATAGAATATGCTGATTGGCCAGATGTGGGTCACGTGCCCCCTCCCGGGAGTGGGGAAGGGCTCTAGCCCCACCACCTGTATAGACCCACGGAAAGGAAAAGCATGGCGATATTTCCAGAAGGAAAAGAAGTGGATGGTGGGCAGGTGAAACAACCAATACCCACTCTACACAGCACTCTGTTGGGGTGAGGATGAAATGAGATGTTGTGTGTGAGTGTGTGCATGCGCATGCGTGTGTCTATGTTGTCTATGGGTGTGTGTAAACACCTGGCACACAGCAGGAGCTCAGGATGTGCTGGTTGGCCTGGGTGCTGGTGATGCAGTAGGTGATGGGCTGGGAAGAGTCAGGCCAGGTGGATGGCATTGAATGGTTTCTCGGAGGACAGTCTGGGTGCGCAGTAAATATTAAATTACTCCCAGCTCCGAACCCCAGTTGGCAGGCAGCCCAGCCTGGGAAGGGGGCTCTCAGTGCCTCCCTGTTTCCCCTCCAGGCTAGTCCCTGCATGTCAGCAGCAGTGCCAAGTGTCGGGGAGGCTGGGGCTGATCTGTGTACTTGAGACTGTGGCCTCAACCAGACCCCAGTGGACTGTGCTTTCAGCTCAGTCAGAATATCCTTCTTCAGCTCCTGCCTCTCAGGATGCCCTGGCCTCTGTGTACATGCTTGCAAGATGCCCGATGACTGAATTAGTTTTTTAGTTATTTTCGGTGCCCTGTTCTACTTCTCTCTCCCCATCCCTGGCTGCCATGACTCTCCACATTGAGAAATCAGTATGCAGTAGACTGTGACCAGGGACCGGCCACTAAGCTCTTGCTTTTAATGGATTCCTGATTTCCCCGACCACCACCAGCAGCCTGTGAGAGCCTCCCCACATTTGCAGATGGGGGCCCAGAAACTCCTGGCTGTTCCCTCCCTGCAGAGAGAGAGAGAAAAATACCAACATACCCCCCGGGCACCAACATCTTCTCCACTGAGCTGGAGGCTCCCCAATATTAAGGCTTCCAGGTCACCCCCAAACTCTGCCTCCCCATTGTGGAGATTCTCCAGGTCATGAGCACAGGCCTTGGAGATAGAAAAGTTCTGGGTTCAGTTCCCAGCAACTCACTGGCCGAGCAACTAGGAGCAAGTGGCTGGATGTCTCTAAGCCTTGCTTTTCCATTTGTATAAAGGAGGATAATATTCCTTTCTCCATGATTATGTCAGGTTTAGTGGGGACAACATGGGAAGGGCACTTGGCCTGTGCCACATCATAGGTGTCTGGCACCCCACAAGGTCCCTTTTATGCTCTTAAATCGTTTTATGCATTTTTGTCTCAGGGCTGGACCATCCAGGATCATTGAAATCTCTCCCTGGGTTCAGATTCTCTTCCAACACTCAGAGAAGAGTTTTCTAGAGCATCCCAGAAGTTGATACCAGGAATTTACTTAATGAAACAAAAGTGGACTTATTTTGCTCAAGAAAGAAATGAATCCTGACATGGACACACTGCTATATTTAAAACAGATAGCCAACAAGGACCTACTGTATAGCACAGGGAATGCTGCTCAATATACTGTAATAACCTAAATGGGAAAAGAATTTGAAAAAGAATAGATACATGTATATGTATAATCGAATCACTTTGCTGTACACCTGAAACGAACACAGCATTGTTAATCAACTATACTCCAATATAAAATTTAAAAAATTAAAAAAAAAGCAATGAATCCTGCCAGCTTCTGGTTTCCAGCCTCAATCCAAAGCTGGACCCAGAGTAGGAGTCTACAAATGTAGTTCTCTTCCCACCTCTGTGAATCTGCCCTCCAGGCTGCACTGGGGATGCTGTGTTGGGATACAGAATCCCCGGACAGCCTCCAGGAGCTCCCACACCTAAATGTTCACCCCCAACTTTGATGTTGTTGGCCTGAGTCCCAGGGCCCCCCTGTCCAGGGCCAGGGCCCAAGTGGAAACCAATATGTAAGGTGATCTTTCCATTTACAGTCAGCATGGCACCTAACCGCTTGTTCCTCCTCCCAGTAAGGAGCAGGAAGCAATTAGGACAGGGTAAGATGATTGCTGGGGACACTGCTTTCTAGGCTGCCCTTTCCATGAGCCGAGGGCCCAGCTCGTCTGGACTCCTGTGGGCTGCCTGGCTGGAATATTCCCCCCATCCTATAGATGGATAAACTGAGGCCTGGGGAAGTTAGATGACAAGGGCCTTGCCCAGACCATGTAGATAGTTAGCGGGGGTGCTGGGATAAGTACCCAAGTTTCCTGACTCCTGATTTGGGGCTGTCTACTCAGAGGTCTGCTAGCAGATGGAAACCATGACCAGGGTTTTTAAATTCTGTTTCCTCTGTGAGGGAGGTACTGTAAAGGGCAGTTCCTGGCACAGAGTAAATGTTCAATAAAAAATGAGCTCTTGTTACTATTATTGCTTCTGTAGGTATTATTGGCTGGTCCATCTGGATTAAAGAGGGAGCCCGGTAACAGAGAAAAGGAGGAAGATGTGAGAACCACAGAGTGTTATTAAGAAGGGATCTTAGCAACAGAGAGATCAACAATCCTACCTGTTTCCAATGAGGAAGATAAGGCAGCAAGACAACCCGTCTGACAGCATGGTCTTGGGCAAAGCAATCTCTCTCTCTAGGTCTGTTTCCCCATTATAGATTGTTGGTGTAGATAAAGTAATAGACATAGGAATCATCTCAGGAGTTAACTGTGATCAATCAGTAGTGACTCCCTGGAGTGCGGTAGTGAAAGGGATTCTGGATCTGTGTCTCAGCTCAGCAAGAGAGAGAACCGTTATCTATTAGTGATGTCTGCACAGGGGACAGGAGAGGGGAGTGATGGCAAGTGTGCTGTATCTTTGCCATTTATGGACTGGTCACGTTTGAAGTCCCCTTCTAGCTCTGCTGGCCTACGATTTGATGATTCTGAACAACTGTTTAGAAGGCTCTACCAATGTGTTTGGATTTAAACAAAGGCAATAGCCAAGGAGAGAAGTGAAGGACAAGCATGGTGCAACGCAGAGGCCAAGGCCTGTTGGCAGACATCTGCTACTTTCCTACTATTGTGTCCATTCCCCCTGGGATGTGAATCACCCCGCTTCTGCCTGCCTCCCTAGTTCACTTCAGGTGGGAATAGTCTCTGGCTCTAGGGGTGGGATAATGGGGGCAATATGAAGGAACATAAAGTCAAGAGATGACAAGAGATTGGGTGATGGAGACATCTTTGTAGCCCCTGGATCCAGCCATGCCTGTTGTGGATTCCTGGATTTTTTGCTTACATGAGCCAATAATATCTTTTTTTGCTTAAATCAAGAGACTTAAAGGACACACCCAGCATCCTTATCATGGACACCAGCAAACCCTTTTGGTCCATCTATTGTGAAAGGAGCACTGCGCTGAACTGATTGAAATGTGCTGTGTGCCAGGTCCCCTCTGCCATCCCTGCCTCTTTAAGACCTCACAACTGAGGAGGCTGATTCTCGAGGTCCTGGGGGATTCAGCCTCCCTCCAGCCTGTGGAGGATAACTGTCCCTGAACTGGATTCCCAACATGGGTAATGCTTTCCCTGAGATCTCCCTGGTAGGTGAGGAAACCAACACAAGGGACCTGGACCTTCTCTGAGGGGCCTGACTTCTGAGTTCACCACTGAGTTCAGGAGGGGAGTCCAGGGAATAAAATCAGTTTATTAGTAGTAAGTATTTCAAATTTGCAACTAAGGAAATGGCAGTGCAGAGGAGTGAAGAGATGTTTTCAAGCTCACCCGCCTTCTTAGGAGCCGGTTTTCTCCTCCTGGCCCCAGGCCGCAGGCTCCATCTTCCCCCAGTCTGCTCCCCTGCCAGCAACACCCCCAGCCTTGACTCCTTTTGTTTTCAGCGGGAGTAGTGGTGCTACGTTCTCCTGTCTGGAGACGGGGAAAGATTCTGATAGTGGCTTGAACACATTAGGTGCTCAGTAATTGTTGAATGTGTGAGTCATTGGCTGAGAAAGTGTCTTTTGGTTTTCTTTTGGTTGTCTTCTAGTCTGTCTGCCTTTCCCCAGAAGCAGAGCCTGAGACAAAGACTCCAGGGTAAATAGTTCATTTGGGAATGTGATCCCAGGGCAGGGGTGAAGGACAGGGGAGCGAAACAGGGAGGGAAGGCCTAGTGGCCAGTGTCCAAGATGGCGCCAATGAGCCTTGCCTCCTGGAATTCAGGATTCTCTCCCACACTGAACAGGGCTGATCTTTGTGACCATAAGATTCCGCAGACTTGATAGTGTATGGCTTCTGAAGCTTCATAAGTGACATTGAGGCTTCCAACTTGCTCTCGTGGATCACTAGTTTTGGGAGAAGCCAGCTGCACTGTAACGAGGATGCTCAAGCAGCCCTATGGGCAGGTCCATTTGGTGAGGAACCGAGGCCTCCTGCCAACAGCCGGCATGAACTTGCTACATGTGAGTGCGCCATATTGGAATCGGATTCTCCCACCACAGTGAAGCCCTCAGATGACCACAGCCCAGCCCTCAGATGACCACAGCCTCAGCTGACAAATTGAGAGACCCCAAGCTAGAACTGCCCAGCTAAGCTGCTCCCAGATTTCAGGCCCACAGACACTGAGATGGTAAATGGTTATTGTTGTTTTAAGCCACTAAATTTTCGGATAACTTTTTTAAAGTTTTCTTACTAAATATGTCATTGCTATGAGTGACTGATTGCTTGATTCCAAGGGACCTCTGAGAAGCGTGTAAAATGTGTTTCAAGACGGTCTGCCCAGGGGGAGAACATTTACCCAGTGGCTTCCATATTCTATTGTCCAAGGGTTGCCTCCTGGGCATTGATGCTCCTGCACTTGTGGGTTGCACATGTGTGCATGCCATGTGGGTCCTTGCAGGTAGCCCATGTCACAGAGTGAGGAAAGCTCTGGGCAGGAAGTGAGAGGACACAGGTAGGCCTGAGGTGATGTAACTCCAGGTGGCACACACACCAAGCTGACTGAAGTCTGTGCAGAACTGTCACCACAGTGATGGCTGGAGTAAGAGTTGGGGCTGAAAGGATATGAATTGGGTGCCCAAGAGGTGCCTGATACACTGTGTGAATCAGTGAATGAGTGAGTGGTGAGTGGGTGAACGTGTAAATGAATAACTGAGTGGATGATGGAAGCAGTGAGTGAGGGAATGAACAGATGAATGAGTCCTTGATGGGGTTGATCATCTACCTGCAAACAGCACAACAAATATCGCCCTCCTCATCCACTGGTGCAGTCCCAGCGGCCCAGGAACAGTCAGGGGCTGGAAGCACACCGAGGGCTTTGCTTCCAAGTCCTGGCAGGATCCTGTCTGAGAGAGTGGTCCCATGTCTTGCTCATCTTCATCCCCTTGTCTTCCCCGCTGAGCTGTGGGAGGGAGAGAGAGAGAGAGAGAGAGAGAGCTGTCAGCAGTGCCTCTGGCTGGCTGGCTCCTGACACGTGGCAGAGTTGGGCCAGAGGGAGAGCCTGCAGTGCCTTTTCCTCCTGGCTGCATCTTACTAGAGAAATAACCTGTCTTCTAGGGTCAGACAGGAAAATTGCAGACCTTGAATGTGTTTTATACCCTGGACACTGGGCAGGACCAACCTTTCGCTGGACTAGAAATGCCAGGCAGGGTTTTGGGGATGAGTGACTCAGCTCTGTGGCATGTGACCCAGCATCTCCTCCTCCCCTTTCTTGCAAAAGAAAACAGGTGGTGATTGACAACACTCAGACAGCCCTTGTATCCTAAACATGATCACAATCATTCCCATTTTACAGATGGAGGAAGTGAGGCCCAGGGAAAAGAGGTGACTTGCTAGAGTTCGTGGAGCTGCACGCCTGTTCTCATTCACACCTAGAGAGAGAGGCGAGTGACTCTGAGAGGAAAGTGAGCTGCAGCACGATTCTAAAATGGTAGCTGGAGCCCAAAATCAGGACCTGGAGACCCAATCGGAACCCAGGCTCATCCCTAGCTATGAGATCCCAGGCAGGTAATTCCCACTCTGAGCCTCAGCGTTCCCCATGGAGGAGGTGGGGGCTGGGCTACACACACACTGTTGTCTTCTGATTGGGTCCCTGGCCAGGCATCGCAGCGGAGTGGCTAACTCGCATTTATTAAGCACCTACCACACACCTTGCACCAGGCAGGATGAGCATCACACAGGCTTCCTTGTCCTCACAACTCTGTAAGGCTGGCATGACTCAGCCCATTTTATAGATGAAGAAGCAGAGGCTCTGAGGGGTTAGAGGTCAGCTAACTTGCCCAAAGACCCAAAGCTGCTAAAGTATGGAAGCAAGATTTGAATGTAGATCTCTCTTCTAGCGCCCTAAGAAAAAGCATTTATTTTCCTGATGCTGCTGCTAGTGGCGATAAACATCAGCAACTACCATTTACTGGGCATCTCCTATTTGTCAGGTATTATTCTAGGAGATGTTATGTGCAATGAAGGTCTCTGTATTGGTTTACACCTTTCATTTGCAAGTGAAGAAATCCAACTCAAACTGGCTCCAGCAAAATGATATTTATTAGCTCACATAATTGGTAAATCCCAGGTGGATCCCTGCACAGCCATATTTAGCGCCTAAATCCTGTCTTCTGTTTTCTCCATTCCATTCTGCTCAGCTCCATTCCCCTCCCTGTGCAAATGCCTTCTCTCCCGCTAGAGTGGGGCTTTTCCCACGTGGCTGCCCCCAGATTTCCATTCTCTCGGCTTAATCACCAGAGTGGAACAGAGGCCATCTCTCACCCAATGTGTGTATAGCCATCCAGGGAAGGCTGATTGGCTTTCGCCTGGAGCATAAGTGCACCTCCGGGCGGATCAGTATTTCCAGGACTGATTGGTATTTCCAGGACAACGGGGTCACGCCCGCGGCTGCCCGTGTGACGGGGGCAGCCCCACTGGAATCATTAATACTGTGCACAGAAGAGATGAAAGACACCTGGTCAGTCCCACTAGACCTCACACAACCCCATGAGAAAGGTACAGTGACATTCTGCATTTTATAGGTGAGGACACGAAGGGTCAGAAAGGATGATGCAACTGTCCATGTCACGTGGTTGGCAAGTGACCACGGCCATCTCATCTAGACTCACTCTAATGAGTGTTGAGAGGACAGGGCTCATCGGGATGGAATGGTTAAAGGGTTATTGAGCACCAACTGTGTGCAAGTCTGTAAAGAGGAGCAGGAGACCCAGCCGGGCCGACAGGGCGTCTACAATCCACCTGGGGAAGCCAGAGTTAAAAAACAGCAACGGGGCTTCCCTGGTGGCACAGTGGTTGAGAGTCCGCCTGCCGATGCAGGGGACGCAGGTTCATGCCCCGGTCCGGGAAGATCCCCCATGCCGCGGAGCGGCTGGGCCCGTGAGCCATGGCCGTTGAACCTGCGCATCCGGAGCCTGTGCTCCGCAACGGGAGAGGCCACAACAGTGAGAGGCCCACATACCGCAAAAAAAAAAAAAGAAAAAAAAAAAAAACAGCAATGGATTTGAACAGTAGGTGGAGGTTGCAGGAGCAGAGCCGTCAGGAGGCTGGAGGTGATGAATTGCTAAATGAGTGGCACAGACAGAAATTGCTTGAGGAGTTCAGAGGAGAGAGCGAGAACTGTGGGCTGCAGTCAGGGAATCGTTTCCGAAAGGGAGAGACTCTGAACTTGGGCTTGAAGGACAGACGGGGGGACTTTCAGAGGCAGTGAGGAAGGACCTGAGCCTCACACATGGGTCAAAGGGCATGCTCCCCAGGCACTCCTGCCTCTGCAATTCTGTGGTTTCGAAAAAATCCCCAGGCCCTGTTTGAAACCTCACAAGTTCTCTCACCTTTGCCCATGGTCTAGTTCAAACCCCAGCTCGGCCACCAATGAGCTGTGTGACCTTGGGCAAGGGGCTTCACCTCTCTGAACCTCAGGGTTTTCATCCATAAGTTGGGAAATAGGATTCCTGCTCTGTCTACCTCACTAGATCATTGTGAGGATGGAATGAAATTATGTGCATGGATGTGTCTTGGGAACCATGAAATGCTTATAAATATGAGCGATGATTATAGCTGGACAACTCCAGTGCATTTATTCTTAGCTGGGGGGCTCCCAACAATGTGTCAAGGAAGGCTTGTTTTCCTCTCCCCTCTCTTGAGCCCCAAGTTTTTTTTTTGGATGGCAAAGGGCATAAAAAGATTTGAATCACCTGCTTCCAAAACCTGACACTGCCACTTACTATTTGTCTTACCTCAGGAGACTTACACCTCTAAGTCCTAAGTGTGAGGATTAAAAGAGATAACACATGTGAAGTGCCCAGTATAGTGCCTGGCTTCGAGTAGGTTAATTTATTTCAAATGTTATTTCCCTTTGGGGGTGCCCTTCTCAAAGCACTTATTCTTTGCTCAGAAGCAATCTAGGGCCAGGAAAATGAATGCACTGATTGGCCAGACCCATGTCACATGACCAGCCTTGGTCCTGGAGGGAGGTGTGGGCTCCACTCAAGGCTGGGGAGTGGGACGGGGTGTATTTACTTACCAGCTATTGCGGGGGTGGGCAAGCTACTGTTCACTGCTCGTTTTTGTCCTCCCCGCAAGGTAAGAATAGTGTTTGCATTTTTTTTTTTACATCTTTATTGGAGTATAATTGCTTTACAATGGTGTGTCAGTTTCTGCTTTATAACAAAGTGAATCAGTTATACATATACATATGTTCCCATATCTCTTCCCTCTTGCATCTCCCTCCCTCCCACCCTCCCTATCCCACCCCTCTAGGTGGTCACAAAGCACGGAGCTGATCTCCCTGTGCTATGCGGCTACTTCCCACTAGCTATCTATTTTACGTTTGGTAGTGTATATATGTCCGTGCCTCTCTCTCGCTTTGTCCCAGCTTACCCTTCCCCCGCCCCATATCCTCCAGTCCATTCTCTAGTAGGTAGTGTTTGCATTTTAAAGGGCTTAATAGAAAAAAAAAAAAAGAGTATGCTACAGAGACTTATGTGGCCTACGAAGCCTAAAATAGCTGCCTGTTCACAGAAACGTTTGCTGACCCATGATCCACTTAGTTGTAAACACAGCCAACCGGCTTATTCTTCTGAAATTCAGCATTTAATGAGTATAATGAGAGGGCTCTTCACTCTGTCAGGTTGTTTTTGACTAAATAAAGGTCTGGGGACGTGTATCAGTCAGGCCCCTACCAGGAAAACAGAAACTGCTCTAAGTATTTAAACTAGTATTAAACTAGGGTGGGAAAGGTGTCTTAATATAAGGAACTGGCATCTACAGGTGATGGCAAGGCCAAAAAATCAAACAGAAGAAGGGATGGTGCCACCACCCCCTGGCTGGAGGGCATGGGAGGGGGGGTTGTTCCTGGAGCCCAGGGTCCAAGGTCCAGGCTCCAGGGTCCAGGGCCCAGGGGAGCTGGAACCCCAGCAGCTCTGTCCAGTGGGTGCTAGTGTCATGGAGGAGAGGCAGCCACTTCCCGGGGAGCTGCCTGGGCAGAAAGTGAGGGGAGAAGTGCCTTGGTTTCTCCCTTCCTCCATTCTTTCATTTTGCAAAGTGTCTCCTCTTGGCTGGACCCAGCCAGAAGCTGGCTCCCAGGGGAGTCTCTGAAACTCAGCCTGCAGCGCTTGGCCCTCCTCTGCTTTCTGGACCTGAACCTGGGCAGGGTGAGCAAACGAGGGAAGGGCAGACAGGCCCAGGATTGGCCAGGGGCTGTGAGCAGATTCTGCCAAGTCAGTCCCTCTGAAGGCCATTGACAAGCTCAGTGCCTGGGGCCATAAACGTGTGTCTAGATCAGGGGATGAGGAGTCGCACAATGTCCAAGTTCATTGCCGGGTCCACCTTGGTGGCATATACCCTGTGAGATATGTGTCCACATTCATTGCTGCTGATTTGTAATTTGCATTCAGCTTCTATTTAGTTACTCCGAAGTGGTCTTGCCCTGGTTCTTACTTCCTGTCATCCTTTTCCTCTTCTTCGTGGTCGTGGAGGTGTAGACAGTTTTCCAGCTTCGCACATTCCCCGACCCCCTTCTTGATGTTTCCATACCCAGGAATCACTTCAAACCATCTTCTTGACTCTTGTCATGTCTGAAGACTGCTTGTACCATTGTTTCGCTTTCCTCGGCTCTATTTTTGAACACATTAACACATCCCGTCACAATTAAAACTTTATATCGCTGCTGTAAATAGAAACTCGGGATCATATGCCATCAATTTAAATAAATACCATGAAACTGAATCACTGTTAATCAAATTCTGCCTGCTGCTTTGGCAGAGGCCGTGCGTATGAGCTCTTGGTGGAAAAGGGAAAATGTTAAAAATAAAAAGGAGAGGTGTGGAGGGGCAGCATCAGGAGGAGGCTTTCTCCTTGATATCATCAGAAGGACTGAAACAGAGTCGGAAGGGGTTTGATCTCACCTGGTGTGATTTGAAGCTATGGATGCCACTGATGTCATTTCTCTTTCCACCTGTAATCACACTGAAATCACATTAAATCTGTCACACCAGAGAGATACATCCCACGCCCTGGGAAGCCCAACATAAGGGCTTACTTTTCCCCATACGATCTGTTAATCTCTCCTCTAAAATTTTATTAGGCACCTCCCCACCCCCGCATGTTTATCAGGGTCCTTCTGTACAACTCCACCAGTTTCTACACTTCTTAAAGCTTTGAAATCTCTGATGAAGTCAATGGATGCTCAAAGACACTCCACATGCTTTTATTAATTAAACCACCACCCAGAAATGAGTGAAATTCCTCTAAATACTTTATTCACCGAATAAGAGCCAAGACAGCTCGTGTTTACTCTTCCACCTTGTGAAAATTCTAGGTTTGTTTTTTAAAAACAACATTTTAATGATTAAGTTATGAGCAGTTCCTTATAAATAGTTACAACTTGCCTGCCATCTGTGTCAACATTTATGACTTAATGACACAGTTTTATGCTATTACTGGTGTTTGTGGATGTTTGTCTACATGGTGTCATGTTTAGGGAAAGATACCTAAGTTAAATATATATGCCTACATATATATATATAATATTGTGTTATATGATATATTATATACATAATATTTCTTAAGTATTTACTAAATGTCAGAGTCTAAGTAAAGGGCTTTACATGACCTTATTTCTCACAACAACCCTGTGGGGATAGTACTATCCTCATCCTCATTTTTCCGGAAAGAAACTGAGGCTCAAGAGGTCTTTCACTTCCCCAAGTTCACAGGCTCAAAACTGGGGTTGAATTCAGACTTATCTCATCCTAGAGCCAACCATCAAAACTACAGCACTTTATTGCTTCTCTCATGGGGTTCCAATCCCTCCTGTGGGGAAACTGAGGCCAGAGAAAGGACCAACCTTGCTGTGGTCTCATCTCTGCTGCCTGAGTCTATGGAGAAGCCAGCCCTCCAGCTCCTGCTGAGGCACTTCTGATTCCTGCAATTCCCAGCATGGAACAGCGCCTCAGTTGTCCATCTGATCAACCACACCAGCAGGACTGTTGCTGACCAACTGAAAATATTGCTGTGATTTCTTCTAATTCTCCTGCCTTTTCTTCTGAAGAGAGCGCAGAGCTTTTTTTCCCCCTTACAGGTCCTAATGTGATTATTTGTGTAGCAGACAAACATACAAATGTACATGAATTTGAATTATGGGGTTGCCAGGATAAGCTGTATTTAAAACAACAACTCCATTACTCATAGCTGGAGAAGGCTGGAATAGCATTGTCAGGTCTTCTGCCGAAGTTTGCTGCGGGATCCCATTCACTGAGGTTTTAGGTTGATTGGGCCTCCATTCAGATTCAACTGATAATTAGCATTTGGCCTACTAAGTGCAAGTTCCAGTGCTAGGCCTGGGTAGGATGAGGTACAAAGAGAAGTAAAACTTCCTGGTCTTGAGAGACGCCCCTGCCCACCTGCCTTCCTTGCCCTCTCCCTCCCTCCTCCCTTCCTTCCTGCCTTCCTTTCTTCCCTCCTTCCTTTTCTCCCTTCTCTTTCTTCTTCTTCCCCTCCCCTATTGCCTGCCTCCCTTATTCCAGCTGTTTTTGGGTCCCATTATGTTCTGAACACCTTGCTAAGTCATTCACACAAAGATAAATCATGATCCCTTTCATGAAGGGGCCAACAATTTACTAGAGTTGAAAGTCCAGAGCTAGAAGGGTCCTTTACAGTCATGCCAATATCTTGTTTTAAAGTTGGACAAGCAGAGTAACCAGAGGGGTGAGTTGACTTCCCCAGGGTCACACAGATGGAGGGCAGTAGCTCTGGGGTTAGTGCTCAGATTTCCAGAATCTTTGGACACTGTTCTTTCTACCACAGTGGGGAAAATGCCTTTAGGAGCTATTCTGATATTCGGAATTAAAGTGATGTCATGTCCCTTCAAAGACTTGCCATGGTGAGTAGGAGATAGAAGAAGGCCACCAATGAGCCAGCAACAGAAGAAGGCTTGTTTTTGGCCATTAGGCATTAAAATGCCATGGGAGAAAGCATTCCAGCCTTCTTCTGGCAATTCTGGTGGATTCTGCGTCTTCCCTTCATTATAATGACCACTGTGGCTCTAAATAAGTGTCTAACTGGACCCTCGGAGGCTCCCCACTGTGAAGTCTGACAAGGCCCCTGGGAATCGTCCCTGAGAGGAGCTCTCTACTTTGACCCTTTTGTTTGTCCCACCTTCTCTTAGATCATGGCTTATTCATGGCCTAGGACCTTGGCACAGAGCCTGTCCCACATTCTACACTGTTCTCCATCAAGAGACAAGCCCCATAATGCCAGCCTCATTCTAGTCTCTTCCACTGAGACTACCTGGGCTTGGCAGCTGGGCCATGTGGGTACATGGCAAAGCCTCAGCATCCAGCTAAGTCCTCCTTTGAGACACCTTGGTCCAGCCAGCCAAAGTCAACTGATGGCAGAATGGTCCTGGTATGTGTCCTAAACAGGCACTTCCTGTGTGACCCACTGATCACTTACCCCCCACCTGCTACTCCTACTGGCCCCTGCCACTCTCCCCTAAGGGCCTCAATAGTGCTCTTCCACACCCTTGGGGTTGCAGCCCCCTTTATCCCTATCCCAATGTCCCAGCTATGCCCAAATTTAAGCAACAGAAATCCAGTAAGAATTTCACTGTAGTAGTTGAGCTGCAGGCCATGATTACAAGCCTGGTAAGTGAAGAAGAGGTGACTGTGGAGCCAGCCCAACCTTGAGCAGCTGACATATCCGCTCTGTGCCTCAGTTTCCTCATCTGTAAAATGGGATGATAAGAAGACCCACCTCACAAAGCTGTTGGGAGGATTAAACGTTGGTTCATGGAAAGTGCCTGGAACAATAGCATGCCGTAAGTGCTGAAATACACATGGCTTTGGTTTTCATGGTTATGCCCACTGCTCTGTCTTGTCCTGTGGGTAGCTCAGTCCTTCCCTCCTGGCAGCTTAGGTCTGATTCTGCAACCCAAATCCAAACGCTTGTTGCCATGTCCATCAGTGACCACTCATGATCATTCTCTGACCCCCAGATTCACAGAAGATTCAGCCATTACTGAGCTCCTTCTGTAAATGAGGCCCAATGAGGCACCAACTCTAAGACTTCATGCAACTTAGCTAACTTTTCTGTGCCTCCCTTTTCTCATGTGGAAAACAGACCTATAAATAGTACTTGCCTCCATGGCTGTTGTGAGAAATTAATGAATTAATTATAACGGCACATAGTAAGCGTGCAGTGATGAATGCAAGCTCTGAGGAGTGTTGTGTGCAAGGCCATGGGTGTTCAGAGGGATATTAGCTATGGTCCCTGTCATGTGTCCAAATTTGTCACATCTCCCACTATATCTGGTCTAGGTTTTCCTGCTTCCCTAAATCCAAATTGAGCACCACACCCTGGTGTGTTCTCATTCCCAGACTGGGTAGCTGGCTTGTCCCTCTTGTGGTTCCACCATCTGAGTTGCCAAAGGGTTTCTTGTACCTGTGGTTGGGTTAGGCTCAGAACCTCATGGATTGTGGTAATTCCCTCAATAGCTCCCTTTTATGGAGAGTTTATCATGTTCCAGAAATTGGGCTGAATAGTTTACAAAGATTATCTCATTTAATTTTCACAATGACCCTAGGAAGGAGATAATATGATCCCTATTTTACAGATGAGGAAACTGCGGCTCAGAGAAGTTATGAAATTTGCCCAGGGTACCTGAGTCCTGAGTGACAAAGCTGGGATTCAAATGACCAGGGCTTGAGGTCTTAACCTTCAGGCCAGCCTTTCTCTTTTCTAAGGGAAGCATTTCTCATCTGGTACTCTTTCTCCTCCAGACGCTCTTTGCCTGGCTCTTGGGAAGGCAGTCTGCCTCCCTCAAGTGCAGTCCTCTGATAGGAATGAAGGCAGTTCTCCAGGTCTCCAGATCTGCCTTTCCTCAAGCTGAAGAACTTTCTAAATGGGCCTCTGATCTGACCTTCTGCAGGCCCTTGCCCTGACCTCCTCCTGACCCTGACGCCTGGCCTCCCCTCTTGCCTCTTCAAGTCACTCCTCCTAGGATGCGATCACATTCTTCCATGACTCCCTCATCCTGCTCCCCTTTCTCTACACACATCATTCTCAGGGTCGATGGTGCATACCTCTACAAGGGCACACATTCAGAAGAACCCACATGGGGCCTGCGTGGCTCTCAGGCCAGGGGTCCCCAGAACACAGAGGAATGGGGAGGGCTTCCTCATCTCATAAAACTGTTTGTTGATGTGTGTTCCAGTAACCCAAACTCTGTAAGCTGGTCCCCCAGAAAGGAGTTCGTTGGTTGAAAGCCTCAGGGAACCTCCACATTGATAACTCCTTCTTGAGAAATCTCAGGGTAAGCACACTGGTGTAATTTTGTTGAATCTAACATTTCCCAAATGTATTTGACTCTTGGACTCTACTTTTTTTCCTTTGTGACTTCAGTTAACATCCCAAAGAAGCTCCAGGACAAACCTTGACGTGAAATAGCCACACCTGTTCAAATCACCCCACCTTTGCCTAAGAACTGACTCACTCTTCAGGGTCCCACTGGGATCCCAGCCCTCCCAGGAAGTTTTTCTTGATTCCTTCAGGTAGAAACAATCTTTCCTTTCTCGGAATCTTCACGTCAGGGACTTTCATGAATGACTCTGGAGCAGGGACTGGGTGGCATGGTGCTTGAGATGGACTTTGACTCAGAGGCAGATTTGAGTCCTGCCTGGTACTACTTCTTATGGGCTGGGTGACCTTGGACAATGTTCCTCAACTTCCCTGAGCTCCATGTGTAACGGTTTCCTCATCTACAACACAGGTTAATAAAAGAATCTGTTTGCAATGTTTTCCCATGAACACCCCAGCAGAGTGTATGGCACAGAGTAAGCATTTCATGAGTGACAGTTGCTACTTATTATTATCACTGTTAGGGCTGTCATATCTATTTGTTGAATTGAACTGCAGTCAGTTCCAGGACACCAAAAGGCCCTTTGGAGTGCGTCCCTAGCCACAGAGATTAACTTGCAGGTGAGCAGCACGGACCTCACTTAAATCCCCCCTCTGATTCCACATTATGGGCTGGGGGCTGGGAGATGCTCTGGCACCTGAGTAGTGAACAGGGTGTCTCATGCCCTGAGTCAAATCCAAGAAGGAGGCTGAGTTTGGAGGCTGGACTCCCTCCATAAGAGATCACAGAGTTGCCAAGGCCTCCCTCTGTCCACGCTGTGAAAGGAAAGCCCGGAGGCTGGTGTGGGGTTAATGAGTTTCTCTCTCCCTGTAGTAATCTAATAAATGGCTTCTCCTTATCCTGTTCCTCTATGGAACTTTTAGGTCCTTTCTTTGGCTGCTTCCTGCCTGGTGGAGCCCTCTGAGTAGGCCATTATTGCTTAATTACTGGCGAAATGGTCTCATTTGTTCTCCATTTGTCAGTGGTGAGTCCCGCCAGGGCAGCCAAGAGAATTTTGAAATTCCTCATCAGGCTCTGGCTTTGGGAAGCAAAGACACACGTGCCTCCATCCTTTCTGCTGTTGTCTGGCAACACCACGCACAGGGATGGTGGAGAAGCTCCTGGAGCTGGTGCTGGCCACCCTCCCTGCGCCATCTGCACAGCATCCTTCGCTCGCCTTGCTTTTTGCTTTCTTGTTTTTTTCCATCTTTGCCTTGGCCTCTCTACTCTTTCAGCCCAGTATGGTAGAATGAACTTGGACTCTGCAACCAGGAAACATGGATTTGAAATCCAGTCTACCACTGGCCAACTGCGTGACTGAATGTCTGTATCTTTATATGCAAAACGGGTGTAATAGCAATGCAGACCTCACAGTGGTGCAGTGAGTGAGATGCAAGAGTGAATTTCCGTTGCCAACTACAGTTGTGTATATTGTACAATTGCTAACTTTAGTTATATTTTTGTCACATACATGGTACATCTCAAACTTTGTGTCACTTCCATAGGTACCTTTCACAAAGATGTGGAGTTTGGCACAGATCACCCTTTCAAGCTGGCACTATCTTTTGCTTCTTGTCCACCCACTCATCTTTCTCCTTTGAGTGTTCCACATGGATGATATGGGTCCAGGAGAGGAAGTTTTTGCCTTTCTATAATGTTGCTGAAAAATCTTCTCTGTGCTCTTTTTTCCTACATGAAAAATCAACTTACTAATAAATAGCTAATCTAAAGTGCAAGTATGTACATGGCCAGGGAATGGGCTGGCTGGCATCTCCATTAAGTGAAGTTGGGTATCAAAGGCTGTTACAGGTTGGTTTCCATGGGAGGCCGACCCTAAGATGGGGCTTGGTGTGCAGGATGTGTCTTAGGAAGTGCTCTTGGGAACAACGCCCATGGAAAGGAGAGAAAGGAAGCAGGACTGGGCAGAGGGAGAATTGAGCTGGGACACAGTCCACAGATGACCTTGGCCAGCCAAAGCTGGAACGATGCTTCAGAGTCTGCCCAAGTTGGGGGTGAGGTGCTGGGTCTTTATACCCTTGGGCCAATCAGTCACTGGATGTGGGCCTCTCTGGGAAGGGGGCAAGACGTGGGAGAGGTGACTCTTCAGCTGAGGCCATTCCTGAAGGGGGCTGCCAGTCAAGGTCTGTGAGTGGGTAGTAGCTGGACACCAAGCCTTTCATTTCTTCCTGAAGGACTTTCTGGGTGTTGCATTACAGAGTTTACTGCAGAGGCTCCCAGAATGTCTCCTCTAACCTAGTGCTGACCTATCCATCCTGGGACCTAGCCCTGCTTCTCCTGACTCTGGTCTTCCAGGCCCCACTTCCTGTTTGCTGCATCTTTTGTGTTCAGGGTCCCACTTGATTGCTCTGCCTCAGACCCAACCTGGAAACCAGATGTGGCTTCTAGGTGCCCGAGGATTTTCTGCCTTTGTTTCTGGGCTTCACTCTGACCCCAGTGCACCCTTCTTTAGAGGAAGGACGTAAGTCCCTTTCTTCATCAGCCAGCTCCTGGATTTTTGCACTTATGGAAAGGAGCCATGTCACCAATCATGCAAAGCAGCAGATAATGCAAAATCATTTACATTTGTCCTTCAGTTGCATTACGTGATTACAAGGGGATGGGAAAAGTGTGATGGAACTGTGTGCACTCTGGATTCAGACTGCCTGAGTGTGTACCTTGGCTCTACCACTTACTAGCTGTACAACCTTGGAAAAAATACTCAACCTTGCTGTGCCTCAGTTTCCTAATCTGTAACAAGGGGGGGTTGATAATAGTACCTATCTCGTAAAACTGTTGTCAACATTACATAAACCATTACATGTCAAGCCCTCAGAGCAGTGCCTGGTACACAGTAACAGCTCAAGAAATGAAATTTGATGTTTGCCTTAATGGTGATGTTTGGTACAGAGTTTTCTTAAAATGCATTTGTTACTTGGTGTCATCCTCACTTAATTGGGGTTGACCCGGAAAAGTTGCAATGGCAGAAGAAATTGTCCTGACATTAAAGAATTGCATGGATGTCCTACCAAGTAGGTCAGCTCCTGACAGGAATCAGTAGACGGGGCAGCTAAGAAGAGGATTCAGCACCACAGACAGATCTCACACACCATTACCACAGGACCCTTTTCTTCCTCCAAAGAACAACGAAACACACTTAATCTGTCAACTGCTATCTGCCAGGCTTCCTGGCTAGCTAACAGCCCAAGACGCTTTTAGCCCAGCAATTCTGGGGTTATCTGTCTTGATTCCCACAGGAGTAACAGAGAAAGATCCGAAGGAGGCAGTGAGAGGGAAATTTGAGTCCTGAGTCGGCTTTCATAGTTGCATGTACTTCGGGGTGGGGACAGTGAGAGTGGGTCCTCCCCCTGCTCTGGGATACCCTTTTCTCATCTATAAAGCAAAACGTGACTCTTCAGGATCTGGGAGGCTTTGGGTGCATGGTGGGCCGCTGGGGATGGAGGCCATGGATCCCAGGGACCAGCAGATGGCAGCCTCTCTCCTGTGTCCACCCTCAGGGCAAGGTTTTCCAACTGGCACCTCCCTAGGACATCACTGAGGCTCTCTCAGCCCAATGGAGTGAGTGGAATCTTTGTACCCTGAACACCTCTGCTCTGGCCATCATTCCTCCCTTACTCACTTCTCCAAGCCCTAGACCCTCCGGCTCTCATCACAGCAGGTGGGGCTGAGGCTGTGCCTTTGAGATGGAGGTTTGCCCTGCTTTTCTGTTTGACCTCGTGTTACTGCCTGGTTCTGTGGTCTTTCTACAGACACTCTCCTTCTCCCCCTAGAGGTCGGCACTGCCGGGCTTGAGGAACAAACACCAAATCCTCTCCTCCTTTCTGCCACCCTTCTAGTCTCCCACTACAGGATGCTCTGAGTTGGCACTCAGAAGAAACAAGGCAGTGGAATAGAAGGGAAGGTGAGGCCATGGCCTGGTTCTTATACTGTGGTGCTAGTTCTCTTGGAGGGGCTTGTGTTTCTGGGAGCAGGAGGTAAAGTTCCTTGAGTCACAGGAGATAAAGAAGTAGAGAAAGGTCCTGAGACATGAGGCAGTTGGACAATTTCGTAATTATTACTGAGCGCTTGCCCTGTGCCAGGCACACGTCTAACCTACAGCCCGTGATGCAGGTACTATTGTTATGAGAAAGCCAATGGTCACAGAGGTTAAAGCATTTACGGAAGGTCATATAGCTGAGTAGTGGCGAAACCAAGCTTCAGTGTCTGTCTGACTTCATAGATGACTTAGTATGATGTGGGGAGGAGCCTTGGGCAAGAGTCAGCCAAACAGGGCTCTGATTTCGGCTCTGCCCTTGAACTGCAGTTGCGTGACCTTGGACCAGAAACTTTGTCTCCCTGGACCTCAGTTTCCCCATGTGAGAGTGGAAGGACTGGACTAGGATGCTCTCTAAGGATCCTCCAGCTTTAAGAGTCTATGAATAGACTCTCCCTGGGACTAACGCTTTTTAAAAACTATTGGCAAGAACTCACATATGCACAAGCTCAGCTTTATGTATAAATGGAGTAGGCAGCAGCCTGTATGGTGTGAGTGATGGCTGCTGGGAAGGGCCCCTGCCCAAAATATCTCAATCTCTCATCCTGCTGCCAGAGTGCCTGGAGTCTCACCATTCTACAGTCATGCCTTTCCTGAGTCCCTATTTCAGAATACCAATGCGTCGGGGAGGCCTAACAGATGATGTCCTTTCTTTCTAGGAGGAAGGGAATTTTGATGGACAGTGAAACTAGTTTGTATTTCCTGAGTTCAAAATAATTTTCCTTTGGGTGAGAGTAGGCTTCCTGGGGCAGACTGGGATAGTCGAGAGCCTTCCTTCAATTAAATAGTGGGGAGGGAATTAAGAAAGGCAGCAGGAGGATGCTGGCTGCTTCATGAAGCATCTCAGGTTTGGGCTCCAGGTGGATCTGGGTTTGAATCCTGGCAACTATGTGACCTTTTGGTATATGCTCTGACTTCCTCCCTCCCCAAGCCAAATCCCTCACTTGTCTGGGACTCAGCAGGCCCAGGCGGTTGGAATGTCTTCTTCCAGAGGAGGTGGGGTCCAGCCCAGCACCAACCCCACCAAGTGGGCATGTTCCCAGGAGAGGCCCAGAAGCTGGTGCCGGGAAATGCCACCCCTCTCCCCTGGCTTCCCCTGGCAAGCTCAGCCCTGCGCCCCTCCCTTTCCTTTCATCAACCTGTCAGTGGCTGATGGATGGAAAACTGTCATCCTCTTTCCCCACCCAGCATCATCACTGTGACACCAACCGTGCCCCCTCCTGTCTCCACGAGGCTGGGAAGCAATTTCTGATGAGGAGGTACTCTGGACCATCTCTAAACTGAGGATAACAGTAATCCCTGCCTCGCGTGGCTCTGCTGGACAGGTAGGATGCTGTGTGCTGGCACATAATGGGTGCTTGAGGCATGTTGGTGACACCCCAACCCTTTCTGTCCTCAAAGTCCTCGTGTTTATGAACTAAAGAGGAAGAAAGAACCATAGGGTGAGCTTGAACCTGAGCCATGGTTCTTTCTTATAACTTGTTGGCCCATTCAGCCCTAGAAATGGCAGGGCTATAGGGGCACTATTTGTGATTGGTGCATAGTAAGTGCTCAACTGATTGTGCCACACTCAGAATAGCACCCAAAGTCCTTCCTGTGGCCCCTCTTGCCTCGGTGGGGCCTATCTGTCCCTGCCCAGCTCTTTAACCTCATCTCTTGTTATTTTCCCTCTTGCTCATCCACCTTCACTACATGGGCATTCTTGCTCTTCCTGGAACGCACCAGGCATGCCCCAACTCGAGATTTTAGCCCTTGCTGCTCCTCTCTCTGAAATGGTCTTCCCAGGTATCTGTATGGTGCATTCTCTTGCTCCCTTCAAATCTCTTTAAGTGTCCTCTCAGTACAGAAGCCTTCCTTGACAGCCCTAGCAAAAATGGCACCCCACTCCCTTCTTCACAGTGTTTACCTCTCCCTTACATTCCCTTACATATTTCTTTGCTTATTTGCTTGTTGTGAGTCTAATTGCATAGGTAACAATTTTCACAACACAGTCTTGTTAGCTGCTGTACCCCCAGGACCTAGAACAGTGCATGGCTCATAGTAGGTGCACAGTAAGCAATTATTGGATGAATGAACTGATCAGTGAATGAATACTTATTGTGTGAGACAATTTGTTCAGATTCATTGTTTCCTAACACAAGTGTTCCAGATCTCTAGAGGGTGCCAAGGGCTGTCCAGGGATTCTAGAGCTATCCTTAGCTGTTCAAAGAGAGTAAAGGGGATCAAGTATTTCAATGTGGATTAAAACCACATTGGTGGGAGACCTTCAAGACGGCAGAGGAGTAAGATGTGAAGATCACCTTCCTCCCCACAAATACATCAGAAATACATCTACATGTGGAACAACTCCTACAGAACACCTACTGAACAATGGCAGAAGACCTCAGACCTCCCAAAAGTCAAGAAGCTCCCCACGTACCTGGCTATGTGGCTGACAGGGTCTTGGTGTTCCGGCCGGGTGTCAGGCCTGTGCCTCTGAGGTGGGAGAGCCGAGCTCAGGACTTTGGTCCACCAGAGACCTCCTGGCTCCACGTAATATCAAACAGCGAAAGCTCTCCCAGAGATCTCCATATCAATGCTAAGACCCAGCTCCACTCAACAACCAGCAAGCTACAGTGCTGGACACCCTATGTGAAACAACTAGCAAGACAGGAACACAACCGCACCCATTAGGAGAGAGGCTACCTAAAATCATAATAAGGTCACAGACACCCAAAAACACACCACCAGACGTGGACCTGCCCACCAGAAAGACAAGATCCAGCCTCATCCACCAGAACACAGGCACCATTCCCCTCCACCAGGAAGCCTACACAACCCACTGAATCAACCTTAGCCACTGGGGGCAGACATCAAAAACAAAGGGAACTACAACCTGCAGGTTGCGAAAAGGAGACCCCAAACACAGTGAGTTAAACAAAATGAGAAGACAGGGAATTACACAGCAGATGAAGGAGCAAAGTAAAAACACACCAGACCAAACAAATGAAGAGGAAATAGGCAGTCTACCTGAAAAAGAATTCAGAGTAATGATAGTAAAGAGGATCCAAAATCTTCGAAATAGAATGGAGAAAATACAAGAAACGTTTAACAAAGACCTAGAAGAACTAAAGAGCAAACAAACAATGGTGAACAACACAATATATGAAATTAAAAATTCTCTAGAAGGAAGCAATAGCAGAATAACTGAGGCAGAAGAACAGATAAGTGACCTGGAAGATAAAATAGTGGAAATTACTACCGCAGAACAAAGTAAAGAATAAAGAATGAAAAGAATTGAGGACAATCTCAGAGACCTCTAGGACAACATTAAATGCACCAACATTCGAATTATAGGGGTCCCAGAAGAAGAAGAGAAAAAGAAAGGGACTGAGAAAATATTTGAAGAGATTATAGTTGAAAACTTCCCTAATATAGGAAAGGAAATAGTTAATCAAGTCCAGGAAGGACAGAGAGTCCTATACAGGATAAATCCAAGGAGAAACATGCCAAGACACATACAAATCAAACTATCAAAAATTAAATACAAAGAAAAAAATATTAAAAGCAGCAAGGGAAAAACAACAAAGAACATACAAGGGGATCCCCAGAAGGTTAACAGCTGATCCTTCAGCAAAAACTCTGCAAGCCAGAAGAGAGTGGCAGGACATATTTAAAGTGATGAAAGGGAGAAACCTACAACCAAGATTACTCTACCCAGAAAGGATCTCATTCAGATTCAATGGAGAAATTAAAACCTTTACAGACAAGCAAAAGCTAAGAGAATTCAGGACCACCAAACCACCTTTACAACAAATGCTAAAGAAACTTCTCTAGGCAGGAAACACAAGAGAAGGAAAGACCTACAATAAAAAACCCAAATCAATTAAGAAAATGGTAATAGGAACATACATATCGATAATTACCTTAAATGTAAATGGATTAAATGCTCCAACCAAAAGACATAGATTGACTGAATGGATACAAAAACAAGACCCATATATATGCTGTCTACAAAAGACCCACTTCAGACCTAAGGACATGAACAGGCTGAAAGTGAGGGGATGGAAAAAGATATTCCATGCAAATGGAAATCAAAAGAAAGCTGGAGTAGCAATTCTCATATCAGACAAAATAGACTTTAAAATAAAGACTACTAGAAGAGACAAAGAAGGACACTACATAATGATCAAGGGATCAATCCAAGGAGAAGATATAACAATTGTAAATATTTATGCACCCAACATAGGAGCACCTCAACACATAAGGCAAATGCTAACAGCCATAAAAGGGAAAATAGACAGTAATACAGTCATCGTAGGAGACTTTAACACCCCACTTTCACCAATGGACAGATCATCCAAAATGAAAATAAATAAGGAAACACAGCTTTAAATGATACATTAAACAAGATGGACTTAATTGATATTTGTAGGACATTCTATCCAAAAAAACCAGAATACACTTTCTTCTCAAGTGCTCATGGAACATTCTCCAGGATAGATCATATCTTGGGTCACAAATCAAGCCTTTGTAAATTTAAGAAAACTGAAATCGTATCAAGTATTTTTTCTGACCACAACGCTATCAGACTAGACATCAATTACAGGAAAAAATCTGTAAAAAATCCAAACACATGGAGGCTAAACAATACACTACTAAATAACCAAGAGATCATTGAAGAAATCAAAGAGGAAATAAAAAAATACCTAGAAACAAATGACAATGGAAACACGACGACCCAAAACCTATGGGATGCAGCAAAAGCAGTTCTAAGAGGGAAGATTATAGCAATACAATCCCTACTCAAGAAACAAGAAACATCTCAAATAAACAACCTAACCTTACACCTAAAGCAATTAGAGAAAGAAGAACAAAAAAAAACCCCAAAGTTAGCAGAAGGAAAGAAATCATAAAGATCAGATCAGAAATAAATGAAAAAGAAATGAAGGAAACAATAGCAAAGATTAATAAAACTAAAAGCTGGTTCTTTGAGAAGATGAACAAAATTGATAAATCATTAGCCAGACTCATCAAGAAAAAAAAGAAGACTCAAATCAATAGAATTAGAAATGAAAAAGGAGAAGTAACAACTGACACTGCAGAAATACAAAGGATCATGAGAGATTACTACAAGCAACTCTATGCCAATAAAATGGACAACCTGGAAGAAATGGACAAATTCTTAGAAAAGCACAACCTTCTGAGACTGAACCAGGAAGAAATAGAAAATATAAACAGACCAATCACAAACATTGAACTTGAGACTGTGACTAAAAATCTTCCAACAAACAAAAGCCCAGGACCAGATGGCTCCACAGGAGAACTCTATCAAACATTTTGAGAAGAGGTAGCACCTATCCTTCTCAAACTCTTCCAAAATATAGCAGAGGGAGGAATACTCCCAAACTAATTCTACAAGGCCACCATCACCCTGATACCAAAACCAGACAAAGATGTCACAAAGAAAGAAAACTACAGGCCAATATCACTGATGAACATAGATGCAAAAATCCTCAACAAAATACTAGCAAACAGAATCCAACAGCACATTAAAAGGATCATACAACATGATCAAGTGGGGTTTATCCCAGGAATGCAAGGATTCTTCAATATACGCAAATCAATCAATGTGATAAACCATATTAACAAATTGAAGGAGAAAAAACATATGATCATCTCAATAGATGCACAAAAAGCTTTTGACAAAATTCAATACCCATTTATGATAAAAACCGTCCAGTAAGTAGGCATAGAGGGAACTTACCTCAACATAATAAAGGCCAGATATGACAAACCCACAGCCAACATCGTTCTCAATGGTGAAAAACTGAAACCATTTCCTCTAAGATCAGGAACAACACAAGGTTGTCCACTCTCACCACTATTATTCAACATAGTTTTGGAAGTTTTAGCCACAGCAATCAGAGAAGAAAAAGAAATAAAAGGAATCCAAATTGGAAAAGAAGTAAAGCTGTCACTGTTTGCAGATGACATGATACTATACATAGAGAATCCTAAGGATGCTACCAGAAAACTACTAGAGCTAATCAATGAATCTGGTAAAGTAGCAGGATACAAAATTAATGCACAGAAATCTCTGGCATTCCTATACACTAATGATGAAAAATCTGAAAGAGAAATTGAGGAAACACTCCCATTTACCATTGCAACAAAAAGAATAAAATACCTAGGAATAAACCTACCTAAGGAGACAAAAGACCTGTAGGCAGAAAACTATAAGACACTGATGAAAGAAATTAAAGATGATACAAACAGATGGAGAGATATACCATGTTCTTGGATTGGAAGAATCAACATTGTGAAAATGACTCTACTACCCAAAGCAATCTACAGATTCATTGCAATCCCTATCAAACTACCACTGGCATTTTTCACAGAACTGGAACAAAAAATTTCACAATTTGTATGGAAACACAAAAGACCCCGAATAGCCAAAGCAATCTTGAGAAAGAAAAACGGAGCTGGAGGAATCAGGCTCCTGGACTTCAGACTATACTACAAAGCTACAGTAATCAAGACAGTATGGTACTGGCACAAAAAGAGAAATATAGATCAATAGAACAGGATAGAAAGCCCCGAGATAAACCCACACACATATGGTCACCTTATTTTTGATAAAGGAGGCAAGAATATACAATGGAGAAAAGAGAGCCTCTTCAATAAATGGTGCTGGGAATACTGGACAGCTACATGTAAAAGAATGAAATTAGAACACTCCCTAATACCATACACAAAAATAAACTCAAAATGGATTAAAGACCTAAATGTAAGGTCACTATCAAACTCTTAGAGGAGAACATAGGCAGAACATTCTATGACATAAATCACAGCAAGACCTTTTTTGACCCACCTCCTAGAGAAATGGAAATAAAAACAAAAATAAACGAATGGGACCTAATGAAACTTAAAAGCTTTTGCACAGCAAAGGAAAACATAAACAAGATAAAAAGACAACCCTCAGAATGGGAGAAAATATTTGCAAATGAAGCAACTGATAAAGGATTAATCTCCAAAATTTACAAGCAGCTCATGCAGCTCAATATCAAAAAAACAAATAACCCAATCCAAAAATGGGCAGAAGACCTAAATAGATGTTTCTCCAAAGAAGACATACAGATTGCCAACAAACACATGAAAGGATGCTCAACATCACTAATCACTAGAGAAATGCAAATCAAAACTACAATGAGGTATCACCTCACAATAGTCAGAATGACCATCATCAAAAAATCTGCAAACAATAGATGCTGGAGAGGGTGTGGAGAAAAGGGAACCCTCTTGCACGTTGGTGGGAATGTAAATTGATAGAGCCACTGTGGAGAACAGTATGGAGGTTCCTTAAAAAACTAAAAATAGAACTACCATGTGACCCAGCAATCCCACTACTGGGCATATACTCTGAGAAAACCATAATTCAAAAAGAGTCATGTACCACAATGTTCACTGCAGCTCTATTTACAGTAGCCAGGACATGGAAGCAACCTAAGTGTCCATCAACAGATGAATGGATAAAGAAGATGTGGCACATATATAAGTGGAATATTTCTCAGCCATAAAAAGAAACGAAATTGGTTCATTTGTAGTGAGGTGAATCGACCTAGAGTCTGTGATACAGAGTGAAGTAAGTCAGAAAGAGAAAAACAAATACTGTATGCTAACACATATATATGGAATCTAAAAAAAAAAAAAATGGTTCTGAAGAACCTAGGGGCAGGACAGGAATAAAGACGCAGACGTAGAGAATGGACTCGAGGACATGAGAAGTGGGAAGGGTAAGCTGGGACGAAGTGAGAGAGTGGTATGGACATATATACACTACCAAATGTAAAATAGCTAGCTAGTGGGAAGCAGCCACAGAGCACAGGGAGATCAGCTCGGCGCTTTGTGACCACCTAGAGGGGTGGGATAGGGAGGGTGAGAGGGAGATGCAAGAAGGAGGAGATGTGGAGATATATGTATATGTATAGCTGATTCACTTTGTTATAAAGCAGAAACTAACACACCATTGTAAAGCAATTATACTCTAATAACGATGTTTTAGAAAAACATATTGGTTATAGCTTAATAAATGAATTTTATTCTGTAATAATTCATTCAGCAAACACTAATTGAGCACTTATTATGTGCCAGGCACAATGCCAACCATTAGGATTATGTTGCTGAGAGAGACAAACATGTTCAATGCCATTTTGAGACTCACAGTATTATTGGGGAGACAACAGTTTTCACAGAGTGGGTTCCGGGGATGCTTGCACTGGTGGGGTCTCTGAGTCGTCTTTGAATGGTCCTGACATAGTCCCCTGTGTTCAGTTTGAGAACAAGTCTACCTCTTGAGATTTTACCCCTCATCCGTGTTCTACCCCAGCCTTGGTATTCTGTCTTGTGAGACATATATACAAGATGACCCTTAAGAACTTCGTCTTCCGTGTTCTGTGGTTTTTTGGGAAGAACTCAGGGAGACAGAGGTATTGGTTGTTCCCGATCATGGGGGAAGCTGGAACAGTGAGGGGCAGCTCAGCACTGGAGTCCGGGTAAGAGTAAACAGAGCTCCAGGCTTGGGAGACTGACCCTCCCTGCTGCTCCTTGTGGGGTGGTGGTTCTTCTCCTTCATCAGCATCCTGGCACGGCATGCAAGGAGCTGCTTTCCCTCGAGTGGTGAGAGCCAGGCTGAGTGCCATCTCATCAGGAATAGCTTCACAGCTTCCTGGAGCCAGGAGGGTGCAGGGTGGGGGACTTGGTGGTGATGCTGGGTGGGGGAAGAAGATGTGAATTTCCCATCCTTCAGCCACTGACAGGCTGCTGAAAGGAAGGGAGGGGTGCAGAACTGGGCTTTCCAGGAGGAGCCAGGGGAGAGGCAGTGGTATTTCCTGGGCACTAGCCTCTGGGCCTCTCTGGGAACACGCCAGCCCAGTAAGGCTGCTGCCGCGCTGGATCCCACCTCCCACGTTCCACAGCTGGTGCATGCTGAATCCTGAAGTAAGGGATTTGGCTTGGGGAGGGAAGAAGTCAGAGCAAAGCGCAAAAGGAAGACCTTTTATAGGAAGGTGGTGACTGTCTCTATAAAGTCCCCCACTCCCCAAAAAGCAGGAGGTATTTAAGTCAGATACCAAGAAGAACATCCTGACATGGCCAGTCATCAAACAGGGAACTCTATTATTAAAGAGGAATGTGGATACCAGCATGGAGGCTGTCATTTCTGATTTCTAAATTACCTGCATGAACTCTCATTCATTCATTCGATAAGACAAAGTCCCTGCCCTCAAGGAGTCTGTGAGTGAGACAAGACAAGCCCCGCTAACTATAACATGCTGAAGCTGGTGGTGTCATCATAGAGGGACCAATGAAGGGCAACAGAAATTCAGAGGAGAGAGAGAATAGATGACACTTGGGGCCAGGAGGATCACAGAAAGCTTCCTCTATGAGATGGTATCAGAACTGGGCCTCGTGGTATCTCAAGATACCCAGGAGGAGAGGGCAGTGTGGACAAGGACCCAGACGTGGGCGACTACAAGGCATAGCCCACCATTTGGCTAAGGCATGTGGTTTGGGCAGGGGTGCTGAGGCAGATATGGTTGTCAAGGAGGGCTGGGTCACCTGACCTACATGTGGCCAATCAGTATAGTCCATTCTCCTGGTTACGTGATTGGTTCCAAACTGACATATGATCTAAGATGGTCCAATGAGAATCAGCCATGGGAGTTTTGCTGAAATCACCCCCACAGCTTATGTCATTTATAACTGAGGGAGTTTGTCTTAGTCAGTTCAGGCTGCTTTAACAGAAAACCAGAGACTGGGTGGCTTAAACAACAGAAATGTATTTCTCACATTTCTGGAGGCTGGGAAGTCCTAGATCAGGGGGCCAGAATGGTTGGGTTCTGGTGCGAGCCCTCTTCCTGGTTTGCAGATGGCTGTCTTCTTGCTGTGTCCTCACATGGTGGAGAGCAGAGACAGCGCTGCTCCCTTCATCTCCTTATAAGGGCACCAATTCGATCATGGGGGCCTCCACCCCTATGACATCATCCAAACCCAAAGGCCCCACCTCCAAGTACTGTTGTATTAGGGCTTAGGGCTGCAACATATGAATCTGGGGGGGGGGGACATAAGCATTCAGCCCATAGCAGAGTTATTTTATGCACATCCTCTAATGGGGAGATAGGGAGACCAGGAGCTGAGAGATGTGGGTTTGAGCTCCAGCTGTGTTTCATACTCAACATGAATAGTCTTGGACACATTACTACCTCCCTCTGGGTCTCAGTTTCCATGTTTATGGAAAAGGAACTCAAACTAGATGTATTTCGAGGCCTTACCAGCTCTTCCACTCTGAAACCGTACATCTCTTATGTCCATCTTCTCCATCCTTGAGAGAAGGATCTCTGTCGTGTGTGTATGTGCACGTGCGGGGGGCCGAGGTTCTGAGCACATAAGCACAAGAACATAATTGTTATCTGAATTTCTGGGCTTACCCTTGCTATACCTCTGCTTCCCTCCATTAAGAAGATTGGGGGGGGGGAATTTTTTTTTGATGGGGTTTTGCATCTTGAAAGGAACTGACTCTCTGGCTCCGAGAGGGCTGGCAGTCTGCCCATCACTTGACACAGCCCAGCTTGAGCCCCGGATGTGGAGGCTGGGGGGATTCTCTCTCCCCTGGCATCTCCCCCTTCTCTGTTCTCCGTAAGACTGGGAAGTTCATTATTTCCCTGACTGGCTTTTCTGGCGAGACTCAAATTAACTTTCCATCTCTCCCCCTCTCCCAAGCCTCACAATCATTAATGCCAGGGAAAGTTAAATAAACAGCTGATTTACAGAAGTGTTTTCTTTCTTTTCTCTCTCTCTTTCTCTTTTTTTCTTTTTTTGAAAGCAGGAGCCTCTATTAATCAGTTGTGCTGAGAGCAGTCTGATTAAGCAGTTGGTGCACCCTTCAGATGAACGAACATAGGGTCAGAGGACCTAGAGACCAGCAAGAGGCTCCTAATCAAGGACTGAAAATACCGCAGTCTCCAGCCCCCCACTCTTCTCCCCTCCGAGGTTCAGGGCAGGACTTTTCTGCATGGAGGGATGAAGGGATGCACCTGACCCCGACCCCCTGGGTCTCTCCACCATTCTGAGCTGCAAGAGTTTGTACAAATAATTTCATTCAACTCCACTACTGTATGGAGACTCAGAGAGGGGGAGAAACCTGCCCAGGGTCACACAGCAAGGTCGTGGCAGTGCTGGGATTCGAACCCTGAGTCACAGTTTGGGGCTAAGGGATAAAGAGGTTTCTATACTTGAAGGCCTTGAATAATTTGACAAAAAAGGAAAACATATCACATCTACTGGCCCCATCAACGGGCCACAGACAGAACACACACCAATACATTCTTGTACACGTTTACACGCAGAGGCACATCAGCACGTGGAGCTGGCACCTGACTTGCTTCTGTTTTTTATCCCTGGAGAGTGGAGTGGTTTTGACATCTATCTAGACTGAGTGCCCCTGCCCACTACCTCTCCCTGGATCGCCTTGGCTGGATGGAGGGTTCTGCCCACCTGCCTCCTGCCGGTCAATCTGGTGCCCCCGGGTCCTTGAACCTGTTTGCACAGCAGGAAGTTCAGTGGGCAGTGCTGTCAACCCTGCCTTCCACACCTTCCTCTCCCCTTGATGGCAGGTGACTCTGGGCCCCTTGGGACTCAAGTATGGTGAATCCCCCTTCTGTAAAATGAAGACAGAAATTTACTTCCTAAGGCTGCGGTGAGGATTAAACCTGAGGGTTTATGAAGCACCTGCTACTGGATTTATTCAGCAAACGTGCATCAAGGGCCCAGGTTCCAAGGGGCACTGCATTGTGTGTTCTCCTGCCTTGGCACATAGCATATGACCAGTAAGTGGAGGTGATTGTCGGTATCATTTGGCCATTGGGTATTTACTGAGCAATTACCTTATGCCAGGTGCTGTGCCCGGTTTGGAGGCAAATAGCGAGACTTGTAAGGTGACAGGTGTCTCCAGACAGTAATGCTCAGGATGGCGGGTGAAACAGACACATAAGAAGGTTATTCCAAGTGATGCAAAAAATGCTCTAAAAGATGAAACAATGATCACAACAAAATTAGAGTTCGTATACCTGGCAGTAATTATGTGCCCGGGGCCTATGTTAAGTACTTTGTCCCTTTTGCCTTAATAAATTCTCAGAACAACTGCATGAGGTGAGTTCTGTTATTACCTGCATTTTACAGATGAGGAAACTGAGGCACAGAGAAAGTTAGTAAGTTGCCCAAGGTCACACAGCTGGTGTGGGAAAAGGGCAGTGGAAGCACAGAGGAAGGGTTACTGACTCCATAGGGGGAGTCAAGCAGGGGGGCGCTTCTGAAAGGGAGAGCTTTGAGGTGGCCTTGAATCCTGAGACCCTAATCCCCATCTTCTGTGCTCCTCCTGTCGCCTAGAGAGCAGCCCTGCTTGACCCTGACGGGGCAGTCATGTGACGAGCCTCCTAGCCCTGGCTGATTGGACCAGGATGAGCACCTGAGCAATGAGCTGGGCCAATCAGAACTCTCGCCCTCAAGTGTTTAAACCTGCATCCGGAGCGTGGGAGTCATAGCTTCTGAAGATGGGAAGGCGGAGCTAGTGCAGAGGGAAGGAGGAGAGTGGAGCCGATCCAGAAGGAAGCAGGGCTAAGAAGCTATGGTGGGCAGGACAGAGCGATTCAGACCCGACCCCTTCCATTTCTGAGTTCTAGAGGCCCAGCTGCTTCTTCGGGCTTCTGGGGTTCATGGGGGCACGCTTGTGGCCTGATAATCAAGCCTTCTTTACTTAAGGGAAGCTAGGGCAAGCTTCAGTTTCCTGCCACCAAACAACGCCATCCTAAAACAGGGGAGCAAATGTGTTGTGCCAGCCAGAGAAGACAGGAAAAGGCAGAGGCAGAGATGAGGGGGGAGGGATGCTCGTGCAAAGGCCTGGAAACCTGCAGGCTGGTACGAATGGTGGGAAGGGTCCACGGGGAGGGGTACTGAGCACAGACACCGCAGAGCCCCTGGGCCACTCTGCCTCAGAGTTTGTGCCCAGATGTCGACGGGGCTGGTGCAGTTGTGAGGCCGCTGGGCCCTCTGCCTTGTAACAGAGGCCCCGTAGCTCGTTTTTAATCAGGCCCTGTCCGCAGCACAGAAGCAGAGTTAATTAAACACAGCCTTCCCTTCAGCAAGGAAATGGAAAGCAACCACCTCTTAGAACAATTAGTTTACAGCCCCGCCCCCTCTCTTCCTTCCTCCCGCCCTCTCTTAATTCCTCGCCTTCATCATTTCAGACTCTGCCTGCCCGTCCATACGTTAGCACTAAGAAGCCAAGGTAAAAGGGGCAGATAGTCGGTCCATTTATTCCTCCCTGGGACAGGGAGACCCTCCTGTTAGCAAGGGTTGGGGCCAGCCGCAGCGCTGGGGAGCGTGTGTGTTCAGGGGTGGACAGCCAGGACATTGATCTGTTGAAAGCAGGTATCTTAACCTCTCAGTTTTCTCCTCCATATCACAGGGATCACATGGCCCACCTCATAGGCTGTTGTCAGATGAGATCTGTGTAAGAAAAGTGCCAAGCACAGTGCCTGCCGTGGATGCATCCTACCTAGTTCCTTCTTATTCCTAAGGTAGGTGGGACTAGGGCCCTGAGCTGTGTGGCATCAGGCTGGTTACTTGACTTCTCTGGTCTCTGCAAAAAGGAAAGCTATGGCTGCCTCTCTGCATAAATCGTGTCCCGCAGCGAGCTGGAGGCAGGCAGAATGGTACAGGGGTAAAGAGGATGTGGTCTGGCTTAAGGCTGCTTGCATCCCATCCTCGCTTTGGCTCTACTGTTTCCCACCTGGCCCAACTCAAGCAAGTGGTTAACTCTCTGTGCCTCAATTTCCTTGGCTCTAAAATGGGGGTGATATCTCCCTTCCTTGAGGGATCGAATGAATTAGCATGTCTGAAGAATTCAGAACAGTGCTTAGCACATGATCAGCACTTGATAGGTGTCCACTATTCTTCTTCCTATTTTTGATCTGATCCAGCCCCTGCCTTCAGATGAGACTGAAGCCTGAAGCCTGTCCTTAGAGGATGAGTCTGGAGTTTCCATCAAAAGCAGCTCCAGAAAGGAGAGTCCACCATCGTGGCCAACTGTTTCCATGTCTTAGATAGTGAAGGGGTTGGGGGAGTTCTTTGGTGCCTCAGTTTCATCTCTTTTAAGACAGAGCTAGTTAAGCCTCACACACAGGGCTGTCAGGAGGCTTAAGTGGGATTACAACACGAAGTTCTTGGTGCGTGGCTCTCCCCTCCATCCACTACCACCCTCTACAAACTGTTGGGTACTGCAACCCTGAGCATCTCCAGCAAACCAGAGCGCTTTTTTTTTTTTTTTTTTTTGGCGGTACACGGGCCTCTCACTGTTGTGGCCTCTCCTGTTGTGGAGCACAGGCTCCGGACACGCAGGCTCAGCGGCCATGGCTCATGGGCCCAGCCACTCCGCGGCATGTGGGATCTTCCCAGACCGGGGCACGAACCCGTGTTCCCTGCATCGGCAGGCGGACTCTCAACCACTGCGCCACCAGGGAAGCCCCAGAGCGCTTTTTGAGCACTTGCTGCTTGCGGCATCATGCCAGGTGCTGGGAGTGGAGATGGAAGACAGACCTGGAGGTGCCTGCTTTCAGAGCAGAGGTGCAAACTGGACACGCATTAAACCAAACGGCGGCTTTGGGCTCTGGGATATGATGAATCCTTCCCAGGGAGCAATAAATCTAGAGCAGAGTGGTGAGGTACAGATACAAGTGCCAGAGGAGCTGAGAAACAAGAAAGGAATTTCTGAGAATGTGATGGCACAGCCTCGCTCAGGAGTTGGCCCTGGCCCAGCCATTTTGATTGGGAAGTGTACTCTGGGATCTAACCTGAATCCTTCTTGCTGCAAAAAGATCCCATTTCCTCCAGTCCTATTATCCCAACAACAGATCTTGTGACCTTGAGACCAGCTTTGCAAACGTTAGGTCGGACTAGGAGATCATGAGATGGAATTGTTTGTGGGTCTCAGAAATAGCTCAGAAGGCAATTCTTAAAGCAGATCCATGTTTGGAGCCCTGGCAGGCCTGAGCTTTCCATGATGACTACTGTGAAGGGGCAACGTGGATGGTGACGGGTTAGCGCTACTTGGACTGGACCACTGGACTCTTGACCCTAAGATCAATCTCACTGGTTTACACCTTGGAGATGAGCTGTCATTTAAAAGAATAATTTTTAAAGATGTAGGTTTTGCTAGAGATGGGGTCTGGTCATACTATGAATGGATAGAATTTTCTTTAGTCTTAGGTCTTATGCCCCTTCTCCAAACCACGAATTATCACTAAACTAATGATCAATGAACTTGCCTGAGCTGTCCAAAGATGGAATAGTTGGGGTGAGCGGTCCTGAAGCCCAGCTTCAAAATTGACCCCAATGTGGGGAAAAGGTCTTTTTGGTCTTAAAAATGCTGAATAGCAGGATGCCCCTATTGAGCAGGCCATGCTGAGATATTCTTCCTGGCGCTCTCCCTTTGGGCTCACCGAGACCCCCCACTTCCCTCCTCTCCTGGTCCTGCCCCTGACCATACATGCTCCTGGTGGTGGGGAGGCTTCTCCACTTCATGGTCACCCCCAAGACATGCTGCTCAGGAAGTTTCCTTCTTCCTGCCCTCTGCTGGTACTGCCCTCTGTTCCTGCCTCGGATGCCTGCCTTCCTTTCTGAGTCTGTACCTTGGCTTGACCCAGCAAGACCTGTGAGATCCCAGCCCCCAGGAAGCTTACATTCGAGTGGGGAGAGGAGACACCTAACTAGCACATAAGCCCTCAAGCCCCTGACCCACTGACGTCCTCCACAGCAAGTATCGCTACCTACCTCCCTGCAAAGTTGATTTATCTTGTGTGTTGTCTCTCTCCCCACCACACTCTGGGGAGGGCCTTGGTCTTGTTCACTGCTGCAACTCCAGTGCCCAGCATCAATCCTGGCATACAGAGGTGGTCAATAAGTACTTGCTGAATGGATGGATGAATGAATGAAGGCAGGATGGCTTTGGCAGGTCCTTCCTGGGGCATGGGATGCCCACAGTGGTCACTCGGGTCTTTCACTCTGTGCCCGTCTGTCTCCTGGCAGGGTGGAAACCCCTACCTCCTGCCCTGGCCCTGGGATGCTGTCTCTCTAACTGTAAAATGACAAAGCTGCGCTGTCCAGGCTGCTCTTTGCCTGACATTTAACGGGCTGGGGGCTTGCACTGATCCCCCTCCCCCAGTCCTAATTGCTTCCCCTGCCACGCAGCCTTCCTGGGTTGGTGGAGGAGAGCCAGTGGCTTCTCTGGGCCATGGCCAGTCTGCGTGTACAGCTCCACAGCCTCTGCCTCTGCTCTCCCATCCGGGAACCCTGAGTGGTGGTGCTGCGCCACTCTCCCTGTGTCCATCCATCTTGTTGAGAAATCCTATGCCTGTCATTCTATTTGTCATAGTCTGAAGGTTTATTCCCAAAGAAGGACTTGGCTTCGGTTCACCATTTACCAACAGGAAACCTTGGGCAAGTGTCTTTACCTCTCTGAGCCTCAGTTTCCTTATCTAGATAATGGGTAGTAGTCATTCCGATCCCAAAAGATTGCTGTGAGGATTAAATCTGAGGACAGTTAAGAGCCTGGTATCTCAGAGGGGGTTCAAATCCAGGTGCGGACACTTCCTAGCTGTGACCTTGGCTGACTCTATATTATTAAGCATCAATTTATCTATAGAATGGAAATAATAGGAAAAATAATAATTGAATCCCATTATTTTGCTGTAAGGATTAAATGAGATAATGCATGGAAAGCACTTGGTCCCATGCTTGGCACATAAGTAATTTATACTTATTGGCTCTTATTGTTATTATAATCTTCATCTTTTTATGTGCTGGGTACTTAGTAGGTGTCAACAAATCAATCAGTAGGTATTCTCTTGCTCTCTTTCAAAGTCAGGGCTTTGATTTTGTTGTTGTTATTAGGGTGAGCACAGTGAGGATTTGGATTAACGTATTTCTGATGACCTGGAGTTTCTTCTCCTGGGTGTAGCTCTCCCTCTGGTAATTGTCAGAAGAGCTCTTCTTTTTTTTTTTT
Organism: Hyperoodon ampullatus; assembly: GCF_949752795.1. Classification (NCBI taxonomy): domain Eukaryota; kingdom Metazoa; phylum Chordata; class Mammalia; order Artiodactyla; family Ziphiidae; genus Hyperoodon; species Hyperoodon ampullatus. Next base: position 14,497,636 of record NC_136915.1, read on the forward strand.
TTTTTTTGCGGTACACGGGCCTCTCACTGTTGTGGCCTCTCCCGTTGCGGAGCACAGGCTCCGGACGTGCAGGCTCAGCAGCCATGGCTCACGGGCCCAGCCGCTCCGCAGCATGTGGGATCTTCCCAGACCGGGGCACGAACCCGTGTCCCCTGCATCGGCAGGCGGACTCTCAACCACTGTGCCACCAGGGAAGCCCCAGAAGAGCTCTTCTTGCCAAATAAATATTGACTAAAGCAAAACCCCGTCAAACAGGTGTTCAGAGTCCTTCCATACCTCTTATCTCAGTGTGGCCTTCACTATTCGCATTTGACAGGACAGAACATCAAAGCCTAGAGAGGTTCGGTGAGTCATGTAAGGTCATACAGCACGCTGATCCAACCAACACTTCCAGCCTCTTGTGAAGGGCTCAGAGTGCAAGGCCACTGTCCACCCCCCACCCCACCATTGTTGTCATCATCTGTATGGGAACAACATGTTGAGGTCTTCCAGGCACTTTCACAGCCATCATCTCTTGTGATCCTCTCAACAGCCCCATGAACTGGGCAGGACCAGGTCCATCAAACATTATTGCCATTTTTCAAAGGGGGAAACGAGGCTTGGAGGAGGCTCAGACTAGCCTAAAGTCACACAGAGCGAATGGCCTCTTACTACTCAGCTTGGTGTTCCAGCCTGCAGAGCAAGGAAGACCTCACGTGATGGCATGACCCTGCTTCTTTGTGATGCCCACTCCCCATCCCCTCTAGCCCTCCAGCTGGCCTCCCTGCCCAACTCCGAGAGTCCTCAGCTGAGAACGATCCAAGGGGTGGGCCCCTCCCACAGGAGGTCTCAGAAACCACCGTATGGACCTGAGACCGACCCCACACCAACATGCAGTGTTTTTCCTTCTCTTGGAGAGCAGAGAGGTGAATAGCTTCGACCTCTGACTCTGTTTTCAACCAAGTTGCTTGCAAGCAACAGGTGTCTCTTTCCTGGAAGAGGGCTGATGTCTCTGCAACAGGAGCTGAGACCCCAAAAGGCTCACAACTTCCCTGCTAAAAGTTTCTTCTGGTTTAGAAATCACCTTGGGGGTTTTAAAAAAATGGATCTATGAGAGAATGTGGTGAAACTTGCCACTGGAGTTTCCGATGAGTTAAAGGAGCTGGGATTTCATGTCATTCTGGTCCCACCATTTCTCCCCTGAGGGGAGCAATATACAAGATCAGACCAGCTCCCCTGCACTTGGAATGTGCACTTGACAGATGGGAGTCCCGCTGGCTCAGGGGCCCAGAAGCTACCAGACTCTTACCGAGTTGGTGCAGGTAAAGCACTTGGTGCTTAGCACCTAGCAGACTGAAAGTAAATGTAAGCCATTATTATTATTCTTCACAGTCTTCATAATATCAGTCAGGGGGCAGGAGTCCAGCAAGTCAGGTGATAATTCTTCAGTTTGATAGAGAGAATAAAAGGAGAATAAAACTTTTCTGGTCTCTGGGTCTCTCGGTGTCCTGAAACTTGCATCTCATTCCATTTAAAAAGAACAGCAGTAACAACAAAATGGAACAAGGCCCTCCTGCCCAGAGAAAGAAGCCTCCCTGACCTGGGCAGTTTCTAAAACAGCGGCCCAGGGAGAAAACAGCCCAGAGGTGGGCCATGGCACCCCCCCTTCACAAACCAGCCATTTTACTGGCTGTGAAATGTCATGGGCCCCTGGGCTCCAGGCGTGGAGCCCATAGTTGGGGCCTGCAGTGCTGGGGGCAGGGGCAGCCTGTGTTTGAACCTCATGGGATGTGACGGGCGCAGGGAGCAGAGGGTCTGGACTCAGGAAATATCATCGCTGAGCCTGGGGCGCTTGGTCAGGTGTCAGGAGAGTCCTGAGCTGATGAGCCTTTCCTGGGGACCCCATCAGCATCTCCTCTGGCTTTGAGGGGAAGTGGCTACACCCCCATGAAGGGATCAAAGCCATGTCCCTCTCTCTCCTGCCCTTGGTCTACTCTTGTGTCCCCCAGAAGTAGTCTGGAAGAGAGCCCCTGAGGAAGCAGGGGCTGCAGTGTCTACTCCAGGCTTTTGTACACAGACCCCTTCTCACACCTGCACCCACCACTCAGTATCTGATGGTGGGGCATGAGCCAAGCTGGGACAGCCTTTTTCTAAATCACAGGGTCACGGACAGGAGGTTGGGCCACAGAGCAATGGCAACAACAGTCATTAGAGCTCCGCTCATAAAGCACTTATTATGTCCTGGGCACCAGAGTTCAGTATCTCTTTTAATGCTCCCAATAATCCTATGAGGGAGGGGTGACAACCCCATTTTACAGATGAGAAAATCGAGTCTTCAGAGAGCTAAAACAGTTTGTCCCAATCATCACAGTTTGAAAGAAGCAGAAGCAGAATTTGAAGCCAGCTGTGTGTGATCCCATCCTTAACCACTGCACTGCCCAGGCTTTATAAAATGGAAAATGGGAAATATTTAGTTTTCTTTTTAATGAATAGAACCATTCCTCAGGCTTTTTTTTTTTTTTTTTTTTTTTACAGATTCCAAAGTTCCTCCACCGATTAATTTACTCAATCCTATGAGAAGGGCTGAGAAATTGCCTTCCCATTTTAGTGATGAGGAGCTGAAGCCCAGGAAGGCAGAATGACTCACCCTGATGGGCAGCCAGGAACCCTGGGCTCCTGCCTCCTCTCCCTAGAAGGCTGGGTTAGAGGAGGCTGCATGTCTAGGAGAAGCTATCGGGGTGCTGCTGACAGAATAATGATTATCATACACTCATTTCCTGAAGTATCATTCCCCTCTTTTCAGAGATTGCAGTTCGGTCATTAATAAGGGTCATTAATAAGCTCCAGTTTTGGAGCTTCCTCCCTCTGCTGCAGTTTAACCAAGTTATTTATTAACTGCTATGTGCCCAGAAGGTATTTATATCAACTGCGCATTTGGAAATTCAGCTGCATTTGAAGTGTGGGTAACAAGCTGATGACCTGCTTGGGGACCAGGTAGTATCTGAGAAACCTGCTCTGGCAGAACACACCTTTGCCTGACCCTGAATGTATAGAACCGCAACCTGCTACCTTGAGAGTGGAAGCCTTGTAAGAGGCAGGGGATTGGCAGATGTGAGTATTGTCGTTCCCATTCTTAAAACCTTTCAGGGGCTTCCCTGGTGGCGCAGTTGTTGAGAATCCGCCTGCCGATGCAGGGGACACGGGTTCGTGCCCTGGTCCGGGAAGATCCCACATGCCGCAAAGCGGCTGGGCCCGTGAGCCATGGCCGCTGAGCCTGCGCATCCGGAGCCTGTGCTCCGCAACGGGAGAGGCCACAACAGTGAGAGGCCCGTGTACCACAAGAAAACAACAACAACAACAACAAAAAACCTTTCTTTGGTTCCCCACCATCTATCCAGACTTCTCATTCCTTCTATCCATCCATCCTTTCTTCCTTCCTTCCATCCATCTTAATTCACTGATTACTTCATTAATTCATTTAATGAAAGCTTACCTTATCCTTCTCTAATTTGCTATTTTCCAGACCACTTACGTTTTAATACACTCAGTTATCTATCTATCTATCTTTCTATCTATCATCTATCTATATACATCATCTATTATCATTATTATTTATTGCCTTTTCAATAAACCAACATTTTCCCCTGCCCCTCTAGAATAAAAGATCCACAGGGCAAGAATCTTGGTTTTATTTACTGGTATTCTAAGTGCCAGTAGGCACTTAATAAACATTTGTTAAATGAGTAAATGAACATAGGTATAACATAAGAAGATACAAATTTATAGGAATTAAGATAATACTGGAAACTTCAAGGTATATAAAGAAATGCCATTGTCTAGACCCCTACAGGCAATATTTCTTCCGTATGCCTTTAGTGCTTCTTATGAGGAAAAGTTTGAGATCACAGGCCAATAGGAGGAATTCAAGCACCTTACCTGGCATTCTGAGCTCTCCAACATCTGACCCTCATCCTTCTCTCCTATCACTATTCAACAGATCATCCAGTTATTTGGAATTGCTCACACTTTCCAAACACACTTTGAGCTACTTTTTCATACCTCAGGGCCTTTGCACCTACTCTTTCCCCTGCCGGAATCTCTTGTATCCTCTTGTCCATCTGGAAAACATTCTGCACACTATTTGGGACTAGGTTCAGATTACTCCTCCTTTTGGAAGTCTTCCTAGTCTTTGTTCTTCCCATTCAGGGCAAAATTAGACTCACCCTCTGCCCCTTGTGACTCTCTCTACGGGAGAATATTTCACATGGTGAATTTGCTTATTTCTCTCTGTCTCCTTCATGATACGGGAACTTCTTGGACCAGAAACTAATTCCTAAGTACCTAAGATGGAGTGGTAATTGGGGAATTATTGGATTAATAACTGTATGTGGAATTATTATAATGATAATGACTATAAATTATTCAGTACCTATCAGTTACTGTTCTAAGTGCTTCAGCTTTCAAACTTCATAATAACCCTATAAGGTAGGAACTATTATTTTCCCCATTTATAGATGAGGAAACAGATGCAGAGAGATTATGGTAATTCACCCAAGATTATACCTTAATAATTGATGGAACCAGAACTAGAACCTGGGCAAGCTTACTTTGGAGCCCCTGGGCTGAACATCTCTGTGACATTGAGAAGGCTTTGCACATGTCTGCATCTCAGTTTCCCCATCTGTGCAGTGAATTGTTAGGGTGAGAAAATATTTAGGAACTCTTTCATTGAGGAATCTCTTTTGTTTGTCTTCTATCCAGAGATGATGCTCCATACAGCAATCTCCTCCTTGTAGAAATATAATTGGAACCCCATAGAACTGGGAGAGGAGGGTACCAGCAAGCTTTTGTTTCTAGGACAGTTTTGGTCTGGAAGGATGAGCAGGGAGAGGGGTGACAGCTTGAAAATATCAGAGACTCTATCTGGACTCTGTTATATTGCACTGTTTTTCTTCGGTTCTTTTCTTCTCATCCTTCCCATGGCTTCCCTGTAGAGGGAATATACTTTGGACTTAGCCATGTGACTTACTTTGGCCAATAGAATGTAGGTGGCAATAATCGTGTGCTAGTTCCAAGGGAAGATTTTTAGAGCCATGGCAAGTTCCTGCCAGCATTCTTGAGCTTCTGTTCTACATGAGAGAACCTGAGACCTGAGGTCCTAGAATAAAGACGTGTGGGACGGACCCGATGCCTACTAAAGCTTGGAGCCCAGCTGCACCCAACTTAACCCAGCCAAAATCAACTGAACTGTAGCTGACTTACAGATCTGTGAGTATGAAATACATATTTGGTATTGTGAGTCGCTGGGAATTTGGGGATGTTTGTTATACAGCCTTAGTAGAGTGGAAACCTGACCAATATATAGAGTAAGCATCAGACCAGTGTGAGTGTAGCATCCTTGTTGAATTATATTGTCCTTCATCGTATAGAGGTCTAACATTAAAGTCAAATTAACAATGACCCTTGAGCAAACAGATAACACTCAAACTTTCCAAATTCCCCCAATCCTTGCTATGCAGCATCTTGGGGAGGAAGACTTTGATGGACCAGATACCTGGTATATGGCCCAGTATAGTGGCCCTTCTTTGTCCTAGCTGTCATATAGCTAGTGAAGTTTCATTTCCTCTGTTAATCAAACATGCTTCCAAATAAAGTGCTTGGTCATAGCTTTCTAGAAGAAAGGATCTGAATTGGCAAGGCCTGGCCCCTCTGTGGCTTTTAGCATTTTTAATCTAGAGCTAGGACTTCCATGGTTTGATACAGAGCATGGAGGAGTCTGGTTTGGACTATTTGAAATTTTAGGCAGAGAAGGAAGATGTCTCAGAAGAAAGGTTGATGTGTCCTCTCCTTCCAGCTCCCTGAATCTGTCATATGGGTGTGGGTGGGATCAGTGGTGTATTGAGAGGGAGATGGAAATGGTGGGAAGGAACTTGGAAAATTTCTGTCATTTTTGAGCCTACAATCTTTATGACAGTCTTTCTTTTGGATTCAGGCTTGGTTTGGGCATTGCCTAACTCCCATGATTTGGCACATGCCAATAAAATCTCCTAAGATCTAGCTGACCTGTTTTCTTCATTTTCATGTCCCAATTCTAAGACCCCAGGGCCATGACTACAGTGATGAATGGGTCCAGATGGTTTATGATACTCAGACATGTTGTCTCATTGGTCCCTGTATTAGTTTCCTATTGCTGCTGTAATAAATGTGCACACACTTAGTGACTGAAAACAACACATATTTATTCTCCCAAAGTTCTGGAGATCAGAGGTCTGAAATCAGCTTCACCGGGCTAAAGTCAAGGTGTCAGCAGGGCTGGCTCCTTCTGGAGGATCTGAGGGAGAATACGTTCCTTTGCCTTCTTCAGCTTCTAGTGGCCACTTGCTTTCCTTGGCTTATGACCCGTTCCTCTCATCACTCTATCCTTTAGCTTTCATTATCACATTTACTATTGACTCTGATCCTTCTGCCTCCCTTGTGATTACGTTGGGTCTACCTGGATAACCCAGGGTAATCGTCCCATCTTAAGATCTGCAGACCAGTCCCTACCATCAAGAAACTTGCGGAGATCACCTTCCTCCCCGCGGATACACCAGAAATACAGCTACACGTGGAACAACTCCTACAGAACACCTACTGAACGCTGGCAGAAGACCCCAGACCTCCCAAAAGGCAAGAAACTCCCCACATACCTGGGTAGGGCAAAGCGGAGAGATTCCCGCACAGAGGATCGGTGCCGAGCGGCACTCACCAGCCCGAGAGGCTTGTCTGCTCGCCCGCTCGGGCTTCGGTCAGAGCGCAGGGAGAGGACTGGGGCTGGCGGCGAGAACTCAGCCTGAAGGGGGCTAATGTGCCACAGGTAGCCGGGAGGGAGTCCGGGAAAACTCTGGAGCTGCCGAAGAGGCAAGAGACTTTTTTTTCCCTCTTGGTTTCCTGGTGCGCGAGGAGAGGGGATTAAGAGCGCTGCTTAAAGGGGCTCCACAGACGGGCGCGAGTCGCGGCTGAAAGCGCGGAGCCCAGAGACGGGCGTGGGACGCTGGGGCTGCTGCCGCCGCCGCCAAGAAGCCTGTGTGCGAGCGCAGGTCACTGTCCACACCGCCCTTCCGGGAGCCTCTGCAGCCCGCCACTGCCGGGGTCCCGGGATCCAGGGGCGGCTTCCCTGGGAGGACGCACGGCGCGCCTCGGGCTCGTGCAACGTCACGCCAGCCTCTGCCGCTGCAGGCTCGCCCCGCACTCCGTGCCCCTCCCTCCCACCCGGCCTGAGTGAGCCAGAGTCCCCGAAGAGGCTCCTCCTTTAACCCTGTCCTGTCTGAGCGAAGAACAGACGCCCTCCGGCGACCTACACGCAGAGGCGGGGCCAAATCCAAAGCTGAGACCCAGGAGCTGTGAGAACAAAGAAGAAAAAGGGAAACCTCTCCCAGCAGCCTCAGAAGCAGCGGATTAAAGCTCCACAATCAACTTGATGTACCCTGCATCTGTGGAATACATGAATAGACAACAAATCATCCCAAATTGAGCCAGGAGTCAGTGCTGTGCCTCTGAGGTGGGAGAGCCAACTTCAGGACACTGGTCCACAAGAGACCTCCCAGCTCCACATAATATCAAACGGCGAAAATCTTCCAGAGATCTCCATCTCAACACCAGCACCCAGCTTCACTCAACGACCAGCAAGCTACAGTGCTGGACACCCTATGCCAAACAACTAGCAAGACAGGAACACAACGCCACCCATTAGCAGAGAGGCTGCCTAAAATCATAAAAAGTCCGCAGACACCCCAAAACACACCACCAGACGTGGACCTGCCCACCAGAAAGACAAAATCCAGCCTCATCCACCAGAACACAGGCACTAGTCCCCTCCACCAGGAAGCCTACACAACCCACTAAACCAACCTTAGCCACTGGGGACAGACACCAAAAACAACGGGAACTACGAACCTGCAGCCTGCAAAAAGGAGACCCCAAACACAGTAACATAAGCAAAATGAGAAGACAGAAAAACACACAGCAGGAGAAGGAGCAAGATAAAAACCCACCAGACCTAACAAATGAAGAGGTAATAGGCAGTCTACCTGAAAAAGAATTCAGAATAATGATGGTAAAGATGATCCAAGATTCTATTTCCAAGATCCAAAATCTTGGAAATAGAATAGACAAAATGCAAGAAACAGTTAACAAGGACCTAGAAGAACTAAAGATGAATCAAGCATCGATTAAAAACACAATAAATGAAATAAAAAATACTCTAGATGGGATCAAAAGCAGAATAACTGAGGCAGAAGAACGGATAAGTGAGGTGGAAGATAAAATAGTGGAAATAACTGCTGCAGAGCAAAATAAAGAAAAAAGAATGAAAAGAACAGAGCACAGTCTCAGAGACCTCTGGGACAACATTAAACGCGCCAACATTCGAATTATAGGGGTTCCAGAAGAAGAAGAGAAAAAGAAAGGGACTGAGAAAATATTTGAAGAGATTATAGTTGAAAACTTCCCTAATATGGGAAAGGAAATAGTTAATCAAGTCCAGGAGGCACAGAGAGTCCCATACAGAATAAATCCAAGGAGAAATACGCCAAGACACATATTAATCAAACTGTCAAAAATTAAACACAAAGAAATCATATTAAAAGCATCAAGGCAAAAACAACAAATAACACACAAGGGAATCCCCATCAGGATAACAGCTGATCTCTCAGCAGAAACTCTACAAGCCAGAAGGGAGTGGCAGGACATAATGAAAGTGATGAAGGAGAAAAACCTGCAACCAAGATTACTCTACCCAGCAAGGATCTCATTCAGATTTGATGGAGAAATTAAAACGTTTACAGACAAGCAAAAGCTGAGAGAGTTCAGCACCACCAAACCAGCTTTACAACAAATGCTAAAGGAACTTCTCTAGGCAAGAAACACAACAGAAGGAAAAGACCTACAATAACGAACCCAAAACAATTAAGAAAATGGGAATAGGAACATACATATCGATAATTACCTTAAATGTAAATGGACTAAATGCTCCCACCAAAAGACACAGATTGGCTGAATGGATACAAAAACAAGACCCATATATATGCTGTCTACAAGAGACCCACTTCAGACCTAGAGACACATACAGACTGAAAGTAAGGGGATGGAAAAAGATATTCCATGCAAATGGAAACCAAAAGAAAGCTGGAGTAGCAATTCTCATATCAGACAAAAGAGACTTTAAAATAAAGACTACTAGAAGAGACAAAGAAGGACACTACATAATGATCAAGGGATCGATCCAAGAAGAAGATATAACAATTGTAAATATTTATGCACCCAACATAGGAGCACCTCAATACATAAGGCAAATACTAACAGCCATAAAAGGAGAAATCGACAGTAACACAATCATAGTAGGGGACTTTAACACCCCACTTTCACCAATGGACAGATCATCCAAAATGAAAATAAATAAGGAAACACAAGCTTTAAATGACACATTAAACAAGATGGACTTAATTGATATTTATAGGACATTCCATCCAAAAACAACAGAATACACATTTTTCTCAAGTGCTCATGGAACATTCTCCAGGATAGATCATATCTTGGGTCACAAATCAAGCCTTGGTAAATTTAAGAAAATTGAAATTGTATCAAGTATCTTTTCCGACCACAATGCTATGAGACTAGATATCAATTACAGGAAAAGAGCTGTAAAAAATACAAACACATGGAGGCTAAACAATACACTACTTAATAACGAAGTGATCACTGAAGAAATCAAAGAGGAAATTAAAAAATACCTAGAAACAAATGACAGTGGAGACACGACGACCCAAAACCTATGGGATGCAGCAAAAGGAGTTCTAAGAGGGAAGTTTGTAGCAATACAATCCCACCTTAAGAAACAGGAAACATCTCGAATAAACAACCTAACCTTGCACCTAAAGCAATTAGAGAAAGAAGAACAAAAACATCCCAAAGTTAGCAGAAGGAAAGAAATCATAAAAATCAGACCAGAAATAAATGAAAAAGAAATGAAGGAAACGATAGCAAAGATCAATAAAACTAAAAGCTGGTTCTTTGAGAAGATAAACAAAATTGATAAACCATTAGCCAGACTCATCAAGAAAAAAAGGGAGAAGACTCAAATCAATAGAATTAGAAATGAAAAAGGAGAAGTAACAACTGACACTGTAGAAATACAAAAGATCATGAGAGATTACTACAAGCAACTCTATGCCAATAAAGTGGACAACCTGGAAGAAATGGACAAATTCTTAGAAATGCACAACCTGCCAAGACTGAATCAGGAAGAAATAGAAAATATGAACAGACCAATCACAAGCACTGAAATTGAAACTGTGATTAAAAATCTTCCAACAAACAAAAGCCCAGGACCAGATGGCTTCACAGGCGAATTCTATCAAGCATTTAGAGTAGAGCTAACACCTATCCTTCTCAAACTCTTCCAAAATATAGCAGAGGGAGGAACACTCCCAAACTCATTCTACGAGGCCACCATCACCTTGATACCAAAACCAGACAAGGATGTCACAAAGAAAGAAAACTACAGGCCAATATCACTGATGAACATAGATGCAAAAATCCTCAACAAAATACTAGCAAACAGAATCCAACAGCACATTAAAAGGATCATACACCATGATCAAGTGGGGTTTATTCCAGGAATGCAAGGATTCTTCAATATACGCAAATCAATCAACGTGATACACCATATTAACAAATTGAAGGAGAAAAACCATATGATCATCTCAATAGATGCAGAGAAAGCTTTTGACAAAATTCAACACCCATTTATAATAAAAACCCTGCAGAAAGTAGGCATAGAGGGAACGTTCCTCAACATAATAAAGGCCATATATGACAAACCCACAGCCAGCATCGTCCTCAATGGTGAAAAACTGAAACCATTTCCACTAAGATCAGGAACAAGACAAGGGTGCCCACTCTCACCACTCTTATTCAACATAGTTTTGGAAGTTTTAGCCACAGCAATCAGGGAAGAAAAGGAAATAAAAGGAATCCAAATCAGAAAAGAAGAAGTAAAGCTGTCACTGTTTGCAGATGACATGGTACTATACATAGAGAATCCTAAAGATGCTACCAGAAAACTACTAGAGCTAATCAATGAATTTGGTAAAGTTGCAGGATACAAAATTAATGCACAGAAATCTCTGGCATTCCTATATACTAATGATGAAAAATCTGAAAGTGAAATCAAGGAAACACTCCCATTTACCATTGCAACAAAAAGAATAAAATATCTAGGAATAAACCTACCTAAGGAGACAAAAGACCTGTATGCAGAAAATTATAAGACACTGATGAAAGAAATTAAAGATGATACAAATAGATGGAGAGATGTACCATGTTCTTGGATTGGAAGAATCAACAATGTGAAAATGACTCTACTACCCAAAGCAATCTACAGATTCAATGCAATCCCTATCAAACTGCCACTGGCATTTTTCACAGAACTAGAACAAAAAATTTCACAATTTGTATGGAAACACAAAAGACCCCGAATAGCCAAAGCAATCTTGAGAAAGAAAAATGGAGCTGGAGGAATCAGGCTCCCTGACTTCAGACTATACTACAAAGCTACAGTAATCAAGACAGTATGGTACTGGCACAAAAACAGAAAGATAGATCAATGGAACAGGATAGAAAGCCCAGAGATAAACCCACGGACATATGGTCACCTTATCTTTGATAAAGGAGGCAGGAATGTACAGTGGAGAAAGGACAGTCTCTTCAATAAGTGGTGCTGGGAAAACTGGATAGGGACATGTAAAAGTATGAGATTAGATCACTTCCTAACAGCATACACAAAAATAAGCTCAAAATGGATTAAAGACCTAAATGTAAGGCCAGACACTATCAAACTCTTAGAGGAAAACATAGGCAGAACACTCTATGACATAAATCACAGCAAGATCCTTTTTGACCCACCTCCTAGAGAAATGGAAATAAAGACAAAAATAAACACATGGGACCTAATCAAACTTAAAAGCTTTTGCACAGCAAAGGAAACCATAAACAAGACCAAAAGACAACCCTCAGAATGGGAGAAAATATTTGCCAATGAAGCAACTGACAAAGGATTAATCTCCAAAATTTATAAGCAGCTCATGCAGCTCAATAGCAAAAAAACAAACAACCCAATCCAAAAATGGGCAGAAGACCTAAATAGACATTTCTCCACAGAAGATATACAGACTGCCAACAAACACATGAAAGGATGCTCAACATCTTTACTCATTAGAGAAATGCAAATCAAAACTACAATGAGATATCATCTCACACCAGTCAGAATGGCCATCATCAAAAAATCTAGAAACAATAAATGCTGGAGAGGGTGTGGAGAAAAGGGAACACTCTTGCACTGCTGGTGGGAATGTGAATTGGTACAGCCACTATGGAGAACGGTATGGAGGTTCCTTAAAAAACTACAAATAGAACTACCATATGACCCAGCAATCCCACTACTGGGCATATACCCTGAGAAAACCATAATTCAAAAAGAGACATGTACCAAAATGTTCATAGCAGCCCTATTTACAATAGCCCGGAGATGGCAACAACCTAAGTGTCCATCATCGGATGAATGGGTAAAGAAGATGTGGCACATATATACAATGGAATATTACTCAGCCATAAAAAGAAACGAAATTGAGCTATTTGTAATGAGGTGGATGGACCTAGAGCCTGTCATACAGAGTGAAGTAAGTCAGAAAGAGAAAGACAAATACTGTATGCTGACACATATATATGGAATTTAAGAAAAAAAATGTCATGAAGAACATAGGGGTAAGACAGGAATAAAGACACAGACCTACTAGAGAATGGACTTGAAGATATGGGGAGGGGGAAGGGTAAGCTGTGACAAAGTGAAAGAGCGGCATGGACATATATACACTACCAATCGTAAGGTAGATAGCTAGTGGGAAGCAGCCGCATAGCACAGGGAGATCAGCTCGGTGCTTTGTGACCGCCTGGAAGGGTGGGATAGGGAGGGTGGGAGGGAGACGCAAAAGGGAGGGGATATGGGAACATATGTATATGTATAACTGATTAAATTTGTTATAAAGCAAAAAAAAAAAAAAAAGATCTGCAAAGTCCCCTTTATCATACAAGGTAATATAGTCACAGTTTCCAGGGATTTGGACATGGACATCTTGGAGGGGCAATTATTCTGCTACCCTGACGTTTCCTCCATGGTAGGGAAACCAGATATTATTACCTAGTTATTCCCATTTTACAGTTGAGGAAACTGAGAGCAGTAGATTACAGATCCAGGACCAGAGCCCAGACTTCTGACTCCTACTCTAAGCTATTCTTCTCCGTCTCCTCCTCTCCTCCTCCTCCCCCTCCCTTCCCCCTCCCCTGCTGCCTCCTCCTCCTTCTTCTTCTTCCCCTTCTCCTTCCTCTTCTTCTCCTCTTTCTTCTCCTTCTTCTTCTTCTTCTGATTCCTCTTCTTCTTCTTCTTCTTCTGATTCCTCTTCTTCTTCTTCTTTCTTCTTCAATAATACTAATATTCATTGAATGTTTGTGATGTGCCCAGCACTCTTCTAAGCTGCTGTATATCTGTCATGCACTGTTATTACTCCCATTTTACAGATGAGAAAAATGAGGTTTAGGGAATTTGGGGAAATTGTGCAATGTCACATAGCCATTACGTAGTGAAGTTGGGATTGAAACCCAGGTCTCCTAATATGAAAACCCATGTGTAGTAGAGGCTATTGGTGCCTCTACCCTGACCCTCTTTACCAGGCCAGTATACCCACCCACAGCTGCTCTGAGTGTTGACTGCTAATAGCTCACAGCTGCCCTCTTTTCCTGAGAATTGCCCTTGGCCTCTAGGAGCCATTTCATCAAGAAATGCCTGGAAGATTACATCCTCTCCCAGGGGTACCCCTAGGAAATAACTGATTGTGTAAAAGTACACGGTGCTGACCCTCTTTTCTCTAGGTGGGACAACTCTGTGGTGTCATTCGTGCTCCAGAACTTCCCATGGGGTTAGGCTGAAGCTAGACTTTGGCTGAGACTACATCTTCATTTAGCTTCCTCCTCACCCCCATCCTATTTTAGTCACTCCCAGTTTTCTCCTGAGAGCTCTCTCTCAATAAATCGCTTACACGGCAATTCCCACCCCAGGCTCTTCTTGTAGGGAACCCAACCTACGACATGGCCTCAGTTAGGGTTTGATCAAGGAAGCAGAGCAAAAAAAGAGTGCTAAAGAATACAGGATTTGTTATAGGGATTTGACCTTAATGCAATTTTGGGGACTGGTTAAACAGTCTACAGAGGGTTGTGGCCTCTGCCTCTGGTGCTGATCCTGAAGTCAGTTGGGCAGGCAGTTGGGACAGAAAGATGGATGGGCAGTGGGGAAAACAATGACTTCTGAAAGAATAAGCCAGAACCCACAGTGATGAACTGGAACTCGTGTATATCTCTTGCCATCTCCAAGCTTCCGACTTGCAGAAGAAGGTGGCACACTTCACCCTGGAGCTGTGCAGCACCCAGCCTGGGGTCTGGAGACCCTGGAGGACTTGTAGCAGGGCTGCTGAGGGCCCAGGAGCTGCCCCACCCAACGTGGTGAGCCATGTGTGAGAACAACCATGCCTAATCCCACTGTGAACTTCTGAATGCAAACATGGCTGCTGCTTCACTTCCGTCTTCCAAATCCCAAGCAAATTTCTCTACTGCCAACAAAACTTAGAACCTTAAAGGGAAAGGGATTCTGAGAGATGTAGTTCCAGGTTAGTTAAGTTGACCTAGTAAAAACCACCATGGATTACCCATAACAACTTGGCACATTTACATATTTGTTTAACCATATTTAACTTCCAAGTTAATATCCTAGTAAAATCATGCTTCCACCTCACATAATCCCTGGTACCACTGAAAGCACACTAACCTTCTTCCCCAAAATGGATACAAAATCTCTTTATTCATCTTTGGGAGATGTTCATACCTTTTCTAGCTCAGTCAAACTCCTTATTAGGTATCCCATCATTTAGATGCTGAATGATCAGTTAGCTACTGTTAACACACCTTATGTTAGATAATAGAGGAATGAGGGAGGGAGAAAAAGGAATCGATTAACATGTAGATTAATGTTTTCATATAAAATCAAGAAAAAATAATCAAATCTGTTATCTTCCTCATTTCTTCAACTGGTCATATATGTGATTGTAGCTGATATTTATAATTTTCTTCTTCCGCTAACCATTTCATAATCCATTTGCCCTCAGCAATAAACTTGGCCTTGGTGTAACTCAGTTTTATTCTTTAAGGGTCTGGGACACCAGCTGTTCTACCTATAATGTGTGATTGTGTTTTTTTTTATTGAATTTCATCACAGAATATGGGAATATTAAGAAATACCTCAGGGGGTCTCTTGAATTCAGTGTATCTTCCTGTTTATCCGCATTGTATAGCAGCAACCCTTGCTATTCAGGATTAATCACTCTAGCCAGTATGGAGACTCATTTCTACACCCACTGATTCATTGGCGTGGGGAGCCCAAAGTGGGCAGATGGCAATCTCAACTCCAGTTTAATGGGATTGTTGTGTCTCCTGGCATTCCTCCTTTGGGAACTAAGACCTCTAGACCAACAGAACCTAAAGTCATGGGGACAGAAAGAAAACATTTTGCTAGTGGATTACATAGGATAATAGTGAGAGGAGCCACATCCATTTCCACCTCTTGATACCTGGACCTGGGAATCTTGGCTATGAAGTGAATAACATTGTATATTGGTTGTTGATTTTAGAGCGTCGGCTGCTTCTTGGAAGATATTGCCCCAGGCCTGCAAGATGTTGTTACAAGACTGATGCCATAACCAAGCCTTCAAAAGGCCATTCTGCCATTTTGTCAGACCAGCTGCTTCAGGGTGATGGAGATCACGGTAAGGCTAGTGAATTAACTGAGCATGGGCCCATTGCCACAATTTACTTACTGTAAATGATTTGAAGCAAAGCTGTGTGGATGCTTTGATGGTGATCAAGGTTTTCTGTAACTCCACAGATGGTGATTTTGGCAAAAGCCCTGTGGGATGGGAAGCCAAATCCATATCCAAAATAAGGGTCTGGATAAGTAAAAGAGAACAAGCATGGTGCTGTACTGGGGGTTCGGTGTTGGGCTCTGCAGTTGGTACTTGGGACTTAGCAGTGACTGTGGCCAGATCAGCCTTGATGAGTAAAAGTCTAATTTGCTGAACCCATGCATAACCTCCACCCCTCCCACCATGGCCATTTTGTTCATGAGCCCGTTGGGCAGTGATAAGGAGGTCTTGGGAAAGAGTTTGACTGAAATCCACAAAATGGATCATTTTTCTCATCTAGTTATTAAGGTCCTCCTTTATTGAGGTCACTCTCTGATGAGTATGTACATAGGACACAGATACACTCACCCAATCTTCCAATTTGGAAAGTTTTAGCATATACCTCTTCTCAAGACCTCACTTCCGCAATTTTCCAATTATGTTCCTTCCAAGTGCCTGACTTATTCAGCCTAATTGTTAGCCACAGCCCATGAATCAATGTAGATTCATACCTGCGACCGTATCTCCTCCCAGGCTAAGTAAACAATCAGGCTCCCTGCTCAAAGCTCTGCCACTGGGAGAATTTTCCTTCATCACTGTCCTGAAGTGATGCTATGGTAATGCAGCTGCCCCTTTTGGGGTAGTGCCAGCCTATGCTGCAGAACCATCTGTAAACCAGAACCATTTTTTCTGCCTCAGTTAACTTGTCAGGGAACTCCACAGGAGGCCACATGTGTGGGTTGAGAGACAGGAAGTATTGTAGCATGAGAAGGGAGGGGGCATTTGGAGTATTTCCTCAGGTGACTTACTTGTGTCTTTCTGACCTGCTTGAGCTGGTTTTGTATATGCCACTTCTATCTTATGATAAAATGGCTTCCACAAATGCCTAATTTTGTGGTTTGGTTGCTCAGACAACACCCAGTACATGATGGGCAGCTCAGAAGGCACAGTAACTTGGTGGTCCATGATCAGGCTTTCCTTACAAGTTTCAGCAGCATCACAGAAGCCATTTCTCAGAAGGAGAATAATTATCTCCAGACAGTGGCATAGCTTTTCTCCAAAATCTTGAGTCTGTTCTGTGATTCGCCTAGGGAACCTGCCTAAGTCTCCATACAGCATCCCTATCTACCTCAGACCCTTCAGGCATCATCAGATCTTCTGCGTTGCACAGCCCAGCTGGCAGAGCAGCTTGCATGGTAACGTGCACATGTTGGGGGCGAATGAGCAGGCCTTGCATGATAAATCCACTTTAGCATTCCAGTATCCCTAAGCCTTTGGATACCTTCCTCTGCAATCTACCAGGCAAATGCTGGCATTAGAACTTCACTTAGTGTAGGCCACCTTTGTATCCAGGTCTTAGTCACTCAACCAAGCACTATTAGAATCAGTCCCAGCTGACTGAGCTAATGCATTGAATCCAGAATCTCTGCTTAATGCATCCAGGTCAATGAATTTGGCCAGATCCAACACTACATTTTTTTTTTTCCTCTGATCCAGGATACTTAGGGTTCATTCCCAGAACTACAGAAAAGGGGATGCTGGGAAATGTAGTTGTAGCTTAACAAAGTTGACATAGTACAAAGTATTGCAGATACTTTGCCTTACTTTATCATGTTGCCTCTTTTCAATCTCCAAACAAAAATACTTCTTGATTTCCCCTGAAGTGGATTGTGTGTCTTTTTAGAACTACAAGGGTAAGTGCAATAATACATACCAGGTTGAAACCCAAGGTCACTGGTGCTCCCTTTTAAGCCTTGGAGTCACACTCATTCTCTACTGAGGGTCCCTGTCTCTTTGTAATAGTAGCTACCCACCTCCAGTCTGCCATCAGCACTTAACTCACATCATCTTACCTATTTCTGACAACCTTAGGATAAATGATTATCCCCATTTTACAGATGTGGAGACTGAAGACAAGGGAGCAAGGCTGTACAACTGGCAAGGGATAGAACTGGAATTCAGACTCAGTTTCCTGCCTCTGTAGCCAGGGCATACTGTGGGAATCATCTCCCTCTCTCTTTTCCCTGCTTGGGCTAATATTTGTACCAGGTTACTGGTGATGGATCAGATATGGAATCCCAGAACTACAGACTGTCCTCACTAGACGGAGTCCTAAAGATCACTTGAGAGTTGAGGAAATCGAAGCCCAAAAAGGTCAGGCAATTTGTATAAGGCAACCCAGTGGGTCATTAACAGGGCTTGGGCACAAGGTGATGGCCAGGGATATACCGATGGGGGTATAAGAATTAAATGGTTGAATGTTTGCCATTCCAAACATGCCTGATCCACATCAGCCTTTGACCAAGGCAGTGCCTGTTCAGGGAATCACATACTTTTTCCTGTTGTCCCCTCTGGTCCAGCTTGGCTATACCCAAGCTTCATCAGTTGGTTACTTGATTGGCCCCAGATCCTCAGACAGAGTCCCCGTTTGCTGGTCCCCAGATGCCCCTTGGATTTCTTCAGCTTCCTTTGATGCAAAGGGAGCCGGGAATCTCTCTTATTGATCTGTTCTAGGAGCAGGGCAAGGGATTTCATGGAGGTCGATGACCTATTCCTTGAGGACTGGCCTGATTTGTGTGCTCAAATAAAAAGACACACGCAACATGGTCTTATTTTGAGCTCATGCAGGCCCAGCTAGTGTGAAAACTCCTGTTCAGGGGCTGACATCTACAATTTAGTGGTGGCATTCTCTAGGGCAACCAGCAAAAGTGGCATTTCCTTGACATGTGGTCCATTCAACTCTCTATCCTCACCCAGAGCCTGAGGAAATAGCAGATATTGGACAAGGAAGGCTTAGGTGGGATTTATGCATCCATTCAACAAATATCACTGAGCACCCTCTGTGGACTGGTGCAGCTGGAGGCGCTGGGTTATGTCAGTGACAAAACAAATAATACATTGCTCTGTGGAGTTATAGTCTAGTGTGGAAAGACAGGCAATTAAATAAAAACAATAAATAGCTAAATTACATAGTGTAGTAAAGGTAATAGGTGATACGGGAAAAGGAAAAGTAGAGAGTAAGAGGGAAGAAGAGTGGGAGACAAGTTGCAGAATTACAGGGGATGGTGAGGGAGGGTCTCAAGGGGAAGGTGAGATTTGAACAAAGACTTGTAGGGAGTGACGGAATCAGCCCTGTGATGTCTAGGGAGAAGCATATCAGGCAGAGGGAACAGCCAGTGCAAAGGCCCTGGGGTAGGGGGATGCTGGTGTATTCCAGGAACAACAAGGAAGCCACGGTGGCTGGACCAGAGGGAAGGGGGAGAGAGAGGGGAGAGGAGGTCAGAGAGATGGGAGAGTGGGGGCAGAGGAGCGACAGGCTAACTAAATTGTATAGCATAATAACTTATGTTTCTAAAAGGGGGGAAGGGAGGGGGCTGTTGCAGTAATCAGGTGAGAGATGATGGAAGCTCAGACCAGGATGGATGCAGGGGTAGAGGTGAATGGCCATCAGATTCGTGAAGATATTTTGAAGGTGGAGCTGATAGAATTTGCTCATGGTTAGATGTGGAGTGTGAGAGGAAGGGAGAGTCAAGGAGGACAACAGGCTTCTGAGCAACAAGATGGAAAGGATGTAAAGCAGAACTTTCTGACTGGCTCTGCCACTAACTGGCTGGGATACCTTGGGCAAGCGAGTTACTTAACATCTCTGTGCTTTAGTTTCCTTAACTGTAAATTTGAAAGAATAAACAGTCCCAACTTCCTAAGGGTATTATGAGATCTGACCTGGTCCATAGTAAGTGCTCAATAAATATTAGCTCTCATAATTATTATTATTGCTGTTGTTATTGGCATAGAATCTAGACTAGGAGTCAGCAAAGTACAGCCTGAGGGACTTGTTTGGGTAAATAAAGAATGATTGGGTCACAGCCGCACCTGTTCGCTTACACATTGTCTGTGGCTGTTTTCCTGCTCCCGGGTCAGAGCTGAGCAGTTGCAATACTGTATGATTGCAAAGCCAGAAATATTTACTTCCTGGCTCTTTACAGAAAGTTTGCTCACCTCTGTTCTAGACCAAAATGGCTCTTTTTTCAAAGCATGTTTCAGTAAAGGTTCCTCATGCTCTTTCTGAGGTGACAGGACAGGGGTGGGGGTGGACTTGATGACCTTTGTGTCCCTCTCCATCCCCGACACTCTGAGACCTTCCCTCCAGGCCTGTGGTTAGTCTGAAGCTGGCTCTGGGAGAGATGCTGGGGGCCACGCACCCCTTCCTTCCCGAGCATGGTGCTCGTAGTAACCACCTGCCCATCACAGTGCCTGGGTGACACGATGATATAGAAAAACACGGCTGAGCAGAGGGATTAATAGCTGATGGAGTGTGTGGCCCTGGAGAGTCAGATCCTGACCTGCCAGCAGCTGAGGCACGTACTTCCACCCATCCCTGCCTCCCTGCCACCTTCCTGGGCTCTGCAGGGCCTCTCTGGGCAAAGCTACCCATTGGCAACCGTCTTGGAAAGAAGACAGACCAGCTTGGGAGGTGTCTGGCCAGGGTTTGATACAGCTGTGCCCCTCACTGGCTGTGTGACCTAGGGCAAGACACCTAACCTCTCTGAGCCTAGCTTCTCTCATGTGGAAAAGATGGATGGTTTTTATGTTTGGTCCCCAGTGGAAACTCATTTTCTCAGGGACCTTGGCTGCCTTGTCTGACCTAACATCAGGGCCCAATCATGGTGCTTGGCACGTGGCAGGTGCTCAGAAAACATTTGTTGAGGGAAAAAAGGGGTGCCGAACCCACAGAGTGTGGGTGTCCAAACCATGGCCATTTATGATAATAATTTTGCTATAGATTGTAGGGTTCTCTGAAGCCCAGTGTCTCTACCTGCAGGGGCAGGTGCAAATTCCAGGACACAGGTGGGGCTGTACCAACTGCAGGAGGAAGGAAAGGGCCCGCAGAGGCACAGATATGTTCGGATTCCTGCTTGAAGGTGGATGAGAGAGTGAGGGCCATAGGCAGCTCTGATGCATAGAGAGACAGGTGAGAGATGAAAAGACAGACGGAAAGAGAGATTGACAGATAAATAAATAGAAGGTGGGAGAAAAGGCAGACAGGCAGGTTGCCAGGCAGGCAGATAAATAGGTGGCTAAGTGACGGCTGGTGTCCTATGCACCCAGCCCCTCCTCCTTCCTCCTCTGCTGTCACCCACTCCTAGTAAGACAGACCGGCCTCTGTGTTGACTCAGTGCCTGAGGGGTGCCGGGGCCAAAGGGAAATTTCTGTGGGCAGCAGGGCGACAGTGCCTGTGTCTGCCTTTATGGGCAGATGCCGAGCAAGGGGTGACTCAGTACAGAGGGAGGCAGAGTGGCTGGAGAGCGTGGACCGGAGGTAGGGATTGTGGGTTTGAGCCTCAGCTCTCTGCTTCCTGACCCTGTGACTTGACCAGGCCTGTGCTTCTCCTCTGGACCTGAGAGCCTGCTGTGGACCAAGGTCACGATGAGAGGTGGCAGCGGGGATGTCTCCGAGATTGGGAGGTCTGTGCAGCTGTGAGTGGCGATGATCACCCTCAGGTACCCGGGCCTCCATCTGACAGCGACTGGGGGAGCTGAGTGACAAGACGCAGAGCCGTAATGAAGGGAGGACGGTTGGCATCTGCTCGTCCATCTCTGTGTGGATCTGTCAGCTCCTTCGGGGCAGGCGCTTAACAATGAACCTGGGAGGGATGGAAGTCACAGTCATTGGCTTGTCAGCCAGACTGCCCGCTTCCAGAGTGTGCCGGTGGAGCTCAGTTCCCTTGCTTCACAGCGATAGGCCCGGCCACTGGGCGCAGAGCACATGTCGCTGTCCCCCAATCTCACAATCACCCCACAAATTTATCTTGATATCCGGAGGCAGGTCAGCCATGTAATTTGCAGAACCCAGTGCAAAATGAAAATGCAGAGACCCTTGTTAAAAAATTGTCAAGAATTTCAAGACAGCGAGAGCACAGCTGTAAACCAAGGCCCTACTGTGTGCCTGCAGAGCCGGGCCTGTCTGGGGCACGCGGTCCCTGACTGTGTGGTGGTCGGGGGAGGGAATTGTTAAAGACAGGGGCTGCTAAGCTGGGCAGTCCTCCGTCTATGCCTCCATTCTACCACTTACTGGTCCCTTAATCTCTCTGTGCCTCAGTTTCCTCATCTGTAAAATGGGAGTAATAAAGGCACCTAAGCCTTTGACTTGTGGCTTGAAATGAATGAATATGACTAATCTGCTGGGCACTGTGCCTGGCACTCGATACATATCAGTTATTGTTATCATCCTGCTGACCAAGCTACAGAACTAGGAGGTGACCGAGTCCAGAATTGGAACCAGGATGGTCTAAATCAAAGTCTCCTTCCCCAGCCCAGGATTGTGCATTGGCCTTTCCCACACCCTGCGGTCCCAGGGATGGGCAGGCATTTGCTTTGTCTCTAGAGGTGCTCACAGCTTGTCACCACCTGCTGACCCTGGCTCTGAGAACCCCCCACTCCACCCCTTGAGCCCCACAGAGCCTCTTCCTGATTTCCTCCTCCTCTCTTCCTTCCCCACGAAAGTGCCCTTGACATTCACTCCCACTGGTCTCACCTGAGTCTGAAGGCCTGGGCTGAAGAGGGGGAGTATCTGAGAGACGTGAGGGATGCAGAGGGTGTCCTCAGAGGCAGGGGTGAGTAGAGGAGGGCCACTTGAGGCAGGGGTGGGTGTGCAGCCCCCTTTTATTCCTTATACCTAAGACACCACCCTTGAGATAGGAGCCTTTGATCTGACTTCATGTGTGAGATTTAGGTACATCAGATGACCATAGATTTATATACTCTCCCTACCAAATGACCAAAGAACAAACTCAGGCAGATATTCCACATGTGGACATAGTAGGCAGGCCAGACTTGGGTGGGAGGTTAGCGAGAAAGTGTGGGGAGTTGGGCTGATCAGGGAGGACTTCCTGGAGGAACTGCTGCTTTTAAAAAACATATATTTTATTTATATATATATATATATATATATATTTATTTATTTATTTATTTTGGCTGCGTCGGGTCTTAGTTGCGGCACGTGGCATCTTTCGTTGCAGCACGCGGGCTTCTCTTTAGTTGTGGTGTGCGGCCTTCTCTCTAGTTGTGGAGTGCGGTTTTTTCTCTTCTCTAGTTGTGGCACGTGGGCTCCAGAGTGCATGGGCTCTGTAGTTTGCGGCACGCAAGCACATGAGCTCAGCCGTTGTGACGCGTGGGCTTAATTGCCCCACGGCATGTGGCATCTTAGTTCCTTGACCAGGGATAGAACCTGCGTCCCCTGCATTGGAAGGCAGATTCTTCACCACTAGACCACCAGGGAAGTCCCAGAGCTGCTGCTTTCGCAGGCAGTGCGGGACTGGCGGCTGTGCCTTTTCGTGCGGCCATCCCCCATCACAGGAGAGCATGTTGCCATGACAGCAGGCACTGAGCCTTGGTACGAGAAAGGTCTAGGCGCCCTCTGGTCCTTTGCATCCGGGGGCCCCAGAGGTCTGACACCATGGGTGGGGGACACCAGGAGGACAGCTGGGTGAGGCCAGGTAGAGTGAGGCAGAGGTTGGCAGGCAGCTCATTAGGGCCTCGTGGGCCAGGGCTGGTGTTTGGCATTTATTCTAAGTAATGGGAGGTCTTGGCAGAGTTTTAGCCGGGAAATGATCTGATTTGATTTAAGGTTTTAAAAGATCAATCACTGTAGTTGGGTGGAGAATGGAGGCTAGGGAACTAAGAGTGGAGGCAAAGAGACCAGTGAGAAGTTTGCATCATTATCCAGGCAGGAGGTGATGGTGGCCGGGACCAAGGTGATGGGGGTCAGAGAGAAATGGGTATATTGGAGATTTATTTTGGAGATAGAATTTCCAAGACAGTCCACCAGTTTTGAGGTTCGGATGAAAGAAAGAGAAGAATCAAGTGTGACTCCTTGGGAGGATTGGGGAGGAAGATACAGAGGGGAAAGGAGGATTCCTATTTGGGGCTTGTGGAGGCTGAGCTGCTAGTGAGACCTCTCGGGAGCGCTGGCGGGAGAGCCCGGGGCTCAGGAGTGAGAGCGAAGCCCTCCCCTCACTGCCTGAGTTCATATTCAAGGGTTGCCCAGGGGGTCATCCCTGCCAGAGGGATGATTATTCTTCCCACACAAGCTTCTAGAGAGACTCTAAAGGTAGAATCCAAACAGCAGGCGTGGAGAGCACGTGGGGGGCTCATTCAAATGGGTGCTTTCTTTAGGGGCTGTGGATCCTCATAGAACGTCCCTCTGTGCTGTCGTGGAGGTTGGTCGATCCTACCTCTGAAATGAAGGATTTTATGTAGTCTGGGGAGAGGAAAGGAAGAAAGAAGAGAAGAGGGGACTGAGAGAATGAGGCAGAAACACTAAGGCAGAAATGGGAGGGGGTGGAATTAGAAAGACAGAGCTAGAATAATGATGCAGAGGGATGGAGAGAGGAGGATGGACATGGGGGTAGAGGTGGGGATGGGCTCAAGAAGCAGGTGCAGGTGTGCAGAGAGAGATGGAAATGCGGACGGACAGCGTTATCAGTCAGGGTCCCAGGGGGAGACAGTGGGCACATTCAGAGCACACTTGAGAGTTTAAGGAAGGGACCATTGCCATGGCTTAGGTGCCATTATTACTCCCATTTTACAGATGAGGAAACTGAGGCACAGAGAGATTAAGGGACCAGTAAGTGGTAGAATGGAGGCATAGACTGAGGACTGCCCAGCTTAGCAGCCCCTGTCTTTAACAATTCCCTCCCCCGACCACCACACAGTCAGGGACTGAGATGTTGTGGGTTTGGAGGGAGCCCGTGAGGGAGGGCAGAACACCAGGGAGGGGCCGCAGTGAGAAACCAAAAGTCGAGGTGAGGGATTGGGTACCAGCATCCAGCAAATGATGGAGGGGCCGTGGATGGGAGCCACAGCAGGAGACAGAGGGGCCAGGGCTGGGGGATACGTCCTCCACTCCCTCTCCTCTGGCCTCGGACCTCCTGTCAGTGCCTCCTGGGTCAGCAGGATCCAGAGTCAAGGGATCTTGGTGATGCACCCGAGAGGTCAGACTTTTGGGGCACAGAGCCAGGCAGGGAAGAGCAGGGCAGGGATCTGGAAGGGCAGATGGAGAACGCCTGGCCCAGAGAGGATGAGACAGAGCAGTGGAGCTGTGGAAAGATGGGGTTGCACAGGGAGACGAAGTTAGGAGGTAGAGACAGGAGGGAGAAAGTGCTGACCCAGGGAGAGGGAGACAGGAATTTAGGAAAGGAGGCGGCCATCAGCTGGTGATGTCCCCTGCGTTCATTGGCCTTGGTTTCCTTAGAGCCATGGGACTGGGGCCCCGGATAAAACATTTTGTGCCTAGAGCTCTGAGCTCTCTCCACAGAGGCCTTTGCTCCCGCTCTCGTGTTGACACATGAGGATGATTAAAGGAAAATGGCCCTTGATGTCATGGTCCTGGGTTTGGGTTTTAACCTAATTAATTGTAGGCATCCCTGCCGCATCTTGCCATTCCTTCTGGAAGTCAGGGATGCTCTGGGCACGAGGAGGCAGCTGTCTTCTGAGCATTCCAATGCCAGCTGGGGGCCAGCCCTCCTGCTACTCTGCCTGGACTCAATTAAACCTGGGGCTGGGAGGGTTAGGCCCTCAAAGGATGCTGGGGTCCCAAGCAGAGGCTTGGGCGACGTCCTGGCTTGTGGTGGTTTAGGGGGGTCCCGGCTCTTGGAGGTGTTTGAGACAGACACCGTCCTCCCACCCCACCCTGTGATATGGTCGGGGTGAGAAGCTTCTGTATTCTGATGTGCTTGAAAAAACATTTCCCCCTGAGTGATGGAGCTTTGATTGCTCTGAGGACTCTGAGGAAGACCCAGGCAGAGTCATTTCAGGGGACCCATCAAGTCAGCCAGGAAAGACCTGGGCAACTTGAGGAGTCTTTGGGCTGCTGCTGGCACTTCTTTGGTACCCCTGAAGCCCAGTCTGGGAGGCAGCTTTCCAGAAGCATCTCTGCTCCTTCTCTGTCCTGCAGCTGGGCTGAGCACAGCCTCCTTCCCGGAGCAGCCCTTTCCTGGCATCCGTGAGGGGAGGGGGAAGGGAGTTCATATTGGTCAAGCTCCTGCAGAGGCTGTGCTGGAAACCCTCACTCCGAGGAGT
This sequence comes from Hyperoodon ampullatus, assembly GCF_949752795.1. Lineage (NCBI taxonomy): Eukaryota > Metazoa > Chordata > Mammalia > Artiodactyla > Ziphiidae > Hyperoodon > Hyperoodon ampullatus. The sequence goes on from NC_136915.1 coordinate 14,523,734, forward strand.
AGTTAAGAGCAGAGTCTGGAACCAGATTACTTAGGTTTGAATGTTGGCTCTGCTCTGACTAGCTGTGTTCCCTTGAGCAAGTCACTTAACCTCTCCGTGTCTACTTCAGAGTGTTGTTGTGGAGATTAAATAAAGCATATATGCGAAGCATTCAGAATTGGACCTGACCGATTGTGAGTGCTGTGCAGGTATTAGCTGTGATTGTGGTCTTGCTTTTGGACTCTCCCCAAGCCCCATTAGCACCCCCATTTTATAGATGAAGGAAGCAAGCCTCCGAGAGAGGCGTGACCCGCCCAAAGCCGTATGGCTGAGGAAGGGCATGGCGGGCATGTACCCGAGCCTGTCTCACGCTCAGACTGCACCTTTTCTGCTGCCCATGTCTGTGGCAGGGCATTGCCTAAGTAAGCACAGAGAGAAGGAGGAAGTGAAAATTGTTCTGAAGCCCCCTTGTAGGTCCCCCTTACTCTCCAAAATCCTTTTACTGAGACGAGCTTACTGAGGCGCTTCCCAAACTCACACTGACAGTCCTGTCCCTTGATCTCATGCCAGGCCAGCTGGTAAGGGGAGCCACCTTCCTCCTTGCCCCTCAGACGGTCAGATCACTGCAGCTCTGATGAAGAAAGCAGCTGGCATGGGGCTGCCCCATCCGTCACTTGGGAGAGCTTCTGCCCTGCTTCTTTGACAGGCTGCCCACTGTGTTCAGGCTCAGGGACCAGGTGACTGGGACCCGAGTGTAGATGACGGGACAGAGAGAAGGGTGATGCTCAGGTAGTGGCCAGCCCAGGGACCCACAGGCAAGCTTTCTGCCTTGACAACTGGGTTTGCTCTGATGGCCCAGCCTGTCTGTTTTGGTTCTGGGATTCATTAGCAAATCCCTCAGAATGGGCCAGAAGGGAATGGAGTGGAGTGTAAGGACAGAGCTTATAAATGCCGTTGTGCTTGGGTAAGGAAGGTAAAGCAGGTCTGCTGAGCTAAATTCCCTTCCCTGTACCAGGAATTATAACCACGGACTCCCATAATCTTAGAGCTGGGAGTGCAAGTGAGAGATTTCTTGGTGCAATTGTTTCATTTTCCAGATGGGGAAACTGAGGTTTGGAGATAGATAGGTTACTTCCCCAAGGCCACACAGCACATCTTGCAAGACTGAGCTGGACCTAGAATCTAAATTTCTAGAATCACAGACCAGTGTGCCTTCAGAGAGCTTTTCAAGTGTCGCCACAGTCGGGTCTGTGCAGAGCCAGCCTCCCGTGACCACGTCCCCACCCCTGCTTATTGTTAGCTGATCACAGTAACTAACATTTATTGAACACTTACTCTCTGCCAGGCACTCTTCCAAGTGCTTTACAAGTATTAACTTATTTTATCTCACCTCTTAAGAAGTAGTTAGTAGCACTATCCTTATTTCACACATGGGGAAACTGAGTCACAGAGAATAATTTGCACAAAGTCATCCTGCTAGGAAATGGCAGAGTCACAATTTGAACCCAGATCCTTGAGCTCCAGAGCCCAAAGTGTCTTGAAGCTTAGAAAAATACAGCTTCAAGGGAACTGGAGCCAACTGTCCTCAAGTAGTCATCCACTTAACGGTCTAATTGCTTTGTGTGTCACTGAATTCCTTTCAAGAAAATCTTCTTTACTATGTCTTCGGTGGAGGGCCCCAGGGTCAGAAGTAGACTAGATTTGAAGTGGTTTCATGAAATGTGATTTAGGAAAATGATGTTAGTCTGTGGGAAAATCCTACAGCTAAGGGGAAAAGATCAGACCATGGGGGCATAGAGAGGACAGTTGTCTGGCGGCCTGGGACAGGATGCAAGACAAGTGAGTTCTAATATGGGGTCAGTTTCTCCTTGATGTGTCATCCTGGTCTCTTCCAGCCCTACCCTGGACCTCAGAATCCCCATCTGAAAAAGGAGAAGTTGATCTAAGTAATGTTCTCTCTGAAAGACCTTTCCAGCTCTGACATTTGGGGATTTGATGAGCTGCTCCTGTTAATTCTTTTTATTTCCCAACAGGTTTACATTAGAATGGCCCCTTAAGAATTCCCTGTACTTTTCACGGGTATTTGCTTTCAAGTGAGATTTTCTTACCTACCCTGGAGTTGGACAATCCCAACTTGTTGGAATTGTTCCAATTCCCAATTGTTGGGAAGATCTTCCTTCTGTATAATTTAAGAGCCTTCTCTCCCATTCTTTCTTCCTTCCTCAAGGATCCTTTGTGTCTTTTTCTTAATGCCAGACTAAGTCAGGACATGATCCCAGGCTCAAATTTGCCATCACATGTTGGGGGCCTGTCCAGGCCTGTGAGAGATGTCACTGGTGGCTTTAGTATGCTGTTGCTGAGCAAAACGAACCAGGGAGGGGAGAGGATGTGCTCCTTCCTCCCCTCAACCTGAGCCTCTCCAGCCCATCGAGTCAGGCAGAGCCTTTGTGGGGCAGGAGTAGCAACTAAACCCACACATGCTGCAGTGTGAACCCCTCAACTCAACTCACCCCGTGACCTGGTTGAGATAGCCAGCTTCCTCAGGGAAGAGGGGAATCAGGATCACCTGATCTTCCTCCGCAGCCCAACAACTGAATGCAGCTTGAGATGCATCTCTTCCCAGTTTGTTTGAACATTCACCCAATCCACTCACTATTCATTCATTCACTCATTCATTCATTCAGTAATTCAACATTTGCTGAGCCCCTGCTGAGTGTCATATTCTAGGATGGCTCCTGGCCTCTCGGGAGCTTGTGGAACATTACAAAAGGACGTGGAGTCTGGATTCGGATGGACCTGAGTCCAAGTCCTGGCTCTTGCACTAACCAGGTGTAAGATTTGGGGGAGCTTCTTTGCTCTTCTGATCTTCTGTGTCCTTACCTATAAAACAGGCATAATAATATTGACCTTCTCTAGTGGCTCTGAGGATTTTATCTATTTGGTGCCTGGCATGGTGTTGCGTCAGACTGGAGACTCTTAATGTGCTCTCCTCTCTTATACCAGCCCTCCCACCCCCAAAGCAGGATCCAAGTTTCCCTCTCAGACTGGGAAAGACCCTGGGAGAGGGTCTTCTCCTTCTCCACTGGTCACCTGACCCTCCCAGATGTCCCAAGCTAAGCCCATAGTAATGAACAGAGCAGGAGCTGACCATGGTACTGACTCACTCTCTCTTCACTCTCACTAAAGAGGAAGGGAATTGTATTCCACTGATGTCTTCATACTCCCCCGTAGACTCGCTGGATCCTCCATGACAATAATTTTTCCAAGTGTGAAAAGCTCTTTCAGACTCAGCTTGTAGGAACAGGCCTAGGAGAAACACTCTAGGGTGATGAACGGGTCAGGGTGACCAATCAAACCCAGAGTGCCAAATCCTCCAGCCCCCATTCCTCTGATGATGGTGGGGGTGGAGGGTAAAGTGAGTGGGGACCTTCAAATGCACAAAAAAGGCAACCATGGGACAGCCTCCTACCTGTCTCCCTGCTCTCTTCCAAACTACCCTGTACAGCAGCCAGATTAATCTTCTGGAAATCTTGCTGTCCTCTGAGAAAGAATCACAGAACACAAGCATCTGAATCCGGGCTAGCCTTAGTCACTTGCTTGACCCACAGAATGCTGTGGAAGTGACACTCTGGGGCTTCCAAGTCCAGGTTGTAAAAAGCTTTGCAACTGCTACATGGGTTTCTTAGAGTGTTTATCCGGGGGAAGCCAGCCAGCATGTAAAGACTCTCACTACTCTGAGGCCACCATGCTGTGAGGAAGGTCACTTTGGCCACTTGGGTAGACACAGGTGCCTGGCCAGCCTCAGCCATCCCAGATGAGGGACCAGACCTGTGAATGAAGAAACATTGGAGACACAGCGGTAGCTGTGTGACCGCAACGGTATTAAAGACCAAAGTGAGCGCCGCCCTGCTGAGCCCAGTCCACACGCAGAACTTCGGGAGATAATAATACATTTGTATCTTAATCCACTCAGTTGTGGGGGTGATTTGTTACAGAATAACAGGTCACTGAAACAGGTCCCCCTGCTGTGTGAACCCACAGGCCCCTGAGCTTCTCCCAGTAAGCATTCATCATGAGTTATTGTGCCTACTTGTATTGGCAGAGAGGTGGGCTAGTCCACCAAGATTCTTCTCCCCTTCCACAGGGTAGTGTAATCGTTAGGAAGTGGTCACCCAGCCAGACAGCATTTCTCAGCTCCCTTTGCAACTTGGTAGGTCAGGCAACTGAGGTCTCACCAGTGGATTATGGGTAAAAGTGATGTACATCACGCCCACCAGCCTACAAAAATGTTTTGGGTGGTCTTTCTCTACCTGTCTGTTAGATGTAACTTTTGGAGCCATCCATTGAAGATGCTTCCACCTGCCTGGATCCTGAGAACTCCCACCCACCCCACTGACTGATTTTTTTTTCCTTTTTTTTTTTTTTTTTTGCGGTACGCGGGCCTCTCACCATTGTGGTCTCTCCCGTTGCAGAGCACAGGCTCCGGACGCGCAGGCTCAGAGGCCATGGCTCATGGGCCCAGTGGCTCCATGGCATGTGGGATCTTCCTGGACCGGGGCACGAACCCGTGTCCCCTGCATCGGCAGGCTGACTCAACCACTGCACCACCAGGGAAGCCCCTGACTGATTTTTATGCAGGAGAGAAATAAACTTTTACTTTAAGCCACTGAGATTTGAGGGGGCGTGGTGGTTCTAGTGCACGTTACCTTAACACTCCACTTGTAAATTGTGTGTTCTAGCCAGCTTGATTGCTAACGCCACGAGGGCAGAGACATCGTCTGACTTGCTCGCCATTGTACCTCCAGCCCTAACCCAATGCCTGGCACTGGCATGTGGTGGACGTTTGAGAAATACCAGTGAGTGAATGAGTGCGTGGGCTATTTATTTATTTTCCTGCTGAATTATCTGACTCACACTTTACCCTCAGGCTAAACTTTGATGACTCAGCTGTCATGCTCAGCTGGTGGGTGTTATGGACAGCATGCAAATTCATATGTTGAAACCCTACCCCACGTGTGTTGTATTAGGATGTGGGGTCTTTGGGAGGTAATTAGGATTAGATGAGCTCATGAGGGTGGAGCTTCTGTGAATGGGATTAGTGCCCTTATAAGAGCCATGGGAGAGCTTGCTTCCACTCTCTGCTCTTGGCCAGTTGAGGGTACAATAAGTCAGCAGTCTGCAAGCCAGAACAGGGTTCTCACCAGAACCCAACCAGGCTAGCACCCCAATCTCAGACTTCCAGCCTCCAGAGCTGTGAGAAATAAAATTCTGTTGTTTATAAGGCCCCCAGTCTCTGGTGCTTTGTTAGAGAAGCCCGAACAGATTAGGACAGCGATGAACCTGAAATGCAAAAATTCCTTTCCTCCCAGAGGCTCCCTGGAGAGGTGAGGAGCTGGGGAGTCTAGCTTCCCTTTGCTTTGGCCTTATTTTAATGACTGATTTTTTTTAGGTCTTTTTTTTCTTTCTTTCTTCTTTTTTTTTTTTTTTTTAGGTAGAAGAAGGTTAGGTGGGTGGCAGCTTCATTCTAGTCAGAAGCTAAAAGGCTCGTTGATTTTTCTGATATCCTTTGAATGGGCCCCTTCTCCATAGACAGCTTCTCGCAGCTGTTAGGACTTCAAATTCCTCAGGCATTGATGGGGACAGAGAAAAGATATGAAAGGCTTTTCGGCTGACACAAAAGAGGGGAAAAAAGAGGAATAAAAATGACAATGTGGTTAATACATAAAATGGTGAAATTTCTGGCACTCGCTGTATCATTAATCTGTCTAAAGTGCCTTTGATCTCTTCTGCTTTAATTAACTTGTAATTATAACATGATGATTTTTGCAGCGGGCAGAATCTGGGAGCTGAGCCCTGAAAGCAACTTTAGCCTCTGAGTAACATCATAAAGCAGGGTTTGCAGCATCTGCCTTTCAGAGGTGCGCTTCCCACATCTGTGTTTGCACACATGCACACTCATGCAACACACACATGCACACACCAGCCTTCCTCATTGCACATTCTCATGGATTAGTACCTATGGGCTCCTACTAAGTTTTATGAGTTTGGCCATAAAACTTGTTTTGGTTGATGGCGTGTTGACAAAAGTGACAAAAAATGCCCAGTCTTACTTTCTGGTCCCAGAAGGAGCAGGAGATGCAGGCAGAGCAGTCACCCCAGGGCAGGTCAGCCTAGATCAGCCAACACCCAACAGACCTGTAAGTGCATGAGTATAATAAATAATTATCATTGTAAGTCCCTGAGTTTCGAGGCTGAGGCAGCAAGAGTTAACTAGTATATTAGTGTGATTAGGATTCAAACCCAGGCCCACAGTTCCATCGGTGTCTAAGGCCAGTGTGCTTTCCTCAGTGCCATGTGGTCCCAGAGCTGAGGGCCCTCTAGGCTGTCGGTGTTTTTCAGACTGGTGAGCGAGGGGCAGGGGAGGACTGAGCACCAGAGCTCTGCCCCCATCACTCCTACATCAACTGTTCCACATCCATCTGTCTTATATTAACCTGCTAGATAAGACTTCATTGAAAGAATGTGTTCTGCTGATTAAACAATGTTTAAAAACCATGTATTTACTCCAATCTCCTCATTTTACAAATGAGGAAACAGAGGCTCATAGAGGGACAGCAGCTTGGCCAAGACCACAGCTGGTTAGGGGTAGAGCCAAGATGTATAGATCAAGTTCTCCGGGCCCCTTAGTCAGAAAATCACATCACAGTAGATGTCATGAATCTTTGAGACAGCAGGACTGGGCAGGGATGGTGGTGAGGTTGCAAAAAGAGGCTCAAAGAAGGGATGCCCCTGGGTGAGGTGACCTCCACCTCTTGCTGCCCTGGCTGACTCAGCTCATTCTCATCAAGGTTCCCAGAGGGATGGCTGCATGGCTGCTGCTCTCCCATGGCTGGACTCTGAGAGCCTTGAGGAGGGCTTTTGTGGTTTTGACCCCATTCACCCAACTTTCAGAAACAGATGCTGGGCAATCCACCCTTCCTCATATTCTGTCCTTGGGGTTGATGTGTGCCCGGGTCACATCCCTTCACCCCTGATCTCAAGGGAAGAGCTCATGACACCTCCTTTCTGGACACTGTGATTGGCTCAGAAAGGGCATGTGAGACAGTCAGACCAGAGATCAGTGGGGCTTTCTCTGAGCTCCAGGTAAGCTGAGCTCAAATGTGAGAGAGACAAGGAGATAGTCTTTCTGAGAAGGAAGCCAACATAAGAGAAATCAAGCTTAGTGAAATGAGAGGAACCCAGCTTAGGAGGCACAGTCTGAGCCCCTGGATCAGGTTGTGCCTGAAGTCCACCCTCTCCCAGACTTAGGAGTTCATTGAGCCAATAAAGTCCCTTGGCCTAGGCCAGTTTGGGCTGGGTCTTCCATCATGAGGCCTCATGCTGCTTAGATCCCTGGCAAACAAATGTATATTTCTCATTCTGCTCCCAGAGCTCTGAGCTATGAGAGTTCCAATCAAAGTTCTACTGCTGAAATGCTGTATGATCCTGAGGGAGTCACTCACTCTCTCTGGGGTTCAGTTTTCTCACCTCTGATTTATGCTGGTTGCCTCAAAAGAGCTCTAGGGGCCCTCCCAGCTCCCAAATCTGTTACCTCCAAGCTCACTGTGTTCCACCTTACCTCCCAGGCTTTGCAGGTGGTTCTCTGCCTGGAACATCTTTTCTCCCCCACTGGCTCCAAACACCTTTCAAAATTCAGCACAGCTTACTTCCCCTGGGAAGCCCTTCTGATTTTGTTCCAGCCCTGTTGGATTTGGACTTTCCACCTCTGGGCTTTTATGGCTCCTTTGGTTGCTGTTGAGCTGGAGGGAGTTTCCTCTGTGTGATGCTAGCTGGACCAGTCAGAGATACAGCTAGAGACTGGTCCCTTTACTATGTGCTGCTCCATGTAGTAAATGCTGATGCTGAGAAAACAGGCTTCAGTTTAGAGAATAAGCTCTCTGTGGCAGAAGCTGGAGCCAGAGATGGAGATGGCCCCCAACTAAGCGCACATGTCACAGGTGCCCCCTTTCCCCAGCACCACCTCCACTCCCCTCCCTGTCTATCCTTCACATGTATTTCCAGCTTAACTCTTTTGTCCTTTCTCTCCCTCCTGCTTGTCATCCTTTCCCTCTCTAATTCCAAATAGCCACACAGATGAAGGATGAAGGCAAGCTGGATCCTCTAAGAAACCACCCGGGGGAGCCCCAGCTCATGGAGGCCTGGCTCCCTGGTGTTACAGCCTGGGGGGCTCCAGCCCCCTGCTTTTCTCTCTAATTATTTCATGCTGGTGACAGCCTTATTTTCCCAACCTGACTGTAAAGACCCCAGAGGCAGGACTCTGAGGTTCATCTCTGGCTCCCTAGCAACTGGCTTGGACCTGGCACAAAGCTGGCCCCTGGCACACTGTTGAATGACACACAGTTTTGTTCCCAGTTGTGTTCAGTGCAGGGCTGGGAACACACGTCTTCCGGCGATTACATGTAGATTATGTGTGGATGTGTCCTGGTGATTACCGGAGGCTGGATGGGTAGACTGAACTCACGGTGAATGACTAGTAAGTACCAGACTACACAAAGCGCCTTGTGGGCAACATCTCATTTAATCTTCCCAGCGACTTTATGGTGGCGAGTCATTCATTCATTCACCCAACAGATATTTTCTTGAACGCCTCCTGTGAGTCAGGCACTGCCCTAGGCACTGGGATATAGCAGGGCCCATATTTTCATCTGAACAAGCTGAGGCACACAGCAATGCAGAGACCTGCCCAAGGGTCTCACACACCTGCTTGATGTCTCCAGAATTCAGACCCAGATCTGTCTCTCTCCAAGTGCTGAGCCCAAAAATGCTGTGCAAATTGCTTCTGCAGATCTTGCTTGCCTGAGATATCTTTCCTTCAAAGCTCCCCAGCTCCTTTCCTTTTCCCATTCCCTCATCACTCACCCACTCACTCATTTGATCTTTGTCTTATTAGTTCAATTACTCATCCATTCAGTCATGTATGTACTCATTCATTCAGACGCTTCATAAGTTCCTGGCATGCCTAGATCCCATGCTGGGCATTGGTCACAGCAGGTAATAACTCAGCCAACATCAAGCCTAGAAGCCAAGAGGGGATTTCCAGAGGCAGACTTCCAGCTGCATTGTGGGAGGAAGAGGGAGATGGGTCCATCCCCACTAGGCCTGTACCAGCCGGGCATTTCTCCAGGTATGGTTAACACAAGCAGAGGGAGGCAGAAGGTGAGAAGACAGCAGCACAGAGACCAGTGTTGGGAGCCCTGGAGAGTCAGAAGCAAACTGTGAGCAAATGTCAGTATTTTTGGATGGGAAATAAGCACTATGCAAATGAGATGCAAAACGATGCAAATCATGGCCATTCAATTTCAGTCCAAAGCTACTTTTGGTAATAAGTCTACAGCAGGGCTGGTAATGGAAGAGAGGGTGCATCAGCGGGGCCAGCATGAGGGCTTCCGATGTTTAAATGTTGGCTCAAACTCTTTTTTTGGTAAACACACTGTAAGCAAAAAGAAGAAATGAAAGAAAAAAGAAAGAACAAGGAAAAGAAAAGGAAAGGAGATAATTAAAATCTAGAGGCCATGAGTCATCAATTGAGGTTTCTGTGGTGGAGGAGAGGTTAAGGAAGGAGAGGTGGCTGGAGAAGGGGAGCTGTGGCCGCCCCAGTGAGAGCGCCTGGCACGCCAGGGAGAGTAACAAGGAGGGACCGGGTGCAAGATGTAGGTATCAGGTATCTATCGCCGTAGAGATGCTTCAGAACAAACAGCCACGAAACCTCAGTGGAATACGATTGATTGTAAACATGTATGTTTGCTCATGAGTCTCTGGGTCATCTGGGTGGTTCTGCTAAGATGAGTGGGCCTGGGCAGGGCACACTCATCTGTCTGGTCAATTGCAGGTCAGCTAGGCAGCTTTGCTGATCTTGGCTGGGCTCTCACGTGTCTTGGCCTGGCTGGGATTACTGGGTTGATTGGACTCTGCTCATTCCTCCGGCAGGCTAGCTCAGGAATGTTCTTATCAAAGGTAGAAAAGCAAGGGAGAGACCCAAAATGCCTACGACTCTTGAGACATAGGCTAGAAACTGGCGTATAAGCATTTCTGCCGCTGTTTGTCAAACAAGTCACTTGGCTAAGTCCAGATTCAAGGGCAGTGGGGGGAGGGGGCATCTAGGTTCCTTCTTGCAGTGGGTAGAGCTGCACAGTCACCTTGCAAAGGGCATGGATAGAAGAATGGGTGAAGGATAGGACCATGTTTGCAATTAATTTATAAGAGGGTAACTTTGGGTAAGTCGCCCACTCTCTCCAGACCTGCTTTGTCATCTCTGAAAAGAGGAGGTTGCCTGGATGATCCTTCCAGCTCAGCTACCCTGAGTATGTACCTCATCTCAGGCCTCCAGGGCCCAGCTGGATTCTAGCTGGTAATAGTGAGGAGAGGGCCTTTGCCTCTGTTCCTCCTCCACTGGACCCAGGAAGTGCCTGCCCTAGGATCCCAGGCATCTTTCATCAGGGATCAATAGCTCTTTCCTCTTCTAATGGGCTCCCTGATGGCTGGTGGCTGTGGCAGTACCGTGGGGAGAGATGTATTAGCCCCCCTTGTCCCCCAGAGGAGTGTTCATCTTTAATGGATAGAGGGAGGTGGCTGATCCTCTCTCTCCATTGTCTGAGATATTAATGAGGCTTTTATGGATTACGCTTCACTGAGGAGAGTGAAACAAAGGATAGGACTCTCTCACAGGCCCAATTTCCATGTGCTGAAACCTGTAGAAACCTGCTTACATGGAATTATCCCATACATCCACCCATCCACCCATCCATCCATCCATCCATCCATCCATCTATCCAACCATCCATCCATGCATCCATCCATCCATCCACAGTCTTTTTAAGATCTCCTATGTGCCAGGGCAGATACAGATAACACAGAGATGAATAAAACACAACCCAAGCCTTCAAGGGGGGAGGACACACAAGTAAGCAGTCAATGGACCATTCTGGGTGTTAGGTGCAACTCAGCATGGAGAAAAGAACCCAGCAGAGGTCAACTCTGCCCCAGGTCTAAGAGGGAGTCAAATCCAGACTGAGCACAAGGGAAAAGATGTGGCTGGCTCTCTGCAGGCTCACACCATCTGATGGTGGGTCCAAAACTGCCTTCCATTATCTAAAGGATGAAGGGTAACCCCAAGCCAGAGTACGAGGATCAGAGCCCTGACCTTTTGGGCTTACATTTAAGAAGCCAACCCAAGGGAATCCATATGGGAGAACACCATGGTGTTGGAGTGTGTATATGCAGGACCCATGCGGCTGAACTCCACACTTTCTGTTGTGTGGCCTGGGCCTGAGGGAATGGTCACTCCATCCTGCCCCTGGAGCCTTTGATCAGTTATAAACAAAGGTCCTGAGCTCTCTTGCTTTGTGGCCATCTTGGGAAGGGTTGCTTAGCAGCCAGTGGGGTGAGTTCATCCACATCAACGCTCCAGGGGGCTTTCCCCTGAGAGTAACTGGTCCAATTTGAAATATCCAGGTAAGAGGCTGTGTAGATGAGACTCTGGCTCTGGGCTCCATCATCCACCCAACCCTCTTTGCCAGGGTGAGTGGAGGCAAGGGCAGGAAGGACCAGATAAAGGAGAGACCATCTTCCTTAGCAGGACAGAGCCCACCCCAGACTCCCAGATAGGTGCTTTACCTACTTTTGCAGCCACAGAAGGATGTGCAAGTACTCAAAATTAGGCATATAATTTTAGGGAGACTCCTAAAGTCCCAGGATAAGAACTCTAACTTTAGGACTTAGATTAGTTCCACCTAATTAGACTTCAAACTCAGACCACTAAGACATTCTACTATCATTAGAGAAAGCTGGTACCCAGCCCCTGCCAAGATGGGAAGGGGAGGGGTTTTGAGACACTGCCTCAAAGTTACAACTGCAGTTCCCTGCCACTGAGAGATGTAACTGCCCAGGAAGATGCAGGAAGGCAGCCATTTCCCTCTGTAGTCAGAACCAGGAGATGCCAGGCACACAGCAAATTTCACACCCAATGCGAGTCTCTTCACCATGGAAAACCTCAGTATCGATTTATCACTTATTGCTTCTCCAGTTCCAAAGATGGATTGTGTAGATATGTAAAATAAGTGCAACATATGAAGGAAATACATTTAAAATGTACAAGAATTGGCCAATTTTGCAATATTTCACCTCAATTTTATATGTTGGCAAATATATTTGAAATACATGTGTGCTAAGCATGACAAATATATAGAAACTAAAGTTCTGTTATTTTGCTGCAATGGGCTAGGGGAATAGCTCTGAAATAATATTCTTCTGTCTGCAATAAAGGCTTTTCTCTGAAGCCGTCTTAATGCTGTGAACAAAACCTAGAGCTCTCTCAAGGGCTTCTTCCTTTGAATTACTGCTCCCCTCCATGGCCTTTCGCCATGATGAGTTTGGCAACCACTGGGTGGGTGGTTGGAGATCCGGCCCCTGATGCAGCGGGGGGAGGGGAGCATGAGCCCCCTGGCCCAGAGAGATGAGTGTGGAGAGGATGGTGAGCATGAAAACACACCCCCAGGACACAGCGTCTGTGTGACGGGCCTGCCACGCCCAACACCTGCCTCCTGGAGACACACCTTAACTGTCACCATCTCCACCTGAGTAACAGTCCTCCGGTAAACTGGAGACACACTCAGTTTGAGAGGTTGGCTGCAACTGCCTGTGTGGCATGGCAGCAATAGGCTGGGGAGGAGTCTAATGGCCTCAGGGAATCATACTCCGCTGTCAAATGGATTTGGATCTATACTCTCTATTCTTTGGCTTGCGCTTCTGGAAGGTCACATAAGCTCTCCGAGACTCACTTTTCTTGGCTGTAGAAAGGGAGTAAAAATTCCAACTTTATATGATTGTCGTCACCCCACTGCACAATTTGTAATTAATTCCAGGGGGCGCCATTCACACAGTACTCTCTAGGTAGATGGTGCTCTCTGAAGCTACACAGTGCACTACCTGTGCAGCTGTACATGGTAGCTCTGCATGATATAAAGGCCCTGGCACATGGTAGGTATGCAATAGGCACAACCAGTTCTAGATTGTTGGATGTGGCCCAGAGTAGGCTGTTTTGCATACTGATTAAAAGAGAGGATATTGGAATCAGACAGCCTAGATTCAAATTTCTGCTCTGCCATTTCCTAGCTCAGTTATCTTGGGAAAGTTCTTAACCTCTGCCTCAGTTTCCTCTTCCATAAGACAGGGATAACAGAGCTGCCTGCAGAGGTTGCTGTGAGATAAAGTCTGATAATTCAAGTCTGAGCCTTTATTGGCCAGTGTCTGGCAAATGACAGATGTTCAAAATGTTAGTTTCCACAGGGCAACTGGATAGACAGAGTGAGAGTATGGCCACCATGAGGCTGAGAGCAGTCAGAAGCAACACACCAGATGTACCCACAGTAATAGGGGTTGACTGCAAAGCCCAGTGCTGGGATGGAAATTCCATTTAAGTACATTGAAAATGCACACATACAAAACAAAAATATGCATTTTACCAAAACACATACAAACAGAAGGATACACATAAAATGCATCAGAAGGGTTGCCTGTAGGAGGGGAGAGATGGACTGAGAAATGGGGATGAAAGGGACTATGTAGGTAAGAATGGGGTGCGACCAAACCACAATTTGTTGTTATGTCTCTGGACAACGCTCTTTTCCAGAGCCAGTGAATAAAGGATCATCTAGGACTGAGTCCCATCGAATTTCTGAGTTGGGTGGTACTTCAGAAACCGTCCAGCTCACTTACCTCCCAGACAAGGGGAAGAGAAAGAAAGATAGTAGACTGGGCAGCACAGTCTGTGGACCACGTGACCATGACGAAGGGTGTCTTCTCTAATAAGAGGGGTGTCAGAAGTTCCCCTCTAAGTATACATTGCAGTGAGGTAACCTTCTCTGCAGCACTGGACAGATGTAGTCATGGCTACTGCACGTGATGCCTCATCCGGTGGGTTTGGAGGGAATCAGGAAAATAGGGTGGTGTCCCGCAGCTGGGCCAGTGCAGCTATAGGGAGGAGGTGTGAGAGGCGGAGAGCTCAACAGGAAGAACTATGATCTGGAAGTGATGGTGAGACCCTGCTCCCTAGGAGTGCCCTGAAAACTTGGGGAGAGCATCGGGCTAGCTGCAGGATGTCAGATCGGGGACTTGAGCCAATATATTTCAGTATTAAAGGCCAGGGGTCCTTGTCTTATGCTGGGTCACAAGAAGAACCTAGAAGCAGAACTGATCAACTTGCCCCTGGGCAGGAGTCTCCCAGAGTCTTGGGAGCATGTCATTAACAGTGCAAGAGTAGCAGAACTAAAAATGCAGGACTGAGAGAGGGGAGGTGTCAGGCATAGAGACATTAAAGTTTTCTGGTTGAAAAGTAGACAAATGAATGAATGATTGGATGGGTATTATATGCAACACGTGTTACCTAATTTGGTAGAATTTTTCAGCTTTTCAACTAGTAAGTTTGGGGCCGTGTCGCTCAGAACCATTCTTTATTCAGTTGGTTCCCTTTCACTCTACCTGTTCCTCTTTCTTCCCCTCTCTCCTGCTCGCCTCACCTGCATATCTTTTTTTAAATTTTTAAATTTTTTTAACATCTTTACTGGAGTATAATTGCTTTACAATGTTGTGTTAGTTTCTGCTGTATAACAAAGTGGATCAGCCATACATATACATATGTCCCCATATCTCAACCCTCTTGCATCTCCCTCCCTCCCACCCTCCCTATCCCAACCCTCTAGGTGGTCACAAAGCACCGAGCTGATCTCCCTGTGCTCTGTGGCTGCTTCCCACTAGCTATCTATTTTACATCTGGTAGTGTATATAAGTCCATGCCACTCTCTCGCTTCGTCCCAGCTTACCCTTCCCCCTCCCCATGTCCTCAAGTCCATTCTCTACATCTGCGTCTTTATTCCTGTCCTACCCCTAGGTTCTTCAGAACCTTTTTTTTTTTTTTAGATTCCATATATATGTGTTAGCATACGGTATTTGTTTTTCTCTTTCTGACTTACTTCACTCTGTATGACAGACCCTAGGTCCATCCACCTCACTACAAATAACTCAGTTTCATTTCTTTTTATGGCTGAGTAATATTCCATTGTATATATGTGCCACATCTTTATCCATTCATCTGTCGATGGACACTTAGGTTGCTTCCATGTCCTGGCTATTGTAAATAGTGCTGCAGTGAACACTGGGGTACATGCCTCTTTTTGTCACCTGCATCTCTGCTCTTGCTCCTCTGGTGTTTCTCTCCTTCCTCTTCTTCTCCTCCTTGGCATAAAGATGCTGCTCTGTAGACCAGCCTTGAACCCAGTCCTTGAAGATGCTTCCCAAGTAGGAAAAAATTGGACAAAGGCTTCATGTGCCTCAGCTGTCCACCTAACCTCAGGTCTCCCCAGGGGACAGGGGGCCCTTCAAGCTACTAATGAGACAGGCAGGGTCCCAGGAGGGAAGGGCTAGGCACCTGGAGGTGTGGGCCTGCGTGTACACTCTTGCATTTCCACAGAACGGTGGCATGAATGCACACAAGAATACACACACGTGGGCACATGCAAATACAAAGGCATGCCTTAGAGGCACCATGTGCACACACAAACATGGCCCCATACATATGCATCAAAATACAGATGCACACCTAGATGTGTAGGCATGCACATACCCACCTGCTGATACACACACATGTATGCATCTACGCATAAGCATACACATGGAAAGAAATAGACAGCTATGTGCAGCCATGCACACACAGAGGTGAGCCAGGAAATGGAAGAGGAAAGCCCACCCCACTCCCCACCTGACACACAGACATACAGACCAACAGGCATACGTTCCTAAAGTAAAGTACCACACAGGTGCTTGGGCTAGTACAGCCAATAGCCTCTTCCCTGACTCTCCCCCACTCCCCTCCTAGCATGTGGGGTGAGGACATGTCTGCCGTATGTTGGGGCTGCAAAGACCCAAAGCAGAGACACATGACAGGACCCTCACGGAAGCCTCCCTATATCATGGGAGCTCTAGCGTCCCTCCCGGGATCAGGTCTGTAACCCCTCAAAGTGACTGCAAGAGGAGTTTCTGCTAATTCCCTGTGCTTGTGTTGACAGAGGAATTCCACTGAGATGATGCTTCCACGTGAGAGGTCTGGATACGGGAAACACTGCCGTATCCCCTTCACCATGCACACAGCCCAGCCCAGGTTGCCATGAGAGCCCCAAGCTTCAAAGAAAGGCTTGCAGGTTTCCAGGGGGCTGGGCAGACATGCCTCCTACAAGCAGGAGCCTGCGTCTGTCTTCCTCTTCTTGGCGAGGCTGTGGGGTGGGTACGATGAGCCCCGGGGAGCTAGAGTGGGAGCCAGTGCTGGAGCACCAGCCAGGCCCTGCACACAGCATGTCTGCTCATCTTCTCTGCTTTTTTCTCTCTTCCCTGGACAATAGCTTCCTGCTTCCCGCTTGCGTCTTTGGGAACATTCTCTGCATATCAGTCAGAAAGAGTCTGTTAACATATAAGCCAATCATGTCACTTCTTTGCACAGAACCTTCCAACGGCTTCTGTTTCATCAACAATAAGTTCGAGGCCAGCACAGCCTCTGGAATGCCCTTCCTCGTCTGGCCCTGCGTTGCTTCCCCTCCCCGCTCTGCCCACCTAGCTCTCTCCCCTCCAGCCACACCAGCTCCCTTGCTGTGGCTCAAACGCACCAGGTCTGATCCTGCCTCAGAGCCATGCTGATCCCTCCCCTGGAAATGCTTCTGCTCTCTGAATATCTGCATGACTCACTTAAATGTCATCTTCTCTGTGAAGCTTTCCTTGGACACCTGATCTAAATTTGCATCCTGCCACAATTTCTATGGCCTTTCCCTGCTTCATTTTTCTCTGGAACACAGCATCATCTGACATACTGCACATTTTACATATCTATCCTGTCTACTTTCTGTCTCCCCACCATAACATAAGCTCCATGAGTGAAGGGGTTTTGTTTGTTCTGTTTAATGCCTCCAGTAGTACTCGGTATGAGGTGGGTGCTCAATACATATTTGCTGACTATGTGAACAATCCTGTGAGGCAGGCATTTTTACCCCCATTGTACAGACGAGAAAACCGATGATACTAAAGCTGCAGTGATTTGTCCACACTCACAAAGCCAGCAGGCGGCAGGGCTTGAATCTGAACTCAGGCTGATCTGGCTCAAAAGCCAGAAGCTGTATTTAACCTGCATTGCTGCCACCTGCAACCACGCCACAAATAACCACGAGCCATATACCTTGTGTAAACTTCAAACCTGTGGTTGTCAAACTTTGGTGCATATCAAGATCAGTGCAGATCCCTGGGTTCCACACAACCCTAATTAAGTCAAGTGGGTGCTCCGTGAAGCACACTTGAGAAGCACAGTTATATACTCTTTTCCCAAGATACCCAAAGACCCATGATGTCACTTGGCTAAACCCTCCTATCACGTTCCAGAAATGATTTTCTCTGCACTTCCTTTTCAAAAACTTAATGTACCTGGGTGGTGGTAGTGGCGGCTTTTTTTTTTTCTTTTCTTTTCTTTTTTTTAAGGATCTGGCTATCTAGGGTCAGGGGCAAAGGGAAAATAACCTTTACTGAACTCCTATTACTTTTGAGCACTCTTTTAGGAACATTATATGTGTTTAAAAAAATTTTTTTTAATTGAAGTATAGTTGATTTACAATGCTGTGTTAGTTTCTGGTGTACAGCAAAGTGATTCAGATATATATATATATATATATATATATATATATATATATATATATATATATATATATATATACATTTTCTTTTTCTTATCCTTTTCCATTATGGTTTATTACAAGATATTGAATATAGGTCCCTGTGCTGTACAGTAGGACCTTGTTGTTTATCTATTTTATATATAGTGGTTTGTATCTACTAATCCCCAACTCCTAATTTGTCCCTTCCCCACTCCCTTTCCCCTTTGGTAACCATAAGTTTGTTTTCTACATCTGTGGAGCGTTACATGTGTTGATGAGGCAGACAAATGTTGTAGCTTTGTGCATGGGCTCTGGACTGACTGCTGGGGTGAGATTTGGTTCTATCACTTTTGCTAGCTGTGCAAACTTGGGTGACTTATTTAACTTCTCTGAGCTTCCATTCCCCTATCTGTGGAATGCTGACTTTGTTGCAGATGATTGTCTCCAATGTTCATTTCTTTTTCTTTTTTTTTTTTTTCTAGTAATAGAATTGGTGAATTTTAGCAAGGCACATGGTCACCAGATAGAAACTACATTTCCCATAGTCCCGTGTTACTAGGTGTGGCCATTTGAGTATGTTCTGACCAATAAGATTTAAGAGAAGTTATGCGATCCACTTCCAGGTCATGCCCTTAAAAGAAA
This sequence comes from Hyperoodon ampullatus, assembly GCF_949752795.1. NCBI lineage: Eukaryota > Metazoa > Chordata > Mammalia > Artiodactyla > Ziphiidae > Hyperoodon > Hyperoodon ampullatus. Next base: position 14,542,096 of record NC_136915.1, read on the forward strand.
AGGGGATATCTCTCCCTCTCTCTCCCCCTCTGCCTGCTGGTGAGAATGCTGGGCCATGTGGACAAAAACAGAGCAATAAAGTTGAAGGAGGCCTTGACTCTGACATTGTGAAGCTATCTTATCAGTCCTGGATCAACTGTTACCCAAGAGAGAAACTTCCATCTTGTTTAAAGCACTGTTCCTTTGACTTTTGTTACAGCAACTGAGTCTGTTATCTTAACTAAAACCAACTTTGGTACCAGACTGTTGTGCTTCCATAACAAAACATAAACTATGAAGCTGTGGCTTAGTGGCCAAGGAGCAGGTGTTAAAGCTGGAGGTATCTCAGAATAGGATGATGGCGGCCCTTGTTATGATAAACATCTGATATTGCCTGGGGTTCCTTGAAAGCAGATCATGTGCCAACAGTGTCTGTAACTCTAGCAGGTCCGTTGTAACTCACAATGTAATATGTATTGGCTGATTCTTTCATGTTTAGCAGATCCTATGAGAGAGATGATCTCAGGCTACTTATAAAACAAGATTTGGAGGGGGAAGTCTTAATAGGCAGGAGAGAAGACTGAAGCCCCAACCTTTTCTCATACACCTCAAGGCAGACTGTAGGATAGAATATGGCAGCCAAGGTCAGATCAGACTGTTGCCTCCTCACCCAAACCTACTGTCCCCGGTGGCCCCCAGGAGACCTCCTCTGGGTTGGAACAAGAAAAAGATACCAGGAAATGAAAGATGAGTTTTTATTTTTATTTTATTTTATTTTTTAAAAATTTTATTGAAGTATAGTTGATTTACAATGTCGTGTTAATTTCTTCTGTACAGCAAAGTATACACATATATATTCTAAGTTGTACACATATATATTCTTTTTCATATTCTTTCCATTATGGTTTATCACAGGATAGTGAATATAGTTCCCTGTGCTATACAGTAGGACCTTGTTGTTTATCCATTCTATATATACTAGTTAGCATCTGCTAATCCCAAACTCCCAATCCTTCCCTCTACCAATCCCCTCCCTCTTGGCAACCACAAGTCTGTTCTCTATAACTGTGAGGTTTTTTTTGTTTGTTTCATAGAAAACTTCATTTGTGTCATATTTTAGGTTCCACATATAAGTAATATTGTATGGTATTTGGAAAGAAGAGTTTTTAAACAGAAAAAATATACCTAGAAGAAATTTTGGTTGTGGTTACTTGTACATGGTGCTGACTGGAAGCAAATAGAAGGAAAGCTTACCCAATTCTTGAGGGAATTATTTTGCCAAAGAGACCACAGTTTTCTCTGAGACAAGTTGATCTCTGAAGGCAAGAGCCTGCTTCTGGAACGGAGCTTACCATGCTCCTAAGCACCTCTAGCCAAGCCCCACTGTTCTTGGAAATGCACATTTCTGCCCTGGCATGCTAGAGCTGGGCCTTGGAGCTTACCTTGTTCACCTTCCCATTGTTTTGCCTGTGGGGAAATGGAGGACAAGAGAGGGACGGTGCTCAGGCAAAGACCACACAGCTCCATGGTGGATGAGGTAGAGAGCAATCACCCTCATCGCAGGATTCACCACAGGGTTTCTGCTTGTTGTCAGCTCCTTAATGCATAACTTCTGGGGCGTGTGTAATGAAAAGAAGTGATGTTTGTGAAAATAGTGCACGAAAATGAGGGATCATGAACCAGGATGCTGGCACCTGTCACAGTTGTTGCCCCAATTCCCACTCGTTCTGCCTCCTTCCAGGGGAATAGGGAATGTTCTGGCAAGACAGATGGAAAAGCAACCCCAGGTGTAAACAACACATGGCCTGAGTTTGAATCCTGATCATGCCACTTACTACCTGTGTGACCTTGAACAGGTGAATTACTTCTGTGGTGTCGGTCTCCTCATCTGTAATAGTAATGCTTACCACATGGGGTTGTTGTGAGGTTGAGATGAGGAAATAATATAAAATGTTTACCATGGTGCTGGCACATGTCAATATCTGTTAATGCAAACTGCTCCGTCTTCGTGATTTTGTACAATTGTTTATTCCTTATTTGCATTGCAATCTGATGGCACCTGAGTCACCCTTCTCCATTCTCCAGCCCCACTCTCCCTGGTCTCCAAGCAGAGGAAGAGAGAGATGTTTCTAAGGGCCATGCCTGGAAGTGACAGACATTACCTTGCCCAATCCTACTGGCCAGAAGCTGTCAATGGCACAACCACCCCACCAAGGGGGTGCTGGGGCACCATGTGCCCAGGGGAGGGAATGGTGTCTCGGCCACATCTAGGCTATAATACTGGCTCGGTCTCTGGTATATTGTGTGATTCTCTACATGCTGTTCAACCTCTCCAAAGCACACTGTCCTCATTGTAAATGGAGCTGATGATACCAGTTTTATTATTATGAAGTTCACGTAAGGAAAGTAACGTTCAAAGTGCCTAATGCATGGAGGATGTTTGGTGAACGTTATTTTCCTACCTTTTTTGCTGAACAGGCCTCTTCTTTGTACCCCACCTCCATCGTTACTCCCTTCTCAGCTCTTCTGTCCTCCTCTCTCCTTCCTTTCCCTGCGGTGAGCAGGTGACAGCTGGCAGGGCTCCTGGGCTGCAGTCACTGAACTGGCCCATTTTAAACCAAAGGGTCAAAGTTACCAAAGAAAATCCAGAGAGGGAAGGTTGTGGCTTGGAGTCGGTGACTGGAGCCACATCCCCTGCCCCCCAACATAAATCTCTGGGGAAACCATTAGTGGACCCTTCAGCTCAGAGACAAATTACAAGGCAGGGGGATCAATGTTACTTTTTCCACAAGCTGAATTCATAATGGCTTATAACAAAATCGATGCAAATCTTCATGAATAAAGTGATGGCAGGTACATGTTAGAGTAATAAGGGGGTGAGAGGGGAGGAGAAGCCTCAGCCACAGCCAATCGGCAGTGGAGGTGGCATCCCAGGAGGGAGCCACCTGCACAGCTGCCCTGGGGTTTGGTCCCCTGTGCAGTGTAGCGACACCCCTCCCGGACTGGCCTCAGCCAGTGAATGCCCCCAGGAGGGAAGGGGCCTGCGGGTGGGAGAGGAGTTAAGAAGAGATGACATTTTCTTGCAAGTTTACTCTGAGCTTCATCCTTGATGTTCTTATGGGAGCCTCAAAGCTTGATGCCATCAAAACCCTCATTTCGCAGCTCAGGAAACTGAGGCTCAGAGAGGTGAAGCAACGTGCCTGGTGTGGTTAATAACTAGCCATGCCTGGATTTAAACCCAGGTCCCCCCTATTCCAGAGGCCAAGAGTTACTTCTTTAAATGAGCATTGCCTCCCTGTCCTGTGTTTTCCTGACTCTGCACCTCTGCACGTGCGCACCCTCTGTCTGGAGCACCTCGATCCTCTTTCCTCCACCCAAGAAAGAAACTTCTCATCCGTCCTCATGACTTGGCTGCAGTGTTGCTGTGAAGGCTGGCGGCGTTTGTGATGTCTTCAGCTGGCACTGTCATGCCCTCCCGGTAGGATTTTGGGTGCGGTCCTGGGTGGCCCCTGTGACATTGTCTAGAGAGTGTTTGTCCTCCTGGAGTAGCTCCGAGCTACTCCAGGGTTGGATTGTATCCTGTTTTACTATCTCCTTTTCAATCCACCCACCTAAATACCAGCACTGATATTCATCCTTCCATCCATTCAATCATCTGCCCAACCATCCATTTGTCTATCCAGCCATGCATGAATCCATCCATCTGCCCCACTAGCATCTGTCCATCCGTCCATTCATCCACCCACCCATCCATCACTCTGTCCTTCCTTCCTTCCTTCCATCCACCCCCCCATCCATCCATCCATTTCCAGGTAGCTCCCAGGAACTGCAAAATTATAAGATTTTATGCTGACAGATGCTACAAAATGGACGAACCTTGAAGACATTATGCTAAGTGAAACAAGAGAGTCACAAAAGGACAAATACTGTACAATTACACTCATAGGATGTACTTAGAGCAATCAAATTCATAGAGACAGAAAGTAGAATCATGATTGCCAGGGGCTGGGGGAGGGAAGATTGGGGAGTTAGTGTTCAGTGGGTATAGAGTTTCAATTTTGCAAGATGAAAAAATGTCTGGAGATGGAGGGTGGAGATGGCTACACAACAATGTGAATGTGTGGAATGCCACCGAACTGGACACTTAAACATGGTTAAAATAGTAAATGTGATGCTGTGTGTATTTTATCACAATTATAAATTAATTAATTTAGAAAATTATCAGATTTCCTAAGGAGGCTGCAGTATATCCCTTATACAGAATACCAACCCTCCCTACCTGTTCCAATCCAAACTACTGGTCAAGCTCTACCTGAACTTCTACCTCCCCCGTGCAGAAACCTGCAGGTTTCTGCAACCCCCTCCAGCTCTCCTGCCTTCAATTCCCCGGGTGCTCATGGTTTTCACAGAGTTGTTATGGCTATGTTTGTAGGAGAAGAAGTTTATGGCTATGTTTATAGGAGGAGAAGTGACAATGCCTTTCCTCATATACAGATGGGAAAACTGAGGCTGGGGGAGGTTAAGGGATTATATCAGGCCACCCAGGAATACTGGGCGGTGCAAGGATGGGCAACAGGTTTGTGGAGGGCGGTTTACTTCCAATATTCCAGGCTAAGAATCTGGCTGTGATGGCATGACTTTGCCTTCCAGAGACCTTGACCTGGCTTTCTCTTCACCTGCCTTTCCCTTCTTATGGGTCGAAGGAAGTGGGGAGAGGTGGAGGAAGTGTCCGCCGCCCAACCATGGTGGGTAGGAGAGAGCCTCATTTCTTCATGGCAGCCTCAAAATCGTCCTTCTTTGCAGTGGATCTTAGCATCTCAGAGCATCAGGGCTAGAAGGGGCCCCGTTGCTTCCGTTCGGCCCCCACCCATATTCCAACCAGGAACACCAAAGCCAGACACGGGAAGCAGCCTGCCAAGGAGAGGTGGTTGTTTCCTGAAGAGCCAAGACCACTACCCAAGTCTTCTGACTAAGTTCCTGCAGGAGGCCAGACCCCTACTAGCTCACTCTGTGACCATGGACAGGTTCACCTCCTCTGAGCTCTGGTTTCCCTACATGGATGAATGAAGGGATGAGTCCCTTCCCCATCCAACTCAAAGGGCGGTTGGGAAGTCGTACGATAGTCAAGTGTAAACATGAGAGTAAAGAGAGCTAGCTCTTTCTGAGTTCCTACTGTGTACCAGGCCCTGGGCTGGGCTCTTGGCGTATGAGGTCCCTAAGATGCAACCACAGCTACCCCATCTGCCTGGAGCATCTCCTGACTCCCCCTCCCCTTGTCCCTTCTTCTAATTTCTTCATCTGGCCAACACCCACTCAGTACTGCAGTCTCAGCTAGATGTCACCTCCTCCAAGAAGTACGCTCTGATCACCGATGCCCCATCTTTGTGTTCCCACACAACCTGTGCATCCTGACATAGCACTGGTCACAGAATGTATTCATTGGCTGTTTCAATGTCTGTATCCTGTACTAGACCTCGAGATCTGAGTGCATAGGCATGTTGCTCACTGTTGCATCCCAGTGCTCATCAAGGGGTCTGATACAGAGTATGCACATGATATATATCTGTTAAGTTTCACCAGTGAGGAATCTGGGATGGAAAAACTAGAAAACTACAAAGGACCCTTTCAGGGCAAAATGTTGTTTGAGGTGTTGTAATTCCATATCTTACCTACAGAGGGCGACGCTGAACCCAAGAGACTGCTCAAGGGGTTGTGGCTAAACCCCTTGACTAAAGTGGGGTCAGTGAGGGTGCGGTGATATTGGGGGGAAAGGAGGTCTATGGCCTTTGCATCACAATGCATGATAATGACACAGAGCCTATTCCAATGATTTCTGAAACCCACATAGGTTAATTCCGGCAATGGAACAACTTCCTGTGGGTTTCAGCTCCTGGCCTGGGAGCTGTGCCCGGCTTGTGGTCAAGGGGTGATCCATCACAGTTAGACCCTATTTATTATTTTGGCTGCATTTTCTTCCTCTCTCCTTTTCTGCCCCCCCAATTAGATTTAATTAGCTATTGATAACAGATGCATGTGAAGTGAACCTCTGTGGTCCTGAGCTGGATGGTTGCAGGGCAGCTGTAGAAAGAGGATGCCAGAGGCAAGAGACAGCCAGCCTCTTGGATCAGGACTTGTGGAGCCCAGGCTCTGGGGCTCTGAGTGACACTCCCAGTTCGTGCATTTTCATCCCCCATCACTTTCTGCTCCCTCCCTGTCCCCTCTGTTTTCCTTCAGGGTCCTGCCCATGCCTGGACCTGCCGGTCCCCCCTCTTCAGCCTAATCATTTTATTTCTCTAAGCCTCAGGCATTTTAATTCAGGTCCTTCCTGGAGGGAGGTGGGACACTTTGGGTTACTGTTCAGCAGACAATCAGATATTGTTCTCCTCCCACCGTGGTAGAGCATCCCCATCCAGTAATGAGGAACTTGGCCATGTGACTTGCTTTGACCAATGCAAAGTTGGCAGACATGAGCCAAGCAGAGGCTTTAAATATGAGTGTGTCAGTTGGCTTAATCTCTTGTGCTCTTATGACCTGACATAAGCAGAAGGTGCCAAGGGTGGCCACTGCCCCCTCAGGCTAGGCTTCAGAATGACCACCCAGGGGTCAGACCTGAGCCCAACCTGCAGCTGGGGTAGAGCAGCCCAGCTGGGTCCAGCCTAGACCAGCCAAACCATTGCCAAACCATAGCCAAGCTGAGCCCCATGAGTATGAGAATAAATGCTTATGGTTGGAAGTGACTGAGAGTTTGTGCTATTTATTACACAGCATTACTGCTGTAAAAGCCTGGCTAGTACACAGGGTAGTGTGGGACTTCAGTGAATGATACAACAAAACAGAGTATTCCAGACTGTGAGGCAGGAGACCTGGACTCTCATCCAAAATATTCTACTAACTCTTATGTGCCTCTGGAGGAGCAGGAATGAAGCCGGTATCGGCTGATCACCTACAGTGGGCCAGGCACTGTGCTAAGTACTGTCTACATAACCTTTATTTTATCACCACCATTTCTGTCTTATCTTTTTTCCCTGTATTTCTCCTTTTATTACATTTCAAAAATTAAGATATCATCACATACAATAATATGCACAGATCTTAAGTGTTGTTCAATGTGTTTGTCACAACTGTTTACACCCATGTAACCACCACCCAAACCAAGATACAGAAGACTTCCACCACCCCAGAGAATCTCCTTCTGCTCCTTTCTGGTCAGTTCTCTCATCCCAACTCCACAATCACTTTTTAAATTCAATTCATAGATTTTGCCATTTTTATTTTGATATAAACGGAAGTGTGCAGTATGTATTCTTTTGTGTCTAGTTTCTTTCACTCAGCCAACTGTTAGTGAGATTCATTCAAGTCATTGCCTATATCAATGGTTCATTCCTTTTTATTAGCAAGTAAGTATTCACTGTATGAATACACCACAATTTTTAAATTAATTTTTATTGGAGTATAGTTGCTTTACAATGTTGTATTAAGTTCCACTGTATCCTCCCTTTTTTGGATTTCCTTCCCATTTAGGTCACCACAGAGCACTGAGTAGAGTTCCCTGTGCTATACAGTAGGTTCTCACTAGTTATCTATTTTACACATAGTATCAATAGTGTATATATGTCAATCCCAGTCTCCCAAATCACCCCACCCCCCTCCCCCCTTGGCATCCATACGTTTTTTTTCTACATCTGTGTCTCTATTTCTGCTTTGCAAATAAGTTCATCTCATTTCTGTCTTATTTTGACCTTACTCTGTGCCAGGCATTCTGTTAAGTGTTTATAAGGCTAATTAGGGTTATGCTAAAAATGAAACCAATGCTTAAATGATTAATAACTTAAAAGGGAGGTGTTTGTGGAGTACATATTATGGGACAGGCTTGCATCAGGTTGTTTCAATGTCTTGTTTTACCTTACCCTCAAAACAACTCACTAGACTGTAACTCATGAAGCAGACATCACATCTGTTTAGTTCACTGCTGTGGCCCCAGGGCCTGGCACATGGGTACTCAATCAATTTTTGTTGAAGAGAAAGTCCTATGAGGTAGATGTTTGTAGTACCCCCTAGCCCCCAGACTCCTTTCTCTAGCTGCTGAAATTGAGGCAGATGAGCTGGCCTAAAAAGTGTTTCTACCATTCCAGTTGGGGGTGCTTTTGTTCCCCCAAGGGACACTTGGTAACATCTGGAGACATTTTTGGTTGTCATGGGGAGGGTGTAATGTAGCTACTGGCACGTAGTGGGTAAAGGCCAGAGATACTGCTCATATCCTACAGGACAATCCCATAGCAAAGAGTGATCTGGCCTAAAATGTCAGTGGTGCTGAATTTGGGAAACCCTGGTTTGGCTATTAGGGGAGCCTGGCTATTAGGGGAGCCTGGCTATTAGGAGACTAGCTATTAGGGCTCCTTTCTGTTTTATCTCAAAGCACCCCTATTGCTTTTCTGCGGCTGCCATAACAAATTGACAAACTGGATGGCTTAAAACAACAGAGATTAATTTTGTCAGAGTTCTGCAGGCCAGGGTCCAACATCGTGGTATTTGCGGGACCACATTCCCACTGGAGGCTCTAGGGCAGAGTCTTCCTTGCCTCTTCTGGCTCCTGGTGGTTGCCAGCACTCCTTGGCTTCAGGCTGCATCACTCCAGTCTCTGCCTCCATCTCCACACCCCCTTCTCCTCCTCTGTCGGTTTCAAATCCCTCTGTTTTTCTCCTAAAAGACACATCATTAGATTTAGGGCCTACTCAGATACTCCTGGATCATCTCAAGATCCCTTAATCTTATCTGTAAGACCCTTTTTCCAAATAAGGTTATGTCACAGGTTTGGGGGTTTGATGTGGATATCTTTTGTGGGGGGGGGTTATCTCTCAGCTGCCTACAGCACCTCTTCTTGGATACAGACTTATCCCACTCTTCCACAGAAATTATTTACATTTTATCTTCACAACAACCCTCCAAAGAGTGTATTTTACCCCCTTTTACCCATGAGGCACTGAGGCTCTCCCAGAAGAATCAGCATTGGGTCAGGATTTGCTCTCTGGCTTTAAAGGTCTTGCTCTCACCTTTAAACTCGCTTCCTGAATCTCATCCCTCTGTCTGGGCTCTGAGGAGCTCATACTCCAAGAAGTACCTAGAGGTGCCGCCTGGACCAGCCCTGCAGTTGGGGGTCAGTGGGCATCCTACCTGGATGACATGAGCCATCAGCAGCCTTTTCAGGTGAATACATCTTTCACATACCTGGGTGCTGGGGATGCTGGGTGGGGAGACACCTAGGATCAGTAGGTCTTCTCCTCTGGAGAAGGGTAGCAGGTGGCCTCACCCTGGGGTCTTTGCCATGAGAGTCAGGCCCAGGCCAAGCCTGGCCTTTCAATCACTCCCAGAGGTCCTCCCCTCCCCCTCCCTGGCCACTTTCTCTCTTACTAGCCCTCCACTCGATGAACTGTGTGTCAGCATATTGCAGGGCCTCCTGCATGGGAGCAGAATAGTAAAGAGGAGGGACTTGTCTGGCCCTGGTCTGTGCTTGATGGTTTGGACAAAGCCGGTAAAGGGCATTGGTGTGAGAACCCCCCACCCCTGCCCTCCCCCTCCCCCTTGTCTCCACCTTTAGTAGTGAAAATCCCAACAACACCACAGAGATGAATGGGGAACCACTGCATGTTACATCATTTAAAAACTTCAATGAACTTTTGTTGTTTTCCCTTTTGATAATAGCCTTATTGAACCATAATTTATCCACAAGAAACTGCATATCTTTAAAGTGATACATTAGATATATTTTGACATGTTTATACCCATAAAACCATCACCACAATGAAGACAATGAAAATACACATCACTCTCCAAAAGTTTCCCTGAGAACCTTTGTAAATTCTTCCCTTTTCCCCTCCTCACCGTCCCTCCCAGCCCCAGGCAGTCACTGATCTGCTCTCTGTCACTATAGATTAGTTTGCATTCTCTAGAGTTTTACATAAATGGAATCCCACAGTACAGACTATTTTTTTCTGTGGCTTCTTTCCCTCAGTATAATTATTTTGAGATTCAACCACATTGTACCATGTATCAGCAGTTTGTTCTTTTTACTGATGGCTAATATTTGATCTTGTGACTATTCTACGGCTTCTGGATCCGTTCCCCTGTTGATAGACACGGGATCTTTCCCATTTTTGATGATTATGAATAAAGGTGCTCTGAACATTTATGTGAGAGTCTTTGTACGAATACATGCTTTCCTCACTCTTGGGTAAACACCTAGGAATGGCTGGATCATATGGTGGGTGCATGTTCAATTTAAGAAACCACCAAACTGCTTTCTGTAGTTTTTGTACCATTTCAAATTCCCACTGGCAGTGTATGAGATTTCCTGTGGCCCCACTTCCTCACCAACACTCAGTATCATCCCTCTTTCACGTTTAGCCGTTCTAATAAGTACGTTGGTATCTTCACAGCTTTAATTGGCATTGCCTTAATGCCTAATAATGTTGAGCATTCGTGTGTGTGTGCTTGTTTGCCATCCAGATATCTTCTTTAGTGAAATGTGTGTTCAAATCTTTTGCCCGTTTTTAACTGGGTAGCTTATTTTCTTACTGTTGCATTTGGAGAATTCTTTATGTATTCCAGATATGTCTTTTAGCAATAAGTGATTTGTGAATATTTTTCTCAGTCTTGTCTTTTCATTCTCAGAACAGTATTTTTCAAAGAGCATGAGTTTTTCATGCTGATGAAGCCCAATTTTTCAATGGGTTCCTTAATGGATCATGTTATTGATGCTGTGTCTAAGAAATCTTTGCCTTGCCCACAGTCTGGAAGTTCTCTCACGGTAGTGAGCCTGGCAGGTGAAGGATGCCTCCTGTTTCTTGTTTCTCAGGGATTAAGCTCCTTCCTTCTCTGATGCCCAGGGTCTTGAAAACCATTGTTCAGTATATTTTGTCTGGTTTTTTTTTTGGTTGTTGCTTTGGGCAGGAGGGTAAATCCGATCTTTGTTACTCCGCCTTGGTCTGAAGCCCCAATAAATTTTTAAGGTAGGCATCATTTTACGCATACTTTCACCCATGTCTCAGTTGAGGAAACAGAGTTCAGAGAGGTGAAATGAATTGCCCTGGGTTCTACAGCACATAAATGGTTGTATTAGGACAGAAGCCCAGGGCTACCCAGCTGGTTCAAGTCCCGCTTGCTGCCAGAAGTTTCTGAGTCTGGTGTGCACATAGGATCTGGGATTGGCTAGGCAGGAGACTCCCATCCAGTATTGCTGGCTTGGCACTGGCACTCTAGATCAAAAGTAAACTCTCTGAGCTTTAGATGTCTAATCTGCCTACTGAAAATGTTAATTCTGACTTGACTTGCTCTGCAAGGGGTGCAAAAGATGCAGTTACAGGGTTTCTCTGGTGGCGCAGTGGTTGAGAGTCCACCTGCCGATTCAGGGGACACGGGTTCGTGCCCCGGTCCGGAAAGATCCCACATGCCACGGAGTGGCTGGACCCGTGACCCATGGCCGCTGAGCCTGCGCGTCCGGAGCCTGTGGTCTGCAACGGGAGAGGCCACAAGAGTGAGAGGCCTGCATACCGCAAAAAAAAAAAAAAAAAAAAAAAAAGATGCAGTTACAAAACCAAAGCATTTCCAAGACCTTGTAGGATCTAGAGCCCAACCTTCTACTCAACGCCACTTCTACAGCAGGATTAGAAATCGAAAATGCTCATGCCACCACCTACCCCTCCTGTGTCCCTTGCAAACATCACCAATCAATGATGGAACTCTTTCCCGCTCAGCTGGACTTCATCTCAAAATCCAATTTTTAAAAAATCGAATACTCAGAGTGCCCACCACCAATTGATTGGATTGGCATATGAAATGAATCCCATTTGCATCTAAGCACTAAAGCATTCTGGTCAGAGGGCCATCCAGCCTTGCGGGCACACCTCATTTGACCAAGCCTTAACTACCTCCTAAGGAGGTGTGTTTCATTATCATCCAGCTGAGATGTGAAGGATGAGTTTTCTGGACAAGCCTCTCATCCTAACTGCAGGCTTGTTTCCATCTCTCCCACCTGGACAGGGACCCTCAACCGGAATGGACTGGACGAGATTACCAGTTGGTGAATCTCACCCTCTAATTGGTCAGTTTCTCTGCTGAAGTTCTGCATATACCACAGGTACAAGCAGGTAAAGGTAGACAAAAACCCAAAGGTGATTTTACCCATAGCCCAAACTGCCTGTCCCAGTACCCAGAGGGCCAGAGCCCTGGCCTTTGATTCATAACTCAGAGCTGCAATCCGGAGGGCTCCCTCTGCGAGATGGTGTCACAGGATTGAGAGTGCAAAGGGACAGGTTTGAGATAGGGGACTCAGCTTCACCATCAGCAAGGTCACCCTCTCCCCTCCCCGGGTGGCGGGGAAGCCATGTCTCCCTCGTCTTTGGTCCTCGGCCTGGTGCTTGGGTGGACACGTGGTCTAAACCGAGCCTGTCAGTGCACCTCAACTCTCTGCTCACTGGCACTGGATCAGCTTCAGAGACATGCCCCAGCCTAGGCTGCGGAGAGGCAGGCCTGGGATTTTGATAGGAATTGCTCTTCTCTATGGACTTGGGCCCAGGAGTTGAACCTTGAGCCTTCATGGGAAGAATCTGCCTGTGTGTAGAAAAGCCAAGAGGGAGATGCAGAGCTGAGAGGCCTTTCTGAGCCCGGGAGCTAGCCACGCTGGACTGCCCAGCCGTCAAGCCCACACGCCTCCTGGGCTTCTGAAGCTGGGTGAGCTGCAACCAGCGACCTCTGACAAGGACCGGCTGTGACTCCAGTCCCTGATGGACTCTCTACGGCTGTTATGTGCCAGCCCGGGCCCAGGGGCCATGAGGGGATTCGCCACCAGCATGAAATGCGAGCCCTGGCAACATGTCAGCATACTGGGGCACAGCCATGAATCCAACACAATCTCTGTCCCTGAGGAATTCACAGCCAGTTAACAATTACCCACCATATATGCAAGTCATGTCCACGGAGTGAGGTGTATTGTAGAGATGTACCTGAGGTGCCGGGAGCTCAGAGGAGGGAAGTAAAGGGGGGGAAGATGAAGCAGATCCCCAGAGAAAGCAATGTTTAAGGCAACACTTGAAGGAGCGTTGGGATGAATGGCTCAGGTCCTACAACATTCCTGGGCTTAAATCCTGTTCAGCCCCTTGCTAGCTCTGTACCATTGGGCAAGTTAGTTAATGTCCCGGGACCTTGGTTTCCTCATCTGTAAAATGGGCATCTGCCCCGTGGGTTTATGGAGAGGGTTCAATGTGATAATATAGGCGTAGTGATTAGTACAGTGACTAGAGCAAATGTTCATCTATTATATTATTATTATTATTTCATTGAGGGCAGGTACACCATAGGTAGCAGTAAAAACGGATACTAAGAATCACACATTCATAAAGGGGATAGGTGTGCAAGATTCAGGTTTGTGGAAAAGGAGAAGGGGTTCTGGGCAGTGAGGCCGTCGCAGGCGATGGTGCAGAGGAGGGACAGCTCCTCCCCCGCCTCCGCCAGCAGCAGGAAGACGTCAAGGCAGGGAAAGGGGTGGGAGGACAAGCATTAGCCATCAGGGTGGGGGTCAGATTGTAGAAACCTAGCTTGTTACCATAAACAACAATGCCACGTCTTTTCTTTAGAAGAAGAATCTGCAGCCACCTAACCCAGAAGTCACTTGTCGATTTGCTCAATTCGGTTAAGTTGCTCGTCAATTCAGTAAGACAAAAACCCCAGTCCTGCCAACCATTTGCCCAAAGCAAGCACAAGCCTGGCGTGAGAAGTGCATGTTAGGATACACTATTATGTAAACACCTAAGCAGGTCTACCTGGGCACAGAGGTGCCCTAGGAACCCAGCCCCCAGGAGAAATGAGAGAAAAATAATATGAGACCACGTCACAGTTAGTTTTGCTTTTGATCACGTGGAAAAGAATGATGTTGACTCCCACGAGCTCCTGGAACAGTGGAAGAGGTAGTCCCTGTGAGGCCAGCATCCCTCCCCCCATGTGCCCGACCTCTCCTCCAGCACGACATCTAACCTCGAAGGAAAAAGGCAGTCCTCCGGAGGGCTGGGTATTAAGTCATTCAGATCCTTCGCACCCTAACCTCCTGGGTGACCTGAGGTTACATTGGCCGATTTGGACAAGGGCATCACTGGCACCTTACAGAAAAGACCATCTCTCCACCCACCTACCACCCCCATTCATTCACTCACTCACTCCTCAGCCCTCACTGACATCCTCACTCACTCTTGGTTCCCGAATCCAACCTTCCAATCACTCAGGTTTTCATTCACACATCCTTGTTTATACATTCGTAAACGCTCTCTCATCACCTGGGCACTGGGTGTTGTGACCGGGTGCAGGTGGCAGTGGTGGCCGTGGGGTGAGGTCACTTCGAGTTGACGGGGCTGGCTGCCCAGGGCTCTATGACCACAGCAACGGCATGAGACATCCCTGGGGCTTTCCTGCAGGCAGTGGGGTAAGAGACCGGGGGCTCAGGGCAGGTGGGGTGAGCGGGTCGGGAAGGCACAGCCACTGGGCCAAGTATGAGCAAATTGAAGCCACATTGGGGAACATTCTGGGCTCCCGACTCCTAAGCATCTGTGGCCTGGGATTGTGGCTGCTCCAGATTAAACAATATCCTAGTCCTCCATCTCACCAGGCCTGGATATTGGCCCTCCCTGTGTATTTCAATGCTTTCTCATTTCCCCTGGGGTGTGCAGGACCTTAGGGCCATAGAGAACCAGGAGATGCAGGAGGGGGTGATGTCCAACAAAAAAGAGACTGGAAAGGCTGGCTTGGGAGAAGAGCTTCTCAGAGCTGCTTACAACTTGGTCAAAAACACATGCCTTAGAGAGAGGTTTGGAGTCTCCTTGCCTTGCGCCTGTACGGTTTGTGTGTCTCATGTGAATACAAACATCTCCTAAGTTCCTGCAAATCAGGTGCACCTTGGACTTCTTCTAAGTTGCTCCAGACCCTAAAGGGCCACGCCATGGGAAAGGGATCCTGGTACCTATTAGATACATTTCTTGAAAGAAGAAGAATATCTTAGGCTTCTCCATTCCAAGTACCTAGTGCAGGGGCTGATAGTAAAGATTTTCTTTCATTCATTCATTCATTCATTTATTCATTCAGTCATTCATTCATCAAATACATATCCCTACTCTATTAGTTTCCTAGGGCTGCCATCACAGAGTACCACAAACTGAGTGGCTTAAAACAATAGAAATGTATTCCCTCACAGTTCTGGAAGCCAGAAGTCCTAAATCAAAGTGTCCAATCGTGTTCTCTCTGACACTCTGGGAAGAATCCTTCCTTGCCTCTTCCTAGCGTCTGGTGGTGACTTGTGATCCTTGACTCACAGCTGCAACACTCCAGTCTCTGCCTCTGTCATCACATGGCATTTCCCCTGTGTGTCTGTGTCCAGATTTCCCTCTTCTAATGAGGACACCAGTGTGTTGGATTGGGGCCCACCTTAATGACCTCATCTTAACTTGATACATTTAAAAAACGCTATTTCCAACTAAGGTCACGTTCACAGGCACTGAGGTTAAGATTTCCACAAACCTTTTGAAGGGGACACAGTTTTACCCATGATATTGACTGTGTGCCAGGCCAGGTGATGGGCATTGGAGGAAAATACCCGTTGGATGGAGACTTCATTCTTTTATCCCATAACACTCCTATTGGGGAACTGTCCTCCTAGGACTGATGACTCAGCTGAGCTGAAAACTTCCTGGATCCCACGCTTGCTGGGAACTCCCACCACCTCTCTAGCCTTACCTGCCTGGTTGCAGCCTCTAGTGGGGCCTCAGCAGCTCATCAGTAACCGTAAAAGGAACAGCAGGCAGGATAAATCTCACTCTGAAATTAATGTAGCTCAGGAAAAAAAAAACAGTACATTTACTCATTTCAACATCTTGTTGCAAGACTCATAAATGAATAAATCCAAAATAAATATAACCGGGACGAAGGGAGAAGCCACAATAAATGCAATCCTGTCGCCCTAAATGAAGACAAAAGCTCCGAGACAATATTAAATTCCATCCCCAAAGGCTCATTTCATTTCCGACCCAGATTTCCACAACATCGAGTTTTCCAGCCCCCCTCCCGCCCCTACCCTGGGAATTCTGCTCCCTGGTCCTTCCTGTCAGCCTCTGAGTGTACTGGTCCCTGCAGTTCGTCGGCTCTGGCTGCTCACATACCAGCTGGCCCCCAAACTCTCGAGACGTGGCCACTTCCTCAGCTCTGGGATGGGCGGCTTCTACCGCACTCTGGGGACCCGCAGCATCTGCTTGGGCTTCTAAGATTTGTGTACCAGCATCCACATCTTCCCGCAGCCCCGGTGGGTGGAGCATAAGCAGCGCTCCACTCACATGTACGTCTCCACAGATGCTTTGGACCTGTGGGCTGGGAGACCAGGAGGCAGGATGGTCAGTGTTGGCTGTCCTTCTAGCCAAAATGTGTCAGCCAGGTCTTCTGGGGGCCGAGGCAGGTCTTATTCTTCTTCATGTTACCC
Source organism: Hyperoodon ampullatus (assembly GCF_949752795.1). Lineage (NCBI taxonomy): Eukaryota > Metazoa > Chordata > Mammalia > Artiodactyla > Ziphiidae > Hyperoodon > Hyperoodon ampullatus. The sequence continues at coordinate 14,558,582 of NC_136915.1, forward strand.
TGACAACTACGGATCTCATCCTTGCCCTGCATTCTACAGACACAGTGCCTGGATATCCTTGGGGCAGGGTGGAGTGGGAGCGTGGAAGGCAGAGAAAGGAGCAGTTGGAGGCAGAGGTCCCAGCGTATGTGGGGGCAATCGTCTCCTCCCCAAGAAAAGATGATCCAGCCTTTATTTATGGAGAGTAAACTCTACCAAGCCAGGGGCTGCGTCCGCCTGTTTATGGTAGACCCCATATCCCCAGGCCTCATATGCTCTGAGCCCTATATGCTCAGCTCAGAGCCTGGTGTATGCAGGGCATCACACATACTTGTCAAATGGCTTTAAACTACACTTACTGACCAGTTCCCCACCCTCGATGATGTTACCAGCCAGGTGATCTTGGGTGGATTATCAATGACCATGACCATGGATCAGCTGGGCTGAGTGTTTCACAATCTTAATGACTCAGCTGAACTGACTGGGGAGGTGGTGAAAGGTTTTCAGGTAATCCTGAAAGAGCTGACAGATGGCTGTCACCAGTGCCAACAGGTATGTCTGTGTCAGAACGCTGCCCACATCAAGAACTGTGTCACCTGTACCCAACCCTTCCCAGAGAGGCCGTGGTGTTGACCTTGCTGTTGTTGGTAGGGGTAGGTTTACTTTCAACAATGGTAAGAGCTGCCATGGGTTAGCACCTACTGTGTGCCAACTCCTTTCCCTAGGCTTATCCACCTGTTCATTCAATAAATCTCATTTGAATGCCTACCATTTTCTAGGTTCTATGTTAGTAGTGCTGGGGATTGCTCTGTTGTCATGAAGTTTACATTCTAGAAGGGGGTAGCATATTCTATTTTATTCTGTTATGTTCTAGTGGAGAGAGTTATAGATATTGTCATATTATTAAAAATATTTATATGTACTTTATTATATAAAATTTTAATTAAATTAAAATGTATTATATAAAATTTATACGGTATAAAATTTATGTTCTGTTATATTTCATATCATACCATACTATTCCTATTTAACCCTCATAACAGCCCTGCCAGGGAGATATTATCTTTGTTTTGTAGCCGAGAAGACAGGGTCAGAGAGATAAGTTAACGTGCTAAGTGCTCACAGCTTGTGAGCAACCGGGCAGTGCTGTGTGGGAGCCTGGTGGGACGAAGGTGGCTCTGGGAGGGGGACAGACCTGGATTTGAATCCGAGAGGGAGACCTCATCCTCTGCAAACCTCAGTTTTCGGAGCTGGTGTGGTTTCCCTGCTAGGACGTCTGGAAGACTCGCCTGGGGTAGCGTGTGTGCAGTGCTCAGCTCCTGGCTCATCACCGGTGCCAGGTAAGAGCCACCTCTTCATGGCTGTGATCATGGTCCCTATGAAGCCAGGACCACAGGGCTGTGCCGGGCAGGACCCAGGCCCCTCATCTCCTGCGCTGAAGCTGCCGATGCCACTGCGTATGCGAAGACCAAGCAAGAATCAATAGCCCAGAGATGGAAACAACCTAAGTGTCCATCATCCGATGAATGGATAAGGAAGATGTGGCACATATATACAATGGAATATTACTCAGCCATAAAAATAAATGAAATTGAGCTATTTGTAATGAGGTGGATAGACCTAGAGTCTGTCATACAGAGTGAAGTAAGTCAGAAAGAGAAAGACAAATACCGTATGCTAACACATACATATGGGATTTAAGAAAAAAAATGTCATAAAGAGCCTAGGGGTAAAACAGGAATAAAGACACAGACCTACTTGAGAATGGACTTGAGGGTATGGGGAGGGGGAAGGGTAAGGTGTGACAAAGCGAGAGAGAGGCATGGACATATATACACTACCAAACGTAAGGTAGACAGCTAGTGGGAAGCAGCCACATAGCACAGGGAGATCAGCTCGGTGCTTTGGGACCTACTGGAGGGGTGGGATAGGGAGGGTGGGAGGGAGGGAGACGCAAGAGGGAAGGGATATGGGAACAGATGTATATGTATGACTGATTCACTTTGTTGTAAAGCAGAAACTAAAAAAAAAAAAAAAAAAGTCCCGACTCCTCTCTTGCACTGGAACCCCAAGCGGGGAGGGGTGGGGTGATAAGCCCCTCTAGCTCACTGGCCGTCACTTATCACCGGAGGGGTAGCAGGGGTCAGGGTTAAGAAGACAGACTGTGGGCCCAGGTTGCTGGGTTCCAATCCTGGTTCTGCCACCACTGTATGAACTGGGGCAAGTTCTTTACCTGTCAAATGAGGTTTTACCTTGCAGGGTCAGAGGAAGGATTGAGTCTATGTAAAGAGCTCAGGACAGAGCTGGTCCCGTGGATCGTTAGCGAGTGGATGCAGACCAGGCCATGAGGAAGCGGGCCTCCCCTCCTGGTTGGGTTGACACCCCGAACCCCCCACCGGGAATTGCAAATGAGTCTTGAAATGAAGTACCAGGGAGATGGTGGCTGTTGTCCAGAAGGAGCCAGGCAAACACTTCTCTCTCTTCTGCTCCGTCCTTGGGGGGCTGAGCGTCCAGGAAGCCCACTCTTGACGCCGACTCCAATCCGCCCTACTATGTGTCCTAGTGGTTCACATGGATGGTACAGGTGGCTGCCTGTGGGGTACAGTGTCCAGAACTATCACCCTAATCACCCATTTCCAGTTCCCTGGGGAATATTTAAGTCACACTTACTTTTTATTCCGTTGTGTTTTTTTTTAACAATTCAGTGGGTTTTAGTAAATTCAAAAAGGATATTCACAAAGTTGTAAATTAATCACCACAATGAATTGTAGAACATGTCATCACTCTAGAAAGAAATTCCATACCATTTAGCCATTACCTTCCCACTTCATCCCCATCCCCCCAAGCACTGGCAACCATGAATCTGCTTTCTGTCTTTATAGATTTGCCTATTCTGGACATTGCTTATAAATGAAATCTGACACTATGTGGCCTTTTGTGACTGGCTTCTTCCGATTTATTTGTAGACTTCTACACGGATAGAGTTCGGAGAGATCTTCCAAATCATCCTTCATATTTCAGATCATCCTTCATCCTTCAATGGGGCCATAGTTAAGCAGTTGCTTGCATTCATTCATTCATTCATTCATCCATTTATCCATTCATTCAGCAGCAAACATTTATTGGATACCAATAATACGCCAGACTCTTGTCCAGGCAATGGAGAGATGCAGGCGAACAAGACAGAGAAGTCCAGTGCTTGAAGCCACAGTCAATAAACACAGAAACACAAACAAAACAGGAGCTGTCAGGTTGCAACCAGTGCTGTAAATACAGTGAAAGAGGGGAATGGGAGAGAATGACTGGCCTCGGGGAGGGATACTACTTCAGCATGGTGGTCAGACAAGGCTCGGGGCGGAGGGGATATTTAGAGTGAGGGAGGCACCCATGTGAAAGTCTAGAGGAAGGGCATTCTAGGAAGATGGAACTGAGTTTAAGGACTGAGTTTGGAGTGACAGGGGGTGCAGAGCAGGCCACTGTGGCTGGAGCTCATGGTATGGGGACAGTGGCAGGAGGTGAGGTTTGCTTTCCCCTTGATCTTTCCAGGCCATTTATCCATTGTAATGCCATTATTTGTTCATGGTGTATTTGTTCATGGTGGCCTCTTCTTTGCTAGTCTGAAGGCAGGGTTCAAATCCTAGGGCTTTCTTTATGCCCGGTGCCCAGCCTGGGGAGTGGTTCCCACCAGGAGTGGGTCAGCGTTGTTTGAAGTGATGTCTTAAAGGAACGCCCATTATAGGCCTTTTTGAGAGCGGGTTTGCATAAATGAAGGTGGGGTGGGAGGCAGCTGCAGAACCCAGAAGTGTGTGAGGAGAGGGGTCCCAGGGGAATGGGGCGGGACCAGGTCGCCAAAGACACGCTCTACCCATCTCCTGCTTCCTGCATCATGTACTTTTTTTTAACCCCCACATGTCCTTGTCACTTCTGTCATTTCTCCTTGAGAATCAAGTTGTTTGGGAAAAAGAAAACCAGTTGCATAACTGTGTCCGTTGGCAGGCGCGTTCTAATTTTAAAAAATGTGTCACTCTCCAAGCTGCGCATCCCTTAATCAGGCAATTACTTTATGATGTAGTATAGTTAAGGAGAGGGAAAAAATAAAAAACCACCAACCCTTGAAATCTCAAACAATTTCTTATGGAGAATTAATTTGGTAAATGTTTGACTTGAGCTCAAAAAAGTCTTTTGTTTGCATTTCTAAATGACAAAAGGGACACAAAAGAAAGGTAATATTTGGTCTTAATCAATCTTTTTCATTAAAAATAGCTCCCCAAACCAAGGATGTCATGGAATCAGTGAATGTGGGGAGAAGGGCTTGGGGGTCTGTGAGGAGGGGGTGTGAGGACGTTTGTGGGGAGGGCAGGATTATTGCGTGGGCATGGCCCCGGGAACACAGGATGGGACGGGATGAGTGGCGCTGGCACTGAAAATAGTAACATCATGGATTGAAGGCTTCCCACAAGGCTTTCAGCCCTTGTTCCAAGCCTTTTCAAATACCCTATCATTTTTTACCCAGAGCAACCCTGTGACGGAACTATTGCTAGGCCCATTTTACGGTTGAAGACACTGAGCCTTGGGGAAGTAAGAGAATTTGCCCAATGCTTCCAGCTGGACGGGGCAGAACTGGGACTTGAACCCAGGTCTCCTGATTCCAAAGACCGTGCTTTAGCACTTACCATCCCTAAGTGCACTTTTTGTCTCTGCCAAGTCCCGGGACAGTTCCGGGCAGATCGCAATGCTGGAGGGGCTGCCAGGAAGCCCTCGAAAGTATAAAAAGGACCTTACCATTTCTGCCAAGTTTTCTGCCAAGGATGTTTCTTCCAAAGATGCCCTGAGTGGAAAGGCAAATTCGAGACACCTAAGAAGCTTCTCTCCAGCATCCAGGGCTTCTGAGGTACCCCATACTTGACCCTGACCTGCTCGTTCTCCTGTGTGGTTCCAAATCTTTCCTGAGCCCCTCCCTTCATCAAAACACCCAGGTTTTTGTGTCCTTCCCCTCGGCTTCCCAGGTCATGATGAGTCAATAAGCCCCTGTCCTGTGTGATCTGTGTGTTGTTAAACCCAGGACATCTCCAAAGCTAGAGATGTCAGCTTCTGTGCAGGCTCACAGAGGAAGCAGGTAGAGCTGGAAGGCAGGGGGAGTGAGGCTGGTTTTCTATCATCATTTGATCCATCTGCATCCGTAACTCTCTCTCTCCAAAGCTCAAGCACTGAGACTCTTCCTCCTCACCGCCCCCCCCCCAACCCTTTATGATGTAGAACAGTCTAGATGGCCATCCTGGCAAACTGTTTCCCCCTTTGTTCCTGATTTCTTTTTTTTTTTTTTTTTTCAGTACGCGAGCCTCTCAGTGTTGTGGCCTCTCCCGTTGTGGAGCACAGGCTCCGGACGCGCAGGCTCAGCGGCCATGGCTGACGGGCCCAGCTGCTCCGCGGCATGTGGGATCTTCCCGGACCGGGGCATGAACCCGTGTCCCCTGCATCGGCAGGTGGACTCTCAACCACTGTGCCACCAGGGAAGCCCTGTTCCTCATTTCTTTATCCAACTTCCAGCACTAGGCTATAAAGACAGGGCTGGCCATCATCAGAGGTGGAGACTGGGCATGGGATCTTGGTTTGCAAAGACAACATTTTCATTGGGGGAAGTTGAGGGTGGTGGGGAATCTTACTGCTAATATATCTTGTCCCTGTCACAAGATCACATATGTGATCACATTTGAACAGCACTCTTTATCGGCTAAAACACAGCTGTGTCTTGAGACAGCAGAAAGTCCAGAGAACCCATGAACACATCCCCACCAAAGACTGGCTGGATGTTGGTCCCCTGAAAGTCTCCTGCATCAGGGCAATGGGGCACCTTAGCCTAGACAGCCCCTGGAGGACCCTAAGGTCGCTGACAAGTTGAAATGGGAAACCCTAGGCAAGTAATAGCCTCAGGTCAGGCTTTGTGACAAAACCAAACAATTATTAAGCACCTACTGTGTACAAAGGACTTACTTCTGTACAAGATAGGTATAATTCCCCCCACCCATTTTATAGATGAGAAAACTGAGTCTCAGAGAGGTTAATCCACTTGGTCAATGTCACACAGCTTGTAAGCAGTCAGGCAAGGACTTGAACCTAAGTCTGCCTGATGTCACAACCCATTCCCTGACCATTACATCCTCTTGCTTCCCAGCGATGTGCACAGGGTCTGTTTTCCTATCTGCTGAAAGAGGCACAACCTCATTGTACCTTCATGGACGTAGCATTGGAAACAAAAGTTTGTGATGTCTTTTTCCAGGAATTTGGATAAGGGTGGACTCCGGGGCAGGCTAGGACCCCTTGTTGGGTTACCACTTCTATGTCTGTATAGCATTTGGTTATCATGGCAGGAAATTGCTGTAGCCAGTGCATGGACTCATGCATTGAATCACTCAAAGTAGTATTTATCATGTTCCCATGGTGTGCCAGGCACTGTGATAGATGTTGCCATTGTGAACACAACTCATTTGGTTTCTGCTGGCATGAAGTTTGCAGTTTTGTTGGGAAAATGGCATTTGACCAAGTAATTAAAACATCATATCTGTCAGAGTGCAGTGTTGTATTTTAAGAAGAAAGGGATTTAATACAGGGGATTATGTGTTTATAAAACTACTGGATGGTCTGAAGAAGCAGGGCCTGGGCTGGGTCCCTGGGGATGACTCTCAGAACAATGTAGGCCTCATCAGGAGAGGGGCTGGGATCCTGAGGCCACCCTGGATGCCCTACCATCTGGGTTTGGAGCCACCACTACTGATGACCCAGCGCCACACACCAGGAGGGAGTGAAGGGCCACCTGATGCTGTGATCCAATGATTAGGGAATCATCTCAAGAAGCTCCGTCACCATCACTCTTTCATGATACCAGGATGCTGGTGAATTAACCTAGGAACTTGCTGCAGGAAAATCACAGATATTTTAACCAGTGGAGAGGATCAGAAACCACAGACAGATGGCATTCACTTTATGTTTGCCTTCCAAATGGAAACCTCATTTTATCCTAGATCTCAGCTGCAAAGGAATCTGGGAGATGGGGCTTTTAGTCTTCCAGACCAGGAAGTATGGGGAAAATAGGTACCATGTATCGATAGAAAATATCCAGAGAATCCAGGTTGAGGGTTGGGAAGGAAGGCCCACAAGAGGCTGTGGGTATATAATGATGAGATGAATCCAGACAGTGGGGTGAGAGGCAGCTTCTCTCATGATGGTGATTTCCAAGCTGAGGTCTGAATGGTGCAGTCTGTATAAAGGCCCTGAGACTAGGGGTGGAGGGAAAGCAGAGCATGTCTGTGACAGGTTGGATGACTGTTCAATAAATGTTCATTCCCCCTCACCTTCCACGTGGGTGGTATGCACTTCCCTGCCCAGTGGCGTTAGCCACGTGACTTGGTTTGGCCAGATATGATATGAGCAGAGGCCTGGCTTAGGTTGGATTATTGTGTTCTGGTGATCTATCATGAGAAGCACCTCTCTGGACTCCAGAAAGAAAACACATGAAGTTGAAATAAACCCTTTTTTACCGAAAAACCCAGACGAACTTTTTGGCCAACCCAATACCAGTGGCACATGGTAGGTCAGGGGCAGAGCAGAGTCTGGAGCCCAGGCCTCCTGGATCGCATCTGTACCTGTCCTCCTGTCATCTCATCTAAATGACAACAGCAACCATTCAGCAACACCAGTATTCAAACTTAGCCAGTCATATCTGATTTATCCAGGGCTGCCTGATTTAACCGTTAATGTCTCCACTTGCAGATGAGGAAACTAGGCATCAAAGAGGTTCCACTTATTGCTCAAGGCCATACCTGAGCTTTTTTCTGCCCAATGCCCATGATCCCAGCTGCTGGGCACAGCAGACCCCCACCAGCCTGGCTTCTTATCCCAGCTGTGCTGAACTGGACTGCCGGCTCCATGCGCATCAGCTTCTGACTCCATGGCTCTCTGCAATTCTGCTGACTCAGGTGGGCTAAATTTATACCTCAGGCAGGAGCGTATGGGGACTGTTTGCAGTAGGTGATGGAGAGGTTCAGATCCCATTGTGCTTTCCTGGTAATTACAGGCATCTCTCTCGGTAGGCAGTTATGGCATGCCTGTGGGGGAGATTTCCTTCTCAGAAGGTGGCTCATGAAGCAGGCTTAGCCTGTGTCTAACAGGAATTAACAAGGGCAAGCGTCAATGTGGGGAGAACAGAGGAAGGGAAGACACGGGAAATTCTACTCTTGGGACATCGGTGGAAGGAGGGAGATAAGAACTCCAGAAATCTAAAGGGGGGCTGCATCTGGTCCAGCCCAGGGCACTGGATAACGTGGAGCCGCCTTCCCAAATTGGGCTCTAACAAGCACAAGGGCCCGTGAGATGTTAGCAGATGATCTGCAGACCAGAGAATCCCCGGTGTGTTCCTCTCCCACATTTTTTAACTCTGTGCTTCCTGGAAACAGGGCAGCAGTGCACTTCCTGGACCCCTTGTCCTTGTGTGAGGCCATGTGACTCTTCCTGGCCAATGAGTTGTGAGTGAAAGTGGCATTCATCACTTCCGGACTGAAGCATTTAAATGGTGGTGCAGATCCTTAGGAATTCTGGGCCCCCTGCTGGGAAGCACCTCTTGTGAGTGAAAACCATGAGCAAACACCCCCTGTCAACCTGCAGTGGAGACACAGTACAGGTGAGACATACACCTTCGTTGTCACAAGCCAGGAATATTATGGAGATGTTTGTTACTGCAGCATAGCTGAGTCTAGCCCCACAGATAAAAATGATCCAATGAGAAAAGGAAATACTACAAACCCGGTCCGTTTCTTAGAGATTTACAGGGCACATTATCAATGAAGGATCTGAGAAGTCCTGAAAAACAAACAAATAAGAAATTTGTTTTCCTTGGTTTAATTCAAAGTTTCCCAAATGTATAGACTAGCAATCCTTCGCACCAGTGGAACATCTTTGCCTGGGACAGCAGGATGGCAGCAAAAACCTTCCAGGGTGCTCTTGCAGACTCAAAAAGCATCTCTGGAAGACATCTCATCTCAGACATCCTCCTGTGAATGCTGACACGGGAAGCAGTGGAGAAGGGTTTGAATATTCAGATAGGAAACAGAAAATCTGCTTATCAATCCCGCTCTGTCACTAGCTCCATCTCTAACGTGGAAAGTCATCTCTTCTCTCTAAACCCCATCAGTGTTCTTCCTGCGCCTCCAGGCTTATGATGAAATGACTCTGTAAAGTGCTTGGCACGTCAGAGGTGCTAACTTGGCTGCTGCAGCTGTCCCAGATGTGCAGGCAGCTGTCTGAAGGGTGGACTGCAGCCATGCAGGGAGCACAGAGCCAGGATATGTTAAAGCTGCCAAAGAGAGGTAGTATGATTTGGAAGGCAAGCCTGTTAGTCTGTAAGGGGGATCAGTAACACATGAGACCCCACAAATTGCCCCTGGGATATTCCATATCTCCCTGGTTTCCTGACTGAGCTTCCACACAGCTGCTAGAGCCCACCCTCCTTGCAACCCCAAGGATGTGGCATCCTGCCTCTAAGATCCTCTGCTGGGACTTGCACTGGCAGGAACCCGTGGAAATTCACTCTGATCCTCCCACCTCCATTAAGACTGCTGTGGTCCCCAGGGCTCAGCTTTCCTGGTCCCAGTCACTGCCATCTCCCTGTGGGATCCCCTGGGATATCATTGCCACATTCCCCCAAGGCCTTTCCTCAGCAACTTTCAAGCTTGGACACATGCTCCTTTGTCCTGTTGGGGACTAAATGTACACTGACTCCAAAAACTGTTGCTCTTTTCTCTGGGTCTCAGATGTCAGCCGTAGGGGAACCAGTGGTTTTCAAACCATTTGTGTTTTGAACCATGGACTCTTCCCTTTGAATGACACCTTAGGTGGAGCCCCGATATGTACAACACAGGTGAGGGCAGAATGCCCTGCTCGTCCATGACTTCTCGGCTCACAGTGTGAAAGTCACTGGATTAAACCCACTTGGAGAGCCTCCCAGCTCATGTACAGTCCACAGCTCAATGAGACAGACTCCTACTGCCTCTCCCTCCTTCTCTCCTGAGGGCCCACACCCTCTGCTCCCTGGTACCCCCTCCCTCCTCCACTTAGGCCAGAGGCTGCTTCCCCTGCCTCTGACTGGAGGCGGACACCCCAGAGGCTGCCCCTGCAGCTCAGGGATTCCGGGAGCTCACAGGATGGCAGCAGAGGCCGGGTCCCAGCCCTGCCTCGTCCTTGCATCCTCACCCCCACCAGCAGGGTCTGCTGCGATTAGAGGCTGGATTGGGGGGCACAGCGAAACATTTTCTGGCTTAGCTGGGGATCCCTGGATTTCCACTGCCTCACTTACCGAGGACGGTGCCCGAGCTCTTCCCCCCACTGAGGCATCTGGGAGCAGGGACTGGGCCGCCCTCTCTGTCCTGGGAGCCAGCACTGCAGGCCTCCAGAAACCCTCCTGGTACCAGCCCCCTTCTGACCTGCTAGCTGAAGAAGGGAGTTCATTAGCTACAAATTAGCATTATTATTCAACCCAAGTGCTCTGTCGGGGCTTACACAAGGGAACCGTCAGGTGCCCAGTCTGGGGGTCTGCTTGTCCTTGCTTGAGGTTTTCATAATCTCTGGAGATTTTTTTTTTTTTTTTTAACGGTACGTGGGCCTCTCACTGTTGTGGCCTCTCCCGTTGCGGAGCACAGGCTCCGGACGCGCAGGCTCAGCGGCCATGGCTCATGGGCCCAGCCGCTCTGCGGCATGTGGGATCTTCCTGGACTGGGGCACGAACCCGTGTCCCCTGCATCGGCAGGCAGACTCTCAACCACTGAGCCACCAGGGAAGCCCTGGAGATGTTTTTTAATGTAATAATAATAATGACAGCGATGGGTGTGCACAGGAGCATTCCCTCCACACCCTGAGTCATGGTGCCCAGTGGGAGGGCCTGAGGTAGGGGCAGGGTACCAAAATGCGCCCCCTAAAATAACCACAAACCACGGTGATAACAGACCTTGTGGCTCCATTTTAATCTGCTCCCTGCTTCTAGAATCATGCCAGCATGATGAAAGAAACCCCTGCCCAGTTTCAAATTTATTCAGGAGCGAGGATGTATTCCAGAGGTTCACACTAATCCCTTCTGGGGATCTCTCTGAGGTGCTAATGGAACCCCTCCTGTTCCTTTTGAAATGGTTCCCTCCCATCAGGTTATCTGAGATTGGCCAGTAGAGAGAACACCCATACTATACTTAAAAGAACTCCCTGCATCAGAAATAACCCTTTGGGAAGCAAGTGACAGAAAAAATTAATTCTAATGGGCTCAAGCAACAACCACCACAGATGATGTTTTAGGCCACAGAACACATATGTTTGTGAGAGAGCTTCAGGTCTGGTTGGATCCAGGTGGTCCTAAAAATTCTGACAGAATAATATAAAAATATAAATATTTTATTTACATAAACATGTAATAAGTCCAAATATAAAAATATTGATGATTCTTCTTTGCCATTGCTTAGCCCTGCTTTCATTTGTGTTGACTGCATTCTCAGGCACTCCCCTCATGGCTCCAAGATGGCTGCCAGTGGCTCAAATCTTCCATCCTACCATCTTAGTGCAAGAGTCTTCTTCTTTTTCACCAATCCCTCCTAAAGTCCAGCACTGACCCTCCCATTGGCCCAGCTGAGGTCACATGCCCATCCCTGAACCTGATGAGATGCTCTGACTGGATAGGCCTGGATCACACGCCCATACCTGGAGCAAAAAGGGGGACAACCCCACTCAAACCACCTGGACTGAGAGGGGAGGAAGGTTGAGTGTCCCCAGGGAAATCAGGGCACTATTAGGAGGAGTAAGGGATCTGTATTCTGGAAAGGCAAAACCTTGATGGATATTTATGTATATTGACACTGTAGATGGAACTGCTCCACATCCAACCCCTACTACCACCATACTCACGGCTTTCAAATCCAGAGCTGGCCTATAATTCAAGCTCAACCCCGAAAGAGGGAAAACTTTCTTTATCAAGATGGTTGCCTTGGGCTTCCCTGGTGGCGCAGTGGTTGAGAGTCTGCCTGCCGATGCAGGGGACGTGGGTTCGTGCCCTGGTCCGGGAGGATCCTACATGCCACAGAGCGGCTGGGCCCATGAGCCATGGCCGCTGAGCCTGTGCTCCACGACGGGAGAGGCCACAACAGTGAGAGGCTCGCGTACTGCAAGAAAAAAAAAAAAAAAGATGGTTGCCTCTAGGGCCAGAGATCTTGGCAATGGTCAACTGAAATTGAGGGAATCACAGATGTCAAGGTCACTCAGTCCAGCCTTCACCTGATGCATCTTCCCACTGCAGCCTAAGAGGTTGACTAGTCTATATGTCCAGGGAATTATCCATGTCCAGTAGACAGTGACCTCCTTCAGGCTGAGGATTTTGTTGTGTTCACTTATTTAATCCCAGGACTGAGGACAGTGCCTGGCACACATTGCAGCATAAATCAAAACATTTCACAGTTGGTTGGTTCTGACTTTTAAAAAATTCTCCTTATGTACATATATTAACCAAAATTTAGTTTGGGGGGGATTTCTACCCTCTGGTTAGGACCACTCAGAAAAACGTTATCATTTTCAGGGGACTACATTTCAGACATTTGCTGCTACAAAATATCTATCACGTCTACTCCATCTGGTCTCTCCTTAGGCTACACAGTACTAGTTCCTTCAACTACCTCCCACATGGTATGATTTCAAGTCCCTCTACCCAGATTCTCTCTTAACCTAATCCCTTTGGCCATTATCTTGCTCAAAATGTGGTGCCACTTCCCCAGGTGGGAGTACTGGTGTAGAGTACAGCAAGATGACCACTTCCCACTTTCTGCCTACTCTACCTCCATTAATATGGTCAACATCCCATTACTGTTTCAGTCCCTATATCTTATTGGAGACTCACAATATACTTATTGTTTTCTAAAACCTTTGGGTTTTTCATATATCCTAGCCATGGTTTTCCCATCCCCTACTTGTATGGTTAAATTTTTATATGGTTCCTGATACTCAAGTAGAAGCTGAGGATGGGGAAATTAATCTTTCTGGAGCACTTCTTATGTCCCATGTACTTCATAGGCATTCAGCTATTTACTTCTAACAGTATTTTTTAAATAGATCTTTATTGGAGTATAATTGCTTCACAACACTGTGTTAGTTTCTGTTGCACAACAAACAATATTATAAAGTAGGTATAATGGTCCCCAACTTATACACGTTCAACCTGAGGCTTAGACAAGTTCCTCATTTGCAAAAGTCACACATCTTAAAAGGGGCAGATTCAGGATTCAAACCCAGACTAGCCTGGCCCCCAGGCCCAGGCTCTTATAGCAACACCATGAGTTACTCCTAATGATAGGGGTCTGAATTGAAGGCAAGGGAGCCAGATCACCCCAGAGAGGGCTTCACTGTGCATTGTGTAAGTTCCCCTTGTCAGCTCTATGTAAGCCCTGTCCAAATACATCCCACTGTACTCCCTCTGACTGCCCTTCTAGATACTGCTTCCAACATCCTGCAAGAACTTTCATAACCTGAAAGTTCTCTATGTCCATCTGCCTACTTAGCACGGCTGTATCAGCAGGGCACTGTGGGCAGCAGATAGGGGTGTTCAGCAAGTCTGGGGACAACAAGATATCTTGGAAAATGTACGCAGAAGAGAAAAAGGCCAGTGTGGTCCATTGCTTCCCTACCTTCTATTCACCAGCTGTCAAGGGGGCCCACCAATTAAGTGGCTGTCTAGGGCTTTCAAAACCACTAATCAAACCTGACAAAATTTTTAAAAAGAGCTTTTTACAAATTTTCTCTTCATTTACTTTTTTAAGCATGTTAAAAGGTTCATTAGGGATCTGCAAAGGATGAAGAAGCCCTTCTCCGGCTACCCTCCTCCTCCACTCAGTAATTAAGAACACAGCTGCCCCCAACAGGAGCTTTCATGCCTCCCCCGTTGGCAGCGGAAGATGCGGACAGGAGTTCAGAAGCATCTTGTTAGCGTGTCTGCCTTGCAAGAATCGCTCGCTAATGGGAGATGCTGGGAGTTGGTAATTTGGTAAAAATGTGTTGTTATTGTCAACAGACGGCTTCTCCAGCTCCTGCCTGGGCCCCGCCTGCTCTGTCTCTGGTACTGCGAACTCGGCTGGGAAACAATCAAGAAAAGATGGCCCGCTGGGAGTCCAGGCAGAATGTGTTCCCTTAAGGAATGCTCCAGAATACGTGGCATTTGGGAGCTGCAGCTCACGTCCCCCCAGAGAACGGTTTTCCTGCTACGGTGGGAGCTAGGGCCTCGTGGGAATGGTGTGGGCCCCAGAGTCAGAAAACCTAAATGGAGACCCCATCTCCATCTCTGAGTTACCTGGGGCAGGTGGTTTCATCTTTTGACTTCATTTTCCACATCTGTAATGTGGAGATAACAGTATCCTCCTTGCAGGATTGCCATAAGGGTTACCTGTCCGCAGTGGTCATTAGAATCATAACTGACATTGATGGGGCTATTTGCCAAGAGTGAGACCCTCTGCTAAGGTTTCCAAAACACCCATTTCATAGGCAAGGAAACAGGCTCAGAGACATTGAGTGACTTGACAGTGGTCACACAGCTAGGAAGTGGGGTGGGATTTGAAGCCAGGCGTGTCTGTTTCCGAAGACTTGTATGTACTACACATTCTTGTTTCAGTCAGACTCCAGATGCAATTGTAGCTGTAATTGCCGTGTGTGCAGAGAAGGTTCTGTACATGCCCGACGTTGCAGAAATATCCATATTGACATTCTGGGAGCTGCCAGCCTCTGGGAATGGGAGAAGCAGAAGGGACCATCACCAATTTTCAGGGTTGGGGAGAAAAGGGAGGAAGGGGAGAGGGAAAAGGGGCCGGGAGGCTGGCTGAAGGCTCCACAACGCATCAATCGATCCACGCTCCACGTACCTGGAGGGACCAGATCTCAGAGGCTCTGATGAAAGGCAGGCCCAGTCCCTACCTAGCAGCAAAATGACCTTCTAATAGAATAGGAAAGCTGACATGGAGTGAGTGGAAATCTACAAATAACCAACAAAGCCTCGTCCTCATTTATTCTCCAGATATTCCCTGAGCGCCTGCCATGAGCCCTGCGGGTACAATGCGGGGGGTCCTTGTAGATCTCTGCCTAGAGTCCTCCCGAGTGTCCCAGTGCAGATTCTTACTGAGCACGATCTGACTCTGCCACCCCAACGCTGTCTCCTACAACTCCCCCCCCTCCTCACTCTCCCTCATGGGCGGCAGGCCACTGTCCGGAGTTACCCCCTGACATCCCGCTTCCAGTGTTTCCACAGTGAGCTTCTCATTATCCTTCAGGTTTGAGATCAAATGTCCTGCCTTAGAGGCACTCTCCCAGACGTCTCCCCGTCGCGAGGTTCCTCCCCTCCCCTTACGGTCTCTGTCCTCACATCCTTTTTGTTTCCTTTATAACCGTTAGCATCATTCACAGTTATTTTCTTATTCGTGTGCTTCTTCCACCTCTTTCTCTCCCATTAGTCAGAAACTTCTTGAGGAAAGTAACGATGTCTGTCTTGTTTACCATCACATCTCTGGAGCCTGAAACCCAGTAGGTATCCAGAAAGTCCTGATTGAAGGTACCATGCACAAGACATTTTACCTGCCCCTGGGGGGCTTAGAAGGGAGTTACAGGTGGCATTGGTGCCTGGTAGAAAGGAAGAGCTCATCCCAGTGGGCTTCCTGGAGGAATGATGCCTCCAGGGTAGGGATGGCCTGAACACAGATGGTGGGGAGGCTGGGACAAGGGAGAAAGCAGAGTTTGTGAGAATCACTGTGCACAATAGCCATGATCCCTGGGCCCCAGGGGAAAGGGCCTGGCCCTGCTCTGGTGGTGGCTTCAGGGAAAGGACAGCGGAGGATGGTGGCCGTAACAGTTAGCCATATCATTGGCAGAACTGGGTGAGCCAGGGAAGCCCGGCAGCTCTGAGGTTGGCCTGCCCACAAACCCTGATCCCAGTTTTTTGCCCGCTGCTATAGCAGCTGCAACTGCACCCCTCAGCCAGACAGAGAGAGGAGTAAAAACAAAAAAGGAGATAGAAAAAACCCCACACCAATTCCCTGGGAAACACATTTGAAAACAACATCTCATTGAACAAGGAGTGCGTGCGAGGCTCAGGCGGCAGCAGGCAAGCTGGTAAGTGACCTCTTTTCCTCTGCTGACACAAGGCCCTCCTGTTACCAAGCGTGGCAGAGCTGGCCATGACCTGGGCCTCCCCAAACAGGAGCTTCCACCAGATAAGATGTTTCTTCTGGAAAAAAGCACTGATGCCCAGCCGGACCTACAGGGGTCTGATGAGCAAATGTTCTCTCCTGTTTCAACATCACAGGTCAATAGACATTCTCTGATGACTGCTAAGTTCCAGGCTCTGAGCCTCATGCTGGGAAGGCAGATGAAAAAGACAGAACCCATGCCCTTGAGAGGTTGGTAGTCGGGACGGGGAGAGGAACATGGAAATCAGACAGTAGGATCAGTGCAAAGGTGATGGGGGGACAAAGAAGGGCCATCGAGACTGATGGGCCCTGGGACCCCACTCCTCCATTTGCTGAGGGGTGGGGGCTAAAGGCCAAGGGCCCTGGGGATAGCATCCTGGGTGGAGGAGAAGGCACCACTTACCTGGAAGTACCACCACCCCGTGGTCATACCCAACTTACCCAGTTCCTTCAAGGCCCATGTTTGGGTCAACGTGTCCCATATATGACAGAGGATCAGCACACATGCCATCTGGGGTTCCCTGTCCCCAGAGGTGAGGCAGAGAGAAAAAAGGAGTAAACCTGGAAGGTTTTGCCTGTGATTGGCACAGATTGTTAAATTAGTCGGGGTACAGAGTGGTGATGGGGTGATAGCTGTGAGTAGTGGTCAAGAATTTTCGCTGATACGGCAATGGGGATGAGTTCTTACAATGGCTGGGGTTGTGATACCCCAGGAAAGGATGAAGGTGTTGATGCTGGTATAGAATTGTGATAACAATGGCAATTGTGGTAGTCCGAATCTGGATATTTACCTCACCTCTCTGCATCTCAGCTCCCTCATTTGTAGAATGGGTATGATGCCTGCTCATCAGCCTATGAGGATTTTAAAAAGGCAACTCCAAAATCCAGAAGAAGAGTACAAAGAGAGGGGCAGATTTCAAGGTGGGAGGGATGCTTTCCAGCTGGGGGGGATTGTGGGAGTCTTTCTTGAGGAGCTAAGTTTCTGGTGAAGGCCTGGCGATGGCTAATAATCCAAGTGGGCTGGCTGGGAAAGGTGGGGGGCTGGGCAGAGTGCCTGGTAACGAACATGCAGCTCTTAAAGCTCAATATAAAGTGGGCAGCCATGCTCTATTGCACAAGCCTGCTGGTCTTCTTAGGATCTGTATCTCTATTGGAAATTGTCATGTCTATTCGCCTTCTTGTTTATTGTCCATCTCCCCTATCTAGATTGTAAGAGCCAGGAGGGCAGCCTCTGAGTTTGCTGCCTAAAGTGATCTGATCCAGAGTGGGCAATTGGTTACTGCTTGTTGGACAAATGAATGGAGCTGTAAACGACGCTGTTCTGTGAATCCCAAAGGCAGCCTTGTGATGAGGTCAGCGATCTACTAGCTCATGATCTTCCACAAGTAGAGTTGCTGGCTTTTGGGGGACACCTGATCCTACTGATACTAATGCTTGTTGAGCGAGTGATATTCCAAAGGAGCAGCGTCCCCAAGCCCTCTGCCTTTGAGGTACTTGAAGCTGGGATGCTTCATGTTGTTATATCAGCGTTATTTTCTCATCTGTCCTAGCAGGCAGGGCAGAAATAGTGACCCCATCTCCCAGTCCAGGAAACAGAGGCTTGGGAAGGTCATGTACCTCTCAAGTTCACATGGGTGGGAACGGGCAGCATCAATCCCCAAACCCAGGGCTCCGTCTCCAAGCCCAGGGCTCCTTCCAAAAGCCCCACTCACCTCCTTCCAGAAACTCTACTCACCTCCAACATCCTAGACACTGATCAGTTACTCCCGTAGAGGGGCTGCTTTATTTCCGAGCTTTCTCTTCTGCCAAGTGTGAGGCATGTGCTGCGTGTATGAATGTCTCCACTTTACCTGCTCCGTCTGAGGAGAGTCACACAGGCGTATAACCCGACACAGTGCCGTGCAAATAGCAGGTGCTCACATATGAATTGACTTGGCCCCTTTCCTGCCTGGGCTGCTAACTTGCCAGTCCCAGGAAGGAGAGGTGGCCTGGGAACTGCTGTACAGCTGAGGGTGTGGAGGGCAGACAGGGACACTGGGGTGGAGGGTGGTGCATAGACATTGGTGCAGCGGGGAGGGGAGCCCAAGGGCAGGGGGTGAGAATGAAGGACGTGAGGATGGAAACCCAGAGCCCAGCGGGGCCCAGCTGAAGCAGGAAGAGAAGAGCACATACTTGCTGTGTCATATAAATGAGAAACAATAATAATAACATTGGTTTGCGTGTAATAATAAAGTCTACAGGGACTGAATTACCTTGATAATGGGCTGCAGATGTCAAGAGTTATTTGTTTCTTGAGGGAAGAGCTGAGGGTTGCATTCTCTCCCTCTCTCTCTCTCTCTCTCTCTCTCTTTCACACACACACACACACACACACACACACACACACACACACACACCCAAGGACGTCACTCCAGGTGGGGAGAAGGGGGATGGACCCTGGCAGAGAGTGAAGCAGCTGAGGCTGGGGGCTCAGAAGCGGGTTGTGATAGTCATTGTTGTTGCTCATCAGATATGTCCCTTCTCACCTTACGGGCACATGCAGGTTTGTATTTCCTGACCCCCACGTAGTTGTGGAGTCACTGAGTTGTCAGGGGAAGTGATGTGTGTCACCTCTGGGTGGGAGCCCGTAATGGCTAGTGCAAGACCCTCCAGAATTGCCTTCCCTCTGCTGCAGTGATAGTGGAAGTGCACGTCGACAGGACATTCCATCAGCCTGGGTCCCGGAGTGAAGAAGAGGCCGTGTCAAGTCCCCATTGCAATGGACATAGAGCAGGAGAAAGAAACCAAACTTTGTCAGAGTGAGTCATTGAGGCTGAGGCTCATTGTTACTGCAGCATTACCCATCCCACCCTGACTGACAGAGGGCCCTGCTTTGGGACCAAAGGCTAAGAATATAAGTCCCAGACCACAGAGCCGTGCAGCTGTCCAGAATCACAGTCCCTCAGTCATGATTTCCCTGGTCAGATGGAAACTGTCCCCAAACCTCCAAGACTAGGAGATGGGTCTCTCAACCTTGAATCATCTGATGGTCCTGTCCCTGCATTGCTTTGTTCTGCTAGTTGTAACATCGATCCAGAAGTCACAAGTCCCTGTCCAATTCAGGCAATAAAAATTAGATGGGATGTCCAGTATATGGAGACAGAAGGTGACCTATTGACTGAATTTTGCTTTTTCAATTACTTTTAAGGTCATCAGATGTCAGAACACTGTGGCTTTGGGGTCAGAGCCTACATAACGTAAGTGGTGGTTATCAGGAACTGTGTTCTCATCCCATCCCCTTATTATGAGGTGGGAAAACTTGGCTCACGTATTCAAGGCCACGCCCAACACAGTGTGTTGTTTTAAACTTCCCTGGACTCTCCCTAAAGTTTCTCTCTACATTTCTCCCAGATAGGTGGTCTCGGAGAACCTGATTACTACCTTCATGTCATATTTTGGGAGGTCTAAGGAACGAAGGGAACTTTGAGAGAGAAAACCTCACACCTGGGTTTAAATCTTAGAGGCAAGATAATGATGGACACTCTTCTGCCAGGTGGGTGAAAATTCAACCAGCTCTTTGCTTCCTATGTAATTATCCAGAAGCTCAGCTGGGGTCTCACCCCCAAAGTTTCCCACTGTACCAGAAGAGCTGGTGCCTGGGAATTCTTCTCTGTAACCTCTCCACCTCTGCTTTTGTAAATAATCCACTCTTTGCCTCTCTTGCCAGGAAGTGCCATTCTTCAGAACTTTAATCATGTCTGCACCTCATTTCTGAATCGTTTCCAGTTGCCGCCTTGCTCGGCATCTCTGCACAGATGGTGCTTTTACTGCTTCCCCCATCCCATATACTATACACTCACATAGTCAACCTAATAGCCCTCACAGCCTGGAAGCATAAATCACTTTTTAAAAGGGAGCAAAGTGCTTTAGCATCTTAAGCTGGAATAACAATAACAAGAGGTACCACTGATGGACGGTGCCAGGGACGGTGGCACAGACTGCTCCAAACACTACAGACAAGTTAACTTTTTCCTCCTTGTGACAACCCGGAGAGGTGGTATGGTTATTTTTCTGCTGAGGAAACTGAGGCACGAAGCATTTCAGTAACTTTCCTAAGGTCGTGCTTCGGAGACAGTATCTGAGCTTTCTGTGCTGAGCCTTGGAGTCTTCCCTCCTAAGCACTATACTCTGTACTTCTCTGAAAGGAACTTTAAGGGTCCTCAACTCCAGCCCTTTTTGGAGACAAGGCACAGAGGAGCAAAGTGACCTTTAACTCCCACGGAAAGCTAGTGGCAGATCCGCTAACTGGTCCACTCCCATCAGTTCTATTCCAGGCTTCCTACATCCCTCCTGTGGGGCAGCTTTGAATTGTCCAAGGCTGCGTGGCTCTCTCTTTCCGGCTCCACCCACAGGCCAGACTTCGTTGTTCTTTCCAGAGACCCAGCCCGCACTGAAGAGGCGAGCCCACCCGATCTGTTCTGCTCCCGGCCCATCTGGAAGTGAATCCGAGATGAGACACAGTAGCAGGAGAGATGCACCCCAAGCACCATTTCTATGAGGAAATGTTAACAGAGGCAGGGGATTCCCACTGGGCTAGGTCCTGGTGGAGCTGCTTAAAATTCTTTAAAGGAGAACAGGACCATTCAGCTTGATTGCACCTGGCTTCTTGCCCTATTGAAGCCCAGACACCGGTGGCCTCCTCCGTAAACGCCTCTGCTTGACAGAGAGACAAAACAGATCCTTAAACAGAAATCTCAACTTGCCAAGGAGCCCTAGGGAAAAAAAGGTGAAACCAATTTTCAACCAGGAATAGGAGAGTCTTCAGGGTCTTTTGGTCGACAGGTGAGAACCAGAATTAGGAAGAAAGCCCCCTGAGCTCTGAATTTATCTCCTCAATGACATGTCGTGGAGCATTAAAACTAATCAGCTATGCAATGATTTTATTATATAAGCCAATAAAATGGAAAAATTAGATTTTCACTGTTCACTGCTAGGCTGAGGTTTTTAACCTCATGTTTTATAGCTTCACGGTTCTCAAAGAAGATTTTTTAAAAATACATTCTTTCCATCTTGAACAGAGTTACTCAAATATTTCACATGCATGCATCTGGTAGATAGAATTCTTGCTCCTAATGCTTCACTGACCCGCATTTCCCTTTGCCATGTGACTTTAGAGTAGAATGGCATTGCAGCCATCCCTGCAGCATTGACTCTGGGTGTGGCCATGTGACTTGCTTGGGCCAATGAAATGTGAGAGAAAGTGATGGAGAGGCATTGTGTGTTTCTAAATGTCCTCAGCAAACTTCCCACCCTCCATCATGAACAGGGCATGCCCCAGGTTGTGTGGTCTCGGGATGAGAGATATGTGGAGCAGACCTGAATCCAACCCACAGCTGGAGCCTGAAGCCTGGAGCCTGGCCTTGCTGAGTTGCAACTGGTCCACAGACCCGTGAGCACAAAGCCAATGCTTGTTTTTGTAAGCCATTGCAATTTGGGGTTGTTACGCAGCTTTATTGCAACAAAAACCTAATACAACATATATACTCATGGAGGTGGACAGTCTCATAATCTCTAATTTGGAAGAAGCTTTTTTTAAGTTAATAATATGGCCATCACTTATCAAGGACTTATTAAGTGCCAGGCACCTGTGCTAGATAATTTACATGCAGCATCATTTTCAATGGAGGAAACAGAAGCTCAGAGTGGTCAGGGAACTTGCCCAAGGTCACTTAGCTAATTAGTGGTACAACTAGGATGTCATCCTCAGGTCTTGCTGACTACAAAAGCCTTACTCATCCATGCTGCCCTCACCTCTTGGAGATGGTCAACCTCAAACTTTCGTGGTCTGGGCCTCTGTGACACTGACTCATCCTCCAAGATCTCTGCCAAAATTTCTGTGACTTTGAGTCCTTTACTTAAATTAAAAGGAATTGATCTCCTCCTCCAAAGTGCAATCCACTTTTGAACATTTAAGATTACTGGAAATTCTTCCTTATCTTGAGTCAAAACCTGTCCCTCTCTGATCCTGACTGTTTCCTCCTTTGGGACTACGTAAAAAGCTGGAGGTCTCCTGTCTATATCCTGATCTCTCAAATATCGTTAAGATAGGTTTTGCATTCATCCCATGTTTTCTCTTTTCTGAACTAAACGCCTCTACTTCCTAGCTGTCCTTAAGAAAACATATCTTTCGGTGAAATACTGCATAAAAGTGCATGAAATATAAATGTGCATGAAAAGTGCATGAAATATAAATGTACAGTTTAATAAATAACTCTAAAGCAGTCTCGTAAAACTCCTTCCAGGCCAGGAGCTGGAGTTTTGCCATCTCCTGAAGACCCTGTTGTGTCTCTTTGATTATCTCTGGTCCTCACCTAGCTGGAACCACCATCCTGACATTTATGGTAATAATTTCCTGGTTTTCTTTATTGTTTTATTACCTGCATATCCATCCCTAAACAATACAGTTTAGTTTTGCCTGTCTGTGGACTTCATGTAAATGGAGTCATGGAAGTACTTTTTTGTGCCTTGTTTATTTTAATTGACATTTTGTTTATAAGATTCACTCATGTTGTTGCTTGTAGCTAGACTTCATTTCTTTTCCTTGTGGTTCTAGTATTCCACTGTATGAATACATTGCAATTTACTTATCAATTCTATTGTTGGTGGACATTTAGAATGTGTGTAGGTTTGGGTTTTGACACACAACACTGTTATAAATATTCTGATACATGTGCCTTTGTCATATACCTGAGTTTCTCTCAAATCAGAGGATATAGGTATCTTCAACTTAGGTGATTCCTAGCTGCTTTCCAAAGTGTTGGAACCTAATTCATATACCTGCTAGTAGTTTTTGTGAATTTACATTGCTTTTCTAACTGTTCCTTATATGGTTTAGTTCCAAGTAGCCTTCTTATCCTGGCTATTTGGTCTCCATGTACACATACAAAATGCCTTCATATTCACAAGGTATGCACCTATGCCTGTAAACGCTTACTTGCCTAACAATACATGAGTTATATGTAGAGACAAGAAATCTCACTTGACTAGGTTTTAGAAGATTTACAATCTGTTAGGAAAAATCACAGTGACAAAGATAGGAAACAGGTTGCACTTAATCACAATCTTAATTCTGTACTTGTGTGAGTGGGTAAAAGTCAAAGGAAGTCCACCTGAGTTGTTCATTGTAGAGGACTGGGTTACAGGTCTGCCTCTTCACTCCCTGGCCAGTAATAGAATTATCCACACTCTTGGGCATGCATCTTGGCCATCTTGGCCTGGGTGTACTTCTCTGTTTCTTGAGCTGGGGATCAGCCATTGGCCAATGGGTGGCAAGCAGATATGACACAAGCAGAGACTCAAAATGCACTTGTGCCATTCAGCTTGTGCTCTTTCTTTTGACTCTACCACTGCCATGGGCCCAGGAAAAAGATGAGAGCCACATGGAGCCCAGCAGCTCCAGCTGAGTCCAGCCTAGATCAGCCAAGTCCCAGCCCACTAACTGATGAACTAATTAAATGCTGCTGTTGTATGCCACTGAAGTTTTGTTGTTTGATATGGAGCAATGGTTAACCAATACAATCATTGTCAACATTACCATCACTCCATTAATAATAGCTACCATTTATTGAGCATTTATTATGTGCCAGGCACTTTGCTAAGAACTTCATATACATTACCTTGTGAAAATCCCACACCATTCCTCTGTAGTAAACACCATTATTCTCTCCATTTTGCAGTGGGAATCTGAGGCTCAGAGAGGTTAAGGGACTTGCCCAAGGTCACAGAATTAGGAAGAGGAGGCACCAAAATTTACACTCAGTTCTCTCTGGTTCAAGACTTTGTCACCAGCTAGGGAAGTGGCAGGAGGAGGCTTTTACAGCAAATGTTTAAGTTACTATGGCATCGGAAGACACAGGCGTCACACATACTCAGATGGCCAGACTGAAATAAGCAGAGAAGCAGCCAAAGGGTGGGCCGTTTGAATGAGCTCTCTCCCCATTGGTTGGCTCAGACTGGTCCTTGGGCTTTCTCCCTGATGCTAAAATCTAGCAACAAGGCCACCGCACTGTGCTTATGGAGTTGAGATGGAAACAGTCAGAGACTAGCAAAAGGTCAGAGCTGGATTAGAGTCTTGGTTTGACTTCTTATCAGCAGTGTCTCCTTGAGCAAGTAACT
Source organism: Hyperoodon ampullatus (assembly GCF_949752795.1). NCBI lineage: Eukaryota > Metazoa > Chordata > Mammalia > Artiodactyla > Ziphiidae > Hyperoodon > Hyperoodon ampullatus. The sequence continues at coordinate 14,582,956 of NC_136915.1, forward strand.
CAGTCACCTGAAGCTCCATTCCTTCATCTGTAAATGGGGGGAGAAAAAAATTTCCTTGATGCTTTGATCCAGTTTTCTGTGATGGACAGTGCTACCAGGGGTGGGCAGAGTTTGTAAATGGCAAAACCTCTGCCATGTTCGTGGTTGTCGTTTTTATTGTTACGATGACAGCGTGAGTCCCCCTTGTGACCAGGCAAAAACAGTGATGTCTCCAAGCATTGGCAGGGCTCTTGTGGATGATCATATGTAAGAAAGAGAGGTGGGCATGTTAAAAACAGTGAGAAGGACAAAGGTAACTCGGGTGTCAGGACCAGCCTTTGGGTTGGCTGATGGTTCTTCTTTGCCTTCCCACCCAAGCTTGGAAGACTTGAGTTTGGGAAGGGAACAGACTCATTTCATCACTCAGAGAAAGAATCTTGAGCGGTATAGGCCACAGGGTGGCCAGTGAACTGCTGAGGCTCAAGGGGGTACCACTCTTGCCTGGTCAAATTCCTTCCCTAGCGGCCAGCACATCCCACAGCCCCGAGAGCAGTACCATTTGGTGGGCTGGTTGTCTTCAGTGTCCTGCATGCTGCAAAACAGTCAGAAGAGTGGGACCTCTGTTCTGACCTTAGCTTTTATGTGATTTAGCTTCTGCAAAAGCATCTTTCATTTCTCCCCAGAACAGCATCTGACAGCTCTCCTCACTCCTCTGTGTGCGATGGTTTCTTTGTTTGGTTGAATAAAGAAGCTTGTTACTGGAGAAAATGCCTTGGCAAGTGTCAGTGGAGATACCTGTTTCCTTGCAGAAACTCCCATAAAACCTTTCAAGCTGCAGCTTCTGAGTCCCAGAGCCCCTCAGATCTCCATTTTTCTTTACTTTTTTCAGACCTCGTTGGGTGATTTTCCAAGTCTCTCCTCTGCAGCAGGAAGGGTGAGCCCAACTCCTGGAAACTCTGGGATACCTGGTGAGCTGGTCTCCATCAGTTTGCTTTCCTTGTGGTTGACACCAGGCCAAGACCTCCATGCTGGGCAGGGGAGGGGAGGGGGAGGGGTCATCAGGGGACATTCACCTGTGGTCACCCCCCTCAAAAGGTTTCCCAAAGCCCAAATGTGTCTTTACTAAGTTTCTAGCATCTGGGCATTGTCTGAGCTCAAGAGAAGATGACATTCACCAGGGTGTCTCTGTCTGTGGGTTGCAGTCCCTGATCCTAAGCAAAGACGTTGTAAGACAGTCTCGTCTTTTGCTCTGGTTTCCTTGTCCACCATTCCTCCCCTGGCCTCGTGCTTCATGCATCACACACCTTCCATATAAGCCCTGGAACCCACCACTCTCTCTCACCCCTCTGGCTTTACACACAGGGCTCCCTCTCCCAGGATGCTCTTCTTCCTCCCATGGACCCATTTCCAACATCACCTTCTCACAAACACTTCTCTGACCACCAGGGAGGCCCAGTCCCCTGCTCTCCCTCTGGGCCTGCTTTTACTTTAGCACTTCTCACTTGCCATTTTATTTTATTTTACTTTATTATTTTTTTAAACATCTTTATTGGAGTATAATTGCTTTACAATGGTGTGTTAGTTTCTGCTTTATAACAAAGTGAATCAGCTATACATATACATATATCCCCATATCTCCTCCCTCTTGCATCTCCCTCCCACCCTCCCTATCCCACCCCTCTAGGTGGTCACAAAGCACCAAGCTGATCTCCCTGTGCTATGCGGCTGCTTCCCACTAGCTATCTATTTTACATTTGGTAGTGTATATATGTCCATGCCACTCTCTCACTTTGTCCCAGCTTACCCTTCCCCCTCCCCATATCCTCAAGTCCATTCTCTAGTAGGTCTGTGTCTTTATTCCTGTCTTACCCCTAGGTTCTTCATGACATTTTTTCCCTTAAATTCCATATATAGGTGTTAGCATACGGTATTTGTCTTTTTCTTTCTGATTTACTTCACTCTGTATGACAGACCCTAGGTCCATCCACCTCACTACAAATAACTCAATTTTGTTTCTTTTTATGGCTGAGTAATATTCCATTGTATATATGTGCCACATCTTCTTTATCCATTCATCGGATGATGGACACTTAGGTTGTTTCCATCTCCGGGCTATTGTAAATAGGGCTGCTATGAACATTTTGGTACATGACTCTTTTTGAATTATGGTCTTCTCAGGGTATATGCCCAGTAGTGGGATTGCTGGGTCGTATGGTATTTCTATTTGTAGTTTTTAAAGGAACCTCCATACTGTTCTCCATAGTGGCTGTACCAATTCACATTCCCACCAACAGTGCAAGAGTGTTCCATTTTCTCCACACCCTCTCCAGCATTCACATGCCATTTTAATGGTCTGCCTGGATGTCCATGTCCCACTAGGCAGGAGCTCCTTGGAGGTCAGGAGCTGGTCTTATACACAGTGCCTGGTACTTTACAGGCACTCTATCAGTTTGGCTTTCTAGGGCTTCAAGGATGAGTCCCATCCAGGTTGACTTTGGTGACATGGGGGCAGGGGTAACTGCACGGACAGAAATGGCAGTGGGTTAGCATGGCCATAACATTATGCTGGGTTCTGGAATTTGCTGGGCTCATGAAAAACAGAAACAAATGCTCAGCGATAGTTCCAAAATACCTAGAATGATCTACCTTCTCTGGGACCCCCTGCATCTAGAGCCCTAGAAGAGAGAAGCACATTGTCCTGTTTGTTTCCACCTGGAATAGAGCATCATTCCTGGGCATCCCTCCCACCCTCCCAGGTCTCTGCAGAGGAAATAGGCTTCTGTTGCAGACTTGAGCACTGTCTTGACTCTACCCGATATGACTGGGGTTAGCAGGGTCTCCATGCTCGGGGCCCAGGCCACAGCCAGTCTGCAGAAAGGCTCTCTTAGGGCATCTTTCCTCAAAAGGGAAAGTGGGCACAGTGACTCCTGGGACCCTCTCCAGGGCCACATGCCATTCATCATGAGGGCAAGAAAGGATCTCACAAGGGTTCTTGCTTTGTAATGGGAAGACATCTGGTCTCGCTGAGGGAACTGAGGGAAATAAATATTGAGTCCCTGTGGCGTCTCAAAACCCACAGGAGGTCAACAGAACACATCTCTTTTTGTCCTGGTTCAGGGCTACCATAGATGAGGTCTTAGTATCCAGAGTGCCCTGATCCACTAACGACAAAAGTAACTAAAAATATACTAAGCACTTCATTTGTATCAGGCACGTATTATTCCATTCAACCCTCCTTCCAATCTGGTGAAGTCAGGTCCTGTCCCACTTCACAGGTGTGAGAATGGGACTCAGGTTGGTCACATGAGCTGCTTGAGTTCATGGAAGGACCAGGTCTCCAGCCCAGTTAGACTCCAAAGCCCATGCTCTGGACCTCTGTTCTCTATGGCCCAACTGGCATGTCCCAGCAGCCCTGGGCTCCCAGACTCAGCACCTTCCCAGACCTGCCTCTGCTTGCACCAGCTCCTGAAAGCTACATGTGTCCCCGGGCTATCTGAGGGGACCATGCTGTCCCATCTGCCTGCTGGTGTCTGGAGGTGAGCCCCATTCTCAGCAGCAGGAAGTGCTGCTCCTTAGTTCTTTGTTGCCTGAAAGGCCTTGGACCACCCTGGTCACCCACAGACTCTTCAAGCTTCAGTGTACCCCCATGCCGGGCTCACTGATCCATGGATACACTTTTATCTCAGCCGTCTTCCTTGGAGGTATCTTTGTTCCTTCTCTAGATGTGAGCTCTGCTCACCCACTGGGTTCACCAGTTACCCCCTGAATAGGGTGAATCTGACCACCATCAACCCCAGACATTGGTGAGGATGCTTCTTCCCTCCATGGTAGCTCTTGTCCTCACCCTAGAAAACCCCCTTGACCCCCAAACACGGACTGCATAAACTTGTAGGCTCTGCCCTTTGGCCACGTACTTCTGTGAGCAGAGATAATAATGGTAATCCAAGTTGTTCATCATTGAACCAGGCATACGTGCCAAGCAGAGGCTTGTGTCTTTCAGGTTTTATCTCTTCTAATCCTCACTGGGTTTCATGGTCCCTTTGTACAGATGAGGAAACTGAGGCTGTGAGAGTGGAAGACTCTCCCAAGGTGGCAGGGCTGACATTGCAGGCTGTCTGGAAGCCCAACCTCTCTCTCCATCCCCTGGACACAAGTGAGTGGACCACCCCCTTAAGGATGGGTCAGTTGTCTCCGGCTTTAGTGCTCCAGGTGGGACTAAACTGCTCTCCAGTCTAGAATTTCCCCTCAATACATGGCCTGCATTGACAAAGACTCAGAATAAAACCACCAGGGATTCTAGCAATAGAGCTAGGATTTTATCTGTGAATTGCTACACCCTGGTGGGACCCCATCCTCCCCCCATATGTGTAGACCAGCTGATGACGATGTACGATGTAACAAAAACAGTGCCACAGTGCAGGCCAACATTTCATAAGTGTTCCCTGGGCGCCTAGCTCTGTGCTGTTTTTCACAGGCTACAGAGAGAGGGCTTATCCCCTGAATGATGTGGACACATAGCCCAGCATCAAGGATCCAAGGAACAAACCACCTCCCTGCTTTTCTCGGAAGCCTCAACATCTGATCAGTCACCAGTTCAACCCAGCCCAGACCAGACCCCGTCTTCCACCTTTCCTTTGCCAAATGAAATAACAAGACTTTTGCTTCGTTGAGAAAAGGTGGGAGAGGAAAAAGAAAAAACCACTCTCAACAACCAACAAGAAATAATTAGCGCACGTTGTGTCATTAAACACTAGACTTTAATTAAATCGCATGGAGATAAATACCTCTAACGACTGGAAATCTGGAGACGGTAGACAGCAAAGCACTCAGCATAATGGAGGAGACTCTGCAAATAGCGTCAAGCCAGGGATTCGACTTGATTAAGCATCTGACTAAACTGGGTTGTCACCTCGGATGCTGCACCTACTACCTGAAATTTGCTCATTATCTTCCCCATTTGATCTTCTTGGAGCTAACAAGCCTTTGCAGAGATTGGTCCAATGATCAAAGGACCCATTTACTTGGAATTCTTCCCTGCTTCAGGGTCCTCATTGCTGCTGTCTCCTTCCCCCCTTTCTTATTTGTAATGAATCATCACCTGGCAGCAGCCAGTGGGGAGGCCAGGCTGGAGGTGACCTCTGCGATTTCTGAGATGATCGTCCCTTCCTTAACCCTGACTACGGGGACCAAAGCGCCTGGCTCCAGGAAGAGGCATGGATGTCTCTCGCTTGCCTCCGCCCCGGCCGGCAGCCAGCCCCCACATCCAATCTCCCCCTCTCCCTTGCACATGATCTCTCCTGCTTCTGTCTCCCACTGCTGTCCTAGGTCAGCACACCCCGAGGATGAGAATATCCCGTCAGTTGGATCTCATTCCCATCTCGCCCTGGCCAGAGGGACACTTGTAAAACACAGCTCTGATGAAACCTCAGCAAAGGCTCCCTATTTTCTTGCCTGGCTTTCAAAGCCTTCCCCAGTCTGATCACAACCTACCTCTCCAGCCCCCAGATGAAAGTGCATGACGTGCATCTCCACCCCGGCCACGCTAAGCGGCCCTCATTCCTTAACCTAACCCTGCCCTTTTTTGGCTCTCAACCTCCGCTCAGTCTGTTCACTCCACTTGCAATGCCCTCCCTCAGGATCTCAGCCTGACAGCGTTGTGTACACCCCCCCAGGGCTTGCCTCCCATCCTTCTCAGCCATGAATGCACCTCTAAAAACTGAAACTCAGAGGTGGTAGCTTCCCAGCCAACCTGGATCTGAATTCCAGCATGAATTGTGTGAAATCCAGAGGAGCTAGGGTAAGATCCCATTCATTTAGAAAGTGCCTACTATGTACCAGGCATGACAGCGGGCTCTGGGGATAGATCAGTGATCATCCCTGGGGCTGGACCTTAGGGAGATCAGGGTGGACCCTGAGATCTCTAAGGTCCAGCCCTAGGGATAATCATTGTGTGTGGGGTGCCCAGGGATCGGGGGTGTGAAGTGAAATGAGCGAGGTGGGGGGTCCTGAGAGTGCAAAGTCCAAGAGGTGAAGAGGTTTAGACTAAATCCTTTCTGCAGGGAGTCATTGAAGAGCCTCTGAGCTTCAACGTGTCCATCTATAATATGGGGAATATTTGCACCCAGAAGGCTGAGCTGGGCTGGGGCTAAAATACACCCACCCCCCCCACACACAGTGGGTCTATCATAGAAGTGGTGCTTAGGAAGACTGGTTTCTAAGGCTGTCACTCCCCTCAGGGGGTCCCTCCTAAGAGAGAAGAGTGTCCTGTTCTTTATCCCCTTGGTCCTAGCTGTTGGAAGACAAGGAATTTCCAAGTCTCTCCCTGGACCTCAGTTTCCTTCTCTGTAAAGTAGAGATAATGACAGCACCTTCCCATAGGCATGGTATGGGGAAGCTTTAATAACATAATAGTCAAGGTAGGCAAACATGTTTTTAGTGGTTACAGTACTATTTAGCCCTTTCTCCCTTTCTTCCATAAAAGTTTACTGAGCACACACTATGGGCCAGGCACTGTTCTAGGTACTTGGGATATACCTATGAATAAAACAGGTAAATCTCTAGTCATGTGGAGCTCATATTCCAGTAGGGGAAAGACCAGCAATAAATTATATATATAATAACAATAACAAAGTTTATAGTCTGTTAGAAAGTCATAAGTGCTAAGGAAAAGGGGGAACAAAGTAGAGCAGGTCAAGGATGATCAGAGTTCAGTACAGTAATTTTTTAAAGGGTGACCACTCATTTGACCCTTTACAGCAATCTTATAAAGGAGTGCTAGTAGTCTACCCAATTTACACATGAGAAAAGTGAGGCACGTAGAGGATAAGTAACTTACGAGGTGTTGAGCTGCCAAGCTAGTGGAAGGTCTGGGATTTAACTAATTCACGTACACGAAGAACAGAAAGTTTTCTATAAATGGTCATTTCTGGTGATTTTGCATACAGTCGGTGGCCATTAAATGTTTCTGGAGTTGAAATCAACTGAAACTAGCAAACATTCGGCCAGCGCACGTTCACCAGCCACTGAGAGATATGAAACCCCGACGGCCCCTTGTGGTTCTGGGTGGGCAAGGCCTCTGGCTGCACAGATGCAGTCCCATGGGTGGATCCCGTTTCTTGCCTGGATGCCCCATTTCAAGGCTCTAGCCTCTCTGGAGGGAAGGTGAGGGAGGCAGATGCTGGGACTCAGGGAGGAGAGGAAGCTGGGGCTGAAGGACAATTGTGATTCAGGGAGGGACCAAAGCCAAGAACCCACTGCAGAGGGGAGTCAATAGTGCACTCGACCCCTTTAAATATTTAGCTCTCTGGCTACTTAACACGGTGAGCAGCATCTTTGAATATACATGTGTATTTTATAGTTTGGCCACAGAAATTTGGATGACACAGACAGACTGATGGGGGTGGAAGGGCATGGTGGGGCGCTGGAACCCTCGGGGACATGCAGAATAGTTTGCATAGGAGGAGGGAGCGCTGTGATATTGAAGTACTAATGTTCGCCATCATATATTGAGCACTTATTGTGTGCTGAGCATTGTGCTAAGTGCTTTATCTACTAACTCACTCATTTAGTCACTCCTCCAGCCTCCAGGCTCTGCAGCTGAACAGCTGAAGTTTGAATCCTGGCTCCACTTTGGGTGACCAGCTGCGTGACCCTGGGCATGTTGCTAACCTTGCTTATGCCTCAGTTTTCTCCTCTATAAAACAGGGCGATGGTGAGAAGTAAATAAGTGAATGCATGTGACAGTGCCTGGAACAGTGCCTGGCATGTTCTGTGAGCTCAATAAATATTACTGTTGTCATCATCATCATGAACCCACTTATTCTTTTGAGAAATATTTGCTGAGTGCCTACTATGGGACAGGTACTGTGGGGTACAATGATGAAACTCAAAAAGATAGTTTCTGCCTTCAAGGAACCTCCACTGGGGCGCAGACAGTAAACTAATTTAAAAAGTCAATGAACAAACCAGTTCAGATTGCCGTAGGTCTGGGAAGAAGATGAACAGGCTGATGGGATAGAGAGGACCTCCATTACCTAGGTGGCCAGGTCAGGGAAGCCTATTTGAGGAGGTGACTTTTAAGCTTAAACGTAAAATATCAAAAGGAGCCCAGAAAAGAAAGTCCCAGGCAGAGGGAACAGCATGTGCAAAGGCCTTGAGGTGGAATGTAGCTTGACGTGTTTGAAGAAAAGAAAGAAGATCCTTGTGGCTGGAGAGTAGCATAACCTCCAAATCTCTCCAGGGGATTTAGAACATCTTGCGGATGTGGAAAAGGAAGCCCAGAGAGGTATAGAGATTTGTCCAAGGCTTCACAGCTGGTATTGGAAAAACCAAGGTCTGTCTGACTCCAGAGCCTGTGTCCCTAATGAAGACACCAGACCACTCCCAAGGGAGAGCACAGACCCCCCAGGAAGGCAGCCCAACTTGGATAACGTCAGTGTGAACTCGTGGTGACTCTGAATTAGGGAGTGTTTTAGGAGAGAGGCAGCTGGAGGCTCTTGTAGGCTCAAACTAGCCACCCGCAAAATGCTGCCAAGGAGAGGCCCTGTGGACCCTCCTTAAGGAACACATCAAAGTCACCTCCAATTAGCAGCTCCCTGGGCATCACACCAACCGTACAAAGCAATTTGAAATTGTAGTATGGGCTCACACAGGCAGTGGGGAAAGGAAGCAAGGCATGGGGTTGGCAGGATGGGGTGCTCATGGAGCCAGTTTTATGTGCCAAGTGCTGTGCTAGTGTCTTCATGCATCATTTAACCCTCATAGTAACTCAGAGCTGTACAAAGTACCTTCCTTCTGTTAGCAGCGTGGGGTTCGTCAATATCAGGTAATTTACCTGTGGTTACACAACTAGAAGGCAGGGTGCTAGGGTAAAAACCAGGCTCCAAAGCCCCACCCCTCCACCCCAAACCTATCACTGGGTCCAGATGATGCTTAGCTCAGGCTACAAAGCTTGATGTAGCCCCACATTATCCATCTTTGCCACAGTCACTAACCAGCCAGGTTCCTTCATGCCAGAACCTTCTGAGATATGGTCACAATTCATTCACAACCAAGATGGCCATCAGGTCTGGGAATTAACAGTGGGCTTTCCAAACTTCTTAATGAAATTCCAAGGCACTCCAGGAGCTGCCGGGGTAGCAGCTCTGGGAGAAGGCATGTCACCTTTGGGGACACTGTCTCGTGGAGTGTGACCACTCCATTAGATGTGATTTGGGGGTGACACCTTCCCTGGGGAGGGAGTAGGAGCATTTGTGGTTGTGCGTGGCTGAGCCAGCTCATATGAGTCACCATCTGATCAGGGCAGTGCTTCCTAGGAGGGCAGAACCCATGTCTACCTGTTTTACCACTGAATCTCCCAGACCTGGGGCCTCGCACAGGACCTGGAACATAGTAGGGGGTTCCAAAAAATAGGTGCTGTGTGATGACAATAGCTTGTGTTCACTGGGTCCTCACGAGGTACCAGACACTCTGCTAAGAATTTCACATAGGTGCAACCTCAGGTGCATACGGGAGATTGAAAAGATACCAGTGCCCGAGTTCCATTCCCCAGATAGTCTGCTTTTGTTGGTTTAATTGGATACAGGCTTTTTTTTTTTTTTTTTTGCGGTACACAGGCCCCTCACCGCCGCGGCCCCTCCCTGCGGAGCACAGGCTCCAGACGCACAGGCCCAGCGGCCATGGCTCACGGGCCCAGCCGCTCCGCGGCACGTGGGATCCTCCCAGACTGGGGCACGAACCCGCATCCCCTGCATCGGCAGGCGGACTCCCAACCACTGCGCCACCAGGGAAGCCCGATACAGGCATTTTTAAAGCTCTCCAGGTGACTACTGTTTAGCCAAGGTGGGGAGCATTATGTTTCATCCTCATGTCATCTAATCCTTCCATTAGCTCTAAGGAGGTGGTTACTATTAACGAGCCCATTTTGCAGATGAGAAAGCAGATGCTCAGAAAGGTTAGGTTGCCTGTTCAAAGACACACAGCGAGGAAGAGGTGGAGTCAGCATCTGAACTGAGGCAGTCTGACTCTAGCACCTGGGCTGAGCCACGAACCACACAGAATGAACAGAGGGAAGAAGGGGCATCCTTAGAGCCCCGGGAAAAGGACGAAGGTACAGGCAGGGTCAGGAAGCACCTGCAGATGCTGCAAGGCACTTGCCCTCATCACAAACTCCTCTTAAAGAAGTGACTCCACCCCCAGATAGGTCCCACCCAGGGTTGTTTCTAGAGCAAGAAGGACACCTTTCTGTGCCTGTAACCTGTCCCTTGGACCAGAAATGTTTGGATTTGGGGCAAGTGTTCAACTCAAGGACAAACAGTTCACAGACTGGATAGCAGCACGTCAGGGGGCCTGATATAAAAACTTTCCGGTGTAACATAATCCCAGTTTACACAAGTTCAATAAGCATTTATGAAATTAATTGCTTGATATTGCATTTTACAAACCAATGAGTAGGTCAGTATACTGTTCACATTTTCCTCTTTAATCCCAAGTATCCACTTTCCTTATTGGATCCTCTAATCAGCTTATGCTCTACCCTTCTGACTGTAATGATCAGAGCCTTAGGGCAATACATTCATTCATTCATTCATTAGTTCATTCCGTATCTTTTCTGTGCCAGGCTGTCTCTTAGGTGCCGGAGCATTTCCTTGTGGGTAACCATGCATCAAACAGCAAGGAGAGAGGGGCCTGGATTCATGTTGATTTTCGCTTGCCTTAATGTAAAACAGGATTGCCTGCATTTTGGAATTTGCTAGTTTATCTTGCACAGCCAAAGCCCCACTTATCTCTGCTTTACTAAGCCTTGAGATTGGTTTGGAACTTGAACATATATTCTTTGAAACCATTAAAAGTGGTTTAATTGACTGTTCAGGGAAGTCCTCCACTCAACTCTCCAAATGGATCAGCCCTCTCCGTCTCTCCCAAGAGCTGGGAGGCTGGAAGGCCTTGCCTGGATGATCCACTCCCTTGGATTTATTAATCTTGCTCTGGGCCCCAGAAACATCAGGCTTCGCATTGCAGATCTAGCCTATGTTCACAGCTGCACATCCAAATCCTGCCTCAGAAACCCACTGGCGCCTGCAAAGCCCCATGCAATGGGGCCACGTCAGCCTGTGTCTTCCAAGAAGCCAGACTCTTTAAAAATTCACACCTTACTTTGATAAGCATGGGGGTGTGGTGGTCCAAAGGAGGGCTTCAGAAAGAAAGACAGACAGCTACCTGGGATTATGTAACATAGCAGAAAGGCAATGACCTTGGGAGTCAGATTGTCCTAATTTGCTGCTCAGTCACCATGCATTTGTACAGATACAGGGCTTGGTTCATATGTAGGCTTTTCCAAGCTCTTAGCTGTATGCCCTTGAACAAGTCATATAACCCCCTTGAGTCTGTCTGATTCACAGTCTCTCTGAAAATTGAGACCATATGTACGTATGCACGTGGCAAACTGCAAGAGATCGGTAAGTGTTGGTGCAATGGCTGGTTTATCTTTATTTTAGATCAAGGTGAGTTTATTATCCAAATAGCATAACCTAATTGCATCCAAAACCATTTTCACATCCATCTTTAAGCTACTCAGAAAAACACGTTACTATTTTTAAAGATCACTGAACACTGAACAGATAGGACGTCTTAAAAGGCAGCTGACTATACCATGTCACCATCACAGCCAAGGCAACACTTTTTTCCATACTTCCTAAAAACCTTTTGTGTATACTGATCATGCTCATGCTACTATAGCACTTGCTCTCATGCAGACCAAATAAACACCCACACCTCTTATAGAGTACATGGTGAGAGAATAACATTGACTTGATATGGCATCCCACTTGTTTTAAAGCAAAACAATATATAATAATAATAAAAGAAAGTCCAAGACAAGAAACTGTAACTGAGAGAAAGAGAGAGAGAGAGAGAGAGAGAGAGAGAGAGAGAGAGAGAGAGGTCTGAGGTACGTGGTGAAAATGGAAAAACTCCAGTGGCCCAGTGATTAGCTGGGGATTTCAGAGTTGTGATCGCTGGTTTAGAAATACGAGTGCCCAGCCACTGGGAACTGGACACCTCATTTTTATTTACTGTTATTTGCTGGAATGTGTCTTATCCCACCCAACCCTAAAGTGCTACATGTTGCATACAGGTATACATTTGTATACATACACAGTAGAAACACACACACATAATAAATATGTGTATATTTTACAAAGATAAATGGAGATATGAAAGTAGACTGGAGATCTAGAGACAGAGACAACATATTTCTAGGTGGTTTCTTGAAGTCATTTCTGGATCTAGTGCCTGCAAAGCATTTGGTATATAACAGAAACTTACTGCATATTTATTTGTTTGTTTTAGACAGTGTACATGGAAGGTTTTTATTTTATTTTTTAAATTTTTTATTTTTTTAAATTTTTATTGGAGTATAGTTGATTAACAATGTTGTGTTTCAGGTGTATAGCAAAGTGAATCAGCTATACATATATATATATCCACTCTTTTTTAGATTTTTTTCCCATATAGCCATTGCGGAGTATTGAGTAGAGTTCCCTGTGCTATACAGCATATTTGTTAAATGAATAAATTTAAGAATCCATGATTCATGTATATGACAGAGAGAATGTGAATGTGTTTCTGTGTAGTTGTAACAGTAACTCGAGGGACAATATCACATTTAATATAAGGTACCAGCAAATAAAATTAAATAAATAAAAAAAATACTGAATAAAATATCAGAAAACATAGATACGAATTTTTAAAAAAATTTATTTATTTTTGGCTGCATTGGGTCTTTGTTGCTGCTCGCTGGCTTTCTCTAGTTGTGGCGAGTGGGATCTATGCTTCATTGCAGCACACAGGCTTCTCATTGTGGTGGCTTCTCTTGTCATGGAGCACGGGCTCTAGGGCGCTTGGGCTACAGTAGTTGCGGCTCGCGGGCTTAGTTGCTCCGCGGCATGGGGGATCTTCCCGGACCAGGGCTCGAACCCACGTCCCTTGCATTGGCAGGCGGATTCTTAACCACTGCACCACCAGGGAAGTCCCAGATATGAATTTTTTAATCTCCTTTTTTTCTTTCTCTTCCTTTCCAGTTAGGGTTGCCAGATAAACAACAGGATATCCATTTTTATTTGAATTTCAGTCTTCAATAATTTTCTAGTATAAGTATGTCCCAAATATTGCATGGTCAACTATTACTTGGGATGTATGGATGCTAAAAAAAATGATTCATCCCGTATTTTTTATTTGTTAAATCTGACAACCCTACCTGACCCTTCCAGACAAGTCTAAATTCTACTTTGTTTGAATGCCACTTAAGTACTCAAGGGCCTTCGGTGGTTTTTCATCACCTATGGGATCAGGAAAAACCCCTTCAGCCTGGCATCTGACCCCCACCCCGCAATTCAGGGTAGATGCCTGACCACTGCCGGATGCAGCCCCCCCTCTGCTCAGGCCTGGCCTGGCCCCTCAAATGCCTGCAGGCAACTGGGGGCAGAGACTGAGTTTGTTTTGGTTTATAATTCACATTAGCTGATTCTCCCAGATAAAGTCACAAACCAGCGGTCAGGGAGCCCTGCTGTTTCATGCATAGAGTGGTATCCTGCTCAGAATCAAACCTTACGCCTACACAGATGGAAGTCCAGCAAACCTTTTTCTTTACCTTTTCAGGCAATAAAAATGCAATTACCTTTTCTCTAGTCATGGAGAGGATTTTAAAGAGCCTTATCAGAGATAAAGCCTCTGCAGTGGGTAATCGGCCATAACTCATGGCCTGGGTGTGGGTGTTGGCAGGCGTCGCCCTGGTGCCAGGGATGACATGAAGCATTTCCTCCCCACCAGCCTCCCCGCATTGCTTAGCTGCACAACCCTGGGCTGCCTTTGGAGGTTTGGACACCCCAAGGCTGAAAAGCACCTGAAGGAAAGGCAGGACTTGGAGAAGGCAGAGAAGGGGGACTTTTAAGAGAGAGGGAGAAACTGGGATGGCTGGAGCTCCCCTGCATCCTGGGTACCATCCCCTGAGTGTCAGCTCATCTGGAAACATGGGAGTCACAAACCTACCTCTCAGGGTGGTGAAGATACACTGAGCCAGCACATGGGAAGCGTCTCCTGGCTGTCTGTCCTCAATACACTTTCACTTCCCTTTCCCTAATGCACAGCCTATAGGGAGGCATCTAGGCCGCCTCCTCCCAAGGCTGGCTCTCGTCAAGATGGCACTGAATTGAAGCCAGGCTGAGTAGGCGCTCAGCAGCTGTCTGGGGCTCAGCTGATGCAAAGACATGAGACGCTGCCTCCAAGCCCCCTTGCCTACAACCCATCCTGGGGACATTCCACGGCCTGACACCCTTGACTGGGCTGTCCATCCTGTCCTGGTGAATCACAGTGATGCCAAGAAACCTCAGCTCAGCATCCATTCTCCAAGAATGACAGGAAACCTCAGCTCAGCATCCATTCTCCAAGAATGACAAGAAACCTCAGCTCAGCATCCATTCTCCAAGAATGACCTATCGCTGACCAGATTTTTTCTAGCCATCATCCCACAGAACTCTTGGAGCAACACTAAGGCTGGCACCATTGATATGGCCTCATTTTACAGATGAGGAGATCAAAGTTTAGAAATCTGAAGTCACCAGAGATGGTGGTCACTATGGTCACCAGGCCGAGCTGTTTGATTTCAGGGCTGCGATCTTTTTTTTTTTTTTTTTTTTTTTAGCGGTACGCGGGCCTCTCACTGCTGTGGCCTCTCCCGTTGCGGAGCACAGGCTCCGGACGCGCAGGCTCAGCGGCCGTGGCTCACGGGCCCAGCCGCTTCACGGCACGCGGGATCCTCCCGGACCGGCGCACGAACCCGTATCCCCTGCATCGGCAGGGTGACTCCCAACCACTGCGCCACCAGGGAAGCCCAGGGCTGTGATCTTTTACCGCTGGGTCTGTGAAGAGGCGGGAGGTGGATTCTGGCTCCAAGAGCACAGGCTCGAAACTTCCACCTTCCTCTCTCCCTTCCATCCTGGAAATAGAGAGGGGTCCCCAGTACCCCTAAGCCCCTGACCCCTGGACGCACCCAGGTTTGCTTCAAAAGCAGCCCACAGCTGCTCTCAGAAGGAAATCTCCGCCCCCGCCCTCACAGCTACAGTTTTATTCCTGGGTGGTTTTTTTCTGCATTTGTCTCTGTGGCTCCGGCCCACTCTCCCTGAAAATACAGTTTGCTGATATTAAAAAGAAACACACAATCACTAAACACATTTTATATAGTCTTTGAAGTCTCATGGCCTCAGGTTTCCAGATTGATAAGTATGCAGATAGAGTGCAGACCAGAGCTGGGAAGAGGCACCTCCTGCAGGCACGGCCTCATGGAGCACAGGGCAGGGGATGAGAGCCCACGGGAAGGAGGCCTGGGCCCATCTGAGGGGAGGTGGGTCCCCACAGGGAGTGGGGGAGGTCAGCGAGAGGTGCACAGGTCCCAGAGGGAGGTGGTCCCCACGGATGCCCTATGAAAAAGGATTTGATCTCTCAGAGGCTGGGTCACTGGGGCTTCCTTCTCAAAACAGGGAGGGGAAAAGGAAAGTTCTGTGCACCCCAAGGCTTCAGAGGGCATCTGTGTACCCAGGAAAAGGATCAAGATGGGAAGGTATTGAGGTTCTGTGCTCACACGGACTTGTGGAATACGGGTACATGTGTGCAAGTGGGGCTGGGGGGCAGAAGTTGGCTCCATTGGCCCCTTTCTATAGAGTTGCTTGCACGGGGATGGCACCCCAAGTGCAGACACTCAGCCAGAGCACTGGGGCCACCAAGCCCTGTTGGTACAGTGGAAGAGATCCAGCAGTCCCCAAGTCCTGAAGGGGTGGAAAGCTCTGCCTACAGGGAGCTCCCGGGCTGATGGAGGAAGTTCCAGCCCACAGAGGACCCACAGAAACATGACAACCACTGACCCAGGAGACATCCTCCTCAGCCTCAACTCCTCATCTACCAAACGGGGCATTTATCCTGGCTTTTATCATCAGCTCCCAAATTTCCGTAGAGGGACTTCCTGGGAAAGAGGCGCCCACTCTGCTTCCCGATTCCACGGTGCTGCCTCCGACGTGGCCCCTAGGCCTCCAGACTTGGTTTCCCCCAAATCCGTCCTCAATTCTCTGGCTGTCCCTCGTCCCTCTGACCCCATCTCACTCCCACTTAACCCCCCACCTTCCCATCCAACCCCCTCACGCCCACCCCATTACCCCGTGGTGTCCTCACCTTGCGCGTAGCTTCCTGTAACAGAAACCCCATTTGTGTGCCCGTGACCCGTGCAGGGCAGGGCTCCTGATTTCCTCATCTTCCTAGCACACCTCACACAGAGCCCAGCTGTGATGTTCATTTCTTTGTTATTAAAAGAGGGCGTGCTCTGTGCTGGGCCCATGTGTATCATCCCATCCATAGACGTGAAACCGAGGCTCTGAGAAGCCTGGGAACTTGCTGCCCCCTTGCCTGGGTCATTCCCGTCATCCCTTGGGTCCCAGGCTAAATGGCCCCTCCTTAGGGAAGTTCTTTCTGACTCCCCTCCCCAACTGCCCCCCACACAGTGTCCTGATAGCACTGATTACAGGGTTATTGAATTAATCATTTCTTTGGGGGTTCACTCTCTCCCTGCTCATCCACAGGAAGGGAACATAACTACGCTGCTGACCTCTCTGTCCTGAATGCTCAGCGTGGATGCCGGTTCAGAGAGGACCCCCAGGAGATATTTGCTCTTTGAGGAGTGAATGCCTTGCTGATTTTGTGCACCTAGAGCTCTCTGGACTTCAACTGCCTCAGGTGCACATAAGTGGAAAATAGGTCCCCAGGACCAGCTCACTGTGAAGGTGACTTCTTATTCCTAGGTCCTAGAAGATGCTTTTAAATATTCCACTTTCCTTCCTCCAATAAAAATGACAGTATCCATTAAAAAGTCTACAAATAACAAATGCTACAAATGCTGGAGAGGGTGTGGAGAAAAGGGAGCCCTCCTACACTGTTGGTGGGAATGTAAGCTGGTGCAGCCACTGTGGAAAACAGTATGGAGGTTCCTCAGAAAACTAAAAATAGAACTACCACATGATCGAGCAATCCTGGGCATATATCCAGACAAAACTATAATTCGAAAAGATACATGCACCCCTATGTTCATAGCAGCACTATTTATAATAATCAAGACATGGTAGCAACCTAAATGTTCATTGACAGATGAATGGATAAAGAAGATGTGGTTCATATATACAGTGGAATACTACTCAGCCATGAAAAAGAACAAAATAATGCCATTTGCAGCAACATGGATGCAACTAGAGATTATCATACTCAGTGAAGTAAGTCAGAAGGAGAAAGACAAATACCATATGATATCATTTATATGTGAAATCTAAAATATGACACAAATGAACCTATCTATGAAACGGAAACAGACCCACAGATATAGAGAACAGACTTGTGGTTGCCAAGGGGGAGGAGGTTGAGGGAGGGATGAAGTGGGAGGTTGGGGTTAGCAGATAAGCTTTTATATATAAGATGAATAAACAACAAGGTCCTACTGTATAGCACGGAGAACTATATTCAATATCCTGTGATAAAACATAATGGAAAAGAATATTAAAAAAGAATGTATAGGGCTTCCCTGGTGGCGCAGTGGTTGAGAGTCCGCCTGCCGATGCAGGGGACACGGGTTCATGCCCCGGTCCGGGAAGATCCCACGTGCCGCAGAGCGGCTGGGCCCGTGAGCCATGGCCGCTGAGCCTGAGCATCCAGAGCCTGTGTTCCACAATGGGAGAGGCCGCGACAGTGAGAGGACCGTGTACCACACACACACACACACACAAAAGAATGTATATATATGTATAACTGAATCACTTTTCTGTACAGATGTAATTAACACAACATTGTAAATCAAGTATACTTCAATTCAAAAAAACAATATCATATCACTTCATACCAATCGGATTAGAAAAAATTTTTAAATTGGTAATGCCATGTGTTGACACTGTGTGGAGTACCATATTCTGGAAGAAACCTGACAGTATGAAGGGAAATGAAGTACTATATCCCTGTGACCCCATCATTCCACTCCTGGGAGACCCCAGGGGAACCCTCTCAGAAGCCCCTGGGGGAATCTGGGTGTCCACTATTTGGGGAGCAGGTACCTCTCTGGAAACCTCTGCAGCAGTTAGAGTCATCGACCGAGATTTACACACAGAAACACAGGTAGATCTTAAAAACGCAGCAATAAGAGGAAAAATTATGCAACAGAATGAGATCCATAGTCCACTACAATTTATGTAAATTAAAACACATTCACATGATCAACGGCACTATATATTTTACAGGAAGCATCCATATCTAGGGACATACGTTAGAGCTGTTATGGTGGGGTTCTGGAGCGGCAAGTGGGGGGATAAGGGAGAAAATCAAACAAAGCAAAGCAAGGGTGAGGCTGTGAAAGAGCATGATGATAACGGGTGAGCTGCGGGCTGTGGAGGACTTGACTTACTCTCCTTTCAAGGTAGAGGTAACAACTGACTAACTGATCAATCTTCCACCTCCCCTCCCACCTGTGGATTCCCAGGGGGTTAGAATAGGTTTGGACAGGATTTCTCAGCCGTGGAGACCGTCCTGTGCATCGTGGGCTGTTCGGCAGCATCTGGGCTCTACCCACCAGCTGCTGGCAGCACCCACTGAGTTGCGACAACCAAAATGTCTCGAGAAATCGCCAGATGTCCCCTGGGGGAGAAAACCGCCCCTGGTTGAGAACCACTGGGTGGGAATAAAAGCCTGGAAAACTGCTCCAAATCTTCCAAGTAAGTGGCCCACGCTTGCTTTACACACACACACACACACACACACACACACACACACACACACACATACACACACACACACAGAAACAGAACCTCAGGATCCGGACTGGCTGGGACCTCCATCTTGAAATCTGCCAGCGTTACTTGCACATCTAAATCACGGCCCTGTGGAGATTCCAGTTACAGCCCATAACCACATCTGCCTTGGGCCTCCTCCTAATTTTAACCAGCAGCTGGATTTGCATAGGACACTTGCATCTGAGATTACCCAGGGTTCTCTGGGAGGCACAGTCTATAGCAGATGATGGCAAATATATATATAATTTCATCTCAGCTTGCAAGGGAGGGGGGAGGAAGGAGGAATGCTTCAAGCAGGGAGGGTATTTGTAGGAAATTTCAATGCCTTATGCACTTGGAGAAGGGATGCAAAGGGGGTGTTCTGCTGGTTACTCGGTAAAGGGAGGACTGTCTGTCCTGGGTTCTGGTACTTGGTGGGCAAATTAGTGAATCAAATAGTGAATGAGTGGGGCTCCCTGAGACTCCTTCAGGAGGGGCTGCTGTTTCTGGCGGAGGCAGACAGAGCGGAGGAGGGAGTGGTGCAGACGGTCTACAGAGCAGCGCGCAGACCCAGCCCCTGCCCCCGGGAGCCCAGCCGCCCACCAGCTCTGCCTGCGAGCCTACTGTGTGCCCGTGTTTCCTAAGTGCTTTCCCCACGTGGGGCCGTTTCATCGCATAGTCCACCCCTCTCAAGGGGAACATCATTCTCCTTGTTTAGAAGAGGAGGAAACAGAGGCTCCCATGTCTCACACTTAGTAAAGAGCAGAGCTTGAATTGGTACAAAAGTCTGCCAGACTTTAAAACTAGTCCTCTTCCCAAACCCCTTGGCAGACTATCGCTGACTTGCAAAGTGTATGTGCCACTTGGGTCAAGGCTTAACTGGCAACTTCCCTGCTCTCCTCCCACCCATCCCCAGGCACCCAAGGATAGTCACGCCCTCCACTTTGCTGCTCCAGTTGCCTTGTGGTCCTCTATTATTGCATGCAATGTATTCTTTCTCTATCTCTCTCCCCCACTAGACCAGGAACATCTTAGGGGCAGAAATCATAATTGACTCATCTCTCTCTCTGGTGCTCGGCCAAATTATTCTGAGCTAAGTTTGGACTGGCAGCAGGAGAGTAACCAATCCACATCATTCCAGTTGAATATTACCTTGTTCAGGAAGTTTCTTGATTTTCCCAGGAGAAAGAGATTTTAGATGAGATCTTTCCCTAAGCCACATGTAGCAGGAGGCATTGTGTACCCCTGATCACTTTCCATCTGCACGTTTGATCTCCATGAAAATGCCAATGACTCCTCAAGGGAAGGGGCCTAGTCCAATGTTTTCTGCATTCTCAGTGCCTAGAACAGGGTCTTGCATACAGGAAATAGAACACGGATGAATGGATCGGTGGTTGACTGGATGGATGGATGGATGGATGGATGGATGCATGGATGGATGGGTGAGTGGATGGTTGATGAAAAGGTAAGAAGGTAGGTGGATATATGTTAGGCATATGTTTGGATGGTGGTTTAATAGTTAAGTGTGTGGATACACGGATGGTGGATTTATGGATGAGTTTGTAGATGGACAGATGGATGGATGGAAGGACGGTGGATGGTTGGGTGTTTGGATGTGGGAGAGTGAGCAGGTCAGTGAATGGGTGGATGAATGAAAGTTTGGGTGGGTGGATTAATGGTTTGGAGGGTGAGTTAAGTGTATGGGTGGTGAAAGGCGGTGAAAGGTGGTGAAAGATCCAAAGGATGGATCTGCACAGTATGGGAGGGTGGCTGGCTGGTGGGGTAACGATTGCATGGATGAAAACTATGTCTTTCCGTCTCCCAGCATCATACTCAACCTCCCTAAGTAAAATAGCCCTTTGTACTCCTTTTTCTTCTATATCTTGCCCTTAAGTCCCCCACCTCTCCTGCTCTCTTCCATCCTCCGAGCAGGGGCTCTGAGATGCCAGATGGAAGTCTTCCCAGGAAGTTCAGCTCCAGTCTCTGACTCTGTGCTGAGCGATCCTCGATGTGCAGAGATTTAATACTTCTCTCCAGCTTCTCCCTGCTCCTTACCTGCCTGAGGAGGTAGAGGTAGTGATTTGCATATTTATTAAATATCTCTTAGCAGGATACACAAGCTGCATTGCTACATCCCGCTCCCAGAGTCGTCCTGCTGGCAGACAAGACCGTGTGTGATCAGTGCGGCATTACCACCCATTAAATAGCTGTTCCAGGGCTCAGGGGGCTAAGAGGGGAGCCAGGGGACACAGGGTGGGTGGGGCAGTCAAGGCCCTGGGGGCCGAGACTCTGTCATCTCGCAGTTGTTAGGCAGTGGGGGTTTCTGCACTCCGCCCAGGAGAAAGGGCTCTGAGACCTCCCTTCCAGCCTCCACGTGGCACCCCTGATATTCAACGCTTCCTTTAGAAAGTTTCCAGAGGAGGATGTTTGGAAGCATCTTTGTTTCGTGTTTCTTCTGCTGCTCATTTTATTCCGATGTCCTCCCTAAGGTCTACACAGAAGTGGGCTTGCCTTTGCATAGGCCTATTGCTGCTGTGTTGTCTTTGGCCAAAATGGGACAAGCATCCACCATGGGTCGGGACATCCTCCCCCAAGCAGAGTCACCCTATGAGGTCCAGTCTTGGATCTAAGTGTCCTTGGGAATCCGTGCCCTCTCTTATCTGGAAAGAAGTCCTTGGAGTGGGGACTGGGTGTCCTTCTGAGGACCAGATGCACCCTGCTCTAAACTGGGGTGAACCTCCCCACTGCAGACTGGGCCCCCACTCTTCTTGCCCTCTCCTGTCACAATTCCTAGATGGGGGTTCAAATCCGAGGATGTGGTTTCTGCAGTCAGACGTCCCAGGTGCTGATCCCTGTCTCACCTCTTACTAGCTGGGTGATCTTGGGTAAGTGGCAGACCCTCTCTAAGCCTCAGTTTCCTCGTTTGGAAGTGGGGATGATAATGATAATACCCACTTCATGAGGTGATTATGAGGACTAAGTACAATGAAGGACATTCAGGGCTTAGCCTAGAGTCTGCCTTTGGGCTGAATAACAGTTGGTGGCTATTTTTATGGAATCATGGGAAGTTACAAGTACAAAGTGAGGCTGGTTGCCTGCCTGTCTTTCCCAGGGAGAGGGGAAGGGCGGAGGGACTCAGATCTGCCAAATTCTGTGCCAAGCGTGACTCCTCACAACCACCTTCAGGTAGGTACTCCTAACACACCCCTTATACAGATGAAGAAACTGAGTCCCAGAGGGAGGAAGGAAACACACAAGACCACGTGTGAGTTGGGGACACACATCTCTCTTGATGTCCTCTTCCCACACAAGTCAGAGGGGATCCCTGCCTAGGGAAGAGCCTAGGACCCAAGGAAGAGGAAGCGGAAACCCACAAACACCTTTTCCACCTCCATCTGCCCCCACCTCCCACTGCCCTGAACTGGCAGGAGCCAGAGGGAAGGGTCCAGGCTGTAGCCTCATAAACCTTCCTGAACGCTCTCATAAACACAGAGCCTGGCTGGCTCCAAGTCTTCTGCTGCAAAAAGCAAAATCTCTGGTTGTAAAGTAATCCCCATAAATAAATAAAAAAGAAGAAAAGAAAAAAACCTGTGTAGTAAAAACAGTAACAGCCTCTAGAAAATAAGGAAGAGGAGGTTAAGCTCCCATGAGTGGGGGAGGGGGGAACAAGGGCACTTAGCCCCAGTCCCCACCTAGAAGGCACCAAGCTCAGGGAGTCTTATGGACCAATGGTCCAAGCTGGTAGAGTGGGTACGGGTGGCTTGGGGTGGGAGATGGAGGTGCAGAAGGATAGTGATGTTTCCGAAGATGATGATGATAACACTGAAGTGGCTTCTGTGAGAAGGACATTCACACTCACCCCCTCACTGGAGCCGTGGGCAGTCTCAAGATTTCTAGGGTTGGGATACCCATTGAACAGATGCAGAAACTGAGGTCAAGGAGAATAGGAATTCTCAGGCAGAGCTCTGGACTGCTACCCCCTGCAAGGCCCCCTACTGCTGCCTTTGTGAGCTCAGATCCCCGGAAGAGATGGGGGCCTGACTGCTCCCCCCAAGAAGGAATGTCAAGGCTTGGGAGGTGAACACAGCTGTGGGATCCTAGGTGGGTACTTCTGTTTGTCATCTATTTATGGAGGATGATCATTCTTACCTCACCTGGGGGTTGAAATGACATAAGAGATGCACAGGAATAGGGTCTGGTACCACTCAGGGCTCTGTACATGGGAGCCCTGGGAACGCAGGTGGGCCACTTAGAATCCTGGTGAAGCGAGGCTTCCAGACCAAGGGGCCAGGATGACATTTGGGGGTGGGGACAAATGTCACCAACTTAGTACTGGCGTAAACCACCTCTACCCATCTTCCGCGCCTGCCTGGCCCCCAGACAAAGCAGCTCTGCTCAGCTCCGAGCCTCCGAACCCTGACAACTGCTGGCGTTTCTCTCCTTCCCCAACCTTTTCATTCCCGGCCTTATCTCTTCCCGGAGCCTCTCTCCTTCTCTCTCTGCGCCTTCCCTTGGCTGGCTTTTGTCTGCAGGTTCCAGCTTCTCCGTCTTTCTGCAGTGCCGACAATCTCCTTTGCTCTCTCCCTCCAGGTTTGGGGGGGGCTATGGTCCTCCTGCTGTCAGAGCTGACTCTGCCTTTCTTTATTCAAGATGACACTGCACTGGCCTCTCCCTGGACCCTCCGGTGGCCCCTCCAGGACCCAGACTCTGTCCTGAGTCCTGCCTCAGCCTCAGTCACTTGGGGAAGCCTCACTTTGATTCCAGCCCACAGCCCCAGGGAAGAGTCCGTCCTCTAGTGAACAGGGGCTCCCCTCCCTCACACCCCTCCCCAAACCCGCCACCCCATCTCCAGGAGGTGAGCTCAGTAAGGAAGCACCCCTGCCCCGTGCATCTGTCCTCCCCAGCACAGCGGGAAAGGACCGTGCCCTGCGCATATGCGTCTTCTGCCCAGTGTCCAGTACCAGGAGCTTAGGCAGAGCGTGTTTTGAGTCAATGAGCCTCCCTAGGGAGCAATCTCCCTGACACAAGGGACCTCCTCATCAGAGAACGTGTCCCCCGCTCCCGAATTCACTGTCGCCACTCCTCACCTCCCGCTCAGACACAGAGCAAGTGCAAGAGGGCCCAAGTGCTGTCCCCATAACCTCCCCCACCCCCAACTCAAGAACATTTGGGGAGGGGAGGGTCCCAGACCTCCGGTCTCATAAGCTATGCAATGAGATAACAGTAGCTGTTCGCAGGGCTGCTGGGAGAACCACATGAGTTAACAAGTGGAGAGTGTTTACCTCCATGCCTGGCATATAGTAAATATGCATAGATAGGTGTTCACCGCTGCCATTACTTGTGGTGGTCATACTGCCCCAGACTCCCTTCTGCCTCCAGCCTCACTTCCAACCTTAGCTGCTTTTTTCCAACCCTGGGCAGGGAAGTGAGTCCCAGGTTCTAGAAACGACGGAGTCTTCACAGGCAGTCGGCTGCTCTCTCTCAAGAGCAGGGATGGTACTAATGATATCAGTAACCATAATAATGCCGCTGCCGTTTATTGAGCAGCTACTACGTGCCTCCCACGAATGGGCTCACGTAATCTTCGCCAGATCCACTGAGGCAGCCACCGTTGATCACTCCTTCTCCTCACATGACAGTCCCAGATTGGTGGAGTGACTTTGTCCAGCCCACGGAGCCCCTTGGGAGCAGGACATCAGTCTGAATTCACAGCAGTGAGTCACTGGGCGGCATTGGACAAGCCACTTGCCCTTTCTGGGTCTTAGTTTTCTCATCTGTAACATGGGTGCCAGTGCCTACAGGGTCTGGGGTGTGATTAAGACAGCACTCTGGTTAAGATTTGCCAAGGAGCCCGGGGTCTGCTAAGCGTGCCCTGCCTGCAGAGGGTTAAGGTGCCAGAGCCCCAGGGGTCACCTGGACTTGTCCAGGGGCTGGGTCCTCTCCCCATAGGGTCCATCCTGCCACTTGGGGGCACAGAGATCATTGGCTCCACCGTCACGCTGCTTTGGAGCAACCAGGAAATTAGCAAGTCTGATGGAAAAGCACCTGGAGACTCAAGTGGCTTTGGTGCCAACCTGGTTCCTGGGCTCCGCCATTGGAGTACCTCAGAGGGGTTTGGGAGGGTGGGGACAAAGGGACAACAGAGGCTCTGAGCCCAGCAAATGCAAGCCCAGACTTTGCAGCTGGAGCAATTGAGACCCAGAGAGGGACAGGAACCTCTGACTTCCAGCCCTGTCCCATTACCACCTGTCCACCCCCCACCCCCCGCCAGTGGCTGCGGCAGTAGTAGTAGCAACAATCATACTGATCATTATAGCAAGCCACCCTGAGCCCCTTCTCTGTGCCAGACACCTGCCTGGCAGCTTACATTTACCCCACAGCAGCCTTCTGGGAGGGGATCATCTCACCAGCCTCAGTGTACAGGAGGAGAACACGCAGACTCGGATTTGCCCAGGCTCAACCACCTAATGGGCGGCGGGGCTGGTTTTGAACTTGAATCTGACTCTGAAATCTATGCTCTTTTTAAGAAGCTAGACCACCTCATGCAGGACCCGTCATTTATTTTCTCATGAGGCTGTGTCCCCTTTCAGGCTTGGCACAGACCTGGGCACACTTTGACGGAGGTCATCATGAGAACTGGGGCTGGCCAGACCTGGGTTCAAATCCTGCTGCTGCATAAATGCTACAGAATGCCATATACATGATACCTAGGGATCCTCATGGGCATGTGTGTGTGGTTAGTTGGTTGATAAAGAGGCTGGTGCAACCCCCAACTCACCCCCAACAAAGGGTAAGTGTTGACTATTTTCTGTGGTCCTGGGAATCCCTTGCATTTAGCCAGAACCCATTTGTATTTGGGGACCTTCCCCTCTGCCTGGAATTGCCTCTTTTCCCACATGGTCATTTTAGACTCCTCCTTCCAGATGGTTCCTTGGGAAGTCTTGTCTGATTCCCTAGTCTGAGTTAGACGTGCTCCTTCCCCTTCTGGGCTGCACCGTACCTTTAACATCTCTGTCTTCCTGGTGATTGCCAATTACACGTCTGTCTGGAGGTCCCTGAGGGCAGGGAGGGTGTCGTATTCATTGCTCATTCCTGGTGCTGTGCAACACTTGCAAAGTGCTTGGATACGGTTGCAGAGTGAATGAACAAGTAAGCAGATGAACGAATAAATCAACGAATGGATGACAGGGAAGTCAGCATGAGTGGCATTCCTGTCCTGCCTTATTTGGGGTCAGAGACACGGATGACAGTCTCCCCAACCCCAGGCAACCCCACCCTCACCCCTACCAAGGCTCCTCTCCTCAGCATCTAAATTTGCCTGTTGTCCTTGCAGAAGATGCTGCCTGGTCATGAGTCTAGAAGGTCAACACCACAGTGACCTCTGAACTCTGCAGCCACTGGCCAAGGGTGCAATTTTGAGGTCATGGGGCCAGTGTGACATGAGAGATCAAGGGATGGCCTTTCCTGAGAGAACCAAGACGCCAGAATTTGCCTGAATTTTAATGCCACTTGGCTATTCTCTTTGAGAAGGGAGAACGCTTGTACCATGGTACCTGACTGCAGAAATCTATACATGCTCCTGGTTCCAAGCATGCCCCCCCCAAAAAATACTCTTGCTAGGGTAAGAGATGAATTTATTGTGAATTGGCATATACCCCCTGACCCCGACCCAACCCCATCCTCATCTCTGTCAGAGAAGCAAAGTTCTACTCCCTTTGCTTTGGACACCAGCAAGGAGGCTTCTGGACTTCCAAATGCTGTCTTCCAAGAAGTTGGAGTTTGAACACGATCCCTTGGTTGATACATCCAAAGGAGAAGTTCTAGCTGAAACTCCCTGCATCGTAAAATGTCAGGATGTCTGCGGTCTTTATTTATAGACAGATTGCTTTTCAACTTTCCTCACTCCAACATTTCAATGTGTTATTCCTGAAGATAAATGCACATTATGCTTTCATAATAGAAATTGCATTTCTCCCTTGTGTCACCTCTAAGCATGTATATACATAAATATGGCACTTCGCCTCCAACAGTAATTTAAAAGGCACTTAGGAGAACACACTGATCATGACCAGAGACCAGGGCTGGCATGGTCTAGATTTCATCCAAGTCTGCCTCCTCCAAGCCCCTGCCCTCTCTTTTCATCTTTGCTTGGATTCTGAAGCTTGGGAACTGACGATTTCCATTTATCTTTGTATATCGGGATGTTTGCTTATAGGCACTATGGGCTTTGGGAGGAGGGAAAAGCGAATTCTTATAACTCCAAAGTGCAAACAAGGAACGAAAAATGTAGCCTTCCTCTCAGAGTGAGTTCCCTGGAGTCAGGAATTCTTCAACTGACTCCCGGATAGACTTGAGATCTTGTGAGGCTGACGCTGTCCTTGGCTGCCTTGGGGTCACCTGCACTCTCTTTTCAGATCATCCTCACCTTCTCCTAGGGTTGAATTCTTGGTCCAGCCAGACCATCCTCCTCTCTACTCACTTGTCTGCTCCTAGGGACCTCAGGATCCCTTTAGAACGTTCACCTCCTCCCAGGCCTTTGAGCTCCCCGCCCCCATCATTCCTGGAACTACTAGCAATTCACCTCTTTTAGGGAGTGTCTGTGACTGCTCAGAGCTGCATCCCAGCATCCCACTCTCTGTGGCACCCTCCACACTCTGCCCATTTTGAAGATGATTTTTCTTTGGGTTACTTTTAAGGTCACATTGTCCTAGGCCAGGTAGCTCAGTGAGTGGGAGGAAACCAAATCGGAATTTGTTGAGCATTTATGATACATCAGACAAGTTTCCTTAACCCATCTCATTTAGTCCCTACAACAGTCTTGAAGGGTAGGGTTTTATTCTCCCATTTTACAGAAGAGAAAACTGAGGCTCAAAAATGTCAAGGTACCCATCCAAGGTCTTGAACTGCTAAGAGGAAAAGTCTCGATTCAAATCTCCAAAGACTCCATTTCCTCCAACATTTCATAAAGCTGAAGGGGCTGGATTTGGTGGGTCAGTTTTTCAAGATGCCGATTACTTTTCCAGTCCAGAAGAGTAGCCCCATAGATGTCTGCTGACAACAACCATGGCCTGGCCAAGTGTCCTACAGATACCCATCTCTGGTCATAAGGGGGCCAGTCTAGAGTAAGCCTTAGCCCTATCTGTACCACACTCTCTTTATCTTTGCTGTTGTCTCTCTGGTCCTCCTCCTCAATCTCCATTAGCCTGCTTCCTCTCTCTGCTCCTTCAGCATCAATATTCCCTCCACTCTGGACTTGGACCTCCCCTCTTCTTCCTTTCATTCTTTCTGGACTCTCACTCACTTACCCCCCAACCTCCAGCTTCAATGGCCATTTTTCTCTTGGCAACTTTCCAATCTCCATTCCACCTCAGATCACTCTCCTGACTATCCCTCCACTGGACATCTCCATTGGGAAGTCCTGTAGTCCTCTCAAATGTAATCTGGCAAAGATTGAGCTACACATCCCATTTGTGAGGGTACCATCACCCACACAGGTTGCTCAAGCCAGAAACTGTGGCCATCATACATGACTCCTTCCACATTATCACACCCATTCCTTACCAGCCCCAATGTCCTCCACTTCTTAATACCTCTGGACCATCTCCTTTTTCTCTATCTCCTCTTATTCTGTTTTAATTCAGGCCACCACTCACTCTGACCTGAGTCACGGCCATGGTCTCCTAACTCATCTTCCAGTCCCCACTCTTGCCCCTCCCAGTCCGTTTTGCATATTATAGCCAGAATGAGCTTCCTCAAGCAGAAAACCAGTCACATCATTCTTTTGTCTAAAATCCATCATGGCGCTCCATTGATGGTCAGTGGGGGTGGCCCCCACTGTGTCCTCCCTTTCGTTCCAGGCACATGTAGGAGGCACTCAGCAAATAGTTACCAAGTGAATTCTCTCCCCCTTCTCCTTGGGTCTGCTCTCTGGGCTTTACGCCTGCTAACTTTTCCTTCCAGAGCCTCCCTCCAATGACTCTGCTTCAGCATCTTAGCTTTGCTATGCGGCTAACATCGTGGGGGCTGAGTTGGCCTTTGCTTCTGCCATTAGCTGTCTTCCCCTCTCAATTACACAGTAATCCCTGTTAAAATTACAAATTTATTTATAGTATTTTTTCTTTCTTTTTTTTCCCCACCCGGCAATTTTTACGGCTCATCGTCCGTAACAAATTCTACTTCATAAAGCAAAGGCGTGCATTATTATTACCTTATGGAACTAGACTGCAGCAGCTGATTCCCATTCCCAGCCGGCGTGTTGTTTCCACAAATCCGTAATGGTTTCAGTCAATACCCCTGTGGGATTTGTTCCGCTCTTTGAAGGCGCGAGCATTTGGACCTGGAAATAGTGTTTCTACCTCCAAGACAGATGGCAGTGGTGATTCTGCCCAGGGACCCTGGATTTTGGTGGTTGTTCTGGTGAGAGGAACAGGGCAGAGAAGTCTTGGTGATTCTGTTTTGTCCAGGAATAAAGAGACCACTCTTCTGCACAATAGTGATTGAAGATTATTCAGCCAATATTTGTTCTGGTAACCATACGAAGTAGGTGCCAATTATGACCCCGTTTTACTGGTGAGGAAAGTGTGGCTCAGAGACCATATGTAACCCCCCCAAGAGAACAGAAGGGTCGGAGATCTCCAAGGGACACCCTCCTCCAAGCCCGCAGAAGTGGGGAGGAGGCTCTGAGTGTGTCCTGAGCTTCCTGTCACCGGGTAAATCTTCCCCAGGATCCACTATGGGGACTATAAGTTGTTCTCTCCTTCGTTCATGAGTTCATTCGTTCATTTATTCAATGCAAATGTACCAGCACTGGCTGTGTGCATTTCCTTGTGCCAGATCCTGTGATAATTCAGCCATAGATGAAAGGGGTGGATGTTATCTTTTTCCCCGCCCAATTAGAGGGCAACTTTATCAATTATAAGGGTGCTCAGGAGGAGGATAAGTCTTCAGAGAAGTCAAAGATGAAGGCAAAGAGAAAGAGGAGGAAGAGCTAACCTCAGGCCCTCTGGGATTGATTTCAGTGTGTGATCTTATGTCATTCTCATAGATGCCAGGGTCAGAGGGCTTAGGAACACAGACCCCATGTGCCTGACTCTGAATCGCAGACCGTCCCCTCCAGCTCTGTGAACTTGGCCAAGTGACTGACTCTCAGGACTTCACTGATGAAATGTGGATGCTACTGATACTTGCCTTTAGCTTATCATGAAGAACAAGGAAATCATACTTGTGCCCATGGCCATCACCAAAAAATCTAGAAACAATAAATGCTGGAGAGGGTATAGAGAAAAGGGAACCCTCTTGCACTGTTGGTGGGAATGTAAATTGATAAGCTACTATGTAGAACAGTATGGAGGTTCCTTAAAAAACTAAAAATAGAACTACCATATGCCCCAGCAATCCCACTACTGGGCATATACCCTGAGAAAACCATAATTCAAAAAGAGTCATGTACCACAATGTTCATTGCAGCACTATTTACAATAGCCAGGACATGGAAGCAACCTAAGTGCCCATCGACAGATGAATGGATAAAGAAGATGTGGCACATATATACAATGGAATATTACTCAGCCATAAAAAGAAGCGAAATTGAGTTATTTGTAGTGAGGTGGATGGACCTAGAGTCTGTCATACAGAGTGAAGTAAGTCAGAAAAAGAAAAACAAATACCATATGCTAACACATATATATGGACTCTAAAAAAAAAAAAAAAAAAAAAAAAGAAGGGTTCTAATGAACCTAGGGGCAGGACAAGAATAAAGACACAGAAGTAGAGAATGGACTTGAGGACATGGGGAGGGGGAAGGGTAAGCTGGGACGAATAGAGAGAGTAGCATTGACATACAATTTACATTTACTACCAAATGTAAAATAGATAGCTAGTGGGAAGCAGCTGTATCACACAGGAAGATCAGCTCAGTGCTTTGTAACCACCCAGAGGGGTGGGATAGGGAGGGTGGGAGGGAGACGCAAGAGGGAAGGAATATGGGGATATATGTATACATATAGCTGATTCACTTTGTTATACAGAAGAAACTAACAACATTGTAAAGCAATTATACTCCAATAAAGATGTTTAAAAAGCACTCAATAAATATTATCAATAACTGTATGAGGTAAGCACTATTTATTATCCCATTTTATAGATGAGGAAAATGTGCTTAGAACATTCAGAACTTGTCTAAGAGAGAAGAGCCAGCAAGGGGCAGAGATGAGAGTCTGGAGTCAGCTCCAAGATCTGTCGTCTCACCCCCCTCCCGAGACCGCGTCATTACCACTGTACCACGCAGCAGTTTAGTAATTAGTTTTGCCGGGGCTGGGGCTGGACAAATCAAGAATTAGCATGGAGCGTCTGCCCTCAAGGAGTTTGCAGTCTTGTAGAGTAGAAGGCTGTTAACAAGAGTTCATCTACTTTCAGTGCAGCCATGGAAACATGTGAGCACACGGTAGTGGGTGCAGAGGAGGGGGGTGGTCCCCTCAATCAGGTGATAGTGGGGAGGGACTGCCAGGAAAATAAAAAGCATAACACCTGAGATACCAGAAGGAAGGCTCTGAAAAAGATCTGATCTGACTCCACTTTTTCTTTTTCGTCATATCAGTGACCCCTTGCTACTGATCTTGGGTGCGTCCTACGCATCCGTCAGGTCTCTGTTCTGGAATCAGCTCCCCTGGAAGGTTTCCTGACCGGCTCAGGCCATGCTGAGGTCCCAAGCCCTCCCCCGGGAAACTGCTTTCCTCTCTCCTCTTGCCATTCACCATCCTTGTTAGATCTTCGAATCTTCATCGTGAGCATGTTTACCTGCCTCTTCAGGATGGTAAAATTCCTCTTATCCTACCTCAGGATCACTCAAAAAACCGGAGTCATACCAGTGTGTGTGATCTTAGTGTGGTATGAATAGATGTGCCATTAAAACAAAAGCAACTAGTTGTGTGTTAATTATCAGATTGTTTTCATAACAAAAAGCAAGATGCATTTGCACCCTAAGCAGGCTTCCTTCCTGGAGCTTACAACAAAGTATCAATGTGACATGGTAAGGAACCTGGCTGAGGTGACCCACAGGCCATCCTCTCCCATCTGATAGGCTATAGGAGGCACAGGAGGTAGGGTGAGGGTTACGAATGAACATCGGTGACTTGTTGACTTCTTCCTGCCTCTGGCTCCAGATCTGATCATATTTGAGAGGAAAATCCATCATCAGAGAACGATAAGGCATCCTACTGGTTGAGCATGGTGATGGAAATGACTAGAAGGGCTTACCTCTTTCCACCTCACTTGAATGCTTCCAAAGACAGGGAACTCACCACCTGTAGAGCAAGCCCATTCCTGAGAAGCCTGACTCTCACATAGTTTTCCTTCGATGGAGACCAAATTGACAATTCTGTAATTTCTATCCATACGTCCTAGTTCAGCTTTTGGGAGCAACAAAATCCTTCCTGTCCACTTCAGCTGCTTGGCTATTGCAGACAGAGCATCAGAGCTGGAAGGGACTCTCAGAATTCACTCCCTCATTGATTTGTACATGGGGCTGTGGTCATTGCAGCCCTGGGCAACTTGATTGTATCTCACTTTCCTCATCAGTGTGGCAGGATCCGTCATGTACGACATCTGTCAGAGACCTGACCCCGGAGCTGGGGCTAGATCCCAGCCTGCAGCCTCCTCATGTGCTGCCTTTGGTCACCACCATCGGCAGAAAGTAGAAGTGGACAGGATGGGTCTGACTCCAGCTGTGCCCATTCCCCAGCAACCCCTTGGTTTACCCTGGCACGTAGAGAGTAGCCCTGGCATGGCCTGTGTGAAATGTTGAGTGCTTTTTTGGACCACATCTTTATTCTCAACTGTCCGCCTAATTCGGCTCACGGAAGCGGTCTAGGGTGCTGCCCGGCAGCCTTGAGATCCGAGGAAATTTTAGCATCAAGTTAACTCTTGGGTTTACTCTGAAACGTAGAGGGGCTTGCTGACTCTTGGGTCCTTATCACCCCAGAGGCAGGCTGGAAGCCCCAGCATCCCTTCCCTGGCCCTCAAAGTAAACCCTCCCTGAGTCCCAGTGGCAGCTTAGTGGAGCAGGAAGAAAACGCAGGGGCTCTGGAGACAGAATGCAGGTTCCAGTTTCTGGCTCTTTCTCTCAGCAGCTGTGTGACCTGACTCAGAACTCTCTCTTCTCTTGGTCTCAGTTTCCTCATCTGTAAAAGAGAGATAAAAATATCCCATTCAAAGGGCTGCTTCTGGGTTCTAAACAAAATAAGTTAAGGAGGGCGCCCGGCCTGGCGTCTGGCATACACTCTCTGCTCTGGAGACACTGGCCTTCCCCATCCCAGCCCCTTGCACATGTACCGCTGTCTTCACCAGATCCCCTAAGACCTCAGCCTCTTTTGGCTCACACTTGGTAGATCACGGTTACTATGGCAACTCGTGGGCTGTGCAGCTCCAGGTCCCTGTTCGCCCAAACCCGTCCCTCTCCACTCCTGCACCCAGCCCAGCCCAGCCTGGACAGCTACCAACACAGCTGGATTGTGTTGGGCATAGCCGGCTCATCCTCTGAGCTGACCCCTGGCTGCCAAGAGATTTTAAGGGGTTTAAGACTCAGTGGGCTTAATGGGCTTTTCTCAGCCAGCACAGGTCCCCTGCCAGTGGAGGCTTGGCCCTGCTGTGCCCCTGCTTCCCAGAACCCACCTGGGTCCTCTTTGCTCTCTCTTTAGGAAGCCTGGCAGGGCCAGGACTGGTATTTGGAGAGCTCTTTCCTGCAGCAGACCCCTTCCTTCCATGGCCTGCCTCCTCCAAGCATTGGCTAAGCAAAGCCTCTGTCCAACTTCCCTTGGCTGGGCAGGCTAGGTCTGGGTGAAAGGGATGTCTTGGTGCACAGAGAAGCATCAGGCGCTGAGACCAGAGGTCTCTGGGTTCAAATCTTAGCTCTGCATTTCCCAGCTGCGTTAGCTGGCCAGGGCTGCTGGAACAAAGCACCACAAACTGGGGGGGCCTAAACAACAGAAATGTATTCTCTCACAGATCTGGAGGCTGGAAGTCTGAGATCAGGCTGCTGCTTTCTCCTGAGGGACTGTAGGAAGAATCAGTTCCAGGCCTCTCCACCAGCTTCTCGTGTTTGCTGGCAAGCTTTGGCTTTCCTTGGCTGGTAGAGGCATCACTCAGATCTCAGCCTTCATCTTCACATGGCGCTCTCCTTGTGGGTGCATCTGTCCAAATTTCCCCTTGTTATAAGAACACCAGTCATAATAGATTAGAGACCCACCGTACTCCAATATGACCTCATCTTAACTAATTACATCTTCAATGTGACCAAATTCAAGGTCACATTCTGAGATACTTGGGGTTAGAACTTCAACATTTGAATTTTTTAGAAAAACTTTTTTTTTTCTGCCGTGGACCATTTTTAAAGTCTTAATTGACTTGTTTGTTTGTTACAATATTGCTTCTGTTTTATGTTTTGGGTTGTTGGCCGCCAGGCATGTAGGATCTTAGTTCCCCGACCAGGGATTGAACCCTCACCTCCTGCACTGGAAGGCAAAGTATTAACCACTGGACTGCCAGGGAAGTCCCTACATTTGAATTTTTGAGAGATACAATCCAACCCATAGCACTAGTCATGTAGCCACAGGCAAGTCATATCACCTCTCGAAGCCTTAAAAAGACATCTTGAAAATGGGAGTGAAAGTAGCAAAGGCCACATGCAGATGTCGTAAGGATTAAATGGAACAACGTATATAGGTTGGTTAGCCCAGGGTTAGCAGATAGTAGAGTCAATAACTACAGCTGCTATGAATTCCTCATTGGGGGATGGGCCTTCCCCTTGGGGACCACCTCCACTGATCCTTTTTACTCTGGATGGAGGTAGTGAAAAATGGGTGAGTTCAAAGACTTTGGGCCTCATCACTACAATCCAAACTCCTAGAAACCCTGGTAGGACCACGGTTTTGGGGTTCACTCACTGACTCCATCAACTTATTCTACAAAGGCTGGGTGCTTTATGCATTGCTGTTTTATTTCATCTTTACAAATGTATTATTGTTTCCATTTAACAGATGTGGAAACTGAGAAGGGGTGTGGCTTCCCAAAGTCCCACAGTGAAGGGGACTGTGGGGACTGGGCTCACCAGTTCAGAGCATGGATGTACCTGGCCACAGGGCTACCTCCCTGGGGAAGCTTTACCTTTTCTCCCTGCATGGGTCACACAAATCCTTCACTGACCCCCCTGTAGGCCATTCCTGGAGGAGCCCTCTTGTCCTCCCACGCTGTCGGCACCCTACATGCAGCCCCTGCTTATAATTTTTTGTATTTATATCTTCTTTCCGTTGCTTGTCATCAGGCTGTCTATCAGCACGCAGAGATGCACCCCTCGTACGTGTTAAATATATATGCATCTCTGTGTGTATGAGGGTGCCTTCCCAGTTATATTTATGCAGTTCCTCGGAGGATTAATTTATCCAAATAAGCGAAGCTATTTAGGTAGCTGACATTCACACTGTGATGGGAATGCAGGAGCTAAGTCAGCAAGATGCTGGCTTTCTCCCAGGCCCCCCCAGGACTCAGTTTCCTTAACTCGGGGCCCAATGTGGCAGAAAGTGCAGGAGCTCAGTTAGCCTAGGGTTCAAATCCAGGTTCTGCAATGGGGAGCTGTGAACTTTGGGGAAATAATCCAGAACTGAGCCTCAGTTTTTTCAGCTAAAAGAGGTCTTTTTTTTCTTACAGAGCTGCTGAAAACTTTAGTGAATTTAATGGATTTAAAGCTGTTTGTTCCTAGCAGGTGCTTTGTTGGTGGTTACTTCCATTCTCCCTTCTCTCCTGCTATGTGACTCCAGGAGTCATATAAGATAAAGTTAAAAATTTGGCTTAGCACTTGAGGTCCTCAACTATGTGATCTTTGTTGGTCTTCCTTCCCCTGGAAATTATCCTCTCACTGTGCCTGGAAGTGTATCATATCATCGAGCTGGGATGATTGATGCTGTTGATGCCCTTTCAATCTGTCCTTGGTGTCCACCATTCCTGTTCAAGCCAACCCAACAGCTTCCACCAGCCAGTGTGCTGGGGGCCAAAGCCCACTCACCTGCCAGGGGGGCAGGCTGGAGTGGGTAACAGCCCTCAACCAAAGACGGAAGGGAGGTGATGCATAAGCACCCCAACTCCCTCGCCCCTTTGTTGGACTAACTCATAGGTCTGTTTTATACTCTCATTCACTGTACCCCAGTGGGCTGGAGCCCGGGTTGCCCACAGCAGAAACCTGCTCCATTGACTGACTTTCTTCTCTTTCTTTCCCTGTCTCACTCCCTCATGCTCCTACAAGTGTGTCCAGGATCCCCTTCAAGATAAACTCTGTGCACTCAAATCCTTGTCTTGGGGTCCCCTTCTGGAAAACCCCAACATAAGACCAGATGGAGTGGGGAGTGGTTAGAGCTGGACTCCGGGGTCCCCTATCCCCACCTGTATTTGAATCCTGCTTTAAGAGGCAGTGATAAGTTAATTATTTAAACTTTCTGAGCCTGTTTTCTCCTTTGTAAAGTAGGGGTAGAGTCACAGTTCCTGCCCCCTGGAGGCATGAGGTGACTGATGGGGAGAACCTGCTGTCTCTCTCTGGCTGCTTACTAGGCTTAAGCTTATTCCATAGCCTTCTTTACCTTCTTCATGGAGGTTATTTTATTTATTTAATTGTAGTTTTTCTATTGAAGTAGAGTTGATTTACAATGTTGTGTTTGTTTCTGGTATACGGCAATGTGATTCAGTTATATATATATATATATATATATATATATATATATATATATATATATATATATATATATATATATATATATATTCGTTTACAGATTCTTTTCCATTATGGGTTATTACCAGATACTGAATATATAGTTCCCTGTGCTATACAGTAGGACCTTGTTGTTTACCCATTCTGTATATAACAGCTTACACCTGCTAGCCCCAAACTTCAACTCCATCCCTCCCTCAACCCGCTCCCCCTTGGCAACCACAAGACTGTTCTCTATAGCTGTGAGTCTGTTTCTGTTTTGCAGACAGGTTCATTTGTGTCATATTTTAGATTCCACATACAAGTGATATCATATGGTATTTGTCTTTCTCTTTCTGACTTACTTCACTTAATATGATAATCTCTAGTTGCATCCATGTTGCTGCAAATGGCATTATTTCATTCTTTTTTATGGCTGAGTAATATTCCACTGCATATATGTACCACACCTTCTTTATCCATTCTTCTGTGGATGGCCACTTAGTTTGCTTCCATGTCTTGGCTATTGTAAATAGTGTTGCAATCAACATTGCAGCATGTGTCTTTTTGAAGTATGGTTTTCTCAGGGTATATGCCCAGTAGTGGGATTGCTGGGTCATATGGTAGTTCTATTTTTAGTCTTTTAAGGAACCTCCATACTGTTCTCCATAGTGGCTGCACCAATTTACACATGGAGGGTTTTTCAAGTTGATTTGTTTATGGTCTTTCTTCACATAGACTGTCCTACCCCATCTAGAAGATCATCTCCGTGAGCAGGGTCTCTGTCACTTTCGTTCACTGCTGGTTTTCAGCACCCTGGACAGTGCCAAGCTCATTCTGCTCAGTGAACATTATTGCTTTGTTCCTTGCTGCCTCTGATTTTGCTCTAGCTGTTCTCATCACCTTGGATTCCTGTTCTATCTAACTCTATTCATCCTTTATAGCCCAGGAGGCTTCTCAGGTCAACTCTGACCCTTACTGAACCCTGCTTCCTCTGAGATTCCCCACTGAGGCCCTTCCTTAGGGGCCCAGACAGAGGCCTTAGGCTTCAGGATAATACCTACTCAGTGTCTTTCCTCTCTTGTCCTCTGGTGGGATGCACCCAGGGCCTCTGCAGCTTGCTCCTTTCCTTGGCCAGTAGTAGCAGACAGAGAGGCCAGCTGAGGACCTCTCCAGCACCTGCCATATTTGCAAGGCCCCATCAGTCTAAGCCTCAAAGCTACAGCTTCTCCTTCTATTTTTCCTGGGTCCCCTGCCTTGCAGCCAGCCTGTCCTCACACAGACACCAGCTGTCCATAGAGTGCTTGCCCTGCACCTGGCTCAGGGGTTCCGCTTACATGGGTCACTGAGCTTTCCCACATGTGGTTCTACACTTGATCATGGCCGACAGGATCCAGGATCAAGGCCTGAACCAAAGGCATCCGCATCCACCCTGTGGATAGGCTGGAGGAAAGCCCATGAAGTACCTGGGAACACCAGCAGACCCGTGTTGAGCATGTCCTGCGTGCTGGCACTGTGTCAAGAACTCCCCCGCACGTGACCTCCTTGATCCTCACAGCCGTCCTTTGAGGCCAGCGCTGTTATTACCATGTCCATTTCAAAGATGCAGAAAATAGACTCAGGAACTTGCCTGACATCAGGATTTGAGCCAGCTCTGTCAGACTCCAGAGAAGGCACTGGGAATACCACCCTATCCTCTCCTTTGGGGTGGTGATGAACTGAAGAGCACAAATCCTCCTTATTGAGCCACCCAGCTCTGAGTGCCCTGCCTACCATAAATGAGTGTGTGTGTGTGTGTGTGTGTGTGTGTGTGTGTGTGTGTGCATGAGAGAGAGACACACACACAGACACAGAGAGAGACACAGAGAGAGAGACACAGAGAGACAGACACTTAAGGAATGCAGAGGAGCAGAGATGGCCAAAAAAAAAAAAAAAAAAATGTGGGTAGAGACTGGGAGCCAGGAGATGATAGAAGCCTTGAGAGCAGAGATGGGGAGCAGCGTGCCGGTCATCAGCTCCTGAACGAAGCTCCATTCTCCATGAGGCCTAGTCCATCAGTAGCTGGATGGTTTCACATCCCCTTAGGAACCCCAAGCCCACCTACATCCCTTGCAACCCAAGACAGCCAATGACCTTGTTGCTACCAACTCCACCATCACACTCTACCTTTCAAGGACATCATCCCAGCCAAGGTCATCTCCATCACCATCCTTGTTATATCATTTGCATCGACGTCTTTTCCACCCCACTCACTCCTGGCCTACCCTTACCACCCCACCACCCACATCCCCACCTTCATTCATTCATGCATTCATTCATTTAGCAAATATTTGTGGAGCACCCTTTATGTGCCAGGTGCTCTCATGGTCACTGGGAATGCAGCAGTAAACAAAGCCCTCAGGGATCTCCATTCATCATCCTCACCCCCTCCCTCCACAACCTTAAGTGTCAGTATCAGCCCCATGGCTACAATATCATCAACGATTATTCAGTGAGCACCTGCTATGTGTAACACCCCAGGCTGGGAACTGAGCATGTAGAAAGTTACCCCACCCTTGCAGTACATGTGCTGCTTCCTATTCTGTCATCTGCACGAAGGGCAACCCCTGCTTACAGAGATACCCCTCCAGTTTTCCCCCAGATGTCACCCCTCAAAGCCTGCGGCTGGTTGTAAGGCTGTCTGACCTACTTGGAAATCCTTTAGTGCAAAAAAGGAGCTGACACTTCATCTCAAAGGCAGCTGCCTTTCTCCCTAGCAGGAAAGGAAATAAGACAAAGACTGGGCTCTCCTAAATTAAATAAACACCCATGAGATGCCAGAGAGGGGCTGAGGAGGACACTGGGGATTGCAGTGGACTCTGGTACCCTCTGCTTACAGCGGCACCTGAACAAGATCCACTTAAGGAATAACTGATGGGGCAATAAGGACACGTGGGTGGGGGGCAGATGAGCCCTAATTCTCTGGCTGCACATGAGCCCATCCATTCACCCAAGTGGCTCCCCCTGCCCAGCACCCCAGCTTCCTTCTAACCCAGCACTCCGTCCATCCGTCCGTAGCACTGAGGGTCCATCAGCCTTCAGGGCTGGTATCTGTTTAAATGGTGAATGAGCTGTGTGGCTAAAGTGCTGGTTAAGCGATGTTTATTACAATCAATAAATCACGGTCCCGTATCTGATGCAGAGACGGAAATAGCTTGCGAGCCCAGGTGGCAGGAGAGAGTGAGGTGACCGCAGCCCCAGAGATAAGACAAACTCAGTGAGGTCGGCCTCTCCATATCGGCTGCGAGGGGCTGGCGTTCTCCAGAGCCTTGGTCTCATCTCTCCTGACAATTCCCCCTCCGCCTCCTTCTTGGAGTAACCTTGGGACAGTGCAGATGGTCTGTCTTTCCTCCCCCTGAGAGAAGGCTGGCCTGGGAGCAGCGGTGCAGCTTAGCTGGCCAGGTAGGTACCTTACTAAGAACAGGACTTGAAGGAGAAGGTTGTCGGGTCCCCTTTGGGGACTTCTTTCTGACTGTGGGTGGAAGTTTGTCTCCATTCCATGCAAGTCGGGAAAGGAGGCAGGGTAGTGGAAAAGGAGATGACTTGAAGTGCCATAACTGGAAAGTCTGCTGCTTTGAATGAGGGGTGAGGGGTGCTATGGACAGGCGGTATCATATAGTTTCAGAGCACAGTATTGTTATCACAAAGAGCTGGGGTTCAAATCCCAGCTTTGCCACTTCCTTGAATGAGCTCCCTAACCTCTTTGACTATCCATTCCTTTTTGTAAAGCAGAGGAAATAATATCACCTGCCTTACAGGAATGTTGGGGAAACACAATGAGTTAATGTGTGTAGACGTGCTTAGCACAGGGCTGCAATATTTTTAGTGTTCAGTAAATGGTACCTATTGGGGGAGGTTGAATATTTGTCCCAAAGACGTCCTCATCCTAATCCCCAGAACTTGCAAATGTTATGTATATGGGAAAAGGGATTCTGCAGATGTGAGTAAAGGATCTTTAGATGGATTATCCGGTGGACCTGATGTAATCGCAAGGATCCCTATAAGAGGGAGGCAGGGGACGTCAGAGTGAGAGGGCCAGGAGACTATAGAAGCTATGAGAGAAAACACTACACTGATGGCATTGAAGATGGAGGAAGGGGCCACAAGCCAAGGAATGCAGGAGGCCTCTAGAAGCTGAAAAGGTAAGGAAACAAGTTCTCTCCCAGAGCTTCCAGAAAGAACAAGCCCTGCCAACACCTTGATTTTAGCCAAGACTCATTTCAAACTTCTGACATCCAGAAC
Source organism: Hyperoodon ampullatus (assembly GCF_949752795.1). Taxonomy (NCBI): domain Eukaryota; kingdom Metazoa; phylum Chordata; class Mammalia; order Artiodactyla; family Ziphiidae; genus Hyperoodon; species Hyperoodon ampullatus. The sequence goes on from NC_136915.1 coordinate 14,623,789, forward strand.
TGTAATAGAATAAATTCATGTTGTTTTAAGTCACTGGTTTGTGGTCATTTGTCACAGCGGCAACAAGAACACTAATACATCCATGAAGACAATGATGTTGACGATGCCAGTGCCAACATCTGAGATGCCTCCCAGGGTCCCTTGGGTGGTGCAGGCAACTGTCATCAAACTTCTTGGAAAGTGAAACCTGGTAAGAGCAGACTCTTCTTGTGTCCACTTGGCATTACCAGAACAGACCAGGTGGGAAGTTGGAGTGTCATGTGGATTTCTGATGCCCACATAAGTGGCAGCCAAACCCTTGGTGGTCCCAGGCTTGTGGGCTGACATGTGGACCATCTGGACCATTAAACAGGGCTAATTCACAGGACTTTGAACTGTCAGTCAGTACCTCTACACTGGCTGGGATGGCTACTGTTTGGAGCTTGGACAGGGAAAGGATGGCAAGGGCAAATTTTGGAGGGACCCAAATGCTGTGTAGAGGGAATAAGAGTGAGGACTTGGTGGAACCAGCTGTCGATATGGAGACCTGGACAGATGCTTGATCAGAGAGCCAAGGCAGGGGACCCCTTCCCTGGTGAGAGGTCAGAGTAAACCTTCTTTGATATAGAGACACCTGACACTGGTCCAGGGCTCCTCTCAAACCCCTGGTTAAGATTAGGATCAGTCCTAAGCCTCAGGTCAGGGGCAACTTATCGTGCTGTCCATGAGCTGCAGCTACACAGAGAGAAAGACTGAGGAACTGTTAGAATGAGCAATTTTCTTTTCTCTTGAATCATCTTTTTTGGACTGAGGCATGAGCCCAATCTCAGGAACTCCTCTGATGAGGGCGTGGTTTCTACTCCAAAATCAGACAGATGAGCCATCCTCAGCTGAATGACTCAGGCTGTTGGGAAGCAGTGAGTGGCGGTTTCCTTTTCCTTAAGTGGAGCTGCCAGCTCTCCTGGAGGCTCCTAGTCTGTCCCATGAAGCACTGTAGGGGGAGGGGAAGACAGTGGGGGATGTTGGAAGAGGGCCTGTGGGATGGACGCTGGCACTGGCTCGGGGGAGTCGCTGGGGAAGAGAGGGACAAGGTGTCAGTGGCATGGGTGAGTCCAGGGTCTCCACTGGTGGTTCTCAAATGCTGTTGCCTGTATGAGCCACAGCAGAATCACCCAGGGAGTGTGTCCAAAATACAGACTTCAGGGACCCACCCCCAGAGGAGATTTCCGCTCAGTGGTCTCGGGTAGGACTTTTGCATTTTTAGGGTCACTCTCTCTACAGCTGCACCCAGGACCTGCCCACAGCCCCCTCCCACGTGCTCCAGACCAGCTCCTGCTCTGAGCCAGCCTCCCTCGGCTTCAGAGCTCAACTTCATTTCACAGTTATGAACGTGGCCCTCCAGACCTGGCATTGGGGGTGGCCTTCCCCACGTGCCTACGGTCCCTTCCTTAAGGACTGAGGGAACTGGTTTGTTCTACTTCAAATGGTGTGCCCAGGCAGCTTCTTTCCTGCCTCCCAGCTTAGAACATCATTGTGGATGGACCCCCAGGGATTGGAATTTTTTGTCCACAGTGTCTGTACCCAGGGCATGATATGGGAACTTAGGAGGTGGGGAAATTTTGTCCTACTAGTTCTTATCTTGTGATCAGATTCATCTCTAGCTTGACATCCCCAGAGTGTGGCAGGCAGGGATAGAGCCAGTGCAGAAGAGGTGTGATTATAATTTCGTCAGAAGATGGTGAAGGAGGAGGATTTGAAGAAGAAGGAAGGGTGGGGGGGAGGGAGGGAATAATGGCCTGTTTCTTTCTTTCCCACACCCTCTTAAAGAACACTCCCAGCACCGCAGCCAGAAACATAACTCTGATGTGTAAATATAAAGATCTCCCTCTATTGCGGCATTTCTCATTGACATTTAGGACTGGATAATTTTTTGCTGTGGAGGCTGTTCTGTGCATGGAAGGATGTGTGGCAGCATCTCTGGCCTCTACTCACTAGGTTCCAGTAGCTCCCATCCCCAGTTAAGACAACCAAACATATCTCTAGGTATTGTCAGACGTCCTCTTGGGGGCAAAGTTGCCCCCAGTTGGAGAACCACTGCCAAATTACTGAAAACCCACCAGTGGCTTCTATGCTGGATTGCACTATTGTTCCTAATTCTTCATCCATGCCCTTAGGCCTATGACTTTAGAGTCCCTTCCGTTAGAGGCAGAATACACGTTTCCATCCCAGTGATGTCGGGTACAGGCAGAGACTTGCTTTGGCCAATTGAACGAGAGTGGAAGTGACAGTGTGCCAGTTCCAAGACTAGACCTTTAGAGACATCACCTATGTCAGCTCAAACCTCGTGCTTCTGCCATTCCCTCAAGAAGATCATGCCTGGAGGCATCCCCTGGCTCCAGGAAGAGGACGTATACATGTGGGGCAAACCTGGTCCCCATCTATGGTTGGTGGCAAGCCCAGCCAGGCCAAGACTAGACTAGGCTACCCCCAGAAAACCCGCGGATGAGTGAGGACAAATGATCGCTACTTTAAGCCATTGGGTGGTTTGTTAGGCAGTGTCATGTGGCAATACCTGACTATTATAGCTTCCTTTTTTTTTTTTTTTTTTTTTTTTTTTTTTTGGCGCTAGGCGGGCCTCTCACTGTTGTGGCCTCTCCCGTTGCGGAGCACAGGCTCAGCGGCCATGGCTCATGGGCCCAGCCGCTCCGTGTATAGCTTCCTTTTGAAACCAGGAGAAACCCTGAACTCCTTACTCTGACCTGTGAGGACCTGCATGAGCTGGCCACTGCCTAATTCGCTTGGCAGGAGGGTAGTGGGGGATGGGGTGAGTATACCAGCAGAGGGAAGGGCAAGGAGAGAGACTCTGATATTTAGTGGTGTGAGCTGTTTGTGTATTTGGGGACCTAGAGGTTATCATACTGAATAAAGTAAGTCACACAGAGAAAGACAAATATTATATATATAGCACTGATAGGTGGAATCTAAAAAATAGAAAAGAACTTATTTTCAAAACAGTAACAGACTCAACTTGTTTGTTAGAGAAAAAACTTACGGTTACCAAAGGGGAAAGGAGGCGGGGAGGGATAAATTAGGAGTTCGGGATCAACATTACACACCACTATGTAAAAACAGATAAACAAGGACTTACTGAATAGCACAGGGAACTGTATTCAATATCTCGTAATAATCTACAATGGAAAAGAATCTTAAGAAAATCTATATGTAGAACTGAATCAGTTTATAGTTTTGCTATACACCCGAAACCAACACAATATTATAAATCAACTCTACTTCAATTTAAAAAAATGACCCTGAGACAGGACCAAGCTGGGGTCTTCAAGGGACAGAAATATGCCCACTGTTAGGCAGGGACTAGATCTGCTTTTGGAGAGCCAGGTTAAAACAGGTATAGCCAGAATTAAAATCCAGGCTGTTACAATCCTAGATTCTGGGTGTGTCTTTTTGCCCGCACCATAGATGATGATGATGATGATTGTTATTATTACCATTAAGCTCTTTTTCTGGACCAGGCACTAGGCTAAGTACCGATACTTAGCATCCAGAATCGAATTCAATCTTCCTACGATAATGAGGGTTGTTCTATTATCCCCATTTTACAGATGGGGAAATCGAATCCTAACTTGCCTGAGCTCACACAAGTAGTAGTGACAGAGCAAGAACTCAAACTCAGGTCCACCTGAGCCCAGAGCTCCAGCTCTCAAGCCACTGCCTCGTCTCTCCCTTGACTAGCTCTGCACATCCAAACATTTTCTGTAACCTTCAGGAGACAAGTGCCACCTCGGTGCCATCAAAGTCTTCAGTGACTTTCAGAGGTCTGCTGCACACTCTCCAGGTTCACGGTGTCAACATCCCCTCCCTCGGCAGGGTGCGGGTGAGTTGTTTGTTTATTTGAGGACAGGTTTCTGGGTGCACATGACGGGACAGACTCCAGGAGGATTTTCAGACTCTGGAGTCAGGTCCCATGGTTAACAGGCAACACCATTAGGAGAGAGGCAACAGACAAGGCAAAATAAGAAGCTGGGTTTGCATGAGGCTGGCCAGGGTAAAGCGGTCTCCATGGGGGTCTCTGGGGCTTAAGGGAGCTTTAAAGAATACATAAGTCTGGGGTCCACCCAAACCTCTGATTTAAAGCTCAGGGCTCTATTTTTTAAGCTTTCCTCCATCCCCAGGTGGTTCCAATTTGCACCCCTGCTTAAGGATTTCCATCATGGAGGCTGTTCAATGGAATGTTTTCTGCCTGTACCACTCTCTTTTCTCATCACATTTCATGGCCAGGGACTTTGGTATCACTGCCTCTTTCATGATGATGCCTTCTTGGGTTTATCATTCAAAGGCAGATGCCTTTCCTAGACTCCTTTCTCCATACCTGAACATTCGACTCTTCTAAAGCAGCCCAAACTAACACACCACCAAGGGAACTCATCTTTGTCCCTAAACTTACTCCTCTTTCTAGCATTCTCTGTCTCAATAAATGGTATCTCCATCCCTCCAAAAGCCAGAAAAGGTAGGTACCACTGATGACTAAGGGTTAAGGCCCTAAGCTGTGCAGTCTGTCCCCTGGGTTTGCAGCATGGCTCTACCACTTTGGCTGTGTGACCATTAGCCAGTTATTTAACCTCTCTGAGCCTCAGTTTCCTAATCTGTAAGATGGAGCCACAGTACACATGTGTCCTAGGGGTGTGGTTAGGAGTCAGTGAGATGACACAGGTAGAATGGCACACAGTGTGTGCTTGGCACACAGTGTGTGCTCAGTCAGCGTTCACTGTTATCTTCCTTGATGCTCTCACCTCATTCTTCGTATCCAACCCGTTACAGAGCCCTGCCGATTCTATCTCCCAGATACCAAATCCATCCTCTTTTCTCCATCTCCATGACTACCCACTGAGTGCAGGTCACTCTATCCAGTACAGTGACACCTGCCTGGTGCCCCTGCTTCCTCTTCTACCTGCCTCCAATCTATTCTCCACGCAGCAGCAGTGGGGGCGAGCTTTTAAAAACACAAATTGGATCATGGGATCCTACCCCTTTGCTGATTAAAACCTCAGGAACTCCCCAATGCCTTCCACACTGTTACAGTGCAGATCCTTCTGTGTGATCCTCTCTCCTCTACCCACATCCAGTCTTCCCAGTTCCCTCCTACTCATCCTCAAAGCCAAGCCAAGATGTCACGGGCTCAGGGGAGTCCGATTCCCAGGCCAGATCCCTGGCTCTTTGCCTCCACAGCCCACCCCATGTGTCCCCGATGACAGCACCTTTGCATGCTGTGTTACGATGATTGTCTCTGGTCCAGTCTGCCTTCCGGGCTCGAAAGCAAACACATTGTCGCTTGGTATACAGCAAACAGTAAGTAGAAGCTACTGTCGTCTTCACGGTCAACACCATTGCCATCGTCATCACCTCTCGCTGTCCAGATCCTACCATCATCTCCTGTTATGACTGATAACTGACATGGAAGCTGCCTGCAGCAAGGGCAAGTTGAGTCCTAAGGAAAGATGTTTCAACGCCTACATCTCCTCTGCCATCCAGTCTGCTAACCCCAGGGACCAGCTGAGGCATTTCAGCCCATCTGATTTCTGTCTCTCCTCCCTTCCACCCAAACTGCTGTCTGAGCTAGAATAGCATCTCTGAGACCCCCAGGGCCAAACCCTCTGCAGGAGTGGGAGTGGGAGGCTGCTCTTGAACAGTCCCAGGTGACGGAGACGGAGTCATCACGCCGCTCCCTAAACCCCAGCGTACCCCACACCTGAGGCCCGCCTGTCCTGGTGTGAGGCTCACAGCGCTCCCTTGGACAGACCTTCCCAAGCTTCTCGTGGATTCTTGTGGCTCATCCCCGGCTTCGCCTCTCAAGATTGTGCAATAAACCCTTCTCTTGTAAGTAGAGTGAGCAGGGACTAGGACACTCTATTTCTGGCCTGCCTGTGTCATCTCTTGATTACCACCTCTGCCCAGCCAGCAATCAGGTTCAGGTCCAGGAGAAAATGGGAGAGAGGCTTTTCAGAACCCAACACTTAATTTAACATCTTCCTTTTTTTTCTTTGAAAGAGAGAGGCAGGGAACAAGCCAGTTTTACATGGGGTGAATTTTTGCACCTGTCTAAATCCGGTCTGGAAAACTCTGTCCATCCCCAAGCAACGTGGTGGGAAGGAGGAAACCACTGCTGCCTTGAAGCTACCAACATAGCTTCATTTCATTTGCACTGAATCGGCCAAGACACCAGCCATCCCAAATAGTATGGATAGATACACTTCCAGCCCAACATTAGCCCCGAAGCACATTCAAAACCAAAGAGCAGTGTTTTTCAAATGTTCCTGAATATTCTAAAATTGTTTGGACAACTCTTGGATTCTCAAGGAATGTGGTAGGAGCTGTCTGCTCCATGAGGGCCCCGGGGAAGATAGCTTCCCTCTCCAAGGCTCGAGCTGATGGCTGTTTCTCTTTAGGGGAGGGAGTGGGCTCCATCAGCCTCTGATGAAAAGCTCTAAAGCCATCCTTCAAAAAAGTGTATCCTCCATAGGACCCAGCAATTCCACTTCTAGGTATCTATCCAAAAGAACTGAAAGCAGGATCTCGAAGAAATATTTGCACATCTCCGTTCATAGCAACATATTCACACTAACCAAAATGTGGAAGCAACCCAAGTGTCTACAGATGGATGAATGGATAAAATGTGCCACATACATTCAGTGGAATATTATTCAGCCTTAAAAAGGAAGCACATTCTGACATAAGCTCCAACATGGATGAACCTTGAGAGGACATTATGCTAGGTGAAATAAACCAGTCTCCAAAAGACAAATACCGCGTGATTCCACTTATGTGAGATACGTAGAGTGGTCCACTTCATAAAGACAGAAAGTAGAAGCGTGGTTACCAGGGGCTGGGGGGAGGGGGAAATGGGGAATTATTGTTTAATGGGTGCAGAGTTTTAGATTTGCAAATGAAAACATTCTAGTGATTGGTTGCACAACAGTGCGAATATACTTAATACTCCTGGACTGTACACTTAGAAATGGTTAAGATGGTCAATTCCACATTAGGTGGTTTTTACCACAATTAAAAATTAAAAAGTGTACATTATACATGTATTAGATTTTTTTAATGCAAAAAATATAAGGAAGACAACAGAAGAGGCTCTTAATTCCATAGCCCGGACACCATTTTTTGAACATTTCTAAAAATAAAGGTAATGTGCACAAATGATTAGAATACTTAAACATTACAGAAAAGCATAATTTAGAGCTATTTTTTAAAATGTATACAAAAAGGATCCTTTTTACACCATCCTGGGTCTTGCTTTTTTCACTGAATGATACCTTAGAGATCTTTCTCAGTCAGCACATGAAGCTACGTCATTCTTTTCAACATTTCCGCAATCCTAGGAAGAGTGTCCAGTTTTTTGAGCCCTTATTCTAGGTCAGGTATTATTCCAAGTTGACTAACATGAGATAACTCATTTAATCTTCCTAGACTTTCTGAAGCAGGTCCTATAATCACCCACATTTTATACAGAAATGTGCCCAAAGAGGTTCAGTTCACAGAGATGAACCTTGTCCAGGTTCACAGAGATGGTAAGTGACAGAGCAGGAATTGAAACCCAAAGAATTGGGCTCCAGCGTTGTGTTCTTAGTTTGTCACCCCGACCCAGTGGCATTTCCTTGTACAAGTGGACTAGACCTTATTAACCAGTTCCCTCTTCATGGCCATTCCAGTTGTTTTCATTCTTTTGCTGTTATAAATTATGCTGCATAAATATTTCTGCCCACATGTGTGCGTGTGTGCGTGTGTGTGTGTGTGTATCTTGAACAAATACAGGAATGAGTCTGGGGGTAAATTCCTAGCTCAGGAATGGATGGGTTGAAAGGTTTGTGCATTTCAAATTTTGATATTATTGTCAAATCACCCTCCAAAGAAGTAGCAGCTATTTACACTCTCACCACTAATGGGTGAGAGGGCTGGCAAGCGTCTCTTTTGAAGTCTGCACCTGAGAATATTCTGGGAATACCTGGAGGGCTCACAGCTCTCTTTTAAAAAGCTGGCTCCTCATACTTCAGCAGTACACTGGCCACCTTGGACCAGCTCCTTAGGGAGATTGGGGGCCTGAAACTGGTGTGGGTGCTATCCCAAACCAGGATGATGGAGAAACAGCATGAACCACAATGAGGTAATGACTCACAGTCACTGAATGCTGATGTACCAGGATCTGTGCTAAGCAGGGGACACACTGTTTTCCAGTTTTCCCAGAAGACAGCAGCCTGCCTCAGGATAACCGCACCCCGAGAGGATCCTGGTGATACTTCCCAAGGTTGCAACGAGGCTGCATGAGAGGAGACCTGGGTTTGAGTCCCGGCTCTCCGGTTAACTTTCCGTGGCACATGGCTCAAGGGTCCCTTCCCCTGGGCCTCAGTCTACCCATCTGTAAAATGATAAGGAGGTACTCGGTGCTCCGTAATCCCTCTCCAGCCCCACCGTATGTGATTCTGTGATTCTCAACATGGGCAAGGATTTTCCATAGACCGCGTTCAGTCTCAGGTACTTCTGTGAAGCATGGTGAAATACATGGGCCCCATAGCTGAGCTGCCTGGGTACAAAGCCCAGCTCAGGGTCATATTAGCGGTGTGTCCTCCAGCAGATAACCTAATCTCTCTGACCCTCAGTTCCTTCATCTGAAGGAGGGAATAAAGTAGCTATATGTTACAGATTTGGGGAGAAGAGAGATAACACATGTAAAGTGGCACATAGTAAGCACTCAATGAATATTGGCTTCGCTGCTGTTACCACTACTACAACTATTAACTTCTTTCCATTGGCACCTGGGAGCAAGGGGGATGCTGAAAAGGGCTCCTTCTTCTTGGGCTCCAGTTGCCTGCCTTAAAAAAGGCATCCCCTTGGGCACCTCATGCCTTGAAATCCATCCGCAGACCAAGCTTCTGTGTTGCCTGCCCCGAGCATCTCACAGAGGTGGGGAGACATATTTATAGTTGCACCTAATGCTGGTAAAGGGGTTGAGGGTTCACTAGGGAGTGGATGCTGCAAGATGTAAAGAGGCAGGTCCACGGTTCCTGCATCGATGTCTTCCATCTCCAGGAAGGCGGCTGCTGGGGGAGAGGCGGAGAGTACACCGTGGGGAGTCCCTATTCTGCTCTGGTGGGAAAAACAGGATTTGGGAGACCTGTGGACCTAGGGTCAAAGACTGGGTCCGACACCATGTACCCAGGTGTCCCTGGGAAACGGTTGTGCTCTCTGAGCCTCAGTTTCTTCATCTCTAGAATGGGGACAATAGTTGCGTTGCCAGCTATAGTAGTGACGATTACACAAAAGTGCCCTGCACATAGTAGGTGCTCAATGACCATTAGCATTCCTTCCTCTCCTTCTTGGAGTTCAGGCAGCCCTGTAAGCAGAGCCCTGGTTTGGGCACCACGAGAAGGCAGGCAATGGAGAGCAGCTGACGTAACCCCTCACCCTGGAGGAGCTCTCACTCTAACGGGTGTGCCAAGCCCTGCGAGTGGTGAGCTGAAACCTTTGGCCATTGAGGTGACATCCTTTTGTCCTTGCCCAGGAGGCACATGGGGCCCCGCTCCTCAGAGTGTGGTCCGTGGACCAGCATCCCCAGCATCCCCCGGGGCCTTGTTAGAAATGTGGAATCGAGCCCAGCCCAGGCCTCCTGGATCAGCATCTGCACTTTAACAAGATCCCAGAGGATTTGCGTCCGCAGCCAAATTTGAGGAGTGCTGGACTGATCCTCGTCTTCATGCTCCCGGCTCAGCATTGCCACGGGGCTGCCCTCTCCTGGGTCAAGAAGGCAATGAGGGAAGGAAAGGGCATGGTTACTTCAGACCCACAGAGGCGGAAGGAGATGATCCTGAAGGGGGCCACCATTTGGGATGGAGGTACTCCTTCTGGGATGGCAGCCTGGCTGCTACCCTCACACTCGCCGTCCCCGAGACCAGGAGCCCTGCAGCTATAGGGGACCCTGTCGCCACACAGCAAGCAATCCTCAGAGGTCAGGCCAGCAGAGCAGAGCCTTTGCTTCCCCGGGGCACATCTCCCATAAGCCTCCTCCCACCTCCCCTGCCCCTGCGTCTGAGGGGGCGAGCTGGGGAGACAGAGGCAGCAGGGACCAGCCAGCCGGTAATGAGGCAGATGCACTAAACAGCCGCCGCAGAAGGCGTATTAAAGATGCTTGCTCCCACTTTAATAACCTGCCAGCCTGGGCGGCCAAACGTGGCTCAGAAGTTGTGGAACAAGAGGGCTATTTCTTATTATTTTTAATAAAGAGCTTTTCATAACCGACTTCATCGGTGCTATTAACATGCCGCGTGTTTAATAAGACGACATGGTAACAAGGGGGCTGTCTTGTTACTCATTTGCCGAAGAGGCAGGAAGAGCTGTAGGCATGTCCACGCTCACACGCCAGCGTGCACCATGCAAGTGGAGTGGTCCAAACGAAGGGCTGCCTGGGCACACGTGAGCACATGCTTTGGCACATGCATGTTCTCACATGCGTACGCATGTCACACACATGCAAGTACAGGAACCTGAAGAGGGTGCGTGCAGACCTGGTTGTGTGAGTTGCACAAACATGCACGTGTTAAGAAAAGCGTGCATCCGTGCACACATGTGGTTTTCCAGTCCACAGCATGGAGGGGAAAATGCGGATTTGAGCTATGTTTCCCACCGATGTACAGGAATACTCTCCTAGGCGCCCTGCAGGGCAGCGGGATGGGGGATGGGTTGCTGGGATACCCTCCTCCCCCGTGTGTGCCAAGCAGCGGCAGACAAGTGGCTTAGACCCAAGAGGGGTCGTCAGAAAGGAGGGCAAGGCCGGCAGGAGAGGGGAGGTAACCAGCCCCTAAATCTGCTTGCCAGGGGGGTTTTCAGAAACAGGAATCCCGTGCATTAGCAAGTAACTAAAGAGAGAGAGAAGGAAGAGAGGGAGATGGAGAGTGAGGGGTGTGGCCGCCGTGAAGAGTCATGACGGGGTCAGGAGGGGTACGGGGTAGCTGTCCTGTCTTCCTTTTTCAGAGACGCCTCTTTCACTCTGAAGGGTCTATTTCTGGATTCATCTTCTTCTGAGATACACACCCACACACACACGTAAAATGAAAGCAGTGGCAAACATGTATGGAGCACCCACCATGTCCCAGGCCCTCTTTTTTTTTCAGTCCAGTGCAGGGATTAGTTCATTCCACAACGTGGTGGTTGAGTGGGGTGGGGGGAGATTCCATGACCAGCTCTACAATCAGGGAAGATGATCGTTGGAGAAGGTGAGTGACTTGCAGTCAGGGTGAGTGACTTGCAGTCAGGGCTGGGAATTAGCAGAGGTGGAAGGCAGAAGAAGTGGGAATCAAGGGCTAAGGATTCAGAGCAGAAAGGAAAGGAGAAGGAAGAGGGGAAAGATGTGCTGTGTGCCTGGAATGGGGTGGGGTGACTTTGAGCCAGAGGGATGACATGGTGGGTAGTGAGTTCCTGTGCAGGGTGATTTACACCCACTATCGCGCCGGGTACCCGAGTCAACCTGGGAGGAAGGGAGGGATCAGTGGCCTCATTTTCTCGACTGAAGCCTGGGAAGTTTTGCCCCAGGTGAAGGCGCAGAGCAGGTGCCCCTCCCAGGTCTGCGGTCTCCAGCGGGAGGGGCGCACACTAGGGAACTCACAGTGTGGCCACACACCCTCCGGAGCTGGCTGCTTTCCTCTCGCTCCTTTGTAGGCAGAGCCCAGGAACAATGGGTCAGCAGCTGCCTTATAATGCTTGGCGACTGGTAACGAGACACCTGTCAGCCCTCTCATCCCCAGGCCTCTGTGCAGAATAGATGAGAGGAGCTCTTTGCAGCTTTGCGCTGAGCGGGGATAAAGCAGAGGAGAAGGGCAGGGGTGAGAGGGGGCGGAGGATGATGAATAAAACCATGTACGTTTGCAGAAGAACAGAAGCAGTGTTTTCTGCCTTCTGATCTGTATGCCTCTGGAAATTGGGGGTCTGCGGGGGTCCCTCCTTGCGGCTGTTTGAATTCTGGCCTCTCTGCTCCACGCAGCTTTCTGGTGCTGTCATCGAACGAGCTCCCCAAAGGAGACATTGACAGACCCGGGAAAGAAAAAAAAAACGATGAAGCCGCTGCCTTCTCGGGGCTGGGAAGGGGCGGCAGGCGGCTGGGGAGCGATCGACATTCTAGCAGCTGCAGCCAGCGGGGCACTGGGCGGCCCAGGCCCAGACAAAGACCCCAGATCCCTCCCTCCACCCCACCCTGGCCTCCTCCTGCCAGGCAGGTAGGCTGCTTTCCTGGACTCTGTTCAGAGTTGGCCTCGCACCTGCTGGGGCCTCCAAAAGGTCAGAGCCCACCGGGATGAACTTGGGCCTTGAACTTTAAAGGGGACAGCTAGAGGCTACTGGGGGCTGTGTGTGGAGCTGAGGAAGATCAGGGAAGGGATTTGGATGGGACTGTGGTGCTTGGGGACAGTGGGAGATCCCGGAGACCGGCCTACAAAGATGAGCTATGGTGGCATAGCTCTGTGGTTACCAATTCCAGCGTCAGCCCCTGCGGCTTACACACTGACCTATTTTCCCAGCTCTTCATCTCCCAGATCCAGTGGCAGCCCCCCTCCGTGGACTGAAACCAGCAATGACAAAGGGAATCTCTTAGGCGCAGCCCCTGGACCCCCCTGTTACCCACTGCTCTGCTCTGCGTCCCTACCCCAGCTTGGCCAGCCCGGCAGGTCTCAGGCAAAGGAAAGGAACCTAGGGGTAAGGCGGGAATGGAGACACAGACCTACTAGAGCATGGACTTGAGGATATGGGGAGGGGGAAGGGTAAGCTGGGACAAAGCGAGAGAGTGGCACGGACATATACACACTACCAAAGGTCAAATAGGTAGCTAGTGGGAAGCAGCCACGTGGCACAGGGAGATCAGCTCGGTGCTTTGTGACCATCTAGAGGGGTGGGATAGGGAGGGTGGGAGGGAGACGCAAGAGGGAGGAGATATAGGGGTATATGTGTATGTATAACTGATTCAGTTTGTTATAAAGCAGAAACTAACACACCATTGTAAAGCAATTATACTCCAATAAAGATGTTAAAGAGAAAAAAAAGAGACACATGTACGTGTAAGAGCTCTTTGAATAGCAAAAGTAGAAATTATTAGTAAAAAAAAAAATGGTCAAAGACAGGTTTGTCGACTGCACAGGGGCCACACGATGTGACTATTTTTTTTTAACATCCTTGTTGGAGTATAAATGTTTTACAATAGTGTGTTAGTTTCTGCTTTATAGCAAAGTGAATCAGCCATACATATACATATAGCCCCACATCTCCTCCCTCTTGCGTCTCCCTCCCACCCTCCTTATCCCACCCCTCTAGGTGGTCACAAAGCACCGAGCTGATCTCCCTGTGCTATGCGGCTGCTTCCCACTAGCTATCTATTTTACATTTGGTAGTGTATATATGTCCATGCCACTCTCTCACTTCATCAAGCTTACCCTTCCCCCTCCCTGTGTCCTCAAGTCCATTCTGTATGTCTGTGTCTTTATTCCTGACGATGTGACTATTTTAATTACTACTAGGAGGGAAGTATTTTTGTTACCACCATGACCAAGATAATAAGTACTTGCATTGAGCATATCGTCTCTGCCAGGTAGGGGTTAAGCTGTTTGGATAAAACATTTTATTTCATCTACACAAGGACCCTAAAAGGGAAGCATTATGATCTTCCTTTTACAGATGGGGAAACTGAGTCTCAGAGAGTGTTAAATGACTTGCCCCAAATCACACACAGTAAGTGGCTGGGTCTGGACTGGAGCCCCAGCTACTTCACCCCCAATTGCACCTTCTTTGTCTTCACTCGTTTGTCATCAGGGGTGGGGGAAGTATCATACCCCTCTTGACGGCCCCACTTCCCTGTCCCCCTGTGAATATTCTCTGCTGGTCATCCGTCCCCAGTCTTGCACCAGCCCAGTGACCTCTGAGTGTTCCTAGAACTACTGTCCCTTTTTGTGGCACCACTTTCCCTAGAGGCTCTGGAATGTCTCCCTGCAGGGCACTGGAAGACAGACAACAGTGATAATGACCTTGTCTCAGCTGGCCTCAGAGAGGGGGACCTCAGGGTCTGTACCCATAGGCCCTGCCAGGAACACTGAGCATGGCTTTATAAGCTCAGCTGGCTGTACACTGAGATACCAGCCCAGGGAACTTCCAGGGGTTGGAGCTGGGGAGAGGACAGGGTCTTGTCCTGGGTGTTTGAGGCCAGCAGGAGGAAGGGCCTATCACACAGGCACCAGAAAGTGGGTGAGGCCCTTGGAAGAGCAGGTGCCTGATTTCTTGCTCTTCTGTCGGTCCATGGCTTGGGAAGTGGGTACCCCTCCAGCCATCACCAAACATGGAATCAACTTCCCTCATCCATCCCTTGAGGTTGAAGGCAACAATGGGAGACAGCCTGGGAGACCACCCAGAGCCTGTAGTTGGGAATCAGCCAAACAGGAGACAAACCCCCATCTTATCACCTATCAGTGGTGTGATTTTGGTGGGTAGTTTCCTCATACTGAGCCCATTTGGGGCCTGAGTTTTCCCATCTGTAAAATCGGGATAGTTAGACTTGCTCCACAGATATTGCGAAGATTAAACACACCTAGTCAAACACAGACATTAAGTAAGTGATGTCCACCAATATGGGTAGAGAGTTAGGTTCAACCGAGGTCCCCTGACACTGCCTCCTGCAATTCACCATTGCATCTTTGGAGGACAGGGTGAGGAACAAGAGATGGACATTTGGGGCCACCCACAATGGGATGGACTGTCTTGGGGGTCATGAGCAGTGGGCAGGCAGTGGGCAGAGGCTAGCTGACCACTTGGTATGGATGACTTGGGGGGATTCTTTGTGGGCAGGGAGGTGAACTGGACGGCTTCTGAAGTCCCATTCTATGTGCACAGCTCTGTCCTACCTGAATCACCTCTGCTCTTCCCCGACTCTTAGATAGATGAATGTCAGTGTCTGCTCAGATGACTTGGATTGGATCCACTCTGCTTAGGCTCCACGGTACGGTTGTGTCCACAGCAGGGGCTCGGCAAAGACTCTGAATAGTGATTATGAGGGTAGATTGACAGAACAGCCCAAGAATGAGCAGTGAAGAACTGACAGCGACAGGAGACAGTTCTTCCAGGTCAGTGTAAAAGTGATGTATTGAACACCCTGCCAAGCCCCCAGCACTGGGCTGAGGGCCGGAGGTCCCAAGATGAGTACTACCCTGGAGTCCCTGCCCTGGGCCAGTGGAAGACAGACATTTCTGGCAATTCAAGGTGGTAAGGCTAAGTCAAAGGTCTATATGGGACACTATGGGAGCCAGAGGAGGGACTAGCCCAAAGGACGTGACCCCTGAGACAATCTCCCCAAATAAATAAGTTAGAAAGATTGATGGCCAAGAGAGATAAGTAAGATATTCTTAATAGAGGGAAGGAAAAGAGAAAAAGAAAAAAAAAATCAAAAGCGTGGTCACCTGGTCTATGTATCTATTTCGTTCACCGTGATCCTCCAGCACTTAGCACAATGCCTGGCAATAGCAGGTGGTCAACAGACATTCGTCAAATGAATGATAAAGCTAATGCTTACATATGACTTATTAATTTAACTTACACATTAGCCCTATGAGGCAGGCTCTATTATTGACCTCGTTTCACAGATGGGGAATACAGAGAGACTAAGTAACTTGCTCAAGGTCAAGTGACTTGAAGGAGTGAATAATCAGCAGAGCTTGGATTCAAACTGAAGGGTCCTACTAGAGTGTGGCCCTACTATGCTCCCCGGCTGCTGAGCAGCACACTGTATGCAGGGACCACACATAGGCGTGTGCTAGTTTGCTTGGACTGCCATAGCGAAGTATTGCAGATTGAGTGGCTTAAATGACAGAAATGTATTTTCTCACAATTTTGGAGGCTAGAAGTCTGAGATCAGGATGTCGGCAAGGTTGGTTTCTTCTGAGGCCTCTCTCCTTGGTTTGTGGATGGCCACCTTCTCCCCGTATCTTCACGTGGCCTCCCCCTGGTGTGTGTCTGTGTTCAAATTTCCTCTTCTTATAAGGACACCAGTTGTTTCGGATTAGAGTCCACCCTTATGATCCCATTTTAACTTTATTGCCTCTTTAAAGACCCTGTCTTCAAATGTAGTCACATTCTGAGGCACTGGGTTATTACGATTTCAACATATGAATTTGGCTGGGGGGGCATCATTCAGCCCATAATAAGGGGGTTCTGGGAATAGGTGGGGGATGAAGCTAGAGGGATGGGCAGGACTCAAATCCTGATGGGTCTTTGCATGGAAAAGATGCATCCAATTACATCTGGAGGCACAGGTTGGAACCTAAGCAGGATGACTAAGCTGTAACAGATGCTCTCAGGCTCTTCTGTACAAGGATTACTTCAGTGAGACAAAAGGCTCCTATGGGTGCCCACTTTGCAGTTGAAAAAATGAAGATGGTAATAACAGCAAAATATCACCATCATGCAATTCTACACATTTGCTTTGGCCAGGGATGCATGGATGATTCCTTTTTTTTTTTTTTTTTTTTTTTTTTTTTTGCCGTACGCGGGCCTCTCACTGTTGTGGCCTCTCCCGTTGCGGAGCACAGGCTCTGGACATGCGGGCTCAGTGGCCACGGCTCACGGGCCCAGCCGCTCTGCGGCATGTGGGATCTTCCCGGACCAGGGCACAAACCCGTGTCCCCTGCATCGGCAGGCGGACTGTCAACCACTGCGCCACCAGGGAAGCCCCGAATGATTCCTTTTTAACTGTAGTGTGCTATATTTGAAAATCTAGTAGGGTTAACTGAACATTGTAAAATTAACCAAACCACCCCTCCCCAACTAAATTGATAAATGGTGCAGTTAAACTAGAAGGCACTACTAATTACAAAGCAAGAAGAGAAGCAATTGAAAATCACAGCTTACTCAAGAGCACCCTGCTGTCTCTCTGATAACAGGGTATCCTTCCCACGCCTGCCACTGAAATGGGGGAATTGACACTGTTTGTGTGAGCACGTGCAGAGTAGGAGCTGTGCGATGCTGTCAAGTGTGGGAGGCAGCCAGATCCCTTAAAAGAAAGATGAGTCTCAAGCCCAAGTTGATGGTCACTGTTAATAACTCACTGAGCAGGTTAGTAATAAATAGGTCTTAGTCTGATGTCAAAACAAAAGCTCATGGAAACCTGAGCCATTTGCCTCAAAGAATGAAAGGAAAGATCTGCATTATGAATTTCTTTCTGGCCCATCAACTGACCCTGGAGGCCTCCCAATGAGCTACAATACTACTTTGAAAATCCCTGTGGTAGAGAAATATCTCAGATCCACCACCCCCTGGCCTGCACCCCAGGGCTGTCCAATATAATACGGGCCTGATAAAAACAGAAAAACATTTTTCAACACATTAAAAAGATCCTCAGCAAGAGATGTAAGTACTTTCTAAATCCATATTTTAAATCTCAAAGAAACTGAATGGCAACCTTCAACAATTTGTATGCCAGCAGAAAGAGTTCTAGACAGAGAAACAGAAGGCCCAAGGTCCATTTATCTGTCCAGACCCAGCTCAACCACAAATCAGCTATGTTTTAGATTTCTCTTACCTATAGATGTGCTCATTTATACAATTCATGGCTAAGGTTCTTTAAGGTCTGCACGCCTGTAGAATATCTTCTGTTACATGTTTTGATAATTTTCCCCATTCACTCCCTGTATTAGTTATCTACTGCAACGTAAGTTATCTCAAAATGTAGAGGCTTAGAACAGCACACTTTTATTATATCACTTTCTGTGGGTCAGGAATGCAGGGGCAGCTTAGATGGGTTCTCCGGCTGAGCATGTCAGGTGGTGCTGCAGTATCATCTTAAGACTCAGCTGGGGATGGATTTGTGTCTAAGCTCGAGCCAGAGGTCATTGGCAGGATTCAGCTCCTCACGGAATTTTGGACTGAGGGCCTCAGTTTCTGATGAGCTATTGTCTGGGAGCCCCCCTCAGTTCCTTGCCATGTGGGCCTCTCCATAGGGCAGCTCACAACATAGCAGCTGGCTTCATCAGAACGAGCAGGGAGGGGCCAGAGAAAGCACCTGCAAGACAGAGGTCACAGTCTTTTATAAGCTCAGAGGTGACATCTCATCACTTTTGCCCTTTCCTACTCATTAGAAGCAAGCACTAGGTCCAGTCCACAGTCAAGGGGAGGGGATTACACCAGGGTGTGGAGGCAGGAGATGGGGACCACTGGGAACCATTCTAGAAGCAGCTCACCATACGTCTCCTCTCCACCGTTCTCTTGGCCTCACTGGGTCACCCGAGACCACAGTTCTCCTTCTAGGACTCTTACAAGATTCTCCATTAGAAAGGGGTCGAGAAATGGGAAATGGAGACTTGGAAGAAGGTGATGTAGGTCAGTCAAGCAAACCCCGTGGGGTAGGTGCACTGGGAGAACAGTGCAGGGGAAACTGACAACAGATGTGGCCCCATTACTATTAAAGGGAGTTGTGTCAGCCAATTACCTCATGGGTGCTGCATCTTAATAATGCAAAGAACTTGGGGAAAAAGGCAGTGTTTGATACACATCCGATTTGACTCTTTCTCATGCTTCATGAGACCTCTTGGCCCAAGTCCTCCAACTCCAAGTAACACCTTCAGGAAGAGAAAAGATAAAAAAAAAAACCCCTAAAACCTCTTTAAGAAGGTTAACGGGGGGGATCCTCTCCATGCCTTAGGAGTGTCACTTTCTTGTTTGGGCGAGGTAGGGTTAAGTTCGATGCTTTCTGGCATGTGGAAGGGAAAAGCGGTATAAGTTTTAGTGGTCTTGCCTGTTGTATTGTCTTGGACCAGCAGTGTGAAGGAGCTGGGAACTCAGAGGGCAGAAAGCGAGATGCAGGTAAGTGCCTGAGAGCCACTTGACACATGTAAATATTTAGTTATGGGTTGAACTCTGGCACGTAGTTTGCCCTCATGAATGGGGTTTCACCACCCTACAGCCCCCAGTGGCAGGACACGGGTAGACCAGGGCTGGGACCAGGGTGAGGGATCTGGGGGCACAGTTTTAAAGAGGCCCTCACTCTCAGAAGTGCAGGACAACCCTAGTCCCGGCACTGGGGTAGACTAATTGGTCGTGTGATTATTTGTTCAACGTCAGCCTCTCCATCTACGTGGATATTCCATGTCCGTTTTCTTTCACCACTGTGTTTGCAGTGTTCCCTATGGGGTCTGGCGCTTATTTGTGGGATGAATGAATGAATGAGTCAAGGACTAAATCGATAACTCTCCACTGAGTGAGATTCCGTTCATCAGTCAAGACCCAGCTCAAAGGCTTTTTCTTGCTGAAACCTTGGCTGTTGCCTGGGCAGCATGGAGGGCCACCTTTTGGCTTCCCATCATACCCCGTACTCCCCACGCCAACCGCCACCACAGTGCGCCCATCAACATGCTATAGGAGGGTACTTAAGAGCTTGGGTTCCGGGTTATACTACTTGGGTTCACATCCTCCCTCTGTCTCATTAGCTCTGTGACCTTGGCCAATTGGCTTAACTTCTCCAGACCTCAGTTTCCTCATCTGCAAATTGGGGCCACTAATAGTTGTGTCATAGGATTAAAGACATGAATGCTTGTTAACCACTTAGGATGTAGCCAAACACATAGTAAGTGCTCAGTAAAAGCTTACCACTCCCTGCATCGGCTCACTTATCACCCTGCACTGTAGTTATCGGCTTAATTGTATTGTGAACTCCTCAAGGGCAAGGCCTTCAACTTACTCATTTCAGTATCCATTCTCCTGGCACACAGTGGGCTGTAATTCCTGATTCACTTAGTGGGCCGCTTTGCCTAAAGCAGACATAATGGAGCCTTGAACTCTGAGACTAGCCCTGTGGCCTCTTGTCTCCCCACGTCCATTCCCCAACACCCCTGCCTGGTACAGATCCCTTGGTCCCTGGAGATGCTTGGAAGTTTCTGGGCCCCCTGTTCCTCCCTCCCCACCCCCTCATTAATCTTGATGAGGGAGTCCTTGCACTGGAGTTAATTTTCTTGTAGATGCCTATCAGTCATGTAGCAAGGAATCTCTCCCAAGCTAATGAGGAATCATAGTCTTGCCATGCTATTACTTAGCTAATTAGTACACAGACTTCTTTGGGGTGGGATATGGGGGGAAGGTCAGGGAAGAGATCAGGAGAAAGGAAGGAAGTTGAGATTCCCAGGGGGATTGGGTGTGGGTGGTGAATCTCACAGGAAATGAGGGAAATGTCCTGCTCCCGCCTTCTTCTTCCCCTGGACTGGCCCCTGGAGCTCAGACTGGGGCATAGAGGGCTTTCCAAACCTGAGCCCAAGTGCCCCATGGGGTGGGGTGGGAGCACACAACCCCCTTGCCACCCTGTTCAGGCTCTGAGAGCCCCGGCTTACAGATGCAAAGTCCTGCTGAGAAAGGCAGAGGCCAGCTGGGCAGTTCCCGGGGCGTCTAGGGCAGCAGGAGGGTTATTTGGCTGCAAGCAGGGAGGATGGTCAAGGCCCGGCTGGGAGACCAGGAAGCCGGAGCAGAGGCAAAGCTTTCGCTTCAGCGCCTGCCTTCTCTAGGCAATTTGTTCTTCTGCTCAAGATTCAAATTCTAAAGAAGGAGATGGGTTCCCTGCCTGCCCCTCAGGGAATGAATAGTGGGGCAGCTGTGACAGTCCCATAGACTGACACATGGAAGGATTCATTTGTTCAAAAGAATGGAGCCCTGCTAGGAAGGGGGAAGATACGCTGGGCAAACAGAGTAAAATGCCCCCTCGGCCTACCTTGTGAGCAAGTTTCCTTCCTTCATTCAACAAAGAAAGACGTGGTAGGTGCCTACTAGATGCTGCATCTTGGGGAGATCAGAGAGACACCCCCCCCCATGCATCTCCCAAGGATAGCACACTCTGGAGGGCACACGGGTCACAGGGTCCCACCAAGGATGGGAAGTGATCTGCAGTTTGCGGGTTGTGACATCCAGGACAATTTGAAATCCCAGTGGGGTCAGGACCAGCAAGGCAGCCCAGCCCAGCAGGTCAGGTGGATCTTGGCTACTGGCCACATGATATTGAAGTTCACATCTCTGGGCCTCACCTACTTCACCTGCAAAGGGGCTGTTTCCTGATTAAATAGGATGATGTGTATCGTGTATAGCAGAGGCCTGGCACACCGTGGGTGCCAGATCCAGAAGTAGGTCCAAGGAGTACATTTGGGGTTCTATCAGGGTTCAAGGAGGAAACCCAGCCAAAGACAGGATGAGGTAAGACAGTTTGGGAAGGTCCTTTGGGTTGGAGGGGACGAGAGTGCGTTGGCTGATTTAAAGGTGGGTGCAAAACAAGCTGCAAAGCCATCTTCCCGACTAGCTGCCCTTGCTGTGGGGTGTGTGCTTCCTCCATCAGACCAGGCACTCTCCAGGGAGGGACTGTGCCTCGCTCCCCTGTGTGATGTTTAACAACACAGACTCTGGAGCCAACTGCTTCTGTTTGATTCCTTTTCCAGCCACTTCTTAGCTGTGTGGCCTTGGGTAAGTTCCTTAGCCTCTTTGAGCCTCAGTTTTCATATCTATAAAATGGGCTAATGGCACCTAAAACATATGCATGTAGGGCCCACATTAAGTATCTAATAAGTGTTCACCAGTGCTTTAGTCATTCATTGCCGCCTAGCTAATCACCCCCAAACCTAGTAGCTTCAAAGAACAACATTTATTGTCTCAAAAGAATCGGGGGTCAGGACTCCAGGTGTGGCTTAGCTGGGCCTCTGGTTCAGGATGCCTCCCAGGTTGTAATCGGCCAAGGCTGCAGTCACATCAAACACGACTGGAAGAGGAGCCTGGAACCACTCCCAAGCCCTCTCCCGCGGTGGCTGGCAGCTTCAGCTCCTCATGGGTTGTTGGATTAAGACCTCAGCTCCTCATGAGCTGTCAGCCTGCTGTTGGCCCCCCTCAGTTCCTTGCCACGTGGGCCTCTCCATTGGGCAGCGCACAACATGGCAGCTGGCATCATCAGAGTGAGCAAGGGAGGGCCCAGAGAAAGCACCACCAAGACAGAAGCCACAGTTTTTTGTGACCTCATCACAGAAGTGGCACCCCATCACGATTGCCTATTCTGTCTGTCAGAAGCCAATTACTCTGTCCAGCTCACATTTGGGAGATTACACAGGTGTGAACACCAGGAGGCGGTCATCCATCGCTGGGGACCTACACACCTGGGAGGGCTGTGGGGAAGGGCTGGGGAAAAGGGGCACTTTGTCTTTTCATTCATCGAGCAACCTCAGCACCTAGAAAAATGCCTGGCACTTTTGTCCAGACTATCAGTGGGGCTCCCTCAGAGCAGGAGCTGGATAGCGAGGGGCCTTCTCTCCCCTCTGCCCTCCTTCGAGCACCCCGATGGGGTTTTGCAGCCCAGAGCCCAGAATAATCCCCCCAGGAAAGCCTTCCCCCACACCCTAAAGAAGTCTGTGGTTGCATTGCAGTGGTTCGCTCTGACCTCCCACTCGGAGGGAAGGCAAATTCTACCCAGAAGGAGATGTGTGGAAATTGGATTTGCTGCCAGGGTCAAACTTTGCAGTGCTTTATCCCGGCTGTCACCTGCCTTTGAAACAGAGAGTGTTTCTCCAACTGGTACCTCTCACTCGGGGCCCCTCCCCCGTGGAATCAGAGCCCAGGAGTCTCACTCAGTCCCCCATCACCCAACCCCTGGCCATTTCTATGTCTTCTGCTCTGGCCCCCCGCCACCCTCAGCTCTCTCTCCGGCCCTTGTGGTGGCCTCCTAACCAGTGTCATCATCTCCACCAGGCCCCCCCTCCTTCCCATGTTTCACGCAGCAGCCAGAAAGGTCTTTCAAAAGTGCAAATCGGATCCCATCATCCTCCCTCTCAGAGCCCTCCGATGTCTTCCCGTCACTCTGGAATAAAGTCCCAACTCCCACCCATTCCCTGGCCCTGTTTCCTCTCCTCTCGCAGCTCACCCTCTAAAACTCGCCGCAGGCACTGTCAGCCAGTTTCTGGAACACAGGAAGCTCTTCCTCCCTCAAGGCGTTTCTCCCTCTGCTGTTTGCCGTTCCAACTCCTTCTGATCCTTCTGATCCAGCCAAATTGTCACCTCTTCAAGGAAGCCTTCCCTGATTGCACTATGCTCCCATCATTACTGTTCACATTGTCTTGTTTAATTATGTCCTGGTATAGGTCACAACCTGTCATCATTTTGGTTTAGTTGCTAACTTGCTTATTGTCTGTTTTCCCCATGACAATCAGCTCCATGAGGGCCAGGAGGATGCCTGATCGGTCACAGCGTTGTCCCCTGGGGACCCGTGTGCTGTGGGACAAATGAATTCCCCCTTTCTGAAGGACTGCAGCAGTGGTCCCAGCCTCCCTTTCTGTCTGCAGGCTCACCTCCCCCAGTTCCCCTATACACAGCCTCCAGATGAATCCAGGTAAAGCATAGCTCTGAGCACTAGACCTGACTGTCCAACATTATCTGGGACACTTGGCTTCAGGTTCAAGGTTGGGGCCAATCATTTCCTAACATTCCCTTGCATGTACACCATGCTCTGTTCAACTGGAATACATGTCTGCTGATTCCTGAACACTCCCTGCCCTTTTCTATCTCTGGACTTAGGCTGGTATTTCTCCCTCCACCTGGAAAACATTTTTCTTCTTTAGAGGCAGATGTACATTCTCATTGCAGCTCAAGTCACCTCCCTCAGGAAGCCATCCCTGACCACCTTGGTTGGTGAAGTGGGAGGAACTTTGGGATTTGGAGTCAAGCCTGGATTCATGTCCCGGTTTTGCCATATGCAGTGTGCAGCCTTGGGCAGGTCACCCCATGTGTCTGGACCTGTGCAGTGGGAACAGTCCTAACTGCCAGGGTTGCTGAATGAAACACATTATAAGAAAGCGCCTGGCCCAGGGCTGTTGCAGAATGGATGTCAGAGGCCCTTTCTGCGATTGCTGGCGACTTGTGATTCTCCCTCACACTAATTCCCCCCTCGATGCACACGGTGGTGGACTTGTCTTCCTTTGTCCGCACTGACCATGAGCCACACCTGGGCAGGACCACACCTGCTGCCTCTCCATCCCCTTACCCTGCCTACCGAGGTGCTTGCTTTGCACCAAGCAGGGTCCAGGGAGAGTTTGTTGAATGCTCTTGACCTTTTTTCTCTCTGGATACTCTTCCTTTATAGAGAAAGCAACCGGATACAATTGTATGCTCATTCATTCATTCATTCATTCACTCATTCACTGAGCTTCCATCATGTAAACAAGAGAGCCACAGTTCACGGCTCTGTGGAACTTGCTTTCTCCAGTTTTGGACCTACCATCATTCATTCAGTCAACAAACATCTACCAGGACTAGTGTGTGGGTACTAGCTGCCTCACTAAAATCTCCAGCCTCTTAGCAGTGGTTAGTGGTTGCCAAGGACAGTGGGTCCCCCTTTCCTGTATCTGCAAGTTTTCTGAGCATCACTCCTTCCAGCTCCTCTCTGCCTACAGGGAGGCTCATGAGATGCAGAAGCCACGTGGGCAGAGGACTGTGAAGTCTGCCACGATCTGCTGCAGCCCGTGAGGGCGGCAGGACTTCCCTGCCTCCCAGGCTTCTGTGCACCTTCCAGCCTCTCTGATCATGCTCTCCACCTTCAGAGGTAGCTGGGGGTGCCTGGCAGGTGATGCCACAGAGCCTCTCTCTTTAAAGAGAAGTGACCATTAAATCCAGCAATTCCACTTCGGGGTATGTATCCAAAAGAATTGAAAGCAGAGTCTCAAAGAGATGTTTGTACACCCATGGTCATAGCAACAGACAAAAGAGGGAAGCAACTCAAGTGCCCAACCACGGATGACTGGATAAACAAAATGTGGTCTATCCATACAAAGGAATATCATTCAGCCTTGAGAAGGAAGGAAATTGCGATACATTCTACAGCATGGATGAACCTTGGGGAATTATGCTAAGTGAAATAAGCCAGTCACTAATAGACAAGTACTGTGTGATTTCATTTGTATTAGGTACTTAGTCAAATTCACCGATGCAGAAAATAAAGTAGTGGTTGCCATGGGCTGGGGGGAGGGGAGAATGAAGGGTTATTGTCTAATGGGGATGTAGTTTCAGTTTTGCAAGATGAAAAAGTTCTGGAGATGGGTTGCACAACAATGGGAATATACTTACTACTGGATCATACCGTTAAAAATAGTTCAGATGGTACATTTTATGTGATGTGTACTTCACCATAATTGAAAGAATGTTTAAAAAGAGAGACAGAGGGGAGCAGAGAAGCCCTCTGGGAAATAGCACTTGCGTAGGTAGGGATAGCCCTGTGGGATCTGACCTTGGCCTCTGAGCGCCACCTCCTCCTGAGAGTCCTCCAGCTTTGACTTCTACTCCCGTCAGTCTGGCCAGCCATCTCCTCTGTCTCAGTAGCCCGAGTGTGGATGCACCTTCTTTCCACAGCTGACTGAAACTGGTGCTTCCAGCTTTCCTGAAAACAGAAATAAATTAGAAAGAAAATAGAGAAAAATCAAACTGGAAAGAACAGGATTCTGATCCAACAGCTAACAACCTGCCCCTCCAGATTCTGAGCCCTGCCGATTCCACATGGGCCACCCTCTGACAGCCTCCCTTAACTCTCCATTTACAAATCAAGATGGTTTTTTCTATCATTTAAATCATGCCGGGCCATCACTGAGCCCCTTTCATTCTCACGGCCACGGCTCCCCTTGTCAGCGGACCACCGCAGTATCAGAAGTCCGCCCCTACATTCCCTGTCGTGCTTGGGGGGCTCCCTCCTGGCACACTGATGTCGGTGGCACTGGGTAATTTCCTTGTCCAATCCAGCCTGGTCTCTGGGCCCTTAAACTCGGCACTTGACCTCCTGGGTTGTGCCTCCACTAGACCTTCAAGTTACAGTCTCAGGGCGTTTCCTCATCAGCTGCTGAGTCTCCCTACCCAGGGCTGTGGAGCCCAGGAAGCACTTTGGGAGAGGAAGGGCAGTGGGCACCGAGCCCCTGGGCCCTTGACCTTCCTGTTGGCCTCTGGGATGACTTAGTCCCTGGGAAGAGAGCAGCCTGCTTCCTTTCCTGATCTTCCATATGCTGGGATGGGAGTTCAACGGATAAGAGGTCAGAGCTCAGCATCCTTTGACCCCCTGCCCCTGACCTTGACCATTAGAGAGTTCTCATTGCTCTACAATCCATCCTCTACCGGGGCACATCCCCACCAAAGCCTTTGGTTTTTCTCTCTCTGACTCTGGAGATCTGGCAGATGAAAGCCATGACCTCTCTGCTTCAGCCTGTGTGTGATGAATGAAGTCTGGACCCAGGTTTCAGAGGCATTGATGGCCTCACAAACTCCCTTCAGGATGACAGGCTCACCCCCACCAGCGTCATCATGGGGCTGCTTAGAGGGACACAACATGGGATGGCACATCCCCCAGCCCAAGTGTCCCGACCATCCCTAGTGGCAGGAAGTCAACCCAGAGACTGCGATTGATTCGTTATGGCCACGAGAGGAAAGTTTGGTCCTGCCACTCGTTCAAAGTTGGGTTCCACCGCTCCCTAGCCTGTGACTGCACACATTCCTTAACCATTTTGAACTTCAACTTCCTCATCAATGAACAGGAATGACACCACCCCCAAGGTGTCACTGTCATGTCCAAATGTCGTAATATATATAAAGCACCCAGCCCTGTAGCAGGTCAACAAATGGTTTTTCCCCTCCTCCTCTCCATGATGGGTGAGGCAGCCTGCAACCTCTAGAGCATCCATTGCCTGTATTACCAGATACGGTCTTGTACTTTCACTAACCTGCTCCAAATGAATGGCTGGGGAGGAATAATGATAAGCCTCTTACAGTTGTATATTACAGTTCTCAGAGCCCATTGCAAATTCTTCATTGTATTTGTTCTTTCAAAAAGACCTGGGAGGCTGATTAACAGGGCAGGCATGATTAACCCCATTTTTATAGACATCAGCGCTGAGAACCAAAAGAGGGAAGAGGTCTTTATCCAAGGTCACACAGCTGGTAAGTAGCAGAGTTAAGGTGAGATCACAGATCTGTCCTTTCTTAAAAAAAAATTTTGTTCTGGAAAGTTTGCCAAGGTACCACCTGGCTCTCAGGAGCCTATGAGGGCACTGCTCTAAGGAGGATGGGGAGGGCGATACTGGTAAGAGCGGCACCTGCGGACCCCGCGGAGCCTGTGCCCTGGTTGAGCTAATTGCCATGCTCCCCCACACTCACATCGAGCCTGCCTTCCAGAGAGACACTAAAGTGTTTCTGAGCATCTCGTGCATATTTATATGCCTGCGTGCACGATAAAAATAAAACGACTTCCCCCACCGCTGAAATGCAACCACTCGCAGTGTGAAATATGGGGCTTATCGAACAGTGACAAGGAAAGCTCTCGGGGAGAGGCTCCTGTCCCTTGTGACACTGCAAGGGGGCAGCTGGAAGGAGGTGGAATTTAATTATCTTAATAAGTAAGTGTTAGACTTGGAAGCAGGAAGATGAGTGGTCCCCAGGCACCCAGGACGCCCTCGAGCCTCCCTGGGATGGAGAGCCGGTCCTGCCAGAGGAGACAGTACTGTCTAAAGAGGAGTGTGGGTCCCTTCACACGCACCCCTCAACATCACTCCCTGAGAGGCAGCCTGCAGGCCTGCTCTTCTTCCCCTGGGCCCAATGTCCCAGCAGGTACTGCTTCTTCCTCTAAGGGAAGGTGTCAGGAGGCTTCAGTGATCTCACACGTTTTGGAGCAGGAACCAGCACCTCTGTCTATGGTCCATTCAAGGCAGCCCTAGTTAAGAAGGCAATCGCTCTGGAGAAGTTGAGCATCTTTTGTGGCCATTCCAATCTTTCGACAGTATCTTGACTCTGTTCTGATTGCTGATGCTGAGCCTTGCTCTAGATTTCGACTTCTGGCTCTCTCCATCCCTCTCTCCCTCCTTCCCTTTCTTCTTCTCCCTTTGCTTTGCCCATTTTACCACCATAATCTTAATTCCCTGGGGCAAACACAGAGAAGGCATCTAACGCAGACTTCCAGAACTACTGACAGCTAAAGCTAAGCCCTGGGACATGAGTAGGAGCCGGCCAGCCTAAAGGGTGTACATGGGGTACATGGGGGCAGGGTAAGGGAGATAGGAGTAAGGAGGATGGGGAGGCTGGAAGGGTGTTTTGAGCAGAGGGAACAGCATGTATAAAAGCCTAGAATCAAGAGAGCTTAGCGGGCACTAAGAACCACAGAGGTGGGTCCAGTGTGGAGATGAAGACCCTTGTAAGCTGTTCCAAGGGTGTTGGCTTTGGTCTTCAGGCCATGAGAAGCCAATGAAGGATTTTAAGGGGGATGTCCCGACCAGGCTGTAGTCCTTGGTGTGCCCAGGTGACCTGGGGTGTGGATAGGCGGGGGTTGTGCTTTATGTGCAGGATAAGGTCCAAGGAATTGTCCAGTAGTCAATTCTGAGGAGACTCAACTGTCCTTCCTTTAGTGTAAACCTGCATGGGTTGAGGACTGGGGGCACAGCAGGAGCTAGGGGGCCTGGGGAGGCATCTGGGAAGGAAGAGCCAAGTGAGCAGGCAGGTGGGTGCAGGACCCTGATGGCAAAGAGGCTAGGTGAACAGGTGCAGGTGGGCAGCCCTGATGTTGGCATTCAGGCATCTTAGTAGTATACCAATCCCTGATGACCGTGAGTGCCTCAAGGGCACAAACTGTGTCCTTCCACTTCTGTATCCCTGGCACCCAGCTCAGCACCTGGTCCAGAGGAGAAGGCCAATGCATATGCGTGGCCTCAATGCCCTTAGTGGAGGTGGACACCCACTAGAACCACTTATTTAAGGGCACTAGAGCAATGCCATTAGAGTTTGGGACCCCTGTTCCTGTGCTTCTTTGAGCTGTCATGCCCCCAAAGCCTGGGTGCCTTCCCTTGGAATCATACAAAGCTTCAACGATGCCTATGTGTTTCCCATCGTCCATCAGCATCCCTTTTAAGGGATGGATAACTTGGAGGGTTGAGGGTCCCTCTGTGCTTCCCAATACTCTCCAGTTCCAGGGAAATATTCCAGCCCGATTCACCAGCTGTCTCTCTGCAGAGTCAGCCTTTTGACAGGGTAAATGGAAAGAGGGACAGGAAGCTGGGCGGAAGAGGGGCAACATGGGAAGGCAGGGAGGGGGCTGGCTCGGGCGTTAAGGGGTTAGCGGGATTGTTTCTGTCAGTCAATAGTTGGGGAGAAAAGGGGGGGAATGAAGAGCATCTCTGCAGTGATGTAAAGGCTACAGTGATGACAAACTTCCCTCTGTGGGCTGGGAAAGGACTGGTCAGTGTAGAGTGATCTAATGTCAAGAGACACAGAATCTCAAGATGGGCAAGATGTGTCCACGTCATTATTGTCAAAGCAGGTTTTTAGAGTAGTTTTCATTGTTCCTTTGCCACCCCACTCATTGCTTTCTGTGGTCTTCAAAGACCCTTCCTAACCTCACAGCTTTAGCTCTCTACACACCCCCAGACCCACTTCCTGGACCACCTGTTGCTCTCTCAATGGCAATCTCTGTTCCATCTTTGTAAGGAATTGCGCACATGGCTCTGCCCCAAAAGCTTTTCTCTAACGCCTAGGCATCCTTCAGAGCTTCAGGTCTCACCTCCTCCCAAGTCCAACCTCAGTGCCAGGTACAGGGTACCTGCTGCATCAGTAGCACAGGAAGGGAGAAAGAGAAGGAATGTGGAGGTAGACTCATGCCCAGGTAAGACATCATCTGTCAGGGACCTCAGGGAACTAGTTTGGCCTTTTGCCTCTTAGAAATGGGAACTTTGAAGCCCAGAGAAATGGAATCATCTCCCTGTACTATAAATTGAATTGAGAGTTTCCTCAAATGTTTCAGGACCTAGAAACTCAAGACAGAAAGCAGGCTGACGGGGAGGAGGGAATTGTCAGGTCTTACCAGATGGCTTTGTAATTAACCAGAACATTTTCATTACAAATACCTTTTACTCACAACTGAACAACTAGCCTGGTTAGCTAGATCTTCCTTCTTTGTTTCCTGGCCTCTCCAGTACTGTGACTCAGGCCTGAGCAGAGTGGCACTGTAGGTGCCAAGGGGCAAAGTGAAAAGTGCCCAGAACTTCCAGAGCTTACATTATGACCTGGGAAGACAAGACACACAGGTGAACCAACTGAAGAGAATATTACTTCTGTGTTGTGCAGACTATATGCACCTCAAATAGTGAGAATGCAGGCTGTGGACAATCTTGCTTTGGGTCTCAATTTTCTCATCTATAGTATTATGGACCCATCACACAATTGCGACTAAGGACCTTATGTATATATGTTTGTGACAGCATGCCTCACTGTAAATATACTAAAGCTTAATGGACTCATGAAATAGGAAGCTGGTTTGTTTTACATAATATAGGCCCTCACACTTAAAAGGTTGTAAAAATAGAGCAAATCACATATTGGATGTCGCCACCTGTTGTCTATGGGTGGTATTGCGGCTTGGCAAGGAAAGCAGAAAGGGGCTGCTCCAAGGGTGACCTCATAAGATTCCAAGCCAGACTTGACAGTCATGGAGACAAGAGTCCAAAGCCAGGAATAGACTGCCTAATGTTGGAGAATGCCATAGAAGATAAGTGAATTGCAGATCCCGTTTACGTTGACCTTTTTCTTTGGTTCGTGGTCACGGCTACCACCTGCTGAGTCCCTTGAGATCATAACCCTGGAGTCTTCATCCACCCCTCATAAGGAACCACAGAGTGGGGTAATTATAGCATCCTATGGCTGCCTCGGTCATGGGTAATAGTTACAGCTAATATTTATTGAGTGCTTACATCATTTGAAGCATTGTCTTATTTAATCAGTGAGGCTGGTACTCTTTTTCCCATCCCCATTATACAGATGAAGAAATCAAAGCACAGGGAGGTTAAATAATTTGGTTTCTTACAGCAAATCCTTCCTTCCTTCCTCTCTTCCTTCCTTCTATCCTCCCTCCCTCCTTTCCTTCCTTCCTTTCTTCCTTCCTTCCCTCCCTCCAACTGTTATTTCCTGAGTGTTGAAGATGAGATTTGGGTCTAGACAGACCAACTCTAGAGACCATGCTTTTTGCCACTGCTCCTGACGACCTCGGTTGCTACCTTCCAACTATGAGTAACACTTGTGAGTCCAGGTCTCTCATTCTTAGCAAATTCAATGATACGGGAAAAAGTACAAATCTTGCTGATGCTTTCTAATCTTGATTCATCTATCCCCTCCTCCACCCGTGTGCTCATTAACCCCTCAATCCTTTCTCTAATCCACCTGTCTACACACCCACCCACCATCACCCATCCACCCTTCTTTCCACCTTTCCATCTGTTCCTCCATCCCCCCATCATCTACCCCCAATCCACCCATCCATTCATCCATCTATCCACCCAGTAATTCTCACATCCATGTATCTATCCATCAAAGATCCATCTAATCATTCTCTTACCCATCCATCTTTCTATTCATCCATTCTTCCTTCCTTCTATCCCTTTCTTGAGCACCTACCACCTGCCTGGCACAAGTAATAAAGAAATGAGTCAGATGTGGTCCTTATCTTCATGTTGCTTACAGTTTCAGAAATACATAAAAGCAATATGACCTTACCCAAGGGGCCTCACCTCTCTGTGTCTCAGTTTCTTTGTCTATTCTATGGGGTTAAACACAGAGCCTTCCTCCTAGGGTACTGAAGAGGATTCAATGAGTTAGTACAAGCAAAATACTTAGAAAAGTACTTAGTACATAGTAAGCACTCAATAAATGTCATCAGTTGTCAGTGGCTATTTTTTTCCTTATCATCATCATCATCACCATCATCATCCTTATCACAACTACTATGGTAATCGAGGAAGAGATCAGAAGCCTTGTCCGTGGTCAGAGCAGCATCTCCCATCCATCCCATGATCTTCAAAATTCTTGATGTGAGATATGAATAGGTATTTATGCAAAGAGGGTTCTGAAGCCAGACAAGTTTGAACTTCAAGTAAATAAAACCAAAAAACTCTGAAGGATTTCTCATAGCCTTTAAATGCTCATGTGAATTGTAAATCTCCAAGATGTGGAGAATGAACTAATATACAGCATTTTTCAAATATATTGAACCACTGAACTCTCTTTCAAGGAATGTTTTTTCTTTTTAAAATTTTAATGTTATCAAGTGCTTTTCTTTTTTAATTTATTATTTATTTATTTATTTATTTATTTATTTATTTATGGCTGCGTTGGGTCTTCGTTGCTGCGCGCGGGCTTTCTCTAGTTGCAGCGAGCGGGGGCTACTCCTCGTTGTGGTGCGCGGGCTCCTCATTGTGGTGGCCTCTCTAGTTGTGGAGCACAGGTTCTAGGCACGCAGGCCTCAGCAGTTGCGGCTCGCGGGCTTCAGTAGTTACAGCTTGCGGGCTCTAGAGTGCAGGCTCAGTCATTGCGGCGCACGCGCTTAGCTGCTCCGCGGCATGTGGGATCTTCCTGGACCAGGGCCCGAACCCGTGTCCCCTGCCTTGGCAGGCGGATTCTTAACCACTTCGCCACCACGGAAGCCCCTCAAAGAATGTTTATTACAAACTTGCAAGACAAGTGGTCAGTGGGGCCCAGTTTGGGGAATGCTGGTCTCCAGTGTCAGCTTGGCCTGCTTCTCTCACCCTCCCCACCCCCATGTTGTTCCCCAGATCTTAACTTCCTGCCCCTGACTCCTTCACATTGTCCAGCTCCTTTCTCTGGGCCTGTGATGCTGAAGCTCATTCAGCAACCACAGCCTCAGATTCCCCATGGACAACCTGCCAGTCTCCTCCCATGGGGAGACAAGCTGGCTGAGTCCAGGTGGGGCTGAGGTCCATTAAAGACGCAGCACTGGACTTAATTCCAAGCAGCCTACTCCGTATCGATTTGGGTCACTGGTATTAAGGCGTGACTTTCAGTTGCATTTAATTTAAACAAACAATAAAAAACTCGGTCTTGTCTGGGATGTAGCCTGGGGGATGTTTAATTCCCAGCACGCAGAGGCAGAGGGCAAGGTAAGAAGGAGCCAGAGGACTGCCTGAGTGTGTGAGTGTGTGTGTGTGTGTGTGTGTGTGTGAGAGAGAGAGAGAGAGAGAGAGAGAGAGAGAGAGAATGTGTGGCTCTCTGGGACAGAGCCTGGGGAAAGCCCACACTAGGTTGCTGTCCTCAGAATACAACATTCCCCTACCTTTGTCACTTTGGGTAATTCTTTTCACTTCTCTTAAACTCAGTTTAATTATCTATAAATTGGGCTTAGATAAAGCTGCCACAGGGGGCTCTTATGAGAATTAGATGAGAGAGGTGGAGCACACTGGGCTTATGAAAATTTTGTTTTTAACTCATTTCCCATTGAAATACTGGCTTCCAGGGCATGTGTGTGCCTGTGTGTATCTTGGCCTGGAAGGGTATTTAAGACCTCTGGTTCTGCACTTTTTGTGGGTTTAAATCTGGCCCTATTACTGTGTTGTACTGGGCAAGTTGCTTAGCCACTCTGTGCCTCAGTTTTCTCATCTGTAAAACAGAAATAATGATAATACTCACACCATACACTATTGTGAAGATTCACTGATTTTATTCACATTTTGTATTTGATCAGTGCCTGGCATAGGAGAAACACTTTCACAAAGGCTTACTTTCACAAAGGCTTAGCATCATTATCCAACCCCATAGGAGGTCCTACCCCAACCAACAGAACCCATCCCTTTGGAAGCCAGGCTGTGGGAGGTAATACTATGCCATACCCTTTCCCTCTCTTGGGAATAAACAAACTAGAGGCCACAGGGGACCCCAGGGCCCCTTTGACCTCTGGGGTTGTTCCCTAGGGTAAGGAGAAGAGAAATTTGCTTTGTGCTGTAGTGCCCTCTGTTGGGAGATCCTAGCTCAGCACCATGGACAGAGGGAGGCTGCGGGCAGACAGCCACACCTCCAGCCATCAGCCACGGGGAGGTCCAGGGCTCCCACTCAGCCGGTGCCCCAGGAAGAGGCATGTCCCGCCATGACTCATGGGTCTCAGTGCCAGGACTGCAGAGTGGATGCCCCCCTGCTGGCGGTTGATACATTAGGAGACAGGCGCAGAGTGACGTTAAGCAAATTAAAAGCCTGTGGCTGCCCTGAGTGACTTTTCCCTTGGCTAGGTCACCCTGTGCCCTCTGCTAACCATGCCTCTCAATGCTGCGGATATACCTTTCTCTGGAGTAAGAGAATAGCCTCCAAAGCTGTGTTTTGTGAAAGAGGAGCTGGAGGAGTGTGTGCCCCCAGGAGAGGGTGTGCAGAAGTAGCAATGTTACTAAGAACAATTGCCATACGGTAATAAACATGCACTTTGCAGCTGAGCCCCTTTGGGGAAACCAGTGTGCACCTGGTCAGGATTGTCCTCTCTTGGAACATGTGATCTAGGGGGCTGTTTATTCTCTGAAAAGGTTCACGGCCACAGGATGCATGCTAGCACCTGCCAGGTGCCAGCCTTGTGCTAGGAGCTGAGGAATGGAGTGTATACCACAAAGTGCCCTGCTCTCATTCATTCATTCATTCATTCATTCATTCATTCTCCCAACAATTATTTATTGAGGGCCTACTATGTGCCAGGCACTGGCTAGGAGGACCAATAATTATAATATGGGGTGATACTAAAAGAGAGATTCGTAAGTCTTGGGGTGAAGGAGGGTTAACTGAGGTCTCCAATCCCCCACCCCACTCCCCAATCCTTGGCCCTAGGAAGAAACCTCTTCTTGATACCAGGTCTCCTTTCCTCTTTGCTAGCCTCTTGCCAGGTGTCATTCGCAGCTGGCATGATGGAGGTGATTGACTGACAGTTGCCTTTCCGGTGCTCCCTGCAGGGGTCTCTTTCCCAGCTGGTGGTATGGACCCAGACTAGGAGGAAGTGTCACCAAGAAAGGCCCTGGAATCCCACCTGATCCCTGGCTCTCCTGGGTAACAGCTGGGCTACAGTGAGTACAGACAGTAGGCCTCACATATGCAGGATTTCACCTGGCGAACTGTTGCCTGTCCACCTCCCTGGCTGCACTCTGATTTGCAGCTGGGCTTACAGAGCAGGAATGCCCATACAGGGGTGCCTGGCATTTACCTGAGGAACTCAGACCAATATGAGGGTCTTCCCAGATGGATGTTGCTTCCCAGCAGGGAAGGCCCTTGCACAGAGGGCTTAGCACCTGCGATGGATTTGGGCTCTGTCGGCTTGGTTCTGGCCCAGAGGTGGGGAGGGGGAGGGGCAGAGAAGAGGCAGTCAGGGACTGTGTCCCATGGCGCGGCTGGGGCAGCCCAAAAAGAAGGTGAGGGGGAGAGGTGACCTCAAGCTGACCCTCAGCAACTTGGAGAAGGGTGGACCTAGGTGGGTGGGGGTAAGAGGGAGCAAAGAACAGCCAGGCAAAGGGAGAAGAAAGGGTCTAAGACTCCAGTGTTCAAGCCATATCCAGCCCAATCAGCCTGGCAGCCAATTAGTCTGATTCAAAAAAAGAAAAAAAACAAACCACGTAGGGACAAACTGTAATCAAACACCTATTTATAAGGGTTTATTATGATCATTATTATTATTTTACTGAGAGGATCATTCTAAAGCCTGTCAGGTGAATGTATGCTTTCAGATCTTCATAAATGCAAATCTCTCCTTCCCTGGGGTGGGCGGGCATGAGCTGCAGCAGGGCAGCCTCGGGAGGTGATGTGGTGAGGCTTGGAGAGGGCATTTGGCGGGGCCAGCTCCCTGCTACGGGGCATCTCTGCACAAGGCTGACCAAGAGACAGCCTAGCAGCCACCCACTGCCCACTCCATTCTCTACACCCCTTCAAAGGGCTGCTGAAGATGGAACTGGCTTTGTACCCATTGTCCATTTAGGTAAACAGAGTGACAGCCTGACACAGCAACCTGGCATAGATAGAGAAGCTGGGAATTCTCCTTAGAATGCCATGGAGTGAAATTCCATGCTCTGAACTTCCCCATCTAACGTCACCCCTGACCACTCCAAGGGCTGGAGTACCTCTCCCCTCCCAGGGTTCACAGCCAGACCTGAGGCTCAATGGTTGGTGTGTGTGTGTGTGTGTGCGTGTGTGTGTGTCGGTGGGAGGATAATGATAAGACACAAGTCCCAAACCCCGATCCTCAGGCCCAGGGAGAAAAGGAATCGGGTCTGCCAAAAGGGTGAAACTGTGGTCTCTGCCAGAAGGAAACACCCAGTTCCTTACCCATTTCTGGCTGGGTCCAAGAATGTGGCCATTCTTGGAAGAAAGAACAAAACATATCCCATTTCCATGTGTGCCTGGGGGAGGGCAGCCATAATTTGGGAAGTTTCAGAACACTGATGCCCCTAATCCTTAATAGAGGGTAAGACCACTGCTCCCGTGCCACACCCTGCCTGTTCGGCTCCACGGATGGCCTCGCTTTCAAGGGGAAGGCTGCCTCCCTCCACCAGGCTGGGGGTCGGCGCGCAGGGGAGGGTGTCCCAGGGACGGGATTAGGTGGAGCGGGATCAGATGGAGCTTGGTCTGGAGGGCAGGGGTGCTCGGTCAGCTGGGGGAGGGTTACCGAGCTACGGGCTGCAAGCGAGTTGTGAGTGAGGAGGGGAACCTGGGGGGAAGAGGGGCGGGGAGAGGGGGAGGGGTGGAAGACCGCGAGGAGGGGGAGGGGACGGGAGGTGGGAGGCTCTCCTTCTCCCTGCAATAAATCGGCTTAGCGGACGAGAACCGAACAGCGCAGAAAGGATTAAAGAAAAGTCTGTATAATACAGCTGAGAGAGCGGCGAGTGGAAGGCGGAGGGCGGGGAGAGGGGGAGGGACGGAGGGAGGGCGAGGGGAGGGGGGCGCTCGCGCAGCCGGGAGAGGCGAGCGCGAGGAGGAGAGAGCGCGATTCGGCTCCAAACTCCGGCGCTGCCGCCGATCCGACTCCGGGCTTCGGTGGACACCGCGCGGAGCCGAGGAGCCGGGAGCTGCGGCGCGCCCGGAGGTCGCCCCGAGCGCGAGGGTCGCGGCGCCCGGCAGAGGCCGAGCCGAGTCGAGCCCGGCGCCCGGGCGGCCCGGCCGCGACGGCATGGGGGCGCCCCCGCGGCGCCCCGTGCTGCCCGCCACTGCCTCGGCCGGCGGCCGGAGGCAGGAGCGCGCCTGAGCCCATGGCGAGGGGCCCCGCCGCCGCCGCCGCCGCCGCCGCCGCCGCCGCCGCCGCCTCGCCGCCGCCGCCAGCTGCCGGGCACCATGCGAGCCGCCCCGAGCCTCCGCGGCTGCGCCTGCCTGCTGCTCACAGCGATCCTGGACCTGGCGCGCGGTGAGTGCGCGGGCTGGGGATGCGCGCGGAGGCGGGCAGCTGGCGGCGGGCGCGGGCCAGGGTCGCTCCGGAGAGGCTCCGGGTCCGAGCCCCGCTCCCAGCGTGGGGGTCTGCAGAGGTGATCTGCTGGACGAGGGAGGGAGGATGTCTCCTTTGAAGAGAGCGCTCGTGGGTCTGTGCCAGGGTGTGCGTGTGCGCGTGTGTATGAGCGTGTGTCTTTGTTGCGTCTCTGTGTGAGGGTGTCCGGGAGGGAGCTGTGTGTGGAGAGGCTGCCGGAGTGCATTTGGAGATGTGAGTGTGTGTGATGGTGTGTGAGCGAGCGAGTGTCTGGAGGGGTGTTTGAGTGTCCATGTCAGTTACACAGAGAAGGTGTGTGTGTGAGAAAGCGTGTGAGCCAGTGTTTGGGGGTGTGAGCAGGTGCCAGCTTCTCGGTGAGGGTGTGAAGTGTGTGAGCTTGTGTCATCGCATGTGTGAGCGTGTTACAGGGTGGATGAGTGTGTGAGGTGTGGTGTTGCACGCGTGGCCCAAGTGTATGGGACCCTTTAGGGATGTGTGACAGGGAGTGGCTGTATTTCTGTTGGGGGGGGCACGGGGCGTGTGTGCATAGGAGGTGGGAATGTGACACTTGAGCAGGAGTGTACGTCTCTGGGATGTGTGGAGGTGCAGGCATGCGGGGGTTGTGTTGTTTCGTGGGCCAGGAGTGTGTGTGCGTGCAGTGGAGTGTGTGGTTCTAGTGTGGAGGGAGGCATGGACGCGTCCGGGGGCTGAGAAGGTGTGAGCAGCGGTGTGTGTGCGTCCCGCATGGACTTGGTCCCGGCTGGGCTGAACCCATTGGAAGGAGGTCCCTAGAGAGAGTGACTGGTGCCTCCGCAGCTCCAGGGTCCAGGGTTCGCCGAAGCCTCGATGCTTCCAGCCCGGCGCCGCCGCCTGGTGGGTCTTAAGTGGCGCGGCAGTCCAACCTGGCGACCCCGGCACCTTTCGGGCAGCGAGCCAACACATTCGCTACGAGCCGGGCGGGAGGGAGGCTGCACCGGCAAAGGGCCGTGGGCGCGGAGACTAGAGGGTGCGCGTCCGCGATTCCCCGCTAAGCCTAGTAACCAAACCTGGATGCCCAGAACCAGCCCGTCTGGAGTTACATCCTGGCTCTGCCGCGGAGGCGGAGGAGGATGCGGGGTGCCAAAACATAGCCATTGTGACCAGTAGGGTCTCAGTCCCTAGCCCAACTGGGTGATGAAGGTGGGGGAACCATCTCTGTCCTCTGCCGTGTGTGTGCCTTGCCCCACCGGGAGGTGCTTAGCCAAACTCTGAGAGTGCCTTCCGGGAAGAGGTGTCCCCCTAAAATAACCGCACCCCGTCTACCCCGAGGTCCTTGAAGAGTGCTTGGTCTGCTGATGGGAGAGGCTGCAGAATTCGAGCCTGAATGGTGGTCCTGCTGGCAGAGAGCGGGGAGGGGTTGGTGTAAACCAGAAGTAACGCCAGCCCTGTACTTTGTCCCCCTACCCTTGGAACAACAGACCTTCCAAAGTGGATGAAAATCTCCCCCCAACTTTGGGGTGACGGCTCCCTCCCTCGGCTGCCTCTAGAGGGAAAGGTTATATGGGGGCGGGGAGGGGGTGGTGTCCCGGTTCCAGCGCAACGGAGAGGGCACTGGGCTTTGTTGAAAGGTACCTGGAGCCCTCACCTGGACATTGAAGGGAGCGGGGATGGCTGGGGGCCGGAGGGGAGCACCCCTTTCCCCCGGAATGCGCAGAACCAGAGAGACGCGGCAGGGGTGAGGATGGCGACTGGTGGGAAAGACTTTGGTGGGAAACCCCGCTCCGTCAGGACCCCACCCTGCGATCTTCCCCAGAACCCGCGAGCAGCGTTCTTCGGGCTGCGGGGCTGCGGAGAGCTGAGCCGGCGTCTTGGCGCCTCCACTCCCCTCGCCCGCCTCTGCAACTTGCTGGAGGCTGGGGGATCGGGCGCCGGGGGTGAGCGCCTCTGGGCCGGGGGGAGCCGGCATGGCCTCTGAGCTCCGCTGCTCAGGGTGAGGGAAGAGCGCTGATCCGGATCGCAGACGGGAAACTTTCCGAGCGTGGGGCGCGCGCAGGGGTCCTGGGCAGCCGGGGAGCCCTCCCTTCCCTGCAGAGATGAGAGTGCTCGAGAGTGGGATCCCTCCCTACCCGCTCCAAATCCGTGCCCACGAAGGGGTGGGAGCACGAGAAGGGTCTGTACGAGATGCAACAGGCCGGCCTGCCGGGGGAGGGCGCCCTTCCTGGACGTGACCGAGAGCCGTGCATCTGGCAGTTGGCTGTGCCGGACCACCTGCCAGGGGTTGCTTCGGAGGGCGGGGAGAGGGTAAAGTCCATTCAGAAACACGCCTGCCCAGTGGGGGGCGATGGCGGTCACTACTAGGGAGAGGCACGGCCAGTGCGCCCTCGCCGGTTCTGTTCCTATGGGCCGCAGAGCCAAGGAGCTCACCTTTGTGGAGAGGTGGGTCTGTGCCCAGGGAGGAGAGAGCAGTCGGCTGCACACAGGACTGGCTGGGCTGGAAGTTCCTGCCCCTGCTTCCACTCCCCAGTATCTGACTCCCAAGAGGAGAAACCCACTTGGTTTTTATCTCCTCAGTTCCCATTTTACCTGGTCTGGGCACTTCTGGGAAGGCAGTCATGCCCTCGTGCCTGGGCGGTGGCCCGGGAGAGAGAGGGCACCGGGCCCTGGGGGCGCGGGCAAGAGAGTGGTTCATGGACCTGCCTCTTTGGGCCGTGGCAAAGTCTCCGCGAAGGCTAGCGGTGGGCAGGTCGAGTTAGGGCGCGCCAAAGGCCCCAGCCAGAGGCCCTTCCAGTTCTCTCTTGGCAGCCGCGTGTCAACGGGTGGGTGGGATGCGGGGGCGGACTCGGCTGGGCCGAGGAAGCCGCAGCACCGAGACTGCAGGGGGGCTGTGCGTGCACAAGCTGGCGTGAAGACTTTACGTACTTAAGCTCCCTCACCATCTCCACCCGACGCCGGGGGCGCGGGGCGGGGCTCAGGCCCCCACCAGGTTCTCTCTCAGCCCCTGGCGGGGGAGTTAAGGGCCTTGCCGGGGGGGCCAGGCTGCTCCGCCCCTGCTCCCCTTGCCGCCCCGCCCCCAGCCTGGCCCCTCTGCCAGCAATAAACCCCACTCTCTTCCCACCCAAGATGCAAACTGGAGTTTTTCCTGAGAGGTTGAATTCGTTTTTGCTTTTTAAGTGCAGGGGATGTTAGAGCTGAAAGCGACCTCCGAGATCACTTACTTCATTGGTTCTGAAACTTCTCTTTTTTATCAGGAGAACCCTTTTAGTGTAGGAACTGATTACCACCCCCTAAACCTGTTGTCTTGGGCAAGACGATAGGCACAAAAGGACAGCTGCCCTGGGAGAAGCGGGTGCTGAGACCCGGCATCGAACGGTCTTTCCGCAGCCTTCACCTTAAACAATCTAACACTGCTCCTCTCCTTGGATCATAGCTGGGTTTTTGTTTTTTTTCAATAGCCAGTATTACATGGATCAGCTGCAGTGTGGCCAGCACGTGCTAACTGCTGCACAGTCCTCGTGCATTGCAAGAGGGTTTAAGCTCTTCTTTTCACAGATTAGGAAACTGAGGTCCAGAGTTTTAAGATTTGTTAATGGTATGAGTACTGGCGCCTTCCGGGTCCCGCCTGGTCCAGCGCCAGGCTCCCTCTTCCCTTCCAGCGTTCCTTGGACAGGGCGTGTGGGCAAGGGCTGGCAAGGTACCAGTGATGCCTTAGATTGGCCTGGCTACCCCAGCTTTTCAGAACATCTGTCTCACCCAGACCGGAACCTTGCTACAGTTGGAGGGAGGGGCGGTGGGGGAGGGGCGGTGGAGGAGATTTAAGTGACTTGCTTGGGTTTCTGGGTTATAGCAGTGGTGACTTCAAAGCCGGAGACCAAAGAGCCAAACAAAGAGCAGGCTGGTTAGTTCTGTTAACTGGGCTTCCTGGGATCCATGGAGGCGTCTAACCTGGCTTGCCACCCAGTCCACCTCTGCTCCATCCCCAGCCCCCTTGAAATTCATTTATTTAGCCCTGACTATGTGCCAGCATTGTGCAGTGCGATTTGTTCTTCTTGTCTTGTTTAATAACCACCCTGAGAGTTAAAGTGATTTTCCAGATGGGGAAGCTGAGGCTCAGAGAGGTTAAGTGACTTGTCCACGGCCACCCAGTCAGTAAGTGGCAAGCTGAGATTCAGACCCGGGACTGTCTCTTTCCCTCTGTGCTCTGCTGTCTCCTGGTGAGAAGGGGTCTCAGTCACTTCCTCGGCTCCAGCCACACAGACAGTTGTACTGTGTCCAATGCCCAGTCTGGATGCCTTACTCTTTCCCAAATCCCAGTGAGATAAAATTGTCCAGTATGTTCATCTGCACAGATGGGAGACGGGGTGTCCCTGAAAGCCCTTGTCATCATCAGGAGAATGAATGGGCATCTGTTGTGGGCAGGGCACATCTGAAAAGAGAAAGACCTATGACGGTGACCGTCATTCCAGTGGGGCGAGAGGTCGGGCATGTACTCATAAAGAGGAATGACAATCCAGGTGGAAATTTGTTGATACCTGCTAGATGCCAAGTGGATTGATGTCCCCTACAGGAGGTTCTCGGGGGAAGAGTGATTCCTTGGGGGGTATAAAGGGAATGCTTCAGAGAGGAGGGAGAACTTGAACTAGACCTTGTAGCAAAGGGAGAACATTAATAAGCCAAGGGCTAATGCGCCAGGGAGGGAAACCTGTGTGAGCAAAGAACTGGAGGTAGGACTGTGTGTGGTGAGGCCAACTCAACTCAAGGCTGTCTTTCTTGAGTCTAGTTGAAGACTGGGAGAAAGAAGAGTGATATTACTGATAGCTCCCATTTATCACGCACCTGTTAGTTAGATGGTCTTTATGCATTAAATGCTTTAAACAGTCCATGAGGCGGTATCATTAGCCATGTTTTGCAGGTGAGGACAAGAGGCCCAAGATACCGCTCTCTTTCTCTCCCTCCCCCCTTCCTTCCTTTCTTTTCTTT
The DNA here is from genome assembly GCF_949752795.1 of Hyperoodon ampullatus. Taxonomy (NCBI): domain Eukaryota; kingdom Metazoa; phylum Chordata; class Mammalia; order Artiodactyla; family Ziphiidae; genus Hyperoodon; species Hyperoodon ampullatus. The sequence goes on from NC_136915.1 coordinate 14,666,036, forward strand.
CTTAAATAATGAATGAGGCTCAGAATCTTTTTTAAGTGGAAGAACCAGGAGTTTCAAACCCAGGTCTGAAGCAATCCAAAGACACTGCTGCTCCTGGAGGAGAGGAGAAAGGATTTATTTTTTCTTCGCTGGAAGGAGGAATGCAGCAGCTTCTACCATAGGCAAGAGGGTGCACAGCGGCCCCGCTTTAAACGATAAATGTCAGTGGAGGTGAAACATGGGACATTAATTCCTAAGAGGCGTCTGTCTTCAGGATGAAGTTCCTGGGAAGGAACCAGGTGGGTGAGATCCTGAAAGCCACCTTTACACTTGCAGTGAGGTCCGGTGGCAGAGGGGGCTTGTGATCACCGAGACCTCTTGGCCAAGATTCCACGGATGGAGCAAATGAATACAGTGTGTACGGAGCTAGAGGTTTAGAGAGTAGCAGCCCAAAGGAGCAGGAAAGGACATCGTGACACCCAGGAAAGGAATCTGGCGTTTGGTGTGTCCACCAGCCATTCCTACTTCTCCCGGCAACACGTCAGATTTGCTCTGGGGAATTATTCACCACCCTACTAATTGCACGCCATCTTGGTAGGTGGCACAATCAGCTAAGTCACCCCCAAGATGAGCCCATCTGACAAAGTCTCCCTGGAAGCTGAATATTGAACAGAGGAAGACAGAGAACTACTGGAAAATCCCCTTATCAATGGGGGCCCCCAAGACGCTGTACTTTTCTGGTTTCCCCAGGGCTAATAATGATGGGACCTTCCTCCCAGGGTGTTGACAGGATGGAACGAATCATGACCTACAAAGCTCTTAGCTTAATCCTGTGGGCTCAGATGACTGTTACCAGTATTAACCATGGTTATGTCAGAGCTGCTCCAGCTCAAGCAGCATGGGTCCTCCCAATACCAGGCTCCAGTTTGTCCTTGTGTTCCATGAATTCCCCATAACGTTTCACCAGTTACAAAAGCTTATGGCTTTTGTAACTTATAAGCAAAAGCTTATGGCGTGTTTTTGGCTTGAGTTGTCTGGAGTTGATTTCTGCCTCTTAGAAGAGAAGGACTCCACTTGATACCCTCCCTAGGCATGATGAGCCTTAGAGTTGCTGATTACCACTCTTGGTAACTCCTGGAGGATGGTTCACGGCCTGCTGCCTGGCGGTGACTGATTCCCCTGCCTGCTCCCTGGCTTTCCCTGGAGGCTCGACGCATTGTCCCCCATCCACACTCACACTGGGTGCAGTCAAGACCCAAGACCCAAGTTGTTTCTCCCAGTGAAATTCGGGGGTAGAACCAGTCTCACTGGGCCCCTCCCATCCCCTACCCTAGTAGACTAGAAGCTCCATGGAGGCAGGGACCCTGTCTGGTTCTGCTGTTTCCCACAAAACACATGGTGGATGCGCACCAAGAACCCGCTTATGGTGGGTTGTTCGGATGAATAAAGCATCTTTGGCCTTTAGACATGTGCATCCTGGTGCTGGGGTATGTGGAGAGGTGTCGGGTGTGTGGCTTTCTACAGAAAAGCGTATGCAAAGGCTTATGGCATGTGAAATTTAGGCTGGATTCACAGGTGAACTTCCTGTTGGTAAATTTCTGCTCCTGGAACTACATTCTGTCTTTCTTGAAGACTCTCAGATAATCAAAGTGATGCATACTCTGACTCCAGACATCCTAACTCTCTACGGGTTGGTGGTACTTGAGTGCTGACGAGATGCTTCCACGCCCATCCTTCCATTTAGTTCTCACATCAGACGTGAAGGAGGCTACTCTTGTATCCACTGAATAGGCCAGGGAAACTGAGCCTCAGGGAGATGAAAAGATGGTGGTAGGAAGTGGCTGGACTGGAATCTGGATTTTGTGGCTGCACACTCAGCCTTCCTTCCCTCCCCGACCCATTGTGCTGTTTCATTCACCACCACCCCCACCCCTAGGTTTTTGGAATGAGACAGGTCAGCTCCCCATGAGCTCACAGGCCAGCAAACTGACCAGAAAGCTTGCCCTGTGAGCTGAGTGCTGGTGTAGCCATTTTGCTGATGGGACCTCCTCCCCCCTCCACGGCTGCCCAGATGGGTATTATATCCCCAGTCCACGGGGGAGGTTGCTGATGCAGTCACATGGCCTGGGGACCGGAGCCGCCACCTCTCTGCCCCACAGACTTGACCTGCTCAGAGGTTTCTGGCCTTAGCTCCATGTCCTCCACCTCCTCCCCCACTTCTGCCCTTTCCTGGCTCAGAGAGCAGACATCTGCCCTCAGGCAGCACAGCCCCTGACTCCCCGTACACCTGCCTCCAAGTCTCTGCTCACCCACTTCTTGCCCTCCACACCACCCCCCCACCCCTGCTGACTCAGGTGTCCCCTGTGAGTGCTGCCAGCAGCACTTTGGCAACATGCTGTTAAAACAACCCTCCTCTGGGGCTGGAAGTGGTCATCGGTTGGTCTCCCCACTGAACAGAGAGTTCTTGAGGGCAGGCATCCCTGCACCACTGGCTCTGGCACAAGGCCTGGCTCTGAGCAAATCTTCAAGATATGTTTGTTGAATGACTGACTGCCTGATGAATGAATGATGTCTCCCCTGAATCTGGGGATTGCTCCAGACACTGAGCCCGGGGCCTGTTTCCTGGCCCTGCTCAGTCACCTCTGGAAGCCCTTTCTGGTGTGAGAATGTGTCCATTGTCCAGCTCTGCCCACCATCACTCAAACTGGCATCACGGCTGGCGTCTGGGGGATGAGCCAACAGTAGAAGGTGGAGGGAAGACTAAAGGGCTTCCTGTTCCTTCTGGGTTCTCCTTGTTTGGTGATGGGTGCAGGGTTTGGGGAAGGAGGGAAGGAAGGAGGGGGAGGAAGGAAGGAAGGAAGGAAGGAAGGAGGGGGAGGAAGGAAGGAAGGAAGGAGGGGGAGGCAGGAAGGAGGGGGAGGCAGGAAGGAGGGGGAGGAAGGAAGGAAGGAAGGAGGGGGAGGAAGGAAGGAAGGAAGGAGGGGGAGGAAGGAAGGAAGGAAGGAGGGGAGGAAGGAAGGAGGGGGAGGAAGGAAGGAAGGAAGGAGGGGGAGGAAGGAGGGGGAGGAAGAAGGAAGGAAGGAGGGGGAGGAAGGAAGGAAGGAGGGGGAGGAAGAAGGAAGGAAGGAGGGGGAGGAAGGAGGGGGAGGAAGAAGGAAGGAAGGAAGGAGGGGGAGGAAGGAAGGAAGGAGGGGGAGGAAGGAAGGAAGGAGGGGAGGAAGGAGGGGGAGGAAGAAGGAAGGAAGGAGGGGGAGGAAGGAAGGAAGGAAGGAAGGAAGGAAGGAGGGAGAGGAAGGAAGGAAGGAGGGGGAGGAAGGAAGGAAGGAAGGGGCAACTATTATGTGCTAAGTCCCGTGGTAGCCATGTTCACACAAAATCATATTAAAGCCTCCCAGAAACTCCCATTTGGGAGATAACAGTCTCCCCATTTTACAGATGAGGAATGAGGCTTAGAGAGATCGTGTGATTTGCCTAAAATCCCACTGCTAGTGAGGGACAGAGCTGGATTCACACCCGGGCATTGATTCACACCCGGGCATCTCTCCCCAGCTCTGAGTTTACCTTACTGGGGGCTTGAAATTGACCAGGGCAGGAGTATTTATACCATGGAATGAGCAAACACTGCAGATCAGAGCTCTGCCCAGCCCAGAGCTAGCTGTTCAACATTTCCCAGCACACCGCTGGGCCTGCCCACCCTTCCTCAATCACTGTCTCTGTGGAACAGCCACTTGGTGGTAATTCATATACTTTGGTTTTCATGTGAACTGGGTTCAAAGCCTAGCCCGGCCACTTCCTAGCAGAGTGTATACTTGGGCAAGTCACTACCTCTCTGAGTCATGGTTTCCCCATCTTTTGAAAATAGAGGGTGTCGTGGCGATAAATGAGATGAATACATGAAAGCCCCTGGCATGCAACTAGCCCTCAGTCTTGACCCCTCCCTTCCTCCTGACCCTCAGGATGGGGTCAGCTGGCCATGCGGTCACTCTGAGAGGCTCAGTAAGCTCGCATTTTCTTCTCCCTCCCCCGGAAGCTGCCTTTGGAGTCAAGTCAAATCAAGGTATCCAGTCACTTCTGTTAAGGGATCCAGTCACTTCTGTTAATTGAGCAGCTGTGCCAACCTCATTCTGGACTGGCAGAGACCTCCCTTAAGGAATTTTGGCTCGTTGGCCACCCCACACAGCACGGGCTCATTTGAGAGCAATAAAAGATTATGTATAATAAATGGCCAATACAAGGATACCAAGAATAAATCCTTGGAAACTAAAGGAAGTGGCCCAGGAAGGCTCTGAGGGATTGAAACAATCTTGGGAGGTAAGGCGGGAATCCCAGGCCAGAGAACAGCACGTGCAAAGCCCTGGAGGGGGGAAGGAGGACGCCGTCAGGCCGTGTGAGGGTGGGAGACAGGGAGGCAGCTGGCCTCACTCGAGCATAAGGTGCTCACCGAGAAGTGGGGAATGAGGTTGAAGCTGTTGGCCAGGGCCTGCTGGCCAGGGCCAGGGGTCTGGATTTGAGCCTGGGGGCTACAGGGGGCAGTTGAAGAGAGAGGAGTGACATTCCCAGAGCAGGGCTCTAGGAAGATTAATTTGGCTTTTCTGGGCCACCTGAAGCCGGAAACTCTTTGGAACGCCACTGTGTTATAAATGATTGCTCTGGGGTGCCCAAAGAGACAATGGCCTGGTGGCAGAAATGCCATTATTTGGACACTGCCCACCTCTCCCACAGTGTCCAGACCTGGCAAGGAGGGAAAGCCAGGCCCCTGCCTGGAATGGAGCTGTTCCAGCTTGAGCCAGAACCAAGTGTGACGGGGGTAGCTTCTCCTGGGGAGAAGCATCTACATCCCCAGGGGCCGTGGGCTCCGGGGTCTGGCCTGGGTTCAGATTCCATCTCCACCACTTGTCCAGTGTGAGAGTTCTGATCACCTCTTCGTTGCTTGCAGCCTTGATGTCTCCAGCTGAACAGGCGACTCATCATGGTGGCTTCGTGGGGTGGGGCTGCTGGGAAGGGGAAATTCACATAATACGAGGGGTCTGTATGCAGGGTACCTAGCACACAGCAGGTGTGGGAAAAGTGGCTGCTGCTGTTATGATGATGTTTGGAACGCCCCCAAGTCTGAAGAGGAGGAAGTGTTTACTAAGCCCCAGTGCCCAGGAGGAGGGGTACATTGTAGGTTTTCCACATGGAGCAAGTCCTCAGGTTTGGAATTACAGAGCATTGGGGCCAGGAGGGAGCTGGGAGATTAAATGCACTATATCCTTTCCCCCATTTTAAAGCTGAGAAAACTGAGGCCAGAGAGAGTGACTTTCCCGTTGGCCTCCAACCGTGCGTGATGTGTGTGTACGTGGTTGGGGGTGGGGTGGGCAGGTGCAGGTCTTCTCCCTCGAGGTCCTGGGGGCCATCCCAGGGCTCAGTCAGGCAGACCCACCACCCAAGAGCCTTGCATGGGGAGCATCAGGGTGCCCCAGACTTGGGTGGGGATCTTGGAGGCACTCCAACGGAGAGCAACCCCCAGCCTCATACATCACAGGAGCAGCTTGGGAGTCACCAGGGAGAGAGGCAGCTGAGCTGTTGGTTTTTTTTGTTCCTTTGCCAAGCTGTTCCCTTTGCCCTTTTGTTTCTCTTTCTGCAGAGGCACTCAGCGCTCCTCCAGTGGGGCTGTTTGTCACCAATCATTGGCGCCTCCATTATCTTCTGAGCACCATCTCTTCCTCCCCGCTGCTTAATGCTGCCCCAAAGGAAGGCGTCCATCACCGGCTGCCCTGGCATCGTGCAGGGCTGGGCACGGGGAGGGGGCAATGCAGGAGCTCGGATGCCCTGGCAAAGTGAAGACAGAGGCTGGCATGGCCAGAGGGTGGGTGGCGTCCGCCTCTAGAGCTGGTGCTCAGTGCCGGAGTGCACAGGATTTTGTCAAGTGGGTATTCAGGCCATACCGTAACCCAAGGCCAGGTGCCTGGTTCTACGGAAGCAGGTGATACCTTGCTAATTGTCACCAAGCACCTAATATCCCAGTCAGGGGCAGAGGGAGTGAGATGGGGGCAGCAAAAGCAACCACATCACAAAAGCTTCTTTGTTTGCTCGGTGGCAGCAGAGCAGTGGACCTGAGCTCAGCTTGGAGAGGAGGAGGCATGTTGGACGTCAAATTCCTAAGCCTGTCTCCCCACTGAGGAGCCTGGTGGGAGGAGAGAAGCAAGCAACCGGGTGGGGAGGAATAGAGTTACTTAACCAGGAAGAGCTAGTGGTTCCCAGGACAGTCTGAATGCAGAGAGCAGTTTCTTGTTGCAAGAGGCAGTATAGTTCATTCATTCATTCAATTACTGATTCATCCACTGGTGCATCGAGAATTAATTGAATGCTCCTGGCAATCAAGCACCGTGCTGTTCTAGAAATCCAGAGGAGAATGAATAGGCGAGTTCTTGCCCTCATGGGGCTTACAGTCCAGAGCTGTGTTCAACATGGAGCTGTGTGTGACAACTGACATTTACATTAAAATTCAACAAGGTGTCTCGGCTTTTATTTAACTGAATTAAACAGAATTCAGTTTTTCAGCCACACTGGCCACATTTCACGGGCTCAATAGCCACACGTGGCAGGTGGCTCCTGTATTGGGCAGCACAGCTGTGGGTAAGACGTCTCCATCACTATGGAAAGTTCTATTGGAGAGTGCAGGTCTAGGGCGATGTTCCTCTTTAGGTGGGGCCTCCCCACGGGCAATAAATACCAAGGAATCACAGCGAGGGAGGGTCTTCCCTGTTCCTTTCTCACGCTGTCCACCTAGTTATGCCAAGGAGAAAGCCTCAGGCTGATGCCATCATGTCTTTAACGCTCCCTCGCTTGCTAATCTCTCTTTGCAACAAAAACAGGTGCAGGGCAACGTGCCTGCAGTGAGCCAGAGGGAGTAAAAGTTTTAATAACAGTGTTTTGTTTTCATTATAATTCTTTTTCAGTCATCCTCTGTTGAAGGCAAGTGAGACTGGTTTGCCATTTGGGGCAGTGATTTAAATTCTCTCTCTCTTTTTTAAATGGCTTATTTAAGTAAAAAAAATGAGTCAAGTTAAAGAAAAATGTTAAGTACATAGTGGAGCAGGTGGCACGCAGATGTGGCCAATCTGGGCAGCTGCGGGTGTGAATGTCTGTGGCTGAGAAACCGCAGTTCAGATGGAATGACATGAGCTTTGGAGGCAGAGGAGGGCTGGGGTTTCAGTGCCACTGTTTGTAAGCTCTCTAATCTGGGGACACTTTCTGTCTCTCCGCACCAACCAGGTTCCAGCAGGAAACACCAAGCTCAACCTGGGGGGTCCGTGAAGGGCTTATTAAAGGGACTACTGGCTTTAGGGTTTAGGGAGGGGCCCCCTTGGGGCCAGGAACAGTGGGGAGTTACCACCACCTGTAGCAACTGGAGAGAGGGCTGTGTGAAGAGGGCTGCGTGCAGGACTGTGGCTCTGGGTAGACGGATACAGCCAACTCCTGGGGACCTGGCAGGGAGCTGGAGGAAGAAACACCTCAATTTCATCCTCCTCCTGCCTTTGGGTCTCTTGCTGATGCTGCCCATTGACCAAACTCAGTTGGAAGCCTATGCACTTGGGCTCCCAGGCACAGAACAGGTGGATAAGGGAAAAGAGTGAGCTGGGGAGCAAACAGCAGAGATATAACACCATCCTGCTAAGCGAAGCCTCAGTTTCCCTGTCTAGAAAATGGAGGTTGCACTACATACCCAACAGAGTTGCTAAGATGATGAAAAGAGACGACGTGTGATGCTAATAAATAATTGGTCACTACTTATATTAATAACAATCACGGTAATAAAATGCCTGCCCTTATGCCCCATCCTGTGCTAGATGCTAGATTTTCCTGAGCCAAAATGTAGCATATGAGTACGGGGCTTTACGAACGTGGAACTGGCCTTTCAGGGGCACGTGAACCTGAAGGGACAGGTAACTTTGGGAGAACGTTGCAGTTTGCAGAGAGGAAGCGCCTGCACCCTCCGCTGCTGGTATTGACCGTTGTGATGTGTTGTCTCTGCTCAAGACTCTTCAATGTCCCTACACGTCCCTGTCCCCTGGTCCATCGCACCGATTGATTACTCCACCCCAGGGCACACCGATGCGTCGTTCCCCAGTCTATTTTCCAGCCCATTTCCCACAGAGAGGTTCTTTCTTCTTAGATCCGTTTAGGTAATCCTTCCTGCCATCCCCACTGGCTCTTACCATGTGCAGTCTGGTCCACATCCATCAGGAACGGGCTCAGAGTTCCTTCCTCCCAAGGGGAAAGGCAGGTGCTCTCCAAGTCTTAGCTCTTCATTTTTTTTTTTTTTTTTTGGCGGTACGCGGGCCTCTCACTGTTGTGGCCTCTCCCGTTGCGGAGCACAGGCTCCGGACCCGCAGGCTCAGCGGCCATGGCTCACGGGCCCAGCCGCTCCGCGGCATGTGGGATCCTCCCGAACCAGGGCACGAACCAAGTCTTAGCTCTTCTTGCCAGACGCTGCCTCCTCCCTTGCAGGTGGGGTAGAAGGGAGTTATCAGTGAGGAAGTTAGCCCTGTGGGTCATCAGACCTTTATCCTTCATCTGAAAGCTGAGAGTGCCAATTCTGCATTTAGAGGGACCTTCTCAGCAAGTCGCCGGAGTCTGGGGCTGGGGGGCAGCTGGCTTCTAAATGGAGTAACTGTTTCCTGGGAAAACTGCCACCAACAGCCCCTTTGGCTCCCAGCTTCTCAGTTGGCTCAGGGGGCTGTCCTCGTGTCCCTCTATTTTCCTTTGTCGGGCCCTTTTTTTCCATCTACCTTGACTGTGCAGATTGACTTTGATGAGGCCTAATTTTGCCAGTTGAAATTCGAGACGCTTATACATTCGGTGCTTTGCTGAAATAGCTGTGACAAATACCAGCGGCAATTTCTTCCCTGGCTTAGTTATTCTCTGAAGTGCTCTGGGCAAGACAGAGTGCCCCTGCCCCTTGCCTGCATGCCGTCTGTCGACACTGCAGTCTTCCCCCAGCCCTGCTACAGCCCTGTCCCCCTGCAGGTCGGTCTCAGCCCTGCCTACTGGCTCAGTGACAGCGTGCTCCTTTGGAGGGGGGGATCGATCGCTCACTGGAGGTCAGTATTGCTTAGGAAAAACTCCAACAGCCCCCTCGGGTCTCAGTGTCCAAGTTGGTGGAGGTGACATTCCTTTGTTCAGCCGCCTTTCCATCTACCTGACTGTTCACATTAATTTAGATGAGACTCGTTTCCAGTTGAATATGGGACTGTGTCCCAGGCTGGACCTCCCCTGTGTGCGGGCTGCGGGGCATCCACCGTAGTGCTGTTGGGCCACCTCTTGGCCCGGGCCTGGGTCTCAGGGGGAGCTTTTGTTGCCCGCCATGCTCGTGTCCCTGGGTGGTGGAGTGGTGCTTTCTGGTCACCAGCTCTGAACCATGCCCTGGGGCACAGTGCAGAGACTGCCAAGCTTCAGTCACCCCCTTCATGACTTTATCTACATCCCACTCAGGTTATTTCTTACATCATGATTTTCTTAAAATCAAATTTAAACTGATTCCCTCTATTTTCATTTGTATTTTACAAAGGAATAATGTATAGGCTTGTTGTACTGAGTAGGCATATTTTTTCTTAATTCATATTAAACATGTGACCATTTGAATGTTTAAAAAAGCTTCTCTGTACCACTTGGTCTCATCCTGCAAGCGACCATAGAAAACATCGGTTCGGTAGAAAGGACACCAGCCTTGGATCTGATTTCAACGCCTCCATCAACTTGCACCATCACTCGCTTACCCTCCCCCACTCCTCTGAGCCTTAGGTCCATAAAACAAAGGAGTGAGTCTGGATGACCCAGTTCTAAGATTCTTGGATGGATAATAAGATTGGGAAGGAGAGTACTGTCGTCTAGGTGTAAAATACTTCCTTTAAGACATATTTGATGCCTCCAAATTCCCACCTTTGGGATGAAGCATCCTGCCTCCAGGCGATGTTGCTAAGAGCAGCTGTCTGTGATGAGGATGCTCCAATAGCCACTCATTTCCTTGGAGCACAAACTCGGCCTCATTTCAGTTCCATTCAGCAGCCGTTTACTGAGCACCTGCTCTGAGTCGCGCCCTGTGCCAGGGCTGGCACTAAGGTGCAAATGAGACCCAGTGCCTGTCCTCAGGGAGTCCACCGTCTCCTGGAGCAGATAGGCAGGCGAACAAATAAATTATGGAATAATATTGAAAATTCTAAACTTGAAATAGCTACCAAGTCCTTATGGGAACGTAGAAGAGGGGATGACTAATCCACTGAGGTGTTGGGGAAAGTCCTATATAATCAGAGAGGTTAAGCCACTTGTTCAGGTTTGCACAGCTACTAAGTGGTTGAGCTTTGAATGTAGGATGTCTCACGCTTTAACTGCTTCCCGTCCTCTTTGCCTTCTTGCTTCTCTGCCAGAGATCCCTTCCAACTTGACCTTTCGTGATTCTGGGGCTCTCTGGACCTCCCATCCTGCTCCTACATGCCTCTGGGGGAGGGGGGTCAGGGGCTCCAGCAGCAGCGGGACCTGGCCCTGGGCCCCCTGCCTGGGCAGTCACTGGGTGGCAGCTCAGCTCTGCTCTGTTGTCTCTGGCCTCGTTATTATTCTTTCTTTCCAGCATGCTGCTAAAAGCTTCCTGCAGAGAGCACACAACCCAGCTCTTTAGTTATTTAATTTATTATTTTTTTAAAATTTATTTATTCATTTATTTATCTTTGGCTGCGTTGGGTCTTTGTTGCTCAGCGCGGGCTTTCTCTAGTTGCGGCGAGAGGGGGCTACTCTTCGTTGCGGTGCGCGGGCTTCTCATTGTGGTGGCTTGTCTTATTGCGGAGCACAGGCTCTAGGCACGCAGGCTTCAGTAGTTGTGGCACATGGGCTCAGTAGTTGTGGCTCACAGGCTTAGTTGCTCTGCGGCATGTGGGATCTTTTGTCCACTCATGTCTGGACAAAAAGCCTAACCCTCCTGCCACATAGGACCTCAGCACTAAAGACTTGGTGGTCCTAGATGCCCCAGGGCCTTTGCACTTGTCATTCCCTCGGCTGGAAACTGCTTCCTTTTTTGGACTAAGTCCTATTCATCATTCAGGTCTCACTTTAGACATCTTTTTTTTTTTTTTTTTTGCGGTATGCAGGCCTCTCACTGTTGTGGCCTCTCCCGTTGCGGAGCACAGGCTCCAGACGCGCAGGCTCAGCAGCCATGGCGCACGGGCCCAGCCGCTCCGCGGCATGTGGGATCCTCCCAGACCGGGGCACGAACCCGTGTGCCCTGCATTGGCAGGCAGATTCTTAACCACTGCGCCACCAGGGAAGCCCTAGACATCATTTATTCAACGAACATTTTCTGTGCACCTACTATGTTCACAGCACCATGGGGCACAGATGCCATTTGTAACTCATCTCCATGCTTCCTGTACCTGGTGTAGTTCTGGCACAGAGCAGGCATCAGTAAGTGTTTATGGAACTGATAAGAGCCCGTGTGGATGCTGTGGGATCTGGAAGAAGGATAGAGTTGCCTTTCCAGTGCTTATAGCATCATTGGAGATTCATGTCAAAGACATTTTGAGCTCTGAATGAACCTATTATGCCTGGCAGACTCATACCCACTCAGGGAAGAAAGGGAGAATTCATTCCTTCTTTCTTTGGCCATATATTTTTTGGCCATATATCCATCTATCTATCTATCCATCCATCCATCCATCCATTCACCTATCCTTTCATTCATCTGACAAACTGGACACTTACCACGTTCCAGATAGTGTGCTAGGCACTAGAGATATGGTGGTGAATAGAAACAGATAAAGATAAAGCCTGCCCTCCTGGGGCTTACCTTCCAGAGTACATACATGAATATATAACAAGAGGAAGTAATAACTGCTATGAAGAAGTATAGGGCCTGGTAAGTGTGCTGGCCAAGTGTAGATGTGTGGGGTCAGGGAGGGGCCCTATCGTTGAGCATCTACTATGTCTCAGACCCTGTGCAACCCTGGCTGCAAACAAGTAACGAAGCATAATCACTGGCCACAGTGAATGTTAGGATGGCGAGAGCTGGGATATGTTTGGTAGTGACCAGGGGAGTTTCATGATCAGGGAGGCCTCCAGTGAAGTTCTGAGACATGAGCTGGGCCTTGGAGATGGGGGAGTTTAGGCAGGATTTGGCAGACCCATGGTTTTCAAACTGTGCTCCTTGGAACCCCAGTTTCCCATGGAGGTACCCCCCATACCACTTTGGGCAGCCAGAATGTGAGTCAGGGTAATGGTTAAGGGGGCCCTTGTCCCCAAATCGATCCAGGAGCTCGGCTTTGCCTCTTTTCCAGACTGGCTTCTACTTCAGCTTTACTCTGAATGAAGGAATTTGAAAATGAATGGATTGTATGATGGGGAGGAAGTATCGACCTCCTCAGGGCTAGAGGAGGTTCTAGCGTTTTTCTGTTAAATTCAACCCTCGTTTCATGCTATGTACGGGGAAACTGAGGCCCAGAGCGGCCAGTGGCTTGTACCAGGTCCTCAGCAGGAGGGGACCATTTCTGGGAGAAAAGCCTCTGATTCCTGCCTCTTTCCAAGCTGGAAGGGAGGCCTGTGAGAAAGCCCCACGCCCACCCCGGCCCTGGCCCAGAGGCTTGGGTGCTGTTGCCCCCCAACTTGTGCCTGCCCCGACCCCCAGACAGCCTCAGGATACCCCCTATAAACCTTTCTCCTTTGCCAGCCCAAATGGTCTACCCCACCCCCATGGGAGCCTGGAATTAGACGAAATATTTAATGATCCCACGCTTCGTTATGTTTTATTAAAAGCACCCGTGCTGGCTTCTGCTGGCACATCTGCCAGGCCCGGTCCTGGGGCGTCCTCTCCCTCCCCAGCACCACCTCTCACGGCCCGGGGAGGCAGACGGCTGCCACCTCCTTCCCTCACAGAGCGGGGCCCCCACCCGGGCTGTCCTGCAGGTAAAGGCAGACTTGGGGATTTAGAATGATAATTCTGTGTGTTCACACATCCCTAACCCCATCTGGTCCTGCAGCTACCCCTAGAGGGAATTGGTTCAGAGAGGTGGAGGAGCGAGTCCAAAGTGAGATGCACCTGGTCCTGCATTCTTGACCCTCTCTGTGCGACCATGCACCTCCAAGATCAGGCTGGCTTTCCTCGCCAGGCTGGTCATGTTATAGCCACCAGCGACCAGAGGGAATGCCTTGCTCTCAGCAGGTTGTCGGGCTTCCAGGAGGATAACACTGGCATCCAGATATTTTTGGTAGAGAAGCAGCTCTCTCCTTCCCTCCTGGTGGGACGCGCTGTGCCCTCTCAGGGGGCCGGGTAGAGTGCTTCGAATGCGTGGCCCACCTCGTTCTGAATGGCAGCTGAGTCACCCGCTAGATGTGTCATCTGGGGCAAGACATGTAACTGCTCTGAGCCTCAGTTTCTCAACTGACACCTAGTAGACACTGAATATACAGTAGCAATGGTGTTTTTAATAGGATCCCCCACTAAAGGAGAGAGGGCATTTAATCAGCTCTTCATTTGAGGGGAGAGGGAAGGGATAACCTTGCTTATCATCGTCATCGTCATTATTATTAGCTAATACTAATGGAGAACTTGTTATTCATTTATCAGATACTTTTTGATCTTCTACTACGTGCCCAGGGAGACGATGTGAATGGGACAGTCAAGAGCTTAGCCCTCATGGGACTGACATCCTGGTGGGCGAGGCAGAAATAAACACATAGGTAAATAGCCTAACTCTGGATGATGCCATATTGTGAGGAGAACGCGGGGCTATGGGATAGTCAGGGGCTTAGGGACAGAGCAGCTTCTCTAGGTTGCGTGGTCCAAGAAGGCTTCTTGGAGGAGGTGCCTTTTGAGCTGAAATGGGAGAAGAAAAGAAGCCGGGAAAGTCTCACTGAGCTCCGGCGTTGGCGTCTCCTGACCGGGCTGCGTGTCTGTAGCTAACTTCTGATGGGGTCTTCCCTGGACCCTGCTCCCCAGCACTAGGAATGACCACCTGCCATTCCCTGACACCAGTGCTGTGAGCTCAGCTGGCCCATGGTGATGGCACCCCCTCCAGGCCTGGGACAAAGGCCCCAAGGAAGCAGGAGGCCAGGGGCTGTGTTTGGTACATTCTTGACCTGTTCTCCTTGAATTCTTGCACATCCCTAGGAGGTGGGTCCTGTGGCGTTCGTTCTCCATTTTGCAGACAAGGAGCCCGGGACTCAGAGGTGAAAATCTCAGAGCTGGTGTGACTAGGAGCTTGGATTTGGACCGAGGTCTGACTCAGTGCCTTCTGCATTAGGCTCCGCCTCTTGCTGGCTTGCTGTGTCTATCCGTGTTGTGTGTCCAGTGGGAGGACCAAGAAAGGGGTAAAGCCCGCCTTCTCTTGTTCCACCTTGGACCCCCAGGGTGCCTCTGGCCTGGGGCTGGAGCCCCAAGCGAGTGGGGAGGTGAGTGACCAGGTGGCAGGGAGCCCACAGAGTATCGATGGCCCTCAAAGCTGTCAGGCGTCGGGAAGCAGAAAGGTATTAATTAGCAGTTATTCCCCAGCAGTGAGGAGTTGGATAGAGATTAAGGTGGCAGCCCGTGCATCCGTTTTGTAGCAGCCGAGAAGCAACGGTAAATCAGTGCTATGAATCGATGCTGTAAGAGGGAGTTTTTTTTTTTTTTTTTTTTTTTTTTCCCGGTACGCGGGCCTCTCACTGTCGTGGCCTCTCCCGTTGCGGAGCACAGGCTCCGGACGCGCAGGCTCAGCGGCCATGGCTCACGGGCCCAGCCGCTCCGCGGCATGTGGGATCTTCCCGGACCGGGGCACGAACCCGTGTCCCCTGTATCGGCAGGCGGACTCTCAACCACTGCGCCACCAGGGAAGCCCGGGAGGTCTGTTTTAATCTTATTAGCGGTATAACATTACAGGTAGCGAGGGGGGAGAATTCCTCACTTGCGGATCCTGGGGCAGGAAGGAGGGAGAGAAAGTGACAGGACCTTGGACCACCTGGGAGGGCTCCAGGATGGAGAACTTTGACCCCTGTTGGGAATAGGAAGGAGGGATGGGAGGTGGGAGAGGGGTGAGAGGCAGGAAAGGAGGACTGGGTCAGCAGAGGGGACCCCTCTAGTCTTCCCAAGGGCCTCCGCCATAGACTTAGTCCTGCTGTGCACCCCCTCCACTCCTCCCATGAATGGAGGGCTCTGGGTTGGACATTGGTTCAACTGCCGGGCCCGGATGAGGTTCTCACTCAGGCACTGACCCTCTCTGGGCTCTCGGCCCAGACACCCGCCCGCCCACAGTGAAGGCTCAGAGGCTGAGCAATAGGGTGGTGGGTGGAGGGCAGGAGCTGGTGCCTCTGGGTGGGTGTGAGGTGTGAGGGAGAGGACGGTGTGATCAGGGCCAGTGCCCCGCATGGTAGGCCCTGAGGGCACAGCCTTTAGTCCTCCCAGCAGTCATCGCGGCGGACGTTTGGCCCCCATGAACAGAGGGGAACAGACATGAGACATGAGGGACCAGCTCAGGTGTAGCAACGCCAGCATCTGGCGCCATCTCTGACCAGCAAAAGCATCGACCACCCCCGGCAAAAGCTGTGGGAAAACCCATGTGATCCAGCCTCTGAGTGTGACGAGGGTCTCAGAGACGGGTCACCCGCTTCATCCCCCTCCCCTTCCTCGGTTCCACTCTCCACACCAGGACGAGGAGCTCCTGTGGGAAGGAGACAGGGAGGCAGAGGAAAAGGTGGCAAAACCAAAGCAGGAAGGATAAATCATAAGCACCTGCCTTTCTGTTCCACCCAAGGTGAGTGGCTGACTCCCTGTGGGCCTCACTTTCCCCCCCAGATCTCTCAGGGCTCTTCTGGCTAGAACATTCTCAGATTCTGTTTCTCCCTTCTTAAATTATCAGTTGCCTGCTATGCTATTTAATCCTCTCCCTATCCCCTGTGACACAAGCATTATTAGTCCCATTTTACAGATAGGTAAACTGAGGGGCTCAGAGAGGCTTAGTGACTTGCCCGAGGTTACACAGTCGGTGAGTGTCAGAGCCTGGATTGACACCCAGATGCTGCTCTCAAAAGCTCAGCATCCTTCATTTCACAGCACCATCTCCTTGTCTGATAGCCAGACAATCATGGAGAAAAAAATGTCATCTGAGAAGGAACTTGACTCCAGGCCTTCAGTGGAGAGCAGCAGCCCTTCTGTGGGGTTGCAGTGGGGCTTCCTGCCACCACCAAGTCCAGGACTTGTTCCTGTCTGGCTGCCTTTTGTCAGCCACTCTGTTCCAGTGGCTCGACCAGCTCTGACTATGGCTCTGACAGCCTGGAGAGGGGACCCGGAGCCCCCTCAGCTCTGGCAGCCTTGGGCCGGCCAATGGAGATGTCTTGGTGGTTTGCCTGGGCTGCCAAACCAGGAGTGGAAACCAGACTTGGGCCAGGCCTCTGAAGGAAGCCGGCTCCCTCCCAGGGGTGGAAACCCAGTGTCTCCTATCCTTGCTTCTTCTTGTCCTGAGAGGAGGGAAAGGGGCTCCTCTTATGGACTGAGAAAAGCCCCTGCAGAAAGACAGTGACTGCGGGGGGAAGGGGCCCAGCTCGGGACCTCTGGTCCGGCATGGGGAGGGAAACACCCAGGGCAGATTTTTAGTTTACTCCTCCATGTGTCTTGGTAACAGAAACCACACTGGTGGCCCTGGGATAAATGCCCCGCCTCAACTTCTGCACCCAGAGGGAGGTGAAGACATCGCCCTTCCTGTTCACACTGAGGTTCCCTATCTGTACCCCAACTAGGAGCACGTTGTCACATAAAGTGAATGGATATAGGAGTCAGGTTCAAAGCCTGGCCCACCACCTACCAGCTGTGTGGCTCTGAGCAAGTTACTTTGCCTCTCTTTGCCTCAGGATTTTCATCCATAAATGGGGGCAACGATTAGCTACCACATGCAGTTGTTATAAGAATCAAATCACATGTTTTTATCCCTTCATTCACTTACAGAAAGGTGCTTTGTAAAATGTAATTATACTAGATAGGGTGACACTTGCTGCTGTAACAAATGAACCCCCAAATTTCACTGGCACAGTCTCAAAAATAGTATTTTTAACTTACATTGTGGGTATCTTTGAAGGTGGGCGCTTTTCCTCCATGTGGAGACTCAGAGATCCAGGCTCCTTATATCTTGTGACTCTGCCATCTCCTGGGGCTCCATAGGGCTCCTTTCCAGCCAGTGGAAGAGGGAAGAGAAAATAAAGAGGCATCTAGGAAATGTTATCCATGGGTGGGGGTGGGAGTTGCCTCCAGAGACACTTCCATGTTATGCGGCAGGGCCAGGGTGTGTGTGTGTGTGTGTGTGTGTGTGTGTGTGTGTGTGTGTGTGTGTGTGTGTGTGTGTGTGTGTGTGTGTGTGTGTGTGTGTGTGTGTGTGTGTGTGTGTGTGTGTGTGTGTGTGTGTTTTTATTTTTGGTAGCCAGATGCTGTCTCTGCCTCAGTAAATATCTTGTTTACTTGCCTGCCTCATCCACTCCATGAAATCAATAAGGACAGTGTCTCTGTCTTATTTACTCTGTATTATTAATTTTTGCAACCTTGGTACCTAGCACTGTTCTGGGCACAGTATATGTACTTACTAAATATTTGTATTGATGGATGGATGGGAAGATAGATGGATGGATGGAAGATGGAAAGATGGTTGGATGATGGATAGAAGATGAATGGATGGAGGATGGATGGGTGGAGGCTGGAGGCTGGATGGAGGCTGGGTGGAGGATGGGTGGATGGGTGGATGGGTGGATGGATGAAGTGATAGTTAGTGAGCCAGACCACACTGAACTATGACTAGGGGAACACATACATTTATGGTCAGCCCTGTGGGCATTCCTGCCTCATTGACTGTTGGATTCTCATCACTAAGCATGGTACGTGGCACATGGCAGATTTTCAGTGTTTATTGAATGGAATTCTTAGAGAACCTTTGGGAAGGTCAGCATTTGAACCTGGGCTGAGCCTTGGCAGCCCCAACCTGCAGACAGAGGATGGCTGAGATGACCCAGGGATGGGCTAACTTCAAGAACTGGTAAATGATTGCAGACTTTTGCCCCATCAGTGGATTCTGGGCCCTGGCCACCTCTTGGGGCTGTCAGGGAAGGAGATTTGGCACATCTCCCCTGTGCATTCTTCAGAAGTGCCCTGCCCTCACTTGAGTGGCTGGTGAGGCTCCCGGTGTGTCCCTGCTTTTTCCCCTGGTAGGGTCTAGACCTGTGAGGCAGACACAGAGGCTCTGAGTGGTGGGGGAAGGGCTGGGGGTGGGGAGACCACCAAGACGGGGTTAAGTGCTTTCTCTCTTCTTGCCAGACCAGTAAGAATTTGGCTTTAAATTTTTAACCTAAATAGAGTTATATTCATTCTCTTCCCCACTAGATGCAAAGCGCTTTTTTGGAGCAATTAAGGAAAAGGCTAAATCAGTCCATTTTTAAAAGCTCAGCCTGCCTATGTGGCTGGCTAAAATTAGTGTCTCCATAAAGGGAGAGGAGGAGGGGGGAAGAGAAAGCTGGATGTGGCTTTAAGACGCCCATTCACCGAGGCTGGGGGTGATGCCAGGCCTCTGCCCTGCGGCGCCCAGATCGTGGAGAGTAGGGCCCCCAGCTCCATTTGGCTTCTACCGACCAGCACACAGTTTCTCGTCCAACTGCTGTCTGCTGTCTTAGGTCTTTCCCAGTTCTCTGATATGGTAGAAGGAGTGGGTTTGCAGAGAGACTGGGCTTGAACTCCAGCTTCACTGCATACCTGCTGTGTGGTCCTGGGCAAGTCACTTCACCTCTCTGAGTTCGCAATTTTTGCATCAGATAAATGCTACCTTCTCACCATCAGTCCTTCCCTCTACCACCTGACTGTCCATGACACAGGCTCAGGCGCACACAGCTTAGAATATGAAATGATGGTCCTCCCACTATGACCCCCACCTCAGTTTATAATTACCCATTGCCAGCATATTTACTATTTGACCACAACCGACTCCTCCATTGGGCTGGAAGCCCCTGAGGGCCTTGTCTTGTTCATTGCTGGCACATCATAGGTGCACAACTATTATATATTTCTTATTTTTTTAAATTAATTAATTTTTTTTTACATCTTTATTGGAGTATAATTGCTTTCTAATGGTGTGTTAGTTTCTGCTTTGTAACAAAGTGAATCAGTTATACATATACATATGTTCCCATATCTCCTCCCTCCTGCGTCTCCCTCCCTCCCACTCTCCCTATTATTATATATTTCTTGATGAATGAATTTGTAATGACCACATGGGCCAGTCCCCTTACCTCTCAGTTTCCTAACAGTAAAATGTGAATAAGAATTTTTTTCTTCGCAGGTGAGAATTAAGTGTGATAAATCCCGTATTATCACGCTCATATTACTTGCCAGGCTTTGGGGATAGAGCAGTGAGCAGCACAGGTGTGGTCTATACCTTTAAGGAGCTACAAACTAGTGAGAGATAATGTATGTTTTAGCACCTAGGAGAGTGCCTGTCAGTTACTCTCAGTTGAATAATGAATGAATGAGTGAATGAATGAGTGAATGAATGAGCAAATGAATGAATGCGTGGAGGGAAAATTATCTCCCTTCAGGGACTGTTCTTAACTCTCACCTGTAGCATTTTCACTGCACGTCATCTGGGGGAGTTGAGTTTTGTGCTGACAGTTTAGAGACTTGGTCCCACTCTGGCTGTGTTGCTCTGCTGTGTCCCTCACCGTCTCTGGGCCTCATTTTCCCATCCTTAAGGGGAGGGGGTGGGGCTGTCATCTCAAACTCTCTTTGAGCTTGGAGGATGTTCTGGTCCCTTGTTGACAGGGCTTCAGAAGCTTCCAGGGCAGAAGTCCTGTCACCACCCCTTTCCTCCTGGTCTGATTCTTCTCTAGGTCTATCTGATGCCAGTTCAACTCCCCGGGGGAGGGTGAATTACTCACAGGTGCTATCTGCTCATCTCCCTGGCCTCTTATCTGGGACATAAGCATTTAGGTTAACACATTAGGCCAGAGCAGGTCAGGCACGTGGGAACCAGAGCCTTTTGACAAACATCTCTGGGCTTCTCTCAGGGCCGGCCGCGGAGGATGTTCCCAGACATTGGCTTGTGCTCTTCAACGCCCCGCCCACAAAGACCTGTCCAGCCCACACCCGCGGGTGCTGAAAATTCCAGGCACCGGCGTCCAGTCCTCCGCCCCGGGATTGTGTGGTGGAAGAGCCCTGGGCTGCGGGCCTCCCCCACCGGCCAGCTCAGGCCAGACAGATGCACCCCAACTGTGGCCTCAGTCAGTCACTGTGAGGCAGAGAAATCCTACATAGACTTCCACGGCCATGCCTGGGAGATTAGGGGATTCTCTGCGATTTAGATTAATCAACAGATTTTTCCAGACGAGAAGGGGGCTGTCACTGAGCATATGGTCTCCCCCAGGCCTTAGCTTCAAGCTTTCATGGGCATCAGCCCACGCACCTCCCACCAGCCCAGTGAACTGGTGCATCGGGTTCCCATCGCGGGTGAGTACCCACATCCCCAAAGAAGTGAAGGGACTTCCCTTGGGGGGCTGGGGAGAGAAACTGACCTTAACTGGGCTCCTTGGGGGGCAGACCTTGTACCAGGTGCCTTCCTGACCTGTCTTCCCCTAATGCTCACCTCACCTTATGAGAAATGCTGGGACTCTCTTGGTTGTCCGGTGGTTGAGACTCTGCACTTCCACTGCAGTGTCGGAGAACTAAGATCCTGCATACTGCATGCGGCGTAGCCAAAAATTTGTTAAAAAGGAAAAAAAGAAAAGAGATGTGCACCATTATTATCCCCAATGGGGAAACTGAGGCTCTGGGGTATGAAGTCACTTAGGACGGGTGAGGGGCCGTGCCGTATTTCACACCTGGCTCTGGGAAACTTCAAAGTCCCTTCTCTGTGTTTAGTGCTACAAAGCCCACGGAGGGAAGCCACTTCTGGGAAATGGAGATATAAAGAGAATTCATGACTATAATATATTTGCATGGATTCCCACCACATCTGAAGGATTTTTATGTATTTATCATCTGGTGAAACCACCACAACCCTTTGAAGTAAGCAATATAGGTGTTTATTTAACAAATATTTGTGTAGTACTTACTGTGTGCAGGGCACTTTTCTAAGAGCTTCATAAATATTGTGTTTAACCTGCATTAAAAAGTCCATGAGTTAGACTCTATTATTTTCCTTATTTTGTAAATGAGGAAACAGAGGCACAGAGAGGTTAAGTAACTGACTCAAGGCTGAACAGCGAGTGAGTGACAATGCCGGGATTCCATCTCTGGCAGTCTAGCTCCTGGCTCTTACCCCTCACTCGTCTGCTGCCTTGTCCGCCACATTTTAGAGGAGGAAAGGTTAGGCTCAGAGCAGGGAGTGACCTGCTCCAGGATCGGCAGTGGGTTAGTGGCAGGGCTGAGCCTTGAGCAGGGCCTGACATTGGGACAGGAGCCGAGGGACACCCCCTCTTTCTCCTGCCCTGGGCATACCAGGTCCCCTGCTTGGAGGGTGCTCTTTGTCTCACAGCCAAGGTGGATGAGGCTGGATCCACTTCAGTTTATCCACCCCAGGGTTGGGGCTGAAGAGAATGGAGCTCTAAGTGACAGGCGGGGGTGAGAGGGATTAACAGAGCTGGAGACTGTCAGTGCCTGAACCCCACATGCGGGCTACAGAATCAGCGAGCTTTAAGATCCTTCTCTCACTGCGGAAATATAATAATCCCTCCCAGGATATGTGGCTCCACTTGCTTCTTTTCTGTAGCTTTGTCCTGCTGTTTATCTCAGTCATTCCTTCCGACACCAGCCTGAGAAGTGGGAGGGAGGGTGGTGTTGTGTGGTCCTCACTTCTCAGGGATTTAGTGCTGGGACACTATGACTACCTCGGGCATCGCTATCACTTGCTTTTGGGGTTTCCCATCGAAGTGGAGCCCGAGACAAGGATTCGGGTGCAGGTGGTTTATTTGGGAAGGACCCCAGGAAACACCAGCAGAGGAGGGGGCGGGGGAGACGGAAAAAGGAAGGAAGCTGATACAGCTGCGGCTGGATGGGCTGAGAGGCAGTGTGGGGACACGCCTCAGGATCGCCAGGAAGCTGGGATGTTTATCCACCAATCCCCGTCCCTCACTGATGGAGTGTCTCTTAGGGACATGACTGCTCCCTGCCACACCCGGGCCAATTGCGCCCATGTAGTCTCCTCTTAGATGGAGAAGCGCAGGCTGGATGCCAGCCCAGCGTCCACTCCCTCAGTCCCCTCATGTGCTGCTGCCACCACCCCTGCTAACTGAGCGCTTTCTATGAGCCAGGCTGCTGCTCAGGGCCTTCCTTGAGTTATCTCACCTACATCCCCATTTCACGGACATTATTGTCCCCTTCCTACAGATGAGGAAACTGAGGCAGAGAGAGGGCCACGCACAGAGCCTGTGGGAGAGTTGGGATTCAGCCCCAGTCACTTAGTCATCAAGCGTTTAATAAGCACCTACTATGTGCTCGATTCTGGCTGGGACTCAAAAACCCATATTCATAACCATTGATCCCTCTGCAGACAAGCTCTCATCCCTTCCGTGTAGAGAGACTGTATTTTCTATATTCTCCAGGATGGTCCCCATTGCAAGTTTTTTTTAATCTTTTTCAATAAAGACAATTTGTGACATACATAACTAAATGCATGCTAATGTTTAAACCTTTGTAAGACTGTGTGCATGAATAAATTCACTCTTCCCTTCCCAGTGGGAAAGCCACGTCTAACAAGAAATTCTAGTTTGGGCTGGGGAAATGTGGTCATTGAACCAGCGGGTGGGGCATCTGATTCAGGCTCAGAACCCAGGGCTCTGGAGAGGCGCTGCCTGGGCTGCATTGCTGATGAGGTCCGTGGGGTTCCCCAGTGCGTTTCCAGTGCTCCGAACACAGCAGGGCTGCCTGGGTGCTGCACCTTACCCACTCTCCTCCCAGCACATCTCGGCCTCCCCTGCTTCTTGCCCTCCTTCTTCTGTCTTCATCTCTCACCGCTCCCCTTGTCCTCCTGTTGGGAGTGGACCCTGTCAGGCAGTGTGGCTCCATGGTCATGGTTATGACCACAGGCTCTGGGGCAGGTCCTTGGGTTTGAGCCCTATGGTGTGCTGGCTGTGAGACCTGGATGCTCCGGGCCTCAGTTTCCTCATCTGTGAGATGGGGTTAATACAGTAGCAGACACTGACAGTGCCCAGCCATAGCCCCCTTGGCATTTCTGTAACGACCACAATCTGTTCACTGTGAACGCAGCGACCCTCTGCCTGGGGGCAGCATTCCTGGCCTGGACACCTGGACACTCATTCCGGGAGTGTCTTCTACACTGACTCCCAGAGATTACACAGTGGGCTTGGGCTCCGCGGTGGGAGTTGGTGTGGTAACACAGCAGAATGGACTGCCTTCTTTTCCCCACTCCCTCACTGAAGTTTCCTGGGTTACCGCCCAAAGAAGCTACCTGCACTTGAATTCTTTTCTGAGTCTGTATCTGGGGGAGCCCAAACCAAGCCATCATTCTACCTACTTTGGGGGGCAGCTGCGGGGATATTGCGAGTATGTATTTGTAAAGCATAGAACAGTGCCCAGGCCATAGAAGCAAACACCCCCATGCTTAGTACTCCAGCTGGTCCAATACACCAGATTCAGCTCGGTCTCGCTGCCTTGGCTCCTGCTGTCCCCTCTGCCTGCTCCGCCTTTCCCTTCCTCTTGACCTGGCTTATGCCAAGATGTCCTTCTGGATTCAGCTTGGAAGTCACCTCTTCCTGAAAGCCTTCCCTGACCATGCCCTGCACTTGGCTGGCTGGGGTATCCTTCCTCCGTGTTCCCACAGGCTTCCTTCCTCTGTCATAGCATTTACACCCAGGATTATAATCCTCTTCTGACCGTCCCTTGTCCCCAGTTGTTCCTTGAGGCCAGAGAACACGCTAATTGCTCTCTTGTTCTCTGGGAAAGGAGGGAGCAGGTGTGTGTGTCATGCACATCCCTCTGCTCCCCACGGTCCCTGGCACATGTCTGCAGTCATGGAGTGATGTTGGCTTAGAGCCCACACAGGAGAGCGGGACTAGAGCACAGGACTGCGGACCCCCAGCTCTTTCCCCACTCTTTCCTCTCTCCTCACCACCTCTGGGGTCACCCAGTGGGACAGGATGCTGGGGCAACTAGAGCTTGAAGAAGGGAAGCATCCAAGGTGATGGGAATTGGTTTCGTGAGGAAGGGTTAAAGGGCCTTAAAGTCAAGGTCTCATCTGGTCAGGAGAAGACCAGAGGGAGAGAGAGGGGGAGTTCTTTGTCTGTAAAACGGGGATACGTCGCCAGCCAACTTCACCAACTGTATCCTAAGTTATTGGATGGAAATATGCTTTACAACATTTAAAACACAGTTCAGATGAAAATTAAACAAAACAAAACCAACAGGGTGGGAGATATGGGGATATATGTATACGTATAGCTGATTCACTTTGTTATAAAGCAGAAACTAACACACCATTGTAAAGCAACTATACTCCAATAAAGATGTTTAAAAAAAAAAAAAAACCACCAGGGTGAGGAGAAAAGAAGCAGAAGAAAGCCAAGTATATGCTTTTTATTCTGTGGCAAACCATGGCTGGTGACACAGAGATGCTATTTAATGAGCAGCTACTTTACACCTAGCACTCCACTATGAGGATTCTTTTAATCCTCACAATAGCCTATGTCGGAGGCAGTGCTTCCATTTTACAGATGAGACTAATGAGACCCAGAGAGGTCATTTCAAAGTATCCAGAGTCATACAGCAGTGAGCGTCAGAGTCAGGATTAGGACTCATTGCTCCCCCAAGTCAAAGCCCTGGCTTCTTCCTTTGGCCATATTATCAGAGCTGCAATGGTCAGATGTCCCATGTGCATCGTATGACCTGATGGCCCTTCTCCCCCTGCCCAAAATAAAAGATAAGAAGCCACGACCCAGGAAATCTTTCCAGTTCCATAGGCCTCCCTGTTCCTCCCCAGAAAGACCTGCACAGGCTCCCCTGCCCTCTGGAAGGGGGCATCGAGCCCAGTCTGGGACTTCATCATCCACCCAAGCAGGCCTCAGCTGTGAAGAAGTTCGGCGCTGAGCCCAACAGATAAGATCCCAGGCACCGCAGCCAAGCCGGGTGGCCTTGCCAGGCAGTGGGCTATGCTAATTGCTCTGTCAACAGTGGACCTTGTTTGCATATATGCAAATTGAGGGGCTTATTAGCTCTTCTCCCAGATGGGTCAGTTCAGGCCTCAGGCTGACCACTGCACTTCCTGGTTTGAAGGCTTCCCTAGCCAGTGGGACAAATGCCCATCCAGATGGAGGACTCAGCAGGCAGGGGTGGCCCGTGGCTTTAGCAGATGAGGGGTTCAACTGGGACCTGAGTGTTTTGATGGGGGGTACCAGAGGCTGTGGTCTGACGTTCCTGTGGCTCTTCCAAACTGGGGCACCCCAGGATATCCCAGGGCCCGCCCTGGGCCTTCTCCTCTCTGACCTTGTTCCCACACGGGCCTAGCAACAGCAGGTGTCCGCTGTCCAGCTGCGAGGGTGCCCGCAGACCGATGGGCATCCACAGAGGAGGACCCTGGGCCTGTGTCCTCGAGCCCGGCCAGGCAGCTGCTCAGAGCTCAGACATCATTGGACCCCATTGGCCCTTCTGTCAGGCTGGGCTCAGGGTACGGGGCTTCAAGTCTTCAGTCCAATGTCCTCCACCACCAGGTCTAGCGCTTCCATCTTATAACCAAGCCCTCAGGCTGGTCCCCCATCGCCTGCCT
This sequence comes from Hyperoodon ampullatus, assembly GCF_949752795.1. NCBI lineage: Eukaryota > Metazoa > Chordata > Mammalia > Artiodactyla > Ziphiidae > Hyperoodon > Hyperoodon ampullatus. The sequence continues at coordinate 14,691,754 of NC_136915.1, forward strand.
AGATCATCACAACAGTCATTCTGCGTCCACTCATCCCCCACTCCCTCCCCTCCCTGTAGCCCAGATGAGATTTTCAAACTACAAATCTGACCACCCTTTCCCTTGCTTAAAACTCTCCATGGCTCCCTAGTGCCCAGCCATAAAGTCCAAGCTCCTAACCTGGCCTATACCCATTACATGGGCTTCCAATCCCAGCTTTTCTTGTCAGTGTCCAGCACCCTCTACTTTGCTCCAGCCCCCCACCCCGAGTTCCTTGAGGGCAGGACCCAGCATTGCTGGCTGACCTGTCCTCAGAGCCTGGCAGAGAAATCACCTTCTCAGGGTAGCCTTCCTGGATGCTCTCCATGAGATTTCCCCCCTTTCTGGATTGAGTCCCTCGGGAATCGTCTAATGCAGATGACCCGGTGGGCCTGTGCCCTCATTTCTATGTCTCTATAAAAGGATTCTAGGTCTTTTTTTCTGGGTGAGGGTCTTGTCTTCTCTGTTAGATTGGGAGTTCTCAAATAATAGAGAGGTGTGTCTCATCCATCAGAGCGTACCCTCCCAGGCAGGAGCTGTGTCTCCCCCATCAGATTTGGACCTCCCCAAGGAGGAGCTGTGTCTATTCCATCAGACTTGGGACCTCTGTAGGGAGGAGCCTTGTCTCCCCCATCAGACACATGGTGCTTCATGATGGCAGGGGCTCTGTCTCCCTACATGAGTGGGAGCCCCTGAGGGTAGGGTCCATGGCCCTAGACCTCATCACATTTCGATCTAAGGGGAACGTGAGTGTCTATTCTGTTTTCGTGCCACGATGTTTTCACATGGTTGCCTCGGAAAAGACACCTACAGAAGAAGGAAGGCAGGATACGGGGAGCTGTCTGTCCCCGTCTCCCTGGGACAGGGCAGCCTCTTGGTAAGTCTGAATGGAGTGGGAAGGACAAGGGTCCACAGGTGACTCACAGACACCCCCTCCTGTGCTCCAGGCATGGAGCCGGGGCCCTCACACCCGCTGCACCCCGTGCAGCCGGGTCCTGCCCAGAGACGAGGCTGCTCCCCATTTCCTTCCTTCCTGAAATAGCTGATTGGGCTCCACTCCCCAACCTGGGGGGGGAGACTGGCCCACCTTTCCTTCCACAGCCCGTTTCTGCCTCTGCTCCATCCTGACCTAGACTAGCCTGGGTCTGGAAGCTTCTGGAAGCATCTAGGTCCAGTCCCTCAGTCCACTGAGGACATCTGCAGAACATTCTAAGTCTGACCAGAGAAGCCTCCAGTAAACACAGCCCTCAGACCACCAAAAAGAATGCCCAGAACCCTGCAAAGTGAAAGCCCCTCACGCCACCTGAAGACTATCAGTTGTAACCTCCCAGCCCTGGGCCGCAGAGAGCCTGGACAGACAGGGATGAGGGCCAGGCTGGGAGGGGCAGAGAGCTGGCTCCTCCTGAGGCCCCTTTTCTGTGTGACCTGGAGTCAAACATTTAAGTTCTCGGTGCCTCCGTTTCCTCATCTGTCAAGCTGGAGGATCACGGAGAAAACAGAACAAGATGCCAGACTAGGAGCCCCAGTGATGGATTATTATCGTGGGTGAATCCTGGGTGCCTTGGAAAACATTCCTTCCTGCTGCTTTGAATTATCTGACTTTAAAAAAAATCACTTTTTTTTTCTATTACAAAAGTAATACCCAAAAGCTGGAGATAATTTAGAGCATTTAGAAAGGCACAAAAAGGAGAATACCACCACTCAGATGACCACTGTTAACTCCACGGTGATTATCCTGCCAGCCATTTCTGTGCACGGAGACAGAGGGTTTTGCAGGGGAAACAGAAAGGAATTTATGTGAAAAAAAATTTTTTTTAAGTTATCATTGGCTTAGGTTTTGTGGGGAGATGGCAGCTTCTTGCCTTTGTTCCCTGACCCTTGCGTGGGCATCTGAAAGCCATCCATTACCCTGTTTTTGCCACCAATTTCCTCGATTCATCTTCCCTATAAACCACCATGGGGAACTTTACAGACCCACAAAGGCATTCAAAGTTAATGGCAAAACCAACCATGTGAAAACTCTCCTGTAAAATCCACCTCCCTCCTCTCCCCAGAGCCTGAATGCCCCTGACCCTCCCAGGCCCCGCGAGACGGCCCATTCCCTGCTGTTCCAGTAGCATTGGGTCCTAGGACAGGGGATGGGGGTGGGGGGCAGCGAGAGAGTCCTAGGGGTGACCTTCCCTCTGCCAGGACATGGAGTGCACGCATGCTCTTGACAGCGCAACACAGAAGCAATAAATATCGGGACTGTAATTTATGTAGACATTTTGGAGTCCAAACAGAAGGGTGGGGAGGGGCTAATGAAATGACACCCCTCATGTCAGCTTCTCGGGGCAGGGAACAGAGCAGGTTCGTAACACATGGGGGCATTTGGTAGCCTGAGGATGGAGGTTAGATAAATCCAACCGCTGCCCTTGGGCTTCCCTACTGAGGTCAAGGCTCTGTCAGGGGATGGAACCCAGGACTGGGAAGGAATTTAGCCACTCCGTTGTTATTCATCCCTTCAATAAATATTTCCAGGCTCCGTTCCATCTCTTGCCCAAGCCCTCCCAGGCAGAAAGGGAAAGACCTTGCCCGGCTTGGTCTTTTAGGGGGGAAATGTGTGTCTTCTGCCAGGGCAGTGAACAAAACATGTACGTGGCACTGAACCTGCCTTTGCTGTGTGACCTTGGGCAAATCGTTTGCCCTCTCTGATCCCGTTTAGACACCCATCTATTGAAGAAAACAAGAATATTATAAAGATTGAGTGCTATACTCTGAGGAAGCAGGCAGAGGGGGAGAGCATGATAAATGGCAGTTTTTCCTCATCCTCCATCATTTTCCCAATTTCTTGCAAACGGTGAGAGAGCATAGAACCCTTGCCTGTTTGTCTCAGAACCCATAGCTGGAAGCCCTGGGCCCAGCAGGGGACTGCCGTTCCCTCTCTTTTAGAAGAAGAGGCTGATGGGGTGCGGGGAAGGGGGGTGGGGATTATAGAGCGGGTGGGGCAACTCTGATCCACTCTGGGCCCTTAACTGACTCAGCAGGTGACCTTGGCTGAGTCATTGCTTCTCTCAGGAGAGGCTGGAACTGAGCCAGTGCCCTTTCTCCTGGGCCCTCCAGGGAGCATCACTCCAAGGTAGGGGGGAGTGACAATAATGAGAGATCAGGATGCTCCTCCCACTAGCCCAACCACTCCCTGGCCGCACCCCCACTCTCGGGGGTAGAAATATCTGCTTTTGGTCCAGGTGCGAGGAACTAAACCAGAGGATTATTCTGCTCAGCCTCATTTGATGGGTGAGGAAACTGGAACTGGTTTCTGGCCAAAGTCAGCACAGAGGGTCTCAGATGGGACCAGAGTCTGGCCCAACAAACTCCTCTTTACTGCCTCTCTATCTACAGCACGTTCACATCTCTGTAAGTGGCCAGATAACATTACCCTTGATTCATAAGTGAGGAAAGCAAGGCTCAGAGAGGTTAGGTGACGTACTCAAGGTCACACAGCTAGTTGATGGCAGGATCAGAACAGAAATAAAACATATGTCTCCTAGCAGATGCCAAAAAAAAAAAAAAAAAAGAATCACCCTTGATTCCTCTCCTTCTGTTACTCTGCACGTCCATCCCGTCTAAGAACAAGTCCTGGCCACTCTTCCCCCAACACATCCGAAATCTGGCTGCTCCTCTCTGTTGCCACTGCCACCCCCAGTCCAGGCCACCACTGCCGTCTTGCATTTGTCGCAGCCTCCCAACTGGTCTCTGTGGCTGCCACCCTCACCGCCCCCCCCCCACCCCGCTCAGCTCCTCAAGGAATCCAGAGAGATGTTATTAAAATGTAAATCAGACCAGACCGCTTCCAGGCTTAAAACTCTCCAAGGTTTGCCACTGTACTTGAAGTCAAATCCCAGCCCTTACCCTACCTCCTCTGGCGGTGGCCACCCTCTCATCTCACCTTGTCAGGCTCTCTTCCAGGCTCATGCTGCTCCAGCCACTCTGGCCTCCTGGCTTTCTTCTAGGTGCGCTAGGAGCTGGCCAGACTGTAGGCCTTTGAACTGGGAGTTGCCCCTGCTTGGATCACCCTTCGCAGGATCTTCCCATGGCTGCCGCCTTCCCCTCCTGCAGGGCTCAAATTAAGTCAGAGAGACTAGGACATGCTTTCTCTGACCACCCCACTGAATGATCTCCTTCTCCCCACTTTATTAACACATCTGAGCCATCCTTTGGGGGCACTTGTCAATGTCATTAATAATTTTGTTTGGTCGTTTCTCTGCTTGTTCATCATCTGATTCTCTGCTAGCATATATGATTACTATTATTGAAAATTTTGTACCCCCTACATACCAGGACTGTTCTAGGTTTTTACACACATGACTCATTTCAATTCACAACATCTCTGTGAGAGAGGCACTATTATTATCTCCATTTTACAGATGAGGATACTAAAACCCAGAGAGGTTAAGTAATTTGCCCAAGGCCACACAGCTGGTTAGTGGTAAAACTGGGATTTGAACCCAGGCAGTCAGCTCTGGAATCCAGGCCACAACAGCAGACTATAAGCTTCACCAGGGCAGGGGCCAGGTCGGTATTGTCCCCCCAGCCCCGCTGTGTCCCCAGCGCCTGGTGCAAGTTCTGGCACAGAGAAGGTGCCCCATAGATGTTTGCTGAGTGAAGGAACGTGGGTCACGGCAAGCAAGAGATCTCATATTCAGCTTATTTCATTGCTCAGAAGTAAGGGGAAATACAAATAAAAAGTGGAGAAAACAAGCCTGTGTAATTTAAAGAATGAATGTTTTATCCTTGAATGAGCGAGGTTGTTTCTATTCAAGTACAGAGTAGCCTGCCAGACCCCCTGCAAACAAGTTAATGTTTTATATCCATTTAGAAACCCAGAGCATAATCCCAGTACTTGAACTACACATCCATGAGCACTTAGAGCATCAGTAAGATGTGCTCCCCAGCGTGCGTCTGGTGCTGTCTCGGGGACTCATTACAGGCTAGGTGCACAGAGGGGGTTCCGGGGTCGTCCCCCAGCAGCCCGCCTCTCCTGCACCAACAGCCAGGCCAGATGTGTGTCACCCACAGTGCCTACATCTGTGTGCCCAGCCCCTGCTGGTCAGCACCAAGAGATAGAACCACAGAGCCTTCGGGGAAGATGTGTGGCCATAGTGGAGAGTGTTTGGTGTTCAGGGGACACCCTGGGGCTGGGACAGTCCCCAGAGTTTCAGGGCGAGGGGCAGACTTGAGCGGCCTTTCAAGGCAAGAATGACACACACAGAGGGAGGGGGTGAGCACCCCGGCACGGTTCAGAGGCTCAGACACATTGCTGTGCTAATCATTAGTGTCCATACCGTGAATGTTCTCGAATCATGGAGCTAATGTTGCTAATAAGAGGTGATATATTCTGACTCCGCCCCTCTGGCTGGGTGCCCAGCCAGCCGGACCTGCTTCCCCAACACCGCACAGCTCATGGGCTGTCAGCAGCAGGCTAGTCCCACAATTGGCCCTAATAGGCCTTTGTTACATGGGCTGGTCATGGAAACCTTGGGTGCTTTTCTGAGGGTTCCTCCAGGGTAGGGCCCTAGCTTCATTTATCCATCTCACCATCCTGGTTCCATCATTTCCCAGCTGTGTGACCTTGGGCGAGTCATTTCTCCCCTATGTTCCTCATCTGTAAGATGGGTACTGTAATGCCTAGCCTCAAAGGTGGTTCTGAGGATTCTCTGAGATAAAGCAAATGCAACGCTGAGTGGCACACCTGGTGCAGGTTTCCTATATGCTAGTTATTGTTATGGTGAGTCACGTGTTCATTTATTCAATAGCAAGAATGTAGACTTTGGAACCAGGTTGACCTGGGGTGGAGTCTGCTGCCACTCACTCTGAACCTGGGCCTCTCTGAGCCTCAGTTTCTTCATCTGGAAAGTGGGGATAATAGCCACCTTATGGGGGGTTGGGAAGATTAGAGATAGTCCATATATAACACCTGGCCTGAGATACTTAAGGTGGCTTAAAGTTAGGTCCCTACTGTGCACCAACCACTGTGCCCCACCCTGGAGATACCGGTCCCAGGAATCTGTTTTAGCTCCAGGTGTTTGAAGAAGGGTGGCCAGGGCCAGAAACACTGGGTGCCTTGAAGAGTTGCTTGTGGGGCTGGGTGGGAATAGGTGTGTAAATACTAGTTTAGGACCAGGCAGTCCACAAACGTTCCACCCTGCCCTCCTCCCTGGATTCCAGAAGGTCTAAATCCCTTTCTTGGAGCTTCCCCAGAAGCTGAGATCCCTGAATTCAGAGGAGCATCCCCCAGGCACCCCAGTGATCTAGCTACCCCATCAAGGCCACCAGCACGTTCATTATTGGGGCAGCTGCCACCTCTCCATGGTCTCACCAAGTGGGGTCACAAATGTCAGTGCATTCTAGGCTGTTCCAAGTGGAGAGTGTCTGGTCTGCCTGCCGGCCTCTGAGCTGACAACCCTTGTCTTTCTCTGTTACCACATCAGCCTCCCCACCTTGGTGCCTTAAGGGAAAAAAGCAGGGGCAGTGCCTGTCCCAGTTTGCACTAGAGAAAACAAAGTTTCAGGCAGGATATGTGACCTGAGCAAGGTGGCCAGGTGGTGAAGGATGTGACTCAGCCCCCATGAGTCACTGAGACTTCTGGGTCCCCAGGGCCTTTGCACGTGCCACGTCCTCTGTGTGTGGTGTTATTTTCTCACTTCAGTTAGGTCTCTGTTCAAATGTTACCTCCTCAGAGAGGCCTTCATGGACACCTTGTAATAGTCAGGGTGACTAACACTAGCTGCTGTAACAAACAACTCCAAACTCTTAGAAACTTCACAATAAAAAAGTATTTCTTGCTCAGGCCAAGTCAAGAGCATTTATTCCTGCTTTTATTCAGAGGCTCCCCCGGGTGGCTTACCTCCCAGCAGTGGCTCAGAGATCCCAGCCTTTTCCATTTTGTGCCTCTGTCTTTCCTGGGGGAAGCTTGGGGCTCCTCACTGGCTCCTCTGTGTGCATTCTGCTGAAGAGGAAGAGACAGAATACACAGAAGATCTCACCTAGTGTGTCTGGAACCAGGTCCAGAGCGGCACACGTCACTGACGCCCACATTCCAGTGGCTAAAGCAGGCGTCATGGTCACGTCCGACTTTAGTGGGAGGGGAAGTGCACTCCACCACGATGGGCAGGGGCAGCAGGGTGAATATTGGCTGACCAGTGATTCACACTAGGGCAGAGCGGCTCACAGGATGTCTGGGGCCAGGCCTGCATATTGGTGAAAACCAACAGTTTCTGCCCCATCACCTCATCAAAGATAGCTTCGTGGGCTTCCCTGGTGGCGCAGTGGTTGAGAATCCGCCTGCCGATGCAGGGGACACGGGTTCGTGCCCCGGTCCGGGAAGATCCCACATGCCGCGGAGCAGCTGGGCCCGTGAGCCATGGCCGCTGAGCCTGCGTGTCCAGAGCCTGTGCTCCACAACGGGAGAGGCCACAGCAGTGAGAGGCCCGCGTACCGCAAAAAAAAAAAAAAAAAAGATAGCTTCGTAGTGTTTCCCATCACAAGGGTGCCAGACAATTTGTCATCCATATGGGACAATTTTAAAGGGAAAGGAGTCATAATGATCATGCACTGGACAAAAGGCTTAAACCAGGATTGCTCCAGGCATTCCGGAATGTGTGGTCACCTACTCTCCATCCCTGGGCCTGCTTTATTGTTCTTTTTCACCCTTGTCTCTACGTAACATTTACCATCTATTTATGTTCCATTGTCTGTCTTCCCCACTAGGATGTGGGGTCCATGAGGGCAGGGACTTTTCTATGTGCACTGACGGCTGTCTCCTCAGTGCCTAGAACTGGACCTGGCATATCATAGGTGCTCACTATGTGCTTGTTGAATGAATGAATGAATTTACACAGTCATCCCACAGATTCATTTTGGGCACCAGCTGTGTTTTAGCCCCCAGTGTTTCTGCCCTCCTGGAACTAAACTCTGGTCGGGAAAGCAGACCCCGAATCAGGCAGAGTAAATTTCAGGGGCTCTGGGTGGGGTCAGAACAGAGCCCCTGTGGAGATGATGTTTGGGCTGAGGATGTTTAGAAAGCAGAGGCCACGGACTCAGTTCTAAACAGCCTTGCGCTCACAGTCCAGTTTGGCCTTTTATTTATTTATTTATTTATTTATTTTTGCAGTACACGGGCCTCTCACTGTTGTGGCCTCTCCCGTTGCGGAGCACAGGCCCCAGACGCGCAGACTCAGCGGCCATGGCTCACGGGCCCAGCCGCTCCGCGGCATGTGGGATCCTCCCGGACTGGGGCACGAACCCGTGTCCCCTGCATCGGCAGGCGGACTCTCAACCACTGCGCCACCAGGGAAGCCCCAAGTTTGGCCTTTTAGATGCTGTGTGAGCCCGAGTGTGTTGCTTGACCTCTCTGAACTTTAGTTTCCACACCTGGAATGTGCGAGTGCAAGTGTCTGTATCTTTGCAGGGTGGAGGCGATGTTAGACTGCCATCTTGCTGGTATTGGTGTGGATCCAGCAAATGGTGTTGATTGTCATCATTGTTATTTCTCTTATGTAGATTTTAGCCTGGAACCTCCATCACTATGACCTTGGCCTCTGGCCGTGTGAGGGACATGAAGTTCCTGCCCTACTCATTATGCATCCCCTTAAAGCTCCCAAGTCCCTAGCGATGGCGCCCCTGAGAACCTGATGCTGCTTCCTGGGGTAGGGCCATATGCTCTGGTTTCAGTGTGGCAACTTAGTAGCTGTGTGATCCTATACAGCTTACTCAGCCTCTCTGAACCTGTTTCTTTGAAATAGGGATGTGAAAAGCTATCTTATGGGGCTAAGGTGAGGATTAAAAGAGATAATGCAATTAAACAGCCCAGCACAGTATCTGCCCCATAGCTATGACGTAATAGCACAGGGGCTGACGTTTATTGCTTGCTCTCAGTATGCCAGCCAACAGTGGTGACATCCCGAGGTTCGGGGCCTCCGGGTGTGAGCTCCCAAGGGCGCCCAAGTCCCACCCAGCAACAGTGGTCACGGGGCTCCATGGCACTGAAGGGAGAAGCGTGTCTTGAGGTCTGTTCCTATTGTGCTCTGCTGTTTAGAACAGGTGGCCGATGGCGATGAGGCTGGGAGCGTGATGCCGACGTGCCCGGGCCTTGCTTCAGCTTCAGCGTAAACCGTGGAACAGTTATGGATGGTTTTGTCCTCTTGAGCTGTTCGTCCCATTATGGTCCGCAGACGGCTGTAACGGGCTTGGAGAAGGCTTCCACCAGCATCCTCCTCAGAGAGGTCCTCTCAGCAGAGGAGGCTCAGCCGGAAGGCTGGGGCGGGGCTCAGAGCAGCTCAGGAATCCACCGTCCCTGGGAATCAAAAAGCCCCAGCGTGGGGCTGGACACACCATCCCTGCTCAGCCAGGCCCTGGTGACTTGGCTCACTAACAGGGAGGAAAGAACAAGGTACAGTTACCAGGGAAACAGCAGCAGCCATGGGGCCCAGGGGGAGAGAGGAGGGCAGTTACTCTGAGCCCCGTGTGGACTGGGCATTTCCTCCTGTAATTCTCATAACCCTGTGCATTACGTGTTATGATCCCCTCTGTACAGATGCAGTGACCGAGGGTCAGGAAAGTGAAGCAAACTTCCAGGCGGGACAGCTAGGGAGGGGGAGGGGGTGGTGGCTGGTGGAGGGGGAGGGACCAGGACTTGAGTTCCAGGTGGTCTGAGGCCCAGACGTGTGCTGCTCCCGCTATCCTGCACAGCGTCTGTGTAATCCATCACCATCTACCCAGAACCGCCAGTGCTTTATCTCATTTCATCGGTTGCTGATAGATCGGGAGCCCCCCTGTAGTAACAAGCCCATGCGTTCATTTAACAGATGGACACATTGAGGCCCAGAGCAGGGACAAGCCTTCCGCTGTCTCATAGTGAGTTAATTGTAGGTGCCCATCAATTCCTAGGTTCCAGATCAGTTTCTTATCACCTGTCTGTGTTGTGTTAGTTAATTTTCATGCCTTTAGGCAGGGCATACACTCCCCATTTCACCCCAGTCCCCATCACTCCCTATTGCCTTCACCTGGACTGATTCTCTCGTTCATATATCCTGCCTGATACCATCGAAATGTGCCTCCCTGCCTGGGCTCCCCTTACAGGGACTTTGATGGAACCTGACCTTGCTGCTTTGCCCCCTATCTTGAGCGCACCCTTGCCCCTTTTCAAGGCCTGCCAGTCCCAGCTCCCATTTTACACCTTTTTTCAAACTTCCGTCCTTCATGAAAACTTCCCCATTCAAAGTCCACTCCCTCTGTTTCCTCTGACTCTGCTTGGCACTGAAGGAAAGCAAAGGAGAGGAACAGCTGGCCGCTCAGCTTTCTCTTCTCTGACCTTAATGCTTGGCTCAGGGAGGCTGGGGTCAGCCCTGTCACCTCCCTGACTCTGTGCTGGGTCCTGCCTGGAGAGAATGCATGTGTGTTCCTGACCACAATGCATCTGGTGCTGAGAAACCTTCCCTTCATGGCAGGGAGGGCTACGTCAGAGGCGAGAGAGGGGCTCCGTCCCCAGGGACGGTCAGCTGTGAGGGGCTGGTGATGGGCAGGGGCTGGCAGAGGGAGGTGTCACTCATGCTACCTGGGGGGTCCCAGCTGAAGCAGACAGAGTCAAGAGGTCAGGACTACTAGATTCGTTCTTCCTCCAGGCAACCCTCCAGGACCTTTCCTGATTCTAGCCAGTCTCAAGGGTCTCCAGGGAATTCCTCTTCTACGGAAGGGAGAAGAAAGAGGAAAGGAAACAAGGGGACAGGAACAAAGGGGGGAAAGTGAGCGCAGCGGAGGGGAGAGGATGAACTTTGGCTACACAAGACAGCTCCATTTTCTTTGACCCTAAATGGCTTAGCGTATGTGGTTCCCACCTGGAATGCACCCCATCCCTACCCCTCCTTATGTCCTTCAAGTTTTAGCCCAGAAGCCACGGCTCTGCCTCCCTGCTCCCCTCCCCCCGGCTCCCTGGGTCCCATGGCACTTTGCATGAGCCTGGATTTCACCCCCTGCCTTTGTCAGCGGCACTGCCCCCCACACTGTGACCCCTGGAGGGGGTTGCCCGTTGCGCCAGCACCCCGCAGAGGCGGCGGCATAGAGACACCCTTCACTCGTGCGTGGAAGTTGTTTGAGGGGTGATGGAGTCTCAGTCTGGACTCTGCCACTTTGTGGCCCTGTGACCTTGCATGAGTCGTTGGTCTCCCGGCCTCTGCTCCTTCGTCTGTAAAATGGGGATAATAATACCTGCTCTGTAGGGTTGCTATGGGAATAAGAACCCGGCATCTGTGTATGCTTGGCATCTGTTAAGGATTCATCAAACGTAACTACAGAGCAGATAAAAGGGGGGCCTGACCCGGGGGGCTCACTGACCCCTCCAAGGGCAATTCTGCTGAGCTCCCATAGGGGAGGGCACAGGGCACGTGGGGTCCAGGGTTTCCAAAGAGCTGGGTGCCAGTCCCTCCCCAAAACAAGTTATAGGGACACAGAGACCAGCGTGGCAACCCTGAAATCAAGAAAGAGTGACCCAGGCTTGGGCGCTGGTGAGGAGGTTGTGGAGCACCTTGAGTGGGGCAGGGACAGGCCAGAGACACACAAGGGACAGGCCGGAGGGACGGGCCGGAGGAGGGCAAGCTGGTGTCCCTCTGCCAGTACTAAAGGCCCAGACCCAGCCGAGACTTCCCTGAGGCCTGGGCAGTAACCTTGGGTGAGCCTGGCTCCCAGCCCCCTCCAGAGTGAGGAAAAGAAAGCTAATAACTGTGGGCGGTCAAGGAGGCTGGGAGCTTAATTGATTAATGTTGGTACGTGTTTTGACAGGCCCAGATGCAGTGCTGGCAAAAGGTGAAGTACTAATACATATAATATATAATTATGATGTACCACTGGCCTGGCAATCTGTGTAAATAGTTACCCAGCTGGGAACTAATCCAGGTAAGTGGGCTGCTTGCAGGCCCCTCTCAGACGCAGCAGAACGGATTCCGCCTCTTGGAAGGGGCTGGGCTCTGCCTGGCCTTGCCCACTACGGGGGGACTGTTCTGGCTGGTGGGAGGGGGTCGCTTCCAGGGCCTTCAGGAACCCTAGACCTTTAAGAGGTGGTAGCCAGGGAAGGAAGGAGACCAGGATGGGCCGTGCATACACCCTCCCACTTCATGCTCCTATTTACATCTCATCCTCTCCTCTTTGCAGATGAGGAAGCAAGTTCAGAGAGGGTAAGTAACTTGCTTAAGGATGCACAGCAAGTGGGTGACAGAGCTGGGATTCAACTCAGGCCCACCTGACTCCAAGCCTGAGTGTTGCTGCTTAGAAGGCAAGACCAAGGCCACCAGTCCCACCCTGTGATCCGCTGTAATGAGGGTCCCCAGGGAGGTCTATAGCATCCTGGGTTTCTCTCCCTAATGTCACTTAAAAGTTTAGTAACCCGGTTTCATAAACAGAGCTTGGGGAAGACCCCAAGCAACTCTAGGTTTCCCTAACAGCCAGCTTCGTGGCTTCTGTCTCTGAGTATATGTAGCCCAGGAAGCAGAGCATGGCCAGGAGGTAACATGGGTGTAAGGGGCAGTGGGTGTGAGGCCAGAAGTGGGGCAGAGGCGGGACTGAGACCTGGAGTCAAGATTCCAAATAACTTTCAACAGCGCTGGCTACCCGCTATGCCGTCCCAGTCCAGAACCCAGGCTCCCCAGCCCTCCACCCTTCTCTGCCCCCTGAGAACGTTTTGAGGGTGAGAGGGTGGTTCTAGCTCCCGGGAGCTCTAATGCCGCCTCACTGTCTGTCCCCAGGCGGGGCTGAAGCAGGCCCCCATCATGGTGACTCACCTGCAAGGTGGGCCCAGTCAGGTCTGGTTCACCACATCCTTCCAGGTCCCTGGACCTCACCGTGCAGCCTCAACCTGGGGGCTCCCCAGGCAGGGGACTCATTCATCTCTAGGTACCATCATCATCCTCCCAGCGCCTGCCCTTGGCTTCCTGCCTCCCAGCCAGGACTTTAGAAACGCTGCAAGCCAGGTCCTTCTTCCTCCTGGGCTGCAGCCGCTAATGGGATGCTAAGTGCCTATTTTGCAGATGAGGAAATTGCAGTTAAGAGTAACTTTCCCGGGCGTCACATATTTGGTTTGCCTGATTCCAAACACCAAGATTTTCCTTCATCAGGTTGCCTCTTTGATGGATGGCACTTCCAGGGCAGGGGCTGATACCCCATCAGACTCAGGGCTCCTGTAGGGAAAGAGCTCTATCTCCTCCAGCCGAGTAGGTATTTGCTCAGAGCGTGAATTCTGTCTCTCTCACTAGACCATGAGCTTCCCAAGGGCAGAGGCTGTGCATCTCCCATCTGCCTGGGACCCTCCAAAGGTAGGACCTATGTCTCCCCCATCAGACTAGGAATATCCTCTGTAGGCCCTTTTCTCCCTCATCAGCCTGGGATCTCCTTAAGGAGAAACTCAGTGCCTCCCCCATCAGACTGGGAGCTCCCTGAGGGCAGGGGTGAGTCTGAAGTGTCTCTGTCTCTCTGTGTGCCCTCCGCCGCACCCCAGCTCCATCCGGAGGACGCCCTGCCTGTGGCATCCCTGACCCTGGCTGCGTCCTGCACAGGACTCACCCTCAGCCCAAGCAGACGCTGCCAACATGCCTCTAAAGCCACAGTGCACCCCGGGCATTAATTAGTGTTGCTGCTGTTAAGTGTTTCTTCCCATTTATGCAAATCAGAGAGGTAAGAGGCATATAATTAAGTGTTTGTGGTTTAATAGTGTGCGGTAGGAAGGAAGATGAATTTTAATTATTGGCTCCTAATTGATTGGACGGCTTGTTAATATCCTCCTGATGGGTGGTCTGAGCCGGTGCTGCCCACCAACCCAGGCCCAGGTGCCTGCTGACACACCACAGGGCAGCCTAGGCTAACACTCCCTCCGGCAGCCTTCCCGCCTGCCCTTGCTCAAGGATCATGCTGGGCATTCCTCTGCCTTTGCCTTTGGAATTCCTATGGAGGCTTGCAACTCCTCTCTCTCTCCCTCTCTGGCTTTTGCAGGGCCCTGAGGCTCGCGTTCAAATCCGCACTGTGCTGCTTGCTTACTGTGTGACCTTGGGCACGTCACCTCCCCTCTCTGAGCCTTGTGTTCTTCAGGTTAAGTGCTGAAGAGTATGAATGAGGGGCAGTGGGAAATTGTCAGGGTTGGGCAGTTAGGAGAGGATGTTCAGAGCAGGGGAAGTCCTGAAAGATACTTAGCATCTAGAGTTGGCAGAAGAAAGGGCAGCCCAGGAAAAGAGTCTGGAGGAGAGAGGAATGCGGGGAGTTTGGAGAGCTGGGAGATGGGCGCAACCTCAGAGTTAGGGGATGCTGAGGACAATCCCCTCCCACTCATTCCCCAGGGCTCTACTCGGGTGACCCCTCCTCTCAGACCTTCCTCTGCCCCCTGGGATCCCTGGAGTGAGGGTCCCTACCCTGGGTTTGATGGAGGACTGCTGGGCCTGACGGCTCCTCTGTGACCACCCCCCATCATAGTATCTGTCACTTGGTGCTGTCACTGCACATTTAGCATGCATCCCTCCCCCCACCACCCCATCAGACTGCGAGCTCCATGGGGGATATAGGGCTAGTGTGTTCCTTTGTCCTGTATCCGGGTGTCCAGCACAGTTCTGGGACTCTCTATTCATCCAAGACGAATTTGTCCTGTGAAAGAACGATTAGTAAGTAGGGCCAGGTTCAGGCTGGATCTGTCTTTTGAAGACATTCCAAGGCAGGTTGCAGTTTAGATTCTGGAGAAGGCAGGTAATAGGGTGCCATGGAGGACTCCAAACAAGGAGCTGATGAAATGCTGTGATAAATGGCATCTTTGTGAGTCCCCTGTGCCTCCTCTCCCACTCCCCTCCCCTTTGAACATCCAAATCTTGACATGATCCCAGGTCACCAGATGACAAATGCAGAAGCATTTATGGATCTTCTAGGGGGGACAGGGTATGAGCAAGAATTGGGAAGGGTATGGCTAGAGGGAGAGAAGAAATTCCTTCTCACCAGGAATTTCACCAAACTGGCTTGAGGAGCATTATAAACAGGTAGAAAAGCTGCAGCCTGAGTTTTTATTAATACGCAGACCCATCTCCTCAGGAAACATATTGGAGTTTGAACCTAGCTTTGAGACTTAATCAGCTTTGTAGTATGTCTGAGCCTCAGTAGACTGAGCTGTAAAATGGGCTCAACCTACTTTACAGGATAGATTGAGAGAATAAATGGCAAAGTATTTCAAACAGTCAGCATAGTACTCAGCACATAGTGGGTGTTCAACAAAGGGTAGATATTATATTTATTAAATCTCCCACACTGAGAGAGAGAAGAGGTGAGTGCCGTGTTAATTCCCAGGAGACCCAGCTTTCTCTCCTGGATGCAGCTTCCTGGGGAGAAGCACAGGTGTTTGACTTAAGGCACACGTCTGCCTCTGCCACTTTCTGGCTGGGTGACCTTGCCTAAATGTCCCTCTCTAAGTCATAATTTCTCTATTGGCAAAATGGAAATCATATATGAATGAGGAAACACATGGGAAGCGCCTGGCACTCAGAGTGACGCTGTTCGGCGAGCTGACAGCTGCTCCTGTCCTGGTGATTATCACCCACTTACAGGGGAAAAAGCAAGTTGCTTTCCCGCTCTATCCGGGATCACAGGTCCTGCACAGGCGGTCTCGCAGAATCATTGCAAAACCAGCAGAAAGGGTCTATGGGCAATTTTCCTAAACTGTAAAGTGCAAGGCAAATGCAGGCTCGGAGGGTTGGGCTCACAGAGGGCGTGGTGGGTGAGGTCTGTGGGGTGAAGGTGGCCATTTCTATGGGCTGTCTGCACTGGGCCAGGTGGGTGGCGGCTATGACCTCATGCATCCCCTGCACCCATGTGGACACCAGGAAGCAATCATGAGCACAGGAGACCAGCTGCAAAACCTTGGGCCTCTGGGTCTCCCAGGGACTGGTGGGGATGTCTCATGGGCCTGCTGCTGAGCTCAGCAAACTCCTCAACTTCGGGGATGAAGATAAGGAAAGGACTCTGTCCTCCCCGCTCTCAACCTGGCTGCCCTCCTTTTCTCCACCCAGAGTCCCTATGAGGTCTTCCCAACCCCACTGGGCTGAGGTGGGAGGGACAATCAGCATTTATGGAACACCTGCTGTCTACAGCAGGTCCTCCTCTAAGCACTGCTATCATCCCCAGTTTACAGATGAGGAAACTGAGGTGGATTATGGGAGATGGCACCATGAGTGAATGTCCGAGCTGGGATGCCAGCCCGGGCCCTTGTGACTCCAGCACTGTGTTCTCTCCTTGGGGCCTGCAGACACCCGCTCGATTCCCAGAAGTGTACCCAGGGCACCCAAAGCCTTATTTCCCTTCGTCCCAGCCCACGTTCGTAGGGCTTATTGGGCAGAGGCAGCTGCTCAGAATTCGAGAGCTTCTTCCAAATGCCCCGCCAGCGACAGGAGAACAAACAAATCTGTGCCCTCAGAAATTGCCTGGCTGAGAGACCTGCCAGGCTTTTTAAAGAATAGAAAAGCTAGGAAACAAAGTTAAAAAAAGAAAAACAAAACATTTGTTTGAATGGAAAGCAGATGCCAGCCAGATGTGCTCCCAGCTCACACTACAACAGTCTAATGGGGTAGAAAGAGGCTTTGTCCTTGTGTTCAGGGGCCAAATATTTATTAAGCACTTACTGCCAGAGGCAGAGTGA
This sequence comes from Hyperoodon ampullatus, assembly GCF_949752795.1. NCBI lineage: Eukaryota > Metazoa > Chordata > Mammalia > Artiodactyla > Ziphiidae > Hyperoodon > Hyperoodon ampullatus. Next base: position 14,708,459 of record NC_136915.1, read on the forward strand.
TGGGGCCAAAGGCACAGAGACTTTGGAATCAAGCAGATGAAGCAGGCCTGGGTGTGAATCCCAGCGTCTCCTGAGTGCGCTGTGACCTTGGGCGTATCCCTTAACCTCTCTGAGCCTCACCCACCTTATAGGGTTCATTAATATATATTAGGGACATGACATAGGTCCTGGCATACAGTAGGTACTCAATAAATGTTCATTCCATTCCCCTTACTATAGAAGCTTTAGCAAGCTAAGGATATGAAACTTACCAGTATTTGCCCTACTGCCCAGGTGCATAGGAGGGGTTGCTTTCAGGGGAGGATGACAGAAAGTGAGGTCCTGCAGGCAGGAGGGCTATACCCCAGAGGAGTCTTTGGACTTGGTGGGGGGGGGGGGCGAGACCAAGACAGGAAATGTCAGGGACCTGGGGAGACCCAGGATGGTGTCACACTGTAGAAGGGGCCTGTCAGGGCAGTCAGTGGAGGGTGAATTAAAGTTGGTTGGCAGGATGTGGATTTGGGGAGGGTAAATTAGATTCCTGATCGCCCTGGGGTGACTCTTCTAAACTGAAGAGGTCTCCATGGCGGTTTGGGGCACTGCGGCAGAGGCTGGCCCCATGTTCTGGGGTCAGAAGTCCTGAGGCCAAGCTTGGCTCTGCTGGTTGCTAGCTGCTGACCTTGGACGAGACTGCTGCACTTCTCCGAAGCTGTTCCCTCAACTCGAAAGAGAGGATCATCACACATCACACTTGTAGGGTTGTTGCCAAAAAAAAAAGAAGTTAAGTGCCAGGCAGGTGGTAAGTACTCAGCAAATAGTGACTATTATCCTGTTTTTGGCGTTGATGTCACAGGAGGAGGTCCAGGAGAGGTGGCAAAAGGAACGAGTGCGAGTGAGAGAGCAGAGGGAAGAGCTGGGTGCAGGATGGGAGGCTAGGTGGATCTGTATCTAAACCTTCGTGTCCTTGACCCTGGGGAGGAGATTCTTTTTTTTTTTTTTTTTTTTACATCTTTATTGGAGTATAATTGCCTTACAATGGTGTGTTAGTTTCTGCTTTATAACAAAGTGAATCAGTTATACATACACATATGTCCCCATATCGTTTCCCTCTTGTGTCTCCCTCCCTCCCACCCTCCCTATCCCACCCCTCCAGGCGGTCACAAAGCACTGAGCTGATCTCCCTGTGCTATGCGGCTGCTTCCCACTAGCTATCTATTTTATGTTTGGTAGTGTATATATGTCCATGCCACTCTGTCACTTTGTCACAGCTTACCCTTCCCCCTCCCCATATCCTCAAGTCCATTCTCTAGTAGGTCTGTGTCTTTATTCCTGTCTTACCCCTAGGTTCTTCATGACATTTTTTTTCTTAAATTCCATATATATGTGTTAGCATACAGTATTTGTCTTTCTCTTACTTCACTCTGTATGACAGACTCTAGCTCTATCCACCTCAAATGTGGCACATATATACAATGGAATATTACTCAGCCATAAAAAGAAACGAAATTGAGCTATTTGTAATGAGGAGATTCTTTGATATGGACCTGGCACCTTTACTCAGGGCTGGGGCAGCTTTCTAAGGCTCTGGACAAGCCTCGTTCTTTTCACGCACATTGGCCTAGGTTTCCCCAGCAGGAGGCGAGGCTCCTGAGACAAGCCTGTATTTCCCATCCACTCAGCTTTATTTTGAAGACCTGCACTTTGCCAGCTTCTCTCCAAAACACCATTGGTGCAGCCAGCTTTGCTGGGTAGAGAAAGGCATCCCCCTCTACTTTGGGGTGGGGGAGGGTAAGGGACAGGGGATGGAAGTGTCCACCTAGGTCTTCTTTGCCTGTATAACCTGATGACAGCTTGGGGCGCTTCCTGGGTTAAGTATGGAGATCAGACCTCCCACACCCCATATCAGGCTCAGGATCCAACAAGACATGTTTTCCCATTCCTGAACATGTATTTAGTGTGTGAAAAGGGAAATGCAGTGATAGCCATTGTTTATATCAATCCAGTTTAGTTGCTGATTCGGTGAATCACTTTACTGAAAAGAAGTGGAGAACATGAGAAGGACAGACTCTATCAGTATGAGGCCACCCTGTGGCTGGCACATTGAAGGACGACGATGACAATGATAATAGTAGAATGACGTTAGCTCCATCTCTATAGCACCCTGTGTGGGATGTACCATTACTATTCCCTTGATAGGTGAGGAGACCGAGGCACAGACAGGGTGAGTAACTGCCCAAGGTTAAACAGCTAAGAAGTGGCAGAGCTGAGATTTGAATGCAGGTTTGACTGACTCCAGAGCACACGTATTTCCTTCTCTGTCCTCCCTCGCTCCCTCTCTTCCTCCCTCTTTCTCTCCTTTCTTCATTTTCCTTTCTTCTTTCTTTCAGTTGAATATGCCAGATCACCATCTATAGGGTTGTCCAGTTTACACTCCCACCAGCCTTGTTGGAGAGTCCCTCCCTATTCCCCCACAGTCTTGCCAAACATTAGCAAACCCTTGGAAAGTTGGTCCATCTGATAAGTGAAAGATAATATCTCAGTGCAGTTTTATCATGAATGAGGTTGAGCATCTTTTCATGTGTTTATGAGCCATTTGTATTTCCTTTTTTGGTGAATAGCTATCATTTGCTTTGCCTAGTTTTAATATTAGCTTGTTGGCCTTTTTCTTATTGATTTCTAGGAAATGTTTATATATTAAGGGTAAAATTTATAATAGGAAACTCTATTCGTTTGCTAGAGCTGCCATAACAAAATACTATGAACTGGGTGGCTTCAACAACAGAAAATTATTTGCTCACAGTTCTGGAGGCCAGAAGTCCAAGATCAAGGTGTTGGTATGTTTGGTTTCTTCTGAGGTCTCCCTCCTTGCCTTGTAGATGGCTGCCTTCTCCCTGTGTCCTCAAATGGTCTTTCCTCGGTGCACGCACATCCCTGGCATCTCTTGTGTGTCCAAATTTCCTCTTCTCATAAGGACACCAGTCAGAATGGATTAGAACTCACCCTAAAGGCTCTATTTTAACTTAATCACCTCTTTAAAGGTACTGTCTCCAAAATACAGTCACATTTTGATACACTGGGGGTGAGGGCTTCAACATATAAATTTTAAGGGGACACAATTCAGCCCATAACAGTCCCACATATTTTTTTTCACTTTATCTTTTTTTTAAAAAAGCTTTACTTGTATATTTTTTCTCACTATGTCCTAAAGCCTCCTCAAATCCCCGAATTTGAATATCTACAATCAGGTCTGATCTAGAAGACTGAGTGTTTGTCTTTGCCATGGTCCTCTGATTTGTCTTCTGAGATAGTGTGGTCCAGGGGGAAGGGTGTGGCAGACTTTGGGGTCACTTTTGACCTGGGCTGAAGTCTGGGCACTTTACACAGCAGCAGGGTGACCTTGGGCCAGTCACTCTACCTGGGTTTCAGTTTTGCTTCTATAAATAAAGCTAATAATAGCGAGCTGGCAGGGTGGCTCTGAGGATAAAATGAGGTGATGTCTATAAAACGTCTGGCCCATATCAGGGGCTCAGTGTGCTGTAGCTGTTGTAATTTTCTTTATGAATAACGGCTCATTTATCAAGGCTCCGGGACATGCAGGGCATTAGGGGAGGGGGATGCAGAGGTGAGTGTGTCCAGGTCTTTGCTCTCAGGTACTCACAGTCTAGAGGGGTGGCTGGAATACCTGCGCCAGGCCCTGCTGTCCTCCAAAGCCAAAATGGGGAAGGGAGGCACTCATGTATGTGTTGGCACATATCTGAGTCTTGAAAGTGGAAGAGAATTTCTGCAGGTGGCAGGAGCCGGCGGGGGGAGGGCATTGCTCAGGGGAGGGCCCAGTATGCTCAAGGGCAGGGGCAGGAAGCAGAGACCACCTTCACTGGTGGTGTCTCCTTCCATCTGGGGGGTATCTGGAAGGAATGGGAGTGGTTGGAAGTGGGAGGTGGCGTGGAGCATCTGTTGGGGATATAGAACCCCCTGACCTGAAACAAGCAGACCACACGAGTGTTTGCTGGAGCGTGGCCGTGAGAGTGTAAGTGCTCGCAGAGGGAACGAACGGCCACATGAGCAAGCAAAGACAGTCCAAGTTCCACATCAGTGGCCACAGGGTCAATCATAGGCAGCCTGGGGCTGAGACTGAGCTTGCAGAAAGGGAGAGCACAGCCTGGCACAGACCGCTGAGGACCCTGGAGGGATGGGTCTTAAGCCAGAGTAAAGGACCAAAGACATTGCAAGATGGTGAGGACTGGTCCAAGAGCCCCTATTGGCTCCAGGTGGCTCAGCAAGACAACAGAAGGAAAGAACTTCAGTGCCCAGCACTTTATCTCATCTAATTCTTGCTTCAAACCTGCCAAGTGGGACTTCCCTGGTGGCGCAGTGGTTGAGAGTCCGCCTGCTGATGCAGGGGACGCGGGTTCGTGCCCTGGTCCGGGAAGATCCCACATGCCGCAGAGCGGCTGGGCCCGTGAGCCATGGCCGCTGAGCCTGCACGTCCGGAGCCTGTGCTCCGCAACGGGAGAGGCCACAGCAGCGAGAGGCCCGCGTACCGCAAAAAAAAACAAAAACAAAAAACAAAACAAAAAACCCTGCCAAGTGCTTATTATTGACCCCATTGTACAAGGGAGGAAACTGAGGCTCCAAAAGGTGAAACAGTTTTCCCACAGTTGAATTAGGGACTGGGTGGAGGAGCTAGGCTTAGGACCCAGGGTGCCTACGTTCCTCTCTGTGCACCCTCGTGCTGGTTGTAAAGGGTCTCAGATGGGGGTCGTTCTAGCGAAATCCATCCCCGTGTCAGGGTTCAGTGCCCTCCAACCATCTGCATTGCCAAATCCCCTCCTTTCCCACAGAGCGTGGACTTGGCAGAGCCAGCGTGGGGGTACGGTGTGCCTTCTCTGATTCCTTTCTTAGGAGAAAAGGACACCTTCCTTTCCATCTGTTGCTGGAACATCATTTAGTACCTTCACCCTCTTGTTTTTTTGTCTTTTTTTTGCGTTACGCGGGCCTCTCACTGTTGTGGCCTCTCCCGTTGCGGGGCACAGGCTCCGGACGCGCAGGCTCAGCGGCCATGGCTCACGGGCCCAGCCGCTCCGCGGCATGTGGGATCTTCCCGGACCGGGGCACGAACCCGTGTCCCCTGCATCGGCAGGCGGACTCTCAACCACTGCGCCACCAGGGAAGCCCCTCCTTCTTTCTCTAACTCAGTCTTTTCTCTAACTACTCTTTCATGTTTCGGAGGGGCAGAGGATGGCAGAGGAGAGGCATTGCCTTATATGGGAATTGACCTACCATGTGCCAGGCACTCTACAGGTATGCTCACATCAGATCCACAGTAGTAAAAGCTCGCCCATTTATAGCTGAAGAAACCAGTCACAGGCCCAAGGTCACCCAGCTGGTAAGTGACAAAGTTGGGATTTGAACCCTTCCTCTGTGCCTTGCGTAGAGGTCATCTGCAAGAAACTTGAGGCTCTGGGGCAGGAGCTGGGGCGGTGGGCAGGGACTGGTGCTGGGGGACAGCTCCGAGGGGCCTAGGAGCCCAGTAGATGTTATAAAAATGGCGATGAGGAACAGGGAAGCAAGGGCTCCCGAGCTTTTCTCTGAGTTTGCAGGCGAGGGTACCGGGGTGCTCACCCGGGCGGTGCATTCACTTAGGAACAAATGGACTGTGTTAATATTTAAGGGGCAAGGATGCTGTGGGGGAATTGCTGTTTACTCAGTGATTCTCCCCATCCTCACGCAGCTGGGGTCTCAGGACCCAGGTAGGGCCCTGATGGCCCAAGCAGGGCCACCCTACGCCCGAGCTCAGGTCCCCACGGGCAGGACTCACATCAAGGCATGTTCTCAGACACACGTTGAGTGCGCCTGGTCCAGTGTTAGGTCCTGGGGGTGGGAGAGAGCAGAGAACCGTACAGTCAAATCGCCTTGCTTGGGGAATTCTATTTTTTGCTCCGCAGCAGCTAAAGGCAGCGCAGGCAATATTTCTTCCTTCTTCTTTTCCTCTGATCCTCCTCCTCCCTTTGCAATGCTGATCAAGATGCCAGCCATTATGCAGGGATCTCCTGCTCTTTCCAATTTACAAAGGCAGCCCAGGGGTGCAAGAGCTAATTCCATTTTGTCATGAGACCTCAGGGAAATCATACACTTCCTCTGCTGCTTCCTCCAGTCTGAGGACCATGGCACAGGTGGCCAAGTTAGCGAACACCTTTGCTTGCGGCTGGAGCCCCGGCTTCCCCCCAGCGCAGGGTAAAGAGTTTTCCCAGGCAGTTAGTTATGCCTGATTAATAAAACTGGAAGATGAGCATATTGCCAACTGCTTGTCGGGTTAGGGAGAGCGAGCTTTCAAATCACAGAGTCCTAGGGATGGGGAAAGGATTGCAAATGGGGTTCCTGGTTCTAGAGAATTTGGGGTCCACATGTGGGCGCTTGGTGCCGGAGATAAGGTGCCAGTCTGGTGGGGGTGGCAGACGAATCTGAAAATGTGTGGGCTCTAAGCCAGGAGTGGGGCAGTGTCTACGAGTGTGGGTTGGGGGGTATGTTACTCCGCAAGAGATAGAATCAGGAAGGGTTCGATCAAGCAGCCGTGTCAATAAGACATCGAGGGAGTGGTTAAGGGAACAGGCTTTGTGTTGAAACCCAGGTTCTATCACAACCCCTAGCATACAGTAGGCACCTGGTGAGTGGTAGTGCTGATGCTGGAAAAGGCAGGGAAAGGCATTCCAGTTAGAAGGAACAGCATAGGCCAAGGCATACCTGAACCTAGATATGGCATTTGGGGAATCCTACACAGGTTTAAAGGATGCAATGGCAGGGGACAAGGCAGGGAGGTGAGGTGAGAAGAGGATATTGGGGACCAGGCATCTAGATGAGCAATGAGGTCTTATGTTATTCGCAAAAGGGAGACAATGACCATTTGTGAGTAGGGATTCTAGAATAAGACAGATCCATGGCTCCTGAATCCTTGCTGGCTGGCTACAAAAGACCCACTTGGGGTGATACATAAAAACACAGAATCCAAAGTCTCACTTCTAAAGAGTCTGATTCAATAGGTAGAGAAACCTCATATGTATCAAATGGCTTTTACTTGCTTGATTTTATTCTATGGGCTTTACTTTTTTTTAACCTCATATAATCATTATAACAATCCTATTGAGGTAGGTACTGTTATTATTCCCATTTTACAGGTGTGGAAAGCGAGGCACAGAGAGATTAGTAACTTGCTCATGGTTCTACAGCAACAATCGCCAGGACCAGGATTTGAACCCAGGCTGCCTACTCCAGAGCCCATGATTTTAACCACACGGCTATCCTAGCTCTGATGTAACCTAGGGAAATCTTATTTACTGGCATCACCCACCCATGATGATTCTGACAGGCTGCAGACTTGGACCCCATTGGTATTGTCTATGAGTGTCCTTGCATTCAGAGAGGGGAGAGGACGGAGTAGGTAGCACCATCAGGAAGGGCTTCCTGGAGGAGGTTGACTTAAGGGTGCCAGGCTCTCGTGGATGCAGGGAATCAGGGAGGAGGGCATTCTGGGTAAGAGGCAGAACATGAACCAAAGCCAGGGGAGGACAGAGATGCAGGCCAATGGGGAGGAAGACCCTGGAGAGGTGAGGCTGGGTGCATAGAGAGGACTTGAAAGGCTCTGGAGAGATTTCTGTCCACATGTAGCATGAGGAGGAGAAACTGGGTTCTAGGCCCTCAAGACCCCTTCTGTTCCAGTCCCCAGGCTCAGGGAGAATCTGTCCCTGGTGCAAAGACCAGTCCAAAAAAGGAACACCCATCGCTTTATTTAGAAACAATTCTCTCCACCAAAGACTCATCGGTAGGGCTGTCCAGACTCCCTCGAGTCAGGGGCCTGTGGGACAGGGTGAAGGAACTGAGGCTTTTACAGTGAAGTGGAGGGGAAATCACTTTCCTCTCTGCTCTGGACCAGGAAGCACCTGATGGTCTGTGAATTCCCAGCAAGGGTAAAGATAATAATGGATAAGGTAATAGCCATGCTGAGCACAGTGCTTAAGAGCCCAGTCCTCAGAAATGGAAAGTTCTTGCTCTGGCTCTGCCACTTACTAGCCATGTTCCAGTGACTTTCCCCCTCTGAGCCTTGGTTTCCTCTGCTGCAAAATGGGAATTCATATTTCCTGTTAGGGTTAAAGGATGCACAATGTACATCATAAGCACTCAATAAACTAAAGCCATTACTGTGATTTCTTGTCACAAACCCTCTTGGTCATGTACCTAATGATCATCCTTGCTTATTTTTCCTTTCTAACAAGAGCTTAATATTGTGCAGGAATTCACCTTCCTCCATGTGGACATGGGAGGTGGCACCACCTCCAGCCCCAAGGACTGAGTCACGATTGGTCTAAGGCTAAGCCAATCTCAGCTATCCCATTCCCTCTGCCGGTGACTGGTGGAGTCATGGGCACTTGACACAGTTCTGACCAATGAGAGGATGTCTGCAAGAGGGCTTCTGGGAAAAGTTTATGGAAAGAAAGTTTAAAAAGAAGCACATGGAAAGAAATGATCCCTCTTCTTCCCAAGGCAGAGTTGTGTCCGCAGTTGATGGCTGGATTCACTGCAGCCATCTTGCAGTCATGAGGGGAACTAGGCTGACAGGCTGAAGAGGGCAGCAAAGAAAGATAGATAAGACTTGGAAGCTTGTGAAGGCCTGGGCTACTGAATTAACCAGCCCTAGAATTCCCCTAGCTCAGGCCTTCTTATGTGAGATAATACATTTTCAATATTGTTTTAGCCAACTTGACGTTTCTTGTTACCTGAGCTGGAGGTATCTACCTAACACCTGTGTTAAATAATTAAAGTTTATTCAGCACCTAAGTGGCCCAGAGCAAGGCACTTATGTACATATCATCTCATGTTATCCTCACAATAATACAACAAAATAGGTATCCCCATTTGCCTTCATCTGCTTGGGCTGCCATAATGAAATGCCATAGACTGGGTGGCCTTAGCAACAGATAGTTATTTTCTCACAGTCTGGAGGCTGGAAGATCAGGATGCCAGTGTGGTCCATTTCTGCTGAGGACTTGCTTCCTGGATTGTAAAGAGCCACCTTCTCGGTGTGTGCTCACTTGCCCTTTCCTCGGTACATGTTTGTGGATGGAGAAAGAAAGAGAAATCTCTTTTTCTTCTTCTTCTAATCCTATTGGTTTGGGACCCCACCCTTCTGATCTCCTTTAACCTTACTTCCTTAATTACCTGCTAAAAACCCTGTCTCTGAATATAGTCACACTGGGGGTTAGGGCTTTAATGTGTGAATTCAGGGGAACACAATTCAGTCCACAGCACAATTATGCACACAAGAACATTTAGGTTCATAGAGGTGAGGTGGCCCGAAGTCACACAGCTTGCAAGGGGACAGAGCTGGGCTTTGAACGTAAACCTGTCTGAATTGCAAGGTAGGTGTTGTCTGTACCAGTCAAGTGCCTTTGAGGGGGCTGGGGGTCTGTGTGTGTCTTGACCCATGAGTCATCCCACTCTGAGATACAATGGATTTACTTATTTTCCTTATTTTTTAAATCAGCTTCAGTGGAGGTATAATTTACCTACAAAAAGAAGTCACCAACTTGAACCGTCCAGTCAGAGGAATTTTGACAAGCATTTGCAGTTGTGTAAACGCCACCACAATCAAGATACGGAACAAATACATCACCCCCCCGACACGCACACACACACACACACACACACACACACACACACACCGTCCCTTCATTCCCAGCCTTAGGCCCAGACAACCACTGATCTGCTTTCAGTCACCGCAATTTGGCCTTTTCTAGAATTTCATGTAAATGGAACCACAGTTTGTCTCCTGGGTCTGGTGTCTTTCACTCAGCATAATGCTTTTGCGATTTACCCATGTGGTTCCATGTATCAACAGCTCATTCCTTTTTATTGCTGAGTAGTATTTTATTATAAGGATCCACCAGCTCTGGGTTTATTTGAATATAAAAATAATGCCTTTCATCCATGGATGCTGCAGGCAGCTCAGCCCCATTTGTCCTGTGGCTTCTTGGATACCGCTCTCCACCGAGTTCCTGTAGGGAATACACATCACAGGCAGAAAGGCCCAGGGCAACGGGGTCTGAGCAGCTCTCCATCGGCTCTGCTGAGGCCCTAAGTCTAAACCTCTCTAGTTCCCTGGTGTCACCAGTGAGCCCCTGAGACTCTCCAGGGAAGGGATTCCTCATGTCCTCCCAATCCTTGTAGTCAGGGTTTAAGCATCTTCACAGATGGGCAGTTCTTCTTTTATCTGGTCCCAAACCTTCCTGCTTCATTACTATGCTTCCTGCTGCTGACGAAATGGAAGCTTTGAAGTGACAGAAATGTACAGTTCTGAAGGCAGGAGGAGAAGAACTGATAAGAAGACCTAGCAGTCCCTCCCCACGTCCCTGGTTATATAAAAAGCTGTTTAATAGTGTACAGATGCTGGTGGTACCCACTCATACCCCTCGCTCAGGCTCTGTTCACATCAGAGTGCGCCGGCCACTTTTCACCTGCCAGCTCCTGCATTTCTTTGCCGAAGGGCTATCTTTGCCTGCAGGACCTATTTTGCCCACCCCATCCCTATCTGCTTCTCCCCTCGGGCAGGATAACTCTGAGGCTTCTGTTCACACCAGCTCCCAGAGTTCTCCCAGGGGACTGAGCCCCAGTCGCCCTCCAAGGTAAGCCGCCTGATAACACACTTCGGCTTCTCCAGGCTTCTGACAGTGGTCCTTGGAGTTGTGCCCACCCCCCCCCCCCCCGAAATAAACTGCATGCGTGCAAATCCTTGACCTGGTTCTGCTTCTGGGGACCACGTATTGAGCAATTAGGGTCTGTGAGGCTCTGGGCTAGATGCTTTCTGTGTTATTCTTATCACTGAGTCCCCTGAGGTGGGACCCATGCCTTCACCGTCATTTTGCAGATGACGTAACTGAGGCCCAGAGAGGGTGAGTGACTTGTCCCAAGTCAAGTAGCCAACCCAGGTCTCTACCTCCCATCACTTACCCCACATCCTGCCCCTCAATATCTGTGTGAGTTTGAGAGAAGCTTTCTCTCTTGGGTGCCCATAGACTGGGATGCTGTCCCAGCTCAGCCACAGATGTACTGTGTGGCCTCAGGCAAGTCACTTGCCCTTTCTGGCCTCTATTTCTCCATTAGAGTCTGGAGGGACTGGATTGCTTGATGTAAACAGGCCCTTCTAGTTCTGACACTTGGTGAAATCTAAGGTTGAAGAAGGTGATTTTAGGACAAATAATGGGCCCCCCTGTTTCACCCAGTGTGGAGTCAATGTGTAGAGTCAGCCCCTGTAGAAGAGAAAGAGTCTTCGAAGGGTTCAGGGGAAGTTGGCCATGAAGTAACAAAGCAGCCCCTTAGAGAGACAATGCGGGTGGGAGGCTGGGGAGGGCAAGGTAGACATCCAAGGTTAAGGGCAGGAGAGTCAGCCTGGATCTCTCCCTCTTGGCTGGAGGTGTCCTGGGGAGAAGCTGGGGGAGGCTCCCTCGGTTTGATCCCTTATGTCGGGTCCCCTGAGCAGAGGCTGCTCAAAATCCTGCCTCCCGAGAGGGCTCACTCTCCAGGGGTCGCTTCTCGCCCAGCCCCTCACCCAGGACAAAGGAGGGGTGGATGCGGTGGAGGGAGGGCTGAGGAGCCCGTGCCGTGTCTCCTCCACGTCTGAAGGCAGAGAGCAGGGCAGAGGGAAGAGCCAGGTGAATTATGCATGCGCCTGTTAATCACACCCTGATTAAAATGATTGTGCTAACAGTAATTCTCCCAGCCCTCTCGGAGGAGAGGCACATGGGCCCCTGGTGGAGGCCAGTGCTCGTTCCTCGTTCCCCGTTCCCCGTTCCCAGTGCTAGATCATGCCCAGTGGACTGGCGTGTTCGTAGGGTGCTGGCTCTCTGCCAGTCCCTGTGCACCCCTGGTGTAGGCTTATCCCCCTGGGTGTGTGCCCCCGTCTTGTGGAGCAGGAAGGACCCCATGACTGGCCTGGATTTCTGAACCTGCAGAATGAGGCTCAGAGATGTCAAAGGACTTAACTATGGACACACAGCAATGAGCCTGGTTAGGAACCAGGCTTCCTGCTCCCTGGGCCATGGGCTGTGTCTGGAGGGGGAGGACAAAAGGAGGATTTGGAAGGCAGTGTCACATGGGGCAGAGACTTTAAAAGAGACAGAGCTCTTCATTTGGACAAATAAAGGCCAGAGGGGGGTTGAGCTCATCCTCAGCCTACAAATACCTGCGCTGTGAACACTAGACCCCTGGAGCTTCAGTTTTTAGACACCTGGAGGCCTCGTGGCAAAGGGAAGGGAAGAGCATGGACTCTGGAGCCAAAGAGACCTGGATTCCAGCCTGGCCTTCACCAGGCTCTACATGGGTGATCTTGACAGTGACTGGTTCTACCTCTCTGAGCCTTAGAAGCCCCATCTGGAAAATGGGGCAATGATGCCCACCCCCCAGAACTGTTGTTGAGATTGAGGGTTACGGTGTAAGTAGGGTACCTCATGGCACACAGTGGATGCTCCCAGGAATGAATTTCCCAAGGAGAAACGCTTTATTCCATTGAGGTGGAGAGTCTCCTTGTACTGGGGTTTAGGAGTATTTCCCAGCCCCCGTCTTTCTCCCCTCCCCCCACTTCACCACACCAGCTCAGCAGGGCTTTCCTTCTCTTCCTGGGTGAGGTAGGAAGAGTTCCTTGGTCCCAGTAGAGGATTTAAAACACAGAGCAATTCCCCAAGGAAACAATTTCCGATCCTGGGCAGCCACCATTACAGATAAAAACTTTGTCAGCTACACCCAGCATGCAGGGGGCTTGGGGGCTACCCTGGGGCTCAACGACCACCAATAATGACAGCAATGCAGCTACAATATTAGCGGTGATGATACCAGAGCCACGCCCACGGCTTATTGAGCGCTTATTGGCTGTGAGCACTTGAAGTGCGTTACATCCTTTAATTTTTCTAGACTCATTTGAAGTTGGCAGGTATTTTTCTTCCCCCTTTCAGAGATGAGGAAGCAGAGCGGGTCGATGACTTGCTGAAGTGTGCCAGCCTCACAGGCTGTGCCTTTCTCCACGACTTTTTTATCGCACCCACTGACACTGCTTCTCTGGGAAGATTTATTACCTGATTCAAGGAGCTGACTTGTAAGTGAACTTTCAGGACAGACCCTTCCATAAACTAAGGATTCCACGGACTCTGGAGGCCTGGAGGATCAAGAGCCAGCAGTAATCCAATCAGTGGGCACATTCTCAAGGGTCCAAGCCACAGGGCAGGAGGTCCAGTGCTCAAGATTTTTGCCTCTGCCCAGAAAAGTCCGTACAGAGCTCTGAGCACGTGCCCAGAGATGGTGGGCAAGAACTGTGTGTGTGTGTGTGTGTGTATTTCTCTAAGTTTTTTTTTTCCAGCTGATTACTGCCTTGCCCCGTCCCCTCGTCTCTGTTCACAAAAACACTTACTGATGTGGTCTGCACTTTGCTAATTTGCATGAGTTTGCACAGTGCCGGAGGAATGATTGACTGTCTTACTCCTGTCTCGTCATCACTCAAGCTGGGAATTTCCTCCATTTAGAGCAATGACCCTGTGTATGGGAGGATGCCTGGGTCTTAGAGGCTGAACTGGGGAGGTGGCACATGTACTTTTAAAAGCAATGTCTAATATGCCCATTGTCTTCAAAGTATACCCTATAGCAAACCAAGCTTCTTGGTGGGTGGAGAAAGGATTAAAAATATGAATTTGGGGCTTCCCTGGTGGCGCAGTGGTTGAGAGTCTGCCTGCCGATGCAGGAGACACGGGTTCGTGCCCCGGTCCGGGAAGATCCCACATGCCGCGGAGCGGCTGGGCCCGTGAGCCGTGGCCACTGAGCCTGCGCGTCCGGAGCCTGTGCTCCGCAGCGGGAGAGGCCACGACAGTGAAAGGCCCGCGTACCGCAAAAAAACAAAACAAACAAACAAACAAATCTGAATTTGAACCTCCTGGGGGTTGAATGGAGAGTCTCTGAGGTCAGTGGGTTTACCTAAAGGGGCAGGGGTTGAGGCTGGGGAGCCTCCCAGTCAACATGCCGGGATTGCAGGGTGGTGGGTCGTGAAGGTAGCCACGATGGGACACGTTTTGTTTTGTCAACTCTCGTTGGCTGGTGCTGATGCGATCACTGAGATTTCAATCAGCTGTAACAGACATAACCTTGAAGTGTGAGGTTTTCGGGAAAGAGAAGAAAAGAAGGCATTGAGAGAGAGAGAGAGAGAAAGAGATGGAGGCTGGAAGGAGACAGTAAGGAGGATGTCTCCTGAACACCTGGTGTGTCAATTACCCATCCATTTGTTGCTGACCAGCTGTAGGTCAGCCCAAAGATGATACAGTCAGGTGTTGCCCAGGTCATCTTATAACCCCCTTAATAACCTTTGTGAGCAAGCTGTATTTCCTCCGTTTTATAGATGAGGAAGTGGAACCTTACAGATGTCTCTTGGCGACCAAAAGGGAACTCAGGTTTCAGCCCCACCTCTGTCTTCCTGAGTTCAAATACCGGATCCTACTCTTACTAGCACGTGATCTCAGACAAGTTATCTAACCTCATGTTGCCTCCATTTCCTCATCTGTGAAGTGGGGACAATACTACAGGACTCACTGGGGTTGTGTGAGCATTAAATGTGTTAATATATGTAAAATACTTGGAACTGTGCCAGGTGCATATTAAATTCTGTACAAGTATTAACTATTATTCTATTATTGTTACTCTATGTGTGCAGTTTATTTAACACCACGTGGAATGTCCTTTTCCTCTCTTCTTCTCCCCAGGCCCCTCTTCCTGACAGCTCCCTCTCCCTTTTAGAGTTAAGTCCTGGTGTCAGCTTCCCCAGCGAGCCAGAGCTGTGGGCGCCTCCCCACCTCGCAGCCTGGGGGGTTGGCTCCTGGGGGACAGATCCGTCCACGTTACCCAGACCCCTCGTAGCAGGCGGAGCGGTGTGGGTGATGGGGGCAGGGATGCAGATGCCCCCACCCCCGCCCTTCTCTCTGAGGATCTGAGGGCATAAGTTGGGTAACCGTGACATCTGTTTTAAATTAGCCTTCAGAAGCCTCCGACAGCTGAGAGATTATTTGACAGGGAAAGGATTGAGTACATGAATAAATATTAATATTAAATCACTGCTTCTCTAGATTTAAAGAGAAGGAAGGGGGACTCAGCAAGAAAAGGAGGCAGCAGCTCTCTCAGAGATGCCCCTGCGTATGGTTTGGAGAAGTGAAACACAGGAGCAAGGGTCGGAGCAACAGCAGCCATCGGTCACCTGTTCTTGCCCAAGCCGGGCAGGGGCTCCATCTGTCAGGGAGCCGGACAGGTGGCAGGGGCTCATGGCAGCTCAACAGGTAGCTCGTTCGAACTCCAGCCTTCCCTGACTGAGGTTCTGGAGGCACCAAGGGTCCACCCACGGGCAGCCGAAGCATCCCCCCGCTCCTCAGAGGGGAGACCACACTGATGCATGGGTCTAGCACGACTGTCCCTGTGACCCCCTTCCTCAATGTGAAAGTATTAAAATGTCTATTTTATGACCACACTGGGATAAAAGCAAATATAATCCAGGCTGGATTCAAGATTTTATATTCATGATTGTTATATTCTTTTTCCCCCTGATTGTAAAAGGAATCAAAATGAGAATATTTTGTGGGCCCTGGGCACTGTGCCTACTGGCCTGGATGGATGAATCGGTTTGCCCTGCCTGGGATGGGACTGCTGCTTGACCTGGGGAAGCCGGGACTGGTGAAGAGGGGCCGTCCTGGGGGTGAGGGTCCTTAGGGTTGTGAGGATTTGGAAGCTAGGACCCCATCTCTCAGGCCCAGATCAAATATCATATTTATATTAAGGAATAATAATAAATTAATAGCAATAATAATGATGACAGTAACAAGTAATTCACTCGGCTTTAGCTGCCCTGACTTCCTTGGTGCCCTAGAGCTGCCAACAATGCTGCAGACTCGGGGCCTTGGTGTTTCTCTCCCTTCACCTGGAACCCTCTTGCCTAGCATCCACGTGCCTCGCTCCCTCACCTCCTTTGGGTGATCTCTTCTGTAATGTCACCACCCCTAGTGGGGTCCTTCCTGACCTTTCTATCCTAATAACGCCTCCCACCCTTTCACTCTCTGTCTCCTTACCCTGCTTAATTTTCTCCGTTGCTTATCACTTCTTAATATCACATTATGTGACAACTAGAAACATATGATACGATATTTACCATATATAGTATATGTCGTCGATGTGTACCTGGCTGTGGTCTGCTAAGACTATAAACTCTACGAGGGTAGGGACTGCGTGTCACTCATCCCTGTGTCCTTAGCATCAAGGACAGTGCCTGGCATCCAGTGTATGCTCACTAAGTATTTGTTGCGTGAATGAATGAATGGTACATTTCCGGCACATGGTAGGTACAGCAGTCATGGTACCTGGCATGCTGGCTTGAGTCCTCACCACTCCTCATGAGGAAGTATCACCTCGCCAGGGATGTGAGGTCTGGAAAGATGGACGGGCGTGCCCCAGAGTAACACGGCTAGTAGATCAACAGCATCACTCGATAAAACAAAGTGTGGAAAAGTCCGAGGTGTGGGCCAAGAAGGGGTCTGGAAGGTGCAGGCAAGGAGGGCGTAAGGCAAGGAGTGGGAGGGGATTTGGTTTCCCCTCCCAGGCCACGTTCAGGCACTCCAGCTCCTGTCTGCTCTGGAGCCTTCTAGGCTCTGTTTTGGAAGTTGGGGGTGACCAGGAGTTGAGGGCCCTGGTCGAAGCACCCGCCCCCTGCAACCTGTGCGGATCTCCTGTGCTTCCGGGCTCAGTCTCCCCATCTGGGATTCCTGCACCCAGCAGGAGCTCAGCTCTGCCCTCTGCTGGAGCTCAGGCTCCTCCCCACGGAAGGGGAGTGCCTTCCTCAGCTCTGGTCCCCCTCCTGATCCCTTCTCCGGGCCTGCAGGGGCTGGTGGACCCTGAGTCACCAAGCGAACATGTTCTGGCACCATTTAGCACCTCCTGGTACTTCCGAAGCCCCATCCTACACATCGCAGTGGGTACGCTGCTCTGGCAAACACCAAACAGACGTCAGCTCCAGCCCGCTCAGCTTCTTGTCTGATTGTGGCGGTGATATTGATGTGACGGGGTGCTTTTAGTTAGAGGACCATGTGCGCTGACCCAAACGCCGTTTGGGCCCAGAATTTTCTGGCTGGAGCAGCGCAAACTCTGCGTGTGATGATGACAATAAGGACCTTTGGGTTATGGTGCGGCTTAGATGGATGATGCAGGAATCTCTCAGAGGGCGGGGTCAGCCAGTGACCCGCCCTCCATCGCAAGCCCCTCCCTGCTCCCGAGGCCCCACCATGCCCTGGAAAGGCGCCCTCCACCCCATTAGGGCAGAATGTCAGCTTGTTCTCTCTTGAATGCGTCCTCCAAGTATTTGCAGAGGTTGGTGGTAGGGGAAGTCTTCTGAAGACACTAACCTTCCCCACCACACCCTGACCCAGGGGCATGTCTGGCCTGGCAGCGTCTCTGGGCCACCTGGGCTGGGTCCTTGGGCCCAGGCAGCGTCTAGGCCAGTGAGAAGGCCTCTGTTAAGCACATCTTGAACCCACTGCTGTCATTAGACCAGACATGAAGCGTGATGCAGTCTCATGAGAAAAAATGCTCTGTGTCTGTCTTGGTAACCACTGTTGCATGAATAAATGAATGTATGCATGGATGAATGAATGAATGAAAATGAGACTCATTCCTGAATTCCATTCTCTCACCCCACCCCAAGCTGTCCCCTTGTTTACTGCCAGGGAGGGGGCATCAGTACAAATAGGTGGCTTTGGGACCAATGTGCCAAATGGGGTTGGAGGCCTTTCCACCTGGGGAAATTGCCCGTGGATTCCACCCCTGTGTCCATCCACTTGACCCGGGCTCTGGGCCCCCATGCCCTCATCTCTTGTTCCCCTGATGAATCACTTGAGTCCCTGTGATCCAGCCACCATCACTGTCCTTATCCTGCAGACACGACATCACCCTTCTTCACCCGCTGCAAAAGGGAGGCCCAAGCATTACAGGAAGCCACCCCCGCCCTCCCCAGCCGGGCTGCCCTTGCCTCGGTAATATTTTTTCTAATAGAGTAACCTGAACCCTGTGTGCTGTTCTAAAAGCAGCCTCAGAGGCCCCTGCGAGAGGTGGCTGGGTAATTGCCCAGGCTGAGGCATGATCTTACCTTACACTCGGTGTCAGAACCTGCTGCCTAGTCTGAGGATCCTGCTGGGGTGGTGGATGGAGCACTAAGCTAGGAGTCAAGTGGCCCGGCTCTACCACTACCTCCTCTCGGAGACTCAGTTTCCCTGTTGAAAATGAAATAAAGGGGCTTCATTCCATGAACTTTGCAGTACCATCTATCTCTGAGATTTAGGAATTCTCTCTTCCCCATTAAGGTAAACCTGATGAGAACAGGCCATATCTGTGAATTTTATTTTATGTTAAGTTATACCTCAATATAGCTGGCAAAAAATGTGCGTGAGCAAGACATATGGCCATCAAAAAGATATTCTAGGAATAATAAGAATCTTGTGCATATGGTACCAATGGGCGTGAGATCAGAGATGAGCCTGGAAAGTTGGCATAAGCCCCGTGCTGGAGGGCCTTGAGCAGCATTCAGATATCATGAGATATGCAATAGCTATCACTGTGTAACAACCAACCCCAAACTTAGTGGCTTAAAACAATCATTTACCCTCATGACCATGGATCTGTGGTTGGCTGGGGGTTGGCTGATCTGCGCTGGGCTCAGTTGGGCAGTTTTGTTTAAGCTATGAGTCCAGCTGGGCTTGGCTCTGGGTTGCAGGTTGAGTTCAATTCTGTCTCATGTGTGTTCGCTCTGGGGTCCCCAGCTGAGAGAACAGCGGCTCCAGAGGAAAGCTCTTCTCAAGGAGACTCTGCCTTCTCCTCGGATTTCTGCCAATCCAAGGGGCAAATCCCACTGTGCAGGCCCCTTTCAAGCTTCTCCTGGCATCTATCACCCCATAGGCCAAAACCAGCCACAGGACCGTGCCCTAGACGGGTGGGGTGGGGAGTAAGTTCTGCCCGCAGAGAAAGGGAGGAAGGATGGGTGTTTGCCGAACAATAGTCCAAGTGATCACAAGGTAATTTGGCGTGAGAGTTAAGAGTCAGGCCAGGGCTTCCCTGGTGGCGCAGTGGTTGAGAGTCCGCCTGCCGATGCAGGGGACACGGGTTCGTGCCCCGGTCCGGGCAGATCCCACATGCCGCGGAGCGGCTGGGCCTGTGAGCCATGGCCGCTGAGCCTGCGCGTCCGGGGCCTGTGCTCCACAACGGGAGAGGCCACAACAGTAAGAGTCCCGCGTACAGCAAAAAAAAAAAAAAGAGTCAGGCCAACGTGGGTTCACCTTCTGATACTCATCAACCTCGTGACCCTCTCTGTTCCTCAATTTTCCATCTGAAAAGCAGAGACCATCAGGCATAGCCCGTCAAATTACATCAGGTCGGGCTTCACACAGAACGAGCACCTATGTCAGCCATTGCTTCAAAGATGCCGAGAGATATTCCAGTTTCATCTTTGTCATCATCCCTGGTTCCCCTCCCCCTTATTTCCTTCTTCTGGACCAAATCACCCCACTCGCCCCCTCCCCAGGGTTGCCACTCTCTTCAAATATTTGGAAACATCCCCGAAGTCCCCAGTCTTTGGTCATGGTTCGGCCAAGCTACACGGATTGAGTGTCTTTAATCTTTCCTCGTAAATTAATCCTTCTGAACCTTTAATCATTTTCCTCGAACGAGACTCAAATGAGACACATCTCTGGGCTCCCACCATACACAGGTGGCAGCCTGGTGACAGGCTGTCATGATCACAGGGTCCTTGTCCTGCAGGGAAGGCACAGCAAGCTGCCCCAGAGATAAGGAGATCCGGGCATTGGAAACCTGACCCTAAACCAGAAGCCAGCCCAAGTATTTGCTGGTGTCCTGCCCACAGGTGGAAGGACCTGTGTGTTTTCTGCAAGGCGGCTGGGTGGTCGGACGCGTGTGTGCTCCCTCACCCAGCCCCTCTGTGGCAGCTGGCCACCCTTTATCCCTTATATGGATGTATGTCCTGTCTTGTACACAATGGGGTTAATCCTCCATCTGAATTCTAAGAGATGAGAACCCATCCATTTGTACAGTTCCAAAGTCTGGGGTGGTCCCACCTCCCTGGCTCACCCTTGCGGGAAGGAGCAAGGCGTCCCCACAGACTGGAAAATAAGTGGGATGAATAGGCCCACCTGGGGGCTGCACCCATGATCTGGGACTCACAGAATGCCAGGTACATGCCGTGCCCATCCTTCTGTCAATCTCTGGGATGTAGGTTTACAAGTTGGCTGCTTATTTCTATGACCTTCTAGGAAATATTCCCCAGACTGAGCTTTGAAATGGTTTCTAAATATAAAAGTCAATGATCTAGAGAAACACAGAAACAAAGCATGTTCCAGACCCGAGTTCCGCCAGGCAGCAGGATCTACGTGGATTTGTAATTCCTAACGGCATTTCTCAGGCATTTAACTCACAGGTTGTGTCGCCCACTGACAGCTGAAGTATTGTTACACGGACACTGAGCAGATCTGAGCTGCATTCCTCCTTCCTAACTGGGAGGATATATAACCTGGTGGCTAAAGATAGATTTTGGCGTGAGATTTCCTGGGTCAGGATCCCAGTCCCCCCACTTACTAGCTACGTGACCTTGGGCAAGTCACGCTGTCACTCTGTGCCTCCATTTCCCCCTCTGAAAAATGGGCATAACAATAACACCTATCTCATAGAGTTGCTATAAGGGTGAATACATCAAAATGTCTAAAAGTGCCTCTGAGAGTACCAGGCACAGAACAAGCGCTCGGTATGCGTTTGCTACTGTTATAGTTGTCACTTCTTCCATGTCTCCATAGCTGCATGAGCCATGTTTGGTCTCTGAGCCTCAGTTTCTCCATCTACAAAATAGGCATGCTGCTACTTGTCTACGTGTCTCCCAGGGGCTGTTGTGAGAATCAGGTGAAACAAAGTGGGTGAAAGTGCTTCGCAAAATGGCAAAGCGTTATACGTTTTGAAAGATTGTTAGAGAGATGTACTGTCAATAAGGTCAGTGATGAGCTGTGATATTTAAATGAGAATTTCTGAGCCTCCCAGAAGCCTTTTATTCCCTGTCCCCAAACACTTATTGTGCTGGAACATCTCATAGCTTTCTGTGCTCTACCTGGGAGGCCGATTTGCTCGAAATTGGCTTGGGGAAGGCAAAGCCATTAGGGGTAGGGCATGAAGGGAGGGGGACTTGTAAATCTTCCCCCAACAGTGAGTTGCTAGTGGATTGGGAAATGGATGGTAGAATCTCAATCTCTCTCTCTCTCCCTCCCTTCCTCTCCCTCTCTCCATCTCTCGATCCTTCCCTCCCTCCCATAGAACCATTGAGGAATAAGATGGATACCATCTGTCTCAAAGCCGGGTACTTGGAAGTCATTCTCCATACCTACCTCCCCTCACTCTCCCAGGCCTATAAAGATCCCTCCCTACTATCACACAGAGTTGACCCTGCTGTCTGCCTCCTCAGCCACAGAGTCCAGCGCCTTTCCCCCTGAATGTGTCCAGCAGCATCCTAGCTGGACCCCTTGCTTCCTTTCTTGTCCTCCTGGAATCTGTTCTACAAGTAGCTGCTACCTGGTCTTTAAAAAATGTTAATCCAATCCTTCCCCAAGTCCTTTGGTAGCTTCCCTTTGCTTACAGAAAAAAGTCAACATCCTCTGAAGTAAGTACTATTATTATCCCCTTTTAAAAAATGAAGGATAGCTGATTTATAATATTATATTAGTTTCAGGCGTCACAACATAGTGATTCAATGTTTTTATAGATTATGCATTATTACCCCATTTTACAGATGAGGACGTTGAAGCCCAATCCAGGTAAGCAGCTCTGGCCCCAGGTCCCCCAGCTCAGAAGTGTCAGGATTGGGATCATGATCCCAGCAGCCTGAGTTCGTCTACCTCTCCAGCCTCCGCTCAGGCCATTGGTCTCCTCTGTGTCCTCTGATTGAACAGGTTCCAAATAACCTTTGCATATGCCTTTCCCAGCACCTAGAATTCTCTTCCCTCCTCTCCCTGCCTCCCAAACTCCACCTAAAGTAATCTGGGCAACTCCTGCCCTCCTCCAGGTCGCCATTTCCATGACATTTGCCAAGGGAGGCCTCCCCAGCTGGGTCTGGGGTCTATACACTCACAGCCCCTCTCTCTTTCTTCAGTGCACATATCCTAATTGTAACTATCTTCTCTCTTATGACTCTTTGCTGAATATGTCTCTCCTAATAGGGCAATATCATGATGGCAAGGGTCGTGTCTCATCTCAGGGTGCTCTAAGAAAATACCACAGACCTTCATTTCTCACAGTTCTGGAGTCTTGAAGTCCAAGACCAAGGTGCCAACAGGTTGGCACCCTCTTCCTGGCTCGCATTCAGCCACCTTCTCACTGTATCCTCACATGGCAGCGGGGGGGTGGGGAGTGTGCTGGGTTTTCTCCTCTTAGGAGGGCACTAATCCCATCTTGGAGGCCCAACCCTCATGACTGCATCTAAACCTAATGACCTCCCAAAGGTCCACCTCCAAATATGATCACACTAAGGGGGTAGAGCTTCAGCATATGAATTTTGGGGGTTCACAAACATTCAATTCAAAACAGGTGGCATATATCTTGCTGGATCAGTGATTCCAAGCACAGTTCTTGGCACTGAGCAGGCACTCAGAACATCTGTGGAAAGAAGGAAGGAAGGAAAAAAGGAATCAGGAATTATAGTGCTGCTTGGACACTGAATCTGGAGGTCCAGCCTAGATTTGAGAGGAAACTTGCAAACCCAGTCATGTCCCAAAAGGTTTCTGTGACACCAGAGAGGGCTGGATGAATCACCATTGAGCAAAGACTCTACTTTTTATTAGCAGTGACTTAACTGTTGGCAAAGTTGTGGTTGGCTAGGATACTTTCACTTTTTCCCGAAACATAAAAAATAAATTAAAAAAAAAAAAGAAGAGGAGGAGGAAAAAGTCACATTGAACTGCTCTGATCTCCCAACCATGAAACACACCCCTGGGATTAGATCCCTGCTGTGAAATACTGCCCCATGATTAGATCTCAAGCCATGAAAGATACCCATGAATTTAGATCCCCGCCTTAGAAATACAGTTTGCTGATGAGATCGCCCCCATGAAATATGGCCTTTGGGTTAGTGCATGTCAGTAAACTATGGCCTTGGATTAGATCACTGCAGGGAAGGCTGAGTTGCTACCTGGGAGTGGGGCCTTTTACCACATCCTCACAAAGTAAAATATAAATATATGGAGAGGAAGAGAAAGCAGTGAAGGTAAATTAATAACGGCGACATTTTGGAACTTGGGCTTCCTTGGAGGTTGTCAGCGTGAGGGGAGGAGACGGGGACAGAGCCAGGCATGGAGACTCAGCCTGCTGAGCTGGCACCATCCTCAGTTGGTGACAGCGTGGTGGCGATAGCTGATGCACGGGGGCTTCCTATGTGCCGGGCACCGTGCTGAACGCTTTATGAGTTTTAGCTCGTCCAGTTTCCAAGAAGGAGGTGACATTATTACAGTTCCCAGTTACAGGTGGGAACTGAGGCACAGAGAAGTGAAGTCACTTATCCCAGGACACACAGCTAGAACATGTCAGAGATGGGATTTGAACCTGGGGCATCTGCCCCTCGAGACTAACCCTAACCTTTAACCATTGCCCTTTGGTTGGGCGAACTGATGCCTCTCCCGGCCTGGCCTGTGGGGCTGGGGACACGTGGTGCCCATGGGCTAGCTGCTGCTGCAGGGATCGGGGGTGGGGGTCCCTGCAAGAGTCAGAGACAAGCTGGGTCACCCTGGATCACCCTAGGTGAGGAACAGAACAGAGAACCTCAAGGTCAGAGCCCAGAGAGACATGGGGTCCATCCGTGAATTGGGGTTCATCCCCCAATTTAACCAGAAGCTCAGGCCCAGAGCTGGGCAGTGGCAGAGGCAGGCCTAGAAGCTAATGTCTTCTAACTTTGAGGCAACTAGCTCCTACGTACTCTAGAAATCTCCTGAAAGGAGCAGAAAACTAAATGTGGATGCTGGGTTTATTCAGCAAGATGCTCCAGTGTAATCCTTCTGAGGACTGGCGGGGTCAGGCAGACCTGGGTTTGCCTCCCAGCTCACACCTGGTAACCATGTGACCCGGCACTCATGCCCCCAGGTGCCACTCACAGCTGAGCCTCTGCAGGAATTGCCCTTGAAGGCCACCGCCTAACCCAAGGTCACACCTCCCCAGAGACCACCCGGTCCAACGGCTCCTTGATGGATACAAGAGCCCTGTCTCCTTGCCTCAATACAGAGCAACTCTGAAGGGTCATCTCGATTCCAGAGTCCCAGTGGGGCCGGCGGACCCACACAGCCCCACTCCCCTCTGACTGTTCTTCCCCCCCACCCACAGATGCCAGCTCCAATACCCCCAAGAACTGCACACAACTCTCTGTCTCATGATCTGGTCCTCAGGGCCCAACCTACAGCAGACACTTGTTCGCATCTCTGTACCTTGTTTCTCATCCACAGCATGGGGATGTGAGCTCACCTACCCCAGGATAGTTGGAGGCAGGCGTGTGATGGTGTGTGTGTGTGATGGGCTTAGCCCAGTCCCAGGGCATAGGTAAGTGTTTGGTAAACATTCGCTGAAGTCCCTCATGGGTGATCGCCGGCTGAGGACCTTACCAAGGAGCAATTCGCTTGGCCTCCTCTCATCTGCACAGTGGGACCAAAAGCCTGTCCTGTAGGTTGTTGTAATGTCCATCTGTATAGGGCAGTGGGGGCCGGCGTGGGTCCCTGGGAGCCAGAGCGATACTCATCAGACGTGTTCTGGCGCCCTCTTTCTTCCCTGGCACGGGAGCTCAGTGAGGGCTGAGGGAGGGAGGGGGGGCATTTCCTTATCTCGCTGGAGCCAGCTGACTGACCAGCTCTTATCGGGGATTTGTGCGCTTGTAAAACATGGCCGGCTATCATGCCAGCTCCCTGGGGTGAAGGTGCTCCCAGCTGGGCCTTATCATGGGGTGATCTTGGCCTGTGACTGAGGGGAGAGCTGGATGGATGGCTGCCGAGTCCGCTGGGAAAGCTGAGGTGGGGGCATCGGGCCTGCCGGGGGCTGACATGACATTGGAGTGGACCAAGCAGAGCACACAACTCCCTTTCCCTCTTCTCTTCCCTGCAGAGGGATTTCAGACTGTGGGGTGACCCCGAGAGTCTCCAGGAGCCAAGAAAGGAGAAAATTCTGGGGGGAAGAAAAGGAGGGCTGCATCAACCTCAGGGACCCCTTTCATTCACCCATTCCTTGTTAAGCACCCACTGGGTGCCAGGTGCTGGCCAGAGAGCTGGACTTAGAGTGAAGTCTCAGACTTCTAGTTCTGCCTCTCATGGTTTCTAGCTGTGTGACCTTGGACCAGTCACTTGCCCTCTCTGAGCCTTATGTGTCCAATGGGAATAGCAGTAACCATTTCACCAGGTTATTATCAGGGTCCCTTGAGACAGTGGATGTGAAAGAGCTGCCTTACAAACTGCGAAGTCCTGTGTCCATAGGAAAGATGTGATCGAAGGGTAAGCTTGTGTGTGGATGACATGCCTAGAGGAATAGCAAAGAGAAGGATGAGGGAAGTCCCAGGAGCCAGAGCAGGATTCATAAGTGGGAACAGATTCTGCTAGAATTTGCTGAAGACCCTGGGGAGGACTCGGAGTAAAGTAGAGAGGGCATTCCAGGCAAAGGGGAGTGGTGCCCACAGAGGCCGGCTGGGCAGGGGGCACTCAGGGTGGGCCCTCACTGGTCATGCAGGAGCAGACAGGCTGAGCAGAGCGCGCCTGTGGCAGCTTTGCTGGCTGGGGAGGCCAGGTCCATCTGGCTCTGTTTTTCTCCTGTCATTTGGAAGCTTTTGTGCTGAATCTCCCGTTTGTCACTGTTTCCCTGAGATTCTCTTTTGAACTTGGCATCTGTTTGGGGCTCTATCCGGTCCCTGCCTCCTGTGTTCTGAGGCTCAAATCTGTTTGCAACCTGGGCATCTGGCCTTAGGGCCGTACGGGGTTCCGGCTTCCTCAGCGGGTCTTGGAAATGGAGTGGGGGCTGGTGGGGCGAGGGCAGAAGGCCTGTGTGACAGACGGTGGCCCTGCCTGACCCGGGCACGTGGTACCTGCCTGTCTGAGAGTCCAGGGAGCAGCTTCCCTTCCTCCCCTGCATGCCGGGGCCCCTGAGGCTTTCCCTTTTCCATCTTGTGTGCTTGTCTCTCCTCCCCCAGGTTTCAGGGGCAGAAAAGCCCGGCCATTCTGAGCACTCGCTTTGGAACCAAACAGTCCTGACTTTGTCCCTTGGCTCTGTCATTTATCAGCTGAGAATTCTTAGCTCAGACTCCGGGAGCCCGTTTTCTACCAACGCAAAATGAGGATAGTTCCCCCTGCCTGGGGCTTCTGTGAGTGCGCTGGAATCCGGCTCCTGCAGTGCTGCCCTGCCTGGAATGAGCACACAGGGCCTGAGCACAGCTCTGGGCTGGGCCTCGGGAGGCTGCATTCTGATTTTCCCAGGACACGTTAGTTAACCTCTGTGCCTCAGTTTTCCCACCTGCAAGATGGGAGCAAGATCTGCCTCACAGAGCTGATGGGAGTAGTCAGTGAATTTGTGTGTCTATAAAGCACCTAGAACCCTGCCTGATGCAGTCAGCCCTGCTGGTGCTGGCTCCTCCTCCTCCCCCTCATCACCAGCATCCTTAGTATCCAGGAGCATTGCCCTGTGGCTGCCCTGGGGCCACAGAGAGGACAGAGGCCACCACTCAGTCAGCAGTGGGGCACACCGAGGTTCAGCACCTGGGTAAGATCACACTGTTCAGTTAGGGTTTGAATCAGTGTGGGTGGTGGGGCCGGGGGGTGGGACGGGTAAGGATCGGAAGACCTGGGTTTGAGTTTCTCCCCTTGCTATTGTCTGGGTAGACTCTGGCTGGTTACCTCTGTACCAAATTCCATTATAAGTTCAGTTTTTGTCTACTTTTGCCAGAAAAACGGGATAATCTCCCTCCTAAAGCGTTTGTGGAAAATAAATGTGATCGTTTTTTGAAAAACAAAGTGCAGGGGACTGACTCAATTCATTTATTCAACACCCATCCATCTATTGAGCATCTCCTGAGGGGGAGGTGCTGTCCTGGTGCTGGGGATCCCAATCCTCACAGAACCTTCACTCCAGAGGAAAAATACTCTCCAAGTTCATGGGGCTGAGATAAGTGTTCAGCTCGGGAGGGGCTGTGTCAGGGGCCCGTCAGGGAGGGCAGTGTGAGGAGGCGACATCTGACATGTCAGCGGAACAGAATGGTGACAAGCCCGCAGACATATGGGGCAAGGGAATGACAGGCAGAAGGAAGTGCAGCCTTAAGGTGGGGGGAGAGGGTCTGCTTAGGGTTGTGGGGAGGGTAACATGGAGGGAGCTCTGGTCACGGGCCAGCCGCTGGGGACCTTGTGGGCCAGGCTCAGAGTCTGGAATTTGTTCCAAGGGAGGTGGGAATCACGGTGGGGTTTGAATATGGGAGGGACATGATCTGGCAGGATGTTTGTCTATTACACTCTTGCAATCTACAAATAGTAATTAGCCTACCGTGGGCGAGCTGAAGGGAAAAGTGTGTGTGTAAGTTATTTGTGGGAACAGTTTACAGGACGATCTGGAATTGGAGAAGGATTGGAGTGGCCTCTGAGATTTCTTTTGACCCAGAGACTCTGATTTTATGAAGAAACAGTCGAGTGGCTTGTTTTCCAAGTCCCCAGACCATAAGGGAATTTAAAATAATAGGAGGAATTTAGGATGAAGCTGGATGTGAAAGATGTAGCAAACAGGGCAGTAGGGGAAGCCGTAGGAATTCCTGTTTCTGCAGAACAGGAGGTCTCTGCTTCTGGCAGAGGGAAGAGAAAGCAGATACGTATACTGAATTAATAAATAGCAGTGAGGGCTAACGTGTTTTGAGCACTTACTACGTGCAGGCTCCGTGCTAACCATTTTACATGAACTCCATCTTTTGGCTCTTACACCCACTGTATTAGTTTTCTGGGGCTGCCCTAAGAAATTGCCACCACCTGGGTGGCTAAAAACAACAGAAATGTATTGTCTCACAGCTTTGAAAGTGAGAAGTCTGAAATCAAGGTGTCAGCAGGGCCAGGCTCCCTCCAAAGGCTCCACAGAAGAATCCTTTCTTGCCTCTTATAACTTCCGGTAGTTGTCAGCAATGCTTGGTGTTCCTGGGCGTATAGACACATCACTCCAGTCTCAACCTCCATCATCGCCACGTGGCATTCCCCATGTGGGTGTCTGTCTCTATCTCTCCTCTTCTTATAAGGACACATCATCTTAACTAATTACATCTTCCAAGACCCTATTTCCAAATAAGATCTCATATTCTGATGTTCCAGGTGGACATGAATGTTGTCGGTGGGGGGGCATTCTTAAACCCAATTTGCCCACTGTTTTTTTTTTTTTTTTTTTTTTTTTGCGGTACTCGGGCCTCTCACTGCTGTGGCCTCTCCCGTTGCAGAGCACAGGCTCCGGACGTGCAGGCTCAGAGGGCATGGCTCACAGGCCCAGCCGCTCCGCGGCATGTGGGATCCTCCCGGACCGGGGCACGAACCCGCGTCCCCTGCATCGGCAGGCGGACTCTCAACCACTGCGCCACCAGGAAAGCCCCTTGCCCACTGTTTTGAGGGTAGACAGCTGCAAAGGAAGGGAGCTGCATTCTAACCCAAGAGCATCTTCAAGAAGGTTCACTTCTGTTCCACACCACCAGGCAGCCTCCTGTGGAAGAACTGCCATGTCAGCCAGCGGAGTGACGCAAGGCGGCTTCAGGTGCTGGGGCTCCACGAATGGATGGGAGTGGCTGGAGCGTGCAGTGGTGGGTGGGAGATCAGCTGAGGTGGAGCTGGAAAGAGGATCAGAACAGGCTGGGAGGGCAGGCGAGCCCCTCCTTCTCCATCCTTCTGAACCTGCCTCAGAGACCACCTTCCCTCTAAATCCTCCCCAGTCCCCTCGCCCTGCTAAGGTGTCAGCCCTTGCTCTGAGCTGCCTCAGCCCTGGTGCTTGGTTCTCTCTGGAACCAATTCCATTCTCTTTGCACCTTCTATTCTCTGACAGTAAGTCTCATTCTCCTCAGTGCTTAGTCTTGACCTGCTACAGGCCAGGCACCCTGCTTTATTCTTCTGTGTTTTCAGCACCTAACACGGGGAGTGGCACGTCGTAGGTGCACTGTAAATTCATTTATTCCACAACGAGTTATCGTGCACGATTCTGTGCTGGAAACTGGAAAC
The DNA here is from genome assembly GCF_949752795.1 of Hyperoodon ampullatus. Classification (NCBI taxonomy): domain Eukaryota; kingdom Metazoa; phylum Chordata; class Mammalia; order Artiodactyla; family Ziphiidae; genus Hyperoodon; species Hyperoodon ampullatus. Next base: position 14,737,777 of record NC_136915.1, read on the forward strand.
GTAGCCTGGAATGAGAGACAGTCTGGTGGGGCGACAGACAGGCAAACAGACTGGCCACTGGAGAAGTGCAGGGGATCGTGGGAGCTCAGCAGGGAGCCCAGAGGCAGAGAATGCTTCCCAGAGCGTGACAGGTGAGCAGTGCAGTGATGGAAAGGAGAGGGAAGGTCACTGTGGCCGGATCAAGCAGCAGGTGAAAAGCCTTGCGGGCAGGAGCGAGAGCTCAGAGCTTTCCAGACCTGCAGGCAGCTTGATGAAGCTGGCAGGTGTGTCCAGAGAGCAGGTGGGAAGAGGAAGTGTTGATGGAGGTGTCCAAGGTGAGGGGGTTGGGATATCCCTCCCTTGAAACAGACACATTAGGGTGGGAGGAGGCATCGAAGAGTTTTAAGCAAGGGACTGGGTGTGGTAGAAGTCTTTTCCTAGTAGCAGGGTGGAGTGAAGCTGGAGGCAGGGAAGCAGGAAGGAGGCCATGCTGTGATCCAGGAGAAAGATGCCAGTGGGCTGAATGGATTTGGTGGTGGCAGGGGGAGATTTGGATATCACCAAATGCTCAGTGAACTGAATTCTATCATCGAGACCTGCAGGACTCAATTCAATCTCAATGCAGGGCGGAAGGGCCATGTCTTGGGTACCGTCTGAGTCCTTGCTGAGTGTGGGAGGGTCCTTCCTGCTGTGGGGGAGTGGGGGTGGAGCGTGTGGCGTGCTTGGGGAAGGAAGAGAAACAGTCTCTGTCTGCCACTGCTTACTGATGGAGCTGGACCGCCCATTCCCCATGTGGTAGGTTCCCTCCTGTGGCCAAAAGCCCCCAGAGGACAGGGGCTGGTGTGTCTGCAGAATCCACACACACTGCATGGCCAAGAGCTTAACAACCAATATACTTAGATGCCAGCAAGAGAGCCCAGGCTCTGTCTTCACAGCCAAAGCTTAGCAGGGGGCTCCATGAGGTCCTGGAGGTGCCACCTGAAACAACCCATGTCAGGGCTGACATATATGGACAGCTTACTGTTTACCCTATCCTGTGGCTCTATGCAGTATCTCATCTGAGGCGCATCGCAGCCCCATGAGGTGGGTACTCTTATACCCATTTGTCAGATGCAAAAACTGAGGCTCTGAGAAGGGAAGTGACTTGCCCAAGGTCACACCCCTAGGAAGTGGCAGAGCTGGACTTGAATACTTGTTCTCCTGACTCCCAAGCCCAGACCTGTGCTGCCAACCCCAGGAAGATGCTGTTTACCCAGGATGCTGATCTCTCCAGAAGACAACCTTCTCCCTGAGCCGCAGAGTCGGGTGGGAAAGCGCCCCACACCCCCATCCGAATGAGTGAAGGAAGGAAGACTGACGGGCCAGCTTCCCGATACCAAGTATATATTTTTTCTAATCAGCCTGGCTGCTGATGTTTATCTGGCTTCACGAGAGAGCAAAAGAGACTTTGTGTCAAATGCTGAAAAATGACTTTTCAGGCAGCCTCTCCGTCTCCTGAAAGGAGGTGACGTGCTCAGAGCATACAAATCACTCAGTGCTCAGGGCATCTCGAGGCAAGGAACGAGTGTGTTTAGATTGCTAAAATCACTCCTGTCCCTTCCCAAGGTCATGGGCAGGCAACCCAGCCTTGTCAGCACCTGAGGGCAGCAAGGCCCGGAGAGGAGAGATGAGGTGGCCCTGGACAGCAAGCCTGCGGGGCTCTGGGCCCAAGAGGGGTCCCTCGGATGCAGAAGATGCAAGAGTCCGGGAGGAAGGCTGGCCTGGGATTCCAGGTCTCCATCTGCCCACGGTGACCCGTGTGACCTTGGATGAGTTACTTAAACTTTCCGGACCTTGGGAATCCCCCTGTGCATATAGCCCCACAAATTCCGTCTTCAACTTTGCCGTTCATCCAGCCAGATGTTCTAATAACGGGGTTTGCCTTATGCCTACTGGTGCTCAGTGCAGTGGAATTTACTGAGAGGCCACTGGGTGTAAGGGAGGAGGATGGACTCTGGAACACACCGGAGAGGGCTTGAATCCAGGCTCTGGGTTGGGCGGCCTGCTTGGGTTCCAATCCTGGCCCTGCCACTCAAGCTGTGTGACCTTGGGTTTGTGGCTTCCCCACTCTGAGCCTGTTTCCTCATCTATCAGCTGGGAAAATAATCAAGACTGCCTCACCAGGAGACTGTGGCGAAGCAAAGGGCTTGGAGCAATGCCTGTCACGTGAGTCCATCCCCAGTCAGTGTCGGTATTGTCACGGTGGCTGCTTCTTAGCCGTGCGGATGGGGCGGGTCTACTAACATCTTCAGGCCTGGTTTCTTTATCTGTAAAAAGAGGATGAGGATTTAAAAAGCCAAAGTACTTAAAATGATTGGCACATAGTAGGGTCTTAATCACTCACAGACATTATTCTGACTCTTTACAGAAAAATAGTTTTTGTGGGGTTTTTTTAACAGTTTTTTTAATTGAAGTATAGTTGATTTACAATGTTGTGTTAATTTCTTCTGTACAGCAGAGTGATTCAGCTATACATATGTATATGTTCTTTTTAAAATTCCTTTCCATTATGGTTTATCGCAGGATTAAAATTTCAGGTTTTTTTTAATTTTTATTTTTTTTGTGTGGTACGCGGGCCTCTCACCGTCGCGGCCCCTCCTGCCGCGGAGCACAGGCTCCGAACGCGCAGGCCCAGCGGCCACGGCCCACAGCGTGTGGGATCTTTCCGGACCGAGGCACGAACCTGCACCCCCCACATCGGCAGGCGGACCCCCAACCACTGCGCCACCAGGGAAGCCCAAAATTTCAGTTTTTAACTGTAGCTGATACTTTGCGATCCTTTGAACATTTATAATGAAGAAATGTCTAATGGAATCTATCTCCATATCATCACTGGATTGATGAAAAGGTCCCTGTTTCCAAGTGGCCATGATGAGGGTCCACTGCTGGGGAGAGCTCCACCAGAATAAGGGCCCCGTGGAGGTCAGGACTCCGAGAGAATGCCCAGAGCAGGCCCCAGGAGGTAGCACATGTCCTGGTCTCAGATGCCAGCTCCAGTGCCCCTGGGGCAGGGGTCCTGCCTGCCCTGCTTCCTGGAATGCCAGTGGGCTGGGGCAGGGTGGCCCCTGCCCGTGCAGAGGGAAGTGACCACTAGAGCAATAGCTGAGAGATGGAGAAGCAGCCACGCGTCCAGGCTCCAGGGGACATTCATCACTCATCACCCCTATTTTTATTTTCCTGGCTATAAAACACAGAGAAACCATAGACTAGGCCTTTAAAAATACAGACAGTCTCCAGATGAGTTTGTGACACTAGACAAGGCCTGCCAGGAGCTATCCTCATGCTGTAGCAAAACAAACAGCCCTCCCCAGCGGGCTAATATTCTAAAATTAGGGAGCAGGTAGGCAGTACAAAATGCACAGGATCAAAAGAGAGAGCAGAGTATTAAAGAAAGAGTCCAAGAACGGGTGCCAGCCAGAACACAGCCTAGGCATAACCTGATAGCTGGGTGACCCCAGGTCTGTCACCTCTCTCCTGGCCCCACTTAACTCCTGGGGTGCTGTGAGGATCTAATGAAATCATGGAGGGAAAAAGATTTGCTCTTTGCCGAGAAGTGGCATAAAATGACAACGGGAAGATTGTCCCCCTCCCTCTCTGCCCACACGCCCACCGCAAGAAGGAGCCTGTGATGGTGACAGGCTCCGTGGCACAGTGTGGGCAGGGCTCTTGATTGGTCCATTCTTCCCTTTCCATCTGCCTGATCCCCTCCCCAGTGGGTCATGGACTGAGGCTGGGATGCCATATCAGGTGTGGGCCAGATGCAAGGCTGGTGGCCTGTGTAGGGGGAGAGGAGCATCTCGGAGTGAGCAGAAGCCTGATCCAGGCTGTGAGGCAGCAGCACGCGGGGCAGAGAAGCAGACAGACAATACGAGCAGAAGATGGAAGGTTCTGGCATCGAGGGGACCCAGCAGCAGCTTTCTTGGGGTGCCTGTCAGCTCAGCTGTGGAGAGGAAGGATGCCGGACCCAGTGTGGATGCTCTGTGTCTCAAAGCCTGTAAATGAGGTGAAAAAAGTAGACCTTTGTTCTAAAGCAAACTTTTTTTTTTACATACAACTTGAGAAGCACCCTAATATATCAAACATATAAAAAGGGAGCTTCTCTGGTTGAAGAGTGGGTTTGGGACCCGCACCCCATCTATGAGATGCCCCTAAATCTGCTCCTGCCACTTACCTGTCAGGTGATGGGTTTAAATTACTTGACCTCTCCAAGCCTCTGTTTCATCATCTGTAAAATGGGGATAATGCTAGAACTCGGTGAAGATTAAATAAGACAAAAGATGTGCTTGACACAGAGTAAAACCTCCACAAAGGTCCCCGTTACAGTAGTGATTATCGTGGGACTCCCTTGTGCCCGGGACCGCCCCCTCAGATCCCTCAGGTCTGCTGAGTACAGCTTGGGCACCACCCCTTGAGACATCTCCCAGAGGGCTTGTCACGTAGAGCATCCTCTGGCTCTGTAGTTCTCAGCATCCTGGACCCACGGACTCCCTGGGTCTCTTATTTGGCGATGTTGCCTTTGCGTGATGGGAAACTGTGCCTTGTGCCACTTTCCCTGTGGCTGTGGTAACAGAGCCCAGAGGGAGCGGGCAGTGGCCCCCCTTCTTCCCTCCCCAGCACCCTAGATCCCCCTCCTTCACTATCTTTCACTTCAGGCAGTCACAGCCACAACTCTCCCAACTTTATTTAATCATCTCCATTGTCTGCTCCACACCGGGTAATCTCAGCTTGGAACACGTGTTAACAAACAGGCAAAGTTTATGGGGAGCCAGCCGCCCCTCCCTGCTTCGTCGGATAAGATGCTCGAGCTTCCTGGGCTCATACTTGGGCAGCAGATCTCACCTGGGGAACTGGTCCCCAGGTAACTGCGTTGTCTGCTGCCGGAGAACAGGAAAGATAGGTGAGGACAGTTCTAGGGGGCTCCAGGGACCCAGGCAAAGGCCACTCACACTCACGGGTGCTGCTGCTTCCCCTCCTGGCCAGGGACTCCTTGAGACTCCATCAGGTGTGGGGCAGGGGGAAGGCTCGCATGGGTTCTGGGATCAAATCCCACCCCTGCCTCTTCCTAAACTGTGGGTTTGTGCACAAGTCACGTCCCTTCTCTGGGTCTTGGTCAGCTTGTTATAAAATAAAGAAGCCATCTGCTTCCCAGACAAAATGAGGTCAAATGAGATTATGGACATGAACTATCTGGAGCCTAGTAGGTAAACGGTTTTCCTCCTTTCCATCTTACCTGTATTAATTTTCCAGAGCTGGCATAACAAAGTGGCTTAAAACAGCAGACATTTACTCTCTACAGTTCTGAAGGCCAGAAGTCCAACATCAAAGTGTGGTCCAGGCCACACTCCCTCTGACAGCTCTAGGGAAGGGTCCTCCCCTACCTCTTCCAGCTTCTGGTGGTCGCCAGCAATCCTTAGCATCATTGGCTTGTTGGTGCGTTACTCCCATCCCTGCCTCCATCCTCACCTGGCACCCTCACTCTGTACATCTGTGTCTCTGTGTGCAAATTTTCCTCTTCTTCTAAGGAAGCCAGTCATATTGGATTTGAGCCCATCCTCATCTTAACTTGATTGTGTCTGCGAAGACCCTCTTTCTAAATAAGGTCACAGGTCCTGGAGATGAGAACTTCCACATATATTTTGGGGGGACACAGTTCATCCCACGGTACCACCCTGTGGCCAAGCCTTCCTAACCCAGGTGATGAAGACCCCCATTATCCTTGGAAGCAGCTTTTGTCACTCAGCTCACCTGCTCAGTTGCACGTGCGTCATCTCATGTCTTACCACGGCCCACATGAGAGATCTGCAGTAAATGGATAACCCCATTCCCCCCCCTGCTGCTTCAGCGTGTTCTAAGCCCGAGATGGGTGTGTAAATAGATAATAGTGTCTACATGAGACGGGGGGCCATGTCAGAGAGATGATCATTAATGGAAGCCAAGATACAGTGTCTCTTCCACACTAGGGAGAAGCGTAATCAGGAAAGCTCTCAAGGGACCAGTTGCTGAGCCTGGAAGGATGCAGAAGGTTGCAGAGGATGAGAAGGGCATTGTGGGCAGAGGGAGCAGCTTGAGCAAAGGGCTGGAGGAAGAAGAGCTCTTGAGCCGTCCTGGAGTGGGTGGGCAGCCCTGGGTGGCTGGGTCGGCGACTGAGTGTGTGCTGGGGGGATGGAGCTCTTTGGAGATGCGGCTCTAAGGGCAGCTGGACGGACACCTGGAAGGGCCAGGCTAAGGTGTACGGACTTGATCTTGCAGACACTGGGGAGCCAGTGAAGGTTGCAGAGCAGAGGGAATGGTGAAATCAGAACTGTGGCTCACAGGGCTAATCCAGCCACAAGGACATTTTAAGGATTTTGCTGAAGGGAAGGCTTTCCCACCTAGGCACACAATGGTCGCTGGAATTTTAAAGAGCTAGAGAAATTGGTCAACTAGAAATTTCCCAGTGGGGTCTTCAGCCCAGCTGGGCAGGCAGCAGCCACAGCGACTCAGCCTTCTGGTCCCAATTACTTCTTCATATTGGCTGACAATGGACATCAGAATTGGCCCAGGGTATCCAGGGGCTGAGACTCTCAAGGGAATAACAAGGGGGCCGTATACCTGGGGCCTGGTCCCCGTCTCCCCTGATCAAGGCACGAGAATCTGCCCGTTTTCACTGGCACCCCTCCCCCACCCAACCCCCAAGATTTTAACTTTTACATCTAAGTCTAAGCTTTTCTGTTAGAGCCTCCTAGCAGTCCGCAGCGAGAGGGCTCCAGAAGGCCCAGGCATCCATTTCTGTGCCCTGTAAGTAGAATCATTTATTTCTGTCCTCCAATGTTGATTAAACTCACCTGCAAATGAGCCAAATACTAAATCCATGACCTCAAACCTCCCTCCCTCTCTGACCCCTCCTTCCCTCCTTTCACCCCAAGAGCGGCCAGTGTAGTCCAGGAGAGCACCGACCGACTGGAAAATTCCATTCCGGGCCTGCCCAGCTCATTTCCCACTGCTGAGTGCCCTGCTGCCTCCTGACAATTCCACTTTTAACTCTATTTACATTCGGGAAAGTACATAAGATTTCTATCATGTACTCTCCTAATGTCAGTTTTCCCGTGATGAGAATAAGGCTGTAAACAACCATATTTTCCAAAGCCTATTATAGTCCTCCAAGTATTCAAAATAGCTGAGCTGCGCCATCTCACACTCCGTGGTGGCTGAGGCTGGGGGCGAAGATGGCCCAAGGCCAGCGCTAGGAACCAAAACTCACAGGTGTTGGCTTTACTGTTCACTGAACGACCACTTTCATTACTTTTAGGTGGCCCTTCTCCACGCCTACATGACTATGTTATTTCTGATTGGAGCTGTCACACCTGCTAGACTACTATAAAGCCAAAGAAATGGACAAACACCAAAAATGGTACCCAGGGAGGCTGTAGAGCATGGACCACCCGAGCCCTCATCACCCCAGGGAGAGGCACTTTGGGCCTGATCTGGTGGACCTACTGGGTTGGGCTTTGGACCAGAGACACCATTCCTGATACTCTTCAGGATTCCAGAGAATTTGAGAAGAAACAATGCATTGTGGCCAGGCATGTGACAGTGGGATCTGGAAGCTACTGAGCTTCTGCGTGGGTGGTAGGTGGGTATTTTCTTTCTTTTTTTTTTTTTTTTTCTTCTTTGCGGTACGCGGGCCTCTCACTGTTGTGGCCTCTTCCATTGTAGAGCACAGGCTCCGGACGCGCAGGCTCAGCAGCCATGGCTCACGGGCCCAGCCGCTCCGTGGCATGTGGGATCTTCCCGGACCGGGGCACGAACCCGTGTCCCCTGCATCGGCAGGCAGACTCTCAACCACTGTGCCACCAGGGAAGCCCCTGGAGGTGTTTTCTGATCAATCTAGGTTTACTAGAGACCTTTTGCTCCTACCGGTTGTTACAAGGCTAAGCGGGGCGAGGCTGCAGGCATCCAGCAGTGAGCTGGCCTGTGTCTCCTCCTCTGCCTCTCACCCTTAATAAGTAGTTGTTGAATGAATGAATAGTATTTGAATGTCCTTCAGTCTGAGCTGAAAGACGTACATTCACTCGAAGCGAAGCAACAGAGGCTATATGAATGAGGACAAGCTTGGGGGTCAGAATCCCACTCCCAGCCTTTAATCCTTTCAAAGCCTTGGGTTGGCAAACTTTCTGTAAAGGGCCAGATGGTTTTGCAGGCCAAGAGGTAAAATCGAACATACTATGTGAGTACTTACATAACCGTTTAAAAATATAATTATTTAAAAATATAGGGCTGGGCTTCCCTGGTGGCGCAGTGGTTGAGAGTCCGCCTGCCGATGCAGGGGACACGGGTTCGTGCCCCGGTCCGGGAAGATCCCACATGCCGCGGAGCGGCTGGGCCCGTGGACCATGGCTGCTGAGCCTGCGCGTCCGGAGCCTGTGCTCCGCAACAGGAGAGGCCATGACAGTGAGAAGCCCGCGTACCGCAAAAAAAAAAAAAAAAATAATAATAATAAAATAAAAATCCTTCTTAGCTGGTGGGCCCTGCGGAAACAGAAGATGAGCAGGATTTCACCCTGGGGCCACAGTTGGGCGAGTACTGGTCCTTGATTCCTTTATCTGCAAGTCGTGACCAGCCCTTGTCCTGTTGGGACTGGACAGAGTCCATACACCAGAGGTAAGGCGTCTGGCAGCCTTTAGTACATGATAACAGCACAATCCTAAAAGCCCTATGATGTGGAAGGCTTACCACGTCCCCAGCACTGCTCTGAGAATATGAACTCCTCTGACCCTATGAAGTCAGTGGGTTCTATTATGATCTCTGTTTTACAGAAGAGAAAACTGAGGCTCAGAGTGGTACACAGTCACTTGCCCAAGGCAGAGCTGGGATATGAACCCAGGTAGTTGGGCTCCAGAGTACCTGCACTTAACAACCATGGTCAACTGCTCTAGGAGTCCTTGTTGCTGCTATTAACTCATTCTCAGTCATCCTAAGGTCAACTAAAGTGAGCCAGCCCATGGATCCTCTCCAAACAACGAATGACACACAAGCATCCCTATTTGGCTATGGTGTGTATGTGTTTCTTTTATTTGGCCACTGATTTACTCCCTGAGTTACAATTGCTTGGGCCTGTTGGATTGACATCTCTGAGCACAGGCTCGGGGATGGAGGGGAGATGAAGGGGAGGAGGCCTGGGGATGGTTGAGTCAAGTAGGAGAGGCATCCAGTTTACAGACATGCAGACAAGGCACTCTGTGTCTGATTGCCCTTGGAGCATGAGTTGGTTTCTCTCAGTTCTGAAAAGAAAGAGAAAGGGTGGGGCCAGAACAGGAACTAGAGGGAAGTCCTTTAAAAAATGGAATTCACATCTAATTCATGGCCTGGTTTCAGCCTGGAAGCAGGGGGATGGACAAGGTGACCTCTCAGGGCTGCATCCTGCCTCCCTGTTGGGCTGGGGAGTGTATAGCCCACAGCGAAAACTACTTCATAGGTCCAGATGTTCTCCTTACAGTTTGGGTTTTCAAAAACCCCTTTTAAATTTTTTAAAATATAGACTGAAGTTGGAGATACAGGATCTGAGAGGATTTACGAAATCTCTCATTCTCTCGGCTAGTCTGGAAAAGTTTTAGATTATTATGATGTCGGTGTTATGGACTGAATGTTTGTGTCTCCCCAAAATTCATATGTTGAAATCTTAAACCCCAATGTGTTAGGGGGTAGAGCCTTTAGGAGGTAGTTAGTTCATGAGGGTGGAGTCCTCGTGAATGGGACTAGCACCCTAATAAAAGAAACCCAGGAGAGCTCCCTCACCCTCACGAGGACACAGAGAGAAGACATTTGTCTATGACGCAGGAAGTGGGCCCTCACTAGACACTGAATGTGTCAGTACCTTGATCTTGGACGTCTCAGCCTCCAGAACTGTGAGAAATAAATTTCTGTTGTTTGTAAGCCACTCAGTCTATGGTGTTCTTTTATAGCAGCCTGAACTGACTAGGACAGAAATAGAGTCATTAGCATCTTTAAATCTAATCAGATTGGAGAGCCAATTCAGAAACCCCAGAACGAATTCAGAAAACTCGTCTTTAAAATTCTCTTCCTCTAGAACCACTATTGATATCAAAATCTGTATTAGTCAGGGTTCCCCAGAGAAACAGAACATACATATATATATATATATATATATATATATATATATATATATATATATATATATATATATATATATATTATATATTATGGAAGCTGAGAAGTCCCACGATCTGCTGTCTGCAAGCTGGAGACCCAGGAAAGCCCGTAGTGTAATTTAGTCCAAGTCCAAAGGCCTGACAACCAGGGGAGCTGATGATGTAAATCCCCATCCCAGGGCAAGAGAAGATAGGTGAGATGTCCCAGCTCAAGCAGTGAGGCAGGAAAAAAAGGGGCAGATTCCTCCTCCCTTTGCCTTTTGTTCTGTTCAGGCCCTTCATGGATTGGATGATGCCTACACACATTGGGGAGGGTGATCTCCTTTGCTGAGTCCACTGATTCAAATGCTAATCTCATCTGGAAACACCTTCACAGACACAACCAGAGAAAATGTGTAATCTGGGCACCCCATGACCCATTCAAGTTGGCACGTAAAATTAACCTTCACAATTGGGCATAAGAGGATTTGCATTTTCATGTCAAGTGATACTAAGATCTCAGAGTCATGTTAAAGAGAGACAGAGAGAGGGCTTCCCTGGTGGCGCAGTGGTTGAGAGTCCGCCTGCCAATGGAGGGGACGCGGGTTCGTGCCCCGGTCCAGGAAGATCCCATATGCCGCGGAGCGGCTGGGCCTGTGAGCCATGGCCGCTGAGCCTGCGCATCCGGAGCCTGTGCTCCACAACAGGAGAGGCCACGACAGTGAGAGGCCCGTGTACCGCAAAAAAAAAAAAAAAGAGAGAGAGAGAGAGAAAGAATTTCAGAATAGTAACAATGGCTTTTTTTTTCTGTACAATTTCTTGTATTATTTATTTCCTACAATAAGTAAATGTTACTCTTGAAATCACCAAAGGGAGAAGTCATTAAAGATAAAAATATTGATAAGAATAGGGCTGTGTCTCTTCTTCCAGAACCCAGTGGGAAGTTACCTTCTCAGTGGAGAAACCATCCAGGTTATACAGGGGACATTTGTCATCCAGGTCTTTCCCCAACTCCCTCTTACCTTGCTGACAAGGAGAAGGATGGAGATGGGGGCTCTGAGCAAGTGAAGCCTATGGGAGCATGACTCAAGCAGCCCATTGTGAAAGGAAGTAATCACAAGAATCGGTTTGGAAATAAAATACAACTCCGGGTCTTGTAGCCAGGAGATGCTGCTCGAGCATTTTGATTCCAAGCTCCCCTGAAACCCTACAGTCCAATTGGAACCAGGGGACAAGTGAATCAAGGTGACCTATACACAGGATTCTAATCAAAATGTAGCCCAGAATCAGAGTTAGGGAAACTATGAATGCTAACTGTTAAGGATTAGTGAGGAAGGTACAAAATCCTACCTATGGGAGTTCTTTAAAATCTTACTCTGTAAGATGGCCTATCAATGTTAAAGAATGGTGGTGTGGATTTGTTGTTTTCATTAAAGCGATAGATGGTACCCAATGCAATGCCTAGCTCATCATAAACACTATTAAATATTGATGATTCCCAGGTACTGTTCTCAGTACTGGAGACACTGCAGTGAATAAAGCAGAGGAAGTTCATCCCCTCCTAGGGGTGACATCCTATTCGGTGGGGTAGGAGGGTCTATATAATTGGTAATGAACAAAAGGATAAATTAAACTATACTGTTAAGCAGAGAAATAGTGTTATAAAAAATAAAGCAATTTTAGGGATAGAGAGAGATGCTAAGGGAATTTTAGAGAATTTTAGACTGGGTGGTCAAGGAAGGTATCCATGGGGATAGGACAGTGAGCAAAGATCAAACTGAAATGAATAGGCAAACCATGTGCATAGCTGGGATGAGTGTATTCCAGGAAAGAGAAACAGTAAGTGCAAAGGCCCTGAGGTAGGAGTGAGCTTGTGATGTTTATGGAAAAGCAAAGAGGTCAGTTTGGCTGGAATGGAGTGAGAGGGAGGGAGTGGTAAGAAGCAAGGTAGTGAGAGCCAGGCCAGTCTTCTCTGGACCATGAGACAGCTTTAGCTCTGGCTGTCCAGTGTGATGGGAGCTATTAACATGCTTGGAGCAGGGGAGTGGCATAACTTGGTTGATGCTTCAAAAGGATTCCTGGCTACTGCAATCTCAGATAAACATGTTATATTAGCCTTTATTGCTGCATAACAAATTACACAAACTCAGAAGCTTAAAACTACTCCCATCTCTAACCTCAGATTTCTGTAGGTCAGAAGTCCCTGTGGGCCAGGCTCAGTTCTCTGCTCAGGGTCTCACAAGGTCAGAACCAAGGGGTTAGCTAACTGGGCTCTCATCTGGAGGCTCGGGGGGAGAATCCACTTCTAAACTTGTTAGGGATGTTGCAGAAGTCATTTCCTTGTGGGTGTAGGACTGAGGTCTGTGTTTGATTGCTGGCTGTCGATGGGGGTTGCTCTCTGCTCCTAAAGGCTGCTGGCATGTTTTCTTCGCACCCAACAAGGGCATGTTGAGTCCTTCTTGGACCTTGAATCTCTTTGACCTACACACACGTGATGTATGATTTAGCTGTACTTGCCAGAAAGCTATCTGGGTATGTGCAAGCCTCTCTAATGTGGAACTTGTAAGTCTGGAGTTATGAAGTCAAGTCGACAATACCAGTCTCTACTGCACTCTTTCAGAGCATTTATTAAGCACTTCTGTATTCCTAAGAGTGTTGTGTATTATGGAAGGATTAAAAAAAAAAAAAACTAGCAACAGAAAACTTCATCTCACCAGGGAGCTGAGATTAATAATGCAGAAAGCAAGCAGTGGATTTGGTAAAATACAAGGGCACTCAGTGCTAGAAGATGCAAAAGTGGGAAGAATCTGGCAGGGGGTGTGATCCTATGCTTACGCATCTCCCACCAGATCAATTCATGGCTCATGCCTGGCCCAGTAACTAGCAAGGGTTTCATCCAAAATAGTGAGTATTTGTCCAGTGAGTGAACAAGTGGATGAATCCATTTGTTTCAGTTTTCCTATCTGAAAAATAGGGCTATTGTCCTTCCCGCCAGATCAGAAGGATGTGTACATTCGTAAAAAGCAAAGCAGGATCAAATGTCATGTCATTTATCACGGGGGGGTGTCAGAGATTGTCTTCAACATGCCCCTAGGAGAACAGTGGGGGAAAAGCGTTCACATCAAAGGCGTGTAAGTGGCCAAGATTCTTAAGGGATGCCCCTGGGAGGAAGGGCAAGGGTGCAGAGGGCTGCATGGGCATGCTGAGGGCAAACTCAGAGGGTCTCTCTGCCCGGAGCTGGCCAAGGGCGGGGATCAGTTCCCCGGGGAAGAAAGGGGTTGACCAGTTGTCCCTTGGGTCTAGGCTTAATATCTTAATGACAACCATAGGTTTTATTTATAATATCCCCCAACTAGAAACCACCTAAATGTCCCTCAATGGTCGAATGGATAAATGAATTGTGGTATTTCATACAACAGAATACTACCCAGGAAACATTTTTTTAAAAGCATAAACTCCAGATAAAGGCAACACCTAGATGAATGTCAAAAACATTGTACTGAGAAAAAAGTAGCCAGACACAAAAGGGCACCTCTTGCATGATTCTATTTATATAGGAGGGTCAGGAAGAAGCAAAGCTACTCTAGGATGGAAAAGCCAGAATAGAGGTTATCCTTGGGGTTGGGGGGAGTGACTGGAGAGGAGCATGAGGGAACATTTTGGGGTGTTGGGAATGGCTTATATTTTCATTTGGATGGTGGTTCATTTGGGTGTGTAATAAGTAAAAAATGCATCAAGTTGTTTGCTTGAGGTTTTACTGTATCTTACTGTAGTATTTTACTATAAATTATACCTATAAAAAGAAATAGAATTGTTCTAACAGTAGTAACATCCATCATGTGTTCAGTGATACGTTAGCTCAGTACATCTATTATCTCCAGCCCTGGGAAGTCGGCATCAGGATTCTTCCTTAATAGATAAAAAGACTGATGTGTCATATTCCAAGAGCGTAGAGTTAGGGAGTGGCAGAGCAAGATTCCAGCCTGTTTTCAGAAAGCCTGGCTGGTTGGGCAGGACTTACCTAATACTTGACAGTAGACTCAGTAGACTCAGCATTCTTTCATAACTTAAACTTAAACTATCCAGTTGTTGGAGTGTGCCCTGCCTTGTTCCTGAATTCTTGTCCTGGTGGCAAATTGGCCCATGGTCCATGCAACTCTTGTTGAGGGACCCCCTGCCTTTCTGTCCCCTCTAGGAAGCAGAAAACTTGAGACCTGGAGGATGGGAATAAAATGTCTCCTGCTCATCCCACCCTAACCCACTTGCTCCCCACCTAACCCCTCCACTCAATAAGATGTCTACGATCTGTACCTTGGCCTCCAGCAGGAAGAAGTTATATCGTGAGCGAATCAGGCGCAAATAGCCTTCGGTGACAAGCAGGCACTCTTCAACCGAACAGGTGTAATAGACTGATGTTTATCTTGTAGGACGTTTGCATTTATAAAGTATTAACATGAAGACCAGATTGCTTCTCCTGCCAAGCAGGCAGAGCCAGATTAGCAAGGGGGGAAGCGCTGAGTGCTACCCTTTGAGGAAGGAGCCCTCAAGACTCTCACCTTTATGAGCTAGGATTCTTGCTTTGCAGAATAAATCCATTTCACCAAGGGTGACTGTGAAAAAACTTTCTCCTGGGCTTCCCTGGTGGTGCAGTGGCTAAGCATCTGCCTGCCAATGCAGGGGACACGGGTTCGAGCCCTGGTCCAGGAAGATCCCAACAAGATCCCAACAACTACTGAGCCTGGGCTCTAGAGCCTGCGATCCACAACTACTGAGGCCGCGTGCCACAACTACTGAAGCCTGTGAGCCTAGAGCCCGTGCTCCGCAACAAGAGAAGCCACTGCAATGAGAAGCCCGCGCACCGCAATGAAGAGTAGCCCCCGCTCACTGCAACTAGAGAAAACACACACGCGGCAACGAAGACCCAATGCAGCCAAAACTAAATCAATAAAAATAAATAAATTTTTAAAAAAACCAAAACTTTCTCCTAGGATTCTCCTATCACAAAATCAAAAGAGGTTCCAGAGGGCAAGAAAGATGCTCTGATGCAGAGAGTTGATCCATTTGGGTGGAAAAGAGGTTTGGGTGAAAGTCAGATGTTAGACACAGCTGGTGCTGGGGTCATGTTGAGGGAAAATTTTCCAGCAGCCTACACTCCCAGCTTCAGATAGCCGGTCCTGATGTTTGGAGACTCTCTTTGTCTCCTGTGCCTGGGAACTCCTGAGGGCACGTTCATTCCTTCCAGAATTTTGCTTTTCTCCCTTCGCCGCATGGTTTCTCAACCTCAGAACTGTTGACATCCGGGGCTGGATGATTCTTGGTTGTGAGGATGTCCTGTACATTGTTGGATGTTTGGCAGCGTCCCTGGACTGTACCCAGTAGATGCCAGTAGCAGTCCCCACCTCCACCAGTTGTGACAACGAAAAGTGTCTCTAGACACTGCCAAGTATCCCCCTGGGGGGCAAAAATCGTCCCTGGATGAGACCACTCTGCTTTATTGGACTGTTTCTAATGGCTGCTGTAATAGAGATACAATATCTAGCTGGACCAGTAAGGCTGTTACCCTGATAGCTGAGCTGCCCAGCCTGAAGGGTCTAAACTCAAGGGCTTTGATTCTGCAAGATGAGTTCATTCCCTAATTCATCAGAGGTAAAACTGTCACATGCATTTATTTAAAACTGATGCAGATCCAGAAAACAAAGTGACACTTCATTCAGACCATGTCTTAAAATAATAGGTTGAAGGAAACAGAATTGTTACTGAGCAAATTCCATTTGCAAATTTCCAGACCCTTTGGTGCCGAAGCGAGGAAGTCTTGTCTTCCTTTCGGTTGCCTTTTGGAAGAGAAAAATAAAAGACCAAAAAATTAAGGGTTCCTTTATTGTGCCTTTAGCTTCTGAGTCCAGCAATTAATTCTTATGTGCTAAAGGACTTCTGTGTTTATGAGACATTATTATTTAATGTAGGCCTATGTTACATTGTAATTTTTTTCATTAAATTGCCTCATTTTACTGATTAAGACCAGTTTTTAACCTAGCTTAGACTGTGTTCCTTGAGTAGTAACTATTTTTCTTCTAAAATATTCCTACATAACCTCTCACCCATTTAAAATTTTATTCTAAGTCGCAGGAGCCTCCCTGTTGTTCACAAATCTGTCCTGGTGCTGAGTGATGTCAGAGGATGCAGGGCTGCCAGGCCCTCCATGCACTTTGCTTCAAAAATCTCCGTAGAGGACACAAACAACATCGACTAGGAGATGGTGACTTCTCAGCCTCCGTGCTCTTGAGGCTGATCTGAAACAGACGAAAAAGAAACATGGGTCATCGGCCCCAAAGCTTTCTAGCAAACTCCTTAAAGGAGTCTTGCTGGTAAAAGAGGATTGAGGGTGTGGAGAAGTGGAGCAGTCAAGGCAGGGGAGTGATGGCCAGGATAAGGATACCTGTGTCAGCACTGTCCCCATATGCCAGGCACTGCACTGGGCCCCTTGCCTGGGCCATCTCCCTCCCTTTCCCCCACCCCTTCCAGCACTAAGAAGTAAGGATAATTATCCCCATTTGGCAGTTGGAAACTGAGGCTCAGAGCAATGAAACAACTTAGTGCTGCAGAGGTGGCCTGTGGCAGAGTCAGAAACTGTCCCAGGTCTGTCTGGTTCCCAAGCCCAAGGTCCTAACCTCTCGGCACCGGTGGTCCCTAACAATATCCTCATGCAGAGAAGGAGGCCTTCCCAGTTGTGCTCTTCAGATCACTTTCCCCTCTATTGTCTGATCTTGCATCACCATTACTCTCAGTGATAATCACCTTGAACCCCTTTTTCAGATGAGATGACTGAGGCCCAGAGAAGCGGAGGGACTTGCCCTCTGTGTCCATGGCAGAACGAGAGCTAGACCTGGGTTTTTGGCTACAAGGTCTGGAGCTATTTCCTTTTCCTCCTGCACCACCTGTGGCTTCCCTGTGGTTGGCTGCACAGCCAGCCCTGACCTGGTGGCCCTGGACCAGAGAGGGCACTACAGAGATAGCCGTGGCTGGTCGGGCATCTCACGGGCATCCTGTATCCCATCAGTCTCTCATCCTTCTTCCCTTCTGGCAGTTCCAGCTGTTCTTTGGATGCTGGACTGACCCAGAGATAAAGAAATGATGATTCCCCTCACCAACCCCCAAAGACACTGAGAAAGTTCTAGAGGGTGATGGCAAGCTATCAGATGAAAGGTCATGGGAGAAAAGACAATGGTGTGATATGCTTCGGGAGACCTGGATCCTGGTCTTAAATTGCTGATTAATTGTCTTTGTGACCTCGGCCAAGGCCGTTCCTTTCCCTGGGCCTCAGTTTACCATCTTTGTAACAAAAAGATTTCAATTCGAGATCATAAAAGCCACTTCCCTGTGATCCTCTGTGATGGAGAACTATGGTTTGGGAATCCAACTCAGTGACAGTATAGCCGGACTCACTGATTAATTTCGATACTTATTCATTTATCTGCCTGCTCACTTTTTTTTCACGAAGAACCTACTGAGTACCTCCTATGTGCAATATATTAATGGAAAGTATTAGTAGAATAACTGCTGTAACAAATCACTTTAAAATCTCAGTGGTTTTGTTTTTAATAATTTGTGTTTATTATATAAAATATATTTATTATAAAAATTATTTTATAATTAACACAATAGCATTTTATTTCTCACTCATATTACTGTCTGTCAGGGGCTGTAGGAGGACATTACTCCATACTGTCATTCAAATACCCAGGTTTTTTCCATCTTCTGGCTCTGTCCTCGTCCAGGTCCATCCAGGCAGCTGATATAGAGAGAGGGTGTGGAGGATTCTAGGGGTCAGGCCTGGAAGCCATATTCCCCTGCCAGGATTTAGTCACATGACCCCACCAAATTGCAAAGGGGGCTGGGAAATGTAATCCAGCTGAATCCCTGGGAGGAAAAGGAAAAAAATGGGCTTTGGGGAGCACATAGCACAGAGCAGTACTGTGTACAAGAATAGCAAAGACACCTTCAGACCCCAATGTGAACTTGGGCAAAGGAGCCTGGGACAAGCTGGTCCAGATGGAGACTTGACTGGCAGGTCCTGCATCAACATCCTGCAGGAGCCTATGCACTTGGCCCTGTTGTCAGCCCAGGGCATGCTGCCTAATGAAGCATTTCCCCAGTCCCATCACATTCCCTTGCCTACATCTCAGAGGCAAGAGGAATGACTGAACAAGCCCTGCCCTTCTCTGGCCTCAGTGTCTCCCATCCATGAATTGGGAAGAAAACAGACTGACCCTGGCTCTCCGGAGAATCAATCAGAGAAGCATCAGGTGTCTTCAAAGGGCCACAGAACAGCCTTCCCAAACCTTCTTATTAATAGTAGAACCACAACACTATCAATAATGAAACACAAATTAATAATAAATAAACAAACTAATGATAAATAATACATATGTCATGAATAATACATTAATACTACAAGGCTTTTGAGCATCTATTGCCTCTGACAGAGGGGAATTTGATTAGCTGGCTGGAGAACACAGAGGGGGAATATTTCAGAAGAGTCTGGGAGGTTGGGGCAGGGGTTGGACACCTGAAAGTGGCAGGCGCGTCTCCCTGCAGAGGTGTAAAATGTTTGAGGTCTTTGGTGACCCAGAACTGACCTGACCTTCTGCTGGGGGAGGTGAGAACCAGGAGTCTGAGTGTGGGGCCTTCCTGTCTAGATATCTTTCCATGGTTCAAATTAGAGTGGAAATCCATAACCCAATAAAGCAAAAAAACAAAGAAACCTTCCAGCCCCAACAGAATTTGATGTTGTTGCTAAGGCGAGGCCAGCCATCCATTCATTCATTCAATAAATATGTCTTCAGTACCAACAGCATGGCCAGCATGCAGTTACTGAGTCATGTTTTTGGCACTCCAGGAGCTCATAATTCACGATGTTGGGAGACAGACTGGCAAAATAAAGGGTCACCCCATGCAACGTGTTAGGGTTATTTTAGCTGTCATGAGAGGGGCACTTAACCATGATTTGGGGGTTCTGGGTGCAGGGTAGGTGAAGTCAGGGTGTATGTTGGGCAGCCTCTAAAGTAAGTGATGTCTAAACTAAGACCTAAAGAGTATATCAAAGCGATGGGGTAAAGTGATGGTAGGTGTTCAAGGCAAAAGGATGGCAGGTGCCAGGACCCAGTAGCCAGACAAAGCATATTTAAGGAGCTCTAAGGAATTCAGGATGACTGAGGCTCAGCATGCAAAAGGCAGAGGGACAAGAGGCAAGCCATGAGTGTGGGGGAAGGGGTTTGGACTTCATCCCAAAGGCAGTGAGGAGACAAAGGAGGATTTGAACCTGAGATGTGACATCAGTGCGCTGGGCTGCAGCCTAATCCACACTGCTCCAGGGCTACACGGTTCACCAAGCCCTGTCCCATGCAGTGCTCATGTGTTGGTTCATTCATTACTTCATGCATGCAGCACACAGGCTGAGCACCCACCACGTGCCAAATACCCTACAGGGATGAATGCCAGGCCCCTGACCTTAAGAAGCTCCCAGCCTGATTGCAGAGATATACACAAAGAACCATACATTATATTACAAAGCGATGTGGACTGGGTATGACTGAGATGTTTACAGGGGGCTGTGTGCTTATAAGAGAGAGTGTCAGACTCATGGAAATCAAGGAGGGGGTGATTGTGGCATTGAACCTGGAAGGACGTGTACAAATTTCCCTAGGTGAACTCAGAGCAAAAGGGCATTGCAGGAAGAGGAAATGGCACAGGCAAAAAGAAGAATCTGAGGGTATCTGGGAGGGCTGGTGGATGGGTAGTGCAAACGCAGTGAAAGACTGATTGAGTTGGAAAGGCTGAGAGAGACCAGATCATTAGGGGCCCGGTTGTCCATGACAGAGGCTGAACTTGATCCTGAATTGGAAGGCAATGGGGTGGGGAAATTGCATGGCATTAACCAGAGAGGTGGCGTCATCATATTTGCATTTCAGAAATATCACTGTGACTCCAGTGCTGTGGGTGAATTGGAGGGACAAAGCCTGAGGGTTGGGAACAGCAAGGTGGCTGTGCAGGGTCCTGGTGGGGATTTAAGGGCCCGAACCAAGGCAGGGTTGGTGCAGGGCAGTCACAGTCCTGAGAGCTATTGGAGAGGAAGAATTGATCCATCTTAGAGACAGATGAGCTATTAACCTCCCCTCTTTGCTCAGAAGCTTTCTTTTCTTAAAAGGCCCCCCTCTATCCTCTGCCCCACCTCTTGCCCCCATTTCTGCTAACAAGGAGGTGACGGCTGGGAGCACCTGTTAGCCCAGCATGGAAGGGTGTATTTCACAGAACCCTCTATACCTGCCTGAAAGATATGGTTGCAGTAATTGGTTGTTGTAATAATATTTATTATTGTAGTAAGTACACGATGTGGGGTGCCCAGGGAGGCTGTCATACCACGCTCTGGTATTTATCTTCATGAGATGGGGTGACCTCTTTTCTTCCTGAGTGGTGGTGCATGGAGCTCCTGTTATCACGTGGAGATAAATCCGAGCCCCACAGAAAGGGGAGGGTGGCATGAGGAATTTATGTGACCCTGACTCCCACGGTCCACTCCAGCAGGTGGAACAAAGCTGGTGGAGCTGCTGCCACCACCTGACTGTCTGTCTGCCCCAGGTCAAGTCTTGGTGTGGTCCAAGCTGGTTCTCCCAGGGAAGAGGGGTCCTTGAGTTCTCCGCACCACTTCTACACTCTCAGACACAGAAGAGGGTCAGACACTGTTCCTGTCCTCAGGGAGCTCCTAGTCTGATGGCAGAAACAGCCCTGCCCTCTGTTAGAAAGACGGTGGTCCACTGCTTTTGATTCTTCTCTAGTTACTTTGTATCAACAAGTGATAACTTGGGTGACACAAGATAGGCACTTCTGGGCTAAGGGAACTGTCCAGAGCTGGGTTCAGATGTCAGGGATGTGATGGGACAAATTTATCCATCCAGCCTCAGGTCTCTCACAGTCCCAGAAAGGGTCTCAGAAACACCTCCCTGGCCTTCCTGGGATCCCCTGCTGGCTTTGAACTTGAAAATGGCCCCAACCACAGTCATTCTGCTGCTCCCTTGTGGAAGTGCTGTGTCTTGCTGGTCTAACCTGGTGTGTGATCCCACTATTCCCCAAGCAAGAACTGAATCACTTTGCTGTACAGCAGAAATTAACACAACATTGTAAATCAACTATACTTCAAAAAAAAAAAAAAAAACCAGAATCAAAGGACCTGCTTGCCAAGCCTGGTTCTGTGTGATCACGAGGAAGTCATTCTGTATCTCTGAGCCTCAGTCTCCTCACCTCTAAAATGGGGACACTATCCCCCAGGGTTGCAATGGTGATCAATGAGATAATAATTATAGATAGACTTCGAAAGTTACCAAACACTGACCACATGTTCATTTGCTCATTTTTTTCGTTCGTTTAATACATATTTATTTTTTTAAATATTTATTTATTTATTGGCTGCATCGGGTCTTAGTTGCAGTGCGTAGGCTCTGTAGTTGTGGCGTGCAGGCTCCAGAGCACATGGGCTCAGTAGTTGTGGCATGCAGGCTTAGTTGCCCTGCAGCATGTGGGATCTTAGTTCCCTGACCAGGGATCGAACCAGCATCCTCTGCATTGCAAGATGGATTCTTAACCACTGGATCACAAGGGAAGTCCCTAATACATATTTATCGAGCTATTATTAAGTGCCAGGACCTGTTCTAATTTCTAAGAGATAAAGTAGTGATTAAAACCCACAAACTCAAGGACTTCTGGCTAGGGTGAGATAAACAACCTCCCTTTATCTTCCATTAATTCAACTATGAGACCTGGACAGAATGTATGGACACCTATTTGAAAAATCTGATATGTAAATACTAGCAGGCAGTTTGGGGAAGAACATCAGAATTAAAAGAACTACTAAAAGAATTAATATAAACAAGACCCAAAGTCTCACAAAGTCATACTTAAAACGTTCAAGATACAAACTAAAATCACACGACATATAAAGAACCACGAAAATCTCAACTCACAAGGGGAAAGACAATCAATAGACTCCAATGATGAGATTGACACCTACACTGGAATTATCTAACAAGGACTTTAAAGTAACAAAAATACTTGAACAAACAATCACAAATCATCTTGAAAAAAATAATAGAAAGACTCAGCAAAGAAATAAAGGCTATAAAGGAGAACCAAATGGAAATTTTAGAAATGAAAAATACAATAACTGAAACTTAAAAACTGACTGGATTGACTCAGTAGCAGAATAGAGATGACAGGAAAGAGTCAGTGAACTTGAAATAGATCAGTAGAAATTATCCAATCTGAACAACAGGAAAAAGAAAAAGTTTGAAACACTCACATATATTCACACACAAAGTCTCTGCTCTCATGGAGCTTGCAACCCAGTTGGGTATGGGAGTGGGGGGGTAGATATATCAGCAGACAATAAACAAACATGTATCAGGCAGTAATAAATATTTTTAAAAGAATAAAGCAGGGTAAAGAGTTCGAGAATCACTATGATGCTGTTTTATATAGATAGGATAATTAGAAAAGGTCTCTCCACAGCAGAGGCATTTGAGCAGAGAAAGAATTGAGGCCTTGAGCCAATTCAAGTGGGTGTCTGGGGAGAGATTGTTCTGGGAGGTGGGAGCAGCTGGTGCAAAGGCCCTGAGGTGGGGATGTGTTCAGAGTATTCAGGGATCAGCAGGGCTCATTGTGTGTGGGTGGAGTAAATGAGGGAGAGGGTGAGGTGAGATGACATCAGAGGGGTGGGCAGGGACACAGGTGAGTGTGGGTGGACCATCTAGGAGGCAGGGCACCAGACCAGCAGTAAACAGTGGCTGGGCCCAGGGAGGTAGTGTAGAGTTCAATTCTGGATTTATCCTGTAGAGCCTGGGGGCCTTGCTGGTGTTCCCTGAACTGGGGAGAAGGACGGGGACACATCACTTCAGTTTTGGACCTGTTCATTTGGGAGGCCAAAGGACATCCAAGTGGTGCCTCAAGCAGTCACGTGGTGCTCTGTGTTAGGGGTTCCTAACCCATCTGCTACAAGCTACCTGGTTACCTCTGCTGGTGGGGAGGCTACCGGGAGAAGCGAGGGAGACAGGACCCCAGCTCAGCCCAGGGTTCCCAGGAGAAGCAGGACGTCGCTCCGATGCAGCAGCAGCGCCTCTGTGCCCTGGTTCTGGGCCTTGCAGCTCTGGCAGTCACCCTGCTCGGGTGAACGCCCACCTTCCTGCCCCGTGGGCCCTGCTGGTTCAGCCCGTGCTGCTGTCCATGGATTCCGCTGCCTGTGGTCTTTGCTCTGCCCCTGAGCTGTCTGCTGACTCCCTCCTTAGGTCCCATGTCCTACCATCCTTGATGGGGCAGCCACTCAGCACCCAGTGGTGACTTCCTCTGTCGGACAGAGTTCTGCCTGACCTCTGTGAGGAGGCTTAGAGGACACTCTGCAGGAACACCAACGTCGATCCAGGCAGATATGGTCAAAGAGGCAGGTTCAGAAGGCACCTGGGGTCACGGCGGCCCTGAGCTTGGGCTGCACCACAGGGAAGAGGTGCTTCTGAGAAGGCCCTCCTGGGAACACCACCCACTCTAACTATAGAACAGCCTAGAGGATGGGCAGAATTAATATGTTTCTTTATTCAACACATACTCGGATCTGGGCACTGTTCTAGGCACACAAGTAACATGGCAAATAGAAAGAGTTAGTGACCTTGTGTACTGAGAATGTACAATGAACACATCGTTACAAGTAATTTTCAGTGTCCTAAGTGGTAGGAAGGGAGGGTTATGTGGGGAACTGTGATAACCTGGGGAGTCCAGGATCGTTTTCTTGAGGAAGTGAGATTTCCATGAATCCCTGAAGGATGAGCAGAGTTACCCAAGCAAAGAGTAAGGGCTTGAGAAAGAGGGGGCAGCCTGTGCTGGGGCCCGCCTGTGCTGGGGCCCAGAGGGGAGACAGAGGCTGCGCATGAGGAAGAGCAGAACACAGCAGGACCTGGATAGTGGGGAGAGCCCAGCCTGGGCCAGATCACCCCAGAGAGCACCTGCACCTCTTTCTGCGGAGCAGAGAGAAGCTCTGAAGGCCCTTATGAAGGCCATGGCATGCCTTTCAGAGAAAGCCCTCCGGCTGCTGGTGGAAGATGATGGAAGGGCACCCATGGGTGCAGGAAGCCCAAGACAAATCCTAATCTCACAAGTTACAGCCTTAAGTAGCACCATCATCTACTGAACACCCACGAGGAGGCAAGTACCAGTGGGGAGGGCGGCATTTACTCTCACGAATCCTTACAGTGGGGAGGGATTGTTACCCTTACCTTCTGATTGAAATAGGTGAATAGGTCTAGTGGTTTAGCCATCGTGGACCATGGTGGGATTGTAACTATGGTGACCAACTTGTTTTGGTTTGCCAGGGACTTTCTAGTTTTCACACTGAAAGCACCTGTCCCAGGAAACCCCTTGGTCCCAGGGGAGACTGAGACACCTGGTCACCCTAGTATAACTCATGCCTCTTTTCACTACCTGTACCCCTCCCATGGAAACCCTCTCTGACTCCCGTCTAGCCTGGGGCCAGACATGAGCCAGCCCTCTAGAAACATCCTCCCTGAGCTGGAAGAAGGGAAAGGAGTGATGCTGGGATATTGCAAAGGGAGTTTCCAGATAGAGGAACTATTTGTCATCACCACACTGGGAGGTGCCTGGTTCCTAAATATTGCCTGCGATTTTGCTAAAGGTACCTTAACAGGAGTGGTGTAACTGCTGTCAGAGATAGAGGGGGACAGTGATGGCCCCATTCAGGGTAATGAGCTGCTTAGTTAAGGTGAATCCGTTTCCACTCCGGATCCAGCTTCTTGATAGGGTGCTTGGTGGGGGCAGGGGGAGGGCTTATGCATGGAGGCTGATGGGTGGCAAATTTAATGCCGAGAAAGACAGAGCTCCATCTTTAGCTGGTGGCTGATTCATTGACAGGTTCACTTCTCGGAGAAATGGCGTTGAGTTGTATAGGCAACGATGGCGTCAGGATTCAGGCTCAGTTAACATCTGACATGGGGTTGATCAGAGCTGGAAGACCCCGAAAATGCAGTTCACCCCTCATTTTGCAGATGTGAAAACTGAGGCCCAGAGAGAGGGGCAACCTGCCTGAGGTGCCAGAACTGGTTGATAGCACAGCTGAGCCCACAACTCACGTTTCTTGTGCTCTTTGGACTGGATACACTGACTCCTGGCTGGTGGATGAGCCCATCTCTCCTCACCCCTGCCTGCTCAGCGGCCCCTTCTCACCAGCCCAGGGGCTTGATTCAGGGAACCTGGCAGCATGGGGCTTTTTGGACCTCCTCCCTTTGGTTTTCTGTCCTCTGCTTTGTAGAGAGGATGCCTGGTGGGTGTTCTGGCTCTGATCCCGGTCCAGATGGGATGTCTGGCTGAGCTGGACATTTCTGAATCTCCTACTCCTTGACCAGCTTCCAATGTCAGACCCCACTCTTCCCACTTCCATCCCAGGACCGTCCTTCCTCAACTGGACAGTGGGGACTGGGAGGAAATCAGCGGACTGGGGGACGAGGAAGCATGGGGATGCCTCACCCTGCTCAGGGGTGCCCCCTTGTGGGCAGGGCTTGTGATGAACAAACTCCTAGAACATGCTTCACTGTGTTGGACCCTGTGATTGTTCCCCCATCTACATTACCCATGGGGAAACAGAGTCCCATGGAGGCCATATAACTTGCCCAGGTCACGACTGAGTGGTGGGGCTAGTAACTTGAACCAGATAACTGACTTCAGATTTGTTGGAAGCATGTGGGTGGGAGGAGCAAGGAAAGTGAGGGAGAGGGTATTTTCAGAGAAAGAACCAACACGGAATCTTCGGAAGGTGATGGGATTTTGTGAAAAAGGAGCTGGAGGAATGTTAGACCTAGAGGAGAACGTTCCCTGTGTTTTTCTTTTGCAAAAAAACTCCTTGGTCATGAACTCTTGTTATCCCCTCTCCTGTGTGTCTGTTTCTGGGAAGGTGAGTTCTCACCTGTGATCCAGGTGTTGACTCGGGCTGATGCAATCCTTGCCTGGTACATATGTCAGAAAATCACCCTGCCACCTGCTTCTCCCTCCCTCCCCCGTCCAGTGATTCTACCTGCAAACCCAAGCCTTAGAGCCCATGCATTGCCTGAGGCTTGTCCTGGCCTTGGGTAGGAAAGGTCCAGGGATCCCACAGTTCCCTGTGAGGCTCTCGAGCCTGGAGGGAGTGGGGTCTCCCCTCTGCCCCCATCCCTCGCTGGGACCTGATCTCACCCCGGACCTCTGTGTCTGCAGTCTCCATCTCTCCATCATCATCTGCCCCATCTGAGAGCCAGGCCTCTGATGAAGATACAGTCAATGCAGCGGCCAATGGCGGGCAACCCCCAGAATCCTCACATGACCTCAGCAAGTCCCGTGACTCTGCTCTGGCAGTAGCAAACGTGGTGGACGGCTTGGCCTCGCTCGAACTCGGACAGATCTGGGTTCAAATCCCGGCTTTCCTGCTTACATGGCAGCAGTATTGAGCCAGGCCCTTCACCCTGATGAACTGCCGTTCCTCCTTTGTGACAGAAATATTCACAGGGTGACATGAGCACTGAGACTGCCCGCCCAGAAGAAAGCTCAAAAAAGCAGCACTCATATTCTTATTTTAATACTCTACTGATATTAATGAAACTCACATCCCAGAAGTAGAGGCAGATGTGCAAACAGACAATTATACTCCAGTGCGACATATGCAGTAATCGCAGCATCTTACGAGGAAGGCACGCGCAGGCTGTTCCAAGAGCCGATGGAAACATGGGAGTGAAAATTCTGGGAAAACTAGAAAGTGCCATGCGCCCAGGGAAGGAGGTTTTAGTCCTTAAAACTGAGGTCTCCTGCCTGCTCTGCAGCCTGGCACGCCCCCCACCCCGCCACCCCTCCCAGGGGAGCTGAGAAGAGGAGAGACCTCAGCTCAGAGTGATTCACCCCCATCCCCCTCCCTCTGTGACTTCAAGTAAGGGGACCTCGGAAATGAGAGACACAGTCACTTCCCAAGAGAGGTGTTTCTTAGTGTTTGTTCCAAAGGACTCTAGCAGGGTGGGAAGTGGCAAATGAGGCTCAGGGTCCTGCAGTGGGAGTGAGTGCCTCCTTAAACCTGGCACCCTAGGCATCTCGCTTGCCCCACTCTCGTGCTGGCCCTGGTTCTAATCCTACAGAGTGTACAATGTTACAGAAAAGTTTCCCACCACCGCCCAAGTTTGGAGAATCACAAGCACACTCCAGCTTCAGGGCCTTTGCACATGTGGTGTCTTCCATCTGGAATTCTCTCCCTCTAGAGTCATACATGGCTCACACTTTCCTTTATTCTGGCCCTTTCAAGGGAGCCTCCTGGGTCGTGCCCTGTCCAGAGCAACCCCTCCCCCATTACTCTCCCTTGCTTTATGCTGATTTGCTTTTCTTCATTACACCTATCACCACCTGACATATTTCCCATCGCTTGTTCCTTGGATTATCATCTCCTCTGCTGGACCATTGGCTGCAAAGAGCAGGACCTGCCTGTTTTCACTGTTGTATCCCTAGTGCCTGGAACAGTACCTAGTACTGGATAGATTCTCAATAATTTTTACGGAAGAAGGCAAGACAGATAGAAGGAAGGAGAGAAAGTTTCTGAGACATTTTGAAAGGAAGGACCATGTTTAATTTTGTTTAAACCAAAATTTCTCACACTTAGTTGATAATGGAAATCTTGTTGCCTGATACGTCTATTAGCAGCTCATTCTCTAAACAAGCCAGAAAATGCTGTCTTAAGGGGTCAGAAACACCCTCATGCCCCCACCTTTTAATTCTCCTCTTCCGGTATCCCAGGGACCTCCTCTCTCTGCTATGCAGTGGGCTTCCTCTGCTCTCGCCCAGGCCTGGCCCTGTGAAGCCTGTGCCCCAGACACCTGCTACACCTGTTGGTGCTCCCAGCACGACCACCAGTCATCAGAGTTTCCACCACTTCCTCCAGTGCCCACCAGACTCACACCTGTGATTCCCTCAGGGCTTGCCAAGAAACGGTGACCCTGCAAGCTGGCATCCCGCCCTGGCCCGCCTCACATACATGCACCATCTGCACCCGCCTTGGGCTGGTTGGAAGATTTATACAACTGAAAATGTGTCCTTCCCATCTCCTTCTGGTGGGAGGGGCCGTTCTCCATTCTTGAGCTCCTCAGCCATCTGGACGGATGATGCTCATCTTAGCTGTAGCTCCAAAAGTGAGACACGCCTCCCAGCCCTGCTGGAAATGTGGGCGGCGGCAGGGGGGTCATCCCAAGGCTGGGAACTGTAGCAGAGGGGATCAGGTCCTGGTCTCCTGCCATGGTCCCCCAGCAACGCACTCCCATCCTTCCCAGGGCTGGATGGGAAATGTTTGCTGGACCATTCTCACCTCTTCCATCCTTAGCTGTGTGTAGCATGGTGGGCATAACTGATCCAGAAGGTCTGGGTTTGAATCCCAGCTCTGCCACTTACAGCAGTGTGATCTTGGCAGGTTACTTCAACTCTCTGTTTCCCCATGGAAAGTCGGAATAATACTAGTGCCTCTCTCCTAGGATTGTTGTGAAAATTAAGTGAGTGAGTGTGTATTAAGCACGGAGCCCAGTGTCTGGCACAGTGGGCGCCGTGGAAATGTGAGCCACTATTACTATTTCACACTTGATTTGGCTTTCCCCAGCGTCCCCCCCTCCCACTGGGGTTCATCCCCCTGCAGGTGGCCTCCTTGTTTGTCATGGTTTGGCACTGGCTGGGCTTGGGGACTTCTCTGCTCATCCAGGCTGGGCCAGGTTTCCCTTCTCCCCTCCCCCAGTCCCTCCGTAATCCTACCATTACCCTCGTCGGCTTCGTGTGATTGTGTGGTGAATCTGTCCCTCTGCTGTACGCTCCTGGAGGGCAGGGCAATGCTCAAGCCATCCTGCTTCCTGCCCGGGGCCCACTCAGAGCAGGTGGGAGCAAACTCTGGGGCAGAATGAATGAGGAGAGGCGGGGGCAGAAGATGGGTCCTTCCTTCTTGTTAGCTTGGTCACTGCTCTCACAGGCCATGTGTTTTCTGTGGGGCTCCCTGCAAGCCTGACCTCCGGTCTAAGCTAGAGTCCCCCTGGGGGTGAGCCCCGAGTTTACCCCCTTACCCTGGGTATTGGGATCTGAAGCCTTGGACCACACAGGTCAAGTCTGCCTCCAGCTTCCAAATTGATCCCCTCTAGGTTGATTCTTTTTTCTTTCTTTCTTTCTTCTTTTTCCGTAGAGTGTTGTAACCATTAAGTTCCAGGCAGGGGTCAGACCCCTGGGCTCCGTCTGCTTAGGTTGCCTGCACAGCTGAAATCCCCACATCCATTCTGGCTAGTTTTCTCATGAAGACGATCAGACTGGATTGATCCATTAGATCAATGGCTGGACATCAGCCAGCAGGAAGCCAATCCAATGAGCCTGGATGATCAGCCCAAGAATGAGGTCCCCCATTGAGCTGGAGTGGGCACCACGCCCTGAGGATGGGGCTCTGGGAGGCAGAGGGGGTGGGTCAGAGGACTCAGCAGGCTGGACTTTGGTGTGAAGGCATCAGTGTTGCCCGGGGCATATCTATCAGGAGAAGAGCCCCAGCTCCTGGGAGCTGGGCAGGGATTCCGGGGACAGCAGGTGGGTGAGAAGCATCACCTGTGCTTGCAGACAATTGAGACTCCTTCCCAGGCAGTCAGCCCGTTATTACCCCCCCACACCACCACCATCACCACCGCAATGGCCCTGGGTTGGAACTACATCTCCTTTTGGGCGGCAGGGTGTGCTTGATGGGAGATTTGGGGGTTCAGGAAGCAAACACCAGTTTCCCAGTTCTCTCTTCCCTTCTCACCAGGAGTAATTTTGTGAGGCTGGGAATGGAGGGGTATGGGTGCCTAGAACACCATATCCCAATGTTCCAGGGACCCTGGCTGCGTGAGATGCTGATGGGGTTTAAGGGATGGCTAAGCACCCATATTCAAATACATTTGGAAGCACTAGATTAAATGCATTTCAGCATGTACATTTCCTACAAAGCTTATGCACATTGCGACTTTGTAAAAGCGGGGATGGAGGTGCATTGTCAGACCACAGACCCGTTTCTCTGGGATATCTTGTAGACATACATTGAGGCACTTCCTCCAGGTGCCAACCGGTCCTACTTTCATGGGACAGTTCATCCCAAGAAGAAGTGTTTTCAGGATGGGAGGGATCCATGGGAGCCAGGAAGTTTCTCAAAAAGAGAGGCATCAATGAGAAGGTAGAAGAGGGTGATGAGCTCCACTCAGGCCCACCATCACCATTCACATAGACCACAGTGCGAACAGCGCCCCCTACAGTCGTGCCGGCTCCTTCCCCCACCCCACCTGTCAGCCCAACCCTCCAGATCGGCTCATGCCCTCACCACCCCATCTCCTTTCTTCCATAGGCTACTTGACTGTCAACATTGAGCCTCTCCCACCCGTGGTGGCTGGTGATGCTGTGACCTTGAAGTGTAACTTCAAGACAGATGGCCGCATGCGTGAGATCGTGTGGTACCGGGTAAGTCACCCCCACTGTCCCCTCTGTATGTATGGCCAGGGCTGAGGGTAGAGTCCCCAGAGCCTCTCTGGAGACCCTCACGGGTTTGGCTATGTACTGAGCCCTAACCAGCCCTGAGCTGTCCTGTGCTCTCTGCCAGGTCCCCATCCTCTGCTGAAACCCTCCTGGAAGATCCTTTTGCCCAGCCTTCTCTTCTGTCCTCAGTATCTATCTCGTTCTGGCATCTTTTGTGTCGCTAACATGCCCTTATGTTCAGGAAACCCCAATATAACCTAGTATTAGTTACTAAGAATGCTGCAGGCCCTGGTTACAGTGTAACTAAAGAGAACCGAAGGGTGGCATTTGGGGCATGAGGATTTGGGTAATGTTTTTCGCAGGGGAGAGAGAAGAGGACAGCTTCCTGCCTTCTTAAAAATCAAATTACAGACATAGTCTGCCTTCTAATCCGATTACACATAGGACTAGTCCACGTGTCTGGCACCCCAAGGTCTAAGGAGGTCTGAGATGGGATGTTGATAAAGGTGAGCAGATGCCCACCTGCCCGAGGCCCAGGTGTTGGCAACAGGAGAACCAGCTTTGGGTCATAGAAACAAGTGTTGGCCTTTTTAGCCACCAGTAGACATTTCTATGTGTCTGGACTGGGCATCCCAGCCTGGTCTCCCTTTGCCATAAGGGAGTTGGGGCTGGCTGGGCTCAGGAGAAGGTCCAGTTGGCATTGACTTTCTTGCCGTGCCGCACTCAGGTTTGCACAGAGCAAGGTACCGCCATCTGGGGGATGGGTTAGGCAGAGAGTTCCTCTTCCATGAGCTACAACAGGGGGTGGCAAAATTTTTCGGTGAGGCCCAGATAGTAAATATTTTCCTCTCTGGGGACCATATGGTCTCTGTCGCAACTACCCAGCTCTGTTATAGTGTGAAAACAGCCACAGACAACGTGCCAATGGAAGGGCATGGCGGGGCTCCCGTAAAATTTTATTCATGGACACTTGAATTTCATGTAATTTTCACATGTCACAAAATCTACTTCTCCTTTTTAATTTTTTCAACCACTGAAAAAGTTAAAAAAACGTTCTTGGCTCATGGGTCATACAGAAACAGGCTGTAGGCTGACTTGGTCCACCAGCCTTAGTCTGCTGGCCCCTGATCTAAAACCAGCACTTCCCTAAGCTTTGTAAGTTGTGTTGCCCTTTCTTCAAGTGAAACCAATGAGTGACACAGTCAAGTGTAACTGCTCTGGAAGGAGCGTGGAAGTAGGGGGTGGGGAGTGGGGAGAGGAGGTGGAAGGTGGGGGGTTGGGTGGGCGCAGCTTGGTGATGAGGCATCTAGAACTGGTTCCTTTGCTCCTTCAAGCTATTGCCTTCCCCACGGTGCAGTGCAAGGAAACCCAGTGTTAGAGGAACCTGCTGGGCAGCACTCACCATTCAATGCCTTGACTCGGAACCAGGCTCCCTCCTTGCTGTTGGTCCAGTCTTGCTTTGAACCATCCTGTAGCTACTGTTCCTTCTTGCTTTCTTGGTCTTTGATTCATCATTTGCTGGTCGCTGCTATTTTGCTGGGTGGGGTGACCTGGGTTCCTTTTAACCCCCATCATTGTTCCCCATCTTAGCATTGTAGCGCCTCCTACTTAGAATGACCTCCGACATTTGGATTCCCACAGGGCCCCAGCTTTAGAAGAGGTTTCCATCCTGGATAAATCAATGGGCCTAGAGAAAGTCAAGGCATATGTTAAATAGTGCCATGAACTGAATCACTAAGAGGTGTATATACACGATACGGGAACTGCTTGGCTGACACACGCTGTGAGCGTCTCATTAGCACCTGGCAGAAGGACTGGGATAAATTAACTCCAGCTCACTGCTGAGGATGGTCCTGCGTCTCTTCCTCAGCCTTGAGTGAGGGGTAGTGAGAGACCTGCTGAGAGAAATACAGACACCCAATGGGAACAGTTAATAGGAGTGAAGATGGGAGGGAGATTGGAAACAGGAAAATACCAATAGGCATCTCATTGCCTTCCCATCCTTTGAAGCAACTATCTTCACTATTGTTTGAAATCAAATGTTCCCACATCAGTAGTGAAAATCTCCCTGCAGAAGTAGCTACCAGGGTTGGGGCAACAGCAGTGCCCGACCGAGGTGTAGGAAACCAAGAGCAGGCTGCCACATGGCTCACGTCTGTGTTCTCTGAAGACCAGGGACATGGCTGGGGCAAGACGAGCTGCCTAGCTTCCAGTGCAGACAGATTCCCCTTCCCCTTCTCTGCCCCAGGGCTGAGCACCCTCGTTCACTGCCGCCCCCCGCCATCCATCTCCATCCTGGCCTGCGATCACACTGATCGCTTTAAACATCAGGTACGTCTCTTACGGGTGTCAGGCCCTGCATATCAGGCTATGGTAGGCTGCTCTAATTAATTTATTTTATTTCATTTCACATCCTTTGACTGAGAGCGTCTGGAATGGGGGTGGTGGTGGGGATGCAGATGTATGCAAATCACATGCAAATTACCCACTGGAGCCAAATACTTGGGCCCTTTTGATTCTGTAGCTGGACTGAGGAAGTGGGCTCAGCCGACTTGGTACTCTCCCTGGGACCAGGGGAGCCCTGCATGCCCTGTCTATGATGGTGCGGATGGGGCAGAGGACGGAAGCAAATTCCAGGGAAGTGGCTCCATGCTGCCAGTATTCTCTTTGCCTGCTGCCACTCTGGCCTTCTGACACCTATCACCTCCTTTCCCAAGGAGCCAGCTGAATGGAGAGATAAGAGCTTACCGAGACGGGGGCTCCAGGAGCCAAAGCCAGGGCAGGGCTTCTGGAGGGTGTGGGAGAAGCAGCAGTGGAAACCCCAGTTTCCTTCCCCAGCTGGATTCCCCCCCAGACAAGCCCCCACAGCTTTATCCCCCCATCTCTGTCTTCCCCCAGCTGCCCACCCTCCCAAACAGGGAGCTGCCGAGCGTTATTTGTTTTCTGTACGTGTGTTTGCTTCCCTCCCCAGCTTCCTTTGCCCATCCTTCATGAAAGAGCTTACAGAGCCCGGCTTGGAAGGAAATGAATAGATTACACAGGTCCAGCCAAGGCTGTGTCTCCAATCCCTTTAGCAGGGAAAAGCAGGGCATTGTGATGAGGCTGCCTCTGCCCACTCAGCCCAGTGGGCACAAAATGACCCAAAACATGTGTCAAGCCCAGCAGCCTCCCCTCTGGTCCTAAAGACATTATCTTAGTAATGGCGTCATCCTAAGCTTTCAGAAGCTTTCAGAAGCAAGTGGGTTGGATTCTTTAGGTAAATTGGGGGAGCTGATGGAATTGTGTGAAGCAAAAGGGATGACCCCCTCGGGGTTAACAAGAACACTGTCTCAACATTTGGGAAGGTCTTGGCCTATGGACCCCTTGGGGACGGGGTAGGTGGGCAGGAAAATAGGAGGAAGTGGCCAGGGCTTGCACCTTGGACACCTGGCCCCATGGTCAGGCCAAATTATAGAAAAAGATGACAAAATTCTAGAAGAGACTCAAGAAAGTGGCCATGATCAGAGCTCCTGGGTCTGTGCTGACCAATATGGTAACCACTTGTCACATGTAGCTATTTAAATTTAATTAAATCAAATTAAATTAGAAATTTGTTTCCTCAGTCAGACTTGCCACATATGATTAGTGGCTACCATATTGGACAGAGCAGGTATAAAATATTTCCATTGTCACATAAAGTTCTATTGGACAGCCTGCTGTAAATATTTGAAAAAAATTTTTATGACCCCTCCCTGGAATGTACTGTACTTTCCTGGCAAGGAAATGAAAGTGACTGCTCACTGAGCCAGCTTTCTAGGCAAATTCACCGTAAAGTGAATTTCAGAAAAATGAATTTTATTTGTTGTGTAACCTGCCATCATTGGATTGCGGGGTATGGGGGTTGGAAAAGGGATTATCATTTTCAAAAGATTTCTTTGAAAACATAGAGAAGATGTCAAGAAAGTTTTCAGGCCCCTGAGGTGCTGGTATCATAGTCATCTATCAAAGCCCTGTTCAACTTAAGGATGCTTCACAGCCTTTTCACCATCTCCCACGTTTTCTTCACCGTTGCATGGGTTCCCCTCCCAGATTTGAGTTTCCCGGGCTTCTTCAGAGCTCAGGCACATACCTTTCCTTTTTCCCTAGAAAATATATAGCAGCTAATAGAGTAGGGATGCAATTCCACACTTGGCCAGTAGGAGGCAGTCGCCTAACAACAAACTATTCTAGCATTAAGGTTGGGACCTGGTTATAGAAAATGAATGATAAATAATATCCTCTACTTAATCATTTCTATCCATTTACACCTAAATTTGGGGACTCATTCAGTAATTCTGCTAATACTAATCTGAGTGACTAACATTATTGAGCCCTTACTCTGTGCCAGGCACTGGATTGAGGGCTGTACATACATGGCTGCATTTCATTTTCATGTTGGCACTGAGGTTGGTAGTATTGTTAAGCCTGTTTTTCAGATGAAGACGCTGAGGCCATCCAAAAAGACTGTGTCAGCTCATGTTGCCTTCCCTGACTTCTGCAGAAAGTTCTAGACGCTTCCTCCTCCATGATTCCTCTTTGAGGGTCTATACTCCAGCTCTTACCTCATTATGTCAAAATATCTGTCTGCCCGCTGGGCCGTGAGCATCTCAATCACAAAGGCCACGTCTTTTCCCCATTATATCAACAACACCTAGAGGAGAGTCATCTCAGTAAATATTTGTTACATGAACAAATGTTAGAGGTGGAAATACACATGCACGTTTTGACAGACCATGCCAGGTAGCCCACTGACATTTCAGGTGGGCATCTGTGTCTAGCTGATCGTATCTGTCTGCTTGGGGAGTGAGCGTGAGTCCTTGTATACTCAGGGGGCTTTGTGGAGTATGGAAAAAAAGGAACATTTCTTATTAGGGAACACTGTCTAAACTCATTCACTTGGAGGTCACCTGCCCAACAGGCAAAGCCAAAGGTCTGTTTATATCATAGAAATCCATTAAACAGCCACAGACGATCCTGGGAATTTAACCTTTCACAGCAGTTTTTATCATCTTTCCTTTGTTTCCTCTCTTTCCTCCACAATTTGTTCCCAAGAGCTGCGCTGGGCTCAGGTTACAAGGCCACAGAAAAGAGAGCCACAGAGCAAGGCAGA
Organism: Hyperoodon ampullatus; assembly: GCF_949752795.1. Classification (NCBI taxonomy): domain Eukaryota; kingdom Metazoa; phylum Chordata; class Mammalia; order Artiodactyla; family Ziphiidae; genus Hyperoodon; species Hyperoodon ampullatus. The sequence goes on from NC_136915.1 coordinate 14,773,621, forward strand.
GAGAGAAGGAGATCTACAAAGAGTGATAACACCACCACTTTCAGAGCCCCTTATCTCGCCTCTTTCACGTTGTGGGGAACGTGTGCCTGAGTGTTTGTTTAATGGTGGAGATTCCTCCTCCATGATGCTACCTGGCCTGGGGCGAGCTCCCGCCCTAGGGCTCTGCTGATTGCCTCCGCAGTGAGGGTTTATGGCTGCTCTGAACCATTAGAGAAAGGATTAAGCCTGGAGGCTGGGAAGGGTATGGTAAGGAGAGAGGACTTCAGCGTCAGAATACCTGCATACGTGTTCAGGGCATGTGACTTCAGGTAGTGACCTAATCTTTCTGTTTTAGAAACCTCATCTGAAATTGGGCATGAAACCACCTACACTGCAGGCATAAATGAGATAATGTCTGCAACCAAACAAGCCCGGTCCCACTGCAATCCTTTTATTCCGCTCAACAAAAACTCATGATGGGACCTGTTGAACAAATGGCAGCCATTGTCCTCTCATGTCTCTTGATAACAAGGGATCCAGAGAGGGAAATTATAGAACAAGAGTGGAATGTGTTGTGGGAGGGTCACCAAAGTAGGATTCCTTGAGATCCATCCTACCACCTGCCTTGCCAACACAGACAGGCAGAGAGAATACTTAAAGCTTGTACCCTCTTTGTCGCTATGTGGCTCTGCTGGTGAACTCACTGGATTTAATTCTTGGAAGGTGATCACACAGCTAAGCCCTTTCCATGGATCTTAGCTCTCCCTGAAGCCAGAAGCTATTTCAAAATGGCTTTACTGGCATTGGCTCTCTCTTAGTCTCAGTCCTTCACAATGTTTTGTTGTCTGAAACAAAATGGAAAATGATGATCATAAAGGGACATTACAGTCTAATGATATGTCATAAGGGCAAGAAGGCAGGTACGGTCTTGGTGATGAGTAGAGACTAGGGCCCAAGTCCCAGAGAACTGGGCTGCATCACTCCTTTGGCCCCTCTGGCTTGGAGTGCATCCTGGCGTCCTTTGGCTTGGAGGGGCCCCTGGCTTGGAGCCCATCCTGGCAGCCTTTCAACCTGGCTGCTCCTTGCTACCCCCTCACAGGTCTTACAGCTCCAAGATATGGAGGAGGAAGGGATTAAGGAAGACAAGAAGCCTTCTTCACTGAGCCAGGGCTAAGCTGGCTGAGCTGCCTTATCCAGGTCTCCATTCTTACCCCTAGCCTCACAAAGGAGCAGGCTTCCCCTGATGAGGAATGTCCCATACCTAATTTTATCACACCAGTCACATGAGAGGAAAGAGAAAGTACCAGAGAGAAGGCCCACCAAAGGACAGCTGATGGTACAATAAATGTAGTGGCACATAAGGAGGAAACAAACATCTTTCTGAGTCTAGTTCCATTGCAATCTTTTTATTCCACCCTCAACCATAGATTGTATCCATCCCATGTCAGACAGCTCCTTCTGGGGGTGGAGTGATGGGAGCAACTTTAAGCTCCCTCTAGAGGTCAGAGTGTGAATTGCAACTATTGCATCCCCAATCCTTGGGGGTTTTGTTGTTGTTGTTGTTGTTTTGCGGTACGCAGGCCTCTCACTGCTGTGGCCTCTCCCGCTGCGAAGCACAGGCTCCGGACGCGCAGGCTCAGCGGCCATGGCTCACGGGCCTAGCTGCTCCGCGGCATGTGGGATCTTCCCAGACCGGGGCATGAACCCGTGTCCCCTGCACCGGCAGGTGGACTCCCAACCACCGCGCCACCAGGGAAGCCCCCCAATCCTTGGTTTTTAATGGAAGTTTGGTTGCAAAGAGGCAGGAGTTGCCCACTCTAACTGCTCCTTAGAATTTCCAGAGGGACTTGTAAGCACATACTGATAGCTGAGCCTCACCCTACAGTTATTGAATCAGAATCCCCAGGATTGGAACCTCAGGGCCTTTGTACGTTTAAGGAACGTACATCAAGGAACATCAAGGAACAAGAGAACAAGATCCTGAACTCATGTGGGGGAGTTGGCGGGGGGTGGGGGGGAAGTTAAAAAGATAAGCAAGAAAATACCGGATAATGATAAGGGCAGTACATATAATTATAATAGAATGATGGGATGGAAAGGGATTAGATGGTCAGGAAAAGACTCTCATTTAAGCTGAGACCTCAAAGGCAACAAGGACCCCACCATGCCAAAGGGAGGAGATGGAGCATTCTGGGCAAAGGAGAGAGCACATGCAAAGGACCTATGTTTGGGAACAAGCTTTGCATGTTCAAAGAACAGAAAGAGAACCCACTGCATGGCTGGAATGAAGTGAACAGAGGAGAGTTAAGAGATGAGGTGAGGGCTTCCCTGGTGGCACAGTGGTTGAGAGTCTGCCTGCTGATGCAGGGGACGCGGGTTCGTGCCCCGGTCCGGGAAGATCCCACATGCCATGGAGCGGCTGGGCCCGTGAGCCATGGCCGCTGAGCTTGCGCGTCCGGAGCCTGTGCTCCGCAACGGGAGAGGCCACAACAGTGAGAGGCCCGCGTACTGCAAAAAAAACAAACAAAAAAAAAACAAAAAAGAGATGAGGTGAGACAGATGAGCGGGACCATTCATGCCGGACTTTGAGCTCCAGAGAACTGGGTCTGGAGTGATTCTAAGGGCAGCAGGAAACTTTGGAGGGCTTTAAGCAGGGAAGTAATGGGATCTGGTTAACTTTACTAAAAGGTCACTTCTGGGTGAATGGACCATGGGAGGCAAGACTGGAAGCAGGGTTATTAGAACAGTTCAGGCAGGAGGTGGCAGTGGCTTTGGTGGGGACCAGGAGGGCGGAGGTGGAGATGATAGGAGGGCAAAGAAATTCTGCTGTGACTTGCAGGTAGAGTCCCAAGGGCTTGCTGACATGTGGAGGGGGGTGGGGGGAAAGGGAAGATTCGGGATGGCTCCTGGCTTTCGAGCTTTTGCAGCTAGACGTGAGGGATGGCGCTGTTTCCTGAAACTGGGAGGGCAGGCAGAGGAGAAGGATGGAAGGAGTTCTTTATCAGCCATGGTACGTTCCAAGTGCTTCTAAGACATGGAGATGGAGCGGTCAAAGCAGCAGGGGAAGCTAAATCTGGGATCCTGGGGAGAGGTCAGGACAGGAGATTTACCCTTGAGGATCATCAGAGTGTGGATGGATCTAAAGCCATGGGCCTGGATGAGATGATTCCCCCAGGGAGGAGGCAATAGAAGAGCACCCAGTGTGGACCCTGGGCACTCAAGATTTAGAGACAGAAAAGTAAACCAGTGAAGAGACGGAGAAGTAGCAGCCAGCAAGATATAAAGAAAGCTGGCAGAGTGGGGTGCCCAGATCCAGAAGGAAGAAAGTAATCCAAGAAAGAGAGAATAGTCAGCTGCCTCCAGTGTGGCAGTGAGAGGACTTAAAAGAACCAAGGAATGTCCTGGACCAAAGCAGCCCCCTCAGCGTTAGTGGGGGCAGAAGCCTGGCTTCAGTGGGCTGAGGAAAGCGCTAAGACCAGCTGTGGAATAGCCTTGAGGCTTTGAGTATTAAAAGGATTTGACCTTGAACTTCTGGACAAACCTTGCAGATAACATAAAGACACCATTGCTTCTATTTGGCCCATCTCCGTTTGCATGTCGTTCATAAGCTACCAAGGGCATTATCTATTCCACACTTGCCCTGTCTTGCAATCCGCAACTGATGGCAGCATCACTCTCCTCTTCAAGGACGTGGAAGTGGCTGCTCAGAGAGTTTAGGGGAGTCTAGGGTGATTCAGCGATGCTTTTGGTGTTTGGAGGAAAGATCCCATCTCTAACCATCCAGTTAACTCAGTGGCCTGTGGATGACAGCCATTCACATAACCCTGCTCAGTGCAAGGTACATGAGGCTGAAGATGCAAAGAAGGACCCTCTTCCCTCCAGGGGAGACCTTCCAAGTCCAGGCGTCATTAAATTGTAAAGATCTGTTTCTTCATCTAGCCAATGGGCTTGATTGGCTCCCCCTAAGCATCTCCCAGGGGTTTGTGTGAAACAAAGGAGATGCCTACGGAAAAGCCCTTTCCCTCACCCTCAGTGCAGGAGAAACAGGCTTCACTCATGTCCCTTTATCCTCTTTTCCGCCTGGCCAAGTCTTACTCTTTCCCTGCTCTGTGTAGCCTTCTGACCTTGCTCATCAAGCAGAATTCAGAGATCCTCCAGCTTATGTTCCCTCAGCATTTTGTACTTTCTTCGATTAGAGAGGCATCCCCTGGTGTTTTAGTTATCCTTCTTGTCTTTGCGTCTGTGGCTGAGTTTTATTTATCTGCTTCTCCAATGTGTGCTGTGGTACTCACAGGCCCTGGACCAGAGTCCTTATGTGGCATCTCTGGATCCCTAGGGAGTGGGTGGATAGGCTTCTGGAGGTGCTTGGATCCCCAGAAAGTATGCCCAATATGTTGTGTACATTTTTTTAGTGGAAAGGGACCGAATATTCTCAAAAGGGTCTGTGGCACCCCCTAAAAGGCTCAAGCATGGCAACAGCAGGTGTCCAGGGCTTGTGAGGGTGAAACGTGGAGGGCGTCATTACCTCTACCTGCGGGTCACCAAGGTGGTACTCAGGATGGGTCTCGGAGACCAAGGGGCTGCAAGGCTGTGACAGGAAGCCTGTGGTCCTTGAGCTTTCCAGGGACCTGGTGGGGAGGGGTACTGCATTCAGCTCTGGATGGGAACAGCGGTGGGGGGGATGGGCTTAGTCCAGATGTCACAGACCAGCCAACCCAGCTGTGTGCAAAGACACTCTGGGAGGGGAGAAGGAGATAAGAGGGGGAAAAGGAACGGCTTGCTTTGGCAGCAATTCACCGCTCACTCTGGCATGAGGGAAGGTGTTCTGACCAGAGAAATCTATCCTCTTTGGGGAATTAAGATCAGGTTTCTGATATTGGCAATGAGACCGTTTCTCTGCCTAGAGGTGCTCACACAAGGCTTATAAGGGCTCTTGGCTCCCAGACTGTTGGTGGGGTGACGGGGAGAGTGCCAACAGTTGGAGTGGATGCCCAAATAACAAGATGTCCTGTTGGAGCACATGTGGACTCCACCTGTAACAGGCTGTCCCACTGGATGGTCATGAAAAGAAGAGAGGGTAGCCTGGCAGATCCAAGGTAGACGCATTGATGGGGAGTTTGTCCGCACTTACCAAATGCACAGAAAAGAAAAGAGCAGGGGCCTGGGGGCAAAATGTCCTGCTGTGTGACCTTGAGCAAATCACTTCCCCTCTCTGAGCCTCAGGAGTTTCATCAGTAAAATGACAGGATGAAGTGAGATGGTCTCTATAGGATGTGCTCTTTCCAATTTTACAGCCAATCCCCCACCCCCCCCGCTTCCTTTCCTCTCCCCCAGCAGACCTGGGGTGGTGGAAGAGGCTGGCACTTCACGGCCAGGTGCTCCCCGGGGTGGGGCTTGGGCAATTCTTCATCAAGGCGGAAATCCCGGCCTGAGATGCTGTCGGGCCCTCTGAGCCAGTGGACGCCAGAGCCGTATTAAGCCCAGAGTGTGATTTCCAGCCGACTCTGCCTAGTTGAGCCCTGCTGGGTTTAAATGACAAGGGGGCTGACTTAACATGTGGGAGGAGGATTAAAGGTGAACTTCCGCTCCAGCACACCAGTGACATAAAAGAACATGACTGAAATGAGAGATGTTTCCCAGAAAACCAGCTCAGGACGCTTCTCCCTCCTAAGTCCTTCCTCCTCCTCCTCGCCTCACCTTTTCTGGGTTGGGTGTGTCATCCTTATATGAAGAATGACTGTGTCCTCTTCCCAAGAGGCTCAGAGATGTCCCCAGGGTCATCACACAGTCACCCCGATGCAGACAGGCACAGCCTGGCCCTTTTCTAAAACACACTACGGCTGCCCCACACTTCGCAAGAGCTCCCCATTGCCTTAAGAACCAAGTTCAAGGTCATTGGCCCAGCATGCAAGGTTCTTGATTCAAGCTCCATTGATTGATTTTCTCCAGCCGTGCTTCCTACCACGTTCCCAAATGGGCCCACCACTGGAATCACATGGCCTATTTGCAGTTCTTGGAACATTCCAACACTCTTTCCCACCTCTGTGCCAATGCAAATGCCACTTCCTCTGCCCGCGACGCCCTTACCCGCTCCATCGGGCAAACTCTGACCTGCCCTCCAAAGTCAGCTGCAGTGTCACCCTCAGAGACATTTCCCCATCCTTTTTTCCCTTCCATCTTCTTCTTCATGCAATCACCATGACCCAGGCATCTTAAAATACTCAGAACTCTACCCTAGGACTTACGCTGGACACACATGTTCATTTATGCAGCAGATATTTCTTGAGCATCTACTATGTGCCAAGCATTGGGACTAGAGCACTGAGTAAGAACAGTGGGGTCTTGTCTTTATGGAGCTTGTAGTTAAGCAGGGAAACAGATGTGGCCTGGAAGACTGTCAAATTTCTTTGAAATTGTGGTAACTGCCCCCAAAAGGACAGGTGCCTGCTAGCTGAGAGCTCACAATAGGGGGATTAATTCTAATAGTTGAATGTCTCCCTTCCAGAATGTAAGCACCTTGTTGGTAAAGACCAGGTGTCCTGTTTGTGTCTGAGCACATAGCTTAGAGAATGAATAAATGAATGAGCGAATATCTGTTGTGGCTGAGTGACATGGAAGTAAACCCTTAGTTGATGAAGTGAATAATTTTCTCACAATTACAACAATGGATGGGATGACTTGAGGACTGGTGAGTTCCCTACCCCTGAGAGTGTCTAAGCAAATTTTAGAGTGGCCTCCTAACAAAAATGCAATAGAGGGCTTCCCTGGTGGCGCAGTGGTTGAGAATCTGCCCGCCAATGTAGGGGACACAGGTTCGAGCCCTGGTCTGGGAAGATCCCACATGCCGCAGAGCAACTAGGCCCGTGAGCCACAGCTACTGAGCCTGCGTGTCTGGAGCCTGTGCTCCGCAACAAGAGAGGCCGCAATAATGAGAGGCCCGCGCACCACGATGAAGAGTGGTACCCGCTTGCCACAACTGGAGAAAGCCCTCGCACAGAAACAAAGACCCAACACAGCCATAAATAAATAAGTAAACAATTAAAAAAAGAAAAGAAAAAAAATGCAATAGAAAGAATTTCTGGCTCCCTGGCCCAAGGGAGCCCAGAACAGGATGACATTGTCCATTTCAGCTCTGGAATTCTGTGCTACGTCAGGTTCAGCCTCCCAACGATGACATCATGACAAGGTAGGGATGGAGCCTCCAGCCAGCTTGGCTAGCCCACACATCAAGTGTGGGACACCAGGTATCCAGAAAGTTCTAGATTCCCCAGGAGAGGGGTGATTGTAGATGTTCTGGGAATCTGCTTCATGTGGGTACCCCACCTTTGAGTGAACATTCAAAAGAGAGGATGCTTCAGACACCTGGGGGCAGAGAGGTGGGGGGAGAATGTGAAGGGAGTTAGTAAGAACAGATACAGAAGAGCAGTCCGCGGCTGACGGTGTCGTAAAACACATCCCGTTCATGTCAGCCTGCCTGAAACTCATCACCGAGGCCTCTCTGTTGCTGTTGGGACAAAGACCCGAACCCTGGTGTCCTCTTACAGGGTCTGGCCCTTGCCTGCCTCTCCAGGGTCATCTCCCATGTGTCCCCGTGAAGGAAGAAGCTGCGGGCGTTGAGAGACCTCAGGGAGCCTTGACCGAAGGAAAAGGAGGGACTGGGGAAGGGCAGAAAGGGTCCTGCAAGCTGGACCCACTAATTCTCATGCCGGAGCCTGGGACACTGAGGTTAGACGGGGTTAAGCAACTTGCTCTGAGTTGTGCTACTAAAGAGAGGCTGGGTCAAGCTTTGAACCCACTCTCTGACTCCAAAGCAATGCTCTTTCCTTAGGCTCCGCTCAAGTTCGTAAATACCGTGCTGGGGGGTGGGAAGGATTTCCGCCCGAGTGACAGGCAACCCGAGGGCTGAACCCTCAGAAGGGCTGAACCCCTCTGGCTTGGGGAGCCTCTTTCTTCCTCCTCCTCCTCATCAATGCCATCGCTATGGTTTAGGTCTGGTGCTGTGTCAGGGACGTTACAAAATCATCCCACTGTCTCCTCGCAGAAACCACGTGACGCCGGCACTCTTGTCCATTTTAGGGGTGGGAACATTGAGGCTCAAAGAGGTAAAGTAACTGACTCCAAGCCTTGCAGACAGTAAGACAGCGCAGGATCTAACCACTGGCCTGATTTCCCCTCACAGCCAGACCTTCTCAGCATCCAGGCTTGTCCACAGAGCTGACAGAGGCCGTCCAGATCCGCCTTCGGGAAGCTCCTTAGCTCTGGCACAGAGTGAGACAGAGAGGGCAGGGGGGCGAGGCGGGGCTGGCTGCCTCGGGATGTCCTCATCGTCACACAGCCAGAGCACCTGTCTGCAGAGGCAGCGGTACAGATCCGGGCAGGGGCTGTCAACACCATAGGAGGACCCAAGGGAACACACAGCTTCCACCTGCAGGGATGATGCAGACAGCACGGTGCACCTACCCTGAGACAAACGTGCAGAGCAGAGCAGACAGGTGGAAAGGACAGGACCCTCCCCTCCCCTCCCGCGCCCCTCCCTGCACAGCCCTCCTCGCACAGGGCGTCTGCCCACGTCCCTTGGATGAACCTGAGAAAACGTTTGATGCTACCATCCAGAGCCGGGTCTTGGAACACAGCCCTCAGGAATCCCAACAATGAGGGAGAAGGGTGGCCTGGATTAGTGGAAAGTCTGAACTGGAGACTATCGTTGAAGAAATGAATTTGTTGATTATTATTATTAACTATTATTATGTTGCAAGATGGTGGAGTAACTCAGATGAGTCAAAACAAGTGTTGTCAGGTAGTGGATTTGGGGGACCTGCTTTCATGGTTATAATAATCACTTCAGTTGGCACATTAATTATATGTGAGCAGATGCTGCCAAAATAATTGAGGGTGTGGGAAAGCCGTTTCTTTCCTTAAGTGGCTTGAACATGCCCCTTTAAGCAGGTGTACTCGATGAATATCACATCACGCCAGGCTTGATATTTGGAGACGGAGAGGAGTGAGTCCTGTCTGAACGTGTGGGCTCGGACTTAGTGAGATCTCCAGATCATCCCTCATGCCTTCTTTGCTTCACGTATGGAATGAACACCTACAGGAAACCTGCGCGGAGTTTTGGGTGCAACACCGAGATGCCGACCCCGGCTCACGCTCTGTGGGGAGAGACGGGATGTCACAGAGCCACAGAGCAGGAGCCCCACCCTAGTCTGGGGCTGCTCCGGAATAAGGAGGGGACAAAGGGCATGGCCAGTAGAGCCCAGGGCACGTGCAAAGGCCTTGAGGGTGGCCCATGGAAATCCCATCGGGTGCTGGTGAAGGCTGGAGAAGGAGAAGGAAAGAAGGCTGAGGGCAATCAGGGACCCGAGAAGAACGAGCTACAGTTGGGGTTCCAGGCAGTGGAGCTTGGCTTGTATCCACAGGGAGCATTCGAAGAATTTTTTTTTTTTTTTTTTGGTGGTACGCGGGCCCCTCACTGTTGTGGCCTCTCCCATTGCGGAGCACAGGCTCCGGACCCGCAGGCTCAGCGGCCATGGCTCACAGGCCCAGCCACTCCGCGGCATGTGGGATCTTCCCGGACTGGGGCACGAACTCGTGTCCCCTGCATCGGCAGGCGGACTCTCAACCACTGCGCCACCAGGGAAGCCCACATACGAATAATTTTAAGCAAAAGAGCAGCAGCATCCAGTTTTACGGATCTCTGGACCCCTCCCAGAGATATCTGATAAGCATCTCAGACTTGACACAGCCAAAGCAAAATTCTGTATTTCTCCCCCAAACCCGTTCCCATTCTTCCCCCTCTCAGTAAGTGGCATCACCATCCAGCCAGTTACTTCAGCCAAAAACCTAGGGATCTTTTCTGCTCTTCCCTTCCCTTGCCTCACCCCAGCCTACAGCTCTTCCATTGAGTCTAACCCTCAAAACACACCCCGACTCCACTTGCTCCTTCCTGTCTCCTGGCCACCAGGAGCCTCTATCACTACGTAGAGGTGGCAGTCTCCCCTCTGCTGCCTTCTACCACCCAGCCTTGTTAGTGTTCCGTAAATAGCCTACAAGTCCACTCTTCCTAAAAGTCCAAGTTGACCCGATTCCTGATGTGCAGAACCCTGTGTTTTTTGGTGGTGTTCCAAAGAAGAACAGCCTGTGCCGCAAGGAGTGTGTGGACCAGGGGTGAAGAGGCCGCTTAGCAAAAGGGACGCTGGAAGCAGAAAGATCTGCGTTCAATTCCAGGCTCTGCCTCTTCCTCTGTCACCCCTCTCAGCCTCCACGTCAGTGCCTGTAAAGTGGGCTGATGATAATAGCACCAACCTCTTAAAATCATCCCAATTTGGGCAATAAATCACACTGTTTGTTGCCAATTCCCAGTTTGCAGGAAGTGCTTTTCATATGTTAACTAGAGCATGATGGTGCTCTAGTTTTCTGTGAACACAGCATGTCATGATCCCACAGTGTCAGGCTGAGATGGGACGGGCAGGGGTCTCTGCTTTGAAGGGGTTGTTGCAGGTGGTGCTGGAGGCCTTCCTCTGCATCTGAGAGCACGTGCTGGAGGGGGACCAGATGGAGGCTGGAGGGAAGTCGTTCAGTGGATCCCGCAAAGAAATCCAACCGCATTGCTGAACCATTTTGGTCTCTCCAAACGATGCTGTACTCTCTATTGATTCATCTTTCAACAAATAGTTATCAAGTGTCCACTATGTCCCAGGCAAGGTGCAAGGTGCTGCTGTAGAGGTTCTGCCTGGTGGAATAAAGGAAGCTGGTGATGTTTGCTTGTTTGTCTTTTATGCAAGCATCTAACTGACACTTGTCCCTTCTAATAGGCTTTTTGTTTAATTTCAATCTTTTGGATTTTTAAAAGTTACATAACTATATTATTTGCAAATAATAACCTTTCTCTTCTAACACCCGAGAGACAGTATCTCATAATGTATAAAAGCACATGTCCTGGGACCAGATCACTGAGATTCAAATCCTAGCTTTGCCACTTAGAAGCTTTGTAACTTTGAACAAGTTACTTAAGCTCCATGCCTGTTTTCTCATCTAACATAATGAATTTAGGACAGTGTCTGGCACTGTGTAAATGTTGGTGTTGTTGTTACTCATTGAATTTCTTATAATTTCTTGCCTTATTCCATTGCCTAAAATCTCCAGGATGCTTGTAACATGTTTCCTTGTCTTATTTCTGTTTTTTGTAGAATTGCATTTAACATTGCATATGGTATTTGCTGCTGGTTTCCAATAAAGACTATTTTTGTCATGTAAAGGAATTTTAGTTCTATTCCAATTTCACCTAGAGTTTTTATAAAGAAAAATTAATTAAGTGCTTCTTAAGAATCTATTGAAATAATCATATGTTTTTTCTCCTTTAATTTCTAGCATATAATGAATTATGTTGATGGTTTTCCTAATGTTGAGCCTCCATTGGGTTTTTATAATTTCTTTGAACAAATATCTTGTGTCCCAAATGAAAAGAACTCTCAAGTATTTATTTTTTATTATTATAAATGGAATCGTTTTTTTAAATTTATTGATTTTATTTTTGGCTGCATTGGATCTTCGTTGCTGCACGCGGGCTTTCTCTAGTTGCGGTGAGAGGGGGCTACTCTTCGTTGCGGTGCGCGGGCTTCTCATCTCGGTGGCTTCTCTTGTTTTGGAGCACAGGTTCTGGTGCACAGGCTTCAGTAATTTTGGCTCGTGGGTTCTAGAGCGCAGGCTCAGTAGTTGTGGCTCACAGGCTTAGTTGCTCCGCGGCATGTGGGATCTTCCTGGACCAGGGCTCAAAACCGTGTCCCCTGCATTGGCAGGTGGATTCTTAACCACTGTGCCACCAAGGAAGCCCTATAAATGGAATATTTTTCATTGGATTTTCTGTGGATCTCTGGGATGTAAGAATGCAATGCAATTGATTTTTTTGTGGCTTTATCTTGCATCCTACAAATTAGATGAATTCATTTATTCTCTTTAATAAGCATGTGGTGGCTTTCCTTGTATTCTTTAGGCATTCAGTTTCCTCAGCTGACATTTTTATTTCTTTCTTTTCTGTATTTTTTGGATAGGTTGCATTTATCAGCAAACAAGTACGTGATGCATTCCTACTATGTACCAGGCACTGAGCCAGGCTCTGCTTCCTCTATTACTCGTGTGGTGTTTGGCAGGGTGAGGTAGCTGGGGTACCGTCCTCCGCAGATGTATTGAGAACAGCAGCCTGAAGACGGGAAGGAATCCCACCAGGTTCCCAAGGCCACTTAGATTCTGATTGGGATTCAAACACCATTAACCCTCAGGCCAAGCCGCCTCCTGACTGATGCCTCTCCCCTTTCAGGGGCAGGAGTAGTTAGCCTTGAACCCAACGGGGAGCCAGACCTCTGAAATGCAAAGGTTAGTTCTTGCAGGGAAAGTGAAGATTGATGCCCTAATTCTGAAATCTGACCTTGAACTGTCCAGCTCTGGACAGCTCTCTGTCCCTCTTTCTGCCCTTGAATCTGGGACTTGCTTGAAATAAAAAGGAGAAAATATCTCAGTTCATAGTTTTTTCCAAGCAGCATCTCAGCTCTGAGGGGCTGGGGATGGAGTTGCAGTGTGCCGTGCTCCCAGACGTTCCCCCTGAGCCTGTGGACGATGCTCATTCTCCCTGAATGAGCGTCTCTAAGAGACTGCTGGCATCCCAGTCCCCAGCAGGCTCCACTCTGCCTGGCGCTCCTGCTGCATCAGGCCCCACATCTTCCTGCCTGTAGTCCTGCTCTTGGTTTTTCTGAGCTAATTACACCATCTCATCATTCCGCAGACAGGCCCCCTCCCTCTTCCCAGAATCTCGCACCCCTGGGAATATGTATCTTGTAATCTCCCTCCATCTAACACCAGTCAACTTAATTATCCTTGTGGAGCTTAGGACTGCAACCTCCAGGCTCACCCTCTGAGGTCTCATCACCTTGGGCTTCCTGCAAAGATGGCAGCGGGTGTCTTGCTGTGGTGTCCCTAGAGTTATGCCTGAGGACTGACTCAACATATTCCCTAATTACCGAGCCTCATTCTTGGGACACCTCTTATTCATTCACACCAAACCACTGTGTGGGTTTGTGGCAGCCCGTCTAGCATGCCACTGTGGCACCAGAGAGCCGTTCTGCCCCCACAAGTCACAGACTTGAGCACCTCCGGGAGCCCCAGGCCACCCTGAGGCTCAGCCCCCACCCTAGGCTCTCAGAATATTATAGGAAATTCCTCAGCTGCCAAGGCTCTCTGGAAGCTGCTTGGGACTCAAGGAGGGGAGAACGAATCCTTCTTGATGATTCATATCTTGCCGGGCATTAAGCTAAAGGTTGTCCATGCACCACCCAAAACAGGAGCTATAAGCAGCTCCATCGAACAGATGGAGAAACTGAGGCTTGGATGTGTGATGGGATTTCCCCCAAGTTGCAGGGCTGGAACTCGAACCCAGGTCCTTCTGACTCCGAGCTCCATGCTAGCCATTTTCTTTTTCTGTTGAGATGGTCAGTGGATGCGAATCCTCCGCTTCGCAGGGCTGCCAGCCTTGATGACCGGAGGATGGGGTCATCTCTATTAGGCTTCCAGAGACAAGACTGGAGCTCTGACCTATGCTGGGGGAGGAGCAGGTGCATCCCCTTCCTCCTCTGAGCCACCAAAACCCCACCTGGGACGGGCTGCCGCAGTCCACCCACACCCGTCTTTGTCATCCTGGGTAGTAGCGGGGAAGGAGGGCATTATCCTTTGAGTGTGAGCTTCCAGAGTGCTTGGCAGAGAGGTGTTTCAGGGGATGGCATGTTCCCTGCAGCTGTCCCAGTGCTCTGGCCAGTGAGCCTCGGCTGGAAGCAGGCTGCGGTGGGTGTGGCAGGTCACTGGTGTCTAGAGCCTCTGTTCTCTTGCCTGGAAAATGAAGGGAATAATATCCCCCTGTGAGGTACTGTGGCTATAACATGAGATCATTCTGGCAAGTGCATGGCAAATAATATCCATAACAATAGAAGCGAATGTTTATTGAGCATTGACCCTAGGCCAGTCACTGTCTAAGCGCTTCACATACGTTGGCTCATTTAATCTTCATAGCAACCCTCTGGGAAGGTACTGTCCTTGTCTCCATTTACAGATGAGGAGACTGAGGCACAGAGAGGCAACAGCTTGCTCAAGATCACACAGCTGGTAAATTAAAGAAGTGGGATTCGAACCCTGGAGGTTTGGCTTTAGTGTCCACACTCCTATTAAGTATTTCAGAATATTAGTTCCTTCCCCAAAGCCTCGCCTCCTCTTCCCATGCACTCACAGTCCACCCAGGCCAATAGACCATGAGCTAAAAGGAAAAAGCGCAGGCACAGAGGTGTCTACAGGGCACGGAGGATGGTTCCTTAGCCCTGAAGAGAGATGCCCACAGAACATGCCAAAGGAGAGGCAGCCAGCTTGTTGGGATTGTAGATTTCCTGCAAGCTGAGTCTAGGCTTTCTCCCTCCCTTTGTCCCTTCCACGCTTCCCACATGGGGCTGTGCACACACTGGGAGTGGGGCCAGTGCTGGCTGACTTGACTTTGAAGGGAGACACTGCGATTCATTTCAAGCTGCCGGAATTAACCCCTCTGTATAGCTCAAAACTTTGCGCAACGTGGGAGGCTCTGGGCAGCCAGTTGGAGGCTGGCTTCTGTGGTGCTGGCAAAGTTGTGAAGCGTGATTTATAGATTGCTTTTGTAGAAGAGCGATGCTGGGATTTTCCATTAGACCAGGGCAACTTGCAGTTTTGGCTTTCTGAACGATTAGAGGGGAGGAGGCTGGGAAAATGCTACCAAAGCAGACAGACAGCCTCCTTCTTGGGGCCTTGAGAAATGACTCAGTATGTTTGCTTTTGCCCACCATGGTCCTTAGGACACAGATATAGGTTACACAAGGTCCGATGATGCCACATGGTGAGTTCTCTCGGGCAAGGTGCCCTGGGTGAAACTCATTCATTCATCCAACATCCCCACATCATTCATTTAGTTAACAACTATTTCTTGGGCACCCGGGGCTGCCAGGCTCTGTGGTAGAGGCTGAGAGCACAGCACTGAACAAGACAGGTTCTCTCTGCCCGCAAGGTGCTTACATCCTGTTGGCGGATGCAGAAGGCATAGATCAGAACCTCTTGTCAAATGATGAATGGGTTATGTAGCATGGATGCCCAAGCCAGACTTGAGTGGTCAGGCTTGGCTTCCCAAGGAAGGGAAGTAGGAGCTAAGGGTTGGAGAATGAGGCAGACTTAGCCCAAAGCCTGTGCAGGCCCCCTAAAATGGGAGAGAGTGTGGCAAGCCCGAAAATTAAAGTGGGCCATCTAGTTGGGGTCTAGATGGGAAGAGGCAAAGAAGCAGAAAGCAGCTGGAGGGGTGAGTGGGCCCTAGATCAGGTATTCATCTTGATAAGATGCTTGAACTTAACCCTGAGGGCAAAGAAGGAAACGTTTTTTTACACAGAGGAGCAGCAGGCACGGTCTATGTGATCCCTTGCAGCTGTGAGGTCAATGAACTGGGACTGGGTGGAGGTTGGGGAGCCCCAGAGTGGGTCAGGGGCTCTGGGTTGGAGGCCGCTGCAGTGACCTAAGAGATCAAAGATGGCAGCCGAGTTAGGGAGTTGGCGGTGGGGGGGTGGAGTGCAGGGCAGAGATGAGTGGCCAGGGGCTTGCTGGATGCCCAGCAGAGGGAGTAAGCTGCTGAGTAGTGGGATATGAAGAGACTTCAGAGAGGAGGTGACATCGAGGTAGGTTGGAGGCATGGGTGCCTGCATCCTTTCACCAGATGGAGAAGGTGAGGGGAGATGCAAAGGGGGTCCTCGCAGGGGCAGCTCTCGTGCAAAAGCAGCCTGGGAATCCTGGGCAGCCTTTCTGAGCTTGGAGAACTTGGCCAGATTGCCACTTCACAACCCAAGGCCAGTTCTGTGCTAGCAGCCTCTCTCCTCACCCTGTATCCTGTATCTCTCCGGTTGAGCCCAGAGGAATGGCCAAGAGCCATGTGGCAAGAGAAGAAGTTCCAGCCTTAGAAAACACAACTTGTTCTCTTTCTAGATCTTGCCTCCCCTTCCCCCCACGGGCGCACAAGGGAAAGTTCGGGGCGCCTGATGCAGCAGTGGAAACCCACTGGTGCAGGAGTTGGCAATGGTCAGGGCCTGCACCCCTGGCCCTGGCTCCCCACCACCTCCCCTTCGTGTGTCCTCAGACTCATTTCCTGCTGCTGGGGGAGCCTTGGCAGCACCTGAGTCCTCTGCCTGGGGAGGGAGGGTTGGATGCCCCCTGATCACAGCACTCTGTCTCTATGTCTCTGTCTCTGTTTCTCTGCCTTTCTCTCCCTCTCATTCCCTCCCTCTCTCCCTCTCCTGGTGAATTTGCATGTGCTCTGACCACTGGTGCTCACCTAAACGTTGCTTTGTAAATGCCCTTGTGATTCTCGCAGGGGGTGGGATTCCGTCTTCAGCCTCAGCCTGTGTGTTCTTTCAGGAGAAAAGGACCATGTCTCCCCCATCAGACAGGGAAGCCCTGAGGGCAAAGGCTGAGTAAAAAGAAGTTACCAAAGACAGAGTAGCTTCCCTTCTCTGTGTTGGATCATAAACCCCACGTAATTAAAATACCTTCAAAAGAGGCAAAAAATTATAGAGTAGAAAGAGGATGTCTGTGGAGTGTGACAGAGCCAGGCTGAAATCTGAGCTCTGCCGTTTACTGGTTTTGACTTCTCTGGGCCTCAGTTTCCTCTTGTGCTAAATGGGGATAGTAATTCCCACCTCACAGAGCTATAAAAGTTATAGCTTTTATAAGCTTGTGTTCCCAGTCCACGAGCACTCACAAAGTGTCTACCCTATGCCAGGAACTATTCTAGACACCGAAATATAGTGTTGAATAAGACAAACAATCTCCCTGCTCTAGTGGGGTGGGGAGACAGACCATTCATTAATTAATTAACAAGGAAGTATCAGACAGTGATAAGTGTGGTGTAGATAATTTAGGATGTTGTGACAGAGCGTAACTGGGGCTTCTGAGGTTGGCTGGTCAGAAAAGGTGCCTTTGAGGAAGTAACAATGAAACTGAGCTCTGTATGACAAGGAGGGGCCAGGCAAAGATCTGAGGAGGAGTGTCCCAGGCAAAAAGGGTGCCTACGGAAGGGCTGAGCTTGGTTACACTGTCCAGAGATCAGACATGTGCCTGGAACACAGGGGACAGAGGGAAGAGAGAACATGAGCCAGAGAGCCAGAGAGGAGACAGGCATATCTCACACAGGGCTTTGTAGGCATATCTCACACAGGGCTTTGTAGAGTTTATTCATTGTGTAGGGTCAGCTGTAGTAGAGAGTTTTAAGTAGGGATCGACATGTTTCGAAGACAATTCAAATTTATGTTTTGAAAATGATTCTCCAGCTGTTGTGCAGAAAGTGGACTACAGGAGAGTGTGTGAGTCAGAATAACCTAGGTTGTACTGCATTAACAAAATAACCCCCAAATCTCAGTAGCTTGATGCAACAAAGGTTTGTTTCTTGTTCACAAAAAGTTGAATGTGGGTCATGCCTCTTCTGGGCAGCTCTCCTCCATGAAATGACTCAGGAATCCAGGCTCATTTCATCTTGTGGCTCTACCCTCACGTTGTGCATGGTTACCACCAAGTGGGGGTACAAAAGAAAGAGAGTCATGTGATTGCTCTTATGGGCCGGTCTGGGAGTGGCTTAGGCCATTTCCGCTCATATTCTGCTGGCCAGAACCCTGCCACATGGCTGCAACTGCAAGGGAGCCTGGGAAATGTAGTTTGACCAGATGCCCAGGAAGAGGATAATACTGAGATTTGGTGATCACCCAGCACTGTCTCTGCTAAGGACAGGAGTTGGGTGGAGAGAAGAGTTAGGAGGTTCTTGCAGTCTTCCAGATGAGGGATGGTGGTGGCCTAGGCATGGATGGTAGTGATGGGGATGCAGAGAAATGGACAGATATTGTAACATTGATACACACCTGGTACTATGCCAGACCAGGAGGCCTCTACTAAATAATCTTTCTTATTATAATCCCTTGCAATGAAAACATTTAAATTTTCCTTCACAGGATGAAGTCAAAGTCCCCAAATGGCTTTTTTTCTGATTCCATAAAGTCAATATCCTGAGATACTCTCTAACCAATGCTTTTAAAAGACACGGTCATAAGACCCTGGAGTTTTAACCTTGGAATGGCTTTTAGAGATGTCCAAGACAACCTTCTGTACTTATCAGGGGGAAGGAGTGGCCCAGAGGAGGCCACGGACTTGCCCCAGCTATCACTAGCTAAGCGGAGGCCAGGGGCCAGAGCCAGGACCACACGTGCCTCTCTATCCAAATCCAGATCACGTGACTTCTGGATTTCTCCTTCCCCAGCAAGTCCAAGATATAAATGGCTGGGGAAGTGCCTGGGGCAAAGTTCCTCTCTTGGTCATATCTGGTGAGATCTACACAGAAGGGGAGGGAGGGAGGAGGGTGGACTGGGGCTTGCTCACTCAAACCTACCACATTGTTCCCTGTCTCCAAGCTCCTGAGAAACAATGTATGGGGTGTGAGAAAGATCATGGGTTCTAATCCTACCTCTGCCACTTTCTTGCCATTACATCTTGAGTTAGTTACTTAACCTCTCTGAATGTTAAACTTCCTTTCTGAGTAAAGGGGGTTCATGATGCCGGCCACACGGGGTTATTAGGACCGAGTGAGATAGTGTAGGTACAAAGTCCTAAGTCTGGGCTTCCCTGGTGGTGCAGTGGTTGAGAGTCCGCCTGCCAATGCAGGGGACACGGGTTCGTGCCCCGGTCCAGGAAGATCCCACATGCCGCGGAGCAGCTGGGCCCATGAGCCATGGCCGCTGAGCCTGCGCATCCGGAACCTGTGCTCCGCAATGGGAGAAGCCACGACAGTGAGAGGCCCGCGTACCCAAAAAAAAAAAAAAAACATCCTAAGTCCAGAGCTTGACATCTAGGAGGTGCTCAACCAATGGGAATAATTGCTGGGAAGAATTACCAAGCCACCTTCCATTCCAACCCCCTCGTGCCCACGACCCTGGATGCTAACTCTGTATCATCTAGGCAAAACTTTTCCAGGATCAGGACAAGTCTAGGAAGTCACTCCACTCCTCGTTAATGAATGCTTCTCCCTTCCCCAAGAAGCAGATGGCCTTCCCTGGCAACCTCATCCACCCCGTATGGTCCACCTTGCCTTTACGTAAGATGCTACCGAGTATCCTTGCCACCTTACCCAGAGATCAAAGGGGCCACAGCAAACCCAGACTTTCCTGAGTCCCCTGAGGGGCTGCACTATTTTCTGGCACCCAAATGTCCTTAAATAGGCTTCTGTTGTTTGCCTTGGGTCAAATCTAGAGGGGAAGGGAGAGAGAACACTCACACCCTTGAGAACTGGGCCAGACCCCAGGCTTCTGGCTACCTCCCGTCAGCCTCTTTGAAGGTTCAGGGGGCCCTTTATCTCTCCGCGGTCCTGCCCAGGGAAACTCCAGGCTGGATCCTGCCAGTCCCTAGGATCCAGCATGGGCTCTCAGAGGTAGTTCAATAAAGAATTTTAAAGGCTTTTAATGCTTAGCAGGGAGTCTGTCCTTTGCCGAATCACCAGTTAAGAGGACAGGCCAGTTCAATATGAGTTTATTACTAGCATTTTATCTGGAAGAGGAGGCACGGGGGGAGGTGCAGGCAGTGAAGGCTCTGGGACAGCCTCCTCAGCTTCCTTTGACAGGGACAGTCATCTACAGTAACTGTGCGCCTCCCACCTTGAAGGCTCCAGGGAGAAGCCAAAGGACCCCTTGACTTTTTCCCTACCCTTAGGAGCTCACAAAGCAATGGAGTGAGGTTGGTCAAAGAAGGCTTCCTGAAAGGGGCAGACTTTAAGCTGGGCTGTGAAAGATAAGTAAAGTTAGGGGAGAGTGGAGAGAAAGGAGAGGGCATCATGGGCAAGGGGTCCTGCAGGAGCAAAGCAGGGCTCATGGGAGCTAATAAATAATATTTGGGGGGCACTTTCTATGTCTCAGGATTGTGCTAAGCACTTTATAAGTGATCTCTAATCTTTCCAATTCTAAGACACAGGTTCTTTTGTGGTCAGCATTTTGTAGATACAGAAACTGAGGCTTAGGTATTTCAGTCCAATTCATGCTTCTAGAAGGTACTGGACCTTGGATTAGAACCAGACAGATGGTCTCAGTACTTCTGCTTTTAACCTCTAGGCTGAAAAGTGGGGGAAGAGGGCTTCCCTGGTGGCGCAGTGGTTGAGAGTCCGCCTGCCGATGCAGGGGACACAGGTTTGTGCCCCGGTCCGGGAGGATCCCACGTGCCGCGGAGCGACTGGGCCTGTGAGCCATGGCCGCTGAGCCTGCGCGTCCGGAGCCTGTGCTCCGCGACGGGAGAGGCCGCAACAGTGAGAGGCCCGCGTACCGCAAAAAAAAAAAAAAAAAAAAAAAGTGGGGGAAGAGATGTGGAGGGGTTAGGAGTACGGGGGCTGTGATGCTGGTAGCATTCGTCTTTACCTGAAGCCCAAAGGTCCCCATGTCCCTCTTTCTGAGCCTCCCAAGGTCATCTGTCCATTCATTCATCCATCCATGTACCCATTCACCAGATTTGACCAACCACCTAGACTGACCTGGCCTAGGCCCCGGTTCCTCTTATCAGCTTTCTTCTTCCCTTCTATTCTAGCAGGTACCTTTGGAAACTGTTACCCCCAAAGGAATGTTATGTCAGGCGACCTTCTCAGGTTGTGGCTAATGGCCTTGGAATTTCTCATCAACCACAAAGTAGGCTGTTGCCTACACTACTCCTGGACATAGGCTGCCTAAGGCTGGTGGTTCTGTACCACTTCTGAAACCTTCAAAGACGCTTTGCCTATGCCTAGAGCCCATAAGAACATGGTGATCATTCAGGTGTTTGTTCATCCATACACCCATCCACCCATCCATTTATTCATCCATCCCTCTCTTCATCTATCCACCCACCCACCCGTCCACCCATCCATCCACTTACTCCACTCATTCATCCAGTGCTTATTTTGAGCTAGTGGCCTTGTCCTCCTTACACTGGGCCCTCGGTACTGTAGGCTGGGATTTTCTGGAAAATGGAGAAGTTAGTTTATCCAACCCATCTCCCTTTAGGCTTTGTCAAGTGATAGATGCTCTGAATCCACAAAGTGAAATATACTAACCCCAGGACAAGTGACAGGCCTGGCCCCGCTCAGATGTGTTCTTCCAGTCTCCAGTCCCTTCCACTGTAGAGAAGTGGATGGAGAAGCGACCCAGCCTCTGAATTACAGGGTGAGAAACTGAGGCTTGGAGGAAGGGTCACCTGCCCCAGGTGCGTGGAAATCAGGAGCCAAACTCACTCTCACTTCCCTGGCTGGCTGCCTGCTTAGTGTCCACCCACTTGGTGCTCCTGCTGGGCTTGTGAGTATTTCCTCATCCATCCAGGCAGAGTAGCTTTTGTCAAGTTCAATATTGCTCACAGTCCGGTGTAGTCCTGCTGCAAGGCTGTGGCTGTGGACAGACAATGACACACCCTGGCAGGGCACACGGGTGACAGAATAAAGACTTGAATGGCTCCCTCTGATCGTTCTATCGTGCCCCCCACCTTCTCACGGCCCTCCCCTTTCCTACGCTCCAAGCCCTCATTTCTGTGGCTCTGCCTCTCTCTGTTCTAAGTCACTCCCTCTTCCTTTTTCCGTAATTCCTCTTGATTCCACCCTGTATTCCTTTCCTTCCTCCCTGCTTCTTATACCTCAAGAGTCATCCTTAAGCCCTCCCTCCTCCTCACTCCTCATCCCCAAGCAATCTCCATCTAAGTACTGCCAATTCTATTTCTTAAATCTCTCTCAAATGTGTCCACTGCCCTCTCTCCTGAGGCCCCCACCTGTTTGCCCACGTCATCACCCTAATCAGGATGTCTGTCACCTCCTGACCTGCCCAGTGTTATGGGCTTACCTGGCCCCAATACAGTCTCCATCCTGAAGCTAGAGGGAACTTTCAAGATATAAATGTAATCAAGTCATTTCACTGCACAAAACCCTGAAGCAACCTGCTATTGGCCTCAGAATGGAGTCTTGTTCTGTTCCATGCGCTACAGAATCTGGCCCCTGCCCACTTCTCCACCTCATCTTTCAACAGTCCTCACCCAGACCCTCCCACCTGATGCTCCAGCCATGCAAAGGAGCTTCTTTCAGCTCTTCAAATAAGCCACACCCTCTCTTACCTCGGGGCGTTTGCCTATGCTGTTTCTCTCCCTGAAACAGATTCACTCTCCTCTCTCAAGAGGGTTATTCTGACTCATCCCTCAGGTTGGAAATCTTTTCTCCACTCCTAAATCTGGGTTAGGTGTTTCTGCTCTGAGTTTCAATGGTCCCCTCCACTTCCTCTAAATCATAGCATTTATCAAAGTGCATCTGAATTGCCTGTTTAATTGTCTGCCTTCAGTGCTGGAGCCACAAAGGCTTAGAGGACAATAGGCTTCCAGTTTCCCAAAAGAAAACCTGAGGCTGGATCCCTAAGTCACAATCCCAAGGGAGCCGGGTTCCCAGGGCCATCTCTGGGAGCTGTCCATGGTGCTGCCGGCTCCCATTTTCTTTGACAAGTGCCCTCGCTCAGACACCATCTTGGAGGTGACCTGTGCTCTTGGATATCTCCCAAGGGGGCAGGAAAGGCCTTGGTCTGACCTTATGAATCTACAGTATGCTCTACCTGGTGGATTTGAGTTTGCCTTTATGTGAAAAGCTCAATGGGAAAGCTTCAAGCCTTCTAATACCACACCTGCCTCTTGGCATCTGGCCAGATTTCTGAGACGGAGAAGGGGCTATCCCAGAGGCAAATAATGTAATAAAGAGTTTCTCTGTCCACTACCTAATTCCCTTTCCTTCCCTCTCTGAGTATCAGGAAAGTGGAGACCAGGTCCCCTTTCCGACAACCCTGGCTCAGCTGCCAGTAAGGTCTCTTTGCTCCATATCACAGCAGGAATGAGCTCACTGTCTCTGCGGCACACATATCTGAGTTGCTTTCCCTTTTCTCTCAAATTCAGCCCTTTTGGTAATATTGGATTAGCCCACTTTCTTGAAAGCTGATTTCTATTTGCATAATCCTCCCCTCTTGGAGTTGCTAGGCCCTCAGTGATAAGCTGATGGGCTGGGGCAGTCAAGCAAATTATACACTTTAGTCTGAACAAGGCGTTGAAAGTGGAGGAAGTTATTTTTTTAAAGAAGACACACACTTTGTTTTTATCTCTATATTCCTTTTGACCAGTAGTGCCATCCCAGTTTTGGGCGACTGGTCTGGAATACATAAATCTTTACCAAACCACAGCAGGCAAGATGGAAGTTAGACTGAAGGAAGGACTTCCTGACAGTGTCAGTAGAGAGAATGCATATGAAAGCTGCTTGTAATGACAATGCATTACACTTTATATATATGAAGCACATTTCCATCTGTCATCTAATTTTTTCCCCATGAAACACTATAGCCAGGACAGGCATCTTCCCCAAGTGACAGTCAAGACTGCTAAAGCTTGGAGAGATCATATGTTGAGTCATGGGGGGAAGTGGAAGCAAAGCTCCCGATTCCAGTGTCTATGATGTCGAACTCACTGAGCTCAATTCCAATCAACAAACACCAACTACCAGTGGCAGAGGCACTGAGCCGACAGGCCAGCAAACCTTTTGTTGAGTGACTACTGTGTGTCAACCCACACATTACATCCTAGGGGGACTTGGCACAGACCACAGACTGCTACAGAAAAGGGGATGGAAGAATAATTAAAAAGAAGCCATTCTCTCCTTACAGGCCTCTTCTGTTTGCTCAGTACCAGGACAGGTACCAGGACATGGGAGCCTTCCCTCCCCTCCACATGAGCCCTTCCCATGGGAGTCTTCTGAGGGGCTCCCAGGAGAGGAGGCTCCCGCTGCAGTCTCCTGCTCACTTACAAGTGAATGGCACTCTTCATTGAGCTGAGGTAGGACTGTGGGTCTGCTGAGTTCTATTTATACAATTTGTAAATCATCTTGTCAGGCCCTTCTGTGAAACCCAGGAACCACTTGCACAGGGAGTTAGCAGCCTCAGTTGGTCTTCTCCAGTCCCCCAGGACAGTCACATTCCTTGACAACCCTGAAGACTGTAGCTTCCTAAGGTGACCCCCCCCAACCAAAGATACACAGGCAAAGATGGAAGGGATGGATGGAAAAATATATGGCACTAGAGTGTAAAACTGTACAACTGCATCCAGTTACCATTTCTTCCAGCTTCCAGGCCACTTCCTTCCTGGATTGGGCTTTGCTCTCCCCAAAATGTTTTCTAGGGGACATTTGAGAATTAAGAGGATTTCTCCCCACCATCCTCCCCACTTCTATGTCCAGGATGATTAAGGAACAGAATGTCCCAGAGGCAGGAGAAGGGACTCCATGACCTCTAAGGGTGAGGTGGACTCTGTAGTCTTTGGGGTTCCAGTAACCTTGACCTTGGCATTTGGCAAAGCCAGGCAGGAAGGTGGAAAGAGCACTGTAATGGGAGCTGGGAAACCTGGGGTCTAGTCTTGATTTTTGTCATGAGTACAAGGTTTGAGCTTGGGCTTGTTTGAGTCTCAGTTTCCCCATGTGTAGAATGAAGACCCCAGTGCAAAAGTTTAAGGAGAGGACCCTTCTTTAGGGTGGAGGTGTTATAGAGCTCACACCAGCATTCGAGCCCTGGCCTTCACATTTGCCAGCTGGGTGGCCTCAGGAGTTTGCTTCACCCCATTGAGACTCAGTTTCCCCATCTGTAAAATGGGAAGATACTTCCTTCCATGTGATTTTGTGAGACCCAGGTCAAGTTTCTGGTACAGTGCTCAGCACCTGGTAAGTGCTCAATACTTCTCATCTCTCCCCTTCTTATGAATCTGGGTTCCAGAGAAGCTTTCTGCAAATGAATCCCAAGGCAGGGCCAGGCCTGAATGCTCATCTGAGTTCCATGGTGAACAGAATCAGGCAAGGAGCCAGGCCTAGCTCCTGTGTCCCTCCCTCTTCCCTTAGCCTCTGATGGGATCCTTTTGAAAGCAGGTACAACACTAATAAATATTAAAAGAAAGGAAACAGGTTTGGCGGCTGAGCCTTTGGATGAATAAATAAAACAGCACAAGGGAAAAGATTGACCCTGGGATGGGTGTCTGCCAGATTCCCTGAGGCTTGTTTGTGAGGGAAAGCTTTGTTTACTGCAAAGACCAGGTACTTTGGTGCCAAGCCAAATTGGGTTTTCATCTTGATTCTCCTTTGGGACATCTCTGTGATGTTGCATGGGGACACTCAGAGCTTCAGTTTCTTCATCTGTGAAATGGAAAGATCCATACCCACCTCCTAACTGTCAGGATTAGAGAGAAAGTGTCTGGTAAAGTTCATGGCATCTAGTAGGGGCCTAATATAGACTATCCCACCCTCCTCCAAGGCCGTGGAACAAAAGAGGAGATTTTCACAAATCAAGTAGTCATCCATGTAAGAGGACGAAGAGGAGGTCTGAAAAAGGCCAGTGGGCTTGGTGCCCATGAAGCTTCTGATGGAAGTCCACTGTGAGTGGCCTTCATTCCATCTTCACCTCCCAGAACCTTCTAGTCTTCACCCATGCAACTGGGTAGGGACTGTCTCTCCTGACAAGTTCATATTCAAGAAGAGAAAGGACAAAAGTGTGAGGGAGTAGCTTCAAGATGTGTGTGTGTGTGTGTGTGTGTGTGTGTGTGTGTGTGTGTGTATTTAGGATGGGGAGCTGTACACATGTCTAGGCTGAAGAGTCAGAGCCAGGGGATGGGGAGATCTTGGAGCTGAAGGTGGGAAATAGGTGAAGAGGCAAGGCGCCAGTGCGTGGAGGAGAGGGTGGACTCAAGCACTCAAGTAGCGGGCTCACCACCAGACGGAATGGGAGTGCTCATGTGGTAGGACAGGATGGGGGACTGGACAATGCATAGACTGGTGCAGGCAAATCTGGGTTCAAACTCCAGCTCTGTCACTTGCTAGATGTGTGGCCTTGGTGAGGCCCTTTCACCTCTGAGGCTCAGCTTCCTCTCTTCTCAAATGGATGTAAAAGCTTCCACCTTTCAATCTAGGGAAGGTGGATTTATGAGAAAGCTCTAGTATGGTGCTTGGCATTTATGAGAAAGCTCTAGTACGTTCTTAGTAAATTTTAGCTCCCTTTACTCTCTGAGCTGGAGGAATCAAGAGAGGATGAGGGAAGAGCCAGAAAGGGTAGAAAGGAGAGACACTGAGGGTGATTAATGGACAATGAAAGTCCAATGTCCCTTCCCAAATGACTCCCTGTCCAAGTCTAGGGAAAGGCCAGATGGCTGGTCCCAGGACCTAAGCAGCTAAAGAACAAGGAGGCCCAGAGCTGCTCGCTGTGGGTTCTGCCTTATCCTTGGGACTTCCATATGGTTGCCGCAGGAATCCATCCTGGTCTTGGTCGGCATGGGCCTTGTCCAGGTGGAGGTGACTAGGCACCTGTATGAGGGAAGATGTGGAGGGTGATGAATCAGCAGGTGGAGCCAGAGTGAAAAGATTGGGGTGATTTCTTTGCCTTTCGGCCAGAAGCAGCCAGCAGCACCCCAGTGTCAAATCATAGCTCTTACTTACTGATTCAGATAAAGGATCGGAAGCCAGGGGCACCAAGCTGCTTGACCCTGGGCCAGCTAGCCTCAGCTTCTCCATCAGATCAAGCAGCTAATCACTGTACCTACTCCAGGGGGATCGTCCTAACAATTAAATGAGATGACACATGTGAAGCATTTGGCACATTGGCTGGCCCAGAAAAAGTGTCCTATAAATGTCAGGCATGAGGACAGAGGAGGAGAAATAGAAGTGTCAGTCAGGGCTCTTAGACCTTGGTGGCCAGGGCCAGAACAGAATGATCTGGTGCCCCTCAGACGTCATCCTCAGCATCAGCACCCAGAGTGTCTCCCCACCTAAGCCTTGAAGATGCTGCAGAAGGAATTGGGATTTGGGTCTGTCTTAGGAGGTTTCCCCGAAACCTCCCCATCCCCCCACCCAAGACAAAGATTTGACTACAAGTCATTTCTATCAGAGGTGATCCCAGGAAGTGTTGTAGGGGAGTAAGGAAGTGACACAGGGAAGGGAAGACAGCCAGTAAAGAATGTGCTGTTGAGGGCTTCCCTGGTGGCGCAGTGGTTGAGAGTCCGCCTGCCGATGCAGGGGACATGGGTTCGTGCCCCGGTCCAGGAAGATCCCGCATGCCGCGGAGCGGCTGCGCCCGTGAGCCATGGCCACTGAGCCTGCGTGTCCGGAGCCTGTGCTCTGCAACGGGAGAGGCCACAGCAGTGAGAGGCCCGCGTACCACCAAAGAAAAAAAAAAAAAAAAAGAATGTGCTGTTGAGCAGGTGGGAAATGAGGCTCAGTCCCCCAGGGAGCTTTGGGTGATGGTATAGAGGAGAGCTCCTAAAACTTTAGTGTGCATGGAGTCACCTGAAGAGGTTGTTAACAGAAGACTTCAGAGCCCCGCCTCTAGAGATTCTGATTGTGCAGGTCTGAGGCGAGGACCAAGAATTCACATTTCTGACAAACTCCCAGATGCTGCTGGTGCCGATGCTGCAGGGACCAGACTTGGAATAGCGGTGTAGACCACACTCAGGGCCATCCTTTCCTCCACAAAGGGGTAAGGACACTGGGATATCTGTCCACCAACTCCCTGTCTGCCCTTGGTGAGGACTGCGTCTATCTGGGTTATACACACCGCAGTCCTGGCAACCAAAGAAACAGCCTGAGGCAGAGAGTGGCAGGGGATGGCAGCAAGTGGGCGTGGAGGTGTAGGTGCGGAGGGGATGGGCACCAATGACATCTGCTACAAGGTCAAGTCTGAGTTTGAATCCTGGCCATGTCACCTAAGACCCGCGGGACTCAGGCAAGTCTGTCACCCCTCTGCACCCCGTTGTCCTCATCCATGAAATGGGGATCAGTGTCATTATGGGGTTTTAATGAGATTAATGCAGTAAGAGCATCTGGCACACAGCGGGTGGATGGACTCTGTAGCAGCACTGTTCCAGAATTGGAATGAGAGAGGGGTGGACCCTAGAGAGCTGGAAGCTGCAGACATCGCCCTGAGGAATAATTATGTATTAAGGGAGGCTCTTCCTTTCTGCTGAGAACCAAGTCCATTCCACCTGCTGCTATCTTAGGAAGGCTTTACCGCTGAGCCGCCTGGAAATTTGTTTTCACTGCCTGCCCATCCCCCCAGGACTCATATACACTGCATTTTGAGAACTTCTGGTGAAAAGACGGAAAAATTTTCTCTTCTTCCCTCTTTTCTGTAACCGGTTAAACAAAGCCACCCAGCTGGGCCAGGTCACCTGACACTGGTGCATGTAATTTCTAAGTGGGAACAACAACTCATCAAATCAAATGGTTTACAATTGCCTGGGATGAAACTATTTTCTTTTCCATCTTCCCCGGGAAGTGACAGATAATAACCAGCCTGGAGATGGTAATATTACCAGGCCCAAAATAAAATAAAACCCCTTAACAGCTTCTCCTTACAGAGTGAAGCCAAATAGTTTTCAATTCATTTAAATAAAGTGATTGTTTTCCTTGCTCATTATCTTAAATTCCCAGGAACCTGCATTACCCTCCCTCCCTCTGAATACAGGGATTGTCCTGCTCTCCCATCTCCTAGTATCTCCAAGTGAGTCTCTAATCTCTGAGGCCTCTTCCACTTTACAAGCTTCCTGTTGAAACCCACCAGCAAGAAGCCCAGCATTTAAGAACCACCTTTAGCAAGCTTGCTTCCAGCCTAACCCCCAGCACTTACATTAAATGAGATAATATACATAAAGCACACAGAACGAGGACTGGCATATAGTAAGTGCCCAACTAATGCCATTAATAATAATATTGTATAGGGTGCATTTGAATCCCATGACTTCTTTTTTTCTTTTTTTGGCCATGCCACGGGGCTTGCAGGATCTCAGTTCCCTGACCAGGGACTGAGCCCAGGCCATGGCAGTGAAAGCCCAGAATCCTAATCACTAGGCCACCAGGGAACTCCCAGAATCCCATGATTCTTGTCACAAAGACAGTATGTGCCCTCAGGCACATCACTGTGCACCAGCCTCAGTTTCTCCAGCTGTGAAATGGGGAGATAGGGTGTGGATAGAGTGAGCCCAGAGCAGGGATCAGGATGCTGGCATCCCTTTCCAGGAGGACAGCATGATAGACTTTGGGCAAAGAGTCAGAGACCTTTAAGGCCCCGTCATGCTCTTATTCTATTTATAAACAGAAACATACAGGCCAGCAGGGGCAAAGTCAGCTGATGGACCATTGGGTTTAAACTAAACCTCTCTGCTCCTAGGCACTTTATTCCAGATGTTTCTCGGAGTGCAATTTGCCTCTTATGTGCTTCTGTTTCCTCTTACCAGTTGTGCTGACTTAGATACTCCCTTAACCTACCTTTCCCCTTCTCCATCAAATGGAAAAGGCCATGCTCACTTTTTAGGGTTATGGTGAATCATCCAGCTGACCCAGGAGCAGGGCCAACCACGCAGGGGGCACCCTATACATAGCAGCTATTGTATTGGTTATTGAGCAGAACGCCATAATCCTTACTCTATTTTCACAAGCCCACAACCCCTTACCTGTAACCCAGAAATCCAAAAAGATCTGAAAATTGAAAGGTTTTTTTTGGTAATCCATTTGGTGGCCAAACGGGACCTGATCTGAACTGTCTTGGTGGCAAAACCCAGCCTGAGCCAATGGGAGCTTATTATGGTCTCTATTTATCTTACTTAGTGTTACTATCTAGACGTTTCACTGCAGAAATATTGATGTGGGTGATTACGGAGTGATTCCTCGGCCCCCTGGGTGGGTTATATAATATACTGAACAAGCAGCATATCAGCCTTCCAGAAGGAGAATGAGGCCTGAGTTCCAGAACACATCTGGCTTCAGGGTTCTGGATGTGGTTTGTGGGACCAGTGCTCCTGTCAGGCACAGATTCTCACCCCCATGTGTCCTCTGTGTACCCCCCACTCTTGGAAAATCCTTGTTTATATGCTATCCTTTTACTCCCAGGCACACAGATCCAGCTCAAACCCACCCACCCAGGCACACCTTCTTACCATGCCCTGCCCCCCCAACTTCTCTCAGCATCCCTGTACCCTGTCAGCCCCTCCTTTGGGGTGCTGAGTCTCCATGTTAACGTGCAGCAGCATTACCCATTTCCAGGCTGATGTCTGTGTCCACCAGGCAGCTGGAAGGAAGGCCTCCACCCTGCCTGGTGTCCACATGTTTGCCTGCCCCCATGCTGTGCTGCTGCCTGAAGTCTCCACTCTTAACACAGATTTTTGGCACCAGGTTCACACAGCCAGGGATCTCGAAACAGAAGCATGCA
Organism: Hyperoodon ampullatus; assembly: GCF_949752795.1. NCBI lineage: Eukaryota > Metazoa > Chordata > Mammalia > Artiodactyla > Ziphiidae > Hyperoodon > Hyperoodon ampullatus. The sequence continues at coordinate 14,803,932 of NC_136915.1, forward strand.
TTTCCCAGGCAAGCCTGATCCTTCCTAAAGCTCCCAGACAGAAGAGCAGGCGGAGGCCCAGCCTGTCGACTCTGTCCAAGGTCCCGGACCTTCCGCAGGCATTTTCTTCAATAGGTTTTTCTTTCGAGCCGCAGAGATTAAGAGCTTGGAAGTGGCCACTGAAGGAAGGGTTTTCAGTAATTTAGTGTAACCATGGTGGAGCCAAGAGTGAGAGGGGGTGAGGGTTTCTTTCTGTCAGACTATGAGTAGGTGAGAATGACCCGGAAATTTATCCTTGCAGCCTCTGGCTCAGCCCTGGAACACAGTGTTGAGGGAATGTTTATTGATCACTTGCTATGTGTCAGGCTCTGTTCCAAGCACTTTATATGAAGCATCTCATTTAATCCTCACAACGCCCTAGGAGGGGACTTCTATATTTACCCTTACTTTATAGATGAAGAGACTGAGGGTCAGAGAGGCCAGGTTACCTCCTCCAGATCACGCAGCTAGTGTATGATGGAGCCAGGAGCAGATCCCAGGCAATTGGAGCCCAAATTCTTAGCCATATGTATATCAGTTACCTATTGCCATGGTAGTTCTATATAACAGATGAGCACAAAATGACCACAGCGGTTACAATAAGCACTTTTTGCTCACATATCTGGAGTGATGAACTAGGCAGCTCTGTTTTCTTGGTTGTTTAGACACATGTATGTGTCTGGGGGTTGGTGGACTGTTGGTTGCCACAGACATTGCTCTCAGCCTAATGGGAATGAGTCGTTTAATGGGTAACGTGGAACACCCAGGTAATGAGAAAAGAAATGCCACTGAGCACCGAGGGCCAGAAGATTTGGAGAGATACTGGAAAAACCTGATCCAAGAGAGTCAACCTGGGTGGGCGTCCTGGAGGAGGTGACGCTTGGCCACAGTCAGGAAGGCAGAGGAAGCTCTCAGCTGGACAAGGATTACAAAGTGGAATCAGGAAGCTCAGGAGAAGATGAGGCAGGGAGCTGATTGTCCACCTCCTTGGCCTTTTGTGAGTTTCCTATCTACCCTGTCCTGTCCTCCTGCTCAGAACCCACTCTCTGAGAGTCTTCTGGATTCCCTCTGCCTTCCTCCTCCACAGCAGCCGCTATGGGGAAAGGGAAAGTGCAGGGGCGTTTGGAGAAGAAGGCCCTGGGCCCCTTTGTGAAACATGAAGAAAGGAGGAGAAGATGCCTGCTGATGATTCCAAACGTGTGCAGCCCAGTGGTGGAGGAAGGAATCCCTTTCCCACCAGCACTCCGTCCATTTGTTTACTCTGCCTCGTCTGGTCATTTTACGGTTGAGAAAACAGAACTTGAGTTCAAAGCGAACAGCCTTAATCTTCCAGCCTGTTAGTAGTAGAGGCACCTCTGAGACACAGGTCTCCTGACCCGCAGTGCAGACGTCTTTCTAAAATGCTAAAATACACCCCCAAAGCCTCTCTCCCTGCGGTCCCCTGAGTGATCAGCATTGAGGTTTCCTTCTTTGGTGCTTTGTAGGAGGTTCCCAGGTGATGTAAGTACTTTGGGGCTGTGGATGGGGCATTAGGGTCTCCTGGGTCCCCAGGGGATGCAGCTGAAGGAGAAATGGGCCCAGAGACAGGGCCGACCTGTGGCACCTCCAGAAGAACACCTGCACTCAGGTGGGAGGCTGGAGGCTGTGGTTGTGGCTTGCCTGTCTCTCTTCCAGCCCGGCTCAGGGTGATCACACACATGGCTTGGGAGTGGAGGAAATTACTTGTCACCAACTTGTGAAACCAAAGCCAATTAGTTCTTCCCAGAGCTAGAAGCAGATGGAAAGACAGGAGGCATCAGACCTGCAACTGGCCTCCGTTCTTGGGGGCTCCAGGGCAGGGGGCAAGGGAAGCAGCCGGACAGCTTGGCCCACAGGCTTATCTGGGTGGAAGATAGTCATTGGTCACACACGTGCCACCCAAGGCAGGAATCCCCCTCAGCCCTGTTGATGGCAGATTCTACGGGTTGAAACACACACGAGTTTGCCTTCCGCTGCAGTAGCTCCAGGACCTTCTGTACAGAGATCCCTCCGCCACTGTCAGTTCAGGGCAATCCTTTCCTGAGTGGGTCAGTTGTTCTTGGTGTCTCCAACTCCTGAATGCAACCTCTTAGTCCAGGAGCAAATGAGCTGTAAACAGACATGTCAGGACGTGAAAGGCATGGCTATTTAAGGTGCAAGTGAGGCTGGAGCAGCGCTGAGAAGGGAGGGTCCGATGGAATTGGGGTGACTGCAGCCTCTGATGGGCTCTGATATCATTTACGGGTGAGAGAGACTGCATGATGCTGATGGGATGACAGGCCTGGGGTCAGTGGGATGCCCTGAGGGACGGCTTGGACATTTACCCAAGGCTTTGGGGTGACTGTCAGTCCCTTCCTAGTGGATGAAGGAGGATCCAGATGGCTATGATCCTGTGTAATGGGGTGGGATGCCAGAGGACTTCCTGAAGGAGGAAGAGGAGTGTCAGCAAGTTCACGGGAAAGGGTTGATCATGGGCTCCCCTCAGCCAAGGAGCAGGCCTGAGCAGGAAGTCCCCTCTCAGCCTGGAAGCTTCCCCACGTCCAGAGACTGCACCTCTTCATGCAGAGCTGACTCCCACATCAGACTGAGAGCTCCATTAGGGTTGGAGCTGTGTCTCCACCATCAGCCTGCCAATTCCCCTCAGACTAGGGAGGACTTGTGTGCCATTAGACCAGCAGGTCCCAGAGGGCAAGTGCTGAATCTCCCCAGTCTAAGGATATGTCTCCCTCATCACTCTAGCATCAAGGAGAGGCCTTCCTTGCTCTCCTCTGATGATCCCAGGCCTTCACCTCCCTGCAGGGCAGCATTGAGAAAGAACAGAGGCTTCTAAGAAGGCAAAGACAGCCACGGACTTAGCAACTGTAATTTGCAAGTGACCTTAGGCAAGTCCCTTCCCCTCTCTGGAGCTCAGTTCCCCTCAACATAAACCAAGAGGCTTTCCAGCATTTCAGAAGCATGCTTCTGGCTCTCTGAACACCTTCCAGAGGGATCCTTCTTGCAGCATCGGCTCCCATCCTCCACCCTCATGCATCTCCTCCTCAAGGACCCGCTCCCAGGCTGAGCCAGACAGCGTCTTTGTGCTGGTGCTGCCTGCTGGCAGCTTCATTTCCCACCTCTTTGAGCTCGGAGCATTCCTGGTGGCTGAATTACCAGCCCTGCAGGGAACCAAAATTAAGAGATTCCAAACCCTCTCTCTCCCCTCACCCCCAAAGCTCAGGGAAGTGGCTCTTTGAAGACTTCAATTCAAACCAGAGAGAAAACAATTCTGAGATATCCGTCCCGTTCACTTGGCTCGGTCCCTCATAATTATTTCTTCTCCAGCCCCAGATATTCTAGGAAGAATGGGCGGAGGATTGGGGGGAGCCACCCTGGATGACTCACATCCCCCAAGGTTCTGCCAACACGTGGCATCTACTTCATCCCTCTCGGGGCAGCTGTGTGCCAGAGGGCGCCCTTTGTACCATAACTCAGGTAGAGACACGTTAGCACGCAGCTGGCTCCCAGTAGGTGGTCTGCAGAGGCAGGCCCTCTTCCCCAGGGAGAGAACCTGAACCAGGCCCCCCTTGAGGTTGCTCAGGGCTCACCACTGACTAGAGACCAGATTTCTGACCATGACCATAGCCGCCCTAGAAACAGGCCGGGCTCAGTGACAGCAGGCTTCCTGCCCTCCAGGCAGTCCCCACCACCAGAGAGGGAATCTCAGGCTCCTTCCTATCGGTGCCTATCAGAGATTTCAAAAAGAAAAAAACTACCTGAACCAGCGCCACTGAAGCTGTCCGTCACTGCTACTCGCTCGCAGACCACGTGTAATTTGATGCCGTGGTATTTCTGCAAATTACATATTTTTCTCCCCTATCAAAGCTGCACTTTTGACTGCTGTAATATTTACCTAACCGTGCAAGTAATTTTCAGGCCTCACTTAGTGGACCAGTGGGGTGTGGAGGAAAGCAGGGATGGAGTGCCCCTCAGACAGCAGGCCCAAAAGGAGCTAAAATATGGTGAGAAGGGGTCTTAACAACCCAGCTGAGCTCAGAGAGACCTTTCCTCTGCCTCACCTCATAGAGTTAGGGACAGAGGATGGACTTTCAGTGGCTCTCCACCAAGCATTGTCTAACTGTTGCTTACATGCTTCTGATGATGGGGAGCTCACTACCCACTATAGCTAGATACCCAGTCCATCTCTGAGTATCTCGGACAGTTAAAAAGTGCTATCTTGACACTGATGGACTCTGTCACCCTATAACCTCAATCTGTTTCATGGGTGACATAGAGTTAAGGTGACCAACTCATCCCTACTTGTCCAGGACTTTCCCAGTTTTAGCACTGTATGTCCCACATCCAAGGCCTCCACTTAGGAAGACCAACTTGTGATTTGCCTGCGACTATCCAGGTGCAAAAACCAAAAGTCCTGCATCCTGGTAAGCCCCTCAATCCCAAGCAAACCTAGACAGTTGGCCACCTTACCTAGAAAAGCTTCTGTCCACTTTCCTCCTCCACCAGACCCCCTTCCTGAGGCTCAGAGGCAGTCACGGTGCCCCCAGGCACTGTGGGAGGTGGGAAATGACCAACCAGGGGCAATAATGGCTGGTCCAATCTCTAGAAGGAGCAGGATGATGGAGGGACCGGGCAGTCTTTGGCTCAAACCCACCTGTGCCACTTCTCAGCTAGGTGGCCACAACCTCTCTGACTTACACAAAGATTGCTGTATCCTTGCTCACAGATGTGGAGAGGTTTCAAAGAGATCAGGTGTGGGAAATTCCAAGACCACGGTGGCTCCTGGCCAGCTCTCACTCGGTGAGTCGCTGCAGTGGAGGAGGGCTTCTTGAGAGGCTGGAGAGGCAAGGCTGGGAGGGGAGGTGGCTGATGAATGTGCTCAAAGGCCCCCAGTGAGAGGTGGGGCGACATGACTGGTGTTACAATTGGGTTCCAAGCCTGGCTCTGCCGCTTCCTGGTTGTGTGACCTTGGACCAGTCAATTTACCTCTCACGGCCTCAGTTTCCTCATCTGTAAGATGGGAATAGTAAGAGCCCCACTTCACAAGGTAGTTGGGAGGATCTGGTGAGAAAACACATATAAGGCACTTAGTACAATGTCTGGCACCAAGGAAGCTCTCAGGACATACTCTTATCATCACTGTGGTCATTACTGCTATCGTGTCACTGTTACATTAATGCTGCTGACTCATTGCCTATATGACCATGACAGCCCCTTCTTGCAGTTTCTGGCTTTGAAATGAGTGATTCGGAAGGAACTGGATCTCTGGTGGACTAAGCACGTCCCCTGTTTCTTGCCGGGGGCCTGGCTGCCCAGGGGCGGTGGGGGAAGGGGGCTTCCCAAGCCTTTCACAGCCTTGCCCACTGGACAAAAGAGGCATTTTAATTCGAAGTTGCCCAAGGTCTGAAAATCCTTTAGAATCTTCCCCCTTTGGCCTTTAGACATGCATTAAAACTCCTCCTATGGCAGGGATATGCGGGAGGAAATAGATCAGGGGCCAAGCCTCTATCTACTTCATGCCCCAGTGGGAACCGCTGTCTCCCTCCATGACTGAGGAGCCTCTGGCCAGGTCTTCCCGCCCCCATAGGCCCTACAGTCCCTTCTCCACCAGCAGCCAGAGGGATCTTTTAAACAGGTAAATCAAGTCAGAGAATTCCCCTGCTTAAGACCCAACAACGCCTTCCCTTTGCAGCAGTTCAACCTCCTTGCACCAGCTTTTAAGACCTTGTGTAATCTGGCTCCAGGTAGCTCTCTGGCTTGAGGGCCCACAGCTCTCCACCTTGCTCACTCCACTTCTGCCACATCAGCTGCCTTTCTCTTCTCTCACATAAAAAGCTCCATACCATCTCAGGGCCTTTGCAGCTGCTCTGACCTCTTCCTCCTGGAAAATGCCTTTCCAAGGCTGGTGCTTTATCATTTGGGTTTTGGGGTTTTTTAAAATTTTTGTTGGAGTATAGTTGATTTACAATGTTGCATTAGTTTCAGGTGTACAGCAAAGTGAATCAGTTATACATATACATATATTCACTCTTTTTAATATTCTTTTCCCATATAGGCCATTACAGAGTATTGAATAGAGTTCCCTGTGCTATGAAGTAGGTCCTTATTAGTTATCTATTTTATATATAGTAGTGTGTGTATGTCAATCCCAATCTTCCAATTTATCCCTCCCCCACCTTACTCCCTGGTAGCCATAAGTTTGTTTTCTACATCTGTGGCTCTATTTCTGTTTTGTAAATAAGTTCATTTGTATCATTTTTTTAGGTTCCACGTGTAAGCGATATCATATGGTATTTGTCTTTCTCTGTCTGACTTACTTCACTCAGTGTGACGATCTCTAGGTCCATCCTCATAGGGGTTTTAGAGAAGCCTCCTCTGGCCTTTTACTGAATCCCCAGGTCCCGCTCCAGCCCCTCACTTTCTGGTTCGTTTGCTTCATAGCAATGATCACTTGAAATCATCTTTCTCTTTTGATTTTCTATTTATCTGTGCACGACTGATCTCTTAGTATAACGCGTGCTCCCTGAGAGCAGGGGCCACGTGTCTTACGAAGGTGCTTAACACAGAGTAGTAACTATTGGCAACATCATCATTTCATCCTTGCCACAACCCTGGGAAGGAGGCAGCAGTATCCCCACTTTACAGATGAGAAGACTGAGGCTCAGAGAAGTTAATGAAGAGTCTCAGTCTCTCAGTTAGTCAGTGGTCCAGCTGGGATTTGGACCCAAAATCGTTGGACTCCAAAGCCCACTGTTTTCTTTTTTTAATCACCCTGCCAGTGAAATCCTTGCTCTCTGGGGACAAGAAAACAAAATACAACCAGATCTATAATGAAAAGCAAATGGGACTTTTTTTTCATTGTAATAACACCAACTGTTCATTCAAAGCCAGGTAAAGATTTTTTTAAAATATACTGGGTGATTTTTATTGAACAGTTTCCTTGTAATAGGAACCAGCACCAGACTTTTCAGTTTTCTCTCCCCCAGAGGAAATAAACCAGCCACCCCTCCCGCGCTGAGCCAGTGTAGAGTGAGAACATCTACACGCCCCTCATTGGGACCCATGACTCCAGCTGCCCATGGCATCCCTCCTGGCGCTGTTAGGACATCAGGGCTTAGTGCTAATTCCTGGGCATGGTTGAAATGGGCCCAGCCTGGGAGTTTGAATCTAGCTCTGTCATTAGTCTGTTGCTGTGTGTCTTGGAGCTAGTTGCTCAACCTGTCTGTTAAAGACACCTACCAGGTCCACCTCAAAGATGATTCAGGGGCTCAAGTGGCCCAACTAGAAAAAAAAAACAGTTGTAAGCATAAGGCCTTGCCTTTGTGTATTTTGTCACCACATTATTACACTAGGATTGGTGAAAAATGGTATTGAACAAAACAATCCCAGCCCTGCCCTTCTGTAGGTTTTAGCCTAGAGCTCCCACCTGGGTGTGCACCACAAAGCTCCATGAAGGCTGTAACCGTGCCTTCTTGCTCACCACTGTAGCCCCTGTGCTCAGCACAAAACTTGCCTTTTAGCTCAGGCTCAATAAATAAACGTGTACAGGTGTGGTGTGGGTGAGGGCAAAAGAGGAGCAGCTGAACTCTCCCTGGAGAAGGTGGGAAAAGCTTTTGAGCTGAGTCATCAAGAACAAGCCAGGGGCTTCCCTGGTGGCGCAGTGGTTGGGGGTCCGCCTGCCGATGCGGGGGACACGGGTTCGTGCCCCGTTCTGGGAGGATCCCGTGTGCCGCGGAGCGGCTGGGCCCGTGGGCCATGGCCACTGGGCCTGCGCATCCGGAGCCTGTGCTCCTCGACGGGGGAGGCCACAGCGGTGAGAGGCCCGCGTACCGCAAACCCCCCCCCACCCCCCCCCAGAAAAAAAGAATGAGCCAGAATCAGACAGGCAGACATGGAGAGGAGAGGCTTACAATCTAGACCAGGGGCTGGCTACCTATAGCTCATAGGCCATGTCCAGCCCACCATCTTTTTTTTTACAGAGTTTTATTGGAACACAGCTATGTCCTTTCATTTGTTTACAGATTGTCTATGGCTGCTTTTACACGATAACATCAGGGCTGGTTAGTTGCAACAGAGGCTGTATACCCTGCAAATCCTAAAATATTTACTATCAGAGAAAGTTCCCTGGGTCTTGATCAAGACAAAGGAATCAGTCCCAGAGACCTCTTGCTTGCTTGGAAATAGGATTGGCTGCCTAACTTGTGCGGCCCGGTGCAAAATGAAAATATGGGGTCCTTCCTTCGAAAATGATGACAAATTTCAAGATGGCAACAGCAAAGCATTAAACCAAGAGTGAGACCTTCTCAGCACAGGGCCCTGTATGACTGCATGGATGGCAGGCAGCAGAGCCAGCCCTGGGGTCAGTTAGAGGCCCCTCTCATGCTTTTTCTTGGAGAACTGCCCTGGGAGCAGAGTTATAGGGAGAAATCACGACCCAGGGCTCTGTGTTGGGGCTCAGAGTCTCCAAGTCCCAAGCTTCCCAGGAGGACCCGTCTCAGGCGGGACCTCCTCCACAGGGCAAGGGGATGGAGGGCCAGCCTTCCTTTCTCAGCTCCCCTGCGCCCCCTTTTCACAGAGCCTGGTGGGGACGAGGAAGCAGAGGTGGGCTCAGCTCTCTCTCCCCCATCAGCTGCATCTTGGTTATCAGACATGAGGCAGCTGTGGGAAGACAGTTGAATGGAAACCTCTCTGATGCCACTGTTTCCCACACACTCATCTGAACTGTCTGATGGGGGAGCGGTGGTGGGGTGGAGGCAGGACCTTGCTTTATGCAGCTATGGGTCAACCAGACAAGGAACAGGGTTTAATGGAAATTTGCCGAGCTAGGTAGCCACTCACATCTGGCTCCCTGGATCCCTGGCCCACTGGACCTCCCCTCCCACCCCCTAGACCCACTGTTACCTTCTCCATCCTTTCAGGTGCCTGAAAGCTGACCTGTACTAGTAGCATCAATGGGTTTTCTTGCCGGCTGACTCCCAGTCGTATTTGGCTAATGGAAGGCACCTGCAGGAGATGGGGGTAGACAGGTGAAATTGAGAGGCCAGTGTATTTATTCTCCAGCTCCTCCCTCCTGGTTCCCTGTGTCCCTCTACCTAGGTTCCTGGTGGGTGGCATTTTCCTTCATCTGCCACCCTCTCAGGTGCAGGTAAAACTCCTTTGACCCTTTCCCTTTGCTCCTTAAAAAACTAGCAGCTCCCACTCGTCCCTGCCCCAGGTGCCACCACACATGCCTTGCTGGGATCCCTCAGCTCTGTTCACACCTTTGTAAATAAACCTGGTGTTGAACCCTCCTCGTTTATCCTCTTTGCATGGACTGTCTGTTTTCTGCTGGACCCCACCTGATACAGCCTCTTCCCCCGCACACCCAAATGTCGCTCCAATCAAATAGAGGCTCTCACAATGCAATGGAGGTGGCACTGGCATTCCCTGTGTGTGCAGGTGGGGGCTGAGATGGAATTCCTCCTTGACAAGAGGAGAAGCATGCAGCTGTGGTTATTGCTGCCTACAAATCACACCGAAATGCAGCATCTTAAAACACCAGCTATTTCGTTACATCACATGATTGTGTGGGTCTGGAATTCAAACAGAGCCAGGCTGGGTGATTCTGATGCTTTGAATGGCATCACCAGGGGTCACTGGGTCATGTTCAGTTTGGCGGCTGGTCTGGTCTGCAGGGGTCAAGGCAGCTTCACTCATGTGCAGGCAAGGCTGGGCTTTTGGGTCCCTCTCATTCTCCACGTGGTCTGTCCAGCACCATGGACAGAGACGGGGGTGGCCGTCTCCAACCTCCTAAGGCTTGGGCATGGAAACTGGTATGCTTTGGCACTTTTGCACATCCCGATGGTCAAAGCAGTCACAGAACATGCCCCGTTCAGAAGGAGAGAGCATAAACCCCTGTCTCTCAGTGTGGGAGTGTCAAAGAATGTGGAGCCATCTTGAATCCTCTACACAACAATTAGCCTTCCAACCACTGTCATCACCTTCTTCATTTGCTTAATGTTGGGCTCACAAGACCATTGTCTGAGGCCAAATTCACCCTGAAGGTTGTATTAATTTGATATACACTGAGGGTTTTATTTATTTATATATATATATTTATTTTAAATTTATTTATTTATTTATTTATTTATTTATTTTTGGCTGTGTTGGGTCTTCGTTTCTGTGCGAGGGCTTTCTCCAGTTGCGGCGAGCGGGGGCCACTCTTCATCGCGGTGCGCGGGCCTCTCACTATCGCGGCTTCTCGTTGCGGAGCACAGGCTCCATACGTGCAGGCTCAGTAGTTGTGGCTCACAGGCCCAGTTTCTCCGTGGCAGGTGGGATCCTCCCAGACCAGGGCTCGAACCCGTCTGTGTCCCCTGCATCGGCAGGCGGACTCTCAACCACTGCGCCACCAGGGAAGCCCTTATTTTTTAATTAAATGACTTCGGACCCACATAGCTTATCCATCTCAACACTGGTCCCACTACTTCTCACTATCTGCCAGAGGCTCACACTCAGGCTTCTGCCTGGTTTCTGGGGCCTGTAACTCTGTGGTCCTAGATTAGCAAGCACAGGGGACAAGTTTAGTCTGATGGGCTCATGCACTGGGACACAGATAACCCAGGCTTTTATATAACACAGCTCTCCCAGCCTTATTTCTAGGAGGGAATGCTGATTCAACAAACACTGAGACCTTATCTTTTAAGATTCCCAGGATGAAGCCAACATGGTGTTGGGAAAGAGCCCTGCACTGGGAGAACAGGAGCTGGTGTTCTTGTCACTGCACTGCCTATGTGACCTTGAGCAGATCACCAGCCTCCCTGGGTTGCTGCTTCTGCATCATTCAGGACAAGGAAAGAGCATGGTTTGGAGTCACCCTTAGTTTGAAGCCCAGCTCTGCCACTTGTCTTGGACGGGTCACTTCAACACTCTGGCCTCAGTTGCCTCCTCTGAAAACCGGGGTTGCAATGAGCATGCTACCAAGTTACTGTGAGGATAAAACACGGTGACATGCAGATCGCTTGTTTCCTATCAGGCACTCCTGACTTTCTGTGCCTCCTTGGAGCCTTCAGAGCCCAAGACCCCAGTCTGAGCTGGGATCACTCACCTCCATGTCTAGCACAGGTAGGTGCTAGACACATAGTAGGTGCTCAGAAAACACTTGTTGAAATGAACTGGCTGTTTGGCAAACAAAGCAGTAGCAAGAGAAATAAAAACATTCATCCATTAAAAAACCATGTATAAAAATGGTCTTAGCAGCTATATACATAGTAGAGCCCAACCAGAAACTATCCAGGTGTCTATTAACAAGAGAACAGCTGAACAAACTGGTCTCATCTTCCAATAGAATACTACTCAGCGATAAAAAGAAATGAGCTAAGGGCACACACAACAGCAAGGGTGGATCCCAAAAATGTTATGCTGGGAGAGAAGAGCCTTCACTAAAAACTACCAACTGGGGGCTTCCCTGGAGGCGCAGTGGTTGAGAGTCCGCCTGCCAATGCAGGGGACATGGGTTCGTACCCCGGTCTGGGAAGATCCCACATGCCGCGGAGCAGCTGGGCCCGTGAGCCATGGCCGCTGAGCCTGCGCGTCCAGAAAAAAAACGAAACAAACAAAAAACTACCAACTGTATGATTCCACGTATATGAAATTCTAAAACAGGCAAAAAATGGTGTGAGAAAAATCAGAATAATAGTTGCCTTTGGGGGCAAGGATTGACTGGGCAGGGCAGAAGATCTTTCTGGAGTGATGGTGATGCCCTATATCATGAGAGAGGTTTGGGTTACACAGGTAGATGCATTTGCCAAAACTCATTGAGTAGTGCACTTATGATTTGTGCATTTCATTTTATGTAAATTTTACCAAAAGGGAATTAGAAATAAGTGTAACTCTGATTAATGATATGCATGCTGAAGCATGTAGGAGTAAAGCGTACTGGAGTCTGCAACTTACTCTGAAATGCACCAAATAAATACAAGTGGATGGATGGATAGAGGGAGAGAACTATATGATAAAGCAAACATGGTCAAGCTCATTGCAGAAGGTAGGTAGTAAGAATATGGATGTTTGCTTTAACATTCTTTGCACTTTTCTCTATGTTTGAAAATGTTCATAGTTAAATATTGGGGGAATAAAATATGATGCTGTTAAGACCAAGCTGGGTTGGGGGGGGCGACAAGTGCAAGGTCACACAGTCTTTGACAAACATTAAGGCTGGTTTTCAGCAAAGTAGAAGTCAGTTGTGAAGACGCAGTAGAAAAAGGATTGTATTCCCCGAGCTGAATCTGGACTGTGGGCACGTAGGCAAATGCAATCACTCTGTGACTCTGTGTCCCAATCTGCAAAATGCAGACAGCAATGCCCACGGGGTGCTGCTGGGACTAAATGAGAAGCCAGAAGCATTGAACAAACATGACTTCATAAGGAGCTGGCAGGAAGCAATTTGATTCTTTCCAAGCAGCCTGACCCCACCTCCTCACTGGGATTTCAGCTTAAATATGAAATTTAAGCTCCGGAAACAGGCTTCCCCTGGTCGCCTAATCTGCTGTGGTCCCCACCTCCTCCATCCATCACTCTGTTTTCATTGCCTGTAGGACACTTGTCCTGATCTGATGTGTTTCTTCCATATTCCTTAATTTGGTTTATTATCTGTCTCCTCCCACTAGAATGAGGTCTTCAGGAGAAGAGGGTCTTTGGCCTGTTCATGACTTTATCCCCTGCACCTAAAACAGTCTCTGGCACATAATAGAGACACAGTGAATCTTTGTTGAAGGAAGAAATAAATGAGCAGGGCTGGATAAGCTTAGTGTCACCCCTCAGATCGCAGAATTATGCTACTCAGAGTTTGCCTGTTGCTAACACCACCTGCACGAAATAGCAGGAAGTGAATTTAAAGATAGCCATCTCTGCTCCATTTGACAGATAAGAAAACTGAGGCTTAGAGAGAGAATGCAGATTTCCCAGCATCCACTGCCACTTAGTGGCTGAGCCAAGAGGGGGCTCAGGCTCTTACTCTTTTTCTCCAGCAGGCTGCTGGGGCTGACCGGGGCAGCTGCAGACGGACAGACAGTCAGGCTCCACTGGGCCGGCTGCCCGCATGCCCTGTGCTAATTACAGTGGGCAGGATGTGCCAGCCTAGCAGTGTTCGCTGGCACGCCCCGCCCCCTGCATAGCAGGTGGGCAGCCTGGCGCAGGCGGCTGATGGGTCGTGTCCACTGGTCTGCCAGCGTCCAATCATGCTGACAGGAGCCTGGTCATCTGCAGTGCCTGCTGAGTGTGGAGGGCCTGCAGACTGGCACAACGAGGTCCCTCCACACTACGGGCAGCCCCTCCTGACTGTGTCAGTCAGCCAGACTGGCACAAGCTGGGCATCTGTCCCCACGATGAGCCCTTGCTGGACGCAACCTGTCCACACAGGTGTGCTCGCTGACAGGCAGCCCAGGGGGTGGCATGGGGACCGAGCGCTGACCATGGCACTGCGGGACGCTGTTTGGGGTGTCACAGGCAGGGGATTGCACACAGACATACAGATGCTGGGATCGGACAAGACTCAGCCACGCCCCCACCCACATCCACACCTGCCCAGCCAGCTTGGGGCATCCAAAAATCAAGTTACAGCCCTGAAAATGGGGCTGGAAAAGTGATCTCTTCTCTCTGTTCCAAAGGCCTCTTCCCAAGCCAGACCTGCTTGCCCCTAACTGTGTTGTCCACACTGCAGGTAAAGGGATCTTTTTGACCGTGGTGGGAGCTGTCACTCCCCTGCTTGAAGCCTTCAGTGGCTCCCCATCTCCCTCTGACAAAATAATATCAATAATAACATCTACTATGTAATATTTACCGTGCTAAGCATTTTAGGACTAATAAAATAGCACACAATTATAGAGCCTTTACTGTATTCCAGGCTCCTTTCTAAGCAATTTACGTGGAAGAACAAAAATCATCCTGCAGCCTATCACCTATGAGGTGGTACTACTGTTATCCCCATTTTATAGATGAGAAAACTGAGGCAGGGAGATATGAAGTGACTTGCCCAAGATCTTGAATTAGATTTGAACCTAGCATTCTGACTATCACTACCAAACCCAGACCCTTCACATGGGGTCCAGCTCCCTCGGCCACATTCTGCATCCCACAGAGCATCCCACAAAATCCATCTTGAAACTCCCCATCACTTTTCACCCATGCCTGGCACTTTCTCTTACCTTTGTCTGGCATCCTCTGTGTCTGGAGCGCCCTCCTGCATCCTCTTGTCCTCCCTGCAAACTCCTCTCCCTCCTCCAAGGCACAGCTCAGTGTACCCTCTTCTGTGGGTACTGCCTGAGCTCTCCCTGGCAGAGCTCTCTATTTGTCTACCCTGTGCCACTTCCATTCCACGCCGAGCAGCCCATGGCAGGCAAGCAGGTGCTGCTGATGTTTCTTTCTGTGATTCCCCTACCCTGCCCTTTCTAGGAGCTCCTTGATGGCCAGGACCTTGTCTGATGTACCCTCTGTCCACAGGCCTGGCCGCCAGGAGGTGCTGAACAAATGAACAAACAAACGAATGAATGAATGAATGAATGAATGAATGAGATGTTTAGTCACTTGGGTTCGAGGAATGAAGGCTGAGGGCAGGTATGTCAGGGAGACATAAGATGGTTGAAAAAGTTCCTCCTTCCTTCTCCATCCCTGCCCCACTGCTTCCAGAACATGGCAGGGGAGAGCTTTAGCCATACTGGGAAGAGCCCTGTCTTTGGAGTGACTACATGACCATGGGGCCCATCTCTAATGCTGGGGGTCATTACCAGGAGGCATGGAAGAGACAGCAGGGATTGGGGTATGACCACCCTGACCCAAAGGCAGAGGAGGGACAAGAACATCCCCGGTGCCACACCTGTACAGCACTTGATGGTGAACCTTGGTTTCTGGGGTCCCAAGCATCAGTGGGATGTGGTGCAAAGAGGAGGTGCTTTGGAGTCAAGGACCTGGCTCCCAGCCCTGTCACCTCCTTCCTGTGTGGCCCTGGGCCTGTCTCTCCCCTCACAGAAGGCCTTGGTTTGGGCTTCTATAACGTGCAGGTTCTAGATGGGACAGTCAAGGGTCCCTCCTGTGCTGGGTGGCCGGGCCTCTCAGGCGCCAAGAGTATGGCACCTGGGAAAGCTGCGCAGAGGCCTTGGTTGGGAGATGGTCCACGGGAGTTAGGGCAGTGTTTCCCCACTGTGGTCCCCAACCCCTGCATTCAACTGACTCCACGTGGCTTGTTAAAAATCCCAAATCCGGACTCCACCCAAGACTCACTGCATTTGAACCTCTGGGATGGGCTTCCAGGGAAATTGACATTTTCAAACCCTACTCCCACCTGGCTAGGTGATTCTGCTGTGCACAGAAGTCTGAGTGTCTAGCATCTATCCAGGTCCTTCCAGTCTCCCCTGCTTCTTGCCTGCCAGCCCCTGCAATGTGGGTTTTGGGGGGTACACAGGAGATGGCGAGGAAGGTCTCAGAGCACCCTGTGTCTGGCGGAGTCTGGGGGCTCAGGTGGTTGGGTCCTGACTGTGATTTTGCATTTGACTGGTGGGAGCCTGCCCCAGGGGTGGACAATGGCCAGGGGACAGCGTTGGCGTGATGGTGTCTCCCAGCCTGGCATTCCTCAGACACATGCCCCCCCATACCCACCCCAGCTGATGTCCCCTATCCCCCGCCCAGAGCAGGGAACAGGGTGTGTAAACTGGGCTTGCTCCGTGGGTACAGGCATCATTCACACACACACACACACACATGCACACACACCATGAATCCACAACTGACACACAACCTTGATTGTGCACACACACAATCTTTCTTATACACCCACAAACCCTCATGTTCTTCCCCAAACATCTAGAACTACACTAAGTATTCTCACCATTACTTTGCTTTACACACACACACATATGCATCCTTATATGTAGCCGAGAGGCATGTAGATTTGTCCACTCACCCCTGCTGACAGACGTCCATCCCCACACCCCCTGAACACAGGCTTTCTTATTTGCACTCATGCTCATCCACATGAGCTGGCCGCCGGCAGCCCCTGGGACCCCCTTGTGTTCACTCCCGTTGCACACGCACCTCCTCATACTTGCATAGGCTCTGCCCATGTGTGTGCCCACAAAGCCAGCCACTGCGCCTCTGCCTGCCATTCTTACCAGCTCCTGGGCCCCCGGGCCACCCCACACCTCATCCCTGAGCTGCTGTCTGACTCTGCACAGTAACCAGATGAGACAAGCAATTTATGACACCAGCTGTCTCTGTTAAAAACCGGATCTCACACACATACACACACACACACACACACGCACACACGAGGGGAAGCCAATTACCCCGAGCCCAGCCCTGCCAGAAGCCAGGACTCACAAGGGAGATGGAGTGGGGGTGGAATCTGGCCACCCAGAGTGGTGAGTGGCACCTGACTTGAGGATTCCCACCCCTCCCTGCTATCCCTGGGAACCCGGCCTCCTCCTCCCCCAGGCTCCAGCAGAGCCTGCCCTCTCCTCTCTGTGGCTGCTCCCCTGGCCCAGCTCCCAGGCCCAGGAGATGCAGAAGCAGACTCAGGGTGGAGAACAGGTGGACAGGGAGTCTAGAGGAAGAGTGGTCCAGGGTCACCATGGCAACAAGGAAGGCAGGAACCCTGTGCCCCTCCTGCTACACAGTAAGCCAGGGGGAGGCTGCAGCGCTGTCCCCTCTTCCTCTCCATTTTTATTCTCCTTGCTCCTCTCTGAGCAGGTGCCCTGCACCCCGCCCTGGTTTCCCTCTGCCTAGAGTACCTCCTCCCTTCCTTGCCTCAACCCAATACTTCATCAACTCTACTGCCTGGGCCATTTCTACTCTGGACCTCGGAATCAGACCCAGGTTCAAATCTTCACTCCTCCACTGACAGACTGGGCAGCCTGGGTGAGTGGCAGCCCTTCAGTGGCTTCAGGTTTTGCATCTATAGAAGACATGTTCATTTCTGTACAAATATTGATGGAGAGCCCCCTCTGCAGCGGGCTGTCCTGGGAGTGGGGGATACAACATTGGACACAACAAAGTCGCAGCCCTCCTGGGCTTCAGGTTCTGCTGGAGGAGTTGGAAGACACCCATCGCAGACATTTAAGTGAGATGGTTATGTTTCTTCACCGTCTCATCTGCTGTGTCCATGGCTGTCCTCCCAGAATCGAACACAGCTCATGAAAGGAACTCAGTCAATAAGTGGATGCTTGAATGTACAAATGGCTTGAGCCCTATGCTGAGGCTGACTTGATCTAAGCCTTTCTCTAACACTAGTTGATCTTTGCACTGGGCCTCGGAGGGAGCTTTCTCAGCATAATTTCTGAGTGGCTGGATGGAGACACATCTAAGTAGACTTCAGAACATTCCTTCCTTCGCTGACTTGTTGATTCACTACACAAACGTACATTATAAGGACAGACTATGTGCCAATCCCATGCTAGGCACTCGGGGTTGAGTGAGGTGGGGAAGAGACTTCTAGGTGACGATTGCATGGCAGAAGTTTTTAGATATGCTTATCACATTTTACAAGAAGCTTTCACATATATTTGGGGTTTTTTTAAGTATTGCTAACAACTCTGGGGCATAGGTCCGATGAACACTTTACAGATGAGGAAACTAAACTCCAAGACTATCAGTGACTTGCTTGAGAACACAGAGCCAGAAAGTGACAGCCCCCAAGGAGGAACAGAGCCTCTTCACACTTGGCCCAGCATTCTAGCCACCATTCGTCACTTTCAGTGTCCCTTTCCCTGCAACTACAACTCTATAAGGCAGCCACAGCTCTTGCCCATTTTTAAAATTTTATTTATTTATTTATTTATTTATTTATTTATGGCTGAGTTGGGTCTTTGTTGCTGGGTGCGGGCTTTCTCTAGTTGTGGCGAGCGGGGGCTACTCTTCGTTGCGGTGCGCAGGCTTCTCATTGAGGTGGCTTCTGTTGTTGCGGAGCTTGGGCTCTAGGTGCACAGGCTCAGTAGTTGTGGCACGCGGGCTCAGTAGTTGTGGCACACGGGCTTAGTTGCTCCACGGCATGTGGGATCTTCCTGGACCAGGGCTCCAACCCGTGTCCCCTGCATTGGCAGGCAGATTCCTAACCACTGCGCCACCAGGGAAGCCCGCTCTTGCCCATTTTAATAGCCTGGGAGCCGCCTGGAACCTGCCGGTGCTGGGATTTGAACCTGGGCTGGCCTGACTCTGGAGCCCAGGTGCCATCACACCTCCACGTCTAATCAGTTCATTATAAACCCTCCTTGCAAACTCTCCCTCTCACTGCCCAGCCACAGAAACCTCAGCTGGTCCATTTCCAGGAGAGCAAATTCCTTCTCGGCTGGAGAGGAGTTGGGATGATGTAGGCAGGCAATTTAAACAGCTCCAGCAAAATACACCAGCAGTTTTCACTCTCTGCCACTATTACACTTTCCAGCCGCGGCGGGATTGGCCCATAAGTGGGATATCAAGTTTATTACAGCTATTTCCAACCTGTAATTTGTTTTGTGGAACACAAAGAGAAGGAGGTTGGGGGGTGGGGGAGCTGATTTTTACCCCCTTCTTTTTTTTCTCTTCCGGGTGAGGGCACCCAGAGACATTGGGAGGAGGCTAGAGTTGAGTCTTATTTGTTTTTCAAATGGAAAACCCCGGTCGGCCCTGCAGGCTCTCACGCTGCTGGCTGGACTCAGTCCGTTTGCCACGCTTTGGTGGCTCCACTTGAAAATCAACCCAGCCTGGCTGAAGCCAGATTTGCTGGTCGGGGACAGCTGGCGCCCTGGGATACGGTCGGGCAGGCTTGGGACCCGTAGGCAGCTGCTGAGCCTTGGCTGGGCAAACAGAGCGTGAATAGGTGTGGCCTCTAGGGCTAGCTGTTCTAGAATCAGAACATTTGGGCATTCGGGGTAGAAATGGCCCTCAGAGGTCACCCTGCCCCACGTCTCTTCATTGAGCATTTAGGGCAACTGAGGCCTGGAGAAGGGAGACGTGCAGAGAGATTTAGAACCCAGGTCTCCATCCAGTCTAGCTGATCAGTCAGGGAATGGATACCGACCAGGGGTCTTGACCTTCCCAATAAATAGAAATTGACTAGAGGCCAGACAAGAAATTCAGGCAAGGCTTTATTGGGGCTCCTGCTGTAGCAGGGGGGAGTGAGAAGAAGTAAGAGTTTCCCTTGCTCGCTCGCGGAGCTGGGGGGCAAGCTGGTTCCTTAGATGGGGTGAGGGTAGGGGTGTGTCCAGATAGGTGGCTTAGGTGATCTGCCTCAGTCCCTTTGTGGTGTTTTGTGTGCAGGGGGCATGCACAGTACACTGCTTCTGCTCCGACACCCAGTTTTTGCTCCCAGCTCTTCAGAAGTGGTAGATAGGGTTTTTGTTGGTCTTTTTGTATCTTTTGGTCCAGAATTTGCCCCAGCTGTGCATGCATTCGGTTATTTTTAGTCCCATATAGTTTCTTTGTATTTGGTTGATTGAGGAGAAATATGTCTAGGTACAAGCACTTGGAGCAAAGGGCCCCAGGTTCCAGCCTGTCTCAGAATGACCTCTGAGAAAAAAATACCTCAGATCCATGCTGGTTCCTTCTGGAGCATCACTGCATGGATGGTCCCTCCACCTTCCCCACTGGGCCTGGTCCTATTGGGAAGCCCCAGGAAATTGGGGCGTGGGCACAGCAGGCTGTTCTGGGGGCAGGTCTGTGTTGTAGAGCAGCAGGAATGGCTTCTCATGTTCCTTATGGTGCCCCAGTGCCTGGAATATGGTAAGGGTTCCACTCACTCTAACAAATATTTACTGAGTAAGAACCAGGTGCCCAACTCCGGGGGCAGAGCATGAACAGGGCAGATAAAGACCCTGCCTTCATAGAGCTTATGTTCTGGAAGTAGCTCACATTCAAGCCCTGTTTATTGATTCACTAAAAATCTGTTGAATGAATGAATGAGTGAATGAACACACAAGCACATCTCCCTCTGGGGAAGGGAAAACCCACACATCTTTGGCTCTCCAACAGCACCTTGACTGCCCCCACTAGCTTTGTCATTCTCTGTCTGCCCTGATCTCCTGGTCCCAACCCACTATGGGCATTGGGGAACTGTCTTGGAGCCTCCGAGACTAGCCTGCCACCATGTCCTTGTTCTGAGCCTCCTCAAGCTCCCTCTTTGGACTGATATAATAATATAATAATTCAGCAAGCTCCTGGGCCTCTGCTTTCCACACACACAACCCTCAGCCCTCCAGTTCTCAGTTGCCCACACTGGCTTCTGGCTCCTCCCACCCACCTCCCTCCCCAGAAATGGACCCCCTTCTTTCATTTACTGATGTTTTGCATCCTCTGGCTTTTCAGCAAGAGATACTCTGCTCTCCAGCCCTGAAGACTGAGAAGGGACACAGAAAAAGAGGTGGTTCAGAGAAGTGTTAGTATTCATAAAAATAGCTGTCTCCACTGAGCATTGACCACACACTGGGTGATCTTTCCAAGCCTTGTCTCATTTAATCCTCCCAAGAAGACAGGTTGAGTTGTCCCCATTTTACAGATGAGGAAACTGAGGCTTAGAAAGGTGAAATAGCTTGCTCAAACGCACAAAGTAGTAACCAAAAATCAAGAATTCAACTGGTGTATGGGAAATCAGTATTGCTTCTTGCTCAAAAGCCTCCCATAGGCAGGGAGAAGCAGCCTGAGACTAGATACCCCCTGAAAAGGGCCCACCTCCTCCAGGAAGACTCCTGTGATCACCCCTCCCTCCAAAGGAATTCTTGGCTCCTCCATGAGCCTCAGATGACACTTGGCAAATACCTGTTGCTACAGCCATGATCTCCCAGACTTTGGCCTCTCACTTAACTGTGAGTGGTGTTATCTCCCCCACCAGACTGTGAATAAGCTCGTGATTGGCTGCAATGGTGTCTGAAATTCATTTCTTTCTCTCCCATGGGGCCTAGAACTGTGCCTGCGTGTCTTAGGCCTGGCGACATGTTTCTAGAACTAAAGGGAAGGTGTCTTGCAGCATCTTCTCAGGCTTACACCATGCCCTCTGCCCACAGCCTGTGATTACCCCCACCCCGTCCCAGACTCTGTCTTGAGGGGTTCAAACCTCCAAGAACTACAGAATAACCTCCTTGCAAATAGCCACTTGCCCACTGGCCTGGGGCCTGAGAGTGAATTTGGAGTCTGTTACTTTCCTTTACCTTCCCTGAGGCTGAGGGATGTCTGAGAGCCAGCTGCAGGGAGCTGGGACAGTGGATGTCTTGACTGGAAGGAGATCAGTGCTTGTCTCGGGCTGCCTGAGGCCAGTTTAACCACAGCAGCCAGACGCAGGCCCCAGAGAAAAAGATGTAAATAAAACCAAAGTAAAACTAGGTGCGTCCTTGAAACTCCCCTGTCCCTGGGCCTGAAACAGCGATTTACGATTCAGATAATTCTTCGGTGCTTTATCTAGGGTGTGTGAGTATGTGTGGGGTGTGGGTGTATTTTCCCACTAATAAAAGCCTCAGTCCCGGAGAATAAATTTGAGGAGACAGTTTTACTGACAGATTTTTTTCCTTCCTTTGTATAAAAAAAAAAAAAAAATGGAGTGAAATTTGAAATTGGGACGATAAGGGCTGCCGCATTTTAGGAGGAGATAAAAAAGCAGTACCTGAAGGGAGGCGAGGCTGCAAGTCAAACAGGCAGGATGCCTTCCACTTTTATGACTTTAGGAGAAAATTACTCAAACCTCCGCTGGGCTTCTGGCATCCTGCCTCCTAATGAGGCAGCTGCTGAGTGTAGAGAGAGAGGGCCAGAGAGGCACTTAGTTCATCCTCAACCCTTTTCAGCCTAGGGGGTGGGATGTGAACTCTGGTCTGGGAGCCAGAGCTCTGCCAGGAGCCCATTGTGGGACCTCGGATGAATCACTTTGCCTCTCCAAGCCTCAGTTTCTTCATCTGCAAAATGGGAGATTTTTGTCTATTTTGCTCTATACAAAGAGATGTGCTTCAAGCAGATTTCTCAACCTTGGTATTGTTGACATTTGGGGCCAGATAATTCTTTGGGAGCTTGTCCTGTGCATCGTAGAATGGTTATAGCATCCCTGGCCTTTGCCTGGTAGATACAAGGACCACGTCTTGCCCCTGAGTTGTGACAACCAAAACTGGCTCCCGACATTGTCAGATGTCCCCAGGAGGAGGAGGGGGCAAAATTGTCCCCCAGTTCAGGGGTCTGGTTTACAGGTACTTTGCTCCTCTTCCTCACTCTTTCTCCATTCTCATCATCCCCTGTTTGGGAAGCTGGTGAGAGGCAATGTGAGAGGACCAGAGGATGAGATGTCTTGCCTTCTGACTGCACCCACGCACAGTCAGAAAAGCGCAAAGCCCTCAGAGAGGGAGCAAGTGAAGTGTATGAGTGGTGGATGAGCCTGCTGGAGACACAGAGGCTTGAGCTCAGCGAGGAGACACCGTGTAGTGGGAAGTCCCACCACTGACCCCTCTCAGGGTCCTGGAGCTGGTGAGTGTGTCATCATCACTCTAACCCTCACCAGCCGGGGATCCCTGGGGACCCCGGTACTAATAGAGGTCTCCTACTCTTATGAGCTTGTGGTTTGGGGAGGGTGAGCCATACTCTTGTAGCTCGTAGCTGGCACACAGCTGGCACTCAATAAATGCTGGCTGGATTGCACTGAATCTGTGTTCCCTAAACCAGCAGCACTACTACCTTGGCCGGACAGATGTGGTCCAAGTCAGCTGGGGTCCAGATGTGCCCAAAGGAGGCCAGCTGCCCCGGGGCCAGTCCTCCCAAGAAGGTGGCAGACCCAGCTCCAGGGCCGCCTTTGCTGGGCTGGGGAAGCACCTTTCGGCATCTCCCCCCTCCCCCAAGCCCCTTGGAGAAACCCCATCCCAGCATCTCCCCCCTCCCCCAAGGCCTTGGAGAAACCCCACCCCCAGCTCCTCTCCTGCCTCCAGCACACAGAGCCACAGGGAGTTAATTCCACTTCTTCAGGAAGTGGAGGCCTCCCTGTTGCAGGCTGTTAGCGAGGAGCCCCGCTGAGCGGCGAGAGGCTGCAACTCTATAATAGAGTTGCTGAGACAAGCGGAAAACTGCAGCCGAGTAAACAGATAAATAATTGAAACAGTGACAACACATACCTTGCTGCTTTGTGGAGTAACACTTTCATTAGCCGGAGGCAGCACAGCGGTGGGGATGCGGATGCGGATGCGGACAGGCGGCAGGCGGGATTAGGGCGCACTTTGGTCCGGCTTTTAATCAGCTGTGAACAGCTGGGCACCCGAGCAGCCTTTGTCTTCCAGCGTGGGCTTTATTACCACCTCCTGAGAGCCCCTGCCTTCTTGGGGCCTCCTTCATATTCCTATGTGAAACGGGGACTTCCTGACACCCCTCCTAGCCCGTCCCAAGGGCAGCCAGAGGCAGGCAAGTCCCCCACACTGTCCTCGTCTCTCCATCGCTGGTGTCAGTAGACTGGGTTCTCCCTAGCCACCCCAGGTTCCCCTGTCTCCAGACAAGTCCCTTCAGTCTCTTCTAAGGCCAGAGGGAGCTTGGAAATAGAATCTGAAACTCTGCACCTCCTTGGTCTTCGGGGGAGTTGAGTTCCTTTGCCCACCAGGCCCTCCCTGATGTGGCTCCCATTTCACTCCTCGGAGTCTACTCTCTTCACTTCCTCTCTGCCCCAGGCACTCTGAACACAGTCTCCTTTCACTGAGCACAGATGCTTCTTTCCCACCCCAGGGCCTTTGCTCCTGCTGTCCCTTCTGCCTAGAAAGCACCCCCTCCATTTACCAGGCTGGTTCCTACTCTTCCTTCAGAAGACAACGTACGTACTGCTTCCTGCAGGAAGCCCTCCATGATTACCCTATCCCCAGGATGGAACCTCCCCCTCCTCTGGGCTCCCTAGCTATTCTGGTCTTCTCCCTTGAAGAATTTATTGGAAACTGTTGCAATTTAGCTTGTTTGAATCCGTATGAGATCTTGGTACAGGTGACTGCCCTTGGCCCCAGTTCTCTCTTTCTATCCAGCCTGCTCCCCCATTCCCCCTCTCCTTGGGCGGGGATGGCTTTGGCACTCTGGCTGACTCTGCAAAACACATTCACACTCTCTGGCCCTGTCTGCGGCTCCCCAAGGTTTGCTTGTCATTTTTGCAAGGCCAACAAGTGGGATGCAGAAGTGGGACCACCTGGTGCATCGGAAAGGGCCCGGAGAAGAGGCAGCCTTACTCCTTCTTAGCTGTAGGGGCTCAGGAAGGCACTTGACTTCAGAGCCTCAGCCTGCACATCAGTAATGTGGGGATGACCTGGGAGGATAATAGTGATGGTTGTGACATCTCCCCAGAGAGGCTTCTCCTGGGGCTGCCTGCATCTCCCCAGCATCCCAGGAGCCCACTCACTGCCTGGAGGAAAGGGGTGGCAGGAGTGGCTGAGCGCTCACCTATGACTCCTCTGTGCTCTCTTGCAGGTGACGGATGGCGGCACCATCAAGCAGAAGATCTTTACGTTCGACGCCATGTTCTCCACCAACTTCTCCCATGTGGAGAACTACCGCAAGCGAGAGGACCTGGTGTACCAGTCCACCGTGAGGTGAGGGCTGGGCGGTGTCCGGGGGGCCACTTCTCCAGCCCTTTCATGTCTATCCCACACGCAATGCTCTTGGAGTGGGGAGGGGGTCTCAGGATCACCCTCCATGGGCTTGGAAGGCAGAGCTGGGGCTGTGCTGCAGGGGCTGTGCTCCCCATTCCCAAGGGGAATCATCCCCTGGAGGGAAGAAGCAGGAAGGGGCCAAGTTGCAGCTCTGCCACATGGAGCGGACCCTTTATGTCGGCCTCTCCAGATGGCTCCTCCAACAGTCCCGCAAAGTGGGTTTTCCAAACCCCTTTCCAGGTGAGGACACTGAGGTCCAGAGAGGGTGAGCAATATGCCGAAAGTCACACAGCCAGAAATGCGAGAGGTGGGATGTAAACCAGCTCTACCCGGTTCAGAAGCCTGTGGAATACGTCCTATTGTTCCCCACGGGCTCTAAACCTGGGAAGGAAAACAGACCCTAAACAACCAGACCCTAGGTTCAAAGCAGCAACAGGATGGGGAAGGAAGAGCCCTTGGGGATGGAGATACTTAATATTTCTACCCCGACCCCTTTCCTAGAAGACTTTAAGGTAGCGGATCCCATTCTAGGCCCTGCTGTGTTCTAGGCGTGTGGGCGCCCACGGCCCCACTCCCCTCCCACCCACTGCCTAAAAGGCCCCAATCCTGTTGTGTTGCTCTGACCCTTTACACTTGGTGGGTGCTGTTCCCTTTGGTCACCTGGTAAACTCATCAGCCTTCAGAACCCAATCGAGCAGGTCCTCCTGTGGGACACCTTCTTTAGACAGCCCGCCACCCCGGCAGAACTGACCTCCCCCAAAGCCAATGGCTGCGGCTCCTCCAGAACACACACACACACACACACACACACACACACGTGTGCATGCTTTTTCACACTACACAGCCAAACACTTTGCCTGGTGGCCAGGCAGAAAGTGGCAGTCTGCTCCAAAACTAGAGGACAGCCTGGCTACACCAGGCACGCAGGGAGATGCTGCAGGAGACAAGCTGGCTCGCGCTGTGCTTCATGGGCTGCCTGCCGCGTCCCCGCTTATGCCTTACCCCTGACCCGCCAGGAGGATAAGGCCCCACTCTCCACACACAGGTTGGTCCTTCTCTCTGTGACCATGAGCATCAGGACAGAATGGGTGCTCCCCCTTCACCTTGCATCCTCAGCTCTCAGCACGAGGCCTGACACACAGTGGGTACACAATAAAATTTGCAAATTGAGTGGATGACCCTGGGCACCCTCCTTGGCCCTTTGGGTGTCCGTTTCCCTGTGGATAAAAGTAGAAAATGGGACAAGAAGATTGCAAAGGGTAAATCCAGCCCTGCATAGGGAATCTGGCCGGTGGTCCTTCCATGCCCACTCTGGTAAGAACGGAAGGTGGGTGTGCTCCCCTGGAGGACCTTTCTGGGTGCTCCTCTCTCTGGGCTTTGTGTTAGGAGCTCAGACCCAGCGTTTGTTGGGGGAATCTGGTGAGAATGTGGATGTGAAGAGGCTCCAAAGAGGTGTACAAATGGCCACACAGATACCTTCATCCATCTATTTATGATTTCTCCTACACCCGCTTCCAAAAATGATTTGGGGTGCCTTAAAGCACACTTAAGACCCACCAGTTACCATCAAAACGAAAAAAAGGTGAGAACTCATTTTGGAGAAGAAAATAGCTATCCTGGAGCCACAGATGATTTTGCACAAGTGGACATTTAGATGACCTCCAGCTTCCCAGAAACCCGTCTCCGCCTGCTACACCTGTGCCTAGTTACCAAGGTCTCTGGGAAGCAACAGCTCCCCACATACCATTATTTTCAGTCCCTCACCCACGGCTGCAGGTATGGTCTCCAGGGTGTTTCCTTGGCTCTGACCCCCACCATCTCATGTATCCAGAGCACAGCCCTGGTATGCAAAGACCTGGTTCAAAGCCCAGCTCAGCTACTTCCTGCTGAGTTACCTTGGACCATAAGGACCTTAAACTCTCTCTGCCTTGGGTCCTCACCTGTAGAGCAGGCTTAATATGATTGGCTTAAACAATCGTTGTGGGGTTTGATGAGACTCATGTCTGATGGCTTGAGTTCTAATCCTGGCTCCTCCACCCCCTTGCTTTAGTGTAATCTCGGGTCGGTAACTCTGAGTTTCCCAGTCTCTAAAAGGGAATGACAACAGGAAGAAACTCACTGCAACCTGTGAGTTGAGTTAATAATTTGCGTAAATTGCAGCCGTAGTTGCTGAGTGGTGCCTGCATGCTGTTATTGCCTAGAAAAGCCCTCCTTTCCTCATCATAAAAAAAAAAAAAAGGGCTTCCCTGGTGGCGCAGTGGTTGAGAGTCCGCCTGCCGATGCAGGGGACACGGGTTCGTGCCCTGGTCTGGGAAAATCCCACATGCCGCGGAGCGGCTGGGCCCCGTGAGCCATGGCCGCTGAGCCTGTGCGTCCGGAGCCTGTGCTCCGCAACGGGAGAGGCCACAACAGTGAGAGGCCCGCGTACTGCAAAAAAAGAAAAAAAAAAAAAGCACTCACCTTTTCCCAAATCTCATAAAACCCTCCCCGTGCACTCTTTCTCTTGATCCTCACTAACGACACCTGGAATGCAGGCAGGTATTATTATTATTATTATTATTATTATTATTAATTATTATTATTTTCTGTAGTCCTGATTTTACAGATGGGGTCAAAGTTCAGCAAGGTCAAGGGACTTGCCCAAGGGTCCCCTGCTATAACAACATCAATTTGGTTGGACCTCATCCCAGCCCTCCACCACACTGCCTTTCTCATTTTACAGCTGAGGAAACCGAGGCTCAGAGAGGGGAAGAGACTAGTCCAAGGTCACACAGCAGCTCAATTGCGGCCAGTGCTCTTTTCTTCCCCAGCCTTCTCCTGGAACCTTGGTTACAATGGTCGGTGGGGGGGGTGTCTCCCAGGCAGAGAGCAGCAGGGCAGGGGGCCCTCAAGGAAGCCACAGAAGAAGGGAAGGAAGGAGCAGACCCTCTTGGAGAGTCTAATCCAGTCACGGAGAGTTGCAGCCGCAGGAGCAGCTGTGCTGACTGAGGCCGCTTCTCAGGCTGCAGGGCTTCGTTGAGGCTGGTGAGGGGTGCGGGACTCCACATTTACATATAAATGAAGATGTTTACAAATTAGTGCTTCTCATCTAGAGAGAGTCCCAGCTCCACAGCTGTCTGGGCCGCTTCCTCTTCAGCTGGGGAAAGTGGGAAGAGAATGAGACTGAGAAGATTACCAAGAGTTGGCGGAGAGCAATTTTCTGGGCAGCCAGGGGAGCCTTAGGGAATCCCAGGGCTTTTCCTGCCACTGGTGGGGTTCCCGGAGAGATGGGAGTCAGGTGGGGTGACAGGGCTTCTGTCCCCAGGTTGGGGGTGCAGGTGTGGGGCCCCAGTTCATGACCTCTTGGGCAGGTCACTGCCCCTCTGCACACGCCAAAGATTTCATCGATCAAATGCCTTTCTAGTTCTGAGCCTCAGAGCCCAGAATTCCCAGTTTGGAATTGACAATAATTTATTCCTTCAAAGGATATTTAACTGAGCACCTACTAGGAGCCTGGTATGATGCAGGTGCCGGGGATCCAGTGGGGAACAAGAAAGATGGGGCTTTACACTCTCGTGGGGGAGACAGAGAGGAAACAAGGGAAGCAAGACGTCAATAAATTTTTCATGACACATTCCACAAAGATGCGAGTCCGATGGTGATGACGTAACGAGGGGCGAACAGCTTGCAGTGCCAGGAGGACTAAGGTGCTGGGGTGGCAGGCAGAGCCTCCCAGGAAGGCGGTCCTGGGCTGAGACCTGTGGGCTGGGAAGGAGCCATCCATGGCGGGGACAAGGCAGGTGTGGCAGACGTCGGAGCCCAAGTGCCAGGGAGTTGAGGTCTGGGAGCAGCCTCGACCAATGACTAATAGGAGGTGTTAGACGAAACCCCAGTCCCCTCGTCCCTCCAGTGGGGCAACTCAGATGTGTCTTCTCCACTGTCCCCGAGTTCCCCAGCGGGACTGAACAGCCTCCAGGATGCACCTATGTTGACTTCCTTCCCGCTCAATCCCCACTCCCTTTCCAGCTGCCTGGGATACCCTCCTAAATAAGCCAGCGGCTCCCAATTGATTCCTTGTCTCAGGTTCTGTTTCTCAGGGGCCCCTAAGTGGGGACATAGGATATTAGTAACAGTCCCACCTGCGGGCATCCTGCACATCTGCCATCCTCTACCCCTGCCCTCTCAGGCCCTGCCTCGGGCCCCGTTCACCTGTTCCATCAGGCCAGGCACAAGTGGACCAGATGCATGGACCCCCCTCACTGAGGGGAAGATTGTGTGGGCAAAACTCATTAATCCCTGCAGAAGATGACTGTCCCCAAATGGCAGCTGTGACATCCTTGGAGGTCAGGGTGAATCACAGCGAGCCTTCACCAGCCCCTGCTCCCCCCGCCACACCTTGTGCCTTCTGTTTCCCGAAGTCCTCTGCAGTCCATGCCCCATCCCATCAGCCCAGGGTGTCCCTAGGAACACCAAGCAGGCTTCACTGGCCCTCATTTGGCGGTGAGGGAAATCTAGACTCAAGGGTTCAAGAGTGCGCCCCTCCCACGCCTTGCCCACCTTTCTTTGCCAAGGCCCTGCTCATCCTTTCAGGTTCAGCTTACATGTTGCTTCCTCCAGGAAGCCCATCCTGACTGCCCAGACTGGGTCAGGCACCCCAGTGCCCTTCCCCTCCCAGACTCACTGCCCTGACACTGGGTATTCAAAGTGCCTCCTGCACTCGACCGGAAGCCCCACGAGGATGGAGATTGGGGGTGATGTCTTCACTGCCATCTCTCCAGCCTCCCAGCTCAGCACCCCCTGCCCAATGTAGACAATTTGTAGATAATTGTGGAGTGGATGAGTTAGTGGTAGAAGGCGTGGTGGATGTCTTTCACTGATGCTGTCACGGCTGTGGGATAAACTTTGGAAGAAGGAATTCAGGCCTTCCCCCAACCCGGGCATCATTTATTTATCACAAAGGAATGGAGCAATTGCTGTATGTCAGGGACGGTGCTGGTGATAAAATGGTGAGCGAGACATAATCGGACCTGCTCTGGTGAGTCTTACGATGCAGGGGGTGAAGAGAGACAGACTATAAAAATGTGTTTGAAAGAATACGGAAAAATATCTTCAGTAGGTGATGAGGAAATAAGGGAATGTGATGGAGATGATGAGAGTCGTGGAGTATGTGTGGTGGCGGTAGGGGGAAGGGGGAGCGTGCTGTGAAGTTTCTCATAGGAGACATCTGAGCAGGGATCTATAGGATAAAAGAAGCCCGACAGACCAGGCTGGAGGTAGGGAGGGCATTCCAGGTAGAAGGCACAGCAAGTGCAAAGATCCTGAGGTTTCTGAGAAAGAGCTTGGCGTGATCTAGGAGCTGCCAGAGGGCCAGCGTGGCCAGAGTTCAGGGAGCAAGGAAACAAGTTGGCTTTTATGCTCAACGTCCTGGAAGCCACTGAAGGTTGGGGTCTCACGTGATGTGTCTTGTAAAGCTCACCCTGGTTGCCAAGGGGAGCATGGGTTGGAGGGGTCAGGAAAGGAAGACCAAGCTTTCCTCAGAGGGGTCTGGGGAGGGAGAGAGAGGTCTCTTCATGGGTCTCAGGACTTAGATTCCAAACCTGAGTGAAGCTGGGAGAGGGTGCTGGCCCACCGCTTCGGGCTGGCAGGGGCCAGGAGGCAAAGGTGAGGGCTGAGAGCTGGCTCTCTCACTCGGGTCTGATTGCCTCGAGCTGTGAACATGTGACCAGGCTCCATTTCCCCCCACCACCGCCCCCAAACCTGTAGGAGGTTGAGAATGGCTGGGAGGGTGGGGGTATGGGGCAGAGCCTGGGGGCTTCGCGGAGAATGTGAGTGCACAGTTACACCTTCCTAATTCATATTTATCATAGGAGGGAGATGTGGGAGAAATCAAGTAAATGAAAAAAGAGCCTGGAGGATTGAGGACACAGAAAGAAATGCCACTTGCTTTATTACTTTGAGATGCATCCATTCGTGCAGTCTCTTGATAGCTCATATTGAGTGTTTGCTGCATTCAAGGCACAGAGCTGGGGGGCAGGGGGCACAGTGCCCAGAGGTGGGCAAGACGCAGCCCCTGCAGCCATGGAGCTTAAAGCCTTCTCCCTCTACCTGCCCCCCACCAGCCCATAAGCTCCTCCGAGGCTCTGCTCTATCGTTTTCGTCTCAGTGACCTCAGAACCTACTTGGCATTTAGAGAGGAGCTATAAATATTTGTGGGATGAAAGGAAAGAGGAGATAAAACATGGAGATAAATAGCTAACAATTCAGGTAATCAAGTGATGGCTACCACGGGGAGGATTCAGATGTAATGCAATGATGAATCAGAGATGGAGAGCCCGGGCAAATCGTGGAGAAGGTGGCATTTGAAGTGGCCCTAGAAGCATAAGTAGGTTTTAGACAAAAAGGAGCCTGGGAGCGGATACTGTAGGTAGCAGACACTGTGTGTGCAAAGGCACGGAGGCAGGTAGAGAAGTGCTGAAGTAGTAGCAAGGCTGCTCCAGGTAGGCAGACGGAGGCTTCAAAGTCACAGCTCTCTGGAATCTGTTCCAAAGGAAAGATGGGGCTGGTTTTAAAATAGACATATTCACTGTTGGGTCCAAAGATCAGAGAGGGGTTTGTTTCCCTTTGAAATGTTCCGTGTCCCTTCTGTGGTGTCAGCTGTTAGCAGGCAGGGCAAACTCCTTCTCCACCGTTGGTACAAAAAAAAAGTGCCCTCTGACCCTTGTTGATTTGCAAGTGTGAATTCCACAGCTCACCTCTTTGCACGTTACAGTGGACCATACATCTTTTGTCTCCAGAACGTACATAACCCGTGCTGCTTGCACAGGACATGGTCCTTCATTTATTCATTTATTTGAGCACTCAGCAAACACACATTGGACACCTACTATGTGCCCAGCTGGTGCTGGGTGCTGGGAGAGTGGATGAGCTCAGACCCTGCTCACAGGGAACTATCAAGGTTATACCTAGTCCTTGACCCACTGTAAACCCACTGCTCTCTCTCCCACCCAAGAAGCGAATGAGCCAGTGACGCTGTAAGGATAACTGTGAACCCTTTCAGCACTTCGTTCATAACAGCTGCCTCTGAGTAGCATCAGAATTGAACACCCCAGGTCTCCAACCCCAAGTGGCAGCTGGGTCCCCAAATCAAAACCAGGGATTATTCTAGGAATCGGGGCTGCAATCTGCCTCCCAGGAAGTTTTCAGCTGAGTACTCCCCTCACAGCCCACGGCACCCTAAAGGAGAGGCTGCCAGTTATACCACCTGAGCACGAGCTACCCTCCATGGTTTCTACACCACAAGCCGATCAGTGCACCCCCTGCATTAGGATCACCTTGGGAGTTGCTTAAACATATCAATTCCTGGGCCCCACCAAGACTGAATTTGATTCAAGCATCCTGGAGCAAGGCCTGGGGAAGCAGTCTTTTAAAAAAGTCTTCCAGGTAAAGATGTTGGCAGCGAGATTTGGAAAGCTCTGCTGCACACAGCACCTCCCATCAGCTCCGATGTGCAGATGGGGCCAAAGAATTCAGCGGGAAGCTGCAAGGCACAGATAATTCTAGTTGCTGCTGGTAGCCGGTGGGCGACAGACGATGATGTCCTAAGGCCCCCAGGGGCCAGACTCGTTTGGGTTAAAGATGACAAAACAGCTGGACCAGCCAGTGACCTCCCGTCCAGGGCGACCTGACAGGCACCAGCTGTTTCAGGAGGCTGGGCCATCCCCACACCAAACACCACGAGGTATCAGCAGATGGGGCAATAACAGTATCCTGGGCCCAGTGCTAAGCTTCTCAGGAAGTGGGGCCTTGGCTGGGGGTCAGGGGGCTCAGGAGCAAGACGTTCTTTCCACAGCCCCCTGGAATTTTCCCCGAAGGTGGAGTGTACCCACACTTTCTGAGCCAGAAGTTTCACTGGACCCCATCCCCTGCCTCCCACCCCCAGAGCATCCATTAGGGAGGAGTTCCTGGACCCACCCTCCGTGTCGGGCCTGCAGGAATTGCTCTGCAGAGATGCCTGCCCTCAGCTGTCCCTCTTGGGTCTTGTCTCTTAGAACTGGACCCTCCCTTCTTCATCTCTAGGTCCTCAGTGCCTGACACAGGGCCTGGGATGGAAGCCCAGGCCCTCAGTAAAGGTTTCTTGAATCAATAGGCTGACAGCTTATCCAGATATGGAATTGTCTGAATTTCAAACAGTCAGCAAAGCTTTTTTCCATCCATCATCGGTTTAACCTGAGCAACCATCTCGTGGAGTGCAGATCTCAGACTCATTGAATCCTGTTATATAGATGATGACACGAAAGAACAGAGAGGTACAGTCACTTGTCCAAGGTCACACAGCTTGCACATGGGGAAGCTTGGGTTCATACCCAAGCCGTGGCGTTCAAACAGCCACTGGAGTCATATTGGGTCTCTGGGCCATCAGGGGCGGGCTCATCCAACAAGCAGTCATGAGTGACCACCCCGTGCCAGGACCTCTGCCAGGTGCTGGAGACTCAAGTGACTTAGTGAGAGTACGTGACCTTGTGTCTTCATCCCGACATGTCCCCGCATGAGCCCATGTGCACATGCGCACACACACAGTGGATCTGTGGCCCCCCATGCTTGATGCCTCCAGGTAGGAAGCTGCCAGAGTTAGTCACCACCTTAAAAATAGACACTGCCTGGCAGTTCCAGGCCCCTGGACTCGCTGGCCAAGGAGACCAAGTGATGTCCAGTTCGGGTCCTAGAAATGCAACTCCCAGGTCTCCTTGGCTGCCTCCGCTGGTGGCATCAATTCCATTTACCTGCTGAGAAATCCATTGAGGCGAACGTGCTCCCACTGCTCTGCCTAAGTCCTCATGGAGCACGATGGCGTCCCGTCCCCCCACTTTCCACCTGCCCCTGCTGCCCTCTCCTCTCCCTGCCTCAACCCCCTGGTGTTAACATCTTAGCTTCCACTTCTCTCCTCCAGCGGTTGCCTGTCCTTCTTTACCTTTTTGAAGCCCAGCAGTGGGTCTGGGCCCCGTCCTCCCCGACCCTGTTGCCTCCGCGCAGAATCGATGCTACCGACGGTGCTCCAGGAGAACCCTGTGCATTGCCTTCAGCGCTTCTTATGCCAGGTCGCAATTTTTCACTTACACAAATCTGCCCCCACCCAGGCCATGAGCAACCCAGGTGGGCCAGTACCGGCGGCACAGGCTGGAACTCGGTACCCTCCCGAAGGACCGGTCCTGGTGGGTCCTGTCTCCCTCCACTTCCCACAGGTAAAGGTCGACCTTCTTCTGCTTTTGCTCCTTGAATTTCAGTTTTTCCTACGGTCTCCCTTTCGTAGTGTGATCTTCGTCTTTCCTTCATTTCCCCCTCCCCGTGCAGGGGCTTTGCCCTCCTGTGCACACAGACATGCACGTGCACGCACACACACAAGCATGATGCTTTTCATTCTCCTCTCCCTGCACGTTCCTGCATCTCTTGGCTTGGAGTCCCTCTATGGCCCCAGAATCTCCCCAGCAGCACAGACCCTGGATCCCGAGGCTCCAAGTGGGTCCCCATTCCACACTGGGGGTGGCATCCTGGGTACTTCTCTGTGGTTGGGTCTTGGGTGAGTGGAGACATTAGACACAGTGACTGAGATGTGTGTACTCTGCTGAGTCCACAGCTGGCACAGAGCAGCACACTGCACCCACCCACCCCCATTCTGCATTTGTCCCCAGGCCCACTAGGAGTCTAGTGGGACTCCCAGAATGCACCCTTCTCACCAGTTTCTTCCCAGGGGAGGGAAGTGCTTGCAAAGCTGTCTGCCGCCCTCTGGTGACACCCCGGGGTATTGCAACTAGGGAGCCCTCTGCCTGTGCCCCCTCCATCACCAAGGATGGGTCTTGTCCCTCTAGAGTAGGGACCTTCCTCTCTTCATCTCTAGGACCTCAGTGTCCAGCACAAGGTCTCAGTCGAAATCTGTTAAACTGATGAGCTGACAGATTATCCAAATGTAGAATTATTCTTTCAAACTGTCAGCAAAACTTTCCCATCCATCATTTGCTTAAACCCTATGGAGTGTAGATCTTAGACCCTATTTTGGGGGACCAAGCTCAGCACAGAGAGAGGAAGTGACTATCACAAGAGCTGGGAGAGCTTCCCCATCACACGGAACTTTCCTCCTCTGGGGGCCTCCCCCGGGAAGGGGGCTGAGCCCCTATGCCGAGGGGATGGGGTGGGGAGGGAGCTCTGGCAGTTTGCCTTTTACCAGGGGCCTTTCGGAGACAGTGTCTTCACCCGGAATCAACCCCGAGGAACTGCAAGCCCAGTGTCAGGCGGCACCCTGGGTAACGGGGGTGGAATGAAGTTCTGATGACAGGTCCCAGGCACCACGGTCAGGACTTGCCCTAATTATTCACTCGTTGTTTAAAAAGTGTTTCTTAACTGAAGACCTCGGGGGACAAGGGTGAGCAAGGGAGACAAGAACCCTGTCCCCATGGAGCTGATATTCCTGGGGTTATGCTGGCAACACAGGGAGAGGACGGGGGCTCTCTGAAGCCTGGTTGGCAGGATGAAGCAGCCACGTAAAGTCCAGGGAATGAGCATTCCGGCAGAGGAGGAAGCAAGGGCCTGGGATGGGAGCAAGCTCCATGTGACAAGGAAGAGCAGAAACAAGCCCAGAGAGGCTGGAGAATTGACAGGCCCCGCAAGGACTGTGGGAGATGAGGGGAGGAGTCAGCAGAGGCCAGATCTCCGGGTGCAGGCCTCTTGAACCTGACCATACCCAGGAATCGCTTGTTACAATACAGATTCTCATTCCGTGGGTCTGGGGGAGGGCCCCAGGGCCTATGGCTCCAGCCATCCCCCAGGTGAGGCCAATGCCGTCATCCATGGTCCACATCAGAAACATCCGGGAGCTTTACACACTCCTGATGCCCAGGCCAAGCCCTGCTGGTTAAGTTAGAACTTTGTCGGCAAGGGGGTGGGGACTCGGACATCAGTTTTTCAAAGTCACCAAGGTGATTCCAATACTCAGGCAAGTTTGAGAACTGCTGTTGGAGATCATTCTGGGTCTTTAGAGAGAGTTTGAATTGTATTCTAGGGGTGATGTGGAGCCATCGAGGTCGATCTTGTGTCTATGTGTGTGTTGTTAAAAGACCCACCTTAGCTATTGGAGAGGTTGTGAAAGTGAAGGCAGAGGGACCAGGGAGGAGAGGCAGCTAGGGTGGAGGTGGAGGGAAGTGATGGGAGAAGAATTTGGAAGCAGAGCGGGCAGGACTCACTGATGGACTGGATCTTTGCTTCCCCCACGAGAGTGATGCTATAGCCAGAGCCCTGAGATCTGAGAACTAACAAAATGCCAACGCCAGTGTTTATCAAGCTCTTATGCCCTGCTGGAAGTGCTTTACACACCTTGACTCATAAATCCTTGCACTGTTGGGGTTATTACTACCCCCATTGGTAGGTGAAAAGGTGAAGCTCAGAGAGGTTAAGTGACTTGCCCAAGGTCCCAGAGCCGGAAGGTGGCCGAGCCAGGATTCAAACCCACCAGCTACGGGAGAGGTCAGTGGCAGAATACAGGCTCACAGCCACTGCTATGTAAGTGCTCCAGCAGGCTCAGGGTACCAGGATATGGGACCCCCATTACTCTTGGCTATGATGCAGGTAGATATGCAACTATGGTTTGCCTCTATCACATGCTATCTGTGGTGACACTGGGCAGGACTTTGAGCCTCAGCTTATTCATTGGTAGGAGAAGAATGATGATTCCACCCCCAACCCCGAGCTATGGTGAGCGTGGCAGGAAATCTAACCATCAAAATGCCTCACACCTAGCACGTGGTGGTATTAAGTAAAAGACAGCTGAATCACAGGTGCGTGTCTATAATATGCTTCATAACGTATATATACTTCTGTATGAGACAAATTTTATACCATAATGCAAAATAATAATAATAATAATAATGGAGGGGAAATGTTGTTGGCTCATAGGAGGCCCTCTCCATTTGCCCCAGCAAGGACCCCTGTTCCCTAGGGTCTCAGGAGCCTCTCCCATCACCCTTCCTTGACTGTCGCTCCTGGAGGGAGGGACCATGTCTGCACCCACCCACACCCACCTGGGCCCGGCAGAGCTCAGCACAGAGGAAGGGTGGAAAGAATGAATGAAGGATCTGGCTTTTCCTTCTGCTTTTCAGGGACTCTCCCCTGGCCCCTCCTCCCAGGTGACCCGCCTGAGTACAGCTCCTACCCGCAGTCTGGCCTGGAGATTTTGGGGGAGTGAGTGGGGAAAGGAATCACTGAACACTGTGTTCTCTTTTTCATTCAGTGAACATTTCTGAGCGCCTCTGCTGAGCCAGATGCCAAGTTAAGCAGAGCAGGATGACATGAGGGCAGAATAAAACCCCTCCCCATCCCCCAAAGGAAGGGCTATTTGCTGAACACTGATGTGGTTTAAACATTTTACATGGGTTGTGTCATTCAAACCCCACAACATCCCATGAGGTAGGCCAAGCCCCACGTCCCATTTTACAGATGCAGAAACTGAAGCCCAGACAGATGCGTAAAGAGACAGTTGCAGTCCAGTGTGTGGCGCTGTGGGATGGACTGTAGGGTCCAGGGCATGTGGGTGGGGACTTTCCATGCCCAGGTGCCCATATGCCAAGGTTGTAGCATGGGCTTATGTGGGCTTCCTGGGCCGGGGGGCTGGGGAGGTGGTAACTTGCTTTGTGGGCTCTTCCCTGAGGAGTCAGAGGCCCAGAACCCAGAGTCTCCATCTCCGTGCTTGTCCTGTTGCCTCCTTCACCAACCAGACAAGCCTGACCACTTGGTGCCCCGCCTACAACCCCCGATTCCCCACTTCCCACCTCCCCCAGGGGCCCTCTTCTGGAGTTTCAGACAAGGGGCAGGAGCCCCCCCTTTTCTGGCTTGATGTGAGTGTGATGGGAAGGCAGGGGGATGGCCCAGATGACCCTGTGAGGTCTATGGGCCCAGCAGAGCTTAAATCCATGCCCAGAACCCATGCAGCCTGCAGGGCAGATCTGGGATTTGAAGCAGGCATCAAGCTGGACCAGAGCAGCTGGGAATGGCCAGAGCTCAGGCCCAAGTGCTCACAAACGCTGCCTGGAGCCGTCTTGGCAGGATCCTACTCGGTGCCTGGTGCCCCAGGAGCCCACAGTCACGTTGCCACGTTGGAGAAGCTGTGGCTGAGTGGGATCTGGGCTCTGCCACCCCTGGCTTCTCCCCACCAGAGTCGTTGAGAAAGAACAGGATGTGCCCACAAAGGGTCTCTCTGTGGGTCTGATGCCCTCAAAGGGCTCCCAAGCAGAAATGTGACCTTTTTTGCTTTCATATTTGTAGCCACCAATGATAAAAACACCAACTCATTATAATAGCAAACATTTGTCTGAGGCTTCCTATTTGCCAGGTAAAAACTCACAGCTATGGAGCAGATAACCACTATTGGTCCCATTTTACAGATGGGAAAACTGAGGGGCCAAGTGGTTAAATGCCTTGCCCCAGGTTAAGTGTGTGGCAAGGGGTGGAGCCAGGTCTTGAACCCAGGCAGTCTGCAGCGAGGGTACCTGTTCTCCACGAGACCACACCACCAATCACCATGGGCCTGGAAGTTCATTCACTTGTTTGGTTGTTGCAGGAGTCTGGGGAGTATGGAGGAAAGGACCAGCCTCTGGGGTCAAGAGGACTGGAGTGGGGAGCCCAGATGTGCCCCTAGAGAGCTGTGGGACCTTGGGCAGATCACTCAGCATCTCTGAGCCTATGCGCCACACTTCCTGTGGTGCTGGGGTATACCCCGGGTGGCCGTTTCCCTGACTGCCTCTAGCTGGCTGCTGAAGGCCTGCCTCCTTTTTGCCTCTGCAATGTACCAGTGCAGGAGACAGGCCCTGAGCGCTTGGAGGTGCTGAAGTCTGGTGGGGAAAATCCCAGGGTGCCCTAGGAATGAAGGAGTTGATGGGAACAGAGCAGGGCCCAGCAGAGGGAGCTGATAAGGAGAGGCTGGCACGGGCGGAGAGAACCTGGACTGCGTCTGCACCATTAGCTCTCCCCGCAATGTTTCCCCCCTGCTTGCCGAGGCTATGACGCCAACCCTTGAGATCTAGGGTGGGGAGGGGCATGTGGAGGCCCTGCCAGCTGCTCCAGCTGCTGATGGACCAAGGGGGCCCCTGGACTTGTCATAAATCCTCTTTAGATGCCACTAAGTGCCCCCCGTCCTGCTCATGGCTATGTGCACCTCCTCCGTGCTCAAAGATCATCCATCCCCAGCCTCTTGGAGACCAACAGAAGCAACTCCAGATGCCTCTGTGAGACTTTTGAGGCTCTCCAGTGGGGGCTCCCCATCTATGTATTTCCCTTTTATTTACATCAGGGTATAACATACACACAGGGAAGTGCCTCATCTAAATGGCCCAGCTTAGGGAATCATTACACAGGCATATGCCCCGCTGCCCACCCACCGCCCAGATCAGGATATAAAGCATTTCCAGCATCCCACGAGGTTTCCATCCACCAAGAGGGAAATGTGATTCTGACTTTTGAATCAACTTCAACTAGTTTTTCCTACCTTTGCTCTGCACACGAATAGGATCACACTTTCCATATCAGGCTTCCTTCACTCAGCAAGTCACTGCTGCATAGTACTCCACTGCCTGGCTCGATTACAGCTTATTTACCCATTCTCCCTTGGAGGGACATTGCAGAGAGTTGCTTCCAGTTTTTCACAATGACAAGTGAAGTTGCTTTGAACTTGAGCATTCATTTCTTTTAGATGTATTCCTGGGAGAGGCAGTGCCAGAGCCTCTGGAAGGCAAATGCTCAGCTGGATTGGAGGCCGCCCATATGGGTTTGCTTGGGCTGCTGTAACAAAATACCAAAAACTGAGTGGCTTAAAACAACAGAAATGTATTCTCATGCAATTCTAGAGGCTAGACATCTGAAATTAAGGTGTCACCTCAACCTTTGTTATGAATGATAAAGCTACAACATAAAGAACGCTTAAGACAGAAGGTGACATGATAGAGTCACCCTGGAGCTAGGGTCCTGGTGTCTGAATCCCAGCTCTGTCACTTACTGGCTGTGGGACCCTAGGCAAGTCACTACATCTCTGTGCCTCAGCTTCCCCATCTCTAAAATGGGGATGATAATAGTCCCCGCCTCGGAGGGTGTTTGTGAGGTTTAAATGAGTTAGTAAAGCCCTAAGAACTGGCACGATGCACATGAGATACGAGGGTAGTGGAGATTATGCGCTAAGCACCTTACGTGGATGTTGGCCTTTGCCACGTTCATCCAACAATATTTAACAAACACCTGTGAGAAGCCAGGCACAGTGCTGGGCTCTGGGGAGACAGTGGTGAGCAATCTGGCCAGACCCTGTTCCATAGGGCT
The DNA here is from genome assembly GCF_949752795.1 of Hyperoodon ampullatus. Classification (NCBI taxonomy): domain Eukaryota; kingdom Metazoa; phylum Chordata; class Mammalia; order Artiodactyla; family Ziphiidae; genus Hyperoodon; species Hyperoodon ampullatus. The sequence continues at coordinate 14,843,867 of NC_136915.1, forward strand.
CTGGATCACCATATGGGTAGGAATATTTATTGCTCCCATTTTACAGGCGAGAAAACTGAGCCCTGGCCAAGCTAAGGTCTTGAGGCCACATAACCAGAAAGCAGAAGAGCTGGTGTTTAAAAGCAGATGGTCTGCACTCTGGACCACTGTCCTTTATTGCCTTTCAAATTCACAGCCCCAGGACCCAGAGGCCTGGAACTCTGCCCTGAATCTTTCTAGAAAACTTGGAAACAATTTCAAAACAGGGGTCTGTTCCTTTATTAAGACCACCTCGGGAAGACATGACTGTTTGGCTCTGATCAAATTAGGTCCATGTTGTGGTATAGCTTTCTATATTCACCATAAAGCTAATAAGCTCATAAATTAGACAGAATGAAAATATCATTGGGCAAGACTGCACACTAAAGCATTGCTGTAATTACTCTCACGGCCGGGGCCAATTTCTCAAATTTCTCCTTGGCCAAGTTTCCTCAGCTCACCGTGTCCCTAATAAGGCATAACTCACTCTGTAAACATTAAATTGACTTATTTATTTTAAATTGCAGTGGAACTGAAAACCACCTTGATAAACCTATTCTCATGCATCTGCCTTCTCATGAACATGGCCCAACATTTTTTTTTAACAAAGAAAATATCTAGTCTGTTTCAGCCCTCTCCATCCTCCAGCCCAGCCTGGCTGACCCTCCCTTATCACGATTCCAGCTTTAGAGACTTGACTCATTCCCCGGGGGCTAGCGGAGGTCATCTTTTACGTAGAAAGATGATTCGTGCCTAATTAATAATAATAAGAGTGCAAACATTTATGGAGTGTGTATGAGGTGGGTACCATGTGCTGGGCCCTCTGTTATGACCTCCATACACTTGAATTTGTTTAATCGTCAAGTAAGCCTGCAAGGGCCGCCCTTCGTGAACCTCTCTTTGCAGATGAGGAAACAGGGGATCAGAGAAGGGAAGTGACTTGCTTGAGGCCACAGAGAGGATGACTTGGAGCAGAGCTGGGACCCAGGCAGGGTGGTCTGAGGCCAAACCTTGGTTCTCACCACTGTCCTCTCCCATGTCTCAGCAAACTGGCACCAGTGCTGAGGATACATCAGGCTTGGGAGGGCAAGTAGGAATTCTGGCTGCGATAAGACACATTTCTTTCTTTTTTTTTTTTAATTGTGATGCATTTTTATTTTTTAAAATTTTTTATTTTTTTAACTTTAAAACATTTTTAGACAATTTTTGAAGGTTACTTTCCATTTATTACAAACGTTGGCGATATAGTATTACAAAATATTGGCTCTATTCCTGACGTTGTACAATACATCCTTGAGCGTATCTTACACCCAACAGATTGTACCTCCCACTCCCCCATCCCTATATTGCCCCTCCCCATTCCTCTCCACTGGTAACCACTAGTTTGTTCTCTACATCTGTGAGTCTGCTTTTTTTTTTGTTATATTCACAAGTTTGTTGTATTTTTTAGATTTCACATATAAACAATATCATACAGTATTTGTCTTTCTCTGTCTGCCTCATTTCACTTAGCATAATGCCCTCCAAGTCCATCTGTGTTGCTGCAAATGGCAAAATTTTGTTCTTTTCAATGGCTGAGTAGTATTCCATTGTGTGTGCGTGTGTGTGTGTGTGTGTGTGTGTTCTTTATCCATTCATCAGCTGATGGATACGTAGTTGCTTCTGTATCTCAGCAACTGTAAATAGTGCTGCTATAAACATTAGGGTGCATGTATCTTTTTGAATTAGTGTTTTTGTTTTTTTCAGATATGTACCCAGGAGTGCAATTGATGGGTCATACGGTAGTTCTATTTTTAGTTTTGGGAGGAACCTCCATACTGTTTTCCACAGTGGCTGCACCAATTTACATTCCCACCAACAGAAAACACACTTCTTGAGCTGTGGGAGGTACTCACAGCCTGGGGGGTGGGGATTGGTGACGGGGAAGATCTGGACAAACAGACACTGGTTACTGGAGACCCCAGGAGTGCACAGGTATCTACCTGGCCTCCTTGATGGAGGTGCAGGAGGGTAAGGGGCTTGAGTGGTTTATCAGAGACCATGATGGGTCGGAGAGTGGGAGATGGCCAAACAAAGACACAGGGGGAAGGCATCCTGGGTGGAGGGCACAGCAGGACCAAAGGCCAGGGGTGCATCCAGAGACCTGTGGCTGGAGTGAGGGTGGGGAGTGCAGGAGTGCTGTGTGGGAGGAATCTTAGCATCAGGTAGCATGTGCCCTGGTCCATCCACCATCTCCCAGGCTGTTTCCACTCGGCCCCAAGGAAATGACACCGCTGTCAGCTGAGAGCTGTCTGTAAGCCGGCACAAGCTGGCCCATCTGGAGCCACTGGATCCAAGAAAAGAGGGAAACTCTGGCTCCAGGCAGGAAGTGTAGCTGCACTGGAATCCAGGGTTTGATGATGTTGTTCTCCCCAGAGATGAACTGGGATTGGCCCAGTTCCTGGGCACATCATGCCAACTCCCTGAGGCCAGCTCCTCAAGCGTGAAACGGGAGTGGTGATGCCTACCTCTAGGGACTTTTATCCTCAGCCTGAATTCTCCCCAGACCTGCACATCCAGCCCCTCAACCGACATTGCTCTTTGGATGTCTCTCAGGCAACTTAAACTCAAACTGGACTCACGTGGTCCCCTCTCAGCTGCCCCTTGCTGCCTGCTTCGTGAAGGACCCCACCATTGCCAGCTGCTAGAAACTTGGGAATTATCCAGGTGCCTCTGTCTCCCTCCCTCTCCACGTGCCATCAGCCACTGTGTCCCATCCCTAATACCTCCTGAATCAATTCCAAGATAGCTCATTTCTCTCTATTTCCCCAGCTAGACCAAGCCAATGGCGTTTCTCATCTGACAGCATTGCAGTAGCTTCCAAAGTAGTCTGTCCATCCCCACTCTTGACCTTCCTCTTCCCATTCTCTAACTCGGCAGAGTGGAGAATGCAGACTGATCATGTCATGCCTCCATCCTCACTCCCCCTCTACTCTCTCAGTGACTGCCACTGTTCTTGAGAAAAAAGCCAAACTCTTCAACATGACCCAGGAGGTCACGGCCCGACCCTACCTTCATCACCTTCCACATCTTGTATTACTGCCCCTCGCTCCCTGGATCTTCCCTCACTTCTTTAGTGACCATCACTCCTCTGCCCTCCCAGGTCATTTGCACATCTGGTTCCCTTTACCTGGAACCCTCTCCACCTGCCCGCCCCCACCACCTCACCTGCCAAGTTCTGTTCCTTCTTCTGGCCTCTGTGTTCATGTCCTTTCTTCAGAAAACCTTTCCTGATGTTCCAGTGCAGCTTAGTCAGGTCCTCCCATTGTCAATTCTAGGAGTGCCCTGGATGTCTCGTGAAATTCATCACACTGTTAATTAAACATGTATTTAGGTGGTTAATTCCAATCCTGTCTGGAGCACTAGAACGTAATCTCCATGAGGGCAGGGATCATGCCTGTCTTGTTCACTGTTGTCTCTCTACTAATTACTCTATATGCCATTGAGTGGAACATGGTAGACACCCAATGTAGAATTGTTGGATGCATGGACAAATGGATGGAGGAATGGTTGGATGGATGAGTGAATGGATAGTTGGATGGATGGATAGACAGAAGGATGGATGATAAACAGAAGGGTAGATGGATTGATGATGGTTGGATAGACACATGCAAATGGATGGATGCACCGGAGGTTTAAGGAGATCCTGTGTAGAAGCCCCCAGCATAGCGCCAGGCACAGAAAAGTTATTCAGTGTTTGTTAGGTTGGAGACACAAATCTCTGCCACGCTCCAGTGTAGGGATTCCCGCTTGCCTCTCAGGCTCACTTTCTGGAAGGCAGAGTCCCTGATGGGAAACCAAGACCCACAGCCAGTCTGAGACAGAAGTATGACAGAGGGCAATTGGGGTCCTCATCCTGTGCCAGTCACTGGGACTGGACTCTGCCAGGCAATGATGCAGAGCAAGGGGGTAGGATGCCCTGGAGACCTTGGGCCCCGTCAGAGCAGAGCTGTCATCTGTCCTCTCCCTCCCAGCAGGGACATGGTCCTGCCAGAGCCATAGAGTGTGAGTTCCAAAGCTGAACATTGAGGAATGGGGTCTACCCTGCAGCTGCTGGGGATGGTACTCCAGTGCCTTCCAGAAACCACAGCTGCCTTCCTACCCCTTGCTCAGAGACCGAGAGGGTCCTTCTCCTGCTCAGAGCTCTGCACAGACGCTCCTTTTTGTCAGTTGTCCTCTCTGACCTTGAACTGTGGCATGAGCAATTCTCTTACTATCTTGTGTGCGAGCCCTGCCCCTCCATTCCATAGTGGGTCTCTGTTACTCCCCCTAATTTTAATGTGGGGAAATAGAAGCACAGAGTGATAGAGTAACTTGCTCAAGGTCACACAGCTAGTCAGTGGAGGAGTCAGGATTCAAAGCCAGCCTAGAGTCCATGCTCTTAGCATTGCCATCTTTGGCATCTGAAGTATTCAGGCAGGCACCTGTGGCAGGTCTGGAGAATGCATGGGGAAAGGTAACCTGTACCATGGAAGAACTTCCTCAGAGCCGGGGGGAAGGGGGCGTGTTGACCATAGATGGCTCTTCCCAAACCAGGACTGTGGGTCACACCACACCCAGTTGTGGGCATTTCCTTGGGTGAGTGTAACTGTTACATGACATCGCTGTGGACATGAGGGAGAGCCCTTGCCCCTCCCTCCCAAGCACAGGTGGGTAGACAGTTGCTTCTTTCTTCACCCCCACTTTCCCAGCACCACCACCAAGAACTCATCTCCCCCTTACGCTGGCGACTAGCAGAAGGAACAGATGGTGGAGGCTTTGGTTGAAAGGGGTGTGTGTCCATGAACATTCACCAGGCTGTCGGCCACTGCTCACTTTTGCGGGCCTTGCTTCTGCTGATAAGGGGTGTGAGTGAGTGTGTGTGTGTGTGTGTGTGTGTGTGTTTCGTTGAACAGCACTGTTTCTGTTCCAGCCTTGTTGAGAATCCAGGATGCTTATTTCAGAAGCTTAAACCCAGGGGAGCTTGAAGCGGGGACTCACCCTGCAGGTGGCTGCCACTCCAACTCTGCCACGGCAGGATCAGCTCTGAGCAGCTGATGGTCCCAGCTCTGTCCCTCCCTTGCTCCTTCAGTTTCCCCTGTAAGTCTTTTTTTTTTAAATTTTTTTTTGCTTTATAACAAATTTAATCAGTTAGACATATACATATGTTCCCATATCCCCTCCCTTTTGCGTCTCCCTCCCACCCTCCCTATCCCAGCCCTCCAGGCGGTCACAAAGCACCGAGCTGATCTCCCTGTGCTATGCGGCTGCTTCCCACTAGCTATCTACCTTACGTTTGGTAGTGTATATATGTCCATGCCGCTCTTTCACTTGGTCACAGCTTACCCTTCCCCCTCCCCATATCCTCAAGTCCATTCTCTAGTAGGTCTGTGTCTTTATTCCTGTCTTACCCCTATGTTCTTCATGACATTTTTTTTTCTTAAATTCCATATATATGTGTCAGCATACAGTATTTGTCTTTCTCTTTCTGACTTACTTCACTCTGTATGACAGGCTCTAGGTCCATCCACCTCATTACAAATAGCTCAATTTCATTTCTTTTTATGGCTGAGTAATATTCCATTGTATATATGTGCCACATCTTCTTTATCCATTCATCCGATGATGGACACTTAGGTTGTTTCCATCTCCGGGCTATTCCTCTCATGGGGCCTCACTCACAAACCAGGACTCAAGGACAAAGCCAGCAATAAACAAGTTGTGTTTGACCCTGAGGGGTTTTTTTAATTAAAAAAAAAAGATTAAAATTAAATCAATGACAAACTTTTGAAATGTCACATACAAATCTTTATTTTTGGCTTCTCTTCAAAAAACGATGATGTGGCCTTTTTACCAGTTATTTCCAAATTATAGCAATTGACTGCCATAAGTAGTAGCTGGATTTAAACCAGGGAATGACCTCTCTCTTCCCCACAGTCCACACCACTCTCTGGTGTCTGAAGCTGTATCCATTAGAATTAGTTTTGTGGCTACAAGCCACAAAAACTCAAAATAAATGTGTCTTAAATTAGTTAAAAATTTAGTCTTCTTTCTCCTAAGAGCCCCATGTAACACCTCCAGAGCATGTAGGGTGTTCCATGGTGTCAGAGACCCAAGCTCCTTCACTTTTGATGCTCTACTGTGTGTGACCTCCATCCTCAAGGTTGCCTCAAAGTCTAAGAAGGCTGCTCCAGCTCCAGCCCTGGGGACTACATTCCAGCCAGGAGGAAGGGGGAAGAGGAAGGAGAAGGATGCACCCTCCTCCCTTAAGGACCCTTCAGGAAGTTGTACATAACACCTTTACTTACATCCCATTGACCAGAATGTAGTCACAAGGCCACCCCTCCTGCAAGGGTGGCTGGGAAACGTAGTCTTTATTTCATGTAGTCATGTGTCCAGCCATTAGGGCTTCTATTACTATGAAAAGAGAATAACTGTGGAGTTGTTGAACTTTCTTACACAGACCCTAAGTAAGCCCATGAAGAGGAGACCTTGTCTTTGACTTTGTCTCTCAGCTTCTGTTACTGCATTGGTAATTTACATACTGTTGTTCATCTCATAGAGTTGCTCCGAGGAATTCACAAGGAGATGATGAATGTAAGATTGCTTTGTTTATGGTCTGTCTCCCTCAATTAGAACATCAGCTCCATGAGGACAGCGATTTTTGTCTGTATTGTTCACAGCTGTATCCCTAGCACCAAGGCAGGCCCTGACACATAATAGGTACTCAGTAAAAATATATTGAATGAAGGACGGTATGAACAGATACTTCTAGTATGTCTTCTAGTGTGAGGCACTGTGCTGGGTGTGAGACAGAGCAGGGAACAAGATGCCTTTCAGGTTTCATATTCCCATGGCATCAAGCCCAAGGCTGAACACACTAAGATAAATACCTATTACCTTGGGTGGGATCTCGGTGCTAGTGAGAGTCCAGGCATCTTAATTTTGTTTTGACACAGAGGCTGATGGGAGAGGCTGCCTGGCTTCTCTGTCTCCCACCTGCCGGCAGCCCTGGGTGCCCTGGCCTGACCTTCCCCCTCCCAGCCTCACGTTGCTCAGGACAGTAAAACATAATTGGCCTGCCCTACTTTTTAAGAGAACCCAGATTGAAGGATTGGGTTTTTTGATGGGCTGACCTGTTTAAGAGCCTTAAGAGGACGCTGGGAGTTTCAATTTTCCACTGCCAAAGCAAGGCTGTTTTTAGCTCAGCTTTGATGAAACAGCAGGAATCAGGTTTGGCCCTGGGTCACCCATCAGCTGACCTGGTTGGGAAAGGCCTCCTGAGGGGCTCCAGGCTGAGCTGCAGGTTTGCAGGGAGAAGGAAGGTATGCTTTATTCAACCGGGGTAATTGGTCCTGCTCCGAAGCAGCCCCAGGGCCATCCCAAAGGAGAGAGGGAGCACTAGGCCACACTCAGATGCTTGGCCTTCTTGATGGGCTCCAGGAGCCAGACAGACCTGAGTTTCTACTCCAGCTCTTTCAGGCATTAGCTGTGTGACCTTAGACAAATTGCTTGGCCTCTCTGGGCCTCAGTTTCTTAATCTGTCCAGCGAGGTTCGTCATTTTCATCTTGCTGGGTGATTGTAGGTACAAATGACAGAATGTCGGCTGGCTGCCATGTCCATCTCAGAATTTGAGGATATGTCCCGTGACTCTCTCCCTGCGGGAAGCCAGGCTGATTGACAGCCACACTGGAGGGGCAGGCCGGCTCCGGCCCCAGCAGGTGAGGCTTCTCCGAATTGCAATGCTTTGGCGTGCTGTCTGCTTTTCTAAGGGTAAAGAACCATTTCTTTGAGCCTCTTTTCTGATCCTTTTGTCAAACTGGGGTTGAAGAGATTGGCCTCTGGGCCACTGTGGTCCCAATATTAAAGGGACCCATGTGATAGATTCTTGCTGGAGTTCGCTTCCAGGAAAAAGTGGTCCCTGCAGATGATGCAATCTGCTCTTGGTCACCAGAAGGCACAGCCAGGCTATGCACCCAGGGCCCCATGCTGCCGCCCTCACCTGGCAGGAGGCCTGGAGCAGAAATCATTGCTCTAGAGCCTTAGAGGTTCTGATCATCCTACTTCCCCTTTATGACTCTCCAGCCTGCGGGAGTGTGTTTCCATCCAGCCACTGACCGCTGACGGGGGGAGGGAACTTGCAGAAGCCCAGAACCTAGAAAGGCAGTGAGCACGGGGGCTCAAGGCATCCACTCCGGAGCCCGACTGCCAGGGTACAAGCCTGAGCTCTGACATCCTCTGGCTGAGTGACCATCAACAAGTTCTAGACAACATCTGTGTTGCTCAGTTTCCTCCTCTGTGAGCTGGGCTGTTAATACTAATACCTACCTCATGAGGTGGTCGTGAAGATTGATCTTTGCTCATGGGGAAACCGAGGCACGGATGTGAAACTACTTGTCCCAGATCCCTCGACTATAGCACATTAAAGCTGGGAGCATCTGACACAGGAAGCTCTATTATTTATTATTACTACTGTTATTTTTCTTACTTCAGAGGGCTTCTGTGAGGGTTGAAAGAGATCAGTGTTCCACGTGCCTCCCACAGGGTCTTGCACACAGTAGGTGTTCAACTGCCATGCAGAGATGAGCGAGGCATGAATCTCTTGGTCCAGTGGCCTAGCCCTAGCCTTGCACACAGTGGGGGCACAGCTGTGTTCACTGAACAAGATCAGAGTGGTCACTGGTGCCGGGAAGTACAGGGAACCCCGGGACAGCCAGAGTCCACACCTTCCCTCCCCTGCTGAAGGCAGGCTTGGTTCCAGTGGGCTTGGCGTCTTGCTGATGCCAACTCTCACCCACTGCCAAGTACAGAAGCAAAGACGGAGAGGCAGAGATTCTTGTTAAAAAGCAAAGCGCCCGCAGGGTTAGAAAGGAGGCGGCGGGCACAGCTTCGCACCCTCAGCCTTTCTGCCTCGCTTCTAGTAGGCTCACTGCCCAGCTTCCCTTGTCCGAGTTCCCTTTGGCCCGCTGCCTGGTTTCTAGTTCCCCACCCCCCAGTGTCCTTCTCCACGGGGCACATGCTGCACGCCACGTGCCCGCTGGGCCTGGGGCGGCATGGGGTGGAGACAAGGTAGAAGGAACGTCCCGACCCCTTGGCCCCTCCCGCCCTTGCCCACCTCCCAGCCCAGAGCCTGAGTTGAGCAGGCTGACTGTGAAGGGCTAAGTGGATCAATCGGGATGGGATGCGGAGGAGAAAGCGGTTTCCATGGCGTTTCCATGGCAGCGGCAAGAAGCTAGAGAAGAGAAGCCAGGAGAGGAAGGGGAGGGGGAGAGAGGGGGAGGGATCACCATGGGAGGCACGGGGGAGGGGCAAGCAGCCGGGCAGAGGGGCAGGGGAATGGGGTCCGCGGAGAGACGGGGAGGGGGGATTGGGATTCGGGGCCTGAGGCTCAGTGTGGCAGCTGAACAGGGTGGGGAGGGCCGGGATGGATGGCACAGTGACCCCCTTCTTCCATCAACCGGGCATCAACGAGGCCAGAGCAGCAGGGACCAGTGATTGTCAATGTCATCGTCCAGCATCCTGGTGACTAACTCTCTGGGCTTGGGTAATCTAGGGATCCCACACTAGGATCCCTAGAGCTAGATGATTTCTTAGGAATTCATCTTCGGAAGATAAAATTTGATTTCCAAGGGGCGTTTTCCCACATTAGGTCACTCCCTGTTTGCCCGCTGGGAAGTCCCAGATGCCATCTCTGGACACCCCTCTGGGCAGGAATGAGGGGGGCCTTCCACAGTGATATTGTTTGAGCCTCAGAACAAAGGACTCACTGTGGCTCTGATGCAGAAGCTAAGGACCAGAGAGGCAAGGGACCTGCCTGAGGTCACACAGTCCTAGGAGGCTGAGCTAGATTTGGATGAGCATCCCCCCTCCCCAGTAAGTTCCCATCCAGCACAAAGGGTCCCTTCTCAGCATGAAATCCTAGGACCTAGGAGGATGCAGCTCGGTGGTGGGCCAGTGGGAAGCAAGCCCCTTCCCTCAAAGTCAGCAGGGGGGCAGAATGGTGGCCCACCTCGTCCTCACCCTAGCTGTCAGTGTAGTGAGTAATTGGACCCCAATTACAGCACCTTAATGCTCATGGGCCAGAATCGCCAATCCACAAATCTGGGGCCAGGAGCAAGTCCTGAGATGAGTCTGAGGTTCCCTGGATGGGGGAGGGGAAGACCAATGGAGGGAGGGGGCTGGGAAGGGCGCTAGCCTGTTCTGGAACTTCTCCCCCTTGGCCACCCTTCTCTATTATCTCCCCTCCAACTACCAGCCCCTCATTTGATTGGAAGCCCCAGATATTTCATACCCACTGAGTGGTTTCACGATGGAAACCATTTTCAGGTTGAAAAGGGGGATGAAAATCACAGTAGTGGCTTTTTTTTTTTTTGACCTTTTTTTTTTTGGCTACGTTGGGTCTTCGTTGCTGCCCTTGGCCTTTCTCTAGTTGCGGCGAGTGGGAGCTACTCTTCGTTGCGGTGCGCGGGCTTCTCATTGCGGTGGCTTCTCTTGTTGTCGAGCACAGGCTCTAGGCACACAGGCTTCAGTCATTGCAGCACGCAGCCTCAGTAGTTGTGGCTCGCAGGCTCAGTAGTTGTGGCGCACGGGCTTAGTCGCTCAGCGGCATGTAGGAATCTTCCCGGACCAGGGCTTGAACCTGTGTTCCCTGCATTGGCAGGCGGATTCTTAACCACTGTGCCACCAGGGAAGTCCCCACGCTAATGGCTTTTTAAAGGTTCTGGGGGAAAAAAAAAAAAGAGTTCAGGCAGTTTCTGAAAAGAAGGGGAAAAACAAAAGGAAGAAGGTAATAAAGCTCTCAGCGCTGAGGGAGGGGCTCAGCTCTTAGGTAAGGGGGCTTTTCGGCTGCCCCATGTCCCCTGCCCAGAGTTCCCTCTCCCTCCGTCCCCTGCCTGGTTCGAGACAGCCCGTTCACCTCTAATTGGTGCTGCTCATGTGTCCCCAGGTGAGCCCACCACATTTAGACTGGCCAGACCTTTGACTGGCTCCCCAGCCAGAGGGGATGTCTGGAAGGTGGTGGGGTCCCCAGCTGAGGGCTCCCAGCCCCATCGAGAGATTCTGACATGTCCTTCTTCTGCTTGGCTCAGGGAAGGAGTTGGACCCACACTCTCCAGCTTTGTGTTGTAAAAATAGCACCAGATTTTTCTGGCTCTATGAGACCTTGACTCATTGAGACTCTGGCTCATGGCATTCACAGCAGTAGTTCAGTGAACACCTATTATGTGTCCCCCATCCCCACCCCATGTGAGGGGTTCTGTAACACCATCACCTATCCTCAAACCATGCTACAGGGGGCCATCTGGGTCTATTTCCCAGGGCCCTTTCTGAGTCACCTGGCACAGGTGGCCTGGCCTCTCCATCCATGACCTGCTGCTGACTGCTGTCTGGACCAAGGCAAGTCACTCCTCTCTCTAGTATGTTCGTTAGTTAAATGGAAGGTGACCAGCATCCTGATTTGCCTGGAGCTGAAGGGTTCCTGGGACAAGGAATCTTTAGTGCTAAAACCAGGAAAGTCTTAGACAACCCAGGACCTGCTAGCTGGTCGCCCTAGTTAAAACCAGGCTGGACTGGAAGATCTGATGTTAAAGGAGCAAAACTCCCAGCCTCCTCCACGTACACCCTGTGCCCATAGGATGAATCCATAAATTCAAGGGAGAGTTTCCTTCCTCTGCCAGCATCTCTGCCTGGTGCAGTCCCCAGAGCTGCACACCTGCCTGGGGAATGTCTCCCCAGTCTGCTCCTAGACAGGGCTTGCTGGAGGAGAAAATCCAAGGATTGGCCCAAAGGAAGCGAGGGAAACATTTCTGACCCCTTGGGGTTGAGACTTCTCTTCACAGGCAGCTTCCCCAGGAGTGTATGAACCAGGGGAGGCTCAGGTCTTACCATTTCAGGTGACTTTAGCCAAGTTCACGCCAAATGGGATGAGACCATTTGCCCTGGATCTAAGTCTAGTCTCTGGGTCCCACTTTCTGAGCTGATCTTGAGGGTAGACTCACTTCCAGGAGGCCAGGAAAGATTGAGAACACATCATCTCTTTCAGAAGATGGGGGACAGGGAGCAGGAACAGGTGTGGTCCAGGAGGGTAGGGTGAGATTCAGCATCAAGTCAGTGTAGAGTGAGGGTGATGGAGGCCACGTGGCCAGCTTTGGGGCAGGTTCTGGGGGTTTCAAGGACCCATGCAGAGCTGCAAAATCTATCCATCTCAAGCAGATTCCATTCAACAGTACTCATGAGGGACATACCATGTGTCAAGGCCTTCCAAGCTCTAGGTTCTGGTTGGTTTGGTGAAGCCAATGGAAGGGGACCTCCCAGTGTGGCTGGTGGGGGAGGGCAAGGTTAGACAGATGAATGGACCCAAGGCAAGGGAGGAGGGCTGAGGACCTGAGACTTGGGGCTTGCTGACCAGCAGCAGTAGCATCGCCTGGGAGCCTGTTAGAAACTTTCAAGTCCCGCCCCAGAAACCTACCAGAACCAGATGGGGCCTACCATCTGAACCAAATCCCTGGGGGATTCTTTTCTTTTTTTTTTTTTTTTTCCGGTACGCGGGCCTCTCGCTGCTGTGGCCTCTCCCGTTGCGGAGCACAGGCTCCGGATGCTCAGGCTCAGTGGCCATGGCTCACGGGCCCAGCTGCTCCGCGGCATGTGGGATCCTCCCGGACCGGGGCACGAACCCGCGTCCCCTGCATCAGCAGGCGGACTTTCAACCACTGCGCCACCAGGGAAGCCCCCCCAAGGGATTCTTGAACACATTCAAGTTTGAGCCTTCTACCCCAGCACCTTCCCAGGGTCTCCTATAGAGGAGCCCATCCCCAGATAGGGTCTAGGTCTAGACAGACCCTTTCTTGCCTGTCCCCAGGTGCTTTCCCAGACCTACTGGTTGCCACAAATGCTACGCCCAGTAGCCAGTCCATTTCTGAGTGCTGGGGGCGTTCGTGCAGCCATCCAGGGCCTGTGAAGGAAAAGAGCAACCAGGGAGGGGAAGCAGCCGGGGCAGCTGAGCAGGTGCACACCTGGGCAACTGGGCCAAACAGACAGACCTGAGCTGCCCACGGGCTCCCAGCCAGGCTCCGCAAACTGCACAGGTGCGAGGGAGCGGGAAAGGCAGATGCCTCAGCCCCCACCCCCATCCTTTGTCAGAGAACAGCGCACCTTTTTCAAGTGTCTTGTTAGCAAACATCCCAATAGCACCCACGGCTGCCAGACTTCACGGCCATTTTTATTAATTCCGTCTCAAGACTCTGCAGAGGTGGAGCGGGCTTTCTGTAATAGTTGCCCCGGCATCGTGGGGCCATGACATTTGAACTTGGAGAGTAAGCAGGTGTTGGAGGGAGGGAGAAACAAGATCCAGGCCTCAGGGAATGTGTCGCCAATCAAGGAACCACGGCAGACGCAGGAACAGTCAAACTTCATTACTTTCCACTTGAGAGCTTTCCGGCAGGCATCACGGAATGCTGGGCAGGCACTAGGCTAATAGGATTGCAGGGGGTGTGTTTAACCTACTTGCAAGAATGAACTATTTCCAGGCCCCTTAGAAGCTTCTTCTCTATGCAAACAATGGTTGTACAAATGAAAGGCTCTCTCATCTCTTCATTAAAGCGGAGCCTCAAAGGACCAATTGCTACTTGAATCTTTTTCATTAGCCCAGAATGAGGTACTGTCTATATAAATGAAGACCTTTGCATGACAAAATGCTTTTTAAATAGGGTAGATTATAAAAGTTTGGTCCTGACAAGTCTTCTTCAGCAAATTCACTTGCTGAATTTTGCCAAAGATGTGAGACCACACACCCCTTTCTTCCCTCCATCCCTTCCTCCTTCCCTCCCTCCCTCCTTTCTGGGTTTGGGGCCAGATCAAGGAGGGGCCTACAGTCAGACTGAGTTTGGGCTTGATCCTCCAGTGTATGGAAGCCACGGGAAGGTTTTAAATTGGGAAAGGACAGGCCAGATCCTCACTGTGAGAAGGTCGCTCTGGCAGCAGGGTGGGGAGGGGACAAACTGGAGGGCCTCGGGCAGGGAGACATAGCAAGAATGAAGACAAAAGTGGAGCAGTTCCAGACGGAGCAGAATTAGTAGAGTGGAGGGAAGGAACTGACCACTGTGTCACCTGTCCTGCCAGCTCCCACCCCCTGAAAGAAGATTAGAAGAAAAGAGGGTCAGAGGCAAATGGCATGCACACTTTTCTCTTAGAGAAATCCCATAGCCCCCACCCTTCCTCGCCAACCTTTTTATCCACGTGGCCACACGATTCCCACAGGACTTGTTATCTGAGCTTGGAGCTCACCGCGGATTGAGAGAAGCATTTTGATAGTGGGAATAACATAACGGAGAATGAGCTGCTTCTCAAGGAAGCACCCCAAGCAGAGCGTGCAAAGGCAAAAAACCGTAAAAAGTGGAGAAGTCCTCACTGTAGAAAAGAGTTGAGCAACATCTTAATGTTAAAATAAGCCCAGCCATGCCACTCCTTGGTATGAACCCAAGAGAGATGAAAGCATACGTTCATACAAAGACTTGTCCGCACATGTGCGTAGCAGCTTTATTTGTAATAGCCAAATAGAGAGCAGCCCAAGCATCCATCAGCAGGCCAGTGGATAGATAGGAGGGGGTATATCCATGCAATGGGAGGCCACTGAACCTTAAAAAGGAATGAACTATTGATAAAGGCAACAATGTGAATGAACCTCAGATAACAGTGACGAGTGAAAGGAACCAAACAAAAAATAGGACATGCTGCATGGTTCAATTTATAGGAAACCCTGAAAACATGATCCTAGGAAACGGTGACAGAAAGTGAATCGATGGTTGCCTGGCATTGGGGGCCAGAATGGGGGGATTACAAAAGGACACAAGGAAACTTTTGGGGGCGATATGTTCATTATCTTGATTGTGGCAATGGTTTCAATGGTGTATACGTATGGCAAAACCCATCGAATGTGTAAACTTTATGCACAGTTTATTGTTTGTCAATCAGACCTCAATAAACCTGTCAACACATTTTTTGGTTAAAGGCAAGGATCCCAGGAGACACAGTGTAGGGACAAAGTAACCTAGCACATTGCACTACCCCTAAGACACGGCAGGATGAGATCGGTGCTTGTTATGATGACCTTGATCCAGGGTCAACTTAACTAATGTCCAGCTGATTTCTCCTAGGAAGGAGGAGGCATATACGTAGACTCAACTAAAAAAGAGACACCTTTATAGTGATGTCTGACGGTCCCCAACTTACGATAGTTCGACTTACAATGTTTCAACTTTACAGTGGTGCAGAAGCGACATACATTCAGTAGAAACTGGGCTTCAGATTTTGAATTTTGGTTTTTTCCCGGACTAGCCATATGCACTACCAGACTCTCTTATGTTGCTGGGCAGGACAGCACGCTCTCAACCAGTCACAGGATCACGAGTGTAAACAACCGATACATTTACAACCATTCTGTACCCAGGTAATGATTCTGTTTTTCACTTTCAGTATAGTGTTCAACAAATTGCATGAGATATTCAACACTTTATTGTAAAATAGACTTTATGTTAGATGATTTTACCCAACTATAGGCTAAGGGAAGTGTCCTGAGCACAGTTAAGGTAGGTGAGGCTAAGCTATGATATTCAGTAGGTTAGGTGTATTAAATGCATTTTCGACTTCTGATATTCTTAATTTTCAACTGGTTTATCAGGATGTAACCTCATTGTAAACTGAGGAAGATCACTATTGTTCTGTGTTCTTCCACGTTATGTATTCAACACCGTAAACATGGTAGATGCTTAATAGTTTGTTTTAAAATTTTAATACATTCATGGTGCAGGGGGAAAAAATCTGACAAGCGCCTACAGCATGCCAGGCTCTGCTCTAAGTGCATGTCATTAATTTAGGTTTCAGGTCTCAGCAAAAGTCACTTACTGGATCATCTGATTTGCCAACAGTACAGGAAAAGTAACTCAGAGATCCGTTCCCTGTTTCATCCCAGCCCCACCCTCTGCTCCCAAGTCCACGATCTCCAGTCTGGGAGAATCTAGGACTCTTCCCAGTGGAAAGACAAAGTCAGGAAAGGAAAGATGATCAGAGGCTGTAGAGTTGTATCAGGTGTGGAGAATGTGAATACAACTGGCTCAGCAAACTCCAGGCATCAGAATTAAAGGGCCCAACGGAAGCTGGAGGAAGGGAATTTAGGAAAATAAAAGACCATCCCTTCTCCCAGCAGGGAGGAAACAGATGGCTCTCAAAAGCTGGAGAGGTGGCAAGGCTCAAAACAGAAATATGCTCAAGAGCAGTGGAGGGAAATTCCGGTCCCAAGGGACTCAAATTAATTTGCTGGGAAAGGAAGATCTGACTTACAGTGTGGGGATGGCAGTGGGGTTCCAAAGACCTCTCACGGGCTCTGGCATCCATCAGGCTTGGTTTCAAATCACAGCACCCACCTGCTCACTCTGTGACCTCCTCACATTCCCTCTTCTCTGGGAGCCTCGGTTTCCTCATCTATACAATGGGGATAATAATATTATTATTGCTATGTAATACATACCAGAGCAGGTTTTATATACTGCATTATAATAGGGTAGTGTCAAGGATCCAGGGAGATAGGGTAAAATGCTTAGCACAATGCCTCTCATTGTAAATCTCTATAAATATCAGCTCCTTCCAAAGGTTGTAATCCCACAAGGCAGCTATTATAACAACCAGTTATCAGATGGAGAAACTGAAGCACAAAGAAGCCAAAGGGCCTTACCCAACCTCCCGCAGCTAGTCAGGTGCAGAGCCCAGACCAGAGCCCAGGGCACCTAACTCCTGGCCCTGGTAGCTTCTGCCGCCCTCATTCATACAATGAATATTCCCTGAGCACCTACCACGTGGCCAGGCTCGCCTTCAAGTAGCTCATATGCTTCTCTGGGAGGGAAGACAAAAGGGTACCAATGTAGCATGATATGGATAGGTAGGTGCTCCCAGACAGACACAGCCCTGGGGAGATGGAGAGGGGACTCTGTCTGCACAGGGAGCGGTGGGCAGTCAGGGCAGCCTGCCTGGCAGAGGCAGCATCTGAATGGAAAGCCTTAGGACCACTATGTATCTAGTGATTCTAGTCCATTGGACTTTCAAGCCACACCATTTTGGGCTAAGCCCTTGAATTATCCCACGTCATCTTCTCAATTATCCGAAGGGGAGAGATCATAAATGGAGAAAGTGAGACTCAAATGCTAGGCTTTGAAAGATGGCTAGAGGCTTGCTGTGTAGATAAGAAAGGAAAAGCGGTCCAAGCAGAGGGAACAGCCTGGACAAGGAGGCACAGAGGCAGGAGACAAATCCTTGGCATCTCTGTGTCTACCCCTTCCCCCACCCCTAAGGCTCAGCACAGGGCGTGGTACACAGTAGGTGTAAATACTTGTGCTGAATATGGACAGCCTACAGTCGTGGCCCTGGGCCTTGTGAAGCCCCAGTGACCAGCTCTTGCCTGGCCTCACCTGAGCCACGGGGACAGCCAGCGGGGTCTCCGCTATCTCTGTGCCAAGCTTTTCAAAAACACAATTACTCGCCTGCCCTTCAGAACCACTGTCAGTGTTGGTAAACTCCAGCTGCTAAAGTGCATTACACTGAACTCGCCAGAAACCTCTGCCATTATTAATAGTTTATTGATTGCAGCCCATGGCTGATGAGAGCAGGACTCCTCACCCTCAGCCCCCTCGGGGCCCTGCTATCTGCGGAAGGCCTTCTAGCAAGCATGCAGATCAATGCCACTCAAATCTGGAGAAAGGGGGTCTCTGGGCCACGTAATCCACTTTAGAAGGATAACACTGAAGGCACAAGCTCAGGTGAGGCGCTGAGAAGAGGCAGATTGGTCCAAATCAAAGCTGTGACTGGAAGCTCTTGGATCTGCAGACAAGAACCAGAATCTGCCTTGGGGTGGGGAAGGGGGTGGGGGGCTGCATGGCTTGCAGCAGAGGGAGGCTCACACCATAGCCTCCTGGACGGTCTCACCATCCACCCATTTAGCAACTATTGATTGAGTACCAACCATGATGGCAAGCACTGTGCAAGGCCCTGCGATACACTGGTAAGCGAGCTGGATGCAGATCTTGCCTTCATGGATTTTATGGTGCATGGTGTGGGGGAGGAGGACATTCATGAGTTACAAACATGTCATTAAGTTACAATGTAGACAAGAACTGCTCAGGAGAGACATGCAGAGACCTGCTGTATCAGTTAGCTATGGATACATAACAAGCAGTCCCAAATGAGGATGGTTTAAAGCAATGTATTATAGCTCACGAGGTTGGGGTTGGCTAGGTTCAATCCCGAGTGTGGCCTTGGCTGGACCAGCTGGGCCAAGTGAGGCCTCCCTCCACTTGCTCTCAGCCTCCATCAGAGGCTTGTTCTCAGGACAGAGGCAGAGGGAGGGAGAGAGAATTCTTTTGAAACTTGGAATTTGCACACCATCACTTTCACCACATATTATTGGTCAAAGCAAGTCACAAGGCCAAGAATGGGGGAATAGACTCCACTTCTAGGTGAGAGGAACTATAAGGGCACTTTGCAAGATACAGGGAGGCTGTTAATCCAGGCCATCAATGCAATCAACTTCCACAGCCACCTAGTCCAGGTGGTCACTTTCTAAGTGACCTTTGTAACTTGAAGGATGTAGCCAGGGGAAGAAAATGCAATATTCTCAGGAAAACAGACTGTTGCAATCAAAAGTGCTGAATCAAAAAAGATACTTGGCTCAATTCACCTAGGACTGTCACCTATGAGGGATCCTGGATGGGATTCTGGAACAGAAAAAGGATATTAGTGGGAAAACGGGTGTAATTTGGTTAAAGTCTGGAGTTGAGTTACTAGCGATGTATTAACACTGGTTCTTAGTCTGACAACAGTACTATGGTCTTGTAAGAGTTAACAATGGGGGAAACTGGGTGAGAGGTGTTTGGGGACTGTATTCTCTGTGCAACTTTTCTGTAGATCTAAAATAATTTCATAATTAAAAGTTTCTTTTTGAAAAAAAAGGAACTTGGCACATGGGAGGAGTGGAAAGAAAACCATTGTCACTGGAGAATGGGGGAGCTGGGATATGGCAGGAACCAAATGTGCTGAGCCCTGTTGGCCTAGATAAGGATTCTGGTCTTTATTCGAAGAGCAGAGAGAAGCTTTTGAAGGGCTTTAGGTAGGGGAGTACTATTAATCTCATTTGCATTTGAAAAGATCTGGGTTCTACCTTGGTGCACAGATCAGGAGGGAGATTAGCAGGGGCAGAAAAACCAGTTAACTATTCATCCCATATTCCAGGTGAGAAAAGATGTTGACAGTGGAGATACAGGGGAGACGATGGTTCAGGACATATTTAAGATGCAGAACATCCAGGACTTGGTCACTGATTGTGTTTGGGGAGTATAGAAATAGGAGATATCAAGGATGGTGCCCAAAGTGTGGCTTGGACCTCTGGCAGAGAGCAGGACCATTCGTGGAGGAAGAAACATCCGAGGCTGTAGAAATAGTCCTAAGCAAAAAGCTGCCTCCTTCATAAAGCACCAGTCTAGATGTCCCCTGAGCTGTCTTCTATACCACCCGTGTCGTGTCACCCAAACATATTGCTTGTGTTACTGTCACCTGAACACGAGTGCAGTGATTTCCTGAACACGTCACCTGTGTCCCTAGCACAGAAATACATCTTCTGCCTATATGACCCTATGTGGCGGTTACCTGTGCATTTCCACCTGTGTGTCAGCTGTGTCATTATTTTCTGTAGCTGCCAGCTCCATGTGTCCCTGGAGCCTCTTTCTTTACAGAGCTGTCACCTGAGCATGTCACCTGTACACCTGTCACCTACGCAAGGCCTTTAAGAAAGTTGCCTCTATAACAGGCACCTGTGAGTGTCACCTAAACATGTCACTCTAGGTGACTCTTATTCAGCAGCCCTGCCCAGTAGAGAGGCTATTTTTTTTAGTCTAGCTGAGTTACAAACGAAGAAGGTAGTTTCCAGAGGGGAGACAGTTCCCTGCTGCTTCCGCTGTCACGGTGTCCTTTTCTCCTGAGATGGGAGGCAGCATCTTCCCCACAAAGTTTCCCTGATGAAAAGCTCCCTGTTCTTTAAGTCCTTTTGCGACAGTCGGTAGACCAGATGTCAGCCTCTGTGTATTCTATGGAAATGAAGGTGTTTGTTTATGCTAATGTGGGCTGGGCGATGGGAGGGAAGGAGGCTCTATTAGATGGGTTGGCTTCCTCCATGAGACCGGGGATGGAGAGAGAGAGGCTGGGAGCCCAGGTGTGTGGGGGGGGGTACGGAGGGTGGGGGAGGTGGGGGACAATGAGTCATAGGAAAAAGTAGCTGGAAGCCAAAGATGGGGGTGGGGACAGCTGAAATGAGAGGAGAGAGGAGTGACTCTGGTTAGATTGCTCAGTAGAAACAGATGGAGAGAGAGAGGCTTAGATGATGGAGAGGGAAATGTGTTCGCTATGGGGGTGGGCGCGAGGAGTGGAATTGAAGGAACCCCGCTTCTTGGCAGCAGGGCTGGTACAGGCATCGAGGCATCCAGAGCCTGTGCTCTTAGCCAACGCCCTCTTCCTCCACCAGGTTTCTGATAAGACTGCTGGGCCAGTTTGATGGGTACAGCACTAGGCTTGGCATATACTAGGGTTCCATGAACATGAACTTCTTCCCCCGGGTTTCTGCTGTGGCGTGAGAACCTCCAAGACCCAAACACAGAGACCCCACTTTCTTCAAGTTGTGGCCAGAATAGGCTCCCCTTCAGCTGCATGATGAGGCCCAGAGAAGGTTGGAACTTGCTGGAGGACACACAGATTTCCCTGATGCAGCAACAACATAGCTTCTGAACTCCAGGTCAAGTCTCTTCCCCTTCAAAGTGTCCAGATCTCACTTACCAGGAATCCCTTCTCCCTCACAGGGCATCACAGGATCCAGGAGCAACAGGTAATGGTCCTGCGACCATTTTAATGTGACGTTCCTGCTCACAGAGGTCTTGCAGTAACATCATCACATTTAATCCTCACTGCAGTCCTGCAAAGCATCAGCCCCATATTTTAGATAAGAAATGGAGGCTCAGAGACAGCATGGCTTACACAAGGTCACACAGCATACCAACAGTGGGGGCAGGATTTGAACTGGGCTCTCTCTAACCCAGTGTCAGAGAGGAGTGAGGAAAGAGCTGCCCCGGTGACATTTCCATGGGGAGAGAGAACAACAAACCAACTCATTTTATCGTGGTCTGACCCTGTAGAAGGATCTAGAACAGAAATCGTCAAACTACAGCCTGCAGCCTGTAAACCAAGAATTTTTTTACATTTTTAAATGGTTAGAAAAAAATGGAAAAAGAGAATAAGATTTCATGGCACATGAAATTGTATGAATGCAAGATTTGATGATTATAAATAAAGTTTTATTGGAACACAGCCACGCTGTTTCACTTACTAAGGGTGGCTGCTTTTGCTCTACAAGGGCAGAGTTGAGTAGTTGTGACAAAGACTGTAAAACAACAAAGACTAAAATATTTACTCTTTATTTTTACTTTCATTTTTTAAAGATTTTTTTATGTGGACCATTTTTAAAGTCTTTATTGAATTTGATACAATATTGCTTCTGGGTTTTTTTGTTTTTTTTTTGTTTGTTTTTTTTTTAATGTTTTGGTTTTTTGGCCACGAGGCATGTGGAATCTTAGCTCCCCGACCAGGGGTCGAACCCACACCCCCTGCATTGGAAGGTGAAGTCTTAACCACTGGACTGCCAGGGAAGTCCCAATATTTTACTCTTTAGAGGACATGTCTAGAAGAAGGTTTGAGGGAGCACCTCCTGTCCTCATGGGTCGCCTCCTCTGAGAAGACCTCTTGACCACCTCGGGGAGAATCAGCTGCTCCCCGCTCATTCTATGCATGGATAAGCTCACCATTTCCCATGGGATTTGGGGTTTTTTAAATGAAATATAGTTGATTTACAATGTTGTGTTAGTTTCAGGTGTACAGCAAAGTGATTCAGTTTTATATCTATATATATATCTCTCTCTATATATAGATACTCTTTCAGATTCTTTTCCATTATAAGTTATTACAAGATACTGAATACAGTTCCCTGTGCTATACAGTAGGTCCTTGTTGGTAATCTGTTTTATACATAGAAGTGTATATATGTTAATCCCAAACTCCTAATTTATCCCTCCCCCCACCTTTCCTCTTGGGTAACCATAAATTTGTTTTCTGTGTGAGTCTATTTCTGTTTTGTAACTAAGTTCATTTGTGTATCTTTTTTTTTTTATTTTTTGCGGTACGTGGGCCTCTCACTGTTGTGGCCTCTCCCATTGTGGAGCACAGGCTCCGGATGCACAGGCTCAGCGGCGTTGGCTCACGGACCTAGCTGCTCCACAGCATGTGAGATCTTCCTGGACCGGGGCACGAACCCATGTCCCCTGCAATGGCAGATGGACTCTCAACCACTGCACCACCAGGGAAGCCCTGTGTATCATTTTTTAGATTCCACATATAAGCAATACCATATGATATTTGACTTCATCTTACTTCACTTAGTGTGATAATCTCTAGGTCATCCATGTTGCTGCAAATGGCATTATTTCTTTTTTATGGCTGAGTAATATTCCATTGTGTGTGTGTGTGTGTGTGTGTGTGTATACCACATTTTCTTTTTTTTTTAACATCTTTATTGGAGTATAATTGCTTTACAGTGGTGTGTTAGTTTCTGCTTTATAATAAAGTGAATCAGTTATACATATACATATATCCCCATATCTCTTCCCTCTTGCGTCTCCCTCCCTCCCACCCTCCCTATCCCACCCCTCTAGGTGTCACAAAACACCGAGCTGATCTCCCTGTGCTATGTGGCTGCTTCCCACTAGCTATCTATTTTACATTTGGTAGTGTATATATGTCCATGTCACTCTCTCACTTCATCCCAGCTTACCCTTGCCCCTCCCCGTATCCTCAAGTCCATTCTCTAGTAGGTCTGCGTCTTTATTCCCACCTTGCCCCTAGGCTCTTCATGACCTTTTTTTTGTGTGTTTTTTAGATTCCATGTGTATGTGTCAGCATATGATATTTGTTTTTCTCTTTCTGACTTACTTCACTCTGTATGACAGACTCTAGGTCCATCCACCTCACTACAAATAACTCAGTTTCATTTCTTTTTATGGCTGAGTAATATTCCATTGTATATACGTGCCACATCTTCTTTATCCATTCATCTGTTGATGGACATTTAGGCTGCTTCCATGTCTTGGCTATTATGAATAGTGCTGCTGTGAACATTGGGGTGCATGTATCTTTTTGAATTATATTTTTCTCTGGATATATGCCCAGGGCTGTGTTTGCTGGATCATATGGCAACTCTACTTTTACTTTTTTAAGGAACCTCCATCCTGTTCTCCATAGTCCCATGGGATTTGGGGCATTGATCAGCTTCCCCGCTTCCTTGTCCATTGGGATGGGGGGTGGTCCTTGGAGACAAGAATTTTACTGTGTTTCTCTCAAGTCTCCAGGGCCATGCATAAAGTGATAGCACGGCCGTGTGGAGAGAGGAATTCAGATTCCCATCCTGGCTCTTATTAGCCATATGGGGGGGGGGCAATTACATCCCCTCTGGAGTCTCAGTTTCCATGTTTATGAAATGGGAAGAGTGATTCCTGTGGGGGGGGGCAGCTGTGAGGAATGAGTGAGCTGGTGGACCAGGTGACAGTTTTGAGCCTGAACCACATGACAGGCGCCTCAGTCCATGTCATCCTCAGGAGCCCCTGGGAGCGGGCACATCACCATCCCTGGTTCAGCAGCTGAAAGGACCACAGATTTAACTCTAGTTGAACACACAGCCCACACCTTCATCCTCTGAAGCATCAGGCACAGGGCCTGGCATACAGTCGGTGTTCCATAAATGTTTCTTCTGCGCCCAGCACAGCATGTGGGCATTGCATGGTGGGTCCAGGAGCGTTGTTGAGAGAAGGCTGGATGGTGGGGCTTTGGGGTCGGTTTACTGCAGCGCTGTGACTGCCAGCCCCAGGCAAGGGACCCTCATCCCACTCCTCTGCTTCCCCGCAGGCTGCCCGAGGTCCGCATCTCTGACAACGGTCCTTACGAGTGCCACGTGGGCATCTACGACCGCGCTACGAGGGAGAAGGTGGTCCTGGCATCAGGCAACATCTTCCTCAACGTCATGGGTGAGTGCAGGGCTCTTGGCACTGGTGTCACTGTGTGCGTGCACCTGTGCCTGTGTGTGTGTGTGTGTGTGCGCACGCGCGCGCATGTGCATACCCACGCACACAGAGGGGCTGTCCTGGGAACCACCTGCCAAAATGCCTGCTGTGCTGGCAGTGGACCCTCTTCTCTCCCACCCTTGCCCTCGAGGGCAGGAGGCCAGCCACGCTGAGGTGTGACTGATGTGGCCTCTCAGGAACCCCTTCTCCTACCGGCACTGACACCGGGACCTGAGGAAGGCCGGGCTGTGCCTCATCCCTGCAGCCTCATGGACCAGGCACTTTGAAGGGGCTCCGACATGTTGATTGGAATGGATGAGGGGCACTGAGACTTCCCGAGGGGTGGCAGCCTGCCACAGCCTCTGGGCCTCAGTTTCCCCTTCTGTAAGATGGGGGTGGGATGCAGGCCTAGTGGATCACTCATGGATCTCCTAGCCTCAGGCTCTGCGACCTGGTGAGGTCACAGGGAGAAAATACTGAGTTGTATGGGCACCTTTCCCAGGTGAAAGCCAGGAGCCACGTTCATGGAAACACCTGTAGCAAAGTGCAGTGGGGGTGGGCACTCCCCCGGGGGGAGGACAATCCAGGAGCCTCCAGGGTGGGGGAGGGGGATTGAGACAGCATCTCAGTGACGATGCATACCTACTGCAGAGAGAAAGTTCCCTCCCTGTGCCTCCCAAGCCTTTTCCAGGACATTGAAGCATCAGGAGACAAGTTAGAAAGCGTGCTGGACTGGATGTCTGGGTTCCTGGGTTCCCACCCTGTGTCTGTGCCTCCATTTCTACATCTGTAAAATGGGGATAAGAATACTAGTGCCTGTCTCTGGCTGGCTGTGTCCCCTACCCAGCCCCGGTTTCCCCACTTGTGAAACAAAGCCTTTCTCCATGTGGTCTCAGAAGCCCCTTCCAGCGCTGACATTCTTGCCGGGCACAATCTTGGGTTCTGGGTCAGCTCTGCTGCCAGGATTCTAGGCACTTGGCCTTGACTCCGGACTCTGTGTTCCCTGATTTTCTTATCAAATGATATTTATCAGGGAAACAAAGCTTGCCATACTCGGGCAGCCAATGAAAGCATAAAGGCCTCGTGGAAGCCACTGTTTCTGGGGAAATGGAAAACCTCCAAAGGCCCGACCTCCAGAGGGACATTGAATCCTGTAGCAGCAGCACGCGGTGTGTTCTGGCTTCCTGGGGGACAGGCCATGGCCAGGAGGTGGCAGTGCCAGGAAAACCTCCCCTCTTGCAGTCGCCCACCCACGGAACAGCTTCTGTAATACTTGGACAAGGAGTGTTCTTGGTACCCAGCCCTAGGCTGGTCACACCAGGGAAGCCAGTGCAGATGAAACTCAGTTTGCTCCATCAAGGGGCTCCCAGTCTGATGAGGGATGTGTACTCAATTGTTTATTCATCAGATATTTATTGAGCACCTACCACGTGTCAGGAAATGGCGATATACTTTCAATAGGAAACATCTTTGTCCTTGGGAGTTCGCGTCCAGTGCATGAGACAAACATAAAATACATGTGTAGATGGGTCAGTGAGGTGATTATGGATAGTGATAAATACTGGGAAGAAAATCACGCAGGGTAATGGGGTCAAGAGTGACTTACAGGGGAGGTGGCAGTCAGTTTAGGGAGAGGGCTCAGGGAAGGCCCCTGGAGGCCACGGGGTTAAGTGCTTTCCAGACCTTATGTCAGTTAGTCCTCACAGCCAACCCAAGAGGAGGTGCTAGCACTATTATCCCTATTTTGCAGACATAGATATAGAGGCACAGAGAAAGCAAGCAACTTGCTTGAAGTCATACAGCAAGGATCACAAAACCTTCCTGTGAGATCAGGCTGCTTAGTGTTGAGGCCGGAACCCAGGTGTCTTGACTCCTGGACCAGCTATGTTGCACTGATGGAGGCAGTGTAGAAGGTCCAGCTGAGGCTTTGCTCTCTGGTGCCTGTGAGCAACCAGAGTCCTCAAAGCCACCTCTACTATGAGGCGCACTCCTCACCCATTCACCAAAGGCTCCTGAGCAGGTTACTGTCCCTCTGTGGCCTCGGTTTCCTCATCCGTACAATGAGGTGGTAGAACCAGATAACCCTAAACCTCCTCTGCTAGTTCCAACTGAGGCACAAAGAGGTCTCGTGGGACCAGCCCGGCTTGCACAGCCGGCCTGACAATCCCAGCTGAAGAAGGTGGTGTGCTCCCGGTAGGCTCCGAGGAGCAAGGGGCTTTGTACTTCTGGGCTCCTCCCAGAGGGAGGTGGCAGTCAATCCAGGGATGGGGCAGACAGCTCCCAGGATCCCACTTACTGAGCAGGAGGCTGAGGCTACCAGGAGGGACCAGAGAGGGGCAGGGCCAGGGATTCCACCTCACCCACCCCAGTGACCCCAGGAAGGCTCTGACCCCCAGAAGTTCAGCGCATCCCTGGGTGAGACTCTCCCTGGAATAGCACCCCCCATCTCAATCAATCCTCTGACCGTCCCCAGTGCTCAGAGGTCACCGTGCTTGTCACTGGTCCCTACAGCCTAGCTGTCCCCTGAGGGGTCAAGTCCACCAGTACTTGCCACGCGGGCAGGACCCGATGCCTTGCCCCATCATGGCACATGCCTGACAGTGCGTGAGCTTCCAGCTTCATGCGCATTTTCCGACAGAATCCTAGCGACAGCCTGTGAGCTGGGAGATGTTATAATCCCTGTTATATGAGGGGAAATGACTTGTCTAGGGTCATAACAGCCATCTGAGGCCAAATCCCATGGTCTAAACCAGTGGCTCACCCACTTGAATGAGCATCAGAATCGCCTGGAGGGCTTGTGAAGATACAGACTGCTGGGTCCCACCCCCCAAAGCTCCTAATTCAGCGGATCTGGGGTGGGGCCCAGGAACCTGCATTTCTCACAAGTTCCCAGATGATGCTGATACTACAGGTGCCAGGACCACACTTTGAGAACCACTGGTCTAAACCACTGGTCTAAACCTCTAAGTCTTCAAAAAATACTAATTCTGTATATATCTCTATTGATATCTATATCAATACATGCATCAACAGCTGTATCTATACTCTTATCTATATGCAAATGTATTTCTCCTTCCTCCTTACTATTGTCACCTCACCCCAGACACAGGAGGATGCCCCATCTGCATACAAGTTAAAGACATGCAGGTTTGGAGCAGAATCCCAGATCCACCATGCAACCCTGGATTCATTAGCTTCCCTGGGCCTCTGTCTCCCCATCTGTAAAATAAGGGTAAGGATGCCTCCTTCCTAGGATGATTGTGAGGTTTAAATTAGAAAAGGGTTGGGCTTCCCTGATGGCGCAGTAGTTGAGAGTCCGCCTGCCGATGCAGGGGACACAGGTTCGTGCCCCGGTCCGGGAAGATCCCACATGCTGCGGAGCGGCTAGGCCCGTGAGCCATGGCCGCTGAGCCTGTGCGTCCGGAGCCTGTGCTCCACAACGGGAGAGGCCACAACAGTGAGAGGCCTGCGTACTGCAAAAAAAAAAAAAAAAATATATATATATATAGATAGATAGATAGATAGATAGATAGATATAGATATAGATATATTAGAAAAGGTTTGCAAAACACCTAGCCCAGCACGAGGCAGCTAAGAGGTTCAGTAGGCCAGATTTTACTGTCTTTATTAACATTGTCTCCTGCCTGCCTGCTCTTGGGCACGGCTGTGGCTGCCTCTTTCTTGCTTCTGGTTTTAGCCCTGGCACAGAGAAGTCCCATCCACTATTCCTGACTCCAGGGAGCTTTAAGCCAGTCTGAGAAATGAATGCTCACAGGTTTGTGCCCACTGGCTCCTTGGCAAGGGGGTCTAGTCCTGCCCTGTTTCTGGGTGTCAGGGTGGCCGGCCTCTGTGTGACCATCGTCCTGTAGGTCTGCCTGTCCAGACATCACATGTCTAGGGGAGGAGCCAGAATACATCCCAAGTTTGAAAATGACAGCCACACCTCAGTCTTGGCCAGTTTGTGACAGTTCCACCGTGCTTCCCATAGAGCATTTCGCCTGATCCTCACCACGGCCCCTCAGGGGCAGGATAACCATTATCCCCAGTTCCCAGATGAGAAGACTGAGGCTCAGGGAGAGGAAAGGATTGGCTCTGGGCCCCACAGGGCTGTGGCTGTCCCTGTCCCAGAGCAGCGTGGCTTCTGAGGCTCAGCAAGGTCCGGACGGGTGAGGGGAGGGCTGGGAGAGCCGGGGGTCCGAGTATAAGGCAGTTTCCCGTGTAGTATCTCCCACAACCCCGGCGGCCACGTCAGCCCATGAGGCAGAAACTGCACTATGCCCACTGCATAGACCCAGGCACAGAGAAGGAAGTGGCTTACTTAGCCAAGGTTGGGAGGATTAAATGAGATGATCCATAGCACAGAATGTTCTGAGCCCACGCACAGTCCGAGTGACGCATAAACAGTATCTCTCTACAAACTACTATATATAAAAGAGATGAAAAACAAGGTCCTACTGTATAGCACAGGGAACTATATTCAATATCCTGTAATAAACCGAATGGAAAAGAAGATGAAAAGAATATGTATATATGTATAAACAAACCACTTTGCTGTACAGCAGAAATTAACACAACATTGTAAATCAGGGAATTCCCTGGATGTCCAGTGATTAGGACTCCATGCTTTCACTGCCCAGGGCCTGGGTTCAGTCCCTGGTCAGGGAACTGAGATCCCACAAGCTGTGCGACACAGCCAAAATAATAATAATAATTTTTTTAAAATCTCAAAAAAAACCATTGAAAATAAACTGTACTTCAAAATAAATAAATGAATAATAATATCTCTCACAACAAATAGCGATCATGTCAGTTAAAAATCAGGCACAATTAGAAAGGTTTAAAAATTGCCCCCGTTCCCCCTTCCTCCCCCATGACTGTTTCCTTTAAATATATTTCAAGGCAGGTTTCAAAAACTAAAGTCAGCTCATTGTTTTGGCCTGTCTGTGGCATTGCATAGAAAGACCCTTTCTTGTCACACACACGCACACAGAGACCTTCCCTCCAGGTAAGTGGAGGTCATTGAAAGCTGGGGTCTCCTTTGGGCCTAAGCCCTTAGGTCTCCTAAGGGACACTAAGGGCTGTGCAAGGAACAGTGGGGCAAGACGGCCCCTGTCCAATTTGGGGGTCAAAGGGAAACTTCCCAGGACAGTGGGGAGAGGGTAGCCTAGAGGGTGGGCAGCGCCCAGGCCCCCACCTACATCAAAAGCACAGAGCAGGTCCACCGGAGAGCCGGGCACCCCAGCCCGCTATCACCAAGCCTGCATCCATCCAGAACATTCTAACACGCTGTTTCCAGAGGCCTCTGGGTGGAGACCAAACTGCAAGCGCAGCTGTAATCTCACGCCTGTAACACCCCCGCTCTGTGGTGGGAAAAGACTTTTGGGAGCCCCATGGGTGACACCGAGGGTTCGGGCTGCACAGACTCATTAAAATGTTTTCATCCAAGCAGCAGATAAATTGTAAGCCAGTTTGAATGTTGCGTGCTGGACCCCGGGAACGCACTGTACACAGTCACGGAAGGCTCTCGGAGGCTCTTCTTGGGGGTGTAGTTTATGCGGGGGAGCGTGTTCAGGCTGGGACGTTACAATCAATTAAATGTTGAGAGGCCCAGATACTCCCACCTGCTGAAGCCAAAAGAGGCTGTTCTTTTGGTTTCGCCACAAGACCAAGGGACAGGGTTTCTTGGCCACCCTCGCCGTGCAGAGTTGCCACTGAGGGGACCTTTAACCCAGAGCTAATAATCAAGGTCACTAGCCATCAAGCACGGCTATCTGCCCAGCCCTGTGTGCTGAGTATTCAATCCATGGTTCATCATGTGACCCTCATGAGCACCTCCCGAAGTAGGCATTGTCACTCCCATTTTACAGATGAGGAAACGGAGGCTCTGAGAGTTTAAGGGGCTCACCCACATGAGTGCCAGAGCTGGGGCTCCCAGCAGGTCTGCCTGGGACCAGAGCTGGTGCTCCTAACAGCATCTCTGAGCTCCCAAGGGGAAACATCTCAACCTTTGGCACAAAAGCTGTTAGTGACACAAATGTCAAGCAAGCATGAGGGGGAGGGGGGAGCAGTGCAGAGTAGAGAGAGTGGGGACCCTGGGGAGACTGAGCCCCAACTGGGAGCACTTGGCACTCAAAACTCAGATGGCCAGTGGGGCTGCTGTCCCTCTAGGGGGCTTGCAGGAGTCTGGGGGGAGGAAAAGCACGTCCATCAGTGTCTCCCGCTTCTCCATTCTTGTGCCCCAGTCCCCATGAGTGGTTCTCCCATCCGCTACTACCCAGCGCCCCCTCACTACTTAGACCCTCTGAACGGAGCACTGAACTTGGAGTCCAGCCAACCTGGGTCCAAATCCAAGTCAGTGTCCACGTGTGACATGGACAGTCCAGTACTGAACTTTCCTGTCTGGTAAAAACAATATCAGAATGTCTTTTTGGTTGAAATATATTAGAAGGTGACTTGGCTGTCCATACACACGGGCATTCTAAATCTCATTTATTCATTCATTTTTCATTCATTCATTTATTTACCAAATATTTATGGAGCACCTGGTACATTCAGGTGCTGTCGTATGCATGGGAACTCAGCTTCGGCAACTGGAGAGACAAAATTCCACATCCTCAAGGAACAGTCGGTGCAGGAAGCGAGGCAGACACGAACAAGTAGACACCTGGGACCTGTGATATGTCAGAGGGCAGTCAAGCAAAGCAGAGGGAAGTGGGGCTATTGTAAACAAGGTGGACAGCAAGGCCTCTCTAAGAAGGTGACACTCAAAGAAGGTGAGGCCCGAGCCATGTGGGTTTCATGCCTTCATGCAACCAATTCAATGGCTACTTACTTATTCATCATCTCCCCGGTGCCAAGCAGAGTTCTAGGTGCTGAGAACACGTCCCATCGAGGGACGTAGCTCATGGTACAGATGCAGAAGCAAGGTTTGGGGACTGTGCTGCATCCCCAGGGCTGCCCATAACACGTGATCATAATCTGGGGGCTTAAAGTGAAAGGAACGTATTCTCTTGCAGTTCTGGAGGCTAGAAGTCCAAAATCAAGGTGTCGGCAGGGCTATACTCCTTCTGACAGCTCTAGAGAAGGGTCCTTCCTTGCCTCTCCCAGCTTCTGGTGGTTGCCAGCAATTCTCAGCATCCTTGACTTGTAAATGCATCATTCCCATCTCTGCCTCCCTCCTCACCTGGTTCTCCCTCTGTGCGTCTGTGTCCCTGTGTCCCAATTTCCCTCTCCTTGTCCTTACAAGACAGTGGATGAGGGCCCACCTTAATCCATTATGACCTCATTTTAACTTTACATCTGCAAAGACCCTATTTCCAAATAAGGTCCCATTCACAGGGTAAGGACTGCAACATATCTTTTTGGGGGAAACAAACCCACAACAGTAACTGACCCAGGAGCGAGCAGGGCACATTCACTGTCTGATTCCAAAGCCCACACTCTTGGCTGCCAACCGCAAGAGTCACTGTTCATTGTGTGTTTGCTCACCTGCCAGGCACCGTGCTAAGCTTCTCATAGGGTAACTTATTGAACAGTCACGACAGCTCTGGAAGGCAGGTACTGCCACTTCCCTTTTGACAGATGAAGAATCTGAGAGGTTACATCACTTACCCAGGCCACCCAGCCAGCTAGTGCCAGAGCAGGGGTAGATGCATCCTATACGCTTAACCACTCCACTCTTCTAGACGTCACAGAGTATTGTTAAGCATTAGTAAAATGTTCTATCTTGGGATCCCTGTGTCTCTTTTGGAGGCTTCCAAGTGAGGTTAGCAGATAAAGGTAGAACTTTGCAACCCGAGGCCACAATGGCACCAAACCACACTATATGCTTTTCTAAACCTGAGGCCAGGGGACACGGAGAACAGTTGTTAATAAACTGCATAGCTTGTCTTTTTTTTTTCAGGGTGTTTTACTGAATTTATTAAGTGCATCTGGTGCTTTTTTTCCCCCTTGTTTTTGTTTAAATTGATTTTTATTGCAATAGAATTCACATAACTTATAATTCACTCATTTAAAGTACACGATTCGGTGGTTTTCTGGCCTGACCTCGTGGAAATGGGCTCAGCCTCTGTCACCCCCCAGCCTGCCTGTAGCTCTCACAAGCCCCACAGTGAGTTTCTTCTAATGGAATAAAATAGAGTACAGAAATGAACCCTCACATTGATAGTCAACTGATTCTCGACAAGGATGCCAAGACAATTCCATGAGGAAAGAAGAGTCTGTTCCAAAAAATGGTGCTGGGACAACCAGATAGCCACGTGAAAATACTAAAGGTAGACTTTCCCTCACACCATGTACAAAACTTAACTCGAAATCCACCATCAACCTAAATATAAGAGTTAAAACTATAAAACTCTTAGAAGAAACACACAGGAGAAAATTGTGATTGTGATTCCATTGGTCTATCTATCTCCAATGTGAGTTGCTTGCTTCCCTGCTGTGTGACTTTGGGCCACAAGTTCATGGGAAGTTCTCCTATGCCCAGTTCCTGGACCTTTCCCATTAGAAGAAACTCACCCTGGGGCTGGTGAGGGCTAAAAGCATTCCTGGCAGGGTGACGAAGGCTGAGCCCACTTCCTTGAGGCCAGGCCAGAATCTAGGATTTCTGGAGAGCTCTGAAGCTCTGCTTTCTAAGACCAGATTCTTTTATTTTTTAAAGGTTACACTCCATTGATAGTTATTATAAAATATTGGCTATATTCCCCATGTTGTACAATGTATCCTTGTAGCTTATTCCTTCTTTTCTTAAAAAGTTTTTATTTTGTATTGGAGTATAGTTGATTTGCAATGTTGTGTTAGTCTCAGGTGTACAGCAAAGTGATTCAGTTATACATATATGTGTATCTATCCTTTTTCAAATTCTTTTCCCATTTAGGTTATTACAGAATATTGAGTAGAGTTCCCTGTGCTATACAGTAGGTCCTTGTTGATTATCTATTTTATATATACTAGTGTGTATATGTTAATCCCAACTTCCCAGTTTATCCATCCCCCCACCCCTTATAGCTTATTTTATACCCAATAGTTTGTACCTCTTACTCCCCTACGCCTATCTTGCCCGTCTCCCCATAGGTAACCACCAGTTTGCTCTCTAGATCTGTGAGTCTGCTTCTTTTTTGTTATATTCACTAGTTAGTTGTATTTTTCAGATTCCACTTATAAGCGATATCATACAGTATTTGTCTTTCTCTGTCTGACTTATTTCACTTAGCATAATACCCTCCAAGTCCATCCATGTTGCTGCAAATGGCAAAGTTTCATTCTTTTTAGCAGCTGAGTAGTATTCCATTGTGTGTGTGTGTGTATATATATATATATATATATATATATATATATATACCACATCTTCTTCATCCATTCATCTGTTGATGGACACTTAGCTTGCTTCCATATCTTGGCAATTATAAATAATGCTGCTATGAACATTGGGGTGCGTGTATCTTTTTGAATTTGTGTTTTTGGTTTTTTCAGATATATACCCAGGAGTGGAATTGCTGGGTTCTATGGTAGTTCTGGTTTT
The DNA here is from genome assembly GCF_949752795.1 of Hyperoodon ampullatus. Taxonomy (NCBI): domain Eukaryota; kingdom Metazoa; phylum Chordata; class Mammalia; order Artiodactyla; family Ziphiidae; genus Hyperoodon; species Hyperoodon ampullatus. The sequence goes on from NC_136915.1 coordinate 14,877,612, forward strand.
AGTTTTGTGTAAATGGGTACAGCCACAGTGGAAAACAGTGAGACCAGATTCTGGAACTCCAGTCTCTGAACTCCCAGCCCAGTTCTCCTCTCTAAAAGAGGAGCACATTCCCAGGACCAATAATTGGAGCGTTGAGGACTCCTCTTGACTTGGGCAGGAGAAATGTCTCTGGCTCCAAGTAGGACGGGGAGATGTGAGGGCTGAGGGCAGACCCTGCATCCCTCAAAGACCTGCTGCTTCTCCCCAGGCCTGAGCAGAGCAGGAGAAGCACAGCCCTGCCTCTCTGTAGGATGCCAGTGGGAAAGTGGGTTTCAGTTGGTAGAATTCAAAGCCTGCCTGTGGGGCAGGACAGCGGTGGGGGCCTGGGAGGCTGTCTGCAGGACCAGCACACAGCTGGTGTAAATGGTGGTCCAGGGAGCAGGTTAGTCGTTGGAGGGAGACGGCTGGTCTGAGAATCCCTGGGGGTCCCCAGGCAGGGTAGCTGGGAGGCAAGATTCAGAGCCACCACTAGAGCCCTCTCCGTAGCCCAGGACACCTGCTGGGTGAGAAATGATCAACTCATTCCCTTGTCTCACAGCAGGAGAGGATGAGCCACCTGCTGGGCTTGAACCGGCCCCAGGAGATTGCAGTGGCCACGGGCAAGGAGGCAAGGACGGGTTGGGATCCTGGCCAGAGCTGCAGAGTCCTGGGGCGCTGAGGGGAAGAGGTTGCAAACCCAAATCTCCACGTCCCACCCCAGAAGCCTCCAGGGTCCTGAAGACCAGACCTGGGCCTTTTGTCCCCCAGGCAAGCATCTGGGTACCTCCAAGCCCTCTCCCCTCCCCCATCAGCCTTCCCACCCGCCCTGGGTGAGTGACAGTAAATGCCCGTGGTCCTCCAAACTGGGAACAGACAGCTGGGTAAAACCCCAGTTGTAGAAATACACCTCTGTTCAGTAGGTGGACTAGAAACAGCATTTACTTCCTTAGAGAATCGATGGGTGTTCAAGGGTATAGGCCTTGGATTCAGCCATGAATTTGAAACCCAGCTCTGCAACTACGAGTAATAAAAGCAGGAAATGCTTATTGAGCATTTACTACACACCAGGTACGGCCCTGCTTTACACCTGTTAACACATTTAATTGTCAGAGCAGACCTCTCAGGTAGGGTCTTCGGTTACTTTCCCCGTTTTACAGGTGTGAAAATGGAGAGGTTAAAAATGTCACCTGAAAGTCAGAAAGAGAAAGACAAATACCGTATGCTAACACATATATATGGAGTTTAAGAAAAAAAAAATGTCATGAAGAACCTAGGGGTAGGGCTTCCCTGGTGGCGCAGTGGTTGAGAATCCGCCTGCCGATGCAGGGGAAGCGGGTTCGTGCCCCGGTCTGGGAGGATCCCACATGCTGTGGAGCGGCTGGGCCCGTGAGCCATGGCCGCTGAGCCTGCGCGTCCGGAGCCTGTGCTCCGCAACGGGAGAGGCCACAACAGTGAGAGGCCCGCATACCTCAAAAAAAAAAAAAAAAAAAAAAGAACCTAGGGGTAAAACAGGAATAAAGACACAGACCTACTTGAGAATGGATTTGAGGATATGGGGAGGGGGAAGGATAAGCTGTGACAAAGTGAAAGAGAGGCATGGACATATATACACTACCAAACGTAAGGTAGATAGATAGTGGGAAGCAGCCGCATAGCACAGGGAGATCAGATCAGTGCTTTGTGACCGCCTGGAGGGGTGGGATAGGGAGGGTGGGAGGGAGGGAGACGCAAGAGGGAAGAGATATGGGAACAGATGTATATGTATTACTGATTCACTTTGTTATAAAGCAGAAACTAACAATTGTGAAGCAATTATACTCCAATAAAGTTGTAAAAATAAATAAATAAATAAATAAAACCTGGACCAAAGAAAGAAAGAAAAAAAAAAAAAAGTCACCTGAGGGCACAGGTCCAGCAAGGCTAGAAATGGGACTCAAACCCAGGCAGGCTGGCTCCAGAAGCAGTGGTTAGAGGCCTAACCACTACGCTACACTGACAGGCTATTTAATCTCCTTGAACCTCAGTTTTCCTATCTGCTAAATGGGGGCTACAGTAGCATCTCCCCTGTGGAGGCATGAAATGTAAAGGTTTATGTCCCAAGTTCACACTGGGCACTCATGAAAAGAGTAGTCGTTCTTACTTCTCACCCATTTTGCCCTAACCTTCACCCTGGAAATGTCAGTAGGGCCAGGGGATAGGGTCAGAGCTGCAGGAAGTGACATCAGCCCAGTGGGAGCCTTATAAGCCAGGCAGTGACAGCTGTGGCCTCCTACCCTGGGCCCTGGAGGAGGAGATCAGGAAGGGACCGACCCAGCAGCCCTGAGTCCAATCCCATCCCTCCACAGTCTTACTGTGACTTATCCTCTCCCAGCCTCAGTTTCTTCAACTAGAAACTGGGGGTCATGAAAGTTCCTACTTCATAGGGCTGTTGTGGGAACTAAAGATCGTGCTCAGCCTGGCCTGCCGGCAGGTTCTGAAAGCAGGGAGGGCAGTTAGGAGGGGAGAGATGGTAAGAGCCAGCCCAGTCAGGAGAGGCTGAACATGTGAGGCCTTTCCAGACGGAAGTCACAGGGCGTGGGGACCAACTGGAAAGACGGGGGCAGATGTGGAGGACATGGCAGGACCTGGCACAGGTTGGAGATGTTCCCCTGAGAAGGTACCAATGAAACCACGTGACCTCACTCCGCAGACGGTGACCACAGAAAATGGGCCGCTGGAGTGAAGAGGCCAGGGCTGCAGTCCTCAGGACCTCTGCAGACCTCCTCCCCACCGGGTGGAGCTTCTAGATGGGTATCAGGGGCCGGAGGCAGCTGGCTGGCGGGGCTGGAGCCCAGAGGACTGAGGCCAGGGTGGCCAGGGTCTTCCAGGATGGACAGTGTTCAGTTTGGAGACTGAACACTGCTGTCTTGAGTGCCTGGACCTGGCCGGGGACCTGGAGGAAAGGTGTTCACTCTGCCCACCTGCCCGCCCACGGGTCCTCAGCCAGCTGAGGTCACTGGATGAGAGCTCATTCAGGGAGGGGCCAAACAGATGGGTTTGGGGCTCAGAGGAGCTCTTTGCAGCTAACTGGGTCATCTATCAAGGACGGTCACTTCCCAGCTTCAGCCTCAAAGGCCAGAGCCTGCTGACCGCCTCCTGGACAGGCTTCTAGAGTCCTCTGTCCCTGCCTCTCTGAACACAGCGCCGCAAAGGAGGAGTGCCCTTGACTGCAGCCCACTGTGTGCTCAGCGACAGGCCCAGCACAGTCCATTAGCTCACTAGTCCTCCCTCTCGTCTACCCACTCCTTGGCAGGCCCTATGCTGCCTCAGTTACGGGGGCAAACTACAGACGGCTCAGAGAGGGCAGAGAACTTGCCTGATGTCTCACAGCAGTGAGTGGGCTGGGCTTTGAGCTCAGGTCTGCTGAAAGCCAGAGTCCCCGGTTTTTCCACTACACAAGGCTGCCAGGAAGACGGAGGGACATGGCGCCTCTCTGAGTGTGGGCAGCCATTTGGGCCTCGGCCAGACACCAAGGCTCCTCTCAATAGGGACGGCATGGAATATTGGGGCTGCACTGTCAGCTGCTCCTCCTAGCTGTCTGGAAAGTCAGCAAGATCAGTGTCCCCATTTTACAGCAGAGAACACTGAGTCTGCTAATAAAGGGAAGCCTAGAATAGGAACCTGAATGTTCTCTCATTACCACTCTCCCTCCATGGGGACCTGAGTCTCTGAGCTGGGGATGGAAACAGGGCCTTTGAAGCACATCCACTCAAAGGGCTTGATTTGGAAAGCTGTGTAACCCCTCTGACCCGTGATCATGGCTGGAAGGTGCAACGCTTAATCAAGCAGCATATGCACTGTTTTGTGCATCTTTTCCCTGGGGCCACAGAGCTGACCTCACCAGCTCTTCTGTGAGGGAAACAGACAGACCATTTGCTTATTCATTCATCACACTTACAAGTCCTTGTTTCAACTAATATTTATAAGCCCCTATTATGTGCCTGCCATGGGGGAAGGACCGAGAGAGATCCATCTTAATATTAGTGGTGAATTTTCTAGTTACAGGGGGCCAACCACTGCTCTAAGCACTTTAAATGTATTAATCGATTTACTCCTCACAACCCTAGGAGGTAGGTACTTACTCATTTTAATAAATGAGGAAACTGAGGCCCAGAGAGGTTAAGTAATTCACCCAAGGTCACACAGCAAGTGAGTGGCAGAATTGTTTTCAAACCCAGACAGCCTGGCTGAGGAGCCACTTTACAGCCTCTCATGGAATGGCCTGTCATGCCCTCCTGAGCTGAGCTAGAAATTCATCTGCTCCCTGGAATTGTCCAAGCAGGTGGCTACAGTCCCCCAAGGCTCTCACCGACTCCCTGGACCTTCTGTATCTCACAGACCAGGGCTCGCCTCTCGTTCCAGGGTTGCCTCTCTCCACCTACTATCCACCCATCTCGGCTCCAGCCTCCCGACCCCACCAGAGCGGGCCTGCAGGGGCATCATTAAACCGTGACAGGTGTTAGGTCCATGCGATGCTTTATCCTTTCCACCACTGGGAGCTGGATTTAGTGTCTCTGGCAGAAGGTAAACTTCCCCTCCCTGGGACAGGCCCCTTAATTACAAGGGAAATGTGGCCGCCGAAACTGTCGTGCCTCAGGCCCAGTGATTTAAGGAACAGGCACAAGGCTAAAGTTACAGGTGTTAACAGAGCTGTATCAGGAGCTGGAAGAGCAGAGATGGGGCGGCTGTGGGAGGTGGTGAGCCGGTCCCTGGAAGAGCGTCTGCTGCCTATAGCCACTCCTGGGGAAAGGGAAGTAATCCCACCGCCTCACGTACAGAAGGGGAAACAGACCAGGACCACGCTCCCAGTATAGTTGGTGATGGGGTCAGCACTGCTGTCTCTGCTGCCAGCCTGCAGTGAGCCCTGGACTCAGTCTCCCCATCTGTACACAAGGAGGCAGGATTACCTTGCTCACTGCCTAGGAGTGATAATCTTCATAACAGATAATCTTAATAACAAAAGCTAACACTGACAGAGTGCTTGTTATGTTCCAGGCATGGTACTAAGTTCTTTATGAGCGTTCTCTTGTTTAATTCTCAGCTGGTGAGACAATGATCATGGTTATTTCCATTTTACAGAAGAGGAAACTGAGGCTCAGAGAGATGAAGCAACTGGCCCAAGATTGCATGGCTAACAAGTGACCAAATGGAGATTCTCAGCCCCTCTCTCTGAATCCAGACCCTGACCTGTATGCTCCGGGGATAATGAGGGGGATATAAGACCCCGTGTCTGCCCTGAAGGAGTCCCTGAATCATGGGGAGACAAATAAGGGCACAGGTTTCTAGAATTCCATCAGATGGAAAATAAGAACGATAGGGGAGGACTAGGGTGCAAGGTGAGGGATGTGGGAGCTCCCAGGATGGAGGCTCTCCCCCAGGGGCTGGCATCAGGAAGGCTTCATGGAGGAGGTGGTGTAGAGCTGGGCCAAGTAGGCTGGGGCAGACAGGACAGGAGTCATTTCAGGCAGAAGGAGCCCTGTAAGCAAGGTGTGGGAACAGGAAAGCATGGCAGGTAGAGAGCACTCCTGTGTGGCGGGACGCCAAGGCACAGGAAGGAGTAGGTAGTAAGAAACGATAATAATAACAGCAACAATAACGACGACGGCTGACATCTATTCAGTGCTCACGGGGTTCCAGGCCAGGGTCTAAAGGTCTAAATACTTTATACAATGCTCACAAGAACCCTACCAAGTAGATACTGAGGGAAACAGGCACAGAGTGGGTAAATGACTTGCCAAGGTCACCCAGCTAAGAGGTGGCACAGCCAGGATGTGAACTTGGACAGGCTGGCTCCTGGGCCCATAGAAGGCCACTGCTGTGCTCCAGGTGGGAGCAGGGGAGGTGAGGTAAGAGCCTCCTGGGAAAGTTCTTCTCGCGTGCCAAGCTGCTGGGGGTCCTGCCTGCCCTCTGTCCACCGGGCTTGGTCACAGGCAGAGAGGAAAAGTGAGGGGCCCTGAATCCAGTGACGTCTGTCCAGGGATGCCATGGGAGCCAGGATGGGCCTGGGAAACTCCCCGTGGCAGCAGGGGGACTTGGGAGCAGTTGTGAGGGTAGAGAGTGTATTCACTGCAGAAATCTGGTGCCTGGCATGCCTCCCAGCTGATTTTCCCGTGGATACCAGGCCCATCAGAGGAGAGACCCCAACTCCTGAGGCTCCCCATCAGGAAGAGCCTGGGCCCTTCTCTGCTGAGCGGTCCTGCTGTCTGACAGCTGGTTAGGACGGTTTTCCTCTTCTCTAACATTGAACCCTCTGCTGCCCCCTCTGGACCTCCCACATAGAGCCATAGACTTTTTGAACTGGAGGAGGATTTTAGGACCCACCTAGGCCAGCCCCCTTCACCAGACCACAGAGGAAACCGATGCCTGGAGAGAGACCCCACAGAAGGCGAGAAGCAGGGCCAGGCTGAGGGCTTAAGCCAGACATGCGTTCAAGTCCTAGCCTTGGTCCTTATTGGCTGAGTAGCCATGGACCAGTGTGTTTGAAAACCTCAGTTTCTGCCTCTGTAAAATGGAGATAATAATTCCTACTTCTAGGTTCTGTAAGGCTCTAATGCATTAAAGCATTTAGCATGGAACCTGCCTCAGAGTGACCAGTGAGCAGAAGTGATGGTCAAGGGCCCTCCCCACTGCTCACCCAACCCGCTGTGTGCTGGGGACCCCATGGACCCCAGACTCAGGGTGCAGAGGAGGATACTCACTGAGCAAATACAGCCCCCCTCAGTCACCCCCTCAAACATCAGCTCAGCCAATGCTCGCTGAGATCTGCTCTGTGCTGCCCTTAGCTGGGGCCCTGGTCAGCAGGACGACCCAATGCCCTTACCTGAGGAAGCTCCCAGGCCAGTGGCCAGAGTGAGTGGTGTCAGCAAAGTCCAGCCACTGTTCAGGCCAGGGATGGAGGTTACTGTTCATGAATATGATGGCCAGTAGGTACAGGGACTTACCAGTACCAGGCATCCTGCAAAGCGTGCCACAAACATGAACCCTACGCAATAGGTACTGTTGTGATGCCCATTTTACAGATGAGAGAACCGAGGCCGGAGCGGACCTGGTGAGGGATGAGGTTAGAGAGGTCAGAGGTGAGACAGGTGGCCAAGGCCTCAGCACATGGGCCATGGAAAGACCAGGGGGAGAGATCATGAGGGCTGGATCTCTGAGACTCCCCGACCCCCAAATCAAGCCCTACCGCCCTAGCCAGGAGTTGGATCCCATGAGGAATGAGCTTGGCTCTGCCTCGCCCTGCTCTTGAAAAAGACACAATCCAGTAGATGTGTGATAAAGCCAGTAGAGTTAAATGTTCATCGATGAAACTGGGTAATGGATTCATGAGTGTTCATTGTACACTTATTTGAGCTTTTTGATAGGTTTGAGTATTTTCATAGTAAAATGTCAAGGAGGAAAGAAATACACAACCCTTTTCCCACAAAACGCCCCTTCTCCACGGCTCTTCCCCTCCCTGCTACCCCCCACTTGCCTCCCCTGGAAATTGCTTTGTGAGAAGTGAGCAGCCAGAATGATTTACTTGTCCTCTGACTCAGGAAATCAATCCTAAAATGCTGATGGGACAGGAACGACTATGGCTTCAGAGCCCTATGGGAAGGGAGGGCTCTGAGCTGGGGGGTTGGGGCTTTGGGAGGTTCTGCTGGGAGGTTGGTGGGAGTATGCCCAGCCAAGTACTCAGGCACCACAGTCCTCACAGGCACCCGCAGGCACCAGTGTCACCCTTGTCCTATGCGGGAGGCCCAGGAAGCTAGCACCTGCCTAAGGGACACATTGCCGGTGAGCAGAAAGCCTGTGACCTGGGAGCCAGGTGCCCCAGGGGCTGGGTGGGGAAGGCCAGGGGTGAGCTCTCTTCTAAGCCCCAGAACACCAGGACCCGATGCTTGAGGGGGACACAGTTCTGCTGGAAGGGACAGAGGTTGTCCAGGGTTGGGGAAGAGGGCGTGAGACCCACCCAGAACCTCCAGGCTCCAGTCCGTTGTTCTCAGGGGCTTGGGAGGGGGGCGGGGGGTTAATAGAGTAGCCTGAACTTGAAGTTGAACTTGAGCAGGAGGAACTTGAGCTGAGTGTCACTGCCCCTGGCCAGATCTCAAATGTGCTTGCCCACTTGCCAGGGCCTCCCCAAGCTTCCGCAGGCTTCTGGAGAATTCTTTGATAAAGCTAAAACGATGGCACCTGGTGAAATCGCCCAAGCGTATAATATATACCTCTGGGATACATTGAAAACATCCCCCAAATAGCCAGCCTTGCTGCTATTTAAAATGGGTTCGTGTCACGCCCCATAGATTTCATCTCTGCGCAAATGGCACTTATCGTGGGCCTGAACACATTCACTCAATTGCCACATAAACTACAGTGGCGTTGCAGGGCTGGGGCAGTCACACGCGGTAGCCGCAGACAGGCTGCTGGAGAGGCTGCCTCCAGATGGTGAAGCCGATGTGTGGGGAGGGTCCACCTGGGGCTGGCAGCCTAGGAGACCAATCAGAAGACCCGGAACGTGGACAAGCAGCCAATCAGAGCACAAGCAGAAAGTTGCTCCACTTCTAGGGGCGGGTAGTCTGGGGATTTGAGGTCCTTTGACCCAGTCAGTGCATACAGCCGGAAAGCCTCCAGGGATCTCTCCCTGTGCCCTGTCTGCCCAGGCCGGGAGAAGCCAGATTGAGGCTCTCCAACTCCCCTGAGCCTTGTCCTCCCAGTCGGTAATAATTTTCACAACTGTTACCAAGCGCCCACTACGGACCTAATCGGTAGTGCACATAACACTACCTTGGAGTGGGTCTTGTTGTCCCTGCGAGAAGACTGAAGCTTAAGAAGATCAAGACAGTAATTCCCCTATGGAACTTACATTAGAACCTCCTGGAAGGCTTGTTAAAACGTGGGTGGCTGGACCCCCACCCCCAGATTTCTGATTCAGCAGGTCTGGAATTGGGCTCAAGAATTTACATCTCTAACAAGTTCTGAAGCTGCTGGCCCCGGGGAACACACTTTGAGAACTTCCAGGTTAAAGCCATAGGTACAAAATAGCACTAGCATGCAAGTTCAGACCCAACATCAAGACCTATGGCCTGGCCTCCCCACTACCCTTTTGTGTGTGTGTGTCTGTGTGTATGCGTATGTGTGTTTATGTGTCTCTGTGTGTGTGTGTGCACTTAAACATATGTGTGTGCTTATGTGTGTCTGTGTGTGTCTGTATCTGTGTGTGTTTGTGTATGCATATATATATGTGTGTGTCTGTGTGTCTGCGTATGTGTTTATGTGTCTCTGTGTGTGTGCGTATGCATATGTGTATATTTATGTGTGTCTGTGTGTCTGTGTGTGTGTCTGTGTGTGTTTATGTGTCTGTGTCTGTGTGTGCATATATTACGTGTGTGTGTCTGTGTGTGCGCACAGGAGCTCGTAGGATTTTATTTCTGCATCAGCAGTAACCCAAGCTGCATCCTGCTCAGCCCAGCCTCACCGATTCACCACTTCCCACGCTGCACCACCCGCCTCCCACTCCCCTGCTTCCCCCAGAGCAGCCAGCCAGGGCCTCCAGTTGGGCTTGTTAATTTTATCTCCTACCACTTGGAAAGCACAACAGCTGTCAGGGGATGGGCGAGCCAGGTGAACGGGTGAACGGGGCTGCCAGCCAGCTCTCCTCGGAGAGGAAGGCGGGGTGGATGGGCTACGCCCGCAGCCACTGGGTACCCTTGTGACCCCACTCCACTCAGAAGGGCCCCCGTCTCCAGGCAGGGAGGGTCTGGGCAGTGGCCACCGACACTGGCAATGACCTGGACCCCAGTTTCCCACCCCTCGCCGGCGCATCAGCACGCGGGCTTCCACTCGCTTTCAAGGTTGGGGGTTGTGATTTGGCTCAGCAGATGCCACATAAAAGGGCCCCATTGCAGCTCATATACGTACAGACACTGCGTTTATCTCTGCTGTCACTGATGGCGGCTCCATTTGGGGGCTTTTTGTCAGTATTTTTCCCCTTGGCTGCCGTCACTACTCAGTTCAATATTTAATTTTCCCGTAAACCAAAGCGTTGTGCTTTTCCTTCTCTCTTTTTCTTGCTGGAGTCCCCCTTCTGCTGGTGGGCTGTTGCTTCCTCAGGCTTTTGCTGGGAGAGAGGGGTGTGGACATGGCTAAGATTTCAGCCCTTCCAAATTGGACAGGGATGGGAGGGCAGGACACTTAAGTCCCTCCTCCCAGCTCATTCATTTGACAAATGTTTATTGAGCAAATCCTTGTGTGTCAGGCCCTTGGATGTAGCAGTAGACAGAAGAGTTCCTGTCTTCATGGTGCTTACATACTAGTGGGGTGTGTTGGAAAAAAAGACAAGTGTGAGAACCAGTATATGAAATAACTATACCTTATGATGAGTTCTATGAAGAAATAACAAGGTGCTGTGACAGAGAATAGAAGAGGCACCTCGCTTAGATTAGGAGGTGGCATTTGAGCTGAGACTTGAAAGATAAGCAGGACCCAGCCTTGCTCAAAGCTGAGCGAAGGACTTCAAGCAAAGGAAAGAGCAGATGCAAAGGCCCTGGGGTTGAAACAAGCTTAGGGTGTTTATAGACCAAAAAAATCTCCGTATATTTGGAGCATGGTGTTGGGGGGAGGGTTGAGACAAGGCTAGAGGTGGTGGCAGGGCCCATGGCATTGGGATTCCTTTCGGGATTCCTTCCACAGGCTGTGTGCTTGTCTGTACTAGAAGTGAAAGAAGGAAAAAAGCAAACAGGAATTGAAATTGAATCCCTGCGTGGCAGGCTTGCACTAGCTCTGAGGTTAAAGAAAGACAAAGCTCCAGCCTTCAGAAAGCACACAGCCTAATGGAGAAACAGACGTGGGCCCGGGACAGAATGACAAGCACCTATGGGTATGACAAGAACAGGATGCTCCAGGAATGCAGAGGATGAGCCCTAACCCAGTCTGGCGAAGTGCTGGAAGGCTGCCTGGAAGAGGCAACAGTTAAGGGCAGACCTGAAGGATGAAGCCGAATTAACCAGCAGAAGGACTAGTATGTCCGGGGCACAGAGGAGGTGAGCAAGGAGAGGAAGGAACCTGGGGCATTTCAGTGTGGCTGGAGCAGAGAAGGCTTCCTGGAAGAGATGCTGTTTTGAGTAGCATCTTAAAGAAGCAGAGAGAGACTGGTAGAGAGGATGGGAAAGACACAGAGATGTGGGACTGAAAGAAAGAAAGAAAGAAAGAAAGAAAGGAAGGAAGGAAGGAAGGAAGAAAGAAAGAAAGGGAGAGAGAAAGAAAGAAAAAGAAAGAAAGAAAGAAAGGAAAGAAAGAAAGAAATTAAAATAGGAAGCATGGAGGAATATTTATATTCATGAACACTTTATATTGAGGGTGGTTTTCTTTCTTTTTTTTAAATATGGTATAATGACTGGTAGCTGATTGAAACAGAAGGCAGTCAATAGAGCAGGCATGCTGAGAGGAAAGAATGGATTTTTGCAAATAATGTAATTTTGAACTTGTCTTTTCCCTCCCCCACTCCTCCCCAAAATCTAATTGATTACCGCCCTTTGATAAATGACACCCAGAGCAGGAGTGTGCTAAGACCAATTTAGCACAAGTTACCCAAGGAAAAGGAGAGATGATCCCTTCCTCCAGACAGTGGCCACCCCTGAGAGGAAGAAGAACTTCCCCTCTATGTCCCTCCCAGCCCAGGGAGAAGTGAGAGCAATTGAAGAGGTAATATAAATAATCCCTTTCTACTTCACCATCCTTGTAGAAGGTTTATGTCCATATTCTCACTTGCCTCTTCTCTCAAAATCTTGGAAGCTGAAAGTTTGGCAGGATATGTTTTATCGAACCCATTTTATAGATGGGAAGGCTGATGCCCGTGTGGGTCAGTTGATTTGCCCAAGGTCCCATGGGATGTTGGTAACAGAGCCTGGGCTGGAACCTTGGCCTGACTCTATTTGAGCTGGTTCCCTGGGAGGAGTTGGGGGGAGCCTCATGGTGGGGAGAGAAGTTAACTCTAGTAGATACAGTTAGACCCAGATCTGCTGGGGTTTATGTCACAACAGGTTTGTGTTCCTGAATTGCAAAAGCCAAAGGATGATTTACAGAGCTAAGAGCCATCACATTATCTGCAAAGTGAGTTATGATGACAGAAACAAAGTTCTGCTTTCAAGAGAAAAACGCAGTATTTCAGAGTTAATTTCATAAAACCGATCACCCAACCATTGCCTCACTGTGTCGATGTTAACAGTAGAGTCTAAAGTAACTTTGATTCCTGCCCCCTCCTCAATGGCCTGGAACAGAGGCGTGCTGTGCTCTGTGGCCGTGTCAGATGTGAAGCCGCTTTACCTTCCCGGGTGCTGGACAAAATCAGTCGAAGAAACTTCTAGCAGCAATTCTCTCTGCTTAAGGCAAAGTCAAAAATAAACTGGGGGGCTTCCCTGGTGGTGCAGTGGTTAAGAATCCTCCTGCCAATGCAGGGGATGAGGGTTTGAGCCCTGGTCCGGGAGGATTCCAGATGCCACGGAGCAACTAAGCCCGTGCGCCACAACTACTGAGCCTGCGGTCTAGAGCCCGCAAGCCAAAACTACTGAGCCCATGTGCTGCAACTGCTGAAGCCCGTGCGCCTGGATCCCATGCTCCGCAACAAGAGAAGCCACTACAATGAGAAGCCCGCGCACCGCAACAAAGAGTAGCCCCCTCTCGCCGCAACCAGAGAAAGCCCGCGCGCAGCTGCAGAGACCCAATGAAGCCAAAATTTTTAAAAAATAAAAAAAGAAAAGAAAAATAAACTGGGAAGTCCACTGGCTTGACTTGGGGGCAGTGGATTCAGGGGAGTTTTACGGCAGTGGCCTCTGTTTGACCATGATGGTGAACTTGTAGAACTGAGGGGCTCTTCCTAATGCACAGGGCTGGGGTTACACAAGTACCGTGGTATGTCCACGAGTGGTTTGTAAATTCTGAAGCTCTGCCTTTGTCTAGGGTCTTACTGCTATGACTACTACTATTTCTCCCTTGCCCAGGCCAAATATGCCTGCCCAGTGTCTGTGAGGAGGGTCCTTTCAGGTACATGGTACCCACCCTCGCCCCAGGAGAGCATTGCACTAGCACGGACATCCCTGAAGACACACTCTCAGAGTCCATAGGAATGAGGCACTTATGTTGGGTGCATTGGGTACTGCTTCAGAAGACTGGGGAGAAATTGGTGATCTAGGGGTCTTTGTTAATGATTTTTTGCCATTATTTGCCACCTGGATCATAGCCAGGTGGCCTTGCTCTATACTGCTCATTCTGTAGTCCAGCTTTGAATTTGGGATTATTCTTGTCCAGGACCTTTATATCCGTGACTGCAGCTGGCCATCTGTCTTTGACTGGATACTGCTTCTGGGGCCACGGGATCTATTCCAGGCATAGAGTCATAAGGGGGCTTTGACCTTGGTCAGAGATTGTAGCAGGGATGGGGATGATGAGAATGGAGATGGGGTTGGGCTTGGAGGAGGGATGGGATGGAGACAGATATGAGGATTGAGTTGGGAATGGGGATAAAGATGGAGTAGATTTAGGGATGGGGAAGGGAATAGAAGTGGGAATAGGAATGGAAAAGGGAATGGGGATGGAGGTGGAGAAGAAAAAAATGGATGGAGATGGGGATGGAGTTGGAGAAGGAAAAGGATGGAGATGGGTATGGATGTGGGGATACAGGTGAGAATGGGACTGGAAAAGGAGGGAGAGATGGAGGTAGAGAAGAAGATGGGCACGGGGAAGACTGAGAGTAAGGGAAGGTGCTAGACCACGAGCCTAAGAAGCAGCACTGTGTGGGGGAAAGAGTGCTGTATGTAGTCAACAGAAGGGAAGAGAGGAGGAAGGGGGAGAGGATGACGTGTGGAGTGAAGCATCCCGAGGCAGCCAAGGACTCCCGGGTGTAGACAGCTACCTGACCACCCGCACTCAGAGCCCTCTGGCGGGCAACAGGAGGCGAAATGCAGAGTGACAGTGTCCTAGGACACAGCAACTGAGGAATACGTTGATGCAGAGTGTGGGAAGCCTGGGCTGTCCACGCTGATATTAGCAGCTCTGCTGTGTCATGGTCCATACAACTGAAATCCGTTATTGTCTTATGAGCTTGATTAACTGTACATATTGCTAACACCTGCTCAGAAATATAACAAGGGACAAGAACACAGCTCCCAATCAGGGTCTGTGTGGGTGGTGTGTATGACTTGGGTGCAGATCTCCAGAATGGGGATGTGTGTGTGTGTGTGTGTGTGTCTTGGGGGGAGCACTCATGCTGTACAAACAACCCTGGTCAGGATTTTTAAGGCCTGGGTGCCAGTCCAGGCACTGCCACTGACTGACGGTGTGACTGTAGGCAAATCTCTCCCTCTCTCTGACCTCAGTTTGCTTACCTGTAAAATGGAAGGTCTAGACTGGTCCTCTCCAATAGAAATATATATATATATATATATATATATATATATATATATATTTAATTGTAAGTTTTCTAAAGACCACATTAAGAAAAGGCTTTAAAAAGTTAAAATGAATTGAAATAATATATTTGTTAAATCCAATGTATCCCATGTATTATTTCAGTAAGTAACCAATATAAAAATATTCATGATATACTTAACACGCTTTTAAAAAATTGTCTTCCAGATTCAATGTGTATTTTACACTTACAGCACATATGAACTTGAAAAAGCCACATTTCAAGTGCTTAAGAGCCCCAGAAGTGAGCAGCTACTGTATTAGACAGTGCAGGTCCAGAGCATTTCTTGTCTCCTCACTAAACCGTGAATGCCCCAAAGGCAAAGACAATGATTTATTTTCCCAGACAGTAGCAAGGAGCCTCAAAGAAAGAATGTTAATAAATTCTGCTGATAAATGCATCTGACATGCACTTTCAAAACACTTTCAGGTACTTCTTTTTGAATCCTCACAGGTACTCTATAATTCCACTTTTCAGATAAGGAAACTGAGGTACAGAGCGGCTACATAACTTGCCCAAGGTCACATAGCTGGTAAATGGCACAGCTTGGTCTTTAAACCCTGGGTAGTGTGATTTAGAGCCCATACTCTTAACCATTGTCCTATACTATCTCTTTTATAATAGTGAGACAAATAATATTAATTAAAATTGCTAAACTGTATTGCAGGCTTACTATGTGCTAGGCATCTTGTAAGCATCATCTCATTTATTCCTCAAAGCAATCCTATAAGGAAGGTTCTAGGTGTCTAATTCCTGTTTGCTCAATGAAAGTAAGAAAGAAGGAACGAGGGGTTTTAAATGTGCCCCCTGACTAGCCCTGAGCCTCTAGTACAAGGATCCCCAACCCCCAGGCCGTGGACTGGTACTGGTCCACTGCCTGTTAAGACCTGGGCCGCACAACAGGAGGTGAGCGGTGGGCAAGGGAGCAAAGCTTCATCTGTATTTACAGCCGCTCCCCATCACTCCCCATCACTCGCATTACTGCTTGAACCATCCCCCCACCCCGTCCGAGGAAAAATTGGCTTCCACAAAACCAGTCCCTGCTGCCAAAATGGTTGGGGACCGCTGCCTAGGATTCTTGGAGGGTATACTTATCCCTACCCATAAGCCACGGTGAGCAGTGACAGAGAATTATTCTAAGCTCTAATTGGCATGGTCCCTTGATCTTTGGGGCATCTGAGGTAAGTAGAGCCACCCAAGGGAAGCGTTCCTCCAAGGATCTGGATTAAAGGTATCCATGAGAGTTGAGATGTGTCAGGTAAATGAGCATCCCCAGCAGCTAAAATGTGCACTTAGGGCTAAAGGTGCTAATAGGTACAAACTTCTTTCTTCTTTCCAAAGATATGTCAGTGTTCCAGCTTAGTGTCGGTGTTTGAGCCCTGGAGCCAGGGCACTGGGATTCAAATCCAAACTCTGTGAACCCCAGAAAGTCACTTCACCTCTTAAGTTTCGCCATCTGTAAAATGGGCATAAATAAACCCATGTAGACGCATGGTGAGGATTAAATGAATTAACACACATTAAGGGCTTAGAACAGCTCCTGGCTCCTGTTGGTCATTGTTGGTTCTTGCCGTGGGATCCAGGCTTTCAGTGAGTTCTAGAAAACTTAGATTGCAGACTGTGACTTGTGGATAATTGAAGTGTTCTGGTGTATTTTTCCCCTCTCGGAATTCCTTACCCCACTTCCCACCTGTTTCCTACCATCTCACACTTAATTACAGTTCTCCACCTATTGTTCTCCCACTGTTTCCCGTTTGTTCTGCTTCCCTTGTGACAGCACATGGTGGCTGCCTGAGTGAATGAATGGTTCATACCTGGCTTCGTTTCGCTAGACCTTAAAATAGAGCTGCCAGGCGTCTGTCGCCCCCGCCAGACTGTGAGCTTCTCGACGCGCTGTATCCGTTTCATCACTGGGTGCCTGTGGTGAGCACCTGGCACCATGCCCGCACCTAGTAGGTGTCAGGAAATGTTTGTCGGATTTAATTAAACTTAACTTGCAGGAAGGAAAGGCCTACCCCTCTTCATTTTCTCTGTGTCCCCCACTGCACTTGACCTAAGGCTACAAGAAGCCAGAACTGACAGCCTTTCCTAAGCAAAGTTGTAAGGTTCTGGCTCCTGTCCTGCTGATGACAAGGCAGTTGGGGAACTAATCTCAAGAATATAAGACTAGTGAATTCCTAGCACGTGCTAAGCCCTTTCATATCGATTAGCTGGTTCATCCTTCAAATGTGTCTGCCAAGGATTAATCCCACTTAGCAAATCGGGAAACTGAGGCTCACAGTTTTGATAACTTGCCCAAAGACATGGAGGTGGTGGTGACCTCGCTGGGACTTGGACCCAGGAGTGCCCGATGGCTCCACATTTGACCTCTCAATAACCCACGGTGCCTGGAGACACCAGCTTTGGCAAACCAGCCAGTAGTGGGCGGTGAGGAGAGCAGAGAGGGGAGCTGGTGGGAAGCGGGACCAACCAAAATAAGCCAACTTTGGGGGTAAAAAAAAAGAAAGAGGGAAGACTCTTGGCTCTAAATATCCCTCCAAGTCATCTACTTCTCCCGCTCTGCCCTCATCACGGTCTAAGCGACCCATCTCTCTGGCTTAAACAGCATTCTGTGTTTCCAGTCTCTTCAAAATGCAACTCAGATCATATCTCTGCTTTTGCTTGAAGCCTTCTTCCTCCTGCTCTCAGGACAAAGAAGAAAAACTCACAACCAGAGGTGGGCTGGTAACCCTGCTCTCTGGGGACCTGGGGTGGGGACAGGGGAAGGAAACAAACAAGAAAGCCCTGATTTGCAGTGGTGGCTGATTTCCATGGCATAAAGGTGCCCACCGTGGCCTGTTTCGATCTAGCAGCAGTTTAAGAACCGGTTCACAAAATTCCCAGCAATGTCACAATCGGCTCGCAGGAGCTGGTAGGAACCAGCCCCAGCACACCACTGCAGGCGGTGACCCACCAGCGGTGCCCTGCACATCTCCCCAGCCCCAGCAGGCACCACATCCCCCGCCTTGCCCTCCCACCACACAGCCTGCCTTCCATCCCCCCTGCCCTGAGCCAGCTGTCACGGGGCCTTTGCACATGCTATTCCCTCCACCTGCCACACTTGTCCTCTGCCTACTCTTGCGTACTCAGGCACAGCACGGCGTCGCTTCCTCAGGCTTGAGTGGGTCCCTTTACATCCTGTTATACCTCCTGGTATCTGATGCACTTAGCACAGTTGACCTTGTGGTCACTTGATTCATGGTTATCTTCCCCACCAGGCTGTAAGCCCCGTGAGGCAGGGCCTCGTCTGTAGGCCCAGTAGGGACATCCTTCTCACTGTCGTTGCTGCCAGTGGCACCCCCTGGAATTGTGCAATATTTGTCCCCCACCCCAATGCCCAGTGTGGGACCTGGCCCATCCTAGGTAATCGGTGGACTCTTCCTGAGCCTTCCAGTTAAGCGTTGGTCTTCCTGTGCTTCTCTTTTGGGTAGCTCCTCCCACCTCCATTGAGGTGGTGGCCGCTGACACACCAGCCCCCTTCAGCCGCTACCAAGCCCAGAACTTCACGCTGGTCTGCATCGTGTCGGGAGGGAAACCAGCACCCACAGTGAGTACCCCTGGAGTCGTCCCTCCTCGTCCCTGCCGGGCCCCCCTCCTTCGTGGCTCGTCCAGCTGCCCCTGTCACCACAGTGGTCACTCTGCAGAATGAAGGATAGAGGCCACGGCTTGCATAAATTAACTCTGCCCTGTCTGTCTTGGTTTGACCCTGTCCACTCATCTGACCTACCCAGGCGTCCATATGCCTCTCTTGCTCCCAGCCCCCTGGTGCTGAGAAGCCCCGCTTCTCCTGGATCCTGAAATCCTTGAACAGCACAGTGAGGGTGGTCTCCAGGGGAGCCCAGCCTCAAGCACACCCCTACCCCAGTTATTGAACAGGATGGAGACAGATGAGGCCCGGAGAAGGCAAGGGTTGTAGAGAGAGTCAGCCACTGTGTTCTTGACAGAGCTGGGACTCAAGGTCATGTCCTCCAGCTCCAAGTCCACTGGGGAGGGTAGGAAGGAGGGAGGAAAAGGGGGAGGAGGGAAGCGGGGAAGAGGGGGAAATCCCTGTTTGGGCCAACTCCTTATTAGACCCACCCTAAGCGCTTTGAGGTCTGTCAGTGCAGCTCACGAGTTATTGTCATGGCCGCTCTAAGGGGCGGGGGTAGGATGGGAGAGCACGTGGAGGGCTGTGTCCTAGCCCCTAATGTCACATGCACCCAATGACCCTGAGCAGGAAGACCTGCCCTCTGCTTCTCAGGTTCTTTGAGGAGGTTTAGGGCGTGGGCAACATGATAGTTTTTCAGCATTTTTAGAAGCAGCAGGACCTGTTTGGTCTGATTCAAGTACACAGAAGCCCCATGTTGAAAACATTTAAAAGTGAAGGAAGGGTAAGTTGCCCTAATGGGTCCCTGAAGCACCTCTGTGGAACCCTTAGAGTTCCCTGAACCATACTGAGAACCTATGGGCTACAGGCTCCCAAGGCCAATTTTGACCTTATATGATACTTTGAGTCTTGACCTTGGGAGTTTCACACATCCCTAGGGGCGGGGTTGGAGCCTTGGGCAGGGGGATTAGAGTTCAAGGTGGAGAGGCAGGGGCTCTCCTCCTTCCAGACCCTTGACTGTCTCACAGGCAGGGTCCAGTGGGGTGACCTTGGGACCGGGCCAGCCCCACCCCAGGACCAGCTGTCCAGGACAGGGCAGGAGTGGAGAGAACCAAGACAGGGCAGCAGGCAGGTGCTCAGAGGCACAGGGGGGCAGTAGGCAGGGGTGCAGAGATGAACCTTTGATGAGGCCCATCTCCCTCCACCTGCACCTTACAGTCCTGAGGACACAGACCCAAAAGCAGCTCCAAAGCCAGCAATTGGTGAAAGAAGAGCGTGGTCCCAAGATTTCCCTTTGGAGCCCATAAAGAGGTCTGCCGTCTCGAAAATGAGACAAGCTGGTCTTTTTCCCCAAAGAAAAACTCCTTTTCTGCAGGGCACAAAGAAAGTCTCCTCACCGCCCTGGGGCTGCAGGAAGACCCCTCCTCCCCCAGCTGGCCAGCTCCTGCCATTTAAGACATAGCAGTACAATATTCAAATATATATATGTAAAAAGAATATATATATATATATCTGAAAGGTCCTCATCTCCCCACATTCCAGGCACCTTACATTTGCCTGGGATATCAAAACTTGAAAGAATTCTTTGACATAAATTACAAACCTGCTTTTGAAGCACTTTTCAAAAAAAGAAAGAAAGAAAGAAAGAAAGAAAGAAAAACCCCAAAGCAGGCTATTATGTGCATAAGAGATTCTTCGCTGGAGCTGTAAACTCTGACAGACTCTGCGCACCCCACGTTTCATTCGCCCCTCCCACCCGGTCCTCCCCCGCGTCCTCTGGCTCCCTTTCCCCACTGGCACCAGCGTCCCCAGAGCTGCTTCCTGGGCTCCTCTCACCCTGTCTCCCATCGATTGATTTAAAAAAATACACCCAATCCCCACAGGCCCCTGGCGTATGTACCAAAATAAAAAGACAGCAAATTAAATGAAATGCCGCCTGTCAAAACTCCAATTCCCTATTGGCGGAGGAAGTGAGAAGATGTGGCCTTTTGCCTCATTCCGCACCCAGTTCCTTCCCACACGCACACCTGTTTCCTGTCTTCCTCTCCAAAACCTCCAGCATGTGCACACACACACACACAGATCCTTTCCTTCTCCTTCTGACATCTCACTTAATCTCTGGTGCTCTTCCACCTTCGCTCTCACCCACCTGCTCTCCCCAGGTGGGCACGGACCACCCCCTTGGAGCCCAGCGGGGCTGCCAGGGCTGTGTCCAGGGTGCTTTTTCCACACATTGTTTCTCAGCATCCAACAGCCTCATAAAGTAAGTGTTCTTATTCCCTTCATGAAGTAGGCGTTCTCAGTAAGGAAACTGAGGCTCAAAGAGGCTCACCAGCTCAGCCTCTGCCACCAGAGCCTGCGTGTCCCCATTGAACCGAGCTGACTCAGAGCGCTTGGGGTGCTGGAGGGAGAGGGACAGAGAGCGGTCCATCTGGAAGGCTACTAGGAGGAGGAGGCTCCTGAAGGATTGGACTCCTGTGGCCAGTTCCTCTGAGAGCCCACTGGGAGGTCCATGTCATTGGGGCAAGATCTTTTCCCACACCCTCCTTGCAATTTCAGGTTTATTTCAAACGAGATGGAGAACCCATCGACGCAGTGCCCCTGTCAGAGCCGCCGGCTGCTAGCTCTGGCCCCCTCCAGGACAGCAGGCCCTTCCGCAGCCTCCTGCACCGTGACCTGGACGACACCAAGATGCAGAGGTCACTGTCCCTGCTGGACGCTGAGAGCCGGGGCGGGCATTCCTACACAGAGCGCCCCTCCCGCAGCCTGACCCCGGATCCCAGCATCCTCCTCCAGCCAACCACCGAGAACATCCCCGAGACGGTGGTGAGCCGCGAGTTCCCCCGCTGGGTCCACAGCTCCGAGCCTGTCTACTTCCTGAGCCACAGCCGTACGCCAGGCAGTGACGGCACCGTGGAGGTGCGCGCCCTGCTCACCTGGACACTCAACCCGCAGATCGACAACGAAGCGCTCTTCAGCTGTGAGGTCAAGCATCCGGCACTGTCGATGCCCATGCAGGCAGAGGTCACGCTGGGTGAGGCTCGATGGAAGCCACTCTGCAGGGCCCCTGCAGAGCTGGGCGGTGGGGAGCCTTGGAATGGGGCGGGCTGCCGGCCACCACGGAGATGGGAAGTTGGAGCGAGCCGGGGTCGGGGTTAGGCACGGAGGTCAGCGTCAGGCTATCTGGGAGGTTTGCTGAGCTGTGTTGGAGGACATGGGAAATTACAGGGAGGTCTGGGGAGTTTGCTCCAGCAGGATCAAGGATATGGAAGTCATGGAAGTTTTGCTAGATCAGTGTTAGAAACATGGGAGGTTTTCAAGATTGAAGATGGAACGGGACAGTCCCAGGGGAGTTTGCTGGGTGAGTGAAGAAGACACAGGAGTTGGGACTCAAGGGAGAGTTGCTGAGTCAGGTCAGGAAACGTCCAGGGAAGGATGGGAACATAGGAGGTGACAAAGGGGTTTTCTCAATTGAAATAAGAGACCCATGAGTGCAGGGACAGTTATTAGGTAAGGATCATGAGCGTGGCAGGTCGGAGGCTTGTTGGATTAGGGTCAGGAATACTGAAGGTAGTTTTGCCAGCTTGGGGCAGGGAATGTATGGGACGCGGGAGGTTACTGCTGTTGCTTACACTTTTAAGTACAATGGAAACCCTGTCATCTGCAAGGATGTGGGATGTGGGCTCAACCAGGAAACTGGACACCCAGGGTTAGCTCAGCCTGAGAACCCAGTCCCCATCTGGGACCTGCCTCCTCTTCCCACAGAGCACCAGCTCTGCATGTCCCCAGAGCAGATCCTTGCTTCCCCTTGTACATCTCCTCCCAGCTGAGTAAAGGCAGGGAGACAGGACATGTGGAATCTTCTCTACTAGAAATATGAGGCTCTCAGAGCCAGGATTTATATTGACTGGGGTGGGGTGGGGCAGGGAGATGGGCACACTGACCCAGTACTGGCCCTCTTTGCCCACAGCCCTCTGGACCTTGGTTTTCGGTCCCCAGAAGCTCAACCCAGAGCCCAAGATGCCGGGGCTTGTCCCCTCCATCTCCTGCAGTGGTGAAGAGCTGCATGGAAACATCCACAGCCCCTAACCGAGGTCCCTCATGACCGAGGACAGATAGCAATGACTGACGAGGGTTGAGACCCCAGCCTGTGCTGGGGGGTCCAAAGACTGTCTCTGTTTTTAGCGAGTCCACCAGAAAACCCAGCACCAACTCTGCACCAAACACCAAGAAAAGGATTTCATGTACATATAACACCTACTCTGTGCCAGGAACACAGGCAAGCATTCTCTCATTCACTCCTCACAAGCAGTTTACCATGCAGTCCCATTTTACAGGTGAGCAAAACTGAGGCTCAGTTTGGTAGGGTCCCTTTCTCTGAGTCACCAACTTATAAGTAGCAGAGCTGGGATTTCCAGCCAGGTCTGTTGGTGCCTTCTCCAATTCCCCTATGCCAACCACTGAACTTACCAGCCCCAGGACTGGGCACCCTTGCTGGCTATGGGGTTAGTTGTCTGAAGTCTGATTAAAATGGCCCTTTGATTCCAACAGGCCACTTGCCCACACAGAAAATAATAATAAGGGCTAACATTTACTGAACACCTACTATATACCTTGGACCGTTGCTTTTCTCACATGAACACAATTAGTAACCCAGTTACCCAATTGGTAATCCTCATGGTCACTCAATGAGGTCAGCGTTATTAGTATCCCATATCACAGACGAGGCAACTGAGGCGCAGGGAGGTTAAGTAATTTGCCCAAGGTAAGTGGGGGAGGGTTCAAAGGCAAGCAGTGTGGCCCCAGTGTCTTGCCCTTAGCCTCCACTCACTGTGCTGCCTCAGGGCATCTGTTGTCATGGTGCCTGCCCCCTGAGTACCATTTGCTCATCATGCCATAGAAACTTCACAAGCACCCCTTATGGCCAGGCCCTGTGCCAGGCGCTGGGATGACCCCCACGCAGAGCCTGCCCAGACCCCTATCTCAGCCTTCCCACCTTGCCAGAACTCCCGCCTCCAGTTTCTCTGGACCCTCCATCCTTCCCAGAGTTCCTTCTTGCATTTGAACCTCCCTGTCCCCAAGATACAGTCTGCTTCCAGGCTGGGAGGCGGAGCAGCCTCGACCCTTCAACGGGATGCCTTGCCCGTGAAAGCCGCCCCCAGCCTCTCTTGCCCCGGGCTCGACTTCTCATGGGAGGGTTCCCTGTCCCACCCCCACAGAGAATGAGAAAGACGAGACCAGACAAGGACTTCCGAGCAGCTGGAAAGGTGAGCTTGCAGTTCACATCTCCCAGTGATGGACGGGGTGCTGCCCCTGGCTTGTTCCACCCCCTTCCCACCCCCTATCCCAAGCCATAGTAAAGCACTTGCCTGCCCTGTCCCAGATTCCAGATGGTTCCCTTGACCGGAGCCACCTTGGTGTGCACCCCCAACCTCCATCATCAGAGCAAGAGGAAGGCCCACTCACAGGCAGTGGGCATGACATATATGTGTGTGCCCATGGGGAACTGGGGGACACAGCAGGGCCACCCAGGTGAAGGGGCCAAATTGGGTGGGTGAGTGAAGAGACCCCCAGCTGGCTTCCTGTCTTACCCTAGCTGCTGTCAGTTGCTGAGATCTCAAGCCTCTTAGGTCTCTGAGCCTTATTCTCTGACCTGTTGAGTGGGGGAATAATAGTAACCTCATAAATGTTTGGAGCATGCACTGGAAGCCAGGCTCTATGCAAGATGCTTTTCTCCAAGATCTCCTTGCAGTGACCCTATCAGGCAGCTGAGAGATGCCATCATTATCCGCATTTTATAAGTAAGGGAACCCAAGCTTAGAGCAACTCTCCTCAGGTCACCCAGCCAG
Organism: Hyperoodon ampullatus; assembly: GCF_949752795.1. NCBI lineage: Eukaryota > Metazoa > Chordata > Mammalia > Artiodactyla > Ziphiidae > Hyperoodon > Hyperoodon ampullatus. The sequence continues at coordinate 14,901,583 of NC_136915.1, forward strand.
GTCTGACCCCAGAGCCCATGCTCCTAACCACTGAGCTCTACTGCCCATCCGGTGGGGCTGTGGTGAGGACCCATGGAGCCAGTGGGCATAGCCGGTGGAGAGTGGTGTGAACCAGAGGGGTCCCGAGTGAGTGCTTGCACTTCACACAATCAAGGCACCCTGTACTCTGGCCATAGGGGTGAGACAGAGGGCTGCATGAGATGACCCCAGGGCACAAAATCCAGTCATCTGGTCAGGACTTTAAAAGTTAGGCCAACAAGGGTTGGGGCATGCCTCCCTGTGATGACCCTTTGCTTCTTCTGTTCCCACTGCCAGGGATGCCCTCCCCAGCTCAGATGCCACTGCCCCTAAGAAGACAGACGCCTGGTGGTCCTAGAGCCCATCTCAGTAGATAGCAACTACATTCTTCCCATTGATCAAGGCAGAACCCTTGGAGTCACCCACTTTACCCCTCTTTTCTCCTACCCAACAGCCAAGCCATCCTTAAGCCCTGGCAGCTCAACCTCAGAATATATCCCACATCTACCCTGTCTCATGGTTTCCTCTCCGACCACCCAATCTAAGCATCAGCAGTTCACACTGGATTATTACAGTAGCCCCCAAACTGGCCTTTCTGCTTCCACTTATGTGCATTTCTGTTCTCCACTCTGACTGATCTAAAATATAAATCCACATACACACGCACCCAAAACCCTCCAATGGTAGACAGATTGATAGAACAAAAAAAGAGCCCAGAAATAGACCCACATATAGTCAGTTGATTTTTGATAAAGGTCCCTAGGCTGTTCGATGGGAAAAGAGAATGCTTCCTAATACATGGCCCCGGAACTACTGGATACACTTAAGGAGGAAATGAACCTGACCTCTACCACACGAACACACACACACACACACAAGAATTAACCTGAGATGAATCACAGACCTCAATGTAAAACCCAGCATCATAAAACTTCTAGAGCAAAACACAGGAATATATCTTTGTGATACACTTAAGGAGGAAATGAACCTGACCTCTACCACACACACACACACACACACACACACACATACAAGAATTAACCTGAGATGAATCACAGACCTCAATGTAAAACCCAGCATCATAAAACTTCTAGAGCAAAATACAGGAATATATCTTTGTGACACTGAGGTAGGCAAGGATTCCTTAAAGAGTCACAAAAAGCACTAAATGCAAATTTGAAAATTGGTGAATTGGACTTAATCAAAATCCAAATCTTCTGTTCCTAAGAAGATACTTTTAAGAAAGTGAAATGTGGTGAAATGGAAAAGCAAACTACAAACTGAGAGAAAATACTCTCAGTACAGATATATGATGAGGGTTTTGTACCCAGAATATATAAGGAACTACTGCAGATCAATAATGATAAATCAGATTTTAAAGAGAGGATATACAAATGGCTAATCAGCATATAAAAAGATATATAACATCATTAGGGAAATGAAGACTAAAACCTCAGTGAGATACCATTTCACAACCACTAAAATGCCTAACATGGGAAAGACGGACAACACCAAATGTTGGCAAGGTCGTAGAACGACAAGAACCCTCATACAGGGCTGGGAGTATAAAACGGTACTACTGCTTTGGAAAACTAGTAGTTTCTTACAAAGATACAAATACCCCTCCCTACTCTATGACCCAGCAATTTCACTCCTAAGTATTTACCCAAGAGAAATGAAAACATACGTCCACAAAGACCTGAATGTTCACAGCAGCTTTACGCATAACAACAACAACTGTAAAAAAAACCCCATATGTCCGTAACTAGGAAAATGGATGAACCTGTGATATATTCATATAATGAACCACTTCTCATCAATACAGTTGAATGAACTCCTAATACACCAACAAGATGGACGAAGCTCAGAAACATGGTGCTGAGGGAGAGTAGTCAGGCTGAAGAGTACAAACTGCACGATTCCATTTATATGAACTCCTAGAACATGAAACAAACAAACCTCTGAGGAGAGAAAGTGGAACAGTATTTACCTATGGAGGGTGGAAATTGACTGGAAGAAGGCCTCAGGGTACCTTTGGAGGGATAGGAATGTTCTCGAATTTGGTTGGGATCGTGGTTACATAGATGTTCACATGTATGAAGATTTGTCAGATTGTGTTCTTAAGAACAGTGCATTCCCCTTATGTGAGTTTCCTCACAATTTAAAAATATAAGAAAGTCAAAACAAAACAAAATAATCCCCTAGACCGCCATCACATCTAAAATTACATCCCCGCGGTGCTCATCTTTCACACTCGTCTCTGTTCCATCTGCTCCAGCCACAGGGTTCTCCTCACTCTTCCTTGAATATGCCCAGCTCAGACCCACCTCTGTGACTTTGCACTGTCCTTCCTTTCTGCCTAGATTAATCTTACCCCAGGTATTCTCAATCCCTCCTTCATCAGATCTCTGCTCAAATCTTCTACTCAAAGCCTCCCTCCTTGAACACCCTATGTCAGCCTCCTCCTTCTGGCCCCATCAATTCCTTACTTTGCTTTGCTTTCTGGCATTGTGTTTATCTCCACCTGCAAGTATATGATATATTTTCTTATTGCCTGGATCTTCCACTAGAATTTAAGTTGCACATGGGCACCTGACTTGTTCACATGGTACAGGGCTCAGCACAATCTGTAACATATGACTTAATAAACATTTCCCTAATAGTCAATTAGTGAATACTTTTCTGGGTTGTTGTGAAGATTATACAAGGCGTGCCTACAAAGTGCTTAGCATAGTGGCAGGGTAAGTACTCGGTAAATATAAGCTACTATTGTTATTCATTATTGTATCCCCAACATTGCCCTGCAGAGTCATCGACACAGGTTAGGCATAAAGAACTAGATGGTTAGAGTAGGCGAATGAATGGGTGCGTGAGTGGATTAGTAGGTTTATGGGTAGGTATATGGATGGATAAATGGATGGATGGATGTTATGGTGGAGGGATGAATAATATGATGGAATGATAGATGAATGGATAGAACAAATGCTTGGATGGATGGATGAATGATATGATGGAGGGATGAATAATATGATAGAGTGATGGATGGATGGCTAGAATGAATGCTTGGTTGGATGACTGAATGGATGCATGGATGGATGCATGGATGCACGGATGCGTGGGTGGATGAGTGGGTGAGTGGTTGTCTCAGTGAACACCTAGAATTCCTGTGGTGGGGCGCCTAGAGGAGCTTTCCGTGAGATTTCACAAGGCTCTCCTTGCAGCAAAATGCTAAGCAGAGTAAAGAGAGCAGTTATATAATCAGGATTTTTTGTACGCCCCTGAACAGATGCACACCACTTCACATTTCACATTTCCATCTCATATCTCTCCCCCATTGTCATTTTCACAGCAACTCCTCAAATAGTAGGATAGCGGTCTATTCTCCCCATTTACAGGTGAGAAAATTGAGGCCCAACAAGTTGAATTGACTCATCCAAGTCCCGTAACTGGAGAGTAGAAGACAGGCCTCAATCCTGGGTCTCCTGACTCCCACTCTTTCCATAAGTCCAGGGGTTGAGGGGAGGGAAGTCCCAGGGGCTGAGAACCTTCCTTCAGGTACCTTCAGTGGTGTGTTCTAGGGGCAGGAGAGAGGGGCCAGGACTTGACCGCCAGGAGCTGCCAATGGGTGTCAGCATGTGGTGGAACGTGCGGGTGACAGCAGCTGGCCCGGCTTCCAGAAGCGTCTTGATGCAGCAGTGAGGGCAGGAGTCAGAGGGGCCACCTGCCACCAAGGCTCTTGCCAGTCGGCAGCTGCCAGGATCGAGCTTGGAAGAGTGAGGGCAAAGCAGACCCCTTGCCTACCCACCCTCTGCCTCTCGGGGTCAGCTCCACACAGGAGCCTCTGGACCTGGCAGCTCAGGGCAGCAGGGGAGGGGTCTGGCTGCCCACGTGGACGAAGGCATCCAGCTTTCCCCCTCCTCCACCCCTGGGTTCCAAGCTTCGCTTTAAAGACCTATGTAACTTCAGGTCCCGCCCCCGCCACTTCTTTGCTGTGTGACCTCGGGCAAACCACTGCCCTCCTGGGAGCCAGTTTTACGGCCTGCAAAATGGGTTTCATGGCAACCTGCCTCATAAGCACCAAGATGGGTGAGACAGTCCTAGAATGAGGTCTAACACATGTCAGGCACCTGATAAATGTGACTTCCCCCGCCTTGGGGCCAGGAGGCCCAGGCATGGCCTGAAGGGGGTGGGCGGGGCCTTTAGAAGCCGAGGCAGTTAGGAATCTGACCTCGGAGAGGAAGTTGTCCGCCCTGGTTCTCCTGCTCACGCTTCTCCGGGACAGGGATGCCCTTCCACGCCCCCTGCTGGCTGCAGCAGAACAGTGCCATCCCAGCAGGACAAGAAGAGGAGACAGAATGACGCAGGGCCAGACCACCCTATGCAGCGCTTCTCACCTGCAAAGGGACCTTGACAGCACTTGAATGTTCATTAAAAAGACGAGAAAGTTACTTGACTTCCCCAAGCCTTCCTTGCCTTATGGGGACAATCTCAAGAGGTTGGAAGTGTAAATGAGGTCGTGCATAAAGCGCGTCACAGAGTGCGAGGCACTTAGGATGCTCTGGATAAATGTTAGCTCCTAAACCCACCATCTCCCGATACTCCTAACAACCCAGTGTGGTGGGTGGCCAAGGATTGCCTTGGCTGTTCCCACCCTGTGTTTGGGGAAAGCCAGGGGAAGTGACTGGTCCAGGGGCACATAGACTAGACTCCTTTCTTATGTGGGTGGATGCAGCAGCGGAAGCCTCCCGCACCTTCCCTGCCATTCCCTCCCCTCTCACAGGCCCGGCTTTTCCTGCTGATGCCTCCCTCCGCCCCACACGGCCCTTCAAGTGTCTTGCTCGTGGTTTAATTAATAGTCCTTTGGTTTCATGAATGAAATTGGTTGGCAGTGCCTAGGAGATCACCCACATCTGCCAGCTGCTCTGATTTCTGCTCTGAGAGCTCTGAGTGGGAAGGAGAGGCTCGGGGAGCAGGTGGGGCAGATGAGGAGAACCCAGGCCAGCCCCGGGGCCTGGGGACAAAGCTTTTCTCCTGCTGCCACCCCTGGAAGATGTCCAAGGAGAGTGGCACAGAGCATGGCACTCTGATCGAAACCCTATCGCTTCTCCCTGGCCCAGGAAGCTCTGTGGGGTCTGGCCCAGTCCCCACCCCCATCACCCCTGACCTTCCACCTCAGCGCCATGCCATGCTGTTCCCTCCACCTGGAACCCTTTTCAGGAGCTTCATCTCAGCTGAAATGTCAGCTTGTTGGAAGAGACACTCAGACCCTCACTCCCCACTTGTCCAATTCTCCACACAGTGCCATGGCTCTCCAGTAGTTTCTTATTCATGTACTTATTTGTGTATCAAACGTCTCCCCAACTAAAGTGTAAGCTCTGTGTCGGCAGGCCTGTGTCTCCGTCACCACTGCGTCCCCAGCCCTGCCCCAAAGCCTGCCGCACAGTTGACTCAATAATTACTTGTTAAATGAATGAATGAGTGATGAATGGATCTGGCAGAAAGAAGCCTGGCGCGAAAGTCATAGGACAGGAGAAACTGGCTCTGTGGGTGACCTTGGATAAGCCTCTTCATTACCCCTGGGCCTCAGTTTCCCAATCTGAAACCTGAGAGGATGGACTCAGTGATCCCAGTGGCTCTTCCATCCCCGATATGCTGTGGTTCATAGGAGGGCAGCACCCTTGGGCATCTTGTCTCCCAAGTTCAGTTGAAAGAAGTGATACAAGCAGGTGGGGAAGAGAGGCAGGGGGGACACAGGCCAGGCCCAAGGAGGGAGATGGTTCCCCCCGCCTTTTTCCACCTTCCACTCACCTCCAACCCAGAGATTCCAGAAAAACCCCACTGGGCATATTAACCTGGTAGAAGGCTCTCTGGAGCAGGGGTAATGAGACCAGAAATTTCATCCCAGTTCTTCACTGTGTGAACTTTGACAAGTTACTTCCCCTCTCTGAGCCTCAGTTAACTCAGCTATACAATGGGGATGATAATGGCAGGAGCGCACCTCACAAGGGTTTAGTGCAGGTAGGAGTGTGGGTGTTTTGAGCAGTACTGGGTGCTGGAGCAGGTTTCTCCCTGTTAGCAGCTGAGTCGTCTCCCAGTTGGCACCTCCCTTGGGTATCCCTGACTCCACTGTCCCCTGGGCTTCTCCGATCTGACCTCTTGTTACACCGGTTTGTGCTTGTCTTTTGACCCCACTGAGAGTGAACCCCACAAGGACAGGGACTGTGCTCTGTACACCATTAAATCCCCAGGTCCCAGCCAGGGCTCGGGAAACGTGTATGAATGAACGCAGGCATGAATGAATGATCCGGATGGGAACGTTCTCTTCCGTTCCCCCAGCGCCTGTTTTCTTTGCTTAGTCTCCTCTCCCCACACACACACACACCTCTCTGACCTGGCCTTCCTCTCCCTGTAGTTGCCCCCAAAGGACCCAAAATCATGATGACGCCCAGCAGAGCCCGGGTCGGGGACACAGTGAGGATTCTGGTCCATGGATTTCAGGTCAGCCTCTCTCTGAGCATCTGCAAGGGTGGCGGGAGGTCGTCAGGCACCAAAGGGGCACTAGCATCCCTGGCAGCATGCTCTGAGACCCTCCCCTTGACCTCCAGCCCAGCCAGCTGGTCTCAGTCTCCCAATCTGTGTAACGGCAGAATTGGCTTCCACGAGGAATGGCATGGGGTGCACGCATGGATTTGCTCGCCCACCTACAACTTAGAGCAGACATGGCACATGGATCTTGACATTCCTTCCAGCCCTAGAGTCCTTTCCTTCCTGGGGTCTGGGCAGCCAGTCCCAACCCATCAGATGAAAATGTATTAATACCCACCCTGGCCAGGCCATGCCTCTGGCCCCTTCCTGCTCTGGCAGAATGGTTCCTCCTGTGACCCGCCTCTCTCCTGCTCTGGCCAACAGAACGAAGTCTTCCCAGAGCCCATGTTCACATGGACGCGGGTCGGAAGCCGCCTCCTAGATGGCAGCGCTGAGTTTGACGGGAAGGAGCTGGTGCTGGAGCGGGTTCCCGCTGAGCTCAACGGCTCCATGTACCGCTGCACGGCCCAGAACCCTCTGGGCTCCACCGACACACACACCCGGCTCATCGTGTTTGGTATGCTGTGCCCAACTAGTGGATCGGGAGGGCTACCCAGGGAGGCCCCTGGTTGGAGCTTTCCCAAGGAGGAGGGAGCAATAGGGGCCCAAGTCCCGTAAATTTGCCCTGAGAGGGTGCCTCACAGGGAAGCACTACAGTTCAGTGGTTAAAACCATAACAGCTTTGGAGCTAGAGAACCCTGGGTTCAAATCCCAGATCCACCACTTAGCAGCTGGGCAATGCTGGACAAACTGTTTCCCCTCCCTCAGTTTTTCCATCTGTAGAATGGGGCTGATACCGCCTAGCCCGCAGAGGCTGTGTGGCTGCCCTGAGAGGGTGCACATGACACCACACAGCGGGTGCTGGATGAGGGGCCTCCTTTGCCAAGTTCCAAATGCCATCCACGCTCTAGTTCTCTTTTTGTTCTTCCCAACAGAAAACCCAAATATCCCAAAAGGAACGGAGGACTCCAATGGTAAGTCTCCACTCTCAGAGCTTCTAGCTTAAAAGCTCTGGTCCCCCAAACGGCCCCTTTGTATGACCTTGCCCCTCCCTCATGCCGTAGGCACATAATTGACCTCTAGTTGGGCAGAGTCTGGGTCAAAGGTCAGGAGTGGGCACTAAAGCAATTAAGCATCCCTAAGCAGCTGGCAGGGATTTCTAGGGACCAAGTATCTCTCAGAGAGCTCAGCTGCCATGATCCCAAGAAGATGTGTCTAGCGTTGACCATGGGGTAGTGATCCGGGGCCCTTGACCACTTCATAGGATGGTGGGGCCCTTTATACTGCCCTCCCTCAGCTGCCCCCAAGCTGGGCACCACCCCATGGGACACAGACACTCCCCCCAGGCCTGCCAGCCCTCCTTTTCCCACAGTGAGCCAATCTCACAGTTCATGATGGAGGGCCCCCACTCTTAGTCCCCACCGCAGTGTCCTGATGGCCACCAGGCAGCCTGACCTCCACCCAGCAGGCCTGGGACAGGGAAGAGATCACGCACAATCAGGTAGGACAGAAAGCAGAGCTAGGATTTGAAACCAGCCCATCCTAACACTGAAGTCCAGACTCTTGGCCGGGGCCCTTCAAAGCTCTGCGGTCCCCAGGCTCCACACACACCCGTGCCCCCCAGAACGCAAAGCGGGGGGGTCACAGGCCCTGACGCTGCTCCCCGCACAGGTTCCACGTCTGGCCCTGCTGGCATCCGGCTCACCTTGGTGCTCGCCCTGACAGTGGTCCTGGAGCTGACGTGAAGGCTCAGCCCTGCCCCCTCCATTCCATCTGGCACTGACATCTCTGCAATTGGTTTTCATTTCTTTTCTAAACTATTTCCAGTCTTGTTCTTAGTCTCTTTCTCTCCATGTCTTGGCTTCTTTGGTCAGTTTAATTAAAACGAACATTTTTCCCCACCTCGGTCTGTGGCTCTGTATTCTTCCTGGTCTATAGCAGCAACTGGGCACCTCCGGACATGCAGCCTCGGGATGGGCACTGAGGGGGGTGATGAAGGACATGGAGGGCATGTTCTTCCCTGGAGGAGGGGTGGAGGGGCAGCTCCTTGTTTCACACAAATCCAGTTGTGGGAAGTGGCCAGAGACCCTACTCAGGAAATTCAAGTTCCCTCAGGGCCAAGTGTAATAGTCAGCTCTTGCCACAATAATGCTGCATAACAAAGGGACCCAAATCACAGTGGCAGGCAACAACAAGCATTTATGATTGTGTTTACGTTTGGGACAAAGTGGTTCAGCTGATATAGTCTGGACTCACTTGGGCAGCTCTGCCTCAGGCAACAGCTATCTGGGCTGAATTCCAGGGGATGGGTTGGGCACAGGTCTCATCCATGGTTGTTTGTTCTGGGGCCCAGGCTAAAGGGGCTGTGGCTGTCTGACAGTTGATCCTCTTATGGTAGATCATCCTAGCTAAAGAAAAAAAATTCAAACCATGCAAGCGCAGTTAAGGCATCGGCCTATCATGTCCTTGAACACTCCTTTAGCCAAAGCAAGTCACATGGCCAAGGCCAACGTCAATCAAGGTCACATATAAGTCAATGGTAGAGGTTCCAGAACTTCCTTTTCAACTACTAGAAGATTCCCCATGCCATTCAGCTATTGGAGGGAAGGGCTGAGAGTGTCTGGAGATGGGTGGGGTTGGCCTCTCTGAGCTGTGGCCAAAACCTGAGGGTCACCAAGGAGAGCCCTGGAAGACTGTGTTAATCTGGATAGGAGAAGCTAGGCTGCAGTAACACATTAACCCCGGAGTTTTACTGGATTAACACAATAAAAACTTATTTGGGGCTCGTGAAACGCCCAAGGCAGGTTGGGTAGTCCTCTTCGATCCTGCAGCTAAACCAACTGGAATATGTGGCCTCTACGACCTGCAGGGCAGGGAAAGAGAGGGCTGGAGGATCAGAATGACGGGCAGAATAATAGCTCCCCCACCAAAGATGCTCACATTCTAATCCCAAGAAACTGTGAATATGTTACCTTACCTGGCAAAAGGGATTTTGGCTGATGTGATTAATTGAAGGATCTTGAGATGGGAAGATTGTCCTGGGTTGTCCAGGTGGGCCTAATGTAATCACAAGGGTCCTTAAAAGAGGGAGGCAAGAAAGCAGTAGAAGGAGATGTGATGACAGAAGCAAGAGATTGTCATGATGCAAGGAACGGGCCATGAGCCAAAGAATCCAGGCAGCCTCAAAGCTGAAAAAGGCAAAGAACCAGGTTCAACCCCAGAGGCTCCAGAAGGAACCAGCCCTCCCAACACTTTGAGCTCTATAAGGCTTATTTCAGACTTCTGACTTCCAGGACTCTCTTAAGAGACTAAATTTTCCTTGTTTTAAGCCACTAAATTGGTGGTAATTTGTTACAGCAGCGGTAGGAAACTCATACAATCACACAGGATGACTTTAAGGGTCAGGCCTCGTAGTGGCATAGACCACTTCTGTCACACCCCATTGACCTAGGGGACCTTGCCCTCTTGTCACTTCCGCTGCACTGAATTGGCCAACACAAGCTATAGGGCCAGCCCAGATTCAAGGGGTGGAGAAATCTATTCCACTTTTAGATGAGAAGAACTACAAAGCCATGTTGTATAATGTGCAGATACATGTCAGGAGGCAGAATTCGGGCCATGTTTACAATCTACAACAGCCCCACCTTCTGAGCTTGATGTTCTGGAATCCTGGTTTCCCATCCACCATGACCTACTCTCATTTCAACTGGGAAGCCCATATAGCCCCTCACTGCAATTTCTCCTTCAAAAATGTAACAACTAAATGATCCATTTATTTGATACATATTTGCCTGCCTGCGTCTTGCAGGCAACAGTAAAGAAGATGATTTTCCAAGTGTTGAAAGGTCTCTCATATCGATTAATATAAGCATCCAGGCCAGGTCAGCAGCAACAACTACATTGCACCACCTGCCTCCTCAGCCGACTTCTTCCTTCCCCAAAACCCTGCTCTGTCTCACGTGAGCCAGCTGCTCCCCCTCCTGTTACCTGCCAGCAATCCTACCTAAGCCAATGTTACACGATGCCTCTGCCTGTTTTCTGGAAGGAATAAAAAAAAGATTTGTTCTTTCTTTTTGCCTTAATAGAGGGAAGCCCATGTAGGCATGAAATTGGAATTGCTTTCCCTTATTAACAGTGTGGTCTTTGGGCTCAACTGACCCCTACAGTGCATTAATAGCTCAGCAGCAAGTGGGTGAACCACAGAAAGTGGCAGGGGACACGCCCAGAGAGAGCCAGCTGGGAGGCTTGAGGTCCCCAGCGGGTAGGGTGGCCGTCTGCTTTGGGGTCTGAGTTTGAGGATATTGAGCCCTGAGCAGGCTGAAAAGGATGGCTTATTCAACCCAGGACTGCAGGGATGGAAGGAGGGATGGGTGACACCGAGCCCAGCCTGACAGGGAGACGGATCCTTCGTCTATTTGTCCACCTGCTTACTCACTCATTTGACAGACTCTGAGCATCCCCCTGTTCTGGCTCCACGCCAGGCAGGGGAAACACCAAGACAAGTTGGGCGGATCCTACCATAAAGAGCACCTGATCCATCCAGAATGACAGAGTCGAGGAAAAGAACAACTGAAATGCCATGTAGTAAGTATTGGAACAAACACGTGAATGGATACAACAGGGTCACAGAAGGGGTGAAAGATTGTCCTGACTGGACAGGGCAGGGGAGGCTTCCAGGAGGTGGTGACTTCACAGCCAGGTCTTGAAGGAGAGGAAGGGGCATCACAGTCAGTTCTGCCACCTTCACCATTTGGCTCCAGGTCAGTCAGTCCAGCGGTCGGTCCGTGCAGAGACCCATGCTAGGCCTCAAGGGGGCCACCTCCATCCCCCTCCTGGTCAGCCAAGCCCCCGTTGTTGGGCTTATCAAGGAAAACTTGGAAGTCCCATGTGCGGCGGCCCTAAGACAGGACCACCCTTCCCTGGCCTGGGCTCTCGAGCTATGACCACTTGGTCACAGGAAGTGGGGGAGGCACGTGACGATCTCCCAGCGCTGCCGCTTCCAGGGCAGGGGTTCGGCGCCTGCTGTGCCTGTTTCCTCCGCCTGTGCACCTGCGAGAGGAGCGAGGTCTGGGGTCACCGTCTTCTCAGCCTTGGGGTGCTGTGCCTCGGGGCCCCACACATCCCCGAGAGCAGTCACATGCCCCCTCTACCCCAACCCACCTCATGGGACTGGAGATGTCCAGCCCTCCTGCTTCTAGCCTGGCTGGGCTCTTGGCTGGGCAGGAGCAGATCTGGGGACCTGCCTACCATGCAGGCTACTGTGATGCCAGCAGCCATCTCCACCAGGGGCCACAGCCACCTTGTCTGAGGGGAGACATGGAATCGCCAACCATGGCTCCTACACGAGGACCCAGGTTTTCAGAGTAGCCATCCTGACCCCAGAAAGGCTATATGTTTTATGAAGTGCACACAGGTACACAGAGCAGAGAAAACAAAACCAAAAACAAGGGTCTCTGGGCCCTGCCCCTGCAGGGAAGCTGACAGCCCCACATGACGCCCAGACCTGGATGCGCACTTTTACATTTCCAGAATGGGGGCAGGGATGGGAAGGCCAGTGCCGGGGCTGACTCCCCCAGGAGCCCTGGCTGCTGATGAAAATGAAAGGGAGAGGGCTGTGGTTCTGAGTGATAGGAAGGTGGGTCGGGGGTCGAGTGGGGAGGGAGATCTGGAAAGAGCAGATAGGGAAACCGAGGATGGGGTTGGCTTGGAGAAGGGGGCAGGGAAAGGAAGGAGAGAGGGAACAGGGACAGCCATCCGAGGAGAGCTGTCTGGGGTGCTGGAGGCCAGGCTCACACTGGGATCAGACATCCTGGAGAGACAGGAGTCTCCTTGGAGGCATTTGGAGATGAGGGGTGGAGGGGACAGAGAAGGGGGTCCCTGGAGGAAGGGATTCTGGAAGAGAACTCTCCAATCCAATTGGGCTCCTGTGAAACTTTCGAAAGAGACCAAGATCCGGACTGAATGAGATGAAGAGAAATGTTGAAAAAGTGGGGAGTGGATAGAAATGAGACAAGAGATAGAGGAGAGACAGAGACACAGAGTCAGAGAGACAGACACAGAAAAAAGTAGAAAAAAGAGACACACACAGAGACACAGAGAGACAAAAAGAGAGAAACAGAGAAAGAGTGTGATAAAGACAGAGAAACAGACAGAGGCAGAGAAATAGAGACAGAGACAGAGAGAGACAGAGACAGAGACAGAGATGGAGCTAGAGAGACTAGCCCTGCAGCCCTGCAGCCCAGCCTGGAGCTGGGGAGTTTTCCAAAAAGCGCTTAAGCTGTTATGTCAGGTATTATGCCCTTGGTTTCCTCTAGGGAAGACAGCCCTGAGTGATGGGTGGAAGGAAATGGATGTGCAAAATACATGCATTTTTTTTCCAAATGGGCCCGATCATCAGCCACAGGCCTAAATGTCAGCACTCACAGCAGAGCCCTGGCTGCCAGCTGCATCTGACCTTGGGGCTGAGCTTCTCAGGAGGCTCGCCTCCCCTCTGCTCATTCCCCTCCCCCTCTCCTACTGCCCCAGGCAGCTGTGGTCCCCACCCCAGGCTCCCATTCCCTCCCACCTCTTCCTCCAGCGATCCTGGAGATCCCAGGGCCACAGACAAAAAGCATTTTAGAGGAGCCCTTCCCTAAACCGGTACCCCTACCCCCGCCTTCTCAAACCCCCACCTCCCCCAGAGACCTTCCTTCTCTGACCACAGGGACAGTCCTTCCCCAGTGACAGTCATAGTTTTGAAAGGCTTTGGGGTTGAAAGTGTTTGAGGGCTCAGATTGCAGCTTTACCACATTCCCACTGTGGGATCTTGGGCAAGTGGCTTAACCCATCTGAACTCAATTTTTCCAACTATAAAATGGGGATAATTACACAACTTACAGGATGTGTGTAACAAATTAAATAGCAATGATTCCATATGCAAGAATTTGCATAAATATCAACATTCCTATATTTAGGAATTTACCATATACCAGATCTTCTCTACGTGTTAAGGGCTGCGCTAAGCACTTTGCATGTATCATCTAGTTTGATCTTCACAACAACCTTGCCGTATAGGAAGCATTAGATCCATTTTACAAGTAAGGAAATAGTCTCAGAGAGGTTATGTAACTTGCTGAAGGTCACACAGCAAATAAGTCCTGGAGAAGAGATCTGGACCCAGGCTTGATGCACTAGGTAATTTTGCCTCCATAGGTCAGAAGCCCAGCACAGAGTCAGGTATAGACCAGAAACTCAGTGCATTCAGTTCCTTTTCCTTCCTTCTTCCTGGAAGCTCCTCCAAGACAGATGGTTTTCCTAAATAGTCTACTGATCTCAAGCTGGTCAGTCCAAGAGGCAGGACTGTGTAGTAGGTGGTTAAAGAGGTGAGCTATAGAGCCAAACTCTCCTGGGTTCAAATTCTGGCTTAGCTGTTGACTAGCTGTGTGACCTCAGGCTATTTACATAACCTCTCTGTGCTTGGGTGGCCTGTCTCTAGAATGAGATCATAACTGTCCTCACCTCTTAGGGTTGAATGAGAGAGCACATATGAAGTACTTAGGAAAATGTCTGGCATATAGTATATGCTCAATAAATGTCAACTGTCATTATCATTCACTTGGCACGAGATGCTAACATTAATCTCCCTTCTTTAGTACTAGATAAAAGAGATCACGTGGTCCTTCCCCCACAAGGTCATTCTGTGCCTTTAAATCAAGCCAGCAGAAGGGGAGGGGAATGGCAAAGAAGGAAGAGAACCAAAGGGAGAGAAACTTAGAGTTACAAATTCAGATTCTTTACAAGCCGTATAAGATAGGACCTATCATGCTCGTTTAATAAATGGAGCAAGAAGGGGGCCTCAAGGGGGAGGGGGACTTGCCCAGAATCACGTGGGTAAAGTGGTGACCCAGCTGGAAATCCCATTCTCTTTACACACATCTCCCCTCCCCTCCCAGGTGGGAGGACAGGGCCACTGCACCACCCACCCTCTGAGGGCACTGCCAGCAGGGGGACGAGTGCATGCAGACAGCCACACTTTCCAGCGGCAGCCTCAGAGGACAGAGAGTGACCCGACAGAAAAGGGAGAAAAGAAAGGGGCAGGCTTGCACTCCAGACCCTCTGGGTGCTACATTAAGGTCCTTACCCCAACTCCAGAGAAAAGACCGCTTCCTTCCAGCTAAAGTAGAAATGTATGTTGAGTCTCAACCCATATCCCAGCTGGGAAACAGAGGCCCCAAGCAGCTCGTCCGGGGTTACAGCAGCTTAGTGGTGATGTGAAGATCAGAAACTGGGTTGACTCACCCCCCATCCCTTTTTCTGGAATTATACTCAGTGATTCTGCCTGGTAAAGAAAATATTAACTCAGCCATTAGGTGCCCCTTTTACCTCTTTGGGGACCTAGGAATCTGTACCAGGGAAGAGTTCCAGGGTGGACCAGTCTCAGAGGGAGGGGATAAAGCTTCTGCAGCCAGGGTGGGCTTCCCCGAGGGATGCAGACCATGCTCTGAGTAGGGGCTAAGGTCTGAGACTGGTGGCCCCTCCTGCTGCCACCTCCTGGGATGGGAGCCGTCTACCTGGGGGGGGGTACCCCACCCTCAAAGGCAGTGACCTTGGTCCCACCCAGAACCCTCCTAGGCTCAGGACTCTGTTCCAGGTTCTAACAACCCCAAGGGCTTCTGTTGGAGGATCTGGCTGAGGTCCTGCGGGACTCCAGGTTTGAAATAACAACTTTGCTTCATTGGGCACCTGCTTCCATCTTGTCCTTTTTTCTCAATTTTCCCTAAAATATATATATGAGTGAGTGTGTATGTCTGTGTGTTTGTGTGCTTTGAGGTTGTTCCTGGGGACTATTAACTAAGAATAATTTATCCAAGAAATTTGTTATGTTAGAATTACCAATTAGATATGAGTATAACTTGCCTTGGCTAACACGGCACTACTGTTGGAAATCTGAATTCCATTAAAATCTAATTAGCATATATTAAGTTGAAGGCTGTTTTACTGCAGTGCACCAGCAGGTTTGAGCGGTGCCGGCCCAGCACATGGACTCACTGCCCACTTTGGCATGCGGGCCACGTTGCCCATGGCACTCAGAGCCGTGTCAGGAGGGCTCTGAGCAGCTTTCCTCTTCCTAAGCTGGGGACCAGATGGTCCATGCCTGCAGACAGGGGCGGCTCCGAAAGTGGACATGACATTCAAGGCTCTGTCCCTGGTTGAGATGAGTGGCCAGAGTCCAAGGAAAAGCAGCTTTGATTGTGGCTAACACAGTCAGGGTGCTCTGGGGTCAGGGCTCTGGCCCAAGAGGATGGGGAGTGATTTTGGCAGCCCCTGGGGGCAGTTAGCTTTGGGGCTGAAAGCTAGCATCACAGATGGATCCTTCCCTGGGCTTAAGGGCATGGTGGGTCCTGATGTGAGGACCTAACTGCTATCTCCTCGGACCTAGAAAGCCCCTGGCTCAGGAACAGAAAACACTTACTGGGCTCCTACAGCAGGGGTTACTCTCTTGTTCTCAATCCTCATAAGAACTCCAGGAGAAAAGTTCCCGTATTGTGCCCATTTTATACACAGAAAACTTGAGGCTTAAAGAGGTTAAGGAACTTTCTCAAGATCATGTAGCCACTAAGTGGCAGAATCAGCGTTTGAACACAGGTGACTGTTTTTTTAAAGCTCTATCTCCTAACAGCTTGTTGCCAGAATGAATGAGGTCCATTGTCAGGTCCAGGTCAGGCTTGATCAATGCCCTCTGCTGCCAGCAGGGGGAGGCAGTGAGAGAGTAGGGAGCCTTGGCAGAGTGGGATGTGTTCATGGATGTATTAATGTCAGCTACAAGGTCACCAGGGGATGTTCCAGGTGCAGAGGAAGACCCCAAAATGATGCTCCATGGAGATTTTCTGAATGCAGTCATCCCAATCAATGGTTTTTGAATTTTTTAAGGGGAAAAAAAATCTTTCTTTTGTGCAAAAGCTAATAGAATGTAGCAGATTAGATTACTGCACAGCAAATATTGTCTCCCTCCCCACGACCTTCAGGATGGGTGTGTACTTCCCTTTCCAAACCCTATTGATGTTAGACATGGCCACGTGGCTTGCTTTGGCCAACAGGATGTTAGTGGATGCACCAGGAGCAGGGACTTCAAATATGCTTGACTGTTAGGCCTTCTCCCTGGCACATCTGCCAACACCAGGAGAACACATCTTGGGTAGCCGAGGTCCAGAGAGGATGAGAGATGCGTGGAGCAGACCTGGGCCCGAGGCCCAGCTTGAAGCCAAGGCCAGCAAGGCCAGCCTGAGCCACAGCCCAGTGGACAATGGGTAAGAAGCGAAGGCTTCTTGTTAAGTGCCACTGAGGTTTGGCTGGTTGTTACACAGCAAGAGCTGACTGATGTACCCGGGACACCATCGTGAAAAAGACGAAAAGGAAGCTATCCCGATCAAGCAAAGAGACAGGACAGAGTCCTGCTCTCAGGGCACAGGCCCTTCCCCCTCCATCATCACCAGCCTTGTTTCTAACACTGTCATCAAATGCTTTGCTTCAGCTGGTTTAGGCCCTCAGCCCCAGCCCCTGGTCACACATCACTTCTGGACGTCCTCCCCGCCTCTGTTCCGGTTCCCCCATCACTCACTCTGCCTCCCACAGAACACACTCAAACTCAGTAGGGGCCTGGGACCTGCCACACTCATCAGCCACCTCCTCTGGGAAGCCCCTGGCCTCCACCCTGCCCAATCTTGAGGCTCTTTTACATGCTGCCAGCCGGCTGGGAAGGGGACGAAAAGTGGACAGAGGCCTCCTGAACTGCCTGTACCATTCTGTACCCCACAGTCCTACTGTTTCCCTGCACAGGGTCGCACCTGTGTCCCCAGACGCCTTCCACATTTTCCTCCAATAGCTGGGCCAACTCCCTGCCCCCAGCTCCAATCCCACAGGAGGAAGGGGAGGCCCAGAGAGGCATGGTGGCCGACGGAGCCACACAGAAAGTCCGAGCCACACATTCTCCCTGGTGGCCTGGGGTGCTCTGGTGCTGGGACTGAGCTATGCTCGGGGAGAGGGATGTGACCTGAGGGTTGGGGCCAGGCCTGGGCAGGAGCAGGTGTCACGAGGAGACAGAGGGAGGAGCGTGATGGGGAGGAAATTAGAGATCAGCTCAGGGGTGCCCAGCAGAGGCCTGAACAGGCCAGCCCTGCCCGCCTCGTGGGGTCGCTGGAACGTCTGAGCAACTCCCACTCCTTAGCCTCTGTGCTGTGCTAAACTTCCAATAAAAGAGCCGCTTAAACCTCTTCTGGGCTCAGCTGGTATGAGGCCTGGGGACGGGCAGAGGAGCCACATCCTGGGAGCAGGCAACCCCACGTCCCAGTCATCTTGGGCACCAGCCCAGCAGCCTGGGGCTTACAAATCGAGAGGAGATGACCAGGGAGGAGACGTCTATATTGCTGTGCAGGGGCTACTGTAACAAGGCATCACAGAGTGAGGGGCTTAAACAACAGAAATTTATTTCCTCACTTCTGGAAGCAGGAAGTCCAAAGTATCGGCAGGGTGGGTTCCTTCTGAGGCCTCTCTCCTTGGCGTGTGGTGGCCACCTTCTCCCTTCGTCCTCACGTGGTCATCCCTCCTTACCTGTATCCTAATCTCTTCTTATAAGGGCACCAATCAAGTTGCACGGGGGCCCGCCCTAATGACCTCATTGTAACTTAACTGTCTCTTTAAAGACTATCTCCAAACACAGTCGTGTGCGAGTTAGGACTTTAACATATGCATTTGGGGGACACAACTCAGCCCATAACAGCACCGTTCAGACTGAGAGGCCATGAGACCAACTCCTCTGGGCCCCCTGAAGCAGGGCAGCAAAGGACCACCCTGGGGACAGGGGGGAGGGTCTCTGTCCTGTTCATGCAGGGTTGTTTCCTTGATAAAACTCTGCCTACACAGTGATAGGAATGAGCCAGTTACAGCTACAAGCCACAGAGTGGATGGAGGCCCCAGACTTGCAGGTGAGGAGAGGATGCCGGACACAAAGGAACATGCACTGAGTCCACACACACAAAGTCCCAAAACATGCAAAGCAAGTCTATACTGTTGGAAGTCAGGCCTCACCGTGGTTACCCTGGAGGAAGGGGAGGTGACTGGAGGGGGTATGAGAGACCCTTCCAGGGTTCCAGTCATGTTCTGGTTCTTAATCTGGGCACTGGTTCCAGGGCTGAGTTCCGTTGGTGAAAACCCACTGGGCTGTCCACTGAAGGTGTACGCACTTTTCAGTTTAGTGTATAGTGTTGTGCCATTGTCAACTTCCTGGTTTTGACAATGCTCTGTGGTTATGTAAGATGTCACTGGGAAAAGCTGAGTAAAGCGTGGGAACCCTGTACTATTTTTACCACTTCTTGTGGGTCTCAAATTATTTCAAAATCATTTTTTTAGTGCTCTAAGAAAAAATGATAAAAGCAAGACATTTTAGATTTATTTTAAGGTTTTGTAACACTCCCAGCCCCAGAGGAGTTGAAATAAATTTTAAATTAAAAAACAAACAAAAGAGTATGCACTTTTCTGTGTGTATGTTACAGTTCAATTAAAAGTTAAAAAAAAAGAAAAAAGAAAAAAGTTTCTGCCAGTCTCTGAGCTTTTCTAAAAGGAGAGGAGAGAAGTAGCATTCATGGAGTACACTTTACGTGCTAGATATTTCTAGGCACTTAACCCAAGTTAACCCATTCATTACTCTGAGTTGGGGGGTGGTCACTGTTGTGTCCATTTGCATATGAGGTAACTGAGGCTCAGAGAGGCAAGGGAAGCTGCCCAATGACACACAGCTCATTCAGGTCTCAGCCGAGGTTCACACCCAATGCTGGCTGCTTCAAGACTCCTGCTCGGGCTTCCCTGGTGGCGCAGTGGTTGAGAGTCCGCCTGCCGATGCAGGGGGCACGGGTTCGTACCCCGGTCTGGGAAGATCCCACATGCCGCGGAGCGGCTGGGCCCGTGAGCCATGGCCGCTGAACCTGCGCGTCCGGAGCCTGTGCTCCGCAACGGGAGGGGCCACAGCAGTGAGAGGCCCGCGTACCGCAAAAAAAAAAAAAAAAAAAAAAAGACTCCTGCTCTTGTCCCTGCCCGTGCTTGGGCCACTCAGAAGGACACCTCTCCCTGCTCTGCTGCCCTGGACTGCCCTGCCTAGCCTTGCCATGGGGCAGCCCCTCCCCCAAACGCTCTCCACTCTGACTCACAAAGATGCCGATGTAGAGTTTTCCAAGGGATGTCCACCCCACCTGCCAAGCACCCTGGCTGGCATTGACCTTCGGACCCTTATTAGCCCCATTAATTGCAGTGCTGAGTATGCAGCTCTCCTTCCTCAGGTCCCCATAGACCCTGAAGCCCATTCCATGCTGGGCCCCTCCCTGCAACACATCTGTACACCCTCAGCACCAAAGTCCCCAAGACCCTTGGAGCTTGAACAAAATTAACTCATTTATCCAACCAACCCAGTAGGGAGGACTCCTGCTCATTGCCATGAGCCCTAACATCAACCTGGTTTAGCATGCCCTCTGAATTTTGGCTCAAGCAGCACTTTTAGGGACTTTCAGGCACCTGGGACCCAAAGAACAGCTGGAGGAACGGGAGTTGATGACTATAACTCCAGCCTTGAAGATCGTCTCTCAAGGTGGACTGAGGTCAAGGGCAAAGATGAGCTGCTGCTGACCTGGGGAGTCGGTGGATCCGGGTTTGGTACATATACCTGGCACTCAACGTGTCCTCCTGACCTGGCAACCACCAGAGAATGCCGTAGACTGTTCTGTAGGATGCTGACATGTGTTCTGCCCAAAGGAGGTCTGCGAGCATACAGGCTGGAGAAATTTTCCTTTACTGAAGGTCTTCTCAGAGCCCTTATGGTGCTAATATGCTGCAGAGTCTCCAAGATGGACCCATCCAAGACAGTGTTCTCTGCTCTCCTTTGGACAGTCCCTCAGAGAAATGCTGGTCCCAGGCCTTCAGCACAGATGTGTCTCGGGGGCAGTCCTGGAACAAGATGAGAAACGAAAGAATTTGCAGTGGTGGTAAGGTAATGGGCAGGAGTACTATTGTTCCCATTTGGCAGAGGGGAAAAGTGAGGCTCAGAGAGGGAGAGAGACTTGCCAAGTCAGCAGGCAAATTCATGCCAGAGCCAGCCCTCAGTCTCAACAAAGTGTTCTTTCTACTGCCCAGGGCCAAGGTCAGGTGGGTGGAAATCTACTCAGAGAAGATTTTTCAGGGTTCCTTGGTGGGAAGGATGTAGTGTCCAAACTGTCTACCAGCCCTGGGAGGAGGAATCAGCAGCGCTACATCATGTATAACTCGCCTATAACATTTCCAGATCTCTTTCAAAACTATTCATTATCTTTTCTTTAACAAAATTTTGTCATTATCTTTTTTAATCTTTACAAGCTTTCTTTAAATTTTAGGCATTAGAGCCTCATTTTAAAGAGAAGGCACATGGACCTCAACGAGGCGAGACCTTTGTCCAAGGTCTCAGGTCCAGTTGATGCCAGAGCAGGGATGTCCCTTCCGGTGTCCCAAGCCGGCTCTCCATCCACACTGTGGCCCCTGCGCTCCAGGGCAGGACCTGGGTCTTGCTCAATTCAGTGGTCCCACCACTCCCACTCCAAGTGTCAAGTTGTCCAGAGGGAAGCCTCGGTTCTTGGTGCAGAGTCCCCCAGGGGAGGGCACTAAAGGGGCGACTTGGGGTCCAAATCTTCGTGTGTCCAAGAAACTGCCCCTCCCAGCTACTTCTCTCCTTCTTCCTCATTACGTCACAGCCAAGGTCAAATCCTGGCCCAACAGCCTGGGCATGGCAGGACTCCTTAAAAGAGGGGGCTTCTCCTTTCTGCTTAGTAAAGGAGGAGGTTACCTGAGATATGAATTTCACTTCCTTGGGAGGAAACGTATCCTCTCTGTTTTAAATCGGGAAGCCAAGTTCAGAGTGAGCAATTAACTTACCAAGAGTCACACAGTAACCAGAGACGGAGTTGGTTGACTGAGCTTTATCCATCAGACCAGTGGGTCTCATGATTTACAGTGCCCAGGAATCCTCTGGAAGGAAGTGGGTGGTACAGACAAACATTCACATAGTAGGCCTGAGACTGCTGTCCTTTGAAAGGCCTGCTTGCAGGTTTGGCCTTGGCTGGCCTCTGGGAACTTGGGTTTGGAGAAGTTTCCAGCTGATAAGAGCAGCTCACATGACCTGACCTGTCGTGCAAACAACGTGCTTTAGGCTGAACCCCTGCTTTTCTTCTGGGAGTCTGGAACTTTGGAACATGCCAGGCAGAAGGTGCCTGCATGACCAGCCCCTGGAACAATCCCTGGGCACCCAGTGTCTGAGGAACTCTTCTGGGAGACAGCATTTCACATGTGTTCTCACAACCCAGTGCTGGGGGCATTAGCTTGCCCTGAGGGACTCCAGGGAGAGGCTCTGGGAAGTTTGCATCTTGTTTCCTCTGGACAATGCCCCCCCGGCTCCTTTTCACTTTGCTGATTTTGCTGTTTCCTTCCACTGTCGTGAATCATAGCCGGGGTGCGCTGAGTCCTGTAAGTCCTCCTCATGAGCCATCACACCTGGAGGTGGTCCTGCCCCCACCCCCCAGCCACAGGGAGATATTACAATGCAGATTCCGGGTCACCTGCTCCATGAGTTATGATCCAGTGGGTCTGGGAATGAGGCCCGGGAATCTGCACACTTGCACACACTCTGGATGGCTCTGAGACCAGGGGTCTGCAAACCTCGCTTAGAGAAACACCACCTCCTGGTTCTAGGGTGGCCATTTCATTCAGGAAAGTGCTGCCTGGGGAGCCTTTCTCTGAAAACTCCGCAGCTCTCTCGGGAAGGAAGACCATGGGGCAGGTCTTTATTCCTCTCTCTTATTCCTCTCTTCTTCTGAAGGAGAGCCCAGAGCGTGAGCCTGAAGCTATTTTCATGCACTGCCTCTGTGTCCTGACTGCACTTCATCGTGGCCAGTGGGAAGAGTACCTTCCCTAATCACAGCCTGGAAGCTGTCAGATGAAGAGGCTCAGAGGAGCGCTGGGGGAGAGGGAAGAGGGGTCTAACTGGCTGCCAGAGAAATGGGACTGATGAAGGGAAACTGGACGCTGGGATGGCAGTGCCTTTTCAAGCCTCCTGTCTGGTGGCCAGAGGGGCGGCTCTCCCTGCCCGGGCTGGAGGGGCAGGGGCAATCAAAGGTCATTTCTGGCCAAATAAACATCATTCTCAAGGTGCTAATGGCGGCTGATAGAAATGCCCAATCGTCCTGACTCAGCCATGTCACTGTCCCCTTTTGCATCTACACTGGCCGGCAGTTTGACCTCTGTGCACGCCCAAATTCCTCCCAATTCTCCAGCTTAAAAAGATTAAGTCATCTTCAGTGTGCCTTAGTTTAGTGGGCTCCAGCATCAATACCTTTTTTTTTTTCAGAGCTGCGTGGATCCATTGAATTGATTCAGAGCCATGCTAATACAATGAATATTCAATGAGCACCTACTACGTGCCAGGCACTATTCTAGACTCTGGGGATGCAGCAGTCAGCAAACCAGACAAAATTCCCTACCCCTGTGAACCTGACATTCTAGTGTGGGAGGCAGACAATAAACAAAGTGACTAAGTACAATATGCCTTAGAAAATACATTCTATAAAGCAGGAGTCCCCAACCTTTTTGGTACCAGGGACCGGTTTCATGGAAGACAATTTTCTACAGACCAGGGGGTGGACCGGGGATAGTTTCAGGATGATTCGAGCACATTGATTTATTATGGTCTCTGGGCAGTCAAACCTCTCTGCTAATGATAATCTGTGAGCCCAGCAGCCCACGTCCCAGGTTTGGCCCGATAATCAAGCCAGGGAAGACAGACAGCCTGCGGCCTGGTTCCCCTGGAGAAGCTGAGAAGGCAGAGGTGATTACACCAAGCGGTACACTGAGTCCAGGCCTGCAAAGGAGCTCAGCAAACAGAGGTGACAATGGCAGCAAAACCATGACACGCTGCCCTTGCCCTGCCCTCTGCAGAGAGTACAGGAGGACCGCTCTCTGCATGGCCCACACAGAGGCTGCTGACATAACAAGGGTAAGTGATTGCCTGTCTCCATGAGCATCAGTTAGCTCCTCGTCTTTCGAAGGGTTTTCACAGCATTACCTGGAAGCAGCCAAACATTCAACAAGGGCCTTTGTAGAACCAGGAAGGTGAGCTGGGGGCGATGTCCTTGGCAGAGTTGCTGGCTCCATACTCATGGTGCCCCCGACACAGAGCTGGCCAGAGCAGGGACCTGGGTGGACCAGGGGAGGGCCACCCCAGCCCAGGGGAGGGGGCAGAGAGTGCGGACCCCACTTCTCTGATTGCCAGGTGCTTCCAGGAACTGTGAACATCACCCCTGAACTTTGCAAGGTCAACACAGAAGATAGATTCATCCCCTTCTTTATCCCAGGTTTGGAAACTGAGGCACGGAGCAGAGAGGGGCTTCTCAAGATCCCAGGCTGCTGAGTGACAGAGGCAGGACTGGAACCCAGCGCCCTGACCCTGATTAGGTGTCCTGCCTGCTACCCACCAACCCAGCTGGGTTTGAGGCTGATTGCACCTGACCCTGAAGGCTTCTCAGAACGGTCCTTGCTTTGGATCCCCTCCTCCGAGCCCCCACCAAAGAGGAAGGTAGTGGAAGCTAAGGGGGCTCTGGTGTTTGGTTTGCCAGCTCTGTCTGAGACCTTGGCAAGTGACTCACCTTCGCTGAGCTTCATCATCCACATTTCATAGATGAGAAAACTAGCACGTGCCTCATACGGTTTCTGCGAGGATGGAATGAAGTCAAGAATAAAACGCACTTAACGAAGCAACAGGGAAAGATGTGTTCTGTAATTACAATACATTGTTTATGATGACGATATGCTTATACAGATTCTAGGCGTCACACAAGGGGCTTCCAGATCATCATTTCCAACTTTGTAATCAACTGACAAATCTGGTGGGCCACCCATCCTGGGTACAAGTACTTTGGGGTTGCAAAAAGTACCATTCTCCTAGTTGCCCTCAAGGACCCACGGGCTGGCTACAGATAAGAGGCTCAGGGCACACAGTCGGGGGCAGATCCGTTCCAAGCTGGGGAATGATGACAAGGAGTCATGAGAGGTCAGAGGAGGGAGAGAGAGAGCTGATGTAGGGAGAACGGAAAGGCTTCGGCCAGGCCTTTAATTAATTGGAGGGAGTATCAGATTCACCAGAGGCAGAGCATAACCAGAGCTGCAGGTGCCTGGTCTCCACCCCAACCCATCCTGGAGAGGAGCCCAGGAAGCTACCTTTTAGCAAGCTCCCCAGGGTATGGCTGCAGGTGGCTCTTCCAATCCCCGTCTTACCTGCCCTCCCTCTGCTCCCAGGCCTGGACCATTTCACCTCACACCTCCAGGCCTTTGCATTTGTGGTGTTCCGCACCTCAGGGCTCTTTCTTCTCTGCCTGGCTTTCTCCTTGTGCACCTTTCAGGACCAGCCTCGGAAAAGCCAATTACACCCTCCCTGTCACCACCACCTGGGCACACCTGGACCACATTCATCCCCAAAGCAGAATCCAGGCTCCGGAGTCAGGCTGACTCCAGCTGGAATCCCTGATCCTCTACAGATATATTGTTTGGGCAAGTAAGTCAACTTCTCTGAGCTTCAGGATTTTCAGCTGTAATGTGAGTATAAAATATTCTTCTAGAATAATTGTGGCGATTACAGGAAGTAATGTATACAAGGTGCTTCATACAGGAAATCTTTAACAAATATAAGCTAATATATTAGGAACATTAATAATTAGAGTAATAACAATGATGTCTGTTGGCATGTGTCTCCCCCACTAGACTGGAGATCCTAGGGGGACTGTGTTATATCTCTTTATCACTCCTGGCTTCTACCATTAGGCTTGAAATAGAGTAGGCATTCACTGTTGACCCTTGAATAACATGGGGGTTAGGGGCGTCGATCACCCCTGCCCCATGCAGTTGAAAATTCACATATAACTTTAGAGCCGACCATCCATATTCATGGTTCTGCATCTGCAGATTCAGTCAACCTCAGGTCGTGTAGTACTATAGTATTTACTGAAAAAAATCTGCATGTTAGGGGCCCCTTGCAGTTCAAACCCATGTTGTTCAAGGGTCAACTGTAGTGAATGAATGAACTCATGCATTAAGGAGCTTGGGGAGGTCAGGGAAGGCTTCCAAGGGGAGATAAATACTGATCCAGGCTGGAGAAGATTTGGAAGATTTGAATGGTATATCAGTTAACTATGGCCTCAGTTATGCTGTGGAACAAGCAAGCACCAGACCTCAGTGACGGACAACAGAAAGCATTGATCAAGCTCCTCACAGCAGGTTGGCTGGGGCTCTGGGATGAGCTGGGCTGTACTGGGCCAGCTCAGCGAGGGCTCTGCTCCCCAGGTCTCTCATCCTTCTCCTGGGGACGGCAGGCTAGCTCAGGCGTGCTCTTCTTTAGACTGTGGCAGAGGACCAAGGGGACAAGCAGAATCATGCAAAGCCTCTTGAAACCTGTGCTGACTGTTCACAATAGCCAAGACATGGAAACAACCTAAATGTCCATCAACAGACGAATGGATAAAGAAGATGTAGTACATATATACAATGGAATATTACTCAGCCATAAAAAAGAATGAAATAATGCCATTTGCAGCAACGTGGATGCCACTAGAGATGATCATACTAAGTGAAGTAAGTCAGACAGAGAAAGACAAATACCGTATGATATCTCTCATATGTAGGATCTAAAATATGACACAAATGAACTTATCTACAAAACAGAAACAGACCCACAGACATAGAGAACAGACTTATGGTTGCCAAGCGGGAGGGGGGTGGGGGAGGGTTGGAGGAGGACTTGGGGGTTAGCAGATGTAAGCTATTATATATAGAATGGATAGACAACAAGGTCCTACTCTATAGCACAGAGAACTATATTCAATATCCTATGATAAACAATAATGGAAAAGAATATATATGTATAATTGAATCACTTTGCTGTACAGCAGAAATTAACATAACATTGTAAATCAACTATACTTCAATAAACTAAACTCAAAAAAAAAAAAAGACCCGTGCTGAGAATTAGGCTCACTGTTATGTCCACCTCATTCTATTGGCCAAAGCAAGTCCTAGCCCCCAACTCAAAGTCAGAGGGTGGGAAATACCCTCCGCCACTTTTTTTTTTTTTTTTTTTTTTTTGCGGTACGCGGGCCTCTCACTGTTGCGGCCTCTCCCGTTGAGGAGCACAGGCTCCGGACGCGCAGGCTCCGCGGCCATGGCTCACAGGCCCAGCCGCTCCACGGCATGTGGGATCTTCCCGGACCGGGGCATGACCCCGTGTCCCCTGCATCGGCAGGCGGACTCTCAACCACTGTGCCACCAGGGAAGCCCCCCTCCGCCTTTTAATGGGAGAAACTGCAGAGTCACACAGCATAGGGAGGGCTGAAGTAGTGGGATTAAATCACAACCTCCCACCGGTGGGCACAGGGGAGGTGGGGAAGGGGATGCTCTGTGGGGTGGGAGGACAGAGGAATAACCAGACAAAGAAGCCAGTTCAGAACGCCTGTTATGGGGTTGGAAGGTCCTGCAGGGGTGGGTCATGGTGGTCCCTCATGCTCCTAGGACTGTTAGAGCATCATTCATTCATTTATTCATTTGTTCATCGAACAACATTCCCAGCGCACTTACTGTATGCTGGGCTTTCTTCTCAGCACTGTGGATATCATGTCAGTAAAATGAGTCAAGGTCCCAACACTCCAGATGAAGAGTCTCTGCTTCTTTTTCCGGCTCCTCCACCAACTTGCTCTGTGACCTTGGGAAAATCACCTTGCTTCTCAGGACATCCCAGCCACCACTAATAATACCTTACATTTGTAGAACTCTTTTAACTTTATCAAATCATCCTCACATAACTTTCTCTCTGAAGCCTCGGAGACTGGTTTTATTACATCCTTGATGTGACAAGTGAAACTCTTAATAGTTATAAAACGCACGGCTCCTTGGAAGTGCTCTCCAGAGAGGACTCGGAGGGCAAACCCCTTACAACAAACCCTAGGATTCTCTCTACAACAAAGCCGGTCCCTGGATAAGGGCAGATGGTTGTCATTTCCAACAACTTTTGGGGTCGCACAATTCTTGTGTGACCCAAGGACTGAGACAGCTTCCTTTATCTTCCCTTTTATTTTAAAAAGCCACTGCTCTGAACATTTCAAAGATTCCAGTAGAACTTTTCCAATTTAATTAAAAAAAAAAACCCCAAAAAACTGCCTCTTCCTAACTGCCTTCACAAATGAAAAGAGTTGAAAATGAGACATAAGCCAGGCCGCAGAGAACAGCCTAATCACTGGAGCTCCTTATTTAATAAGGAGACGCTCCACCACCACAGAAAACCAGGCTGCACATTTTACAAGAGGAAAGAGAGTCAGAAGACCTGCTTCCTGTATCAAATCTGCCTCTCAGCCTAGGAGGGGGTCAAGTCTAAAGCAGGCTTCTCTGGCTGGGGTTCTACTATGGGCTACACACTTAGGAAAATGCCTCTCCTTCTATCAGTCCTGTCGGTGCATATACCGTCTTACAGGCTAGGAAACTGAGACTCAGCCAGACAGAAAGTCACTGCTAGTAACACCAGCTGAGCTGGATGCCAACTCAGACCCATCTGAACCCCAATACTGTGTTCTTTCCCATTTTCCACATCTCTTTGTTATGTGGGCGGGGGGTGGGTGTTTAATATGGTAGGGGAGCTGGGTGCCAGGCGCAGTGAAGAAGGAAGGAAGGAAGGAAGGAAGGAAGGAGGGAAGGAGGGAGGGAGGGAGGGAGGGAAGGTAGCATTTACCTTGTAGTGTAGTGTAGTGTAGATGTGGAGTTGAATTCTGAAGGGGCGCCTTCCAGAATTTGCAGGGCAGCTCCCTGGATCATTTTCAGAGCCAGGGGCTGTAGCAGATGCTATGGAGGCTCTGGTCCATCGCCTTGGCCTACCTGGAAGTTGCCTGCCGCTCGGATGGACAGGTTCCCTACACTGAGAGGCCATCGTACCTCCAACGGGACATCTCTCTGCCTGCAGGCTTTCTCTGGCCACAGGAATCTGTGTCAGGCCCAGCCAGGAGTGTCAGGGAGTTAGTTTTCCACCCACCCCAGCAGCCCACAACGATGAAGGATGAGAGCTCGTGGATGTATCAGTTATCTACGGCGGCATAACAAACAACCCCAGACTCAGGAGCTCAACAGTTGTTCATCTGCTGGTGATTCTGCAATTGGGCTGGGCTCAGCTGGAATGGTCTCGCAGGGTCACTCATGAGTTGCAGTCATCTGGCAGCTGCCCTGGACCAGATAGCTCAAGATGCCTGGTGGTTAGGTGAAGCTGCGGGCTGGGCGCCTCGGTGTCCCCTGTCAGGAGAGTCCAGGCTGCGTTTATGATGGCAGCCGTGTTCCCAGAAAGCCGGCCCCTAAGTGCAAGTGCTCACCAGGCCTCTGCTTGCATCACGTGTGCTCACAGCCCCATTGGCCAGAGCAAGTCACATGGCCCAGCCCAGTGCCACTGCGAGCAGGGCCTCGGCCAGTGTGTGGACACAGAGGGGTGAGGCTCACAGGGGGCTATTAACAAGCAATCTACCCCAGTGGGTAAGGATGCTGGCTTCCTCAACCCTCAGTGGGACAATTCTTAGGTGTGTCCTTTTTAGTCTCTCGGAGTCCCCAGAGGGCTCGAGCCCAGGTGTCCACAGCTGCAGCCCCCACTCACAAACATGTCTTTTTAAGACTTTCTTTCTTCCCTGGCTCACTTTTCCCGCTCCCTCACTGAGCTTCCCGAAATCCCCTCCCAAATAACCCACCTGCACTCAAGTCCCTGTGTCAAGGTCAGCTCTGGGGAAACCTAAATGGGGACCGTGGCACAGCCAGGAATCAGAATCCCCAGCATGTATTTGATTCTGCCTTACTGGCCCCTGGGAGGGACAGATGGGGAGAGGACACAGTGAATGAGAACACGGTTTCTGGGGCACTGGGGAGCCCCCGAAAGCTGTATGCAAAGAGGGCCGTGATCAGCAGACAACTCCTGCCCCTCTGAGCCTTGGCCTGACTTCGGGGATGGACCAGGCTAGGTCAGGGGTAGGGACCTGCCCTGCCCAATAGGGACAGAAAGACAAGACCCTGCAAAGGCATGTCCAAGTTAGGGAAGACCCGGCCCCTCACCAGCCCCCCCGCCAACCCTTACCCCAGTCCATCCGGGTCCTCAGCCCCACCCCCCACCCCCACACCCGGTCCATCCGGGTCCCCAGAGCTGTACTCACACTTTGCTGGTCCGAAACCAACCCACCCTTTTCTGAGTTCCGTTTTTACTGATTATACAAAATCTCCCACCCCTGCCTAAGCAAAGCAGGCTGGAAGTGGGGCAGCTCGACAGGATAAGATGGGCAAACGACAGGTTACAGCCGCCCACTCTAGTAAACACAAGATTAATTGCTTTTTCAGAGGGAAGAGAGAGAGGGGGCAGGCTCAGAGATAAAACAAATTCCCACTCGGCTGTGTCAGGGCTGCTGAGCTGATGGCGGGAGCTCTGAGCTGAAAGCAGTAGGTTCTCACCCCGGGGGGAGAGAGAGGAGGCAGGCAGCGGAGAGGAAGCGCTGGAGACTTGGAAGTGCCCCCGGGGAAGGCAGCAGCAAGGGCAGGCTCTCTGCCCTTCAGGTCAGTTCAGGGCAAGGGCAGGGCAGTCTGTGCCCCGGGAGTGGCGAGAAGCATCCTCACCTGGATCTTTAACAACAGCAGCAAGAAGAATGGTAGCTGACACTTACTGTGAACTTACTGTGTGCCAGGCACTGCATTAAGGGCTCTGCACGAATTAATCACTTAATCCACACAGCAGCCCTGTGATAGTATTACCATCTTACAGGTAAGAAAACGAGGGAACTGAGTTTAGAGAAGTTTAAAAAGTACTGAAAGTTCATATAATGAAGACAGGGTAGGTCTGGGATTCAAACCCAGGTCTGTCTGATGCCAGTGACTCTACCTTTAACCACAAAGCTAGCAACATCCCCAAATACTATTGCACACATCAAAGTAATGACTTCTATTTGTTGTCACTCTGTGCTAGACCCCCAGACCTACAGGCCAGGCTAGGAATGAGAGATGGTCCCTGCCCTTGAGAAGCCCATGATCTAATGAGGAAGAGAAACACATACATGAAACATGACAGTGATAAGGGCTTGAAAAGGTGAACAAGATGGGGTGGGGGCAGAGGGGACCCCTCATTCTACCCGCAGAGTTTACAGGATTAGACTTTACAGGCTTTGCAGAGGAGGCCACATCTGAGTTGAGGCTAAAAGGATGAGTTGGATTTCACCGGACAGGCCAAGAAAGGGATAAGAGAACAGCATGTAGAAGGTCCTCAGGTAAGGCAGTAGCTAGCATGTTCTGGATCAGCCAACAGCCTGCTGTGGCCAGGACACCGGGGGCTGTCAAGGAGGACGTGGAGACCATGGTGAGAAGGTGGCAAGATCCCATCAGGACGGGCCTTAGCAGCCAGCGGAAGGCCGCCCCTAATCCCCAGTGCCAGCCTTCCTTCAAGTGTCATCTGCTTTGGCAGGAAGCTCCCAGAACCACGAGGTTCCATGGCCAAGGAAGTTTGGGAAGCACCACACACTTTTGTTCCTTCCAGAAGCTGCATGGGTGTCTGAGAAACCTTGTAGTAAAGAAAGCTGCCATTCCACTATATATAAAATCGATAAACAACGAGGTCCTACCGTACAGCACAGGGAACTATATTCAATATCTTATACGAACCTATCATGGAAAAGAATCTGAAAAAGAATATACATATCCTTATTCTTATATTTATGTATAAGAATATATATACAGGGGCTTCCCTGGTGGCGCAGTGGTTGAGAGTCTGCCTGCCGACGCAGGGGACACAGGTTCGTGCCCTGGTCCGGGAGGATCCCACATGCCATGGAGCGGCTGGGCCCGTGAGACATGGCTGCTGAGCCTGCGCGTCCGGAGCCTGTGCTCTGCAACGGGAGAGGCCACAACAGTAAGAGGCCCACGTACCGCCAAAAAAAAAAAAAAAAAAAAGAATATATATACACATATATATATGCATAACTGAATCACTTTGCTGTACACCTGAAACTAACACAACATTGTAAACCAACTATACTTCAATAAAAAAATAAAGAAAAAGAAAAGAAAGCTGCTTTTTCTG
The DNA here is from genome assembly GCF_949752795.1 of Hyperoodon ampullatus. Taxonomy (NCBI): domain Eukaryota; kingdom Metazoa; phylum Chordata; class Mammalia; order Artiodactyla; family Ziphiidae; genus Hyperoodon; species Hyperoodon ampullatus. The sequence continues at coordinate 14,933,351 of NC_136915.1, forward strand.
CTGAGCCTAGTCACCCCAAACCTATCTGACTCCAGATGCCTCCTCTGACCCATGAGTACCCCCCTGTGATCAGCATTCCAGGGACAAACACTTCAGGAAACATCTCTGTGAGTGCCATAGCCAGGGCAGTGACAGGAAAGGCCATGTGACCATTGCCCTTTCCCGTGTCTTCAAGCCCTGAGAGGCCTGCAACCTGAGGATGGCAACAATAATAGTAATAGTAACCGACATTAACTGAGCACTTGCCATGACCTGAGCTGGGCCCCATGCCTAAGTGCTCTGTGCATGATCTCACCAAATTGTCAAACTATTATTATTCCCATTTTACAGATGGCGAAACTCAGGCACAGAGAAGTAGGAATTTGCCTATGATCTCTCTATCAGCAGGTGGAGGAACCAGGATTCAAATCCCAGTCTGCCAAACCCTGAGGTCCCAGAGCTGTCCCTGTACTGCAGCCCCAGTCTGCAGGGAAGACCCCACTCCTACATTAGGATGAGGTGAGAAAGGAGTCCTTCTTTCTCATTTAGGAAAAATTCTCAAGGTGCCCGCTCCTCTACCCTTCATGGGGACTGCATCATTTCTAAAACAACAAAGTCAAGTCAATCCAATTCAGCAAACAATTCCAGACTCCCGTTTTGCACAAGGGGCTTCTGAGGGTGTGAGAGGACAGTCAGTCCCTGGCTGCCAGGAATCCCTCTCCTCCTGGAGGCTCTGATCACATAATTCCTGAGCAGAGGTGACTTTGGAAATCACACAATCTCCCAAACTCAGATTGAAAGAAAAGCCAGACAATGAGATACCACTACACACCTATTAGCGTGGCCAAAATCCAGAACACTGACACCACCAAATGCTGGTGAGGATGTGGAGCCACAGGAACTCACATTCACTGCTGGTGGGATGCAAAATGGTACAGTCACTTTGGAAGACAGTTTGGCAGTTTCTTACAAAACTAAGCATACTCTTACCATACCATCCAGCAATCATGCTCCTCGGTATTTACCCAAAGGAGATGAAAACTTATGTCCACACAAAAACCTGCACATGGATGTTTACGGCAGCTTTATTCATAATTGCGAAAACTTGAAGATGTCCTTCGGTAGGTGAATGGATAAAGAAACTGTGGCATATCAGACAATGGAACATCATTCAGCACTAAAAAGAAATGAGCTATCAAGCCATCAAAAGACATGCAGTAAACTTAAACGCTTAAGAAGCCAGTCTGAAAAAGTTGTATGATTCTAACTATATGACAGTCTGGAAAAGGCAAAACTATGGAGACAGTCAAAAGATCAGTGGTTGCCAGAGTTTGAGAAAGAGGGAGCACAGAGGATTTTTAAGGCAGTGAAACTAATTTGTGTGATACTACAAAAGTGGATACAAGTCATTTTACATTTGTCAATGAATCCTAAATGTAAACTGCAGACTCTGGCTGATTATGAGGTGGAGGTTCATAAATTATAAAAAAATGTACCACTCTGGTGGGGAAGACTGTGTGTGTCGAGCAGGGAAAGTGTAGGAAATCTATGTACCTTCCCTTCAATGTTCCTGTGAACTGAAAACTGCTCTAAAAAAAAAAACAAAAAACAAAAAAACAAAAAACAGTCTTTAAAAAAAAAGAAAGAAAAGCTGATGTCAAATCCCCAAATTTAGAACTGGGGGTGGGAGCCCTGGAGCTCACCTGCAGAACTCTCCCTCCCCCCTCCCCTGGGAGCTCCAGGTAGGAGAAATAGGAACAAATAAAGCACTGTGAAATCACAGGAGAAGGAAATGAATTTCGCTAGGGAAAGCTCCTTCAAAGACATGGGCCTGACCTGAGCTGGAAACTGGGGCGAAGGTCTGAGGGCAGAGAGTTCCCAGTGCGATTAATGAGGCAGGTTCTGGGAGGTGTGAGGTGGAATCGATGGGAGGAAGGTGACAAAAGCTCCGTGTTCACTCACACCCCACCCCACCTCCAGCATCCTCCCTCAGCCCTTTCTGGGCTGCAAGGACAGGGCAGGTGGCAGGGCCAGACCCCAAGGCCAAGCTTTACTGCTTTCTGTGGCAAGCATCTGAATATCTTCTCTGAAATTGGAGACTTTCCTACTGACCTGGTTGTTGTTGACAGGCCTGGCCTGAATTCCAGGGGACAAGGAAGGCTGGAAATGCTACCTTGAAAAGGTCACCTACCCTGTCCCAAAGCCTGGGATCCAGCCAGGTCAGGAATGCACCTTGCCCCTGGCAGAGCCTCCAAACACAGACCAGGAAATGCTATGTCTAACACCTGTGGGAGGTGGCACAGGACACAGCAACCCTGTAGTGGGCGGTAAAGCCGTCATGGCCTGAGCGCTGCTTCCAAAGCTGTGGGATCTCAAGAAAGCAGCTCTCCCTCTCTGAGCCTGGATCTTCATCCACAATGAGGGGATAGTGGCATACGTATCATGAGGTTCTTACAAGGATCTCACGAGATTGTGGATGTGGCCATGTCCTGCTAACAATACAGGGCTTTATGTGGTGTCTGGGGCCACAGAAACATCAGGCATTCTTTTGAGCACGCAGCACACAGCCCCACATGTGGGGTACCACCTGAATTCATACACGCACAGTAGGGTACCACCTGAATTCACTTACGCATGGTAGGGTAAGTCACTGCAGCTGGTGCACTTCAGAGGATGCCGAAGTGGCCAAATGCACGTCATTAACTCTTACTGTAAAGCTCCCTTTCTCACAACTCCTGAGGGTTGAATCAGAACGGGGTGGGGGGCTTCCCTGGTGGCGCAGTGGTTGAGAGTCCGCCTGCCGATGCGGGGGACACAGGTTCGTGCCCCAGTCCGGGAGGATCCCGCGTGCCACGGAGCGGCTGGGCCCGTGAGCCATGGCTGCTGAGCCTGCGCGTCCGGAGCCTGTGCTCCACAACGGGAGAGGCCACAGCAGTGAGAGGCCCACGTACCGCAAAAAAAAAAAAAACGGGGTGGGGACAGCATTTGAGACAAACCCCACCACCCTCCAGTATCTCACCACGAAGTCTGAGCATTATAGCCATGAAGCAGACCCCCAAAGGCCAATTCTTTCTCAAGTTTAAGGGCAATTTGGAGTTATATTAACTATCATTTGAAAGCCCCTACTGTGTGCCACCTACTTCACATGAGTGATTTGGAAGTATATGCCCTTCAGGTTCTAGATACGAACGGGGACGCCCAGAACAGTTGAGTGATCTGCTGTTGGCCACAGTAAATCAGGGGCAGATCAGGCTGCCAATCCAGGTCTCTCTGAAGCCAACTCTCTGCCACTGCTTCTCCACTTTGCAGTGTAAAGGGAAGACTGCAGGAGTTTTGAGTGACAGCTACTTCTGAGCAATCCCAGAGGCCTTCCTGGAAGGGGTGGGGGTCAGAGGCCTACCCAGGTCCCGGGAGAGCACCGAACAGTCCGTAAGCCTCCCAGGCAGTGCTGGCCCAGCCACCCGACAATGAGGGAAGAACCCTCTGCCTGCATGCCCCTCATTTGATCTTTGTCTCTGCTGCTTGGATTTAAGATGCACCAACCCTCAGTGCTCCGGGGGGTTCATCTAAACATGATTAAACAACCATTAGGCCTTTTTAGTTGGGAAATGGAGATTTACAGACTTCCAAACCTCCATTTAAATGCAAATGCAGCGTCTGACTGGAACCCTGGATCTGAGTAGCCATAAAGTCCTCTCGCTCCTGCTACGCTGGGCCACCTTGGGCCCCCATTTAATCTGAGGGGCGCTGCGGGCACCTGCTGGAACCAGTGGGGACAGGGGACAGGGCCCGCAGTGATGCACACGAGTTGACACCTCGCCTTCCTTCAACCATCACTGCCTTTCCTGGCCCTAGCGGGAGTGCAGATGTTAACCTCCAGCCCGGCCGGGCTGACCTTGTCTAGGTCACACACACAGCTGGGAAATCCTGTAGCCAGGACTTAATCCCCTGCCTGCCTGGCTCTGGAGCCTCAGGAAGGCCAGACTCTGTGTCGAGTCACACCCCCGGGGTCCTCTGAGCGAGGGGCCCAGGAAATAGTCACTGAGGTGAAAGCAAGTAAAAACCTACCACTCAAGTTAAGCTAATAGCAACAAGGTCCATTTTATTCAGTACCTACTATGTGCCAGGCAGAGAAGGAACCATTTCATCCTCCCAAGACCTTATGAGGTAGGTTTTAGGATCCTCAATTTTTTTTTTTTTTTTTTGTGGTACCCGGGCTTCTCACCGCTGTGGCCTCTCCCGTTGCGGAGCACAGGCTCCGGACGCGCAGGCTCAGCGGCCATGCCTCACGGGCCCAGCCGCTCCACGGCATGTGGGATCCTCCCGGACCGGGGCACGAACCCGTGTCCCCTGTATCAGCAGGCGGACTCTCAACCACTGCACCACCAGGGAAGCCCAGGATCCTCAGTTTTAAAGGGGGAAATTCAGAGGGACTCAGGGAGGTGAGGAGCCTGTGGAGTCACTCATGGGGGAGAAGTTGAACCCAAGTCTAGCTGATTCCCAAATCTAACCACTTCTTCAGGCTTTGCCATTCAGCTCCTGTGTGACCTTTGGCAAGTGACTTGACCTCTCTGGGCTTCTGTTTTTCTGGATCTAAAATGGGTATAATAATAGTATCCACTTCATAGGATCTTGGATCTGGGGATTAATGAGGGAGTTAGTATGAATCAAAGAACTGGGACCAGTATTTGGTGCATAGAAAGAACTTAACAAATATTAGCAACAGTTATTAATTACTCTACACTCAGAAAGTTCCAGCCCTAAGAGAGGCACAGACTACACACGGTGGGGATTTTGAGGGAATACAGATTTCATGCCCTGGGGGTGAAATTAGAGGCAGCCTCTTAGAAATGGCAGCCCTTGTAATGGACCTTGGGGGTGGACAGGGAAGGGAACAGCTGGAGAATGTGAGTTAGGGGTCAGGGAATGGGCAGTTGTCCAGCAAGACTGACCCTATGTGGCACCTACAGGAGACAGGGGCTGGAGGGTGCAAAGGTCAGCTGGGGCCAGGCTGGGAAGGCCTTGAATTTCAAGCTGGGAAACGTGTAATGTGTTTTGCAGTCAGGATTTGGAACAGATAACGTGGTGGGCAGGAAGAGAAGGGAGTGACCGTGGACATGCACTTGCTGCACGCCGCCGGGTGCTGTGCTGCATCAATTTCATACACGACCTCATTCTCTCCTCAAAGCAATCTTGTTGGGCTTATGACTATTACTCATGTTTCAGGTGAGTTGGCTGTGGCCCAGAGGCGTTAGGGACCATACCTAAGGTCACCAGGACAGGAGAGGGGGAGTTGGCCTGCAAACCCAGGGAGGATATTCTCCCCTCCCAGCCCCAGCCCTGCTTCTCTCTGACACTGAAGTTTCCAGTCTGGGTGCCTGGAAGAAAGGGATGCTCAGGTAACCAACTCATCCTGGTTTGCTCGGTACTCTCCTGGTTTGAAAATAAAGTCCCTGGAAACTCTCTTGTCTTGAGCCAGCCAGGCTGATCGGTCACCCCAGTGATGACCCAGAAATGGGACAAGGGGATAGAGGGGTGGGAGGGAGCTGAGAAAATGATGGATGAAGTTGTTTTTTTGTTTTTGTTTTTTTTGCGGTACGCGGTCCTCTCACTGTTGTGGCCTCTCCTGTTGCGGAGCACAGGCTCCGGATGCACAGGCTCAGCGGCCAGGGCTCACGGGCCCAGCAGCTCCGCGGCATGTGGGACCTTTCTGGATCGGGGCACGAACCCATGTCCCCTTCATCGGCAGGCGGACTCTCAACCACTGCGCCACCAGGGAAACCCTGGATGAAGTTTTTCGACATGTTGAGTTGGGTCTCCAGGGAGCAGATCCAGCCACTGCTTTGACACAAGGTCAGGCCAGAGACCCAGATTTGGGGCTCAACCATAGAGAACCGGGGAGCCCCCAGGACCCACTCAATCACCCGAGCCATGCCTTGAGAGAGGGATCCGTCTCAAGGGAGGAAGGGGTCCTCCTTCCCAGGCAGAGACGACACAGAAAGAGCATGGCACTCGCAGTTCTGCCTTCCAGACAGCCTGCTAAGCGGGGTCCGGAAGACCATTCCTGTCCCTGGATGGCTTCGTAGCTATAGGTCCTTATGGGGCATTTGCTCAAGGCTTAGATGCAAGAAATCACGTTCATATGGGGATATTTTCCGGCATCAGGCCTCCCCCTTGTTTCTGGAATCTGTCCAATTGGCCAGTGGGCACAGTCCTGTTCAGTGGTGTCAGGGAGGAGAAAGAACAAGCAATTTCTTTTTGTTTCTTCCCTCTCTTCACTTCCTCCCAGCCACTCTGTCTCTGGCCACTGTTTGCTTCCGATCTTTAACCCCAGAGACGGACCACAAAGGGTGACAGAAGTCAGGGCCAGCTGTGCACACAGGGCAGTGCATCCCCCAGGGAGAGGCCTGAGCTGGGGTCGATGGGGAAGAAAGTGACAGATTCCTCCTTAGCATCTAAGTATAGATTCACTACCAGGGCAGGGATGGGGGCAGCTCGTCCACTCACCTGGCCTGAGGTTTGGGGGCACAGAGCACAGGTCCAGAAGACCCCAAACTGTAGGTCTAGCTTGTACATCCATTGACTTACTCTGTGACCCTGAGCAAGTTGCTTCCCTTCTTTGGGCCTCAGTTTACTCATCTGTCCAATAGGCCCATAGCATCTCATGGGACGTTGGCTGCGGGGTCCAAGGTCAGAGTCTGGCCAAAAGATGATGGGAGGTAGTGTCACAGACAGGAGGAAACGAGGGCAAGGGGAAGGGCCGGCACCAGTGACAGGGCTACAGATGAGGTATTCGGAGGAGGGGGCCCAGCTGGGTGGAGGAGACAGATGGTGAGACAGGTGAGAGCGTGTTGAAAAGGGGAGCTAGATGTGGACTCATCAATCAGCTTTTATATCCCCTGCCCTTCCCTCCCACCCTCCCCGCCCCTCCCAGCCCCTGTGAATAATCGCATGGGACACCTATTAAGAGGACCCGGCCCCCTGGGCTTCTTTGTTTGAAGTCCTCCTGGTGAATTATGCAGGAGGCTGTGGGAGATGCAGCGCTGGGATTGCTTCATTATTGATGAGAGATGACGGCTCCTCTGCTGACAGCCTGCCTAAGAGATATGATTAGCTTGTAAAAAATTAATCACTGTTCTCCGAGAGGACACAGATCCAAACCTCGAGGAGTGGTGTTATCTATCGATGTTCCCTAATTTCAGGGGACTTTGAAAAGGTTCTAGCGCAACTTGGAGGAGACAATTAAATTCAATTACCATCACACGTGCTGAAATGTCACTCCCTCCTGAGAGGCAGGCACGGGGTGGTCCAGGAGGGAGGGGCTGCAGGTGGACGTGCGGGGGTGTCTCTGGGAGCCTGGCCTGACTCTTTACCCCCTTGGGAGGCTCCTTCCGCCCTGTCCTCCAAGTAATCCATGCTCACCAATGGCTTCAATTACTACCTAGACTCCGATGACTCACACATCTATGGCTCCAACCTGGACCTCTCCCCAGAGCTCCCATCCATGTATTCAGCTGCTTTCTCAACACCTTCTCTGGGATATCTCAAAGGCACCTCCACCTCAAAGGATTGCCCACCCATCCCCTCTCTTCCCTACCTTCATACCTGTCTTCCCCCAGGTCCTCTTTCTTAATGAAGGGTACCACCCTCAACCAAATCCATCACCATGACCTGTTGGTTTAACTCCCGAGCATTTCTGGAATGCGCTCACTTCCCTCCATGTCCTTCGCCCACCACCCTCGCCCGCACCGCCTTCCTCTCTCACCTGGATGACGTCAGTAGCCTCCTCACAGGTATCAGATACTTCTGGCTCCTTGCCTCATCCTCTCAGCCTCTCTGATTTCACCTGTGGTTGGAGTGGACAGTTCCTGTGAGATGTGATTCCCTGACCTCTGACATTGTCTGGTCTCAGGTGTGCACCATCATTGTCTTCCCTGTCGGCCCCAGGGCTCATCTGATGTTGCAGGGAGGGAGGGGCGTGTGCTGTGCTCATGCCCAGCTCGGAAGTGTGGGAGCATCAGCACCTCTGATGGATGATGTCCCAGCCTCCTATCTGAGGTGGGTGGGCAATTCTGGGAGGCCTTGTGCTCAGGAGGTCCCAGCTGAATGGAGCCCCTGTGGCCGAGGGCAGTGTCCCAACAAGCCCTGCCTCATTCTTGGTTCATCCATCACTCCTGTTCCCAGAGATCACTCCCCAGAAACTACCTGCCTCCAAGTCCTTGTCTTGGCTCTGCTTGCGAGGGATCCCAAGCTAAGACATCCTGCTTCCACTCTGGTGCCCTCTGCTCTGTTCTCCCCACCATGTTAATGACCTTCACAAACACATCAGATCATGTCATCCTCCCCCTTAAATTCTTTGATCTCAGGATCAAAGAAAACCCCCAACCGTGGTCCCCAAGAGCCCGAATCATCTGACTCCTCCCACCCTGTCCCCCGTCATTTACCGGACCCTCGACCCTCGTGTTCACCATGACCATCCTGCCACAGAGCCTTTGCCCACGCTGTGCCCGCTGCCTGGAGTCCTTTGCCCCGCCTCCTTTGATCTGTAGCTCATGTTCATCCTTCAGCTCTCACCCAGTGGTGGTGTCTGCCAGAAGTTTCCTTGACCCTCTTGACGAGGTTAGACCTATTCTCTCATCAGGTCTCAGAGCACCGGACCCCTCTCCTCTTATGGCTAATCAAGAGCTGTGATTTCACAAATTTCACTTTTTTATCAGGGGTGATTTGATTAAAGTCTGCCTTCCCTGTTAGGAGGGGGTGTCGTGAAGACAGACTGTGTCTGGTGACTGTAGGGCCAGCACAGTAGCATGTCAGGAAGGAAGGAAAGACAGAGGGAAGGAGAAAGAGGGAGGGAGGAAAGGAAGGAAGGGAGGGAGGGAGGGAGCCAACCGTGAGCTGATTACAAATCTTTCTCTACACCAGACTTCACCGCTTCCCCAGTGCAAGCACAGAAATCGAAGCTACCTAGCAAGGCCTCCACTAAACCCCAATTTCTCCCTAACATTATTCCCTTTACCCCCCGCCCCATACACCCCTGGCTCCAGCCAGTCCGAGCTGCACATCTCCATTTGGTCCTCTTTGGGGAGCACGCGTTCGAACGTAAGCTCCACGTGCCATAGAGACTCCTACACGCAGCAAGCGTTCCATGACTGTTTATTGACTGAATGGAGGACCTTCCACATACCACCACCACGCCCCACCCTGGCTCTGCCTATCTTGTTCCTGAAAAACTGTCTCCTGTGTGTCAGGTGCTCTGTGGGCCTATTCTGGGCACTCCCCACAGACCCTTCCTACTTTACAGATGAGGGAAGTTGGGGCTCAGATGTAAAGCCGTTTGCCCCAGGTCACACAGCTTGAGAAGAGCAGAATGTGGATATCAACCCAGGCTTTTCACACCAGGCCCACTGCCCAGGGTCCCTGCCTCCCATCACCTCCAGTGTCGATATGCTCCCTGTTCCTGGAGGGCCAATTCAAATGTCGCCTCTTCCTGGAAGACTTCCATGATCACCATGTCCCTGGCCATTACAAGTGTTTCCTACTCTGAAAAGCCACCAGAGCCTTTGTTTATTGGTTTTGATTTTGATTTTCTTTTAAGAGCTTTATTGAGGAATAATTTACATATCATTGAGTTCTAAGTGAATGACTCAACTATCAAGCCTGTTTTTAAACCCCGATCTGACCTGTACTGATTTCTAGCTGTGGTCATTATTCACACAACTCTCAGCTCCCTGCTGAAGATGGGACCAGGGCATCCACATCTCTGGGACCCCGTTAGCAGGGCCTGCATCCTGTGGGTGCTGGGCATGGTGAGTGAGCCCACACCTCATCATCTCCCCCTGGGGGAAGGGAACCTGAAAGAATGACAATGGCTGATGTTTCACAGCAGCTGCTGGACGCCAGGCCCTGTGCTAAATGTTCTACATGCGTGATCTAGCCAAGTGCACAGGTCTCCACGAGGTGGGGTGCGTTGCCCCCATCTTACAGATAAGGACACTGAAGCACAGAGAAAGTAAATAATGTGCCTAAATCACATAGCAAGTAGCAGCGCTGGGACTCAAAGCCAGGGGTCTGGCTCCAGAGCCTGGCTTTTACCCAAAGTGCTCTGATGTTAGGGTGACCAACTGTTCTGGTTTTCCCAGGGCGCAGGACATTCTGTTTCAAAACTAGGACAGCCCCAGGCAAACTGGGACAAGTTGGTCATGCTCTACAATGTTTACACTTCTCATTCTAGTAAACAATGTTTACACTTCTCATTCTAGTAAAGTCTGCTCTGGGCTCATAAGGAGCTCTTTAGATGGCTGTATCCCCACTGCTCACTGGCCTCTGTGGCCACTGTCCAGGGCTCTTGGGAGATCATTCATGCCTCTCCTGGACCCCACCTGCCAGGTGAGGATTCCTGGGGGTGCTGGGTGTCAGGATCCATGGGTAGAACCAGGAGAGCCAGCCTAGGAACTTGGACCCCACCCTGCTGTCAGGGGCTTCCAGGAGCTTGGAGTTCAGGACAAAGGAGGGCGGAGGAGCAGCTTGGAGGTTGGGGGGAGGCAAGTCTTCTGCTCATTGTCAGTGTGTTGAGTAGCCTCTGTTACAAGACACCTCACCTTGCCCATCTGTTTAATGGGTAGGTTTCTGCTATGCAACCTCATCCTAAGGGCTTGACAGTTTGCTAAGTGGGTCCAAATCCATTGTCTGTTGGGCCCCACAGCAGCCTGAGGAGCTGGGAGGCCAGGAATGATGATCTCATTTGCTCACCAACAAGACCAAGGCTCAGAGAGGCAAAGTAACTTGCGTGAGGTCACACAGCTTAAGAAGTAGCAGAACTAGGTTCACACCAAAGCCATCACACTCCGAATCTTCACCATCCTGCTCTATGCCAAGGGGAGGGCAGGCAGCAGAGGCCTTGACCAGGACTCCAGTCTGGACTGAGGAGCAGGTGGGGATCTTGTGGAGGTGTAAGGGCCCCTATGGGGCCTTCCTGGGGCAGACCTCTCCCCCATATCCTCTGCTGTAGCTCCTCTCTGAAGGACCTAGATAATATTAATTGTATCTGATGCACATTTCCTGATCCGTTTTACAGATGTGAAAATCTCCATCCAAATGGAAGATGTTCACCACTTGTTGACCATGAATGCATAGCTAGCTCCCAGCCCTCCTGGAGCCTAAGGACTGATCATGTTAGCCCCCGTGACACCGCCCTGTCACCTCACCATCAACCAATCGGAGAACTGTGCACGATCCGATCACACACCCTATGACACCCCCTCCCTCACCTGGGCTTTAAAAAATGCTGTGTTGAAACCCTTTGGGGAGTTCAGGGTTTTGGGGGCCACGAGCCACCTGTTCTCCTTGCTCCGTGCTGCAATAAACATTTCTCTGCTCCAAACTCCAACAGTTCGGTATTGTTTGGCCTCGCTGTGCATTGGGCACACAAACTGGCGTTTGGTAACAGAGGACTAAGTCCTGCTCGAGATTTAAGATGATGGAACCACTATGAGGTCAGACACGTGGCTGCACAAATGAGGTGAGGTCCCGAGAAAAGAGGGGACCTACCCAGTCACATAGCTAAGCAGCAGCTGATATTCAAGTTCTCAAATGAATTGAACTGAGATTTATAGGAAAAGAGGACCCCATCCCCGCGTGGGCTCCTGTCCCGTGAGTTTCCAGTCCTGCCACAGCCCCATCACACCTTTCATCTAGATCCTAGTCCCTGCTCCTTTTTCCCCAGGCCGCCACCCACCAGAAAGGTCCCTTCCTTCCTTGAACCCACACAGTTTCCTCTTAATGTCAATAATATTAGATACAGCTAGTATGTATAGAGCATTCACTGTGTGCCTGGCACTGGGATATGAACTTCTGTATATTTTTTTAATAATTCTCACAACCACCCCATGGTGGGTACTGACATACACACACCTCCCACACACAGGTGAGACTGAGGCTTGAACTGATCATTGGCCCACCCTCTCACTGCTGAGTTTCTTTACCCATCCTTTTGGGGCAAGAGGAGGCTGATTCAGTTGGTACAAAGTGGGAACCAGGAATGTACATTTTTAGCAAGCACCCCAGGCAAGCATTGTGCTCTCCCATTCACAGCTGGGGAAACTGAGCCTTAGGGGAGGTAAGAAACTGTCCACGGTCACCCAGCTCACAAGCTGTAGAGCTGAGATTCAGATGCAAAGTCCAGGCTCCCTGGTAACTGAGTGGCAGGATACATGGGCCCCTCCGTCATACATGGTCAGAAGCCTGGGTTGCCCAGCTGGGAGGCCCAGGGTAGGAATCAGCCCTGCCCAGACCCAGGCTCAGGCCAGGGTCCCAGCACTCCGTCCTCCCAGAGGCTTAGGGAGTCCCAAGACAAATGACTGAGGTCCACCTCCAAGAGCAGCCTGCAAGGACAAAGCTTCATGTGCTAGAATTGGAGCAGCGCCATTCACCTGATTGAGGAGTTGCTACTATTGGCTGGTTTTTAATGATGCTAAATTAGTGGCTACACCCCTGTAGATCTGAGGTCGGGCCTGGAATTGACTGCATTAGCTGGGAATGGTTCCCAGAGCATCTTTGCCTCGGGGCTGGGGAAGGGGGAGTGAAGGGAAGGAGGCAGAAAAGACACGAAGGGTGGGTACAAATGGGAGCATCTAAAAGGAATCATTGAGCACTAAGACCTTCAGGCTAAAGGAAACAGGACAGATTCGCCACCCAGCACTTGACCTTGAGCCTACCTCCTCCTCCATGTGGACTAGGGGTGTCTAACAATCAGAAGAAGGATACTCACCACCATGGCTGGCATTTTCTGAGCACTAAATAGATGCCAGATCCTATTCCAAGTGCTTTCCATCTATTAACTAATTAATTTAATCCTCAGAATAGCTCTGGAAGGTAAGTACTTGTGACCGTTATAATAAATACATGACCACAAATGCTTTGACATTCAGCCAATCAAGAGGCATGGGCTATGTCCCCCGCCGCCCCACCTTGAGTCTGGGTGGGCTTGGAACTACTTCAACTGATAGAATACAGTGGAAAGTGAGGCCATGTGACTTTAAGAGCTAGATCAGCAAAGCCAAAGCAGCTTCTGCCTTGTTGGTGTGAATGTTCGTCTTGGAACCCTGAATATCCATGTGTGAAGTCTAACTACTCTGAGGCCACCATGCTGTGAGGGAGCTCAAGCTATTAACACAGGGAGAGGCCACGTGGTGCAAGATATTAACACATGGAGAGGCCATGTGGTGCTCCGGTCAGCAGTCCCAGAGGAGTCCAGCCCCAGCCACTCACGTCTGAGAACACAGAGACAAGCCATCCCCTGTCTGCCCTATCTAAATTCCTGACCTAAGAAACCATAAGCATAATAAAATGGTGGGTATTCCATGCAATGGAATTTAGAGGTGGTTTGTTACACAGCAGTAGACAATCAAAAGAATATTATTATCATCTCTGTTTCCTAGTTGAGGAAACTGATGTACCACAGGTAAGTGACAGAAATAAGATTCAGCCCAAGGCAGTCTGGTCCCAGTGTCCGTGTGCTTAAAAACCCTCAATAAATGGGAGCTGTTATAATTACTATGGTCATTTTTCCTATTATTTCTCTGGCCTAATCCCTAAGCCATGTTGACTCCAAAAACTCATTTTAGCAGCCAGAGATAATTAAAAGTAATTGTACTCTTTACTGAAGTCTCTCAAAGTATATTCAAGGTGACCCCAACATTTAGTCCCCAACCATATTAAGAACACTTTTGGTCTTCCACTTGGCTTCTCCTCAAATCTATTTCCCCACATGGACCCACCTCCTCCACTCCACCCCTCCACATCTTATTTCCCAGCAAGAAAGAATTCTTCCTCTTTAGAAAAGGGGCCCAGGGGTCACCAGGCTGACAGTTGTAGGGTTCTCCCCTGTGAGCAGGGGACGTGTGCACAGTTTGGTAATGTTTCTGCCTCCCACTTGAGTGATTTTTGTCCTGCCCCACAGTGATCATTTCAAAAAGTCTGATAATATCACGCGTTTCCCAGAACCTCCTGGTGGGTTGAAGAACCCCAGTATTCCAGGAAGGCCGTGCTTTTGTCAAGAGCCAACCTCTCCCTCTGGATGTCCCCATAGACACATCTAGTTCAAGGTCTAACACTGAAGCTCCTTCTACCTCCTACCAGAGAGACCTGGGTTCAAATCCCTGCCCAATGCTGTCTGGCCATGTCATCTTGTACCTCAGTTTCCTTATCTGTAAAATAGGGATAATAATAGTACTTACCACCATAGACCAGTGTCTTCCATGTGTTCAGTATTCACTAAATGACAACTTTAAAATGACATGTAACTGACACATAGTAAATGCTCAATAAGTCTTAGTCATTAAACAAAGTCAGCAAGGATTTCTTATTCTTTTAGCTCCCAGAGCTGTAGGGGGAAGTTAACATTTTATAGCTCTGGTAAGACTTCAGGGGAAAATGGTGTCCTCTCTCACTGCTGGTAGACGTGTAAATTGGCACCAACTTTCTGGAGGACAAATTTGCCAGTGTAAAATGTTATAGATCATTTACTTTGTTTATTGTCTGTTATCTACTACTGCCTTGGCCTGCTTTTTCACGGCTATGACTCCAGTTCCTGGGGTAGTGCTTGGCATGTCACAGGCTCTTGGTATGTCTTGAATGAAAGAATTAATTAATTAATAGGCCAAAATAATCCACGATTTCTTTTATTTAATTTTCAATTGAAGTATAGTTGATTTACAATGTTGTGTTAGTTTCAGGTGTACAGCAAAGTGATTCAGTTACATGTATATTCTTTTTCAGATTCTTTTTTTTGTGTGTGTGGTACAAGGGCCTCTCACTGTTGTGGCCTCTCCCGTTGCGGAGCACAGACTCCGGACGCGCAGGCTCAGCGGCCATGGCTCACGGGCCCAGCTGCTCCGCGGCATGTGGGATCTTCCCAGACCGGGGCAAGAACCCACGCCCCCTGCATCGGCAGGCGGACTCTCAACCACTGCGCCACAAGGGAAGCCCTCAGATTCTTTTCCATTATAGGTATTACAAGATATTGAATATAGTTCCCTGTGCTATACAGTAGGTCCTTGTCGTTTATCTATTTTATATATAGTAGTGTGTATCTGTTAATGCCAAATTCCTAATTTATCCCTCCCCACTTCCCCTGACGCAGGATTTCTACTCCTAAGAAGCAATGCCAAACTTGTCAGCAAAAGCGTTATGTGCAAAATATTTCATGAGCATTGTTTACAGTGGTAAAAAAAAAAAAAAAAGAAAGAAACAGCATCACATCTATCGATCAAGGCAGATGAAATAAATGACAATGCAGCCAAGAAGCACTGCCATCGAAAAGGATAATGCGGGCTGGACTCACTGATACTGAATGAGAGAAACAAATAGCAAAATAAAATGTTTCATTTGATTTAATTTGTGTAAAACTGGGCAGGAGAAGGGGCAAGTGAGAAAGTCTGGAATGGTGGCCTCCTCTTCTGGCTGGTGGGAGTCCAGGGGATTGTTTTTCTCTCTGAATTGTTTGGATTTTTAGAGGGAAGATGGTAGTACCTACTAGTCACCAACATCATGGAAGACAGAGGGAGGGAAACCACTTTCATTATTGCTACAGCGACAATAACTGTAAAATGAAAGATAATAACAATCATGTTAGTTACCATGTATTGAGTGCTCCCTCTGTGCCTAGTTGAATGTGTTACATTTAATTCTCACCAGACCCCCTACTGGGTGGTGCAACCTCAGATTCCAATTCAGTCGATAGTCATTTGCACCATCACGAATGACAACCACCAACCTCTGTGTGTGTCTAGTATGTGTTTTATGCCCATATATATATATATGAAATGACTTGTATGTGTTATGTGATCATTATAACTACCTATGAGATTGATGACTATCATTATCCCCATTTTATAGATGAGGAAGTTGAGGCACAGAGAGGTTTAGCAACTTGCTCAAGGTCACCAAGCTAATAAGCAGCAAAGATAAAAATTGAACCCGGGTGTTCTGGAGAAACATGACTCCAAAGCTAGCCTGAATCTCAGGTTTAGGAAGCATAAACTGATGCCAGGGACACACTGTGAGTGGGTGGCAAAGCCGTGACCAGCCAGACCAGCTGCCTTGGGGGTCTCTTTGCGCCTCTGTTTCCCTGGCTGCCTCTGCTGCTGCTCCCTCCCCTCCAGACAGTGCTCAGCCTAATTAACGCTTGGGAACGGCTAAGTGCCTTGTTTGGCAGGTGTTTCTAGATCACAAACATTTTTCTTCTTTCCTTCTCAAACTCTCCAGCCGAGCAAGCACTTCCCAGGTGAGAAACTATATTAACTCTATTTTATTACTGTAATTTATGTTAACTCTATTTTATTACTTACTCTAGTTTTATTTTCTTGATGCTTTGACATCTTGGGGGCCTTGCTGGCAGGAGAGAGACAGGTCCTCCCAGAGCAAGCTGATTCCTAGAGATAGCAAAGAGTCCCCTTCTTCACGTGAGCTTTTCTAATGCAAACCAACCAATCCAAGCTGTACCCCCCAGCCACCTCCTTCTTGGAGCCTCACAGGTTACCGCCTGCCCCAATCACCCAGGGCCAGGAACCAGGCAATGAGAGGCATTCCTTACAGCCCAGAGTCCACTGAAATTATTCAAACTGGTCAATCCTACAGCTGCTTAGCCTGCTTCACCCATTCCTTCCTGCAAAGACCACAACAAAGGCTCTTGTCCATGCTTTCACCTTGCCCTTTCTGCCTCCTGACTTGCCCTGGTGCTTCCCCGTGTGGCCCTGAAGGGCATGCCCCCCTCTTCTGGAGAGCTATCTTTTCAATGGCTGTCATCTCCTGATCTGTTGGTCTCACCACACCTGAAAAAAAAAAATAAAACCTACATTTAAAACAAATATCCCAGCCCACTTAGGGAGGAGATGGCCTCCTCAAAGAGCCACTGACAATATCATGGATCTCTTGCTAGGGGCCCCTCCCTCACCACCTCCAAAGCCCCCTTCTGCGTGGCATAACCCCTCAGACTCAGTTCTCTTTATCTCTGCCTCAGTGAGAGAAGTTTCACATGATAGTTGTTAAGAGTGGGGGTTCAAGGCCCAGCTGTGCCATTTCCAGGCTGCATATACCTGGGCCAGTTAGTTAACCTCTCTGTGCCTCAGTTTCTCCATCTGCAAAATAGGAAAACAATTTCAACCTCACATATTTCTTCATCTCTGCCTGTTGCCTCCAAGAAGGGTCAAAGGTAAGCAATAATGGTTAGTACCTATTACAAGGACCCTGTGAGGTAGGCATCAGCATCCCCATTCTGCATACGAACGGAACCACAGTTCTGAGAGACGTATGTCTTCCCCCGGGTCAGGTGGAGAAAAACAAGTAGAGACACAATACAAGCCCATTTCATTGTACCTCTCTTCTCCCATTAACAGGGCTGGGACTATGGCGGGGCAAGTGGGACAGCCAGGATGCAAAACTTAGGGAGGCACTCACTCCCAGTTTTGAACACTTGAGAGTGAGTGCCTGCTTACGTTTTAGACTCCAGATGCCTCGCTTGCCTCACCCTAATCGCAGTCAGGCCCATCAAACACACACTCCAAGGCTGCTTTCATGTCCCAACACCATCCCCAACTTTGGTCTGGGGTCCTAGTCTTAATCAAACTACAGGGAAAGAAGTGGTCTCCTGGTGACAACCTCTTCACATACATGAAGAGCTAAGGCTAGGTTTGCTCTGTGTGTGCATGTGTGTGTATTAGGGGGATGGGTTCTCAGTATTTCCTGGGTGGAGGGAGTGTGGTGGAGTCAGGGGTGTGGGGTGATGCAGACCAGGATGGATCCCCCCTCATGGTTGTCAGCCCAGAGCTCCACCAAGGATAAGGCAGTGCAGGTTCCAAGGGAGAGTGTTCCATGCTTTTCCCCATTTCAAGGCTGGGAAGAGTCCCTGATAATAAGTCACCATCTGCTCCTGGCTTACATATGTAACCCTAATAAAATAGCAGCCTCCGTGGTCCAGTCTCACAGCAATGTCACGACCAAAGGAACCCAGGCCAGCAACCAAAGAGTAACTTCAAAATAATTCAAGTCCTTTGTTTATATTTTCCATAAGCATGTTACATACACCACAGCAGCAACTCTTAACTTCTCCTTTACCATCCTTACCCCCAGAGGGATTCCTGGGATCTCTTTTCTCCCCACGCCTCCCAGTCCCTCTCCCTGAACTGCTGGTCCTTCTCCCTTCCTCTTCCTTCTCATTCCACATCACAAAAGCCCAGGGAGTTGGTCTGGCCACTGCGGAGCCCACCTCAGAGGTGGAGGTTATGAAGACCTGAACAGGCACAGCCAGAAGACCCTGATGCACTGCAAGCATGCAGCAGTGAATCCTTTCTGCCTTGTCACACAGATGTGGCCTCTTTATATCTTCACAATAGACCAGCTCCCTCTGGCAACACCATCCTCCGCTCTGCTTGGGCCCAAACCCCCGGGACTCAGTTCATCTCTTTCCCCACCTCCTCATGCAATCCATCAGGACATGCAGTGCTGTGACTCCAGATACAGCCTGACTTTTGTCCAGCCCTTGCCTCCTCCGCTGTTCGTATCAGTTAGCCTGCCTGGTCCCCCTGCCTCTATTGTTCCCCACGGGTGGAGTCCAGCTCCCCACAGCAGCCATAACAATCTCTTATCAATGCAATTCAGAGCATGTCATTCTTCTGTTCAAACGTGCTGAGGCTTTACATGTCCCCAGAGTAAAATCCAAACCCTTCACCATGGTCTCCAAGGCTTCCCGTGATGGGGCTCCTGCTGGCTCCTTCTCATTCAACTTTCAGCTTGAATGTTTCTTCCTCCAAGACCCCCTTCTGATAATTCTTTCTGAAGGTGATGGTGCCCCTGCCTCAGGACCCCTCTCAACCTTTCACACATCACCCTGGTGTGTGGTCTTCATATACCCGGTTACTGATATTGTCTTGTTTCATTATTTCTCTCCCATTCGCTTCGCCCAATTAGTGAGTGAGTTCCATTGGGAGCCCCTCCTCTTTAAATGCTGCCACCCCCATGCCTGGTGCCTCGTCTGGTTCTTAATAGATGCTCAATAAATACTTGTTGACCTAATACATGAAAACACAAATGAATAACCTGGGAAAAAGCATTTGCATTCTTTTGGCTGCAATAACAGGAAACAGACTCATCCTGGTTTTAACTACGTGGAATTTCCTATTTCACATAATGGGAACTAGAGGTTAGGTGGATTCCAGGTATAATTTGATCATGGATCTGGCTCCATATTTCTCTATGGTTGCCTAAGCCCAGCTCTTCCCCAAGTGTGGGATTTATTCTCAGACTGGCTTCTCTCATTGGCATGCGATGGCTGCCCATGGCAACAGGAATGAGAGGCTTACCTGTTCCCACCCAGTAGAAGAAAGAGAAAGAGAATCAATCCAATGTCCCCAAAATGAGATGTTTCCGGCAGTCTGCCTGGGCCACTGCCACATGATGTTTGGCTTAAGCCTGGACTCCTAACCAATCACTGGTAACCATGGATGTGTCTGATGGCTCTAATGAGGATCACCCATGCCTAGCCCTGGGGATGGGGTCTGCTTCCCCTATTGAAATGGGCTTCATCAGGGAGAGGTGAATGCTTGAACAAAATAGGAGTGTCCTTAGGAAGGAGAAGTGGTGAATGAGGTTGGGAAGGCAGCCACACAAGTTCTACTACAGCATTAACATCCCCATGTTTCACAAGAGGGAGCATCTGCCCAGAGAGGTTAGGTTATGTGACTAAGATCATAAACTCATGTATGGGGAAACCTGGACTTAAACTCAAACCTCTCTGACCCCAAGGCTCTTAGTAACCAAGCTCTAAGCCCTCCCAGACTGCTTAGATTCCAGGATAGGGGTGTGACCATTGTTTTTCACTCTCCAGAACACAGCAAAGTAGCAGGACCCCTCTAGTGATACAACAGCACTGGGACCCCTGACTCAGGATCCCCCAGCATGCTTCTGCTTGGACAAGTGGGGTCCTTCCTCATCCTCCCAGGAGCTCTAATTCCTCCCCTTCCCAGCAGGTCTGGGCTAGGTCCCCAGACTCAGGAGCATTTACAGTCAGCCCAGGCCTAAGAATGTCTCATCTCCATGTTCCTAAGCTTCAGTCCTCCCTAGGCGGGATTCATCTCTGGGACTTACCTCTCTCCATCCCACCCCCTGCGTCCTCCAGACTGTCATCCCTTCAAGATAGGAACAGTCGAAATCTTCTTCAGCTTCTCTACTCACCACACTCCTCCTCACTCTTTCTGCTCCAGCCCTGTTCCTTTTCGCCTCCACAATTTTGCACAAGCTGTTCCCTCGTCTTGAAGCACCATATCCCTGATCTACTGCCCTCTCCCCAACCTTCACCTCTCCTTCAGCATCCCTCACTTCTTAGCTCATGACCTTGGCAAGTTACCTCCCTCTGCTTTTGTTTTCTCCTCTGAGAAGCAAAAGGAACAATGGAATTGTTGTGGAAATTAAATGAGAAAATGTATGTAGAGTGTTTAGAACACGTAGTAAGTGCTCATGGAGCTTGTGTTATGATTAAAAAAAAATTTTTTTTATTAGTTTCTGCTTTATAACAAAGTGAATCAGTTATACATATACGTCTGTTCCCATATCCCTTCCCTCTTGCGTCTCCCTCCCTCCCACCCTCCCTATCCCACCCCTCCAGGTGGTCACAAAGCACTGAGCTGATCTCCCTATGCTATGCGGCTGCTTCCCACTCGCTATCTACCTTACGTTTGGTAGTGTGTTATGATTGATTTTTACTATCCATATTATCCTTTAGGTCTGAGTTTAAACATTACTTCCTCCCTCTCTGACTATCTCTGCCAGGTCAGAGGTCCTTGCCCTGCACTCTGCCCTCATGCGTCCTGTTTAGGATAAGAACCCATCATTTGTAACACAAAAGTAGCTATTTTCTCTTCTCATCCTTGAGAGCAGAGATGACAGTCTCTCTTGTTTACTCCCGTATCTTCAGTGCCTAACACATTGCCAGCCACATTATCATAAATGAATAGACACTTGCAAAAAAGAGAATGAATGAACAACAGAACAAGAAATTACTCTGTGTGCCACCAGTAGATTCCCACAGTGGTGGCCAGGGTTTTCTTCTTCTCTGAGAATAGCTTCCTTTCCCTCTCCTGCCCTCCTCTCCCCCACCCTGCCCCTCTGGTGAACACCAGCCTGGAGTTTAGCATTCATGGCCTGATTAGCGCTTTCTCTTCTCCCCAGCCTGCCTTTCAGAACAGAGGCCTCCTCCCTCCCAATCAGCCCACTCTCTGCCACACCTGGAGCTTCATCAAAGGACCCTGATTTCCCTCCCACCACCCAAACGTGTCAGACACATTCCTGCTGCCAACAGGGGCTGACCCTTCCCCACGCAGCTGGGCCCTGCCCTGGCAGGGAACCCAAGCCTGGCATCACAGTCCCACAGCCCAGTCCTTCCAGAACCATGCACACCGCTCACATAGATACAGATAATCCACACCAGCAGATGGGAATCCAGGCAAAGATAATCCAAAAGCCAGTGGAGGATCCAGAAGTCATTTCTATTTGGCTCTGAAGTGCATTCAATGAACTTATTTTTTCCCCCACCACAGATTTCATTCTTTAATCCTCTTTGACTTCAGCTAATACTGAAATGAGTTTGCCTGCCCTGTGCACTCACTGGGGACACAAGCCCAGGATACACAGGATACATCTAACAGCTTTGAGGAGCAGCTTCAGGCTTTGCAATTGGCCAATGCAAAGAGCCAGGACCTGTTGGGGTCCAGACCCCCCACCCCGCCCCACAGGGGTACAGCAACCCCAGATACAGACCCTGAAAAGGCCTACAGTCGTCCTCAGGTAAGCTAGGCCCTTGCCCTGCTGTCTGCCATTCAAGCCTCTCTGGGAGAAAGCTCTGCCAGAAACAAAGGATAACTCCTCTCCACCACCACATCACACATGTGTATGCCTGTGTGAACACACACACACACACTCACATGCATACACACTCACACGCTGGACCAGCTTTTTTTTTTTTTTTTCCATACACGGGCCTCTCACTGTTGTGGCCTCTTCTGTCGCGGAGCACAGGCTCCAGATGCGCAGGCTCAGCGGCCATGGCTCACGGGCCCAGCCGCTCCGCGGCATGTGGAATCCTCCCAGACCAGGGCACGAACCCATGTCCCCTGCATCCGCAGGCGAACTCTCAACAACTGCGCCACCAGGGAAGACCTGGACCAGCTTATCCCAGAAAAAAAGAAGTCAAAATTTCTTCTCAGTTACCTGGAAGAACTTCTCAGAGCCTTGATTGACAGCAGAATTCCTAGCGTTCCTGAGAGGAGTGGGAGGGCCCAGTCACACCTCTATCCACCCTTCTTCCCAGCCAATGGGAACATTCCCTCCTTCTGGGTAGAAGAAGGAGTGGATTTGGAGGCCAAATGTCATGTCTTATCATCTGGCTCACCTGGAGCATGTCACTTAACCTCTCTGAGCTTCAATATTCTGTGAAGAATGGGTGCTAATACCTGGTCTGCTTACCTCACCAGGTGGTCGCATGGAAGCCATAGACGGTGGTGGTGAACATGGAGTTATCTGTGGGCATCAGCTTAGTCACCTCACCACCATAATGGTAGCAACTGTTAATATACCAGCCCCTCTTTGCAGAGCTTTACGTATATTAACTCACTGAATCCTTAAACCACCTCCTAAAGCAAGTGTTATTATTCTCATCTTCCTTCTAGAGATGCAGATATGAAAGCTTAGAATGCTCGCCAAGCAGCCCCAGGTGCCCCAGAGCCAGGATCAGAACCCAGGCAGGCCCTGGACTACAGCCATTCCACAGGCTCACAGTGTAGCAGGGACACAGGGACAGAGAGAGTGAGACATGGAACCATCACTGGTAAGGAAGCCTGCCCTGTTCTCTGCAAATAAAAACAGCCAGGCTGCTTAGGCCAGCCAGGTGAGGTATGGAATAAACTCAGAGACCCTGATGAGCCAGGCCTTGTCAGGAAAAGGGAAACCTTACCAGCTCTAGACAGCCACTGGGTATCTCTGCCCGCCTTCGATTCCCATCTCCATCTGCCTTGGACATTCCTTCACTCATTAGACAAACCTCCACTGGAGCCCTACTATTTGCCAGGCCCCGAGGTAGGTGCTGGGCACCATCGAGCTCCCCTGACAATTACCTGTCCCTTCCCCATTACTGCAACCCAGAAAGTCCCCACAAAGGCAACATGCCCAGAGGGGCCTGCTAGATGCCCTTGACCCAGCCCCCAGGCTTGGTCAAAGCAGGAAGTGGGGGTGGGGGGGATGCAGGCATTGTGACCCTTGGTGTGGAGCCCCTCACTGTCACCCGGCAATGTCCTCCTAGGACGGACCTGCAGCAGATCAGGGTACAAGACTGATCTGCAGGACGCAGCCCGGGAAGGCCTTCTGGGCTGAAGAGAGCTTAGTGCTCAGAGGCAGAGGAGTAAATTCTGTCTCCGCCAGGAGCCCCAGAAGTCCGTCTTGAAAGATATTCTTGGCAAATAAGGGTCAGAGACTCATTTTCCAACAGATGATTCTCCTCTCCTGATATCTTTCTGTTCCTCTTCAAATTCCTCATCAGATAGACAATGAAGAGTTTGGGGCAAGAAAGTCAGAAGATGTATGTTTGAATACTTGAATATGTCACATACTTGAATATGTCACCTCTTAATTAGCTGTGTGACCTTGAGCAGAGTCCTGTTGGGGCCTCAATTTCCTCTTCTGTGAAATGAGTCAGCGATGGTTGGCTCTCCCATTGCTGTGCCCATAGCAAACATTGCTAAAAGATCATTCATTCATTCAACAAATGTACTTATCATCATAGGGTACCACCTATGCAGTAGATGGTATCCTAGGCACTGGAGATAAGATAATTTACAAGACTGAGATGCTCTCTGCTCTGAAAGAGCTTGCATTCACTTTATTCTTACTCACTGAACCTAGACATGGTTTCAGAATCCTTCTTAATACAGTTTTTTTTTTTTTTTGCTGTACGTGGGCCTCCCACTGTTGTGGCCTCTCCCGTTGCAGAGCACAGGCTCCGGACACACAGGCTCAGCGGCCATGGCTCACGGGCCCAGCTGCTCCACGGCATGTGGGATCTTCCCGGGCCGGGGCACGAACCCGTGTCCCCTGCATTGGCAGGCGGACTCTCAACCACTGCGCCACCAGAAAAGCCCCTTAACACAGCTTTTTAAGCAGCCACTACTAATCAGATTAGAATGAGAGATGAGCTCTGTATCAGAGTTTTTTGGAGAGACAGAACCAATCAAATATATAGATATAGATATTGATGGAGATGGAGATATAGACATAGGTATAAGTATATACAGAGATTTATTTTAAGGAACTGACTTGAAAAATGCAACTGTGCAATCGTGTGTGCTGGCAAGTGTGAGATGTATAGGGCAGGCTGGCAGTCTGGAAACTCAGGCAGGGCTGCATGTTACAATCTTGAGGCAGAATTACTTCCTTTCCGAGAAACTTCAGTTTTTGGCCCTTAAAACCTTCAACCAAGTGGATGAGGCCCACCCACAATTACCTCATTCCTGAGGGTAATCTCTTTTACTTAAAGGTAACTGATTGTCGATGTTAATCACATCTACAAGATACCTTCACAGCAACATCCAGCCTAGGGTTTGATCAAACAACTGGGCACCACAGCCTAGCCAAGAGAACACATGAAATGTAACCATCACACACCCTATTTCCCACCCGTAGGAGTAATCTCTAAGCAAACATTCAGCTCTGACTATCTAGGACCCAAAGCCTTTGATCCTATGTAGTTCTTGGGACAGCACCTTCAGGTGGCAGTGGACTAACTAATCAAAGAGTCCACTCAGATCTCTACAAGAGAAGTTAGGAAGTATTTCTGACTGGACAATTTTGACAATCACCTCCATAGAGGCCTCTCAGGATGTTTTGTTAAAATGATCTGCTATTGGTTATCGGCCAAAAACACTTTCTTCTTGTTTAACCTAGAACTTCAGAATGTACAGCCCTTGAGAATTTCAGAAGCCTCTGTCCTAGGACAAAGGACTTTTCTTTCTCTACTATACCTGCTGTTTCTATGTTGGCATGTGGCTTATGCCTATCTGAGCCATGAAAGGAGGGGACAAGGAAAAAGCATAAGTTGTCCAGGCCCTGTGTTAGGGACTTGCATTAGTCAGGTAGAGTCTAGGTTATGCTGCAGTAAAAAATATCCCTGGGATCTCAGGGACTTAATACAACAAAGTTTTATTTCTCTCTGATGTTACATATCTGATGTAGCTTAGCAGGTGGCTTTGCTCTAGAGTCACTCAGGAACCCAGGCTGATAGAGATGCCACCACTCTGTGATGTTGCTATTCTAACATGTGGCCTCCAGAGTCTCTGTGGTAGGGTGAGAGACAGTGTGGAGAATTCACACATGCTCACATACCTGTGAACGCCTTGGCCTGGAAGTGGCACATGGCACATCTACTCACATTCCATTGGCTAGAACTAGTCACATGACCCCCTCCTGGCTGCAAAGGGTGCTGGGAAATGTAGTCGTCTGTATGCCCAGGAAGGAGAGGAGAACCAGATCCTCAGAGTATTATTCCCTTCTATCACAGTGCTTTTTTAAACTTATTATTTTAACCGATTACCATACTTAACCCTCACAGCAATACTCAGCAGGAGATATTATGCCTGTTTTACAGATTAGGAAACTGAAGACCTCTCCTCTGATTCAAATGCAGGAACTTTAATGTAGGGATTTTCAAAAGCTATGTTTTGGCAGCTCCTAGATCTTTTGTAACTTCCTTCCTAGTTCTCATCTGTGTTCTGTACCAGCTGTTCTCAACATGGGTACCGTGATGCACCAGGAGGGTTATCCAAGCTATCAGCTATTAACAGAGAGCAGGGTATAAAAATTTGCAAATTATTTGCTTTGCTAAAAAATATATGAATTAGAGTAAATGCAAGGTTAACCCTAGAATGGCGAGGGGAGGTTGTGAATGGGAGGATTGTTAGAACAAGAGCAAACACCCATGGGAGTATTTTTCCCTGGGGAGTCTGAATCTCCCCAGACAAAAGGCTAGAAAACTGCCCTTGGCAGCTGAGTGTTTCAGTCAAATGCGCCCTATGGAGCAGAAGAGATTTTATGTGACCATTTGAGGGGAGAAGGCAACATCTCATTGGACGGAACTGGGGTGCTCTGGCCACACTCGGGAGGGAGCCGTGTGGGGCAGACCCGGGAGTCAGGCTCATCTCAGAATCCTAGCTCTGCTCAGTTCCAAAACTGTGATCTAGCCCATTAACCTCCTGGGCCTCAGTTTCCCCTACTGTAAAATGGAGAGAGGGGTGTCTACCTCCCAAGATCATTGAGAGGACTAAATAAGAAAATGTCAGGGAAGCTTCTAGCACGTTTGGCTGTCTTCTGCCTTTCTCTCCCCCGTCTGATGGATGTGTGGCATGAGGCAGTGTGTGTCATTATAAACACAGAGGTAGCGGCTATATCCACTGTCACCTGTCAGGGATTGTTTAAAATGCTGTATTGAAAAAAAAATGGAAACGAGTTAAATATCTGGTACAGGAGATCGGTTAAATAAACTCATTCAGATTGATGAAGATTGTACTGCCAAATGCTCACAGGGAATTTGAAGCAGCAAAGGAAGTGTTTATGACACAATTCTGAGAAGAAAAAAATAGGGCACAAGATGGTACATACAAGACGGTATCAACTATGCAAAAACAAGAGTTCTGTGACCTAGGAAAAACATGGGACAGGTCTTCAGATGAGTCATTATCCTTTTCTTTAAATTGTGTTTCATTTCATGTTTATTTTTTCTTGCAATTTCAATTTTTCTTGTATTTGATTTCATATTTTAAAATATAACAGATTATGATGAGAAAAACATCTTTTTTAAAAAAAAACGCAAATGTGGAATTTCTGTGGGTGTCAGTCGCATCCATATGTCAGAGACCTAGTTGTTAAATGTTGGGTGAAATCAGGACCAGCAAGGCATGGAATGAGAAGCAGCAAGCACTGCAGGGAAAGCAAAGCTGAACTTGACCCCTTCCCTTCTCCTTTCTAGCTGTATGACCCTGGGCAAGTCAGTAAAATTCTCAGAGCTCCAGGGTGCTCATGGTTCAAATGAGGATAAGCATTCTCCCCTCCCCGAGGACCTACAAAGACCACCTCGCAAAATCTTTGGCACAGAGTAGATGGAGAGTAGGGGCTCAACATCAGCTTTTCCTTCTCTGTATCTCATGGGTATTTCCAGGCGGGTGGCTGCGCATCACCCAGATCAGGACACTGGCACCTGCTGCAGAGGCCTCTCGCTCAGGATCGATGCTTTGCTTTACTTCTCACCAATGTGGAGCCCGTCCCTGCACCATGGTGCTTCCCCCAAACACTTGGGCTCCTGAAACTTGATTGTAACTCTCTGTGTGAGTCACGGAGTGTGGCTGTCGACAGTTTCATCTTCAAAGGGATGTTGAGTTATGGAACAGTTGCTTCCTTTACCAAGAGCCTTTGAAGTCCAGGCCCCAGTAAGCAGGGTGATTGGACAGGATGACCTTGAAAGGTCGCTTCCAATCTGGGGGTCTGAGATTCTCTTCCGTGCTTTCATCACATTCTCTGGGGGATAAAGTGGGCTGCGCTGAGCTGTGGCAGCTGCCGCCGCAGCTTGGGGTGCCCACCTCCCCCTCCCTTGGCTCCCTACTGCCTGTGTATCCTCCGAGGCTCCACATAAGCATCCTCCTCCTCTTGAAGTCAGCCCTAACCTCACCGCTCTCCTTCCTGATGGGGCTGGAGCCCTCCCCCTCAGTTCTATTCTACATTCTCAGTAGCATAAGCACCTTGAAAATGACTGCCATCCCCCGGACCCTGGGCTCCCAGAGGGCATGGACTGGTGTACCTCATATTCCTGTACTCAAGGCAGGATCTAGCACAGGGCAGGTGCTGAAGAGATGTTGGATGATTTAGTTAATCCCATTCCCCCCACCAGAGATAATATCTCACCAATAAAGCCAAAGTTTAATTGTGGCTTCCCTAGAAGGGACCAGAATGTACAATGAGACATATCTCTGTGCTAGGCACCTGCTAAACCTTTCATGACCCCCTTTTAACGCCCCAAAGTACCCCAGGAGGTAGGAGTTACTGCCCCCCTTTTACAGATGAGGACACTGAGGCTTGGAGTGCTTAAGTGATTTGCCAAGCAGGTGACAGAGTGGCCCTGAGGCTGGGCTCTTCAACACTCCTTTCTGTCACCTCCCTGTCAGAGAGCAGGAGGCTCGTTCCAGGAATTTAACTATTTCCCTTTGAGGACACATGATGGGCTAAAAATATATCAATTCTTTAATGATTCTATTGAAGTGTAATTGACAAATTCACCCATTTTAAGTGTAGAATTCAATGATTTTTTTGGAAATTTTATAGAGTTGTTCAATAATCACCACAATCTCATTTGCGAGCATTTCCATCATTCCAAAAAGAAGCCCATTAGCAGACACTGCCCATTCCCACTCCCAGCCCCAGGCAACCAATAATGTACTTTCTGTCTCTATAGATTTGCCTTTTGGGGACATTTCATATAAACGGAATCATACAACACACAGCCCTTTGTATCTGATCCTTCACTGAGATAGTGTTTTTGAGGTTTATCCATATTGAAATATATATCAGCACTTAACGTTCCTTTTTTTACTGACAATTAGGATGCAGTCGTATGGGTATACGGTATTTCCTTTATCTGCTAACCACTTGATGGACATATGGGTTGTTTCCACTTTGGGGCTATTGTGAATAATGGTGCTGCCATGAATGTTCACATACAAGTCTTTGAGTGAACTTCCGTTTTCATTTCTCATGGGAAGAGATTCCTAAGGTTGGAATTTCTAGGTCATGTGGTAAAGTTATGCTTCACTTTTCAAGACACTGCCAAATTATTTTCCAAAGTGGCTGCACCATTATACGTTCCCACCAACAGTGTATGAGGATTCCAGTTTCTCCACGTCCTCAGCAACACTTGGGATTGTCTACATTTTTAAAAATTATACCAATCTCCTGGGTGGGAAGTGGTATCACACTGTGGTTTTATTTTGCCTTTCTCTAAAGGCTAAAGATGCTGAGCATCTTTTCATGTGCTTATTGGCTATTTGTCTATCTTCTTTGGTGAAATATCTATTAGGACCTTTTGTCCATTTTTAATTGGGTTATTTGTCTTCTTGTTGAGTTGTGAGAGTCTGGTTTTTTTTTCCCTTGAAAGCGAAATTCTCATAATTGCTTTGGGGAGAAGAAAGGCACTTATTTGGTGGGAAAACAGATTTGAGTTTTAATTTTGGCTCTGCTGCTTTCAGGATCTGGAATTTCAGACAAGTGCATTTATTTCCCTCCATTTCAATCTCTTCTGTTGCAGAGCAGTGATAACATCTGTTGCAATAATGCAAAAAAAAAAAAAAAAAGCATCAGCACATAGTAGGGGCTTATCTTCTATTTGCTCAGAAATATTTATGGGGCCCAGCTCTATGCTGAGCACCATTGTTGGAGCTGGGAATACAGCAGGGGACAAGACAAACAGCCTAGTCCCTGCC
The DNA here is from genome assembly GCF_949752795.1 of Hyperoodon ampullatus. Lineage (NCBI taxonomy): Eukaryota > Metazoa > Chordata > Mammalia > Artiodactyla > Ziphiidae > Hyperoodon > Hyperoodon ampullatus. The sequence continues at coordinate 14,962,888 of NC_136915.1, forward strand.
CTCATGGAGCTCACCTTCCAGAGACAGAAACAGACAATAAACAAATACAAAATAAATGTATAATTCAATGTCAGGGAGTGATAAGTGAAAAATAAAACAAGGTGAGGAGACAAAGTGTGGCCAGGAATGGAATGGCCTGGAACCTTCTTGGATAAGGTGGTTATCATTAGAAAACAGGTTTGTCTGAATGTACCTGTGGTCCAAAATATCAGTAGCTTAAACAAAGTAAAAGTTTCTTCTGTCTCACTCATCACCATGTTGGTTTCCTGGATCTACTTCTCAAGGTCAACCAGACACCCAGACTCCTTCTACATCGTGGCTCTGCCTTCCCTGGAGCACAGCCCTCCTCCAAACCATCCATAGTGACTCACTACCTTGTCCACACTGCAGGTTGCAGGAGGGAGGAAGTGAGGAGGAGGGGCACATGCCCTCCCTTGAGGAAATGCCTGGAAGTTGCTCACATACCTTGCCCTCCCTATCCACTGGCCAGCACCTAGTCACATGGCCACACCTACCTGTCAGGGGGACTGGGAAATAGACCCTTTATTCTAGTACCCAGCCATGTATTCAGCTAAAACTCAGGCATTTTATCACCTCGAGTTAAGGGGGGAAGATATTGGGGGATATAAAACCATCCTTGCCATGGGTGGTCAGGGAAGACTCCTCTGAGGAGTTGAGCAAAACTCTGAGTGAAGTGAAGGAGGGAGCCATGCAAGGTTCTGGGGGAAGAGCATTCTATGGCAGAGGCAACACTGGTTCTGATGTTCCTGAGTCAGGAGCAAGTTTGGGGTGTGTATGGAAACCAAGAAGTCCATAGCGGCTGGAATGGAAGCAGCAGGGAGTAACTTGTTGAAAAAAATAATAAGTCTGTACAAATGACCCAATTTCATTCCTTTTTATGACTAATATTCCATTGTATATATATACCACATCTTCTTTATCCATTCATCTGTCAATGGACATTTAGGTTGCCTCCATGTCCTGGCTAGTGTAAATAGTGCTACAATGAACATTGGAGTGCATGTATCTTTTTTTTTTTTTTTTTTTAATATTTATTTATTTATTTATTTATTTATTTATTTATTTATTTATTTATTTATTTTTGGCTGTGTTGGGTCTTCATTTCTGTGCGAGGGCTTTCTCTAGTTGCGGCAAGTGGGGGCCACTCTTCATCGCGGTGCGCGGGCCTCTCACTATCGCAGCCTCTCTTGTTGTGGAGCACAGGCTCCAGACGCGCAGGCTCAGTAGTTGTGGCTCACGGGCCTAGTTGCTCCGCGGCATGTGGGATCCTCCCAGACCAGGGCTCAAACCCGTGTCCCCTGCATTGGTAGGCAGACTCTCAACCACTGCGCCACCAGGGAAGCCCTGCATGTATCTTTTTGAATTATGGTTTTCTCAGGGTATATACCCAGTAGTGGGATTGCTAGGTCATATGGTAGTTCTATTTTTCGTTTTTTAAGGAACCTCCATATTGTTCTCTATAGCAGCGGTATCAATTTACATTCCCACCAAAAGGGCAAGAGAGTTCCCTTTTCTCCGCACCCTCTCCAGCACTTATTGTTTGTAAGTTTTTTGATGATGGCCATTCTGACCAGTGTGAGGTGATACCTCATTGTAGTTTTTTTTTTTTTTTTTTTTTTTTGCGGTACACAGGCCTCTCACTGTTGTGGCCTCTCCCATTGCGGAGCACAGGCTCCAGACGCGCAGGCTCAGCGGCCATGGCTCACGGGCCCAGCCGCTCTGCGGCATGTGGGATCTTCCTGGACTGGGGCATGAACCCCTGAATCGGCAGGTGGACTCTCAACCACTGCGCCACCAGGGAAGCCCTAATGTCTCTTTTTATCCATCATTCTGCTTGCAGGCTTATCCTGACCCATTTAAAGTTTTCTTTGCCTTCAACCCTCAGCTTTAACCACAGTTTCTTTCTACGCTCCAGTCACTCTGGCTTTCCTGTCTGTATAAGCTATGCTCCTACCTCAGGGCCTTTGCATATCCCCCTGAATCAGAAACTCTCTGTCCAAGAATAAGTCATCTCAAGTGGCAGAGCCAAGATTTGATCCCAGGCCATCTGGCCCGGAGACTGAACACTAAACCACTGTACTAGTGGTCTCCCTCCCCTCTCCTCCACTCTCACAGTGTCATGTATCCCTCATTTAGGGCTCTTCCCCTGGGTATATAAATTTCTGATGGAGGTCTGTTTCGCCCTGGACTGTGAGCTCTGTGAAGGCTGGGCTGAGGTCCATTTTGCTCATGCAGCATCCCTGGTACCCAAAATGTCACACTTAGTAAGTATTTATTGAAGGGATGAGTGAATGTCTGCCTGTCTCTGCTACGTATGTGGTTCCCCAAGAGGAGAGACTGTGTCTGCATCTCTGCATTCCCAGTGCTCAGCCAAGTGCCTGGCACCAGAAGTCATCAATGTGCGAATTGAATTGAAATTGACCCATCTTCCTGGTATGTTCACCAGCCACGCTGATGCCCACTCACACATGAGTAAGACAAATGCTACCCCCCAAGTACCCACATGTGTCCATGTTTCCATACCTCGTCATTCGGTTCCCTCTTCCTAGAATGCCCTTCCTCCTTCTCCATCTGCTGCAAACTTCTTCACAGCTTTCAAGGCCTTGGGTAGACAAACCCTCCTCCACCCTCTCCTCCCAGGAAGATTTTGGTCTCTCTTTTCTACACCCTCACAGCACGTTCAACCCACATCCCTTGCAGAATGGTAGTGTGACATTTTTTCTGCTAAACTGTGAGCCTCCTGAGGACAGAGTCATGCCTTATTCATTTCTACACCCCAACCTGGAGGCCAGGGGCTCCCAGAGACAATGTAATGCACAAGAGATGAATAGATGAGCAATCACTTTGGCTAACCGGCCCTTCCCAGCACTCCTCTGTGACAGACATGCTTCCAAGGTATTAACATATGTAATTTTCAGGAGGCAGATGCTGTTAACGGTCCCATGTTACCAGGGGGGAAAACAGAGGCACAGAGAGGTCAGGTAGCTTGTCCAAGGATGCAAGAGAAATTCCTCAGCCTTACGGGGGCGCTGGTGGGCGCAGGCTTCGCCACCCTAGGTGGCATGGAGATTGCAGAGGAGTTGGAAGACAGTCGCACTCCCTGTGTCCTCTACAGAGCTGTCAGCAGTTTGTCACCCTCAGGGCTGCAGGACTGGGGACCCCTGCCCTTCAGGAGCTTCCCACCCCACTCCACGAGCAGCCCTGAGGAAGGACATGGCTCCCCTGACGTTTCAAGCTAAGACTAGCGTAGCCTCTGGAGTTGCTGGCACCAAAGCCTGCCTTTATTGCTAGCAATAAAGCAAATCCTGGATCGTACAGTGGGAGAAGCACGCCCTGTTCTTGGGCAGGGATTTGGAGCCAACAGGGCAGGAGAAGGGCTCTGGGGGAAGCCCGGGCTACGGGTCACGTTCTGTCCTCGTGAGGTGCCAAGTCTGATAAAGCTCACCAGCGCCTCCATGCCCAGGTGGTGAGGGACCAGGCCCCGCAGCCGGGTTTTCAGAATATGAGCAGCTTCAGGGGAATCTACCTTTTCTGTTAAATGGGGCATGGTGGGTGGGGGAGGGCATCCAGGAACCAGGGCTTGGGGAGTGATACAGAAACAGGACTTGGGGTTGCCAAGTTGAGTCTCTGCGTCCCTAGAAAAAAATGAGCCTGGGACAAAGGGATAGAGCAAACCAGGAGATACAACATGAGCAGCTTCGCCTGGCGCCCCCCTTGACCCTCAGACCATGAATGACCCCCTTCCATCTTCCATTCGAGGCCCAGAGGGGGGCTTCTCCTCAGAGGGGGTGCCGTGCAAGGTGGGAGTTGGTCCCAGAGAGGCTGGGGCCTCAGCCAGAGCCCCAGTCCCTCTACAACTGCTGTGTCTCAACACCTCCTGTCTGAGTTCCCTATTGCTGCTGTCCCAAACCCCCATATACAAAGGAACTTAAAGCAACACACGTTTATGATCTGCAGTCCTAGAGTTCAGAAATCTGAGGAGGGTCTCATTGGGCTGAAGTCTGGGTGTTAGCAGAGCTGTCTTCCTTTCTGTAGGCACCGGGAGAGAATCTTTTCCTTGCATTTTTCTAGATTTTAGAGGCAACACACAGTCCTTGGCTCATGACCCTACCCTCCATCTTCAAAGCCCACAGTGGCTGGTCCTGTCTTTCTCACATCTCGTCACTCTGACAATGACCCTCCTGCCTTCCTCGTCCACTTCTAAGGACCCCTGTGATCACATTGGGCCCATCCAGATAATCCAGGGTAATCTCCCTTTTTTAAGGTCAGCTGATCTGCAACCCTTATTCCATCTGCAGCCTTAATTCCCCTTTGCCATGTAACCTAACATACTCACGAGTTCCAGAGATTAGGATGTGGATGTCTTTGGGGGACCATTACTCTGCCACCACACCTCTCACTTTATATCCAGTCACTGTTTTGTGGGAGCACCTCCTGTGTGCCAGGCACTTTCACACACAGATATTATTTCTTACTCTAAACAATCCTGGAGGGGCAGGGATGCCCCACTTCTTTCCAAGGAAGAAACCCCGGGAGAGCCAGGCCCCATGTGAATTTTGGGGACCCGGGGCCTTCTTTCATATGAAAAATTATTTAAAATTATATATTCTGACTGTGTTAATACAAACATGAATATAACCAAAGTGGCTAAGTTCAATTTTTAATTTCTGGTTTTAAAGAGAAATTAAAACATGTCATGGGCCCCTAAGAGTGTTGTGGGCTCTCAGCACTACGGCCACTGTTTCAGATGAAGAAGGAGACCCAGGGGACCGGCGAAGGGACCACCCAGGGTTACACGGTCAGCAAGAGACAAGGCCAAGGTCATACCCAGGATGCCCTTGACTCCAACACACTGATCACTTCACCAATCACTCAGCCACTCTGTTAGCATCCAAACAAGTCTTTGCAGAATCAGACTCACAGCCACAGGGACACTAGAGATTATTCAACTCGAAGCTCTTCTTTTTTTTTTTTTTTTTTGTGGTACGTGGGCCTCTCCCTGTTGTGGCCTCTCCTGTTACGGAGCACAGGCTCCGGGCGCGCAGGCTCAGCGGCCATGGCTCACGGGCCCAGCCGCTCCGCGGCATGTGGGATCTTCCCAGACCGGGGAATGAACCTGTGTCCCCTGCATCGGCAGGCGGACTCTCAACCACTACTCCACCAGGGAAGCCCCGAAGCTCTTCTTTTATACATGGGAATCTACGTGCCCAGAGAGGAGGTACAGCCAGGTCAGAGACACAAGCAAGTCAGTGCTATAGTCAGGACGAGGGCCTGGCCTCCTGACTGTCCATCAGGACTCTTCCCCCACCCGTCCCTCTGTCTTTCACATGCCAACTCCGCTGACCTGAGAAGGCGCCCGGCTTCTCCCGACCCCGCACTCACACACTCATAGACACAAACTCTCACACACCTCACCACCACACACGCCATGTCAATACAAGTCTCGGCCACTGCTGTGTTGACTGTTCTCTCTAAGCTTCTAGGATTTCCCCAATGCATTCATTTTACAGATGGGAAAACTGAGGCTAGAACAGGACAGGCCTGACCAAAGCCACTCAGTAGATGACCAAGAAAGCCAGCACTGTGTCCAGTCCAGGCCTCCAACTCCCAGGCCTGTGCTCTTGGCTCTGCTGGCACCTGGCCCACAAGCGTCCTATGCATTGATCACAGATAGCAGGTGCCAGCCTGAGGAGCCTCCCGTGGCCCCGCCCAGTCCACAGAGGCAAAACAACACCATGTGACTGGAAATTTCCAAAAGAACCATTTCCAAGTCCTCAGCGTCCAGAACTGGCACAGTCACTGCCTCAAGCTGAGGCTCAGAGCGAGAAAAAGCAGTTCCAGGAGGCCACCCCGGGTCTTCAGGCCACCTTCCTGCCCTTTAACTCTGCAGGAGGGAGGTTGTTGTCCTTGGGTGCCCAGGCTGGAGACACTGAACCAAACCTGGAGGTCAGGCCTTACACGGCAGAATAAGTGGCCAGACCCCCCCGCCGATACCTCTGGCTTCCCCTCCACACTGCTGATCTCTGAGCCTCAATTTTCCCACCTAGGAGCAATATTACTAGAAGCAGACCTCATTTTATTGCATTTCCCAGATATTACATTTTTACAGATTGAAGGTTTGTGGCAACCCTGTGTCGGACAAGTCTATCAATGTCATTTTTCCAAAAGCATTTGCTCACTTCAGGTCTCTGAGTCACATTTTGGTAATTCTCATACACCAGCAAAAAATTAGGACTCGCTGATGGCTCTGATGATGGGTCAGCATTTTTTAGCAATAAAGTATTTTTAATGTATGTACATTGTGTTTTTAGACATAACACTATTGCACACTTAATCGACCACAGTATCGTGTAAACATAACTTTATATGCACTGGGAAACCAAAAATTCTCGTGGCTCACTGTATTGTGATATTTGCTTTATTGTGGTGGTCTGGAACCAAACCTGCAGAATCTCCGAGGTCTGCCCGTAGTACCTACCTTTCAGGGTTGTTGTTGTTCAGGATTAAATGAGTTGCTTAACACAGGGCACGGCGCATGGTAAGAGCAAAATCAATGTTACGGTTTTCATTGTTAGACAATAAAACTAGAAGCAGTACGTGAAGGGGCTGATGCTTGGGCTGGCTCCTGAAGGCCAAGACAAATTGTTGGTCTGGCAAAGGACTAGCACAGCCTCTTAGGGAAATGTTACAGGTGCAGAAGCCAAGGCCAGAGAGGAAGCAGAGGATTGTGGGGCCCCGACAAAGAGACCCTCACAATGACTTCTGGCACCACAGAGGGACCTCTGATGTGGCCCCCAGAACGACAGAATCTCGGATTCTCCACCCACTGTCCTCTGCAGGTTCCCACTGGTGGAACATACATTCAGGACCTTGCATCACAGGGGTCAAATTTCCAACTCTCCACCCATTTTACAGATGGGAAAACTGAGGCTCCAGGAACAGGAGTCACTTGCCCAAGAACACACACCTATTTCATGCCCATGCCAGGACCCAAACCCAGGGTGCGCTGACTTTTGAAGGAACTGATTGACCACAGGATTTTGGAGATGACAAATCTCCAAATCACTCAGCTATCCTGGGGACAGTTTTCTAATCTTTCTTTCCTTTTTTTTCATTTTCAAGCCTTATCTGACATCTAACTCAACACAACAGACTTGTCCCTTCAGCCCTGAGGACAGCTTGAAGAAAAAATGGATTGCTGAACTCCATTCCCCTATGTCCGCTCATGTCACCCCGACACTGTCCCCTGCTCCAACCACGATCACTTACTTCCGTCCCATTGGGGCTGCACATCCTTACCTCGGAGCCTTGGCCTGAGCTGTTCTCCCTCCCCCAGAGCCCTTCCTCTGCAATCTCTGTGAAGTTACAGCCCCTCCTTCCAGATACATCACCTTCCAACCCTCCCTGATGGATCTTGGCCCAGTAAATATCAGTTCATTGCCCCTCAGTACTTATAAACAACTTAAAAGCTTGATCTGGACTGTATTCTTTTGCTCTTGTTAACATGGTAATTTATATCTGTTCTCATTTATTCGTTTGTTTATTCAACAAAGGTTTCCTGAATACCAGCTAAGAGCCAGACACTCCCCTCCAGTTATTTACCTGGGGAGTAAGGGGAAGGCAGCTACCAAGGGAGGAGTCAGAGGGGACCTGTTACAGGTGTGAGGTGCTGATTGTCCCTGGGGATAGACCGGGGCCCCTGCTTTCGTCTCAGATGCCTTCCCAGTTGGGAACCTTGCCAGGTAGGAAAGGGTCTCTCCCATCATGGCTGGCACTCCCTGGAGATGAGGGCCCTGGAGGTTTCCAAACCATCTTGCATCCCCTACTGGGCAGCCTTGGGGGTTCACTGGCCAGTGATCCCAGGTCTACCACCTCTGAGATGAAGGACTTGGGCAGAGTCACTTCCTCTTGGGCCTCATCTTCTATTCTGTGAACAGCACTGGGGGCTCCTAGCTCACTGGTTTGCTGTGGGATGGGGGAGTAGCCCATAAGCACATGGCGGGGAGTGAGGACAGCTGCAGATCTGGGGTCCCTGAGCTGACCTTTCAGAGCTTAAAGCAGCCACCCTGGAACATGGTTCCCCTTTAAGTGGATTTTGGAACATTGCCTCCTTTTGTGCGATCTCTGACCTCCAGTACGAGAGGGTTGGACCTTGGGCCCTCCAAGGTCTGTTTCAGCTCTGATTGCTGGAAGCAAGCCTGCTGCCTTGAAACAGTACAAGTTGAGGCTCTGCCCTGTGTGGTTTGTGCTTCATCTGTCCCCTCCCCGCCCCCCAGGCTCTCAGACAGCAATGGAAATGGAAACACAACACCTCTGAAGATGGAGAATAAAATAAGCAGTATTCACCCACCACCACCTAGAGGGAGGTGAAGGAAAAGCTTTTGGCAAACAGCCTCACCATCTTGCATCACGGAGCCCAGAGTACAGAGCTGGGACAGTCTTTAAATTATAGATCTTGGGAAATTAGAACTCAGAATACAGAAGAGAGCCATGTTCCTGGGGAGTCAGGGGCAGAAAGAATGGGGTCCCACCTGGAGGATATGGGCAAGGAAACACAACTTAGGCTCTCCTCTCTCCAAATTGGAAACACCACCTCTCTCATTTTCTCCCAGCTCTTGGTGACTATTGATGGGGGGAATCCCACACCTTGTATTATTATTATTATTTTTAACATCTTTATTGGAGTATAATTGCTTTACAATGGTGTGTTAGTTTCTGCTGTATAACAAAGTGAATCAAAATTTACAAGCAGCACATGCAGCTCAATATCAAAAAAACAAACAACCCAACCCAAAAATGGGCAGAAGACCTAAATAGACATTTCTCCAAAGAAGACATACAGATTGCCAACAAACAAATGAAAGGATGCTCAACATCACTAATCAGAGAGAAATGCAAATCAAAACTACAATGAGGTATCACCTTGTATTATTTTTGAAACCTTCCTTGATAGTTAATGAAAGGAAACCTCAACCAAAATTGGAGTCAGGAAGGACCGTAGAGGGCGCTCTCACCTTCTACCACTCATGTGAATTACCCCAAACAGGAAGACGTCAATTATCCCAACAGAAAAACATCAGTTACTGACTCCAACAGAAAGATATCAGTCACCGACCCCAACTGGAAGAGATGTGCCTTGCATTCCCAAACAGGTAGCCCAACTACTTTATTGCCCCAGAGGGAGGAAGACTTCCTTCTTGCCCAGCAACAAGCCCAGCCAATAGAAAATGCCACAGCCCAGCCAATGAGAAGCTGTCTTCACCTCAACTTTTATTTTCCTCCAATGAACTCTCATTTTTCCTTGCTGATGACTTCCTTACCTTGTCCCCCGCTCCTTACTATAACAGCCTTCCATGTTGTGTAACCCCTCAGAGTACCTCCCTGTTTGCCAGATGAGATGCTGCCTGATTCATGAATTGCTTAATAAGGCCAATTGGAGCTTTGCGTTTACTCATAAATTTTGTTTTTTAACAGTTCCAGTCAAGGGAATTCCTTCCTTGGTTCTTATCTCAAGCCTTCTTGCTGTAAGTCCCAGAACTCATTTAGTCTCCCTGTCATTGCCACCCAGTTGGAGACTAACTCTGGCTATGTCAACATCCCGTATGTTTTCACAGACCTCAGGGCTTTTGCACCCAGGGGGCCCTCTGCTTTGACTGTCCTTTCCCTGCCTGGTCCACCTGTCGTACCCCTCATGACTCAGCTCTGAGAAGCCCCTCTGCCCCAAAGCCCTGGCTCTTTGCCCCTTGTTTCCATAGCACCCCATGTACCCCCTGTCCCGTTTCATCATGATTTGCTCTGATGTTGTCCTGCCCCTCTAGACCATGAGTTTCTGGACGGGTCGAGTGGGTATAATAAGGCAGAGGGTCTGAGGCTGAGCCTGCTGGCTAGGTGAATAACCCTGTCTGAACTTCAGTTTCCCCATCTGCAAAGTGGGAACAAGCCATTCTACCAGTGAACTGCATATTAGCCCAGGAAGTTGACACGGGCTCCTGCAACTAGCAAATCCTGAGATCTCAGTGGTTTAACCCAGTACCAGTTTATGGTCACAACCTCACATGTCCATCTGGGACATGTGGCCTCTGAGATCACCCCGGCAGGGGGAGTAAGGAGAGGAGGCTGCCCACGGCTTCTTCACTGCCTCAACCCAGAAGCCACTCGGGTCACTTCTCCTTGCTCTTTCTTGGCCATAACTCCATCAAATGCCCCCACCACTGCAGAGGGGGCTATGAAATGTAGTTTTCCTGTGTGCTCAGGAGGGGGAAACTGAACCGGGATTTGGTTGAACACATAGCCTAGTCTCCATGTATAGAAGAGGATTAAATGACAGAGAATGTGGGGTTCCTAGCCCAGTGGCTGACACATAGTAGGTGCTCAATGAAGCTGCCGCTCATTCTCCATTTACTCCTCCATCCCCAGAACCAGCCCGGAATCTGGCCCCTAGCAGAGGCCATGTGGATGCCCTGCCCGGCTCCCCCTGCCCCAGCCCCTGGCCCCAGGCTGCCCTGGCTGCTCTTCCCACAGCCTCCCCTCCCTCCTCCGGCCCCCTGCGGCTTGGCTGGGGCCGCTCTGTCCCCCTTCTGCACCTGGACAGCTGTCTCTTTTCAGAGCGTTGATTTGCAATTGTCCAGAGCAGCGCTAATGGGCCAGTAAGGCCCCTGGCTGCGCTGAGTTAGCTCCATTTAGAGGCTCAAGGCTGTGGAACGCAAACCTGCCCTGCCTCTCGGGGGCCAGACCAGCTCTCTAATCCCTGGGAGACACAAGAGTCGGAGCCGGACTCAGGGCTGCAGCAGCTGCTCTCCTAGCAAGGGCTACCTTGGCTCTCTTCCACAGCCCCTTCTGCTGGCTTAGAGGAAAAACTGGGAGCCACAGTCACGCTCACCAGGCTCCCAGCTCCCCGGGACCCTACTCCCCACTGGTGATGGGCAGCAGAGAGTCTCAGCTTCTCCCCCTCCTGGTGGTCTCTTGAAAAGTACACAAGAGGCAGGGGCCTGGGCTTCCCTTGTGGCGCAGTGGTTGAAAATCTGCCTGCCAATGCAGGGGACATGGGTTCGAGCCCTGGTCTGGGAAGATCCTACATGCCACGGAGCAACTGGGCCCGTGAGCCACAACTACTGAGCCTGCACATCTGGAGCCTGTGCTCTGCAACGAGAGGCTGCGACAGTGAGAGGCCCGTGCAATGCGATGAAGAGTGGCCCCCCCGGGCTTCCCTGGTGGCGCAGTGGTTGAGAGTCCGCCTGCCGATGCAGGGGACGCGGGTTCGTGTCCCGGTCCGGGAAGATCCCACATGCCACGGAGCAGCTGGGCCCGTGAGCCATGGCTGCTGGGCCTGCGCGTCCGGAGCCTGTGCTCTGCAACGGGAGAGGCCACAGCAGTGAGAGGCCCGCGTACCGCAAAAAAAAAAAAAAAAAAAAGAGTGGCCCCCCCATGCCACAACTAGAGAAAGCCCTGGCACAGAAACGAAGACCCAACACAGCCATAAATAAATAAATAAATAAATTTAAAAAAACCATCCTGGGCTTCCCTGGTGGCACAGTGGTTGAGAGTCCGCCTGCCGATGCAGGGGACACGGGTTCGTGCCCCGGTCCGGGAAGATCCCACATGCCGCAGAGCGCCTGGGCCCGTGAGCCATGGCCGCTGAGCCTGCGTGTCCGGAGCCTGTGCTCCACAACGGGAGAGGTCACAACACTGAGAGGCCCGCGTACAGCAAAAAAAAAAAAAAAAAAAAAAAAAAATCCTAAGTAGAAACTTACTAAAAAAAAAAAAAAAAAGATGCAGGGGCCCAAAGAGAGGGTGGTCCTGGATACACCGCAAGGCAACTCATCCAATCACCATGACAACTTATATAAAAGCAGGTTTTATTGGCCTCATTTTACAAGTGAAGAAATTGAGCTCAGAGGTCACAAAGCAGTGTTTTCTAAACTGATCTGGCCAGAAAACTATTTTTCTTCTTGGAGTAAATGCAAAGCACATACTTCAAAACATGCCACCGTAGGCTGGCCTATTTTTTACCCCAAAAGCCAGTTTGACACATCCTTCCAAAAGCTTAGCATGTACTTCCCCTAGCTCAGGGGTTCTTAACTAGGACTCCAAGAGTCTGGAGACTTCCAGAATTTGCATGTGAAATATTATGTGTATGTGCACTTTTCCAGCAAGGGTCTGTAGCTTCCAGTAGGTCCTCAGAGGGGCCTGGGCCCCAGAATGAGTCAAGAACTGCTGCCCTGGTTTGAATTCCTATAGAGAAGGCCCAGTTTTGATCTGGGGTTTTGCAAAAGTGAACAGAACAGCAGAGATGTGGGGAAAAGTGCCAGGAATGGGAGAAATGGCCTGTGAGACAACAGGGACAAGGGGACGGTAAACAGATGAGCTTGGCTGGAGCAGAATGGGTGTTTGGGAACAGTGACAAATGAGGTCGGGGCGTCGAAGGGACCTTGGAGAACAGGCTGAGGCATTTAGATTTGATAGGGGAGGCCATGGGGAGCCATAGGAACTCTTGGAGCCGGCAAGTGGCAGCTCGGAACAGGGGTTGCAGAAGAAGCAGGGGAGACCGGAGGGGAGAGATGAGGGACCAGGATGGGGCTCCATGGACAGCCAGCTCCAGGGAGCGTGCTGCCCCTGGAAGGGCACTCAGGGCTGGTGACTGTCTGGAATATTGCAGGAGGAGGAGACGCGAGCAATGACATGAGGGAGACACAGCCTGGCTTCAGATCTAAAGGGTCCTGGTTTGAATCTCAGGGCTGCCATTTCCTAGCTGTGTGGTTTTGGGCAAATTACTTAACCTTTCAGGGTTTCTTCCTTGTAAGACAGGATAACCATGCCTCCTTGGTGAGGTTGTGAAAATTCGCTTCAATGAGAAACTACCTCTGAAGCACTTAGCCCAGGACAAGGCACACAACCAGCCTTTGACCGTGATGGGTTCCAGTATGATCCATCCATTCATTTTATATACACTTATCAACCCCTGCTGTACACCTGCACCAGGTGCCCTCCTAGGCATCCTACTGTGTTTTCTGACAATAACCCCATAGAGGGATGACATCATGCCTATTTGAGAGATGGGAAAACAAAGGCACAGGGATTTTCAGTCAGAATCAGTAGTGATGTATATTAAGGTTGTTGTGGGAGCTCAGATGTCAAGGGGTCAGTGACAAAGGTGTCACCTCTCTCTGACTCAGGGCAGGAGAAGACACATGCTCTTGATGATACACAAGGTCATACAGTTGATTGGTTCTTGGGATTATGGGCGTGTTTATAGTGCTTCACATAGGGATCTGGTTAACTGGAGGATTCTGATTTTCTGAGGCTGGGGTAGGGCCTGAGGTCCTGCATGCTGACAAGGGTTTCTAGAGAGTGGCTTTGGGGTAAAACTGACTTGACCTTGAGCAAGAAACTAAGCCTCAGATTCCTCATCTGTGGAATGGGTCTTAACTCCCCTATGGGTCTGTGTGAAGATTAAAGAAGATGGTGCCTGCAGCCTTGGCAGAGCACAGAGCCTGACACAGAGTGGGTGCCCAGGAAATATTGGTTATGATTATTATTATTACTACCATCACTCTGGACTCTGAGCCCTCCGTGAAAGCTCTGTCTGTGTGTGCAAGCACGGCTTATGCCACATACGCAAACCTCACGACGCTCCCTTTGGTTCATTTCATCCCACCCCAGGAGTAAAAATCAGGATGCAATCTGCCATTTCAAACAGCATCCATGAATCGTTTCATATTCAATTTCCCCATCAAATTCACAGGCACGTATCACATACCATTATTCCATTTCTTAATGGTCTGTGCAGAGGAAATTCTAAGTAGGACATTTCTTCATGCCCGTGGCATTCCCAGCTCTTTGAAATCCCCTTTCCAGGCCAGACTCCCAGAACGTCAAGGAGCTACAGTGACATGTCTGTCCCCTTGGAGAGCAATGTTGGTCCTACCTTGGGTTCCTGTGGAGGTGAACTTTGGCAGCAGGTAGCAGGGTGGGCTGGGCGGATGCAGGGTCCAGGGTCAGAGAGGACAGTGATTTCAGCCCCACCTGCATACCACTCACAAGATGCAGGGCCCTGGGCGAGATCACCATGACTCCTGGGAGCCTCAGTGCCTTCATCTATAAAATGGGGATGACAATGCCATCTGCACTGGGTGGTACAATGAGAAGTGCCCGGTCAAGGGCTGTGCCCATAACAACCGTGACGGCTATTTGTTCAGGTCACGTGAATGGAAAATTTGACAGGATGCCCAGGAAGGGGTGAGCTTAGCACTCGGGGCTGAGCAAGTGGCATTCACCGTGGCATGTCCACCAGGGTCCCTGTTTGGCCTTACCTTTGCAGGCTCAGAATCCCAACTAAGGTGGCATCCTCGGTCCAGGAACTCTTGTGCCAGCATCACCCTAGACAGAGCAGAACAGGAGCCTGGGGGTTGGGGCGGAGCCGGTGGCACGGGGGAATATTCAGCACTTTACCTCCTGGTGAAGCGTGGTCCTGCCCTAGCTGAGTGGTACAGCATTGGAGGAGCCTGTGATACCAAGCATTGACTTCTAGCTCATAAATGGTGGGGAGGACAGAGTGGGTGCTGGGGGAACGGCAGCCAGGCTGGTGGGCTTGGGGCGGTGGCTATTCACCAACCAGAACGGAAATAGGTCAACATTTAACAACCGGTGTGGATGCAGCTGTGCACATCAGCTGGGGGTGCAGCCCAGGGACGCTGAGGGTAAAAAAGCCCAACATATGTTAAGGAGAGTTTCTTGAGGAAAGGCCCCTGGGTGAGTGTAGAGAACCACCATACCACCATCAAATACTGAGTACACTTCCGGCAAGTGGCAATTTATCCTTGACCTAATCCTCCACCCCTAGACCCAGTCCAATGCCCTGTGTTCTAGTCCCAGCTGGACAGACAGCTAGGACTTAGTCTCCCCATCAGACAGGATCCATTTATTGATGACACTTCTGGATTTAAAAGTCCATGGTCTTGGGCTTCCCTGGTGGTGCAGTGGTTGAGAGTCCACCTGCCGATGCAGGGGACACGGGTTCATGCCCCGCTCCGGGAAGATCCCACATGCCGCGGAGCAGCTGGGCCCGTGAGCCATGGCCGCTGAGCCTGCGCGTCCGGAGTCTGTGCTCCGCAACGGGAGAGGCCACAACAGTGAGAGGCCCGCATACTGCAAAAAAAAAAGAAAAAAAAAAGTCCATGGTCTCCCTCAAGTGTGTATGTGTGCATGTGTGTGTGCACGCATACATGTACATTCATACACATGCATGTGCACTGTGTACATGCATGTGTGTGCACGTGCATCTGTATACCTGCATGCACACATGTGTGTGTGTTTGCATGGGTGTGTGTGCATTCATGTGCACACATATGCACATGTGTTCACATGCATCTGTGTGCGTGTGTGTGCGTGTGTCTGTGTAAAAGGCCACACAACTCCCCGACTCCCTCTCTGGCGTCTCCACCCACTCTCTGTACACACACCTCTCCCCACAAAGTGCCCGCGCTCAACTCCTCACCACCTCGGACCCTCCACTCAGGCCCTCACTGGCTTCACCCACCTGGAGTCAACCTCCACCTTGAACACACAGACTCATCAGGCTGAGCAGACCAGAGGAGGCACCAGCATGATGGAATGCAAAGGTAATGGCTGGAAGACGGGTCTGTTTATTTGCATGGCTCCCATTTGTCCCTGACCGTTTTATCCACCCCCTGAGCCAGCCCAAGAGTTCTCAATTTATCCTGCCCGCACAGAGAGACCAGATTGGCAACATGCACACACATCCACAGAAGCCCAATATAGACTTCCAATTATCTTTTAATTTTGCTCGTGTCTTCATTTGTTCATTTCACTTTTTCCAAATGGACTGGAGGTAAAAAAGCTGTAATTTATGGACTTTGAAGTCAGCTGGCAGGAGCGTCGTGCTCACATGTCGGGTGGGATTAGACTTCAGGGTAGAGCCCAAGCTCACTCCCAACCATCCAGCGGGGAAGCCGGCAGCCTCTTAGAGGCCCCAAAGTCCCCAGTCTCTCACTTCTGGTCTTCGGACTCCCTGTAGTAACTATATCTTCTTGATACAGAACTTGGGCATCTGGGGCCCGCTGAGCTGACTGTGAGCTCCGAAGTCTAGCTAGTTCCTAGAGATGGCAAATGACTCACCTAGGAGTACACCTCTCATATGCAAATGAACCAGTCCAAATCCTTCCCCCTCCACCTCCTTTATAGGCTCTCACAAGGCTCTTATACTTCAGAGCCAGTGGTTCCCTACCCTAATCACTCAGGACCAGAAGCGAGACAAATAAAGACAGCCCCAGGGTCCCCTGAAATTATTCAAGCTAGCCACTTCTAAGCCTACCCTACATTGCCCATCCTTTACTCTACCTTCCCATGAAAAACATAGTAAAGTCAATGCTTCCCACTTTCCCTCCTTCCTCTGCCTCCTGATGACCCTGGTGCATCCTCATGTGGCCCTCATGTGTATAGCACAGGGTAGGGGCTCCCTTAGGGAACTGTAACAAGCTACCTTTCCAAGAGCAGTCATCTCCTGATCTGTTGGCCTCACCATACCTGAATAATAATAAAGCCTACATTTTATAACTATCTCAGGTGGCCGTGGTCACTGAGGACCAGAATGGAGGGCAGACAGCAGGAAACCTCCTTTAATGAAGGTCTCCTCTGCGCTCAGCTGTTTCACAAGTGTTACTTCCACCCTCCAACAAAGGAAGTGTTAAGCCAGGATTCATATCAGTGTCACCTGACCCTCCACCCTCATACGCACAGCCTGCACCCAGCCCCAAGATCCAGTCTGGAGGTCTCATGCGTTGTCACACCTCTCACATCCCCCTGTATTCCTCACCCCTTGCTATTTCCCTCTTCTTGGCTTTCCCTGTTCTGCCTACCAAGTACCCTCTCCACTCTCTTGTCCTGGCCTGGCACAGGGACTCCTGTTTCACTCTCCCCCAGACGCCCTCACCTACGAGCATCATCACACTTCACCACCTTGTTGCTAAGCATCTTCTTCCCCCAGTGTCAGCAGTCTCCATGGGTTCTGGCTCCATGGGTGTCTCTTAACCTAGGTCACGGCACCCCAGCACAGGGCCTGGTACATGATAAACATCTTGTAAATAACTGTCCTATCAATCAATCAATTAATCAATCCATCTGTCTATGCCCCCTCTTTCTTTTATCAATATTCAACGCTAAACACCTCTTTCTGGAATCCTCTCCTGACCTCTCTTCTGATGCCCCTTGTTCCAGCCTCCCTGGCCATCGAATAGTCTGGTTGTACTTTGTCAATAAGCGCCTGTTGACAAATCACCTTTTTAATTTTTCCTCTGTGATACACTGTGACTTGATCGTATCTCAAGCATATGCGCCATCTTCCAGATATGTATGTAAGTCCTTCCCCAGGGCTGGGGCTGTGTCTTCTGCTCCCAGTGGCCCTTTCACTTTCTCCTGGCCACCCGGGGGCCTGGTTTGGCCACATCCAATACCCAGGGGCACAGTTCCAAATGGAAAGAGCGATTGTCTGACTCAAAGGCTTTAAGCTGTAGCTATAGGGAGGGTGCTCCAGGACACATGGAGCCTTTATTGGGTGGGAAGCAGCCCATGAAAGGGGTTGAGACCCTGCTCCCTTGGTGGCATCTGAGAGGACAATGCCAGGTCACAGCACTCAGGAGGGCATGCCACAAGTCTCCCTCTCTGAGGGTATGGGAGTCCCAAAGCTGCCCTTACTGCTGAAATGGTAGCTTGGCCCCTGGGAGGGGGGCGGTCCACATCAGTCCCCAAAGCCCTGATTTCACCACTGGACAACTCATTTTTATTCCCCTTTATAGCTCATTCTCTCCTTCCCAGAGGAAGACAAATGGGCCTTGCAGTTAGAGACACCTGGTTATAAATCAAGACTCTGCCACTGACAACCTCCGCTGACATTGGTGCATCCCTCTAAGCCTCGGTTTCCTCACCTGTAAAATGAGGGCGATGACAATACCCACCTTCCTGGATGACTGGGAAGGTGAGATTATTTCACTCATACAAAGTACCCAGGATCCATTCCCCTTTCCCCGCCACTCTCCTGGATGGTCTAGGGGGCAGCTGCTCACCCACCCCCCAGGGGTGAAGAGGAATTCTTAGCAGACAAGTAAACAAATGGACTTATTTTCCATTCCTCTACCCCCTGGAATCTCCTGAGATGATTATTAAAAAGAGGATTTCCTGGAAGCCATCCCAAACCTACTGAATCATAAAATCTGGGGGCAAAGCTTGGAAATGTGCACGTCTAACGATAATTGTAAATCACTATTGTGACCGTGATGGAAAGCGAGAAAACCCTGCTGTGGGTCACCAGCAAGACAGGCAGAGAACTCCTGACTACTGGGGCAGTCTTACCTGTTGGGTGAATTCAAGTCTGTAAAATTCGGGAGTCTGGAAACAAAAGATAGAAGTCCCCATTTACAGGCAAATTGACATAACCTTGGAGCTGCCATAAAGTGGGGATGACAATTGTAGCCCTCCCAAACGGGACAGTGAACAGTAGATGAGATGCATCCTGAGTGTCCACCCCCATCCTCCCCGCGGAAAGGCACACACATGTTGGCTTTTGTCCCAAATTGCCTCAGGCCCCAGAGTTGAACTTACTTGGAGACTTTTAGAATCCAGCAGAGCAGTGTGTACTTTGAGCCGCAGCCCATGTGATGAAGGCTAAAAGAGGCGCATAGAAGAACAACAGAACAAGAAGGAAATGATGCTGCCGGAAGGAGGGAGGCACCAGGAAGGAGGCACAGGAGGCAGCCTTTGACCTGACCCAGATGTCTGGAGGAATGTGGACCAGCAAAGATGGGGGAAGGCAGCCTGAGCCCCAGCCCAGAGCCAGGTATGCACAGCAGTGATCAGGGGATGATTTTGGAAGGTAAACTAAGGCTGGAGCGTAGAGGGCTGTGGACAGCTTCATAAGGAATCACGATTTTCTCCTCAAGTCAAGGCTTCAGAGACATATTCCTCTGAAAACTCTGTATTTCAGAGTGGTTTTTATTCTCATATTTAAAAGTTAAATGCCAACATTTAGAAATCGAGAGGGATGGCATCACCACCTAGACTATAAGTGACTCTGAAACAGTGGGACCAGGCGGTGCTGGGACCGCCCACCTGGCACCATCAGCCCCCATAGGTAGCATGAGGCTGAAACCCCTGCCCTGGCATTTGGGGACCCCAGAAAGACCTCAGTCTGGGGAAGGGCAGAATTACACCTGTGCTTCCAAAGGTCCAACTGATGACAATTAATATGAGTCATCAGCCCTATGGCCTTTACACACATTAACCCATTTTGTTCTCACCACAACCTTATGAGATGCTGTTACCCCCATTTTTCAGATGAAGAAACTAAGGCACAGAGAGGTGAAATCACTTGCCTAAGGTCACACAGCTGGTAAGTAGCAGAGCTGTGTGGCCTGGATCCGAAACCCACAGCACCGGTGAGATGAGCGGCGGGTGAGTCTCCCTTGGCCTCTCACCATATGAGGTTGTCTGGTTCAGAGGGTGAGGCTGTGCCCCATGTCTGTCCCCGATCTAGGTACTAATGCCATGTGTTTTCCCCAACTCCTCACAGGAAGGCCGGTTTTCTTAGTCAGCTTATCAGGCAGGGAAGGAGGGCAGAGTCATGCAGGAGCCGGGTCAGGTGGTTTGGCCGCAGTCCCCAGCTCAGCCTCGCCTGCCGCTGACTGAGGACCCCACCGTGGGGAACAACCAACCTCAACAGGAAGAAAACAGACCCGGGAGGTTCTCCTGCCACGCCTGCCGTGGCTCCACCTGCCCCACAAGTCACCACACCCAACCCTCCCAGCCCAGTGGATTTGCAAAAGAGAAAACAGAACACACACACAAATAAACAAATAATCACCAACCCCGTGCTGCGTTTCCTGGCATCCGGTGACTGTTTGGTCAAGAGCTCCCTCCCTCTCTGTGTACCCGCTGGACACTCCTAACCCCCTCCAGCTGCTGCCGGCTCGGGTGGCTGATCACAAGCTCAGCCCCCAGGCAGGTGCCTCCCACTCCCAGGGAAAGGATCCAAGGAGGCCAGCAGCCTAGATCTGCCAGCCCTAAGCCCCACTGGCCACCCTCTGCCAGCTCAAAGTCACCTTTGCTACAACTCCTCTGCTGGCCAGCCGGTCAGAGCCAGCCCAAGACCCCGTCCCTCTCAGCTCGGCAGGAACCAGGAACCACTCCCTACTGGGCAATCATTAATCGGATTCTTGACATTCCTCTGCCCCAGGTCGGCTTGGGAACATGCTCCCCAGAGGAGGAGGAGCAGAGGCCCAGGGCTGCCATCTGGACATGCAGCTGGCGGGCAAGGTGGTGCTGTCTGCCACTGCCCTGCTCCTGGCGACCGCAGCCTACAGGCTGTACAAGTCAAGGCCTGCCCAGGCCCCACCGGGGGGTGGGAACGCCAAGGCTGAGGCCAAGGAGGAGGCGGAGGGCTCCAGGCAGCCTGCCATCCAGGAGGCTGTTTCCGGGGCGCCACAGTGGGGCCTGAGACGCCGGAGGGGAAGCAAGGGGGCCGGAGCATCGCTGGGCTGCAGCTGGGAGAATCCGGAGGGTTCCGGAGTCCTGGCGACAGGAGCGTCTCCTGCAGAGTCGGAAGCCCGAGCGACTGGGAAACCCGAGAGGAAACGTGCTGGTGAAAAGCAGGGTGGGCAGTGCCCAGACTCTGGCCTGGCACCTCCTCGGGGCCGTGGCCAGGAAGCCGGAACAGCTGTTGGCGGTAAGCTGCCCCGTCGCCCCCATTGGTGCAGTGAACCCCAAAGCTCCCTAACCGGCCTCGCTGCAGCGGACAGCAGCGGTGTGAGTGGTGAGCTTGCCCCATGGCGGGACAGCAGATCCCAGAAGCAGGAATCCCCCGACCGGTGCGGGGCGGCCCACACAGAACGCAAGAGTGACATGAACAAGAGCTGGGTCTTTACCCGTGTGACCGGGGTCCACAGGCCAGAGGCTGGGGCCCTCCGGGCTGCCTCGGACATGGGCCTGGCCCTGCGTCAGCAGGAGGGAGCCACCGAGGCCTCCTATACCTTCTTGTCTGTGGCCCGGGTTCGAGTGGAGGAGAATTTCATACCGGAGAAGATGGAGGGGACCAGGCCCAGGCTGAAGCGCAAGGTGTACGATTACTGTGTTGAATCCACCTGTCAGGCCACCTCCAGGGGCAGGCTGGCCCCCCGAACAGCAGCCCTGGTGGAGGCTCCACCCCCTGTGTCAGGGCCAGGCCCCCTGGGAGTGGGGGCAGCCTCGGGAGGCCAGGCCGATGGCAGAGTAGATGGAGAGGGGACAGCCGCCCCCCCCCAGCCTGTGCTGTCACCCTCCGCACAAGGCTTCAGCAGGAAGCAGAGCCTCTTTCAGATTGTGGAGAACCCGGAGCTTCAGCTGCAGCTCGATGACTTTGGGGACCCTGCTGCATCGTGCCCAGACCAGAGCGCCCTGCCCACCAGCCCCATATCCCAGGGTTCTCTTGGGTCCAGCTCAGCTGGAAGCAGCGGGAAGCCCCACCTGCACTTTGTGGCTGGGGCCAATTTCTTTCACCTCCCGCTCACCCCTGGATCAGCCCCAGAAGTCCGCCTGGATCTGGGCAATTGTTATGAGGTGCTGGCCTTTGCCAAGAAGCAGAGCCTGGAGGCCCTGAAGGAAGCCGCCTACAAGGTGATGAGCGACAACTACCTCCAGGTCCTGCGCAGCCCGGACATCTACGGGTGCCTGAGTGGGGCAGAGCGGGAGCTGATCCTCCAGAGACGGCTCCGGGGCCGCAAGCACCTGGTGGTGGCCGACATGTGCCCCCAGGAAGACTCCAGTCGCCTCTGTTGCTATGACGACGAGCGGGATGTCTGGCACCCGCTGGCCCGTCTGCCCCCTGAGGCTGTGTCCCGGGGCTGTGCCGTCTGTAGCCTCTTCAATTATCTCTTCATCGTGTCCGGTTGCCAGGGGTTTGGGCACCAGCCCTCCAACCGCGTCTTCTGCTACAACCCGCTGACGGGCATCTGGAGTGAGGTGTGCCCTCTGAACCAGGCCCGCCCTCACTGCCGGCTGGTGGCCCTGGATGGACACCTGTACGCCATCGGGGGTGAGTGTCTGAACACGGTGGAATGCTACGACCCTCGCCTGGACCGCTGGACCTTTTCCCCGCCGCTCCCCAGTGACACCTTTGCCCTGGCGCACACGGCCGCGGCGTGTGCCGGAGAGATCTTCGTCACCGGCGGCTCCCTGCGCTACCTGCTGCTCCGTTTCTCGGCCCAGGAGCAGCGCTGGCGGGCCGGTCCCACCGGGGGCGGCAAGGACCGCACAGCCCAGATGGTGGCGGTCAAAGGCTTTCTCTATCGCTTTGACCTCAACCGCAGCCTGGGCATCAGTGTGTACCGCTGCAGCGCCAGCACCCGCCTCTGGTACGAGTGCGCCACATATCGGACTCCTTACCCGGACACCTTCCAGTGTGCCGTGGTAGACGACCTCATCTACTGTGTGGGGCGCCAGCGCACCCTCCGCTTCCTGGCCGACTACGTCTCACCCAGGTTTGTGCCCGAGGACCTACAGAGCTTCCCCTCCCCGCAGGGCACCCTCCTGCCCACCGTCCTGACCTTGCCCGGCCCTGATGTGCCCCAGACCAGGGTCTAGTGGCCCCTCTGCTGGGCCCCATCTGCAAAACTAGAGGCAAAAACATCCCCTACCCATCATCCATGGGCCATTTCTGGGAGATCAGGTGGCCTGGGAATCTGGCCAGCAAGAGGTGAATTCCAGTCCTTTCTCCTCCACTGGCTGGACTTCTTAGCTGCATCTTTGCCCCCATTGGGCTGCAGAAACCCAGTGTGGAAATGGAACTCGGGACTGGTGCTCTGAGGCCCAGGATGCCCACATCCGCAGGGATGACCATCACCTTGCTTGAGCTCTGAATGGGGGGCGGGTACCAGGACCCCAGCAAAGTTCAGGGGCACAGCCTTATCACAGTCTGGTTCCGGGGGCCAGTTGACCCCCAATGACCCCTCAAGCTGACCCTGCTGGATCTGGGCTAGACCTCCATAAGCCACCAGGGCCTCTTCCTAAACATTGGCCACTGAGCCCCAACCTCCAAGATTCCCAGAAGCACCTGGGACACGCAAGTGGGGAAAATGAAGGGAGGCGGCTCCAGCAGGACCGGGAAGGAGCCCAGGAGAGCCCCAGGGGGCCCGGCCAGAGGGAGAGATGGTTGGAGAAGCAGAACAGCTGAAGTTGGAACAGCCCACGGGAACTCTTGTTTGCAGAATAAACTGACCAAAGCCCACTTTAATTTTTCTCATTACCTGGAATTCTAGTATACTGGAAGGAGGAGAAACCTCCATTTTCAGCATCCATTTGTAAAGGCACATCTTCTTGCAGGGTTTACTGAGAATACAATTGATTCTGAATACGAGGTCTCAGGAGAGCGAGGAAAAAATATGATCCAAGGGCCACCGTCTGCTGGGCCCACTGTTATATGACCACTGCACTCTCTCCCCAGATCTCAGAATCCTTCACAATACAGCTCCCCATGCAACCCAGCCCTCACCCTGGAGCTGGGGGGGCAGTCACCACCAGTCAGCCCTTCCAGGTAGTGAGAGGTGATGGCAACCTTTGCCCTCCCTGTGCCTTGTGGTCACCTGGTCTGCCTCATCAGACAGGAGAGGACCAGGGAGGGGCAGGTCCATGATGCAGCTGGGGAACTAGAAAGTTCTAGTGGTTCATTGGGAGACTGGGATCTCCTTTCATATCAGGTTTGGTAAATTCTCAAAGGGAAGAAACTCTTCAATCTCAGGAAGTTACCTTTCTTCCCAGAGGGAGGGGAGAGAGACTGGTCCAATCTATTACTGCAGCCCTGTTCCATCTCCAAAGGAGACACATATACAGAAAGGAAAGCAGAGATGCTCTTGGTCCCAGCCAGAAGCCAGGACGCTGGGACTACTTCTAAAGTGACAAGCTGCATGAGGAAAGAAGCAGAGAAGGGAGGTGCACCAGGGCAGGTCCCACAGGTGGGGAGACAGGAATGCTCAGACTTCAGCATCCCTATCTTAAAAATGGGAAGGACCATCCATGTCCTTCTCTGCCTGGGGGATAAAGGTGAGCACCTGGAGAAAGTTCTTCCCAGTTCTGTGGGGCCCTGGCAGGAGCTTGTGTTCACTGCAGCTGTTGGGGCTGATCTGGGGTGGGGGATCTTTTTGGAAGATGCAGGATTGGAACAAAGAATGAGAGGAGGTTGGTACAGAGACGAAGCCTTTTCTTGGACCGCACAAGGCCACCTTCCCTATTCTGGGGCCTGGGAGGCGAAGCTGCTTAGTTTATTTCTAAGTTGGAGGCTGGGGAAGGAAAGATCGCTGGGACTATGGCTGGAGCCTGCGGAGGGTGACCTCCTCCCCAAACCCCTCCACCACAAAGGCCACACTCAAGCTCAGAGTCAGCACTCAGGCATGAACCTCCAAGGGACCCAGGGGAATTGGAGATGTGATGCCAGGCAGGGAGAAGGGTTTGTTCAGAAGGAGAACCCCATCTGGGAGCTGGGGCAGGTAGAGCCAGATCCAGCCCCAGGGGCAGGTCTCCGGTAAGGAGGCTGGCAGGGGACAAGACCTCAGCCAAGCTGGGTAGGGTGGGGGGAAGGGCTCCAAGCCAAGGGTGAGCTAGGGATCACTCTGGAAAACTTCCAGAAGCCCATTGCATACATATGGCAGGGACTAGGGAAATGGATCAAGGGATAAGGCAGCAGAGCTTGTTCTAGATGGTGGATGTGGTCTTCACGATGAGAGGGAGAGCTGAGACTTGAGCCTGGGTTCAGGTACGCCACACATCTTGTCTGCCTCCTATGGTCCCATGGCAGACATCACTAAGCAATCACCATGTCTTTTCTTGTTGAGCTCTTTCAATGGCCTCAGAACTCTTTCAACATGGACCCCAGGCAGTCATTACTGATAGATTAGAGCTGTGCATTTCTTATTCCTGGCCTGGGTCTCCAGAGCTGGGTTTAGGGCTGAGAGTGGTCAGGGCTGTCGTGTTAGGGCAAGGTTCAGGGGGCCTGCAAAAACCACCTGGTGCCGTGATGGTCAGGGTTCATTTACAGACTGTTTAAGCCAGGCGCTGTTCCGGGTGTTGGAGATACAATACGTCCCTGCCCTAATAGACCTCACATTCTAGCTGTAGAAAACAGGCAATTTTAGAAAACAAATACATAAACAAACAAATAGAACCCATGCTGCATACAGGCCATAGAGAAAGAGAAGGCAGGCAAGTGAGATCGTGCGATCAGGCTCCCTGATAAGAAGAGGCTGGGCAGAGCCCTGAGTGGAAATCTGGAAGATGCAGAGACCAAGACTGGCTCAGGGCCTGGGAAGGCTGTCTCTGCCTCCTGAATGACTTTGCCACACCAGCAGGGGAGGGCAGGAGTGCCTCCCAGGCACTCCGTCCTGCTGTGTGAAGAGGGCAGGAGTCCAGCTATTTGCTTTAGCCTTTCCTGTGAGGGAAAGAATCTCATTACACCAACATGTATGAAAGAGGGTCTTTAGATAGAGGTAAGCTACATTCCCGAGAGAGAAGCAGAGTTTGCACCTTTAAGGGTGAGAGTCAAAATAACACACAGACGCCACACCTGAATGTGTGGCTGGGTGTCAGTGAGCCCATATGACTCCATGGAATCAGAGTCTAGGATTTCCACTTGACCTTTTTAATAGCCTTGTCTGTTGCCCTCTAGCCCTCAGCCTCAGAGTGACCTGTGTGTCACTGGGCTTCTCCACGGGTCATCTGTTCCTGCTTTCCCAGTAAGAGTTCTTTCTTCTTTAGGAAAAAAAAAAAAACAACTTAAGTTTGTGTTGCTTTGCACATTAGGCCAACCATGCCATTATAGAACAAAAATTGGAAAATAGAGAAAGGTATAAAAAATCTCCCCAGTTTCGCCACCCAAAGACAGACCCCAACTGTGGTGTAGGTCCCTCTGGTCTGCTTTTCTTGTGCATGATTTTTGTTTGGCTTGATTTTTGCCTAGATGTGATTGTGCTGAATATACAATTCAGTTGCTTCCCTTTTTTACTTAGCTTTATAGAATAAGCGTTTTCCTGTGTTATTACAAACCCTTGGTAAACGTCATTTCAATAGTTGCACAATATTCCATCCAGTGGACCTGCCATGGTTTATTTAAACATTCCCCCCTCCTTCAGGCCTGTAGATTTTTTTTTTTTTCTGTTGCTATCATAAATAAAACGTCTTTTGTTTTCGCGTTCCTCTCTATCTGAGGCTTCCATCAATGTTTACAAGAGAAGCTCAGCCTCGGTTCTGTCTGGAAGAGCCAGGTTGTTGAAACAACCATAGAAACCACAGCAGTTGCCTGGGGCTGGGGCCTGGGCCCTGCTTTTACTGTAAGGCACAGAGCTGCCCTTGGAAATGACCAGCAAGAAAGACAAAGTTGGAGGCCCTCCTGTCCTATGGGATTCCTGGAGCCAGGATATAAGATAAGGACCCCTGCTCTGCACACGCCAGGAACTAAGCCACATGCTTCCTACACCTCCCCTCGTTTATCCTCACAACAAGCCCATTTTACAGGTGAGAAAACTGAGGCTTGGTGAGTTCAAGGAAACTTGCCTCCATGGCAAAGTCCGAAAGACCCTCAATTTCCTTAAAAGCATCCTTAAACCTGCCCTGCCCACTCTCAGCACATTGCTATTTCCATTCCCCTACCATGAGATGCAGAGCCAAGGACTTGACCTCAGCTGTCTCGTGGGCTGCCCCTAATCCCTGTCCATCCCCCACCAAGCAATTATGCTCTATCTTTGAATTTGGAACTCAAAAGAAATTGTCTTAAGCTCTCTGATCTTCCATATCTGCAACAGTAAAGTGGCTTTGCCACTGCCAGCCTCGCGAGAATGTTATAAGAACTAACAAGAGAATATGTGTAAAGCACCTGGCTGCTCCAGTGGTGCTGGAGTGGCTGCTCCAAAAGTCAGTCTCAGAAGAAGCATCATCTTCTGCAGGGAGGGTGCTCTGAGCCACCTCGGGGGGAGGGACCTCTCCTACTCCCACTCCCGTTTCTCAGTGTCCTGGCCCCTGAGGAAGGAGGTTGTCTGGCATTTAAGCCCAAGAGGCCCCATCTTGTGTAACAAGGTGTAGGGATTGGGGGAGGATGCTCAAATTATGCATAGTTTCGACCATCCAGGCTTTGAGACAAGCCTGTACAATCTTCTACCAGGGTGAGTGACTGGTTGGCATGAGGTTCCCAAGCTCAAAGCATTAAGCATTTCCCCAGGTCATCCGACAGCAGTGAAGAGCTTCAGAGGCTGCCCAGAGTCCCTGGAAACCCTGAGAAGGTGTAAGGTGGAGGGGGGCTCCTTTCTCTTGCAGATGGGGGGTCAGAGCCCCTCAGAGCACCTGGGAGGCCCATGCACTGTGTCTGGCCTGCAGATATTCTGAGCCCCAGATGGGTGCCTGGCACTTCCCACCTTGGTCATCCTTACCTGGAAGGGCCCTGTGGCCCCAGGGTCACCCTCGGAGTCCCCTGAAGCTGCAGCTCCAGCCAGGAGGAATCCCCTAGGCAGATGGGAGACTGCGGTGGAGGAAGGGGGATGAAACACAAAGGGAGGAGGGGCCTCCAGGGAGCGGAGATGAGGAGAGAGGCAGCTGGGGAGACAGAAGGAAGGATAGCCTGAAGGCGAGTCTCTACAAACAGCTGAGACTCAGGTTTTTTGAAAAGTGGGGTGCGGGTCAAAATAAAACAAAATGAAAAAGCGATCAAGTCTCTGTCATGTTTCTGTGTGCAGGGAGGAGGGGGAGACACGGATCTCGCACCAGTAACAATAACGACCTCGTTCCCCACACCCGGCTCTGTGCAAACACTTAACCATCCTTCCCTCATCCAACCCTTCCTGAGACATCGCTGCCTGAAAGTGATTATCGTCATGATACAGGGGAGGAAACGGAGGCAAGATGCTTCACGAAAATTAAAAGTTACTACTTACTATCTATTCTAACATCTACATTATCATTATTAAAAAA
The DNA here is from genome assembly GCF_949752795.1 of Hyperoodon ampullatus. Classification (NCBI taxonomy): domain Eukaryota; kingdom Metazoa; phylum Chordata; class Mammalia; order Artiodactyla; family Ziphiidae; genus Hyperoodon; species Hyperoodon ampullatus. The sequence goes on from NC_136915.1 coordinate 14,990,896, forward strand.
CTCAAAGAGAGAAATTAATCATTGTCAATATGTTTATTGAGTGCTAATTGATCGCCAGTAGGCACTGTGCTTATATGATCTCGTTTTATTCTCAAAACTACCTGGTAGGGCTTCCCTGGTGGCGCAGTGGTTGAGAGTCCGCCTGCTGATGCAGGGGACACGGGTTCGTGCCCCGGTCCGGGAGGGGACACGGGTTCGTGCCCCGGTCCGGGAAGATCCCACATGCCGCGGAGCGGCTGGGCCCGTGAGCCATGGCCACTGAGCCTGTGCGTCCAGAGCCCGTGCTCCACAACAGGAGAGGCCACAACAGTGAGAGGCCCGTGTACCAAAAAAAAAAAAAAAAAAAAAAAAAAACTACCTGGTAGATAACAAAACTGGCCAAATTCTTCCCTTCCCATCAACTTCTCCGCCCTTGAATCTGGCAGTGGCATTGCTTTAACTAGCTTGGGCACTGGGTTTACTCTCTTGTGGTTCTTAGAAACCCTGACATTTCCACCATGTGCACAAGCCCGGGCTAGCCTGCTATACACACAGGACACACATGGCCCTCTTGCCAGTCTCCCCAGTCCACAGCCAGCCAAACACCCGAGCCACTGACCACCAGCTGACCACAGATGCCCAAGTGAGCCCAGCCAAGACCAACAGACCACCTGACTGAACTCAGCCCAAAGTGCTATGAATGAAAAATACTGCCTGCCATGTCAGTAAACAAAGAATGTTGCAGCCATCAAGCCATCACATTACAGCCGCCCCGAAGGTGAGCCCTGAGGGAACCCAGGATGGAGGCAGGATGCCCATCATCTACCAGTCAACTGCTGCAAGCCACCCACGAGGGTGCACCCTGAGGAGATTTAGAGTGAGAAGCCAGGATACTGGCCCCAGATAGCTGAGGTGCATATCACAAGAATAATTTCAATGAGCCCAGACTTTGCATTTTCCCATACACAGAAAAGTGCTAAATTTCTTAAATTGAGATATCTGGTTTTCCTTAATTAACAGTAATCTTTTGATGGTCCAACTATCTGGTTTTTGTTGCAAAACCCTATATGTCCTCTCCCGCCCCCTCGCTTGCCTTGTTGGAGCAGTCTCTCAGAGTTACCTGAGATGCTGTGTCCCAGGCTTAAGTCCTCAGTTTTGTCCACTGAATAAAACATAACTCTCAACTTTAAGGTTGTGCATTTTTTTTTCCAGTTGACATTGCCAGTCCACTGACTCATGAGCAAAATAGCAGGCTGTGGGTTTAAGCCACTACATTTTGGAGTGGTTTGGAACTCAGCAGTACACAAGCGATACAGCAGTCCTGTAATGTACACACTATTATCACCACTTTATAGCAGAGGAAACTAAATTTCAAGAAAGTGAACTCAATTTCCCAGGATCGTACTGAGAGAGAGGCTGATACACCAATCCAGGTCTGCCTAACTCCAAGTCCTGCATCATTCATCATACAGCCATATGGTTCTGGTTCTGTTTTAGCCAGAGCCAGGGCATTGGGGTCCCTCCTGGTGAAACTGCTAGGTGATGTTTCAAGGCGCTCTGAGGTGCTCCGGTTCTTTAGCACAGAAAGAATTCAGCAAGAAGCAAAGTAATAGATAAGAAGTGATTTATTAGAATAGGACGTTTGTGAAGCTTATAAGCGGGCCGGTGAGATCTTCCCAGAAAGAGTAGGTCAGCTCCTTGAAAAATAACCACTAACACTTATTGATGGCCAGGCTCTGCTCTAAGCACTTGACTTGCAGTAATTCATTTATGTCTTAAAATAACCCTGTGTGTTAGATAAGCTACTATTTTGCACATGAGGAAAATGAGGCTCAGAGAGTTTAAGTAACCTGCCCACAGCTGTGTAGCCAACACGTGATAGACCCTGTGATACCCCAGGGTCAGCCCAGTGTCATCAGGAGACAAATCAGCTATGAGGACAGGGAAGGCTTTGCCTCCTGCCCTCCTGCCCCCCAGCATGTTGGGGTCAAGGCCTTGACTGCCTTGCTCCCTGGATCTTGTTCCCATGAGTGTCTCCAGTGTCTGGTCCAGGATCTGGCTCAGGGCAGGATCTCAGTGACACTTTACTGAAAGAAGGAATAAAAGTGGCAAGTGCCACTGTATGACACTGCCTGGCTTCCAGGCTGCTTGGACCCCTCTTGACCTTAGGGCTTAAACCCCTGCTGGTGTTTTTGTAGACTCCCTACAGCTTCCTGGTATGTGTTTGATCCCTGGGGTGAGGATTGGAAATCCAAAATCCTGAGGCCACTCGCCCAAAACCATGGCCCTTCTCATGACTCAGAAGTTTAAACAGAGATTTCAAATCCATCATCATCCCATTTCTCAGATGAAATAAGTTAGGTTCAAACAGATCTTGTAGCTGTGATGTCAATATTCATCTCTCAAGGACGTGACCATGTGGTTTCATCATCTCAGGCCCAGTCACTCCCCACCCCTCAGTCGGGACACCCCATGCTGCACACATAACCCCCCCCCACTTCTCATTCCACAGCCTCAGCCTGCAGGTCTGCTGGCCCCAGTGAGTTCCCAGTGGGCAGTGAGGATGTCTTGGCTGCTTCCATCCTGGCACCGGTACAGAATGGCCACACAGCTTGGCTCAGAAGAAGCTGAGTTGTGTCCTGGTTTGAAATGCACCGTCAGGTACTGTGACTGGGTGTTCAGCACTGCCCAGCTGGGTTGATTTCCTGTCTCCAGGGAGGACTGTTTCATACCTTCTGTCCTTTCCTGAAACACCCTCTGCATTGGCATGCAATATCAGGGCGCAGGGAGCCCCTCAGTTCTTATAGCACAGAGCACAATAGTTCTGCTGCAGCGGTCAGCACCTGTACGCGGCCCACGTGAGGGGCAGGCTGCACTGCCTGGCGAGGTACCGCCCCCGGGGAGGGCTCGACTGTCAGGAGGTGGTGTACAAAGGAAACCATAAACAAGACCAAAAGACAACCCTCAGAGTGGGAGAAAATATTTGCAAATGAAGCAACAGACAAAGGATTAATCTCCAAAATTTACAAGCAGCTCATGCAGCTCAATAACAAAAAAACAAACAAGCCAATCCAAAAACGGGCAGAAGACCTAAATAGACATTTCTCCAAAGAAGATATACAGATTGCCAACAAACACATGAAAGGATGCTCAACATCATTAACCATTAGAGAAATGCAAATCAAAACTACAATGAGATATCATCACACACTGGTCAGAATGGCCATCATCAAAAAAATCTAGAAACAATAAATGCTGGAGAGGGTGTGGAGAAAAGGGAACCCTCTTGCACTGTTGGTGGGAATGTAAATTGATACAGCCACTATGGAGATCAGTCTGGATGTTCCTTAAAAAACTACAAACAGAACTACCATACGACCCAGCAATCCCACTACTAGGCATATACCCTGAGAAAACCATAATTCAAAAAGAGTCATGTACCAAAATGTTCATTGCAGCTCTATTTACAATAGCCAGGAGGTGGAAGAAACCTAAGTGTCCATCATTGGATGAATGGATAAAGATGTGGCACATATATACAATGGAATCTTACTCAGCCATAAAAAGAAACAAAATTGAGTTATTTGTAGTGAGGTGGATGGACCTAGAGTCTGTCATACAGAGTGAAGTAAGTCAGAAAGAGAAAAACAAATACTGTATGCTAACACATATATATGGAATCTAAGAAAAAAAAAAGGTCACGAAGAACCTAGGGGTAAGACGGGGATAAAGACACAGACCTACTAGAGAAAGGACTTGAGGATATGGGGAGGGGGAAGGGTAAGCTGTGACAAAGTGAGAGAGTAGCATGGACATATATACACTACCAAATGTAAAATAGATAGCTAGTGGGAAGCAGCCGCATAGCACAGGGAGATCAGCTCGTGCTTTGTGACCACCTAGAGGGGTGGGATAGGGAGGGTGGGAGGGAGGGAGACGCAAGAGGGAAGAGATATGGGAACATATGTATATGTATAACTGATTCACTTTGTTATAAAGCAGAAACTAACACACCAGTGTAAAGCAATTATACTCCAATAAAGATGTTAAAAAGAAAAAAAAAACTTAAAAAAAAATAAAAATCCAGACTCCCTCCGCCTCCCGGTGGAGAACTCAGGCTCAGTCTCTGCACAGGCTCCTTGATAACATCCCTCAACAAAGTCACTCCAGTCCTCTCTGCTGATGCTCCTACCTGCTCCTCGCTCCTTCCAGAGACCGTAGAGGAGGCGCACCCTCCTTCCCCCTCAAGCCCACCCCCTCTTACCTTCTTTAGGACTTCACACCACGGACAGCCCTTCCCCAGCACCAACAACCTCCCCTATTTCAAATGAAAAAGCCACTTTCACATGATTTGTCTGATAGTGCAATAAATAAAAAGCCTGAATACACTTTAGAAGGTTAAAAACACTACCCAAATATAATGCGTCTTGATTTGTAATGAGTGTCGAGGTGCTGTGGCATCTCTGCGTTCTTGAAAACAGTTCATCCTCTGAAGGTTTGTGACTGTTTCTCCTGCAATCATGTTTATACCATCACATTTAACAATCTTGACTTTGTAGAAAATAGGAGGGTTAGCTGATAACTCGCCCTCAATTTGGATGGTAACAAATCCTGAGCGAACTCTTTAAAAAAAACAAAACAAAACAATAAAATCTTCTCTTACAGAATACTTTCCATCTTATTTGAAGGAAAGGAGCCAAACTGTTGGATTGTACATAGAACTGGTTAAACCCATACCTGGTATCTTTCAGCCTCTTGATTTCACTTCCCAAGCCGGGTCTCTGTCCCCTGGACCACACAGTAGGGTGGGTGATGGGGAATGATTATCAAGTAGGGCAACATCAGCCTCAAGAAAACCCAGGGAGGTAATATGTTTAAGTTGTCTTTTCAAAAATACATTTCTTCACTGGGGTAAAATACACGTGACACAAATTTACCATCATAACCACATGAAAATGTACAATTCGGTGGTTTTAAGCACATTCTTAACATTGTGTGTTTATGTTTTATCTGGTTACAAAAGATATACAAACATTTAGTGTAGAATATATGATTGGGAAAATACAGAGAAGCCCAAAGAAGACAGTAGAAATCACTCCCACTTCAAAGTAATCAGTTATCATTTTTGACATCTTTATTTCCAATGTCTTGTTACCCATAGTTTTAAAAATTAAAAATGGGACCTTACTCTGTACTTGCTGTGTAACCGACCTTTACTCCCATCAGAATATTGTGACTACTTTCAAGTTTGAAGAATGTATCACTGGATTTCTTTTTATTGTGATAAAATATACATAACATAAAATTGACCATTTTAGCCTTTTTTTTTTTTTTTTTTTTTTTTTTTGCGGTACGTGGGCCTCTCACTGTTGTGCCCCCTCCGTTGCAGAGCCCAGGCTCCGGACGCGCAGGCTCAGTGGCCATGGCTCACGGGCCCAGCCACTCCGCGGCATGTGGGATCTTCCCGGACCGGGGCACGAACCCGTGTCCCCTGCATCGGCAGGCGGGCTCTCAACCACTGCGCCACCAGGGAAGCCCTCAGCCATTGTTTAATGTGTACGGTTCAGAGGCAGCAAGTACGTTTGTTGCAAGCATCACCACCTTCCACCTCCTGAACTTCTTCGTCGCCCTAAACTGACACTCCTTGCTCATTAAACCCTAACTCCCCATTCCCGGCTCCTCACCTGCACCCCTGGTAAGTAAAAGTTGTCTTTAACTTTGGAAAACAATCCCTTACAAGAATAAGGAAGTTCTCTGCTCCATCAGCACGGATCATTGGCAATGTGCCTTAAGCACCAAAACACACTGGGTTTCATTCATTCTGGAAAATTCCACAAACTACACAGAGCCCAGCTCAGCAGGATGCTTTGGGGCAAAAGAATAAAAGGCTTATTTCTCAAAGACGTTTTGGCTCCTTCCCCATTTCCATGGGGAAAGACAAAGGGAAAAATAACCTCTCTGTTCTCTATGATCTTCCTCCATCCTCACACTAAACTCATTACTTTTGGTGATTTAACAAAATATGGTTGGGAAAAGCTCGAGGAATAAAACATGTTAACAATTGTGTTATGTTGTGGATCCTAATTATGCAGTCGTGTGCCCCTAAGATGCATGTTTATTAAATGTCCACTCCCTGCAAGGTGCTGCGGTGCTGACTGTGAACAGGTTGGATGCGTCCTCCTGGGGAAGCCAGGAACACACAGGTGAACAACTATATAGGATAAAGGCAGGTGGGCGTAAGCTCAGTGCAGGAAATGAATGGAGTATAATGGAGAGGGACAGGAGGGACGTGGTTCATTGTGCTCAAGGTGGCTTCTCGGAGGAGGTGGCAATGAAGTTGTGATACGAAAGATGAGAAGGACTTGGCCTGGAGGAAGAGAGACAGAGGAGGAGAACAAGGGCAAGAGGAGGGACCGCCAAGAGAAAGGGCCCTTTGTCCTAGGCCAAGCGAAGGCCAGTGTGGCTGGGGAGGTGGCAGGAGGCAGGGCAGCCAGGTCACGCGGGACACCGTCAACTGTTGGCTGGAATGAGAAGTGTGGATTTTATTCTCAGCCCAATAAGAAACCTTCAGACGATTTTTTGTTTTGCTTGTCAGTACACTTTTGATTTCAGGAGAGTTTTTAGAACTTAAAGTTGCAAGGATAATACAGAGAATCCCCATATACCCACTACTGTTAAGATCTTACTTGAGTATGGTACTTTCATCACAGCTAAGGAACCGACACTGATACATTGTCATTAACATTAGTCTATACTTTATTCAGATTTCCTATATTTTTTCTTGATGTCCTCTTTCTGTTCCAGGCTTCCATCCAAGATGCTACATTAGTTTTTTTTCTTTTTTTTTTAATTGAAGTATAGTTGATTTACAATGTTGTGTTAATTTCTGCTGTACAGCAAAGAGATTCAGTTATACATATATATACATTCTTTTTTATATTATTTTCCATTATGGTTTATCCCAGGATATTGAATATAGTTCCCTGTGCTATACAGTAGGACCTTGTTGTTTATCCATTCTCTATATAATAGTTTGCATCTGCTAATCCCAAACTCCCACTCCATCCCTCCCTCCACCCCTTGGCAACCACAAGTCTGTTCTTTACGTCTGTGAGCCTGTTTCTGTTTCATAGATAGGTTCATTTGTGTCATATTTTAGATTCCAAATATAAGTGATATCATATAGTATTTGTCGTTCTCTTTCTGACTTACTTCACTTAGTATGATCATCTCTAGGTCCATCCATGTTGCTGCAAATGGCATTATTTCATTCTTTTTTATGGCTGAGTAGTATTCCATTGTATATATGTACTACATCTTCTTTATCCATTCATCTGTCAATGGAAATTTAGGTTGTTTCCATGTCTTGGCTATTGTGAATAGTGCTGCCATGAACATAGGGGTGCATAAGATGCTACATTACTTTTAGCTGGCATGTCTCCTGAGGCTCCTCTGAGTTGTGATGGTTTTCCAGACCTTCCTTCTTTTGTGTGACCTTGACAGTTTCGAGGAGTACCGGTCAGGTATTTTGTAGACTGTCCTTCAGTTTGGTTTTGTCTGACGTTTTTCTCATGGGTTATGGGTTACTCGCCTGGGATTTGGGTCATGGGAGGAAGACCACAGAGGTAAAACCCCACTTGCATTACATCATATCAAGGGTACCTGCAATCAACATACTGATCACTGTTGATGTTGACCTTGACCACCTGGTTGAGGTAGCATCTGTCCAGTTTCTCTGCTGTAAAGTTTCTCTCTTTTCCCTCTTTCCATATTCTGCTCTTCAGAAGGAGTCACTGTGTGCAGCCCACATTCACAGGATGGGAAGCTATACTCCACCTCCTTTATGGGGGAGTAGCTCCATAAATTATTTGGAATTCTTCCATATGGGACGTTTGTTTCTTCTTCCCCATTTATTTACTTATTCAATTATCTACATCAGTATAGACCCATAGATACTTACTTTGTACTTTGGGTTATATTCTAATACTATGTTGTTTATTTTCTTGCACAGATTATTCCAGCTTTGGCTACTAGGAGCTCTTTCAGCTGACTCCTGTGTCCCTTTGACGTAAACCCATCATTTTGTTTCTTGAACATTTCCTTATTTTCTGTCACTACAAGATGCTTCAGGCACATCTTATATATTCCCTGCCCAGTCCTAGAATCCACCATTTCTCCAAGGAGCCTTAGTTCCTTTACTAGAGAATGGTGTTAGAAGCCAAGGTCTGGACACTGGGTCACAGAGGTTTTTAGGCACAAGGGTGGCATTATCTGATTTCCATTCTAAATGAGTTCCTCTGGATGCTGTGGAAAGCATGTTGGTGGGTGGCCAGAGAGGAAACTGTGATACCAGTTAGGAGGACATCACAGTCATTCAGGTGAGAGGTGTGGGGACCCACTTGGAAGAAGCCTTCTCGGAGCTTCCTTTATCTCACTGAAAGAAAAACTTCTAAGAATGAAACTATCATAAATTCCCTTCTCTGAGGGAGTTTTATGGCCATGAAAAAGATGGACGAGATCACTCACTCCTGCATAAACAAATATTATCACAAATTTTCTTATTTCCTATTTGTTCCCCTAGAAACCCATTTGTTCTTTCCATAGAAGCCTCTTCTCTTTCCCAACCTTTAGCTATTGGGGGAACTACTTCTTTTGTGAGCTCCCATCTACACATGAATAAATTTGGGGTTTTTTTCCTCCTGTTAATCTATCTTTTGTCAGTTTAATTTGTATGTTCCCAGGTACTGAGCCCAAGAGGTTTTTCTTCCCTGATAGAGACAGTGGCCTGAGCTACACAAGGACACAAGGTCAGCTAGAGATGAGTTCATGTGATGGCAATATACCCACCAGATTGTTCCTCTGCCCAGCCTCCTTCAGCTCCCAGCCCAGCCTACCTTTACCCCTCAACCCTTCCAAAACATTCCCTTTCTCTTCTCTTTTCCTGAATTGATTTCTGTTGCTTGCAACCAGGAACCCTAACTCAGCGAATCTAGTAACTTTCCCCCTTGACTTCTACAGTGGACTCCTACAAGACATCATTTCACCATCTTCCAACTCTCACACAGAGCCCAGCACGTGCTTGTTGAGGCCAGATTTGTGCTACTCAGTAAACAAAACAGTTGGCTGTGCCATGAGGCACCATCGACAGACCTATGGGGTGCAACTTGTTACCCCACTTAAGAAAATGAACTGTTTGCAAGTCATTTTCCCACATTCATTTGCATGGAAACAGTTAGTATGCTAATTAAAATTGAGTCTTATCTGTTCATTAAAGGAAGCCCAGCAGGACCTTCCGTTGGCAAGATGGGGTTGGCAGAAATTTGGAGGTTCTCTGGTACTAGAAAAGAAGGCATCTTCATTCCCCATCAAATGTTTAATAATTCAGGTGACTGCAGAATTTGGCTGACCCTCCATTCAGGCTCAAAATAGCAAGGTTGGCAAGCACTGGTCCATCAACATCCACATCCCAACTCAAATGAGTGAGAATCTGTAATCCTTCTCCCAGCCTGGCCTGGCTGGACTGTGCCTTGCTTCATAAAGGAAAGGTTTGTTGCTCAAATTAATAGTGCAAACAAGATTTTAGAGGGGAATGCTTAACCTACTTAAGAGAACACACTGTTTTCAAGCAATTAGTACTATTTGCACACAGTGAATGAGCTAATTGCAGATAAACCTTATTTCTGCTTTGAAGAGGGATCCAGCAGGACCAGTACTTGGCAATACTTGGCCAACAGTTAGTATCACCACATGTTCCTGAAAGGAATAATGTCACAATTCACTGAAAACAATCTCCTATATTCAGATTTCTAAGTCATTCTCAGTAATAGTCACCAAGCCTTAATGTCAGCATCTACAAAGTGGGGGTGATACCTATTCATAGGGTTGTTATGAGGAGTTACTGGGTGCATGTATTCCCATAAATAGCAGCTAAATTCACTCTGGCCTTCCCCCAAATTTGGTCAAATGAGCAGACAGATTATGGGCTCAGCTGCTGATGGGGACTACCAGGCAACCTGCTGACTCTTGATTCAGCAGCCATTGTATTTATGGGATGAAACATCATCAGCCTTCCATCTGGGCTCTACTACCAACCAACTGGGCAACTTGGGACCAAACCTATCTCCTCTGTCAAATGAGGTAGATGAGTTAGCTTTGTGGTTTTAAACTTAAAAAAAATGTCTTTGCTTGCTTATATTCTGTCAGAGAAGAAAAACTTCCTCTATCTTCTTAGGGGTGTGCCTGAGGACCTGCAAATTAAACTAACAAAAGACATTAATAGGAGGAAAGGTACACCATTTTTATTATTTTATATGTGCATGGGAGTTCACAGAAAAGAACAGAAACTCAAAGAAGCAGTTAGACTCAGGGGAGTTAATACTCTTTTAACAAGGAAAGAGGGTTTGGTCTTCAAGGGACAATGAATTATGGGAAAGGGACTAGGAAATATGTGGGGGGAACTAATGGAAAATAAGGGTTATTTTAATAAGGTCTGTTTACGAAAATTTATCTCGGTGTCCATTATCCATCTTTGATATGAGTTGCTCTTCTCTCCCTGGTACTGGAGAAGGGGAGATCTTCCTCAAAGGGAAGTTTATGCCCTGCTTTTAGGCAGATAAGGGGAAGGCAGAGAATTCTTCTTGCATCTGGTGATTCTCAATTGCCTTCAATGCAAAATAATCCCATGTCAAAGTGGCATATTTTGGGATGGCATGTTCTGATCCCCTTCAGTCCCAAGTGGAACCATAACAAGGATAGACCAGGATGGAGTCTTACTGAGTTGAGAGGATCCAGCCCAGAGAGTCCGCTGGCTGAGGTCTCTTGACCACGGGACCTTGAAGCCAGGGGAACCTCGGAGAACCCAGATGGAAAAACATTCCTCTCCTCCTTCATTCATTCCATGAATATTTACTGAGTACCCTCCACATGCTAGATACTGTCTTAGGCATTACAAATAAATCAATAGGTAAAGGAACAGGATGATTTCAGATGGTGAGAATTGCTATGAAGCCAATAAAATAGGGTGATGTGATAGAGAGAGTCTTCCTCTGCATTTCCAAGAAGTCTATTCTGAGAAAAGGATTTGAGCACAAATAATTTCATTAAACAGATAATTCCCGGAAATGTCGATAGGGGAGGGTGAAGTCAATCAAGGAAGGGAAGAAAATCAGTAAGGAGGTTGCACGGAGCTCAATCCTATTGGAGAACTCAGGGAGCCATTCAGGGCACGCCTCAGCATTATCCCACCTGAAGGGAGAGGGGACTGGGGTATTTATCCACCAACTCCTATCAGTCACTGTTTGGGGGCTGCTCTTGGGGAAGAAGGCAGGGGGCAGTAATTCCCTGACATTTCCACACTGCACATGGGCAGTGCCACACTGGCACCCCGAGAAAGCCCTCAGGCAGCCGAAGGAGCTGGCAGTTGGAAGTCAGACCAGCACACAGTGAAATGGCTAAAACTAAGGGGCTATATGCAGGGGAGCCATGGTGTCCCTGCAGGCAGCAGGAGGGGACTAAGCCGCTCAGTGGTTTTTCAACCACTAATTTCACCAGAATTTTTTCTTGGTGGGGCGGGATGATGGTGAGCCATGATATTCTAACTATTTTCTATTTCTTTCAAAGAAGTGTCAAATTTACAGAAGAGTTGCAAGAATAGTACAAAAACCTGTTTTCCCTGACCTTTTTTTCTAGAATAGCTTGGTGACAGGATGCTTCATCACTCCCAAATTCTTTAGTATTTATTTATTCCCTGCGAACAAGGACATTCTCCTACATAACCGTAATACAACTACCAAAATCAGAAAATTAATATTGATACATTACAACCATCTGACTCACAAAGCCCAGTTGTCTCAGTAATGTCCTTTATGGCGGAGTGATCTAATCAGGATCCCACATCACTGAAGCTCTCTTCAGTGGACCATCCCTCCGTTTTTCACAACCTTGACCCTTTTGACAATTTCAAGTCAGTTATTTTGGAGAATGCCCCTCAATCTGGGTTTGTCCAATGTTTCCCCATAATTAGATTTAAGGTATACATTTTGGCAGGAATGTCACAAAAGTGCTGCTGTGTTTTTCTCATTGCATCCTATCAAGTGGTACACAGTTTTGATTTGTCTCATTACTGGTGATTTCATCATGTGATTAAGGGGGGACCTGCCAAATTTCTCCATATAAAGTTACTATTTTTCCCTTTGTAATTAATCAGTATGTTGTGACAAGGTACTTTGAGACTATGTAAATATCTTGTTCTTCATCAAATTTTCACCCACTAGTTTTTACATCCATTGATATTTCTTGGCAGAATTTGTTATTACTATGACGGTTGCCAAAAGGTGACCTTCTAATGACATCATTCCTTCTACATTTATTAGTTGGCTTTCTATGGTAAGACCTTTCTCTTCTCCCCACTTATTTATTCATTCATTTATTTATATCAATATAGACTCATGGATTCCTGTTTTTTTCAGTGGATTATAATCTGTCACTAACAGCATTTATTCTGATGCACAAATTGTCCCAAATCTGGCCAATGGGAGCCGCTTGAAGCTAACATCTATGTCCTTTTTGACATTTTCTCATCCTACTTTGAGCAGTCCCTTACTTCCTAACACAAAAAGACACTCTAGCTTATCTTGTACTTTCTCTGCTCCAGCTTGGAGTCAGCCATTTCCTCAAGGACGCCTTATTCCTTTTAGAGGAGAAAGGTATTTCGAAACCAAGATCTGGGTGTTAAGGGTGTTTATTGCTTTGGGGTGTTGGTGCTTCTGGACCCTCTCAGTGACCACATGTGTTTAGTTCTGTATCTACTTTTTCATCTACCTGTATCTATGGAAAACATGAGTTCATACTGATACCTCCGATTCCAATCCAATCCCACAGAGCTTATTCTAGTTTTTCTCCCTTTCCATATTCGTAACCCCTCAGGCAATGAGAAACCTGGCTCCCATTATCTTCAATATAGTTAATGATTGGATCAATCCCCCTCAAGTAATAATCTCCCATTGCCACTATTGTCATCCATGCAGTCACCCTCTTCATCCTGCCAGGGCATTGTTGCCCCATGCCAAGCCCCCTCCCCAAACCCTCCCCCATGCAAACACCCTCTTCTCTCTGCTCCAACACCTCCCCAAGCTGCCAAACCACAAGCCCCTTGTCCCCCATTACAGACGTCTACCTTGCTTTTCCCAACCCGATAGCTTTTGGACTCCATTATTTAGGAGGGCAGATAGGAAAGAAGGAAGGCGTGAACTGGAATTCTAATTCTGACAATGCAGCCTGTCTTAGGTTGGATTCTCTAGAAGTAGCACCTGAGAGCAGAATGCATATGTACGTGACTTACTGAGGAAATGCTCTCAGAAGAAATTAGCAAGGTGGTAAGAGAAGCAGGAGGGAGAAAAGAAAAGGAGCCACACAAGAGAAGAGAAGGTCACAGTGTGATCCATTCACAGAAGCAGCACAAGACCTGGGGATGAGCAACCTCATCATGAAAGGGATCCGAGGGGATCTTGGTGGAGCAGCAATGGCCTCTGCTACACATCCATTTTCTCTTACTTTAAAGGAAATCAAGATTTCCATTCTGGACACATTAGGAATGTGTGACAGAGGTCAGCAAAGTTTTCTCTAAAGGGCCCAGATCATAAACATTTTAGGTTTTGAAGGTTATAGAATTTCTATCATAATTACTTAACTCTTTTTTCTAGCTCTCAAGCCAGCATAGAAAATATGTAAATGAATGGGTGTGGTTGTGTCCCTATAAAATCAGGCAGAGGGCCGTATTTTGCCCTCGGGTCGTAGTTTGTGGATCCCTGCACCCTCTCTTGTCAAGTTATGAGTCAAAAAAACTCCAGGCACTTTGTGGTGACCAGTAGATGAAGCCTCCCTCTAAAATAACAAGGTTCATTTCTTCCAGCTCTTTCTATTGCTTTTCAAGGCCTAAGCAGGATCAGCAGAGAGGGATTAAGGGAAATGAGGTCAAGAGCTCTAAATTTTCTCCCAGTCTGGGATCTGGAACTGAATTAAAGGGCAAATTGGTCAGACAAGGGCCTAAACTCTCTAAGGGGCCTAAACAAAGCACTGGAATAGTGAGATAACGGAGAAAATTAAACTGAGTGGCTTAAAAAGATGACAAAAACACATGTAAAACAATGAATATAACACCTGCCTCACACCATATACAGAAATTGACTCTAAATGGATCAAAGACTTAAATGTAAAAGCTAAAACTATAAAAGTCTCATAAGAAAACATAGGTGTGACCTTGGATTAAGCAAGGGTTTCTTATACATGACACCTAAAACATAAGCACTCAAAGAAAAAAAATAGATAAATCTGACTTCATCAAAATTTAAAACTTTTGTGCGTCAAGTGACACTGTGATGGCTAATTTTGTGCCAACATGATGAGGCTGTCATACATAGTTCTTTAAGCAAACTGTCTAGATGTTGCTGTGAAGGTATCCTGTTGATGCAGGTAACATCTAAAATCAGTTGACTCTAGGTAAAGAGATTACCCTCTACAATGTGGGCAAGCCTCATCCAGTTAGTTGAAGGCCTTAAAAGCAAAACCTGAGGTTTCTGGGGAAAGAAGAAATTCTGCCTCAAGGATACATTACCAATCCTGTCTGAGTTTTCAGCCTGCAGTGCTGCCCTATATATTTCAGACTTGTCAGTTCCCACATTTTTGTGAGCCAGTTCCTTAAAATAAATCTCTTTTTTGTGCCTTGTATTGTTTCTGTTTCTCTGGAGAACCCTGACTAATATAGAAACTAACAAGATAGTGAAAAGATAATCCACAGAAGAAGACCTAGTCTTATATCTGATAAGGGTCTAGTATCCAGAATATATAAAGAACTCTTACAACTCAACAATTAAAAGCAAAATAGGGACTTCCCTGGTGGCGCAGTGGTTGAGAGTCCGCCTGCCAATGCAGGGGATGCAGGTTTGTGCCCCGGTCCGGGAAGATCCCACATGCCACAGAGCAGCTGGGCCCGTGAGCCATGACCTCTGAGCCTGCGCGCCCAGAGCCTGTGCTCCACAACGGGAGAGGCCACAGCAGTGAGAGGCCCGCGTACCGGGAAAAAAAAAAAAAAAAAAAAAGCAAAATAACCTAATTTTAAGAATGGGTGAAGAGTTTGAATAGACATTTCTCCAAAGAATATATACAAATGGCCAGTAAGCACATGAAAATATGTTCAGCATCATTAGTCATTAGAGAAACGTGCTTTCTTTCAGGAAAAGTTTATTGAGCTTCTTGAAACTGTGGGTTTATAGTTTTCATCAACTTTGAGAGCATTCTGGCTATTATTTCTTTAAATTTTTTCTACCCTCATCCCCTCCTTCTGGATCTCAGATGTTAGATCATTTGATATTGTCCCATAGGTCACTGTTTATTTTCTTCTAGTCTTTTTTTCCGTGTGTGTACTTTGTTATGGATAGTTTCAATTGCTGTTTCACATTCCCTGATCTTTTCTTCTGTAGGCTCTAATCTGCTTTTAATCTTATCCAGTGTTTGCTTTTCATTTCAGATACTGTAAGACTCACCTCACTAATTTCCCTTTTTTCTGGGGGCAGTCCATGCTGCCTGTTTCCAATAACTGAAAAACCATTGCTTAACACTTTGTCTCATTCATTTTGTCTGCTTTTCTTGTTGTTTAAGGTGGGAGAGTAACTCTGGTCCTTGTTTCTCCATTAAGGCCAGAAACAGAATTCAAACACGTTTTAAAACCAGCACAATTTTAAATGGGATTTTTTTTTTTACTTTCGCTTTCTGATCGTTCATTGTTAGCGTAAAGAAATGCAACAGATTTCTATACATTAATCTTGTAAACTGCTACCTTGCTGAATTCATTTAATAGCTCTAATAGTTTTTGAGTGGAGTCTTTAGGGTTTTCTGTATAGAGTATCATCTGCATATAATGACAATCTTACCTCTTCCCTTCCAATTTGGATATCTTTTATTTCTTTTTCTTATCTGATCACTGTAGCTAGGACTACCAATATAACATTGAATAGAAGTGGTGAGAGTGGACATCCTTGTCTTGCTCCAGATTTTAGCAGGAAGGCTTTCAGCTTTTCACCATTGAGTATTACGTTGGCTATGGGTTTGTCACAAATAGCTTTTACTATCTTGAGATATGTTCCCTCCATACCCACTTTAGTAAGAGTTTTTATCATGAATGAATGTTGAATTTTATCAAATTTTTTTCTGCATCTACTGAGATGATCGTATGGTTTTTGCCTTTTCTTTTGTTGGTGTGGTGTATTGCATTGATTGATTTGCATATGTTATACCATCCTTGTGACCCTGGGATGAATCCAACTTGGTTGTGGTGTATGACCTTTTTTATGTGTTGTTGGATTCAGTTTGCTAATATTTTGTTGAGACTTTTGGCATCTATATTCATCGAAAATATTGGCCTATAATTTCTTTTTTTGGTAGTGTCTTTGTCTGGTTTTTTAGTATCAGGGTGATGGTGGCTTCATAGAATAATTTTGGGAGTGTTCCCTCCTCTTTAATCTTTTGGAAGAGTTTGAGACATATAGGTATAAGTTCTTCTTTGTATGTTTGGTAGAATTCCCCACTGAAACTGGGACTTTTGTTTGCAGGTAGTCTTTTTTTTATTACAGATTCTATTTCACTTCTAGTAACTGGTCTGTTCAAATTATCTGTTTCTTCTTGATTCAGTTTTGGCGGGCTGTATGTTTCTAGAAACTTGTCTATTTCTTCTAGCTTGTCCATTTTGTTGGCATATAACTATCCATAGTATTTTCTTATGATAGCTCTTATATCTGGAATTTTAAAATAATACAAATGAAATTATTTACAAAACAGAAACAGACTCACAGACATCGAAAACAAATTTATGGTTACCAAAGGGGAAGAGGGAGTAATAAATTAGTAGTATGGGATTAATGGATACATACTACTACGAATAAAATTGATAAACAACAAGGATTTACTGTATAGCACAGGGAACCATATTCACTATCTTGTAACAACCTATAATGGAAAAGAATCTGAAAAAGAATATACATATATATATATACATATAACTGAATGAATAAGTTTGCTGTACACCTGAAACTAACACAATATTGTAAATCAACTATAGCTCAATTAAAAAAAAAAAAAACAGCACAATAAACTATTTAAGTTGGGAGATGAGGAACCAGGAAGCAGATTCTGGCAAACAAGTTGATCACGAATCACTTCCTAAGGAGGTGGGTTCTGTTCTGCAGGACTTTGGCTTTGCTGAATGAGGTTTGCAAATCTGAGGCCCAAACAGATTGCTCAGCACACAGGCTGAGCCCAACCACCAGGAATCTTCCTCTGCCTACCCCTGGCATTCAGCTTCTCTTTGAAAGAAAATTTGAACGAATACTGAAATCATTGCTTTTGAAGGGACACCAAACTGCTAGCCTGCCCAAGACACACCCAAGTCTCTATCTGTCCTGTTAGGAACAACAGGACCCGGGGAAGGCTGGATCCTAGGGAATCAGAAATGAGAATTCTCATTTGAAAGTAATTGTTCTGCATGCCAGTCTGATCATGTCACGGTAACTGTGGCCATTTTTAGGGTAGAGGTCAGGCTTCTTCAGGGCCTACAGTGAGTGCCCTTTGAGATCTAGCACACCTGTGGTTCCAGACACACCAACCCTCCCAGGCCCTCTCACATACCACCAGTCCTGTTTGACCAGCATCTCTTTGCATGACTTTTTCCCCATTCAATCTAAGTTACCTTCTCCTTTTTACAGCTGCCTAAAAATAAAAGGAATAACACCTACTTCCTTATCATTAAAACTGGGGAGTAGGGGCAGAGAGGGAGATTAGACTTAACCCCGAGAATACTGTTGCAGGAGGGACGTTGGATTCACAGTCAAGGCATTTCGGATCAGCTGATCTGACCTTGTGGGGCTTGGATCCCTGCCATTGCCTTGAGTTGAGCCAGGCAGCTTGGATCCTTAACCCCAAATCCTGCAAGAAGATAGATCAGATGTTAAGTCTCAGCCAGATTAGGATAATACAGGCATTGATGCTTCAAACACTTAACTCCTGAAATAATCAGTATGGTACAGTCTGAGTCCAAGGAAACCTGGATTCAAATCTTGGCTTTCCCACTCACCAGATTTGTCAGATAAGTTTCCCTCTCTCTCTCTCTTTCTCTGAGCCTTAGAGATTTGCCTTGGAAATAAACAGAGATGATCTTAGCCACCACCCCTCCAAAGCCTGTTGTAAGATTATATGAGATGGTGACTGTGAACTCAGCCCAATGTCCAGCACATGAAAAACATTCATTGAACATTAGCTGTTGAAGAAATAGAAATGGCCACTTGTCACTAGGCTGAGGCTTTACTACTGATGTGCCAGAGAGCCTATCATCAGTGAGACCTCATCAGGACCTTCTGTCTTTGGTCCCTCTCGGCACAGTTTATATAATCAGACCAACAATTCAAGTTTTTCTTTGGCACCTGGCACATGAGTTAATTCCTACATGGACTCTGCGACATGGAACACTTTCTCTGATTGAATAAAGGAAGGGAAACTCATCTGACTGACTGGTTTGTTGGCTGATTTTTGCAAGTAACTCTCACAAACAAGGAAAAGGGAAAATCTATAACTGAACGGACTTCAGTATAGTGTAGCCAGCCAGGACGCTGGCCATATTTTCTGGGCTAGAAATGAAAAGGAATATTTTCCCCCTTCTCTGCAGGAACCAGTCTGCCTTTAGAGCTGTGTATTTCATACAGGCCACTACTGGCTCTCACACTTTGTGGGTTTGGGGGAGTCTCAGTCATAATTCCAAATCTTTTTCTCAAAGTTGTTAAAATTATTGTCTGTATAAATAAAGATGTATTTTATGGTTCCTGCTGAGATGACCATTTCAGATGACAATTGCCCCTAACCACTAGCAGGTCTAAGTTTGAGATATGTCTCCCTTCCGCCAAAAGACTGATAAGCAAGAAGGTAAATGATGTTGGCTTCTGGTGGTTTCACAACTCCTGGACAAAAAGCAGAATGTTTGCAACTGGTTTCTCCTTGTGGCTTTGGTTACACTAAGAATAAAAAAGATTTTTGAAAGACATGGAAGAGTGAAAAGTAATTATTATTCACTCTCCCACTGGCCAGGACTTATGGATGATGGAGGGATTGGGGCACATATAAGCCTCTCTGCCCTTTCTTTGGTCAGCTGGGACGCCTACTTCTTGGGCGTCTATTGTGCTAGTATGTGTTAGTATGGTTGTAAGTATTAGGGTAATGATATAGAGGACTAGGGAGCTAATTAGGAAAACAATTATTAATGTATGATCATGGAAGTGTAGGAGTTCTTCTATAATGGGTGATGTTGCATCTTGGAAGCCTAGTTGAAAGGGATATGCCATGGAGATACACAGGATTTTCACTTGTGACTTAACTTTGACAAAGTTATATAAGATTTTACTAATATCTCATTTATAAAGAAAGACATAGTGGTTATGGTGTTGGCTTGAAACCGATTAGAGACGGTTCCATTCCTTCCTTTCTTGATCATTTTGGGTTGACATGTGCTGGTTCTTCAAATGTGTGATATGGTGGAGGACACCCATTTAGTCATTCAAGATTTGTGGAGGTGAGGTCTACTGTGGGACTTTGGGACTGGGATTACAACCATTGTGTGACCAAGGTATGGACGTGCCTGGCAAAAGGCAAAGCTTACCTGCTCATAAGTAGTATCAGAAAGTCTAGAAAATGATGTCATACTTGTTTTGGTATATGCTGCGTAGAGTTCTTATCTCATAAAGGGCCACATAATTCTCTGCTTTGTATAGAATTTCATAAGTTAGACCCCTCTCAAAATCATAGTGCCCAATCTATTTAGGGTGACTCCTGGGTTCAGAAAGCAGCATGAGCACTGTGTTAAAGAACCTGCAAACAGTTCGTTCTCTTAAGGAGATCAATCACTATCCCCCTGCCTTTGGTCCATGCCATTGGTACATTAATGGTGCAATTCAATTCCACACATACTGCCTGAGCCTCCAACTGCTACGGTTGGGTGGGCAGCCTGCGTGCGTGCGTGCATGTGTGTGTGTGTGTGTGTGTGTGTGTGTGTGTGTTTGGTGGGGAATGAGGTCCAGAGATAATAATTAAAATACAGTGACTGCTCTCCAAAACCCATCTTTGGAGATCACAGGTGCCTTTAAGATACTCAGAGTTGAGACAACCAACAAATTGACACCAGATCCCTCCCTGGCATCCCCAGAGGGCTAAGTGCCACCTTATGGAAGCACAAGAGGCATGGAGGAAAGAGAACACATAGTTTTGAGGCCTGTTTGACATGTCATTCACACCCTCCACCTCCCCCTCTATCATTTTCCTATGTCACCAAGGTAACAAACACATCACTCACTACCCCTACAGGTACAGCAGCCAGACCATCAGAAGGGCAATGTTAATGAAAGGTGCTATCTGGAAAACCAATGCCAAGCCAGGCTGACATAATTAGCAGTATTTGTGGTCCCTGGGGTTTGGCAAGTGAGGATGGAGTGGGAGGACAGTTGAGGAGGGAGGGAGACATCCTCTTCCAAAGCTTCTGGAACAAAGAGAGCAATTTGGATGGCTTCCAGTTAGGGACAGTAACTTTCCAAGTGGCCATTAGTGCCTGCCCAGCTTCTGAGAGATGGCTACACACAGCAAATATACAGGGACGCTTAGCCTCCCCTTAGCTCCAGCTCATGAACTTTCAGGATGTCGAGAGCTTCAGATTCAATCTTCATTGCTGCTATTCCATTGCCAGAGGGTGTTTTTCCCCCAAGAAAGTTCCATTTGCATCACAGCATTTGGAGTGCAGCTGAATAATATTCTTGACATCCCACATACCCTCAGAGCCACTTAAAAAGAGTCATTAGTTCTCTGAGGTTGATAAGGAAAGGAAAAACATGCATGTGGCAACAAATACCCTTTGAATCTGGTTTTTAACTTTCCAGTAAGCCAACTTTACTTCTCTATGATCTTGAGCAAGGAGATTAACCAGGACTAGCTTTGTTTTCCTCATTGTAAAAGAGGGTTAATGACACATACATCCTGAAGAACTGTTGTGAGAATCTATGACAAGGGTGCAGCTTGGTAGATGCTCGATGGTATGTGGTGATGGTGACAATGGTGATGATGATGATGCTGATGATAGTGGTGATGATGATGATGAAGATGGTGAAGATGGTGATGATGATGATAATGGTGATGATGATAATGATGAAGATGATAATAATGGTATTTGCTTCCCCCTCAGTGATCTTGTTTCTCAGAGTGGGGAGGACTAAACAACATAACGTAAAGAGGAGATGTTGATTGATGCACTCATGTATTGGTGGTCATTGTACAATGATGCATAATAACGATAATTACCATGAGCAGAGAATACGTTTTCAAAGGACTTTCACATGCGTTACCTCATCTGAACTGTTCCACTGCTCTGTGAGGAAGTTACTATTATTACCCTCAGTTTACTGATGGAAAAAAAAATGAGACTCAAAGATTAAGAATCTTGCCTAAGTTCCCACAACTGCTAAGTAAACTAGCCAGGTCCTGAACTTGAGCCTTGAGACTGCAAATCTGATATTCTTCCTGTGACACAACTATGGCCTTCCAAGCATTTCAGGGAGTATGGAGAGAAGCTAACAACATTGATTGAGGTGGTTTCAGCACATACACTTTATCAATAAAAGAGATCAAGAGACAGAGATCTGAAACAGAAAGTGTGGGCTGGTGACATCTAACGCTCACTGTATCTGTGCAGGAGAGATGGGAAGTTGATACAAGCTCACTGAAAAGCCAGAATTCCAGAATACTTTTAAAGAAGTTGTTTCTGCAAGAGGGAAGAGATATGGGAGCATATGTATATGTATAAGTGATTCACTTTGTTATAAAGCAGAAACTAACATGCCATTGTAAAGCAATTATACTCCAATAAAGTTGTTTAAAAAAAGAAAAAAAAAGCAATTTGAAAAAAAAAGAAGTTGTTTCTGTTATCACTTGCTGTATAACAAACCACCTCAAAATTTAATGGCTCAAAATTACAACCGTTTTACTTTCTCTCACAGTTCTGGAAATTGGGAGGACATAGGTAATTCTTCTACCCCATACTATGTCAACTGGGCTGCAGTCATCTGGGTGCAGACTAAGCAGAAACATCCAAGATGGCGCACTCCATGGCGGGCAGTTGATGTTGACTGCTGGCTGATATCTCAGCTGGAGAGCTTTGGGTCTACATGGCCTCTCTATGTGGCTTGGGTTTCTCACAGTGGGCAGCTGGGCTCTAAAAGGGAGACTCTCAAAGGCAAGCATTACAAAAGAGAGGAAGGAGAAGCTAACAGTTGTCTTAAGACCTGAACTCAGAAGTCCCAGAACTTCACGTCTACTACATTCTATTGATCAAAGCAGTCACAAAGCCAACCCACGTTCAGAGAGAATGGAAATAAGCTTCACATGTTGATGTGAGAGGAGGCATGTGTTGGCAGGGAGGGGAGGACTTGATGACAGCCACCTTTGAGACGAGAAGCCAAGTTGTATCATGTTCAAGTATGAATTACACTGAACTTATGTACTATTATCCCATTAGAGTAATAAAAGCAATAATAACTGTCACTTACTGAGTGAATTCTATGCACAGGTGATGCGTCATCTCTATTCTCACCAGAGGCAGGGATTATAGAGATTAAGTGATTTGTCCAAGGCATGACACCTAGATACAACACTCAGAGGAAGGAAAAGGGCCACCTCTGCCTGGATGTCCTTTCTAGAAGAGTGAAAACTTTTTGTAGTGGCCCCCTCTGCCCCCAGCAGATTTCCTCTCACTCCTCCTTGGCCAAGATTGACTTGTATGTCCATTCCTAAGAAAGTCACTAGTGAGAGCACCTGGTATAAGCTGGTACTTCCCCACACAAAAATGGATATTTCTGCACCCCTCTGGGGGGCCATCCTGAGGGTCTTAATGACCCCACCCCATACCTAGCTATCTTGAATGCTAAAGGGGTTTGGTCTCTCAGCTTAGATAATCACTTGGGTGGAGGTGGAGGCATGGATGCTGGGGAATCAACCACAAAGACCGCTAGAAAGGGGCAAAACCAGGACCAAACCACATCTCTTTCCATTCCAAAGCCCATATCCTTTCCATTACTCTACCACATCTCAGAACAGATGGGATGAGAAAGAAAGCTCCAGCTTCTTGCCTTTGCTGATCATGCTGATGACTCGGTAATGCTCATCAGACACTTGAGTGAGATGTGTTCCCTGTGCCTTTGTATCCAAGGGTCCACTGTGGTGGGTAATTGAGAGCAACACTCACAGCACAGCCTCCCGAGAGGCTAGAAGAAACTGCTCTCCTGCTGGCCTGTGCTTTGTGTGGGTTTGGACTGCATAGAGACAGGTAGAATGTGATGGCTGCATGTTGTTCTGAATCCCTCTGCCTGGAGTCTGGTCCATCCATAGCTTTTCTTTGTAGTGTCTGAGCAACGGTACATATCTTGAAGGACATACCTCCTTCTTCCATGAGATCAAATTCAGACCTCCTAATTATAGCTCTTGGGAGAGAAGTCTCAGTTTGAGCAGGGGCTGTGGATAACTAAAGAGCCAAACCAGGTGGGCTGTAACATCCAAGCTGGCTTCTTCTTGCACATGCCTGGCACATCAAGCTCCTCCATGTGACCTCTCTCTCCAGCAGGATAGTTGGACATCTTAACATGGCTGCTCAGGGTTCAAAAAAACACAAAAGCAGAAAGTTCCTGTCCTTCTATTGGCTAAAGTCCATCATTGGGCTGGTCTCAATCCAACACAGGATGAGATTACGCAAGGCTGTGAATACAGGGAGCTGTGGTTCATGACAGCCATCTTCAAAGGCTATTGACCACGCACATAAAATAGAACATCCAGCTGCTCAAGCTAATACACTGAATCCAGATTCTGTGGTGAGTTCACCTCGATGCATTTGATCCACTGTTAAATCAGAAAGGTGATTTAAAATTACATTTCTCCCTCCCTGGTTTAATGCCTTCAGAGTCTATGCCCACTCATCTCCACATTTTCTGCCAATGTAGATTACTAAAACATTTCCATTCTTTAGGTGCATGAGATGCTTGTATCTAACTTTAATTACTGCTCTAGAGGCAGTGGTGTGATAGAGGTGGTCAGGAGGAAACATGGCTTCCCTTTGTAAAGTGGAGGTCATTCCAGGATTTCCAAACAAGGCAGGATTCACTGACAGGGGATGCTCAG
This sequence comes from Hyperoodon ampullatus, assembly GCF_949752795.1. Classification (NCBI taxonomy): domain Eukaryota; kingdom Metazoa; phylum Chordata; class Mammalia; order Artiodactyla; family Ziphiidae; genus Hyperoodon; species Hyperoodon ampullatus. The sequence goes on from NC_136915.1 coordinate 15,015,118, forward strand.
TGAATTTCAGGATGGATGGTATATCAGTCCTTAAAAGCCATTTAAAAATCTCAATTCCTGGAATCTTTTAAGAGTGGGAATCTCAAACCTACTCTTTTAAACATGCCCTAGCTCACACTTAAGAGACCTACTGAGGCTGTGAATTCAACCCATATGTATTATAGTTCAACAACCTGCAGGTTTAAGCAATGCAACTGTTTTCAGCTGTTTCACTTGTGGCTAAGAGAGACGAGAAATTACTTTTAAGGCAACCATAGAAGTTCCCTTGTCCTCTTACCAGAACTTGAGACATAAATACAGAAACCTGAGCTTACCATTTTCTTTCTGTAAACTGTATTGTGGTACAGTTAGAAATAGTTAACACACCCCAAAGTGCTTATATTCCTCATTCTTGCTCTGCTAGACTGTCACAGCATGCCGTTCCCCTGCCAAGACTTGCCTTTAGTAGACCATTCACTCTAGGTCCTATCCTTCCTGCCAACTGGATCCTCACTACCTTCAAATACAACCGTGTCAGGCAACCAGCCATAGATTTCCATTTCCTTGACAATCTGCAGTGTACAACCTAGGACTGTACACTAGGATTCAGTTACAGATAATAGGAATCACTCATACTAAGTTAGGCAGGAGGGCATCTATCAGCAAGTACTAAGAGACGTATGGAAAAGCAAGAGAAGCAAGCTCTGAGGTGAGCTCAGAGGAAAAAACCTCCAGTTTCCAGAACCATTCAGTCTCTGCTGTGATCAGAAAATCTTCCTCCTCCATTGCCAAGGAAACCAACAATTTAGGAAGCTGCTTAATGACCCTGTCTCTTCGTAACCCATGCTAGCAAAACGAGATGTCTCGTGTCCTACCTCTTTCCCTTTTAACTCAGTTCCAAATCCAAGTCTTGCACAGGAGATTTTGATTGAAGAAACCTAAATCACATCTGAAACGCTGGCTGCAAGGGAGTCTGGAAAATTAATTTTTATTTTTCCAGCCTCCATAGTACAGGAACACACTAGAAGGATGTTGGAATAGATGTTGAACAAGCAAATACGTATCACCCACCACACAGCCAATTTCTTCAGATCTGAATAATTCTTTTCCTGAAAGCCTCACTCAGAAATATGTTTTCAACTCATCAAGGGAACTTTTATCTCCATGTCAATTCAGTTCCACCAAGAACTTAGAGAGAACTGCTCCATGCTAGCCCCATGCTATGAGTTGTAGCTATGGAGAAGAATAAAGCCAGGCTCCAGTCCCCTCAGAGTTCATAGTCTAAAGAAGGATGCAAATAAACAGAAAATAAGCTGGAGAGGACCGAGAACAGAGGCAGTGGGAATGAAGTTGATTCCATATCATGGGGTGCATGACATGTTACAGTTTTTATATCTTTATAAATCAGAAAACTTTTTCAAGTCTCTACTCTGCTGGGTGGGGAAGAGATATAATTTCAACCATTATTGAAACCCTCTTGCTTATACCCAACGGTTCAATCAAGGTCCCAGAGCCTTAACAGCCCAGAAAGTGTGGGGAAGTAACTGACTGCATATTCCTATCCAAACCCATAGCATCCTTTAAAGTTATGTGGCTGCACTGTTTCCAGACCAAACCTGGGTATGGTGACCTTGATGAAGTGGATAAGACAGATGTTCCATGCAGTCATTCTCTATGGGTCTGCCATCTTGCTGGGGTGACTGTAAGAGGTTGGGGCTCCGGTACTCACTATTTGCACTTCAGTAACAAACTCTGTGCCACTCCCAGCCCTGAGGGAAGTTCTCCAAACTTCTCCTACCAGGCCATTGCCATCCCCTCTCTCTAATCCACTCATCGCCTTTCCCTTGAGGATATTCCCGCACTGGGGCATTAGAAATATAATACACCCTTTTTTTTTTGAAGCAAGAATAACCCTGATAGGGCTTCCCCGGTGGCGCAGTGGTTGAGAGTCTGCCTGCCGATGCAGGGCACACGGGTTCGTGCCCTGGTCCGGGAAGATCCCACATGCCGTGGAGCGGCTGGGCCCGTGAGCCATGGCCACTGAGCCTGCTCGTCCGGAGCCTGTGCTCCGCAACGGGAGAGGCCACAACAGTGAGAGGCCCGCGTACCGCAAAAAAAAAAAAAAAAAAAGAATAACCGTGATACCAGAACCAGACAAGGACAGTAAAAGATAGGAAACTTTAAATCAATCTCACATTTATGATCATGGATGCAAAAAAGTCTAAATAAAATGTTGGTAAATGGAATCTAGCAGTATATTTATTTATTTGTTTGTTTATTTATTTATTTTTTTAGCAGTATATTTAAAATAGCAATATACCATAACTAAGTAGGCTTTATCCTTGAAATGTAAAGACAATAATAATAACTGACCTTCATTAAAGGTTTGGAGGGGTGGATGGGGGAGGGATAGATTGGGAATTTGAGACTGACATGTACACACTACTATATTTAAAATAGATAACCAACAAGGACCTACTGTATAGCACAGGGAACTCTGCTCAATATTCTGTAATAACCTAAATGGGAAAAGAATTCAAAAAAAGATAGATACAGGTATATGTATAGCTGAATCACTTTGCTATACACCTGAAACTAACAAAACATTGTTAATCAACTATGCTCCAATATAAAATAAAAATTTTTAAAAGGGTCACTACATGCCAGACACTGTATATTCCTTTCTAATACTTAGAATCAATGAGAATATACTCTCATGTTCTCCATTTTGAAAGTAAATTGAAATAAGAGAAGTTAAGTAACTTACCCTAGGAACTCTGTTAGGTACTTCAACAACAGAAAACCTATCAAGTAATTTATCACAATAACAGTTTAAGAAGAATAATCTCTTTCTCATCCCAATAGATGCAGAAAATCATCTGAAAAACATTTAAAACTAATTCATGATTTTTTAAAAAAACACATTTTAAACTCAAAATGGATTAAAGACCTAAATGTAAGGCCAGACACTATCAAACTCTTAGAGGAAAACATAGGCAGAACACTCTATGACATAAATCACAGCAAGATCCTTTTTGACCCACCTCCTAGAGAAATGGAAATAAAAACAAAAATAAACAAATGGGACCTAATGAAACTTAAAAGCTTTTGCACAGCAAAGGAAACTATAAACAAGACCAAAAGACAACCCTCAGAATGGGAGAAAATATTTGCAAATGAAGCAACTGACGAAGGATTAATCTCTAAAATTTACAAGCAGCTCATGCAGCTCAATAACAAAAAAAACAAACAACCCAATCCAAAAATGGGCAGAAGACCTAAATAAACATTTCTCCAAAGAAGATATGCAGATTGCCAACAAACACATGAAAGAATGCTCAACATCATTAATCATTAGAGAAATGCAAATCAAAACTACAATGAGATATCATCTCACACCGGTCAGAATGGGCATCATCAAAAAATCTAGAAACAGGGCTTCCCTGGTGGTGCAGTGGTTGAGAGCCCGCCTGCCGATGCAGGGGATATGGGTTCGTGCCCCAGTTCGGGAAGATCCCACATGCTGTGGAGCAGCTGGGCCCATGAGCCATGGCCGCTGAGCCTGCGCATCTGGAGCCTGTGCTCCGCAACGGGAGAGGCCACAAGAGTAAGAGGCCCACGTACCGAAAAAAAAAAAAATTTAGAAACAATAAATGCTGGAAAGGGTGTGGAGAAAAGGGAACACTCTTGCACTGTTGGTGGGAATGTAAATTGATACAGCCACTATGGAGAACAGTATGGAGGTTCCTTAAAAAACTACAAATAAAACTACCATACGACCCAGCAATCCCACTACTGGGCATATACCCTGAGAAAACCATAATTCAAAAAGAGTCATGTACCAAAATGTTCATTGCAGCTCTATTTACAATAGCCAGGAGATGGAAGCAACCTAAGTGTCCATCAACAGATGAATGGATAAAGAAGATGTGGCGCCTATATACAATGGAATATTACTTAGCCATAAAAAGAAACGAAATTGAGTTATTTGTAGTGAGGTGGATGGACCTAGAGTCTGTCATACAGAGTGAAGTAAGTCAGAAGGAGAAAGACAAATACCGTATGCTAACACATATATATGGAATCTAAGAAAAAAAATATGTCATGAAGAACCTAGGGGTAAGACGGGTACAAAGACACAGACCTACTAGAGAATGGACTTGAGGATATGGGGAGGGGGAAGGGTAAGCTGGCACAAAGTGAGAGAGTGGCATGGGCATATATACACTACCAAACGTAAATTAGATAGCTAGTGGGAAGCAGCTGCATAGCACAGGGAAATCACATAGGTGGTTTGTGACCACCTAGAGGGGCGGGATAGGGAGGGTGAGAGGGAGGGAGATGCAAGAGGGAAGAGATATGGGAACATATGTATATGTATAACTGATTCACTTTGTTATAAAGCAGAAACTAACACACCATTGTAAAGTAATTATACTCCAATAAAGATGTTAAACAAACAAAAAAAAAGCCAACACATTTTGACTCAGAATCAGTTCGTCCATAAAAGCAATGGGAACACTAGCAAAAATGCGTCCAAATGAACTTCTTCAGAACTGTAAATTAACCAAAGTTTATGATAATAAAAGGAGCATTTATTCAGGAAAAAAAGCTGACTCTTGAAAAGGTCAGTGAGGTTTGTGGCATTTTAACTTTCTCTATTCCTATTTTTTTCTTCCTACCTCCATATCTTTGAAAACTGGCAGCCACAGAACCACAGTGGCTATAAAAACCAGTCACTGGAGGGGGCAGAACGGGTTTGAAACACCTCAAAATGCTCCCATACCCAGAAAAGTGTCACTATTTCACTTGTTTTTCAGCTCCTTGGAAAAGTCCTATTTGCAAGGCTTGTCATTATTTGACCTGACTCAGAGCCTACTCAGTGGAAAAAGCCCTAAGCCAGAGCATTTGTCAAAAAAATTTAGTGGCAATTGTTTAACATCACAGCTGCCTGAGGTGGAGACACAAATTGAAGCAAATAAGAGCCTGGCCAAAAAACTTAAAAGGAAAATCTGAGGAATGAGATGCCCATAAGGGGCTTTGAAAACTTCCAGTATATTCCTAAGAATCTAGAAGACCACACACATGTGCATGGCTATGCACATGCCCAGATAAGACCCGAGAAGATCCTTATCTCACATTTCTGGATGACCTTGAGACCCTGAACAAGCAGAAGGTCAAAGCTAATGCAGAGTTGTAAAATGCCAGAACACTGAAGACACCCAAAGCGTCCCTTGGCAAATAGAAGATTTATTGGTTCAAGGCATTTAAGAAAATCTCTGCCCAATTACTATCTGAACACTAAGATAAATAAGCAGAAACTTGAGTTATACATGACAGGGAACAGATTTTACATAGTTAGTCCAGAAAATCACTAAACAAACAGATGGGAGAAGTGGGGAGAGACAGCAACAACAATAAACTCTGAGGAGGAGGGGGAATCTGATTTTTAAAGTTGTCACATTATATTTTTTAAAATGTCCAGTATTCAACACAAAATTTCAAGACACAAAGAAACAGGAAAGTATGGCCCATATATAGGGAAAAAAATTCAATAGAAACTGTCCTTGAAGATACCTAGATGTTGGACTTACTAGAAAAAACCTTTAAATCAGCTAATGTAAATATGTTTTAAAAATTAAATGAAATTATGTTTAAATAATTAAAGGAGGGAACTGACATAAAGATAGTAGAATAGGAAGATCCTGAGCTCACCTCTCCCATTTACACAGCAAAATTACAACGTTTTACAGAGCAACCATCTCTGAGAACAAACTAAAGACTAGCAGAAAAGACTTTCCATAATTAAAGAGGTAAAGAAGGAGCCACAATGAGACAGGTTGGGGGGAGCAGGGGGAGCAGAGATGTGGTCTAGTCAGGGCCCCACACTCCCAGTGTGGCAACCTACAGGTGGGAAGGAAATCACAACCATGGAGGTTCTCCCAAGGAGCAAGGGGTTTGAGCCCTGCATCAGGATCCCCAGCCTGGGGGTCCTGCACTGAGAAGACAAGCCCACCAAATATCTGTCTTTGAAAACCAGTGGGGCTTATGTTTGGGAGAGCCAGAGGGCTATAGAAAACTGAGACTCCGCTCTTAATGGGCACACATAAAACCTCACTCACTTTAAGTCCCAGCACAGAGGCAGCAGTTTGAAAGGCATCTGGATCAGACCTACTTGCTGATCTTGGAGAGCCTGCTGGAGAGGCAGGAGACAGCTGAGATTCCCTTTGGGGACTGAGACACTGGTGGCAGCCATTTTTGTGATCTTGATCTACCATGCTGACACTGGCACTAACAGGCACCATTTAGGAATCCTTCCTCTAGTCTATTAGTGCCAGGGGCCCATCCCGACCACCAGCACACCTGCAGCAGTCACCCCTGCCACAAGAAAAGGGCACACACAGCCCACATAGAAGAATTTACTAGAAGGCCTTAGCAACAGATTTGCATTGACAGAAGAAAGAAGCAACAAACTTCAAGATAGGTCAATTGAACTTATTCTGTCTATGGAACAGAAAGAAAAAAAAATGAAGAAGATATATAAGCAGAGCAGAGACCTATGGGACACCATTAAACATATCAATATATGAATAATGGGAATCTGAAACTCGAGGGGAGAGAAAGGAGCAGACAGACTATTTAAAGAAATAATGGTAGAAAATCTCCCAAATTTGATTTTTTAAAAACAGTTATCTACACACCTAAGAAGCTCAGCAACTACAAGTAATATAAACTCAAAGAGATTCACAGCTAAATACATCATAGTCAAACTATCAAAAGACAAATATAAAAATGGGAATCTTGAAGGCAGCAAGAGAGAAGCAACTCATCACATACAATGATCCCCAATAAGATTGACAGCTGGATTCTCATCAGAAACTGTGGAGGTCAGAAGGCACTGGGATGACATATTCAAATTGCTGACAGAAAAAGGCTGTCAACCAAAAATTCTATACTCAGAAAAACTACCCTTCAAAAATGAAGGAGAAATTAAGACATTTCCAGATAAATTTAAATTGAGAGAATTTGTCGCTAGCAGACCAAAGAAATACTAAAGGAAGGGAATACTTCAGGGTAAACTAGAAGGCTATTAGTTAGTAACTAAACTCCATATGAAGATATAAAGAGGACTGATAAAAGTAAGTAAACATAAGAGACAATGTAAATGTATTTTTTGGTAATTCTCCTTTCTTTTTACCTTTTCCTCCTATCTGATTTAAAAGTCAACTGTATAAAGAAATAGCTACAAAACTGTGTTGAAGAGATTACAACATATAAATATGTAATTTGTATAACAATAATAGCACAAAGGAGAAAGGAGAGAATGGAACTATATTGGAGCAAAGTTTTAAAATTAGGTTGGTATTAATCCAAACCAGATAATTTTAATTAAGATGTTAATTGTAATACCTAGAGCAACTAGTGAGAAAATAACTAAAAAATATAAGTTAAAAAAACAATGGAATGAAAGTGATACATAGATAATATCTATTTAACACAAAATAAGGCATTAATGGAGGAAAAGAGGAACAAAAAGACATAAAACATATAAAAACAAACAGTAAAATGGGAGATGTAAATCCTACCTTATCAGTAATTCTGTTAAACATAGATTAAATACTCCAATCAAAAGGCAAATATTAGAAAAATAATTATTTAATGATTTAACCATATGCTGCCTATGAGAGACAAGTTTTAGATTCAAATACATAAATGATTCCATTTACAATAGCATCAGACAGAATAAAATGCTTAGGAATAAATTAAACAAAGGAAGTGCAAGGCTTGTATAATGAAAACTAGGAAACATTGTTGAAATGAATTAAAGAAGACCTAAATCAATGGAAAGACATCCCATGTTGGATTGAAAGATTTAATTTAATTGTTAAGATAGCAATACTCTCCAAATTGATTTACAGATTGAATGCAATCCTTATCAAAATCCTAGCTGCATTTATAACAGATATTGACAAACCGATTCTAAAATCTGTATGGCAATACAAGGGATCCAAAATAGCCAAAACAATCTTGGTAAAGAACAAAGTTGGAAGACTCACTCATTCCAATTTCAACATTTACCATAAGGTTACCTTTGTCAAACCAGTGTGGTACTGGTATAAAAACAGACATGTAGAACAATGCAAGAGAACTGAGAAGTCAGAAATAAACATCTATCATCAATTGCTTTTCAATGAGGATGCCAAGACAATTGAGTGGACAATAACAGTCTTTTCAACAAATGGTTTTGGTATCCACATGCAAAATAATGAATTTGGACTCACACAGTATACAAAATTAACCCAAAATTGGTCAAAGGTCTAAATATAAAAGCTAAGACTATGCAAATTTTAGGAGGAAAGAGGACCTTGGATTAGGCATTGGTTTCTTAGATATTACACCTAAAGAACAAGAAAAAATATACTTCAAAATTAATTTTTGTATGTACCAAAGACACCATCAAGAATGTCAAAAGATAATCCTCCAAATAGGAGACAATATTTGAAAATCATATGTCTATTAAGGGACTTACATCCAGAGTATATGAAGAACTCTTACTACTCAACAGTAAAAAGGCAAATAACCAATTTCTTTTTAACGGACAAAGGATTTGAATTAGAGGGACTTCCCTGGTGGTCCAGTGGTAAAGAATCCACCTTACCATGCAGGGGACTCGGGTTCGATACCTGGTCAGGGAACTAAGATCCCACATGCCACGGGGCAACTAAGCCCACATGCCACAACTACTGAACTTGTACTCCTCAACTAGAGCCTGTGTGCTGCAAACTACAGAGCCCACACACCCTGGAGCCTGCACACCACAACTAGAGAAGAGAAAATCCGAATGCCACAACTAGAGAGAAGCCCGTGCATTGCAACAAAGAGCCCGCGTGCCGCAACTAAGACCCGAAGCAGCCAAAAGTAAACAAACAAACAAAAAGGATTCAAGTAGACATTTCTCCAGAAAAGATATAGATGTGACCAATAAGCATATGAAAAGATGCTCAACACCATTAGTCATTAGGAAAATGCAAATCAAAACCAGAATGAGATACCACTTCACACCCATTAGAATGGCTGTAATTTTTTAAAAATTGGAACCTTCATACATTGCTGGTGAGAATGTAAAATGGTGCAGCCATTTTGGAAAACAGTTTGGCAGTTCCTCAAAAAGTTAACATAGAATTCCACTTGAGGTATATACTCAAGAGAATTGAAAACCTATGTTAATACTCAAACTTGTACACAAATGTTCATGACAGCAATATTCACAATAGCTAAAAAGTGGAAACAACCCAAATGTCCATCAACAGGTGAATGGATAAACAACATGTGATATACCTATATGATGCAATATTATTCAGCTATAAAACGGAATGAAGTACTGATACACACAACAACATAGATGAAGCTTGAAAGACATTATGGTAAATGAAAGAAGCCAGTCACAAAAGACCACACATACTGTATGATTCCATATATATGAAAAGTCCAGGATAGACAACTCACAGAGACAGAAAGTAAATTAGTAGTTGCCAGGGGTTGGAGAGAGAGGATGTATGGGATGTCTTTGAGGAGTAATGAAAATGTTCTGAGATTAGATAATGGTGATGGTTGTACACCACTTAGAATATACTAAAACCTACTGAATTAGAATATACTAAAACCTACTGAATTGTGTTCTTTAAAATGGTGGATTTTAATTGTGTTCTTTAAAATTGTGTTCTTTAAAATGGTGGATTTTAGGTATATCATTTTTATCTCAGTAAAGCTATTATGTAAATGGTGGATTTTAGGTACATCATTTTTATCTCAGTAAAGCTATTATGTAAATGGTGGATTTTAGGTATATCATTTTTATCTCAGTAAAGCTATTATGTAAACAAATAGTAAACTAGAAATAGGAAGGAAATGAGGAAACTTCCTTAACTTGATAACATAAATAGGAAGGAAATAAGGAAACTTCCTTAACTTGATAACATTTTATCTATTGATACCTACATTCTATAATGTTTCTATAATCTAAAGTAAGCATCATATGTGTAATTAAAAAACTGTAAAAATATTATAATTACAGCCAATATAAATATTATAATTACAGCCAATATAAAATAAATATGCTTGCTATATCTGTTTAAGTAAATCCAAGATAAGTAAATCCAAGTAAATCCAAGATAATCTACAAACAACTGGAACTAGCAAGACAGTCAGCAGAAGTTTCTGGACATGAAACTCAATAGTGTGCCTATATGCCTGCAACAATCAATTAGAAAATGTAACTGAAAGAAAGTTCCCAGTCATAAAAGTAAGAAAATCTACAAGTTACTTGAGAATAAATCTAACAAAAGATGTGAGAGACCTTTATGGACAAAATTATAAAAAGTTACTGAAGGACGCAAGAGAAGACATAAAAGAAATTGGAGAAATAGAACATGCTCATGCATGGAAAGATTGCATGGAAAGATTCAGTATTATACAGATGTCAGCTCTCCCCAAAATGAATCTATAAATTCATTGCAATTCCAATCCAGATCCCAAGGGAGTTTTTCACAGAGCTTGACAAACTGATTCTAACATTAATCTGAAATGGTTAAGGGCAAAGAAGAGTCAAGATAAAAGAACATGGGAAAGCAACTTTCCCAACTAGATATGAAGACTAACTATAAAGCCATGTGAAATTAAAATAATGGGAGAGGCATGCAGGATAAACAATCTATCAGTGGAACAGACCAGAGCTCTGAGGCAGTTCCATGTATTAATGAGGACTTGGTATATGTCAGAGGTAGCTTTATACATCATTGAAGAAAGGAGGATTATTCCACAAATGGTGTTGGACTATTGGTACCTCTATAGGATACATTTTTAATTGGATCCCTACCTCACACCATTCCTAAAAATAAATTCCATGTGGATCAAAAACAAAACTTTAAAACTAGTATGAAGAAATACAGTTGAATATCTTCATGATCTGGAGTTAGGAAAATATTTCCTAAACCAATAGCAAAAGATAGAGATTATAATGGAAAAAAATTAAATTTGACTACATCAGATACTCAAATTTCTGTATGCTAAAACCATCACAAAACCAAGTTAAAGCCCAGCAACACATTTGGAGGAGATAGTTGCAACAGTATAAAAATAATATTCAGAATACATAATACTCCTAGAATTCAAAATGGCAAACAACCTGATTTTTAGAAACGGAATAAAAAAATATTAAAGAAATACAAAGAGGAAATACAAAAGAATACTTAAAGGGCTGACAAATGTATGCTAAACATACAACTTCACTACTAATCTGAGAAGTAATATTTAAAAACTAAAATTGAATTATATTGCATACAGATCATATTTCCCCTTCCCCCAAAATTTAGTCCCACCCTCCTGTCCAGGCAGGATCTCTCATGCTGTTGGGACTGTGATTGGGAAAATCATCCTGGTAAACAGTGTTGTTGTAACTAGACAAGTGAAACATGCACCTATTCTATGACCCAGCAATTCTACTGCTAGATATATATAAACCTAGAAATCCATTCACGGTATTGATTGTAACTGAAAAGAAAAGGAAACAGTGTTCTTCAATAGGGGAGCATCTTTAATGTGTT